>NW_018745675.1:1614254-2839589 GCF_001683475.1 Chenopodium quinoa | reverse complement strand
AACAAAGAGGTAAAGGCTGCAAAAGCTATGGTCGCCTCTGACTGTGATAAGGCAATGTTTCAAATTGCCCAAAATGAAGTTTGACCATTGATATTCTTTATTATCAGGCGCAGGCTACCGCCGCTATCCGGGCTCAGTTAGAGGC
Organism: Chenopodium quinoa; assembly: GCF_001683475.1. Lineage (NCBI taxonomy): Eukaryota > Viridiplantae > Streptophyta > Magnoliopsida > Caryophyllales > Amaranthaceae > Chenopodium > Chenopodium quinoa. The sequence continues at coordinate 2,839,444 of NW_018745675.1, read as the reverse complement.
GGCACAGAAGAGGAATAGCGAGCTGGAGGCGACCATCAACAACCTCAAGGCCGACCTGAGACCTCTTCGCTAAAAGATGTCCTCATACGAAACCTTGGAGAAATCCTTGGCGAGCGTAAAGGAACGCCTTGTGACCCAGGAGAAGAGTCTTACTCAGGAGATCTCGGAAAAGGCCGAGCAAGAAAAGAAAGAGCTGGTCTGGGAGATGATGGAAGACTCTGCTCAAATCCAGCGCATGACTTGGGGCCGCCTCTTCCCCAATGCCGACTTTGCCTCATGGGAAAAAACGTACCGCCAGTGTTCTGATAGATATAATCAAGAGATCCTGGCGGCTGCTGAGGAAGAGGCGTTGGAGGAGGAGGAGCAGCCGGTAGTGGCGCTTGTGCCGCTTGGAGGTAATGCATCAAAGAAGGATGCAGCTGAAGCCGAGTCCAGCAAGAAGAGTGCTGACCAGGCGGCAGCTGCTAATATTGAAGATCTGCCCCCTTCTTAAACTTTATGTCTTCTTTCCACGGCCTGCGTGCCGTTTGTTTGTATTTACCCGGCCAGGGGGCCGGGGCTCTGAATATTTGCCGGTCTTTAATGACCGGCTTCTTTTTAATGAATATTTTTGTTTTGCTTCAAATTTGTTTAAGTATTGAATATTCTGATATCCAATTGTACACTATACCGACTGTTTTACATGGCCGATAGTTGCAGACAGGTACGGATAGTTAGTCACGCCGCCTATGCCCCTGGACGACTGGTCGTCTGTTTCCAGGCTAGACGATCAGTCGGCCATTTATCCAATCGGTATTCGAACCATTTTAAAGACTGGATCCCCTTTAGGCAGGCGGTTCTGTCATATAAAATTAACCAAGTAGGAAAGTGGTTTCCTACTTGTCATGTTTTTAGGCTAGAGACTTTAGGCCGTCTAGGCCGACTGTTCCCCGCCATATTTAATCTAGTGTGAGCCGGTGCTGTATGAACACCTTTTTAGTTTCATACTAAATTTTTAAGGAGTGACCAAGTAAACATGATTGTTACCTAGTCGCCAAGTAACTGAGTAGTAGAGGTATCAAGCGGTGGGTACCGGTTGTTCCCATTTATTCGCCAATGTTTGTTGGCTTTTAACTCATAGGTTGTTAACCTAGCAGGAGTAGTGGTTGAGAGCCCCTGTTTGCTAAAAACAGGCGGACGACTCATACCTTTTAGGCTCCATACTAAGTTTGAGAGAGTGACTATGAGTTAACTTTGGTGTTACTCAGTCGCCGTCATTCCTGCTTGAGTAGTAAAGGTACCAGGCGGCGGAGGCCGGCTGAACCTTTTGATTCGCCAATGTTTGTTGGCTATTAACTCAAGAGGTACCCCCTACATTTATCCCAAGTAATACAGGCGGTCATCTGACTCAGATGTCAACTGCTACCACTTGTTTGGTTAGTGATAGAGTTATCCTTGTCTCAAAAACGAATACGTGGTTGCCCTTGGGGACAGTCGTATAGGTGCCGTGTAATTAGTTTATAGAGCAATGTTCCACCCAAAAGGGAGCTGCTCTCTGCGACGAATTTCATCCGGAGGGATGCCGCCGGACGCCTGCTATGATGTTGGGACAGGTCGTATTAGTTTTGAAGATTGGATCAGTTGGCTTGGCGCCTGGTCTGATCATTCGGCCTGTGGCCTTGGTTAGTTCTTGGTGAACGTAGGTGCTAAGTAAAAGGAGGGTAGCCGCCTGTTTAGGCACAGGGTCGGCCAGGCCCTGATCATTTTTAGTTAAGTATAAGGGGGGTGGCTGTGTGTTTGGAACCAGTCGGCCCTTTTCTATGGAGATTAGCCGACTATATGTCCAGACGGCATGCCCCTATGGTGATAGAGTAAAATATTCAATGGAGAGTAGCCGACTGTAAAGGTACAGCGGCATGCCCCTCTGAAGATAGAGTAAAATACTCAATGGAGAGTAGCCGACTGTAAAGGTTCAGACGGCATGCCCCTCTGAAGATAGAGTAAAATACTCAATGGAGAGTAGCCGACTGTAAATGTATAGGCGGCCTGCCCCTCTTAAGTAAGAATAAAAATTAAACATGGAGAGTAGCCGACTGTTTGTTAGTAAGCGTGCCCCTCTTAGTACAAAATTGAATATTAAGTATGCAAACTTTTATTAAGTAGCCCTTGACTATTTACATCATTCAAAAGAAATATTTCTTAAGATTATTTACATTCCAAGTTCGAGGCAACGGTTGTCCGTCTGGTGTTCCCAGACGGTAGGTACCGTCCCTGACCTCTTCACAGATTCGGTAGGGTCCTTCCCAGTTGGGAGTTAGTTTGCCAGACTCATTAGCCCTACCAACTGCTTCCATTTTTCTAAGTACAAAGTCCCCCACTTTGAGTGGACGCCTGTGTACTTTTTTGTTGTATGATCTAGTCATTCTCAGGCGGTAAATTTCATGGCGCAAGACAGCATTGCCCCTCCTTTCATGAAGTGAGTCTAATGCCAGGCGCATGGCTTCCCAGTTTGCCTCTTCGTCATATAACATTACTCGAAGAGTCGGCTCGTAGTGTTCTATTGGAAGAACAGCTTCCGCACCATAAGTTAGGAGGAATGGAGTTTCTCCAGTCGCCCCTTTTTCAGTCGTCCTAATGGCCCAGAGAACATGTGGTAATTCATCCGCCCAAAGGCCGCCTGCTCGTTCAATCTTTTTCTTGAGACCGTCTGAGATGATTTTATTAAAGGCTTCTACCTGGCCGTTTGCTTGTGGACGGCCGGCAGATGCAAAGTAGTGTGCAATTCCTTGGTCACCCAACCAGCTTTTGAGAACAGACGTCTCAAATTGGGGACCATTATCAAAAACCATAGACATGGGAACCCCGAACCGAGTGATGACATTTTTCCAAATGAATGAAATTACATCCTTCGTCTTGATTCCCTTTACAGCCTCCGCCTCTACCCATTTAGTGAAGTAGTCGACGGCAACAAGTATGTACCTCCTTCCGCCTGTAGCAGGCGTATATGGACCCAGAATATCCATGCCCCACTTAGCAAACGGTAGTGGGCTATGAATGGTAGTGAGGTCAGTAGCCGGACGGTGAATTAGTTTGCCAAACCTTTGGCACTTGTCACATTTTTTCACCATCACCATCGCATCTGCTTCTAAAGTAGGCCAAAAGTAGCCCTGCCGCCTTGCCCGTTGAGCAAGCGTCCTACCGCCTATATGGGAAGCACAGTAACCAGAGTGAAGATCATCCAGTATCTCTCGCCCCTTTTCTGGAGTAACACACTTTAAGAAGGGTTGAAGGTACCCCCTTTTGTGAAGTTCTCCCTTTATTATTTCAAAACTGGTTGCTCGTTTTTTCAGTGTTGTCGCCTGTTGATGATCATCCGGCAGGGTACCATTTGTCAGATATGCCCTGATTGGATCCATCCAGGTTGAGCTTATGTCTAAGATTCCAATAGGTTCTTCCTCAATGCTTCTCTTCTCCATTACTTCCCAAAAAACAGTTCGAGGAGTATCACAGGAGGCGGATGATGCTAATTTTGAAAGAGCATCCGCCTGGTTGTTTTCTGATCTTGGCACTTGGGTCAGATGGAAATCCTCAAGGGAGCCGACTGCTTGTCGGACCGCCTGTAAATACTTGATCATGGCCGGATGGGTTGCTTCGTATTCGCCATTGTACTGACTCACTATCAATTGTGAATCGGAACAGGCGTCTATTTTTCTTGCTCCTGCCGCCTTGCACATGCGGAATCCGGCTAGTAAAGCTTCATATTCTGCCTCATTGTTTGAGGCCTGAAAACTGAAGCGTAAAGCATACTCGTACCTGTCGCCCTCTGGCGACTGACATATGACTCCTGCTCCACAACCATTTGAAGTAGAGCTTCCGTCCACATATACCTTCCAGACTTGGTCTGTAACTTGAGAGTCCGGAGGACGAGTCATCTCAACAATAAAGTCAACAAAGGCTTGCCCCTTCACTGCTTTTCTAGGCTCGAAAGTAACTTCGAGGCTCTGTATTTCTATGGCCCATTTGATCATTCGGCCTGACGACTCCATGATGGTCAGTGGCCGCTTGATAGGTTGGTCTGTATACACGACGACTGCATGTGCCAAAAAGTAGGGCTTCAATTTTTTAACAGCCATGAAGAGTGCAAGACCAAATTTCTCCACTAAGGGATACCTCAACTCGGCATTTTTCAGTACATGACTGACAAAGTAGACCGGGAGCTGACAACCGTCTCTTTCAGCAAGGAGAACAGCGCTTAACACATGATCAGAGACGGCCAGGTACATGTAGAGTACTTCTTTGGGCAAAGGGCTGACCAGCCTCGGCAAGGAATGCAAGTGAACTTTCAATTTCTGGAAGGCCGCCTCAGCATCCGGCCCCCATTTAAACCTTGCCTTTTTCTTAATTGCCTGGAAAAAGTATAGGCATTTGTCGCCTGATCGGCTTAGAAATCTTCCAAAGGCCGCCAGACAACCTGTTAACTTCTGAACCTCTCGGATGGTACGAGGCGACTGCATGTCAATGACCGCCTGCACCTTCTCAGGGTTTGCCTCTATTCCTCTCTGATTGATAAGGAATCCGAGAAATTTCCCAGACTCAACTCCAAAGACACATTTCTTGGGATTGAGCATGACATGGTGCCACCTGAGTGTGGCGAAAGTTTCTCAGAGGTCCGACAGATGATCTTTCTGAAGTTTAGACTTGACAATCATATCATCAATATATGCCTCGACATTTCTCCCAATTTGATCAAAGAACACAGTGTTTATCATTCGCTGGAAAGTGGCGGGGGCATTCTTAAGACCAAACGGCATGACCGTGTAACAGTATAACCCGTGATCAGTGACGAAGGCCGTCTTCTCCTGATCTTTCTTCCATAAAGGAATTTGATGGAAACCAGAGTAGGCGTCCATAAAGCTCATCAAAGCATGGCCGGCTGTTGAGTCGACCAGGTTATCAATTTTAGGCAGAGGGTAACTGTCTTTGGGGCACGCCTTGTTTAAGTCTGTGTAGTCTACACACATTCGCCAGGTGCCATTCGGCTTTTTAACAAGCACCACATTTGCAACCTAGTCTGGGAAGTAACATTGCCGAATGAACCCTGCATCAAGTAATTTTTTAACTTCGGCGGCTGCCGCCTGACTTCTTTCTTCGCCATGGTTCCGCTTCTTTTGCCGTACCGGCTTCTTTTTCGGATCCACGGCCAGTTTATGTACCGCCAGATCAGGACTAATGCCTGACATTTCATGGACTTCGAATGCAAAGATGTCCTTGTATTCTTTCAATAGTTTGTGAAAGTCGTCACCTAGGTCCCTTAGAGAAGTCGTCCCAACCTTGATTGTTCTGTAAGGACGCGAGTCATCTAACATCAGGTCCGTATGCTCACCAGCTGGCTGAGGGCGGAATTCATCCGACCGCTCCTCTGCTAATGATTGCTATTTTCTGTCTTTTCTTGCGGCCCCTGTCTGGGATGGCTTTCTCTTCTTGCCGCCTGCTTCTTGAACAGGCGCACTCTCCTTGACATTGTCAAGGTCTATTTTTCCACCACTCGACCCAGTGGCCATAACAGTGGGCTTGACATCCGAGAGATAGCACTCTCGGGCCATCCTCTGATCTCCCCTTAGGGACCCGACTGTTCCATTATCCCTCTCAAACTTGAGCAACATAAGAGATGGGATTATAACAGCCTTGGAATTATTCAGGGTTGGTCGTCCCAGAATCATGTTGTAGGCCGAGAGTTCTTCTACTACCACGAACCGGACTACCATGTGTCGTCCTTCCCCTTTTTCGCCCATGCGGATGGGTAAATCCACTCGTCCCACTGGGTGGACGACTCCTCCTCCAAACCCTACTAAAGGGTGGGATGCCGGATGTATGCAATCAGTCTGATATTTTAGTTTCGACAGACATTTGCTACTGATGAGATCTGAGGAGCTTCCGTTATCTATGAGGATTCGGCCAACTCTCTGGTTGGCCACTTTACATTCAATAACGATAGGGTCGTCATGCGGCCCTCTTACCCCTCCTAGATCTTCTTTAGTGATGACAATCTCAGGAAATGATTATTTGGAGGGCCGTTCTTGGTGAACGGTATATAACCGTCTGATATTGTCTTTGTTGCCCCTAATAGTGGGGCCGCCTCCTGAGAAGCCGCCTGCAATGGTGTAGACGACTGCATCATCTGTATCGGAGCTGTCGGCCTGTTGATTCTTTTTGGTCGACTGCTTTTTTGAGGAAGTGTTCCCCGTAGATTTCTTGACATAAGTGTCAAGATCACCTTGCTCAGACAGGCGGTCCAGATACCGCATGAGACTGATGTATTCATTGGTGTGATGACCAACATCTTCATGATAATCACAGAATTTTTCGTGGTTCCGATTGTTTGCAGAACCCTTCATGGGGACCGGCTTCGCAATTGAGATCCGTCCCTTGATTTCCTTTAGGATAAATTGGCTATCCTTGTTAAACACATACTTTGGGGAGTATGGTTTGAATTCTTTTTTCTTCTTCAGGGACGGATGTTTAGAGGAATCAGTTGCCCAAACCTCTTTTCTCTTCTCGTCTTTGTTTGACGACTGCTTCTGTCGTCCTTCTCTTTTGTCGGACCTTTTCCCGTCTGACTGTTTTACCGTACTACAAAGATCAGTCGCCTGTATATAGGCTTCCGCTTCAATCAAGGCCTCTTGAAGAGTCGCCACCCTCTTTCGGACCAAAACAAATTTGAAGGTCGACCCGTCTTTGAGACCTCTGAAAAAGTCAGTATAGGTTACTTCATTTGGTAACCCTTGAATCTGTATTCTCATCAGGTTAAACCGCCTGATGTAAGAACGAAGCCCCTCCTTCTCGCCCTACTGAATTGTTCCTAAATCAAGGGTCGTCTTCTTCGCAGGGATGTTCATGGCGAAGTTGGAGGTGAATAAGTAAGCAAGCGTCTTGAAGTTATTTACACAACCAGTCGGCAGATTGCCGAACCATTGTTGTGCGATTCCTTTGAGAGTCGTTGGGAAACACTTGCACCAAGTGGGATCATCCAACCCTTGAAGGTACATCAGGTTGGTGAATGCCATCTGATGGTCTTCTGGGTTAGTAGTGCCGTCATAGGCGCCTACTAATACATTTTTCACTTTGGCCGGCTGAGCGGCTTCAGTAATTTCCTTGGAGAAGGCCGACGGCTGTTCACCAAGTCTAAGCAACCGTAGCTGCCAGTCCATAGGTTGGACATTTTTTGCTGCATGTCCACCAAACGGAGGTGGCTGTAAAAAATACTGTTGTTGCGGTACAAACGGTAAGTTTGGTACCGCCTGGTCGCTATGAAAGCCGGACTGACGGGAGGTGCCGCCTGACTGACTCTCATGATACGACTGAGTATGCCTCATCGAGGTATTTCGTGGACTGTCTTGGAAGTTTGAAGTAGAGGCCGACTCTGACAATCGGTCACTCTTCTTCTGCTCTAGCAGTAGCCGAGCGTCTGTGTATGTTTTCGTCGACCCGTCCGCCTGAATATGACAAACAGGTTTCCTATTTCCTGGAGTAGGAAAACGGTATTTTGTGAAATCAAGGGCAGGTGGCTCCCACTTCCTAGATTTAGGATGAGGGGTCGCCTCTCGCCCTTGAACTGGTTTCCTCTTCCGTGAAGTGGAGGGTTTCTTAGCCGACTGCTCCTTGTCCAGAGCAGGCGGCTTCTTGTTGATCAACTCTTGAATTTCTCCCTTGAAGTCCCTCATGAAGGTCATGAGTTCGTTCCTTGTGATGGGAGCAGACCCATCAGTCGGCTGCTGCCGAACAGGCGGTGCGCCTGCTGGCTCGCTTCCAGTTTGAAGATGTTCCCGTTCCCTCCTTTCGGTATGACGGGTACGTCGGGCCCTTAGGGTCCCGTCTGAAGCTGTGTGAGCTTCAACTTCAAATTCATTCTCAGTATCGTGGTCCGACTGAACTAGAGGGTCGTCCAGGGGACGTCTCTCTTCAGGAGCCGGTACAAACGTGGATGCCATCTCAGAAGTACTCTCCCCACAGACGGCGCCAAGATGTTTCGGGGTTTTCTGATGTCCTGCGGGAGAGTTACAATTCCGAGACTGGAACCGGACGCCTGTACCTGCAAAACAAACGGATGCTCCGGATGATTGGAGATCCGCCTCCGACGGTCAAGTTAGTACTTGATTAAGGAGTAATTAATGCGGAAATTAAAGTGATTGGGTCTCTCTAGGTGAGAGTGTTTAATGTGTGTAATCTGCGTTTTTTTGCGTAATCTCCCTTAATGAGGATTAAGGGAGGTATTTATAACCTCGGGAAACGTGTCAATCTAGGTTTAGGTTAACCTTGGGCTGATTGGGCTTCCCTCGGAAGTTGGGCCTAGGTGACCGGTTATCCCAGGTGTCATGGGAAGGACACGTGTCGTGTCGTAATTGGTCCATAGTGGACGGATCATTGCTTGACACGTGGCAGGCTCCTATTGGCCCATGTGACGGACACATGGCGGAACCTGATTGGTCCACTTGTCAGATGGTGATTGGTGGGGAAAAATCCCCTAATCAATTATTATTATTATTATTATTATTATTATTATTATTATTATTATTATTATTATTATTATTATTATTAATATTATATTTTAAAATTTTGAGCCTAGATAAGAGACCCCTTTTCCAGTTAGGGGGGTTTTTTAAAATGTGCTTTAAGAGACCCCTTTTCGCTCTTATGTGGTTACATATACAACTTTCATGTATAATTTAAAGGGTTGGATAAATAACCACCTAAGAAAGAAAAGGGGTTTCTTATTGTCTTTAAGAAACCACCTCCAAAAAGGGGTTTCTTTAACTAAGAGGTCGCTGCCCTTAAGACCCCCTCTTATGTGGTCTTAAAAGGAGGTTTTAGGGGGTTTCTTATGGGTTTTTGTAGTAGTGAGAGTGGGCCAAAAGTATCCTTGTCGCCTGACCCTTTTTGCTAGAGACCTATCGCCTATGTGTGATGCACAAAAACCCGAGTGCAGATCCTCTAGAACCTCTTTTCCCCTTTCTAGGGTGATACATTTCAATAACGACTGCTGATAACCCTTCTTGAAAAGTTCTCCATTATGAATCTCAAAGTTTGCAGCTTGTTTTTTCATTGCAACCGCTTCTGGGTATGCATCTGGAAAAGTGTCGTCTACTAGATAAGCTCGGATGCCATCCATCCAGGTTGAACTTCGGTCCAGAATTCCAATGGGATCCTGTTCAATACTTCTTTTTTCCACAACTTCCCAAAAAACTGACCTAGACGTATCACAGGAGGCGGATGACGCCAATTTTGAAAGAGTATCCACCTGATTGTTTTTTTTATCTTGACACCTGGCTTAGATGAAATTCTTCAAGTGACCCAGCCTCTTCTTTGACCGCCTGCAAATACTTGATCATGGCCGGATGGGTGGCCTCATAGTCACCATGGTATTAGCTAACGATCAATTGTGAATCAGAACATGCATCAACTTTCCTTGCCCCTGCCGCCTTACACATGCGGATACCGGCTAGCAGGGCTTCATATTCTGCCTCGTTATTAGAGGCCTGGAACTTAAACCGTAGTGCACATTCGTACTTATCCTCTTTAAGAGACTGACATATAATGCCTGCACCACAATCGTTTATAGTAGAGCTCCCGTTTACGTGTACTTTTCAAACCTAGTCAAGATTCTCTAGCTCAACCGGCCTTGTCATTTCGACAATGAAGTCGGCGAGCGCCTGACTCTTCATTGCCTTCCTTGGTTCGAAAGATATTTCAAAGCTTTGAATTTCAATAGCCCATTTGATCATTCGACCGGATGAATCCATAGTTGTCATTGGCCGTTTGAGGGGTTGATCTGTGTAGATCACAACCGAATGTGCCAAGAAGTAAGGTTTCAACTTCTTGACTGCCATGAAAGAGCCAGGCCAAACTTTTCAACGGTTGGGTACCATAGTTCAGCATTTCGAAGAACATGGCTAATGAAATATACTGGAAGCTGGGTTTCGTCTCTCTCAGTAAGGAGAACAGCACTGAGAGCATGATCCGAGATGGCTAAGTACATGTAAAGCACCTCCTGTGGCAGAGGGCTAACAAGCCTTGGCAACGAGTGCAAGTGTTCTTTCAACTTCTGAAAGGCCGCCTCAGCATCCTCCCCCCATTCAAATCTAGTCTTCTTTTTGATTGCTTGGAAGAAATAAAGGCACTTGTCACCTGACCGGCTGAGGAATCTCCCCAATGCTGCTAGACAACTGGTTAATTTTTGAACTTCCTTGACAATGTGGGGTGACTTCATGTCAATAACCGCCTGTATCTTCTCTAGGTTGGCCTCATACCCCTTTGGTCAATCAGGAATCCGAGAAACTTCCCAGACTCAACACCAAAGATACACTTCTTGGGATTAAGCATGACCTTGTGCCGCCTGAGGGTGGTGAAGGTTTCTCGGAGGTCAGCAAGATGATCCGTTTGTAGCTTGGATTTGACTATCATGTCATCAATGTACGCGTCTACGATCCTCCCAAGTTGATTAATGAAGACTGTATTAATCATTCGTTGGAAGGTAGCAGGCGCATTTTTCAACCCAAACGACATCACAGTATAGCAGAACAACCCTTGATCAGTGACGAATGCCTTCTTCTCTTGATCTTTCTTCTACAAGGGTATCTGATGAAAGCCTGAGTAGGCGTTCATAAAGCTCATCAAGGCATGACGGCTGTAGAGTCGACCAAACTGTCAGTCTTTGGGAGTGGATAACTATCCTTCGGGCATGCATTATTCAAATCTGTGTAATCAACACACATGTGCCAGGTACCATTCGGCTTCTTGACAAGTACAACATTTGCAATCTAATCCGAGAAGTAACATTGCCGAATGAACCCGGCGTCTAATTGCTTTTTTACCTCGGCGGCTGCCACCTGACTTCTTTCCTCACCGTGGTTTCTTTTCTTTTGCCTAACCGGCTTCTTTTTGGGATCCACGGCAAGTTTATGAACTGCTAGATCCGGGCTGATGCATGAAATCTCTTCTACTTCAAAGGCAAAGATGTATTTAAATTCTTTCAGTAGATTGTGCAAGTCTGCACCCAACTTAGCAAAAGCAACCGTCCCAACCTTAACAGTACGCTCCGGACGGGTGGCGTCCAGAACGATGTCGATGTGTTCACCAGCCGGTTGGGGACGGAGTTCATCAGACCGTTCCCCGGTCAGTGATTGCGATTGCTTCTCTTTTTTTACGGCCACCAACTGCTCGGCCTTTCTCTTTTTGCTGGCTGCTATTGGAGCAAGCGCGCCTTCCTTGAGTTCATCAAGGTCTATTGGTTCCTCGCTTTAGCCGCTGCGGCTACTGTGGGCTTGACGTCTAAGAGATAGCACTCTCTTGCCGTCTTCTGATCCCCATTCAGGGAGCCTACAAACCCGTCATCTTTTTCAAATTTTAGGAGCATGAGGGATGGAATAATAACAGCCTTGGATTCGTCTAGTGTTGGACGGCCCAATATCAGATTATAAGCGGTCAACTCTTCTACAACCAAGAACCGGACTACCATGTGGCATCCTTCCCCCTTCTCCCCTAGCTGAATAGGTAGGTCAATCCTCCCTACCGGGTGCACTACTCCACCCCCAAAACCAACTAAGGGATGAGATACTTTGTGCATACTACTGGGCTTGTACTTGAGTTTTGCCAAGCACTTGTGGCTGATAAGGTTAGACGAGTTACATTTGTCAATAAGGATCCGGCCTACCTTCTGGTTGGCCACTTTGCATTCAATGACTATGGGGTCATCATGTGGTCTCCTAACCTTGCCCCTGTCTTTCTCAGTGATAACAACCTCAGGAAAGGTGTCTTTAGACGCCTGGCCCTCATCAACTGAGCTGACATCCAACCACCTGATATAGTTCTTGGTACCCTGGATGGTTGGGCCTCCTCCAGCAAAGCCGCCTGCTATGGTATAGATCGGCTCTTCATTAGTGTCCAAACTATGAGCAGGTTGGGCTGCCTTGTTGGACGGTTGTACATTGTTCGTCCTCAGGGTTATCTTGGACTTCAGAATTTAGGATTTCTGCACCCCTTTATCAGCCAGACGGTCCAACAGCCGCTTGAGGCTATAGCAGTCGTTGGTGTCATGGCCAATGTCCTCATGAAAGTGGCAATACTTGTTTTTGTTCTGGTTTTTGGCAGAACCTTTCATTGCAGCTGGTTTCTCAATTGTCTCCCGGTCTTTAATCTCCATGAGGATGGAGTAGCAGTCCTTGTTAAACTGGTACTTGGGGACGTCCGATTTAAACTCTTTCTTCTTCTTCTGGGATGGATGTTCACTGTCGTCTGCCACCCAGATTTCTTTTCTCTTTTAGCTCTCTTCTCTTTTGGCCGGCTGAGCGGACCGACTTTCTTTTTTGTCAGACTTTTTGAGGTCCGGCTGCTTGCTGATGGAGCAGAGTTCAATTGCCTATATATTGGCTTTTGCCTCCATCAGAGCTTCTTGGAGGGTGGCTACCCTCTTTCTGACGAGGTCGATCTTAAAGGTCGACCCGTCCTTCAGACCTTTAAAAAAGTGTGTATAAGCCACTTCGTCAGACAACCCTTGAATTTGAATTCTCATCAGATTGAACCACCTGACATTGGACCTTAGCCCTTCTCTATCTCTCTGTTGTATTGCACCCAAGTCAAGACTTGTTTTCTTAGCATGGATGTTCATAGAGAAGTTAGAAGCACACAAGTACGCAACCGTCTTGAAGCTGTTGATGCAGCTGGCTGGCAGGGTGCCAAACCATCGTTGGGCAATGCCATTCGATGTAGCCGTGAAGCATCGACACCAGGTGATATTCAAATTACTTTCAGGGTTGGTGGTACCATCATAAGTACCCACCATAACATTTTTAACCTTCAGGGTTGGTGGTACCATCATAAGTACCCACCATAACATTTTTAACCTTGGCCGGCTGTGCCGCCTCGGTTATCTCCCTAGAGAACGCAGAAGGTTGTTCCCCAAGTTTTAGCAGACGAAGGTGCCAGTCCAAAGGTTGGACATTTTGTGTTGCTTGACACCCAAAGAGGGCCGGCTGCATGTATGGTTGTCCATACGGCATGTATGGTTGCTGTGGAACATACGGAGCCGAATAGATTATCTGAGGGCCAGTGTGAACGGACAAACCGCCTGACTGACTCTCTCGGTTTGATTGCGAATACCTCAGTGAGGTATTCTGAAAGCTGTTTGGGTAAGTCGACGTTGAAGCTGACTCGGACAGTTGTTGATTTTTCTTCTGCTGGATTAACATCCGGGCATCAGAATAAGTCTTCTTTGAGTCATCCGGCTAGACATGTCGGATGACCTTCCTCTTCCTTGTCTTAGGGAATCGGATTTTAGTAAAATCAATCAAGGGTCTCTTCCCCTCCTTTGATTTAGAAGGTGGAGTGGGCTCTCAGTCCCTGACCGGTTTGTTCTTCTCAGAGAGAGAAGGTTTCTTGGCTTATTAACCCCTATTGGAGCCAACCGTCTTCTTGTCGATCAAGTCCTTGATTTCCCCCTTGAAACTTGTCATGAATTTCATGAGTTCGTCTCGAGTAATTGGGGCTGTGCCTTCTGCCTCCTGGTGTTGTCCAGACCGCTGTCCGGATGATTTACTAGGACCAGCTTGTTCATCGCCCCGTTCCCTTCTTTCTATGGGACGGGTGCATCTGAGTAAACCATCAACGGCCACATATGTTTCGACTTTAAAGTCGTCATCAGTGTCATGGTCCAAATAGACCTAAAATCCGGACGTAGGCCGTTTCTCATTAGGAGGCGGTGTAGGTTCTTGTGAAGCCATCTTAGAGGTACTCTCCCCATAGACGGCGCCAAATGTTTCGAGGTTTTCTGTGTCTCTCGGGAAAGTTACAACACTAAGATTGGATTCCGGGCGCCTGTACCTGCAAAATAACGGAGACTCTGGTTGGGTGGAGTTTTGCCTCCGAGGATCAAGTTAGAACGTGGTCGAAAGATGTAAAAAGTGCGAAATGAAAGGTAAGATCCTCTCGGATTCAAAGATCAGGTATATTCTCGATGGTGAGAATTAATTATCTGCAATCATTTACTGCTCTGGTTTTTTTTGAATAATGAATGTGTTCATCCCGTTCCCTAGGTGGGATACATCTCCCTTTTATAGGGTCTTGGGATTCGTGCCTCTATCCTAGGTTACGGAAACCTAGGAATGATGGGCTGTTTAGGGAATTGGCCCTTGAAGGCTGTTATTTTTCCTTGCTGACCTCGAGTGCCATGTGTCAATTGGTGAGTGCCCTCATTAGACCTGTCATGGGATGACACGTGTCCCACTATGATTGGGCCACGTGGCATGGGTATTTTTACCCAAATCAGATGTGGCAATGGATTAAAATCTTAAGACAAGACTGCGCTAATCTTGATCCATTATACACAATTGCCAAAGTGTTACACTATATTTTTTTTCTTTAAATTTATAGTTGTTAATAGTTTTTTATAAAAGGATACATCAAAGTTTTTATTTTAAGAATTTTTTTAATATTTGATATTAAAATTACTTTCTTGGAGCTTTTAACATATAATTAAATAAAAATAAATAAAATCCTTGTTGTAATAATTGTATTACATAATTTTCTGGCACAATTTACATAAAAAATGCGATTTATTATTTATTTTTTTACTTAAGTTTATATAGTTGTCAATGTATATATTATGGAAGGATATATCAAATCTCTTATTCATGTATTAGTGTACTATATTTTTATTTATGTATAAGATTTGTTTCCCAAAAAAAAAAAAAACATACTGATATGTCTATTTTATATAGTGATTTACCCTCGTCCCTTGGTCATATTTAGGAGTATTTTGGCTCTACGAAACTACTTTTGTTACTAATATGCATTTTCTAGTGTTTTCGTAGCTTTGGTATTGTTTTATAGGAAATTGCAGATTTGGAGCATTTTCCCGGACTTATTTCAGCCACTACGAGCATTGGATTAGGATCGCGTACATGTGACCAACTGGGGGGGCACTTTTCAGAACTTGCCTTACTACCAACACTACAAGAAAATTGTCTTTTTGTAGCGATTATTTCGTAGCGATTTTATATTCGCTACAATATGCATATATGTTGGGATTTTTTTTGTATCGAATTACCATTCGTTGAGATTTTTTTGTAGCAATTACAATCGATACGAAATGTTAAAATAATCGCTACGAAAAGGTATTTTCTTGTAGTGCAACACTTGAACTGGGTTAAGCCTAACTACCGCCAGGTCCTACAATGGCAAGTAAAGGTAGGGAGGGATTATGTGCCTGTTTTTCCTCTCCCTAACTCAGACTTAACCGTCTTCCCTCCTGGGCAGCAGTCCTACACCTATGACCTTCTACTTGCCCAAGCTCAGCCCCACTCACAGCCCCAGGTGTATGTGCCACTGCCATATGTGCCTCAGCCACCCCCACACCAGCCTAGGCCGGACCCCGAGACCATTTGGGACCTACAAAGTATAGGTCATGCTATAGGTAGGATAGAGGAGACCCAGGAGGAGCTTAGGACACAGGCGGGAGACATTAGGAGGTTAGTTGGCTCCCTTGACCAGAGGGTGGGCTATGTTGAGAGGAACACAAGTAAGAGACTTTTTCCGATGTACGACGACTATGCTCGTCGTGGTGCTATCTGATAAGCCGTGTTTTGTGAATAATTGTTAGCCTCTTTTTAGTTGTTCTTATTATTCTAGCTTAGTATTTTAGTTCATTTTGGTTTGATTTGGTTTAGTTTCGATGATTCGATGCTTTAATGGGTAGTTTCGTTGTTTTTGATGTATTTCAGGATTAACGAAGCTAATTTAGAGATTTTATGAAGGGATGAGACTAAACCGAGGCCCACGGACCTTCACGAAGCTCGTTGGTCGAAGAACGAGTCACTTGGGCCTTTTTGGAGTCAAGCACGACCATGTTTAAGAGAGGCACGCCCATGCCCAGCTTAGGCACGTCCGTGCTTGAGCCTCAGAAACTGAAGGAAATTCTCTGGAAGTGAGACATGTCCGTGTCTCATAGAGGCAGGTCTGTGTCTCTGCTGTTGCCTTCGAATCTGCATATGAGGCACGTCCGTGCCTAATATAGGCAAGTCCGTGCCTAGAGTCCAGAAGATGGGAAGAACCTTACTCGAAGTGAGGCACGTCCGTGCCTCTTAGGAGGGTTATGCGTTGAATTTTCTTACGTTTTATTATCTTTTTGTTGGGAGTATAAATACCCCAGACTTTATTATATTTCAAGATCGAGCATTCCTTATTAGACCTAGTTTTCTCTTACGTTGCTTTTGTAATTCAAGATTCAAGTTCTACTTTTGCAATCTCCATTTATTTCAAGATTTGGTATTTTCCTTTCATCCCTTATTTCTTAATTATGTTTTCTTTGATTATTTTTGTTGTTGCTTATTTCAATATGTGTGAGTAGTTTTTATATTCCAAGATCTAGGGTAGCCCAATTGTGATTGATGCATAAATTGATTCTTTAAATTCTCTAATGACAATTGCGATTATTTATGCTAAATTGATTGTGATTATACCAATACTAGATTAGAGATAATTAGTATTGTTATTATTCCATAGTTTTAATCACAACGAGAGTTGGGTTTTAACGGATTTGAGTAGATCAATTTAGGGTTTGAGATTCCTCACGAGAGTAGTTGAATTGATAATTGGGAAGCGAAGTAAAGTGTTTAATGTCTCTAATTTGCATGATTCCATGAGAATAGGCTTGATTGTGGTTAGAGAAGCCATTGATACTCGAGAGAGGTCCTTGGTATTGATTAGGGTTTGCTTTTCCCCATGTTAATTGGATTTGTATGCTAGGGGTAGATAGATAATTGCATCGATTGTAATTGTGGTGATACTTGATCTTGGATGTTTTAGTTCATTGATTTATCACATTCTTTAGAATTATTGAGTTCTTTATATATTAGTTCTTAGAATATTTCACCATTGATTGTTACTTGCTTAGTGATTATTTGAGTCTATTTAATTAGGTGAACCTTAGTCTCTTGGGATTCGATCCTTACTTGCCCGTCTACATAGTAGTGATCTTGTTAGGTTATTTTTGTTAGGTACGTGACACGCCTATCATTATCCCTACTGAGACCCTCTACCCTAACTTGTTCCAACCACCACCCCAGGGATATGTGGATCCCGACTCCTACGGTATTTACACAGACTACTCCTCACTCTCTGGCTAGCTATGACCAAGACTTTCCTTTTGGGGGGGGGGGTCAGGGGTAGTGTTAACTCTAACTAATTTGGTGGGAGTTATTCTGGTGCAGGTGGTAGTGGTGGAGGGTTTCGGACGATGGATGAGGATGGTGATGATTAGCCATGCTGCGGCTAGTTCCCGAGCCAATAAGGACATTGTCTGATTTTGGCTTGGAGGAGATTTTAGGTAGAGGTATCTTATTTCTTCTCTCTCTTTTTGAATTTTGGTGTTTTTAGTATAGATTTTATTGCATTCTAGTGTAGATTTTATTGCTTTCAAAAAAATGAAAAAATACAAAAAAATTGAAAATTTGAAAAAAAATATACAAATTTACGATCCAATGAATGATAAATCATGCTTCCCTGTGCCCCATACATGTAAATCATTTTGATTCTTGGTATATGATGATGAATATTGTGGATAAGTTATCCATGATTTGATGTTTGATTGCTTTGATGCCTTAATATGAGTTAACTTTGTCCAACTATTTGTGGATTTGGTGCTTGACTAGTTGATTTGGTTAGGAATTGTGTGTTAGTTCCTGGTATGTCAATGAAGTTGAGTATTGGTTTTTAACTTTGAGTAATGTTTTTATAGCTCATATTATGCACATTGAGGAGGACAAAGACATTTGTTCTCTTAAGTAGCCTTCAGACGATATTAGATGCATTTGTTCCCTTCTTGCTACCCATGTCGTTGCCTTGACTTTTCATTGTTGTATAGCCACATTACGAGCCGATTTTTCCCCATTGGTTACTAGTCCCAAGCTTGGCTTGGGGGAGCTATTAGTGAGTGAGGTGAGGGAGTTTTTAGTGTGCTTATTTACTGCACAATTTGGGTGGGTTTTGAGAAGTTGTTTTGTTCTTGATTGTGGTTTATTTTTGGTGGTTTGATAGATGAATTTTATTGAAAAAATAAAGCATGATGAAAAAAAGAAGTTCAAGAAAAAATAAAAAAAGAAGAAAAGTGAACTTCAAAAGAAAAAAAATGTTTTAGTGAATTTTTGTGGAGTTGAGTTGAGTTATGTTGGAGATTTATGGTCATTATTTATTTTTGACCTTGGTTTTGTTTGATAGGATTTGGCTCCCTTAAGCATAGCTTTACTCTCATATTTTCCCAAATATTTCCTACCCTTTTACCCTAGCCTTACATTACAAGTTTTAAAGACCTTTCGACCTTTGTGCATAGAGTTGTATGAAGGTGAAATTAGTTGTTTATCAATGCAAAGAATGATTTGACATATTTCGAGTTGACTACTAGGTCGAGTGCTTGTCTTCTTAAACACACGAGTGTTGTGATTTTGGGAGGGCATTGTTCACAATAAAGGGATTGGATGGAGAACGATCGGATACATTTTATATCCGCCACATAAAAGAGTGAAGAGTGTGTGAGCACTAGTTATGAATTCCATATACACCTGTGGTTCGCTTTGTTTGACGATTGTCAGGGTAGATTAGTAGTTGGATGGATTTGATTGGTTGACTTTGATGCATATTTGTTGGATTTGCCTTGAGTCGATTATGCTTGGTTTTAGTTGATTTTGGGGTGAAGTATGTTTTATTTGTTCATTGATGAGATATTTGCTTTGGGACAAGCAGAGGTTTGGCTTGGGGAAACATACTGATATGTCTATTTTATATAGTTATTTACCCCTATCCCTTGGTCATATTTAGGAGTATTTTTGGCTCTACGAAGCTACTTTTATTACTAATATGCGTTCTCTAGTATTTTTGTAGCTTTGGTATTATTTTATAGGAAATTGCAGATTTGGAGCATTTTCCCGGACTTATTTAAGCCACTACGAGCATTGGATTAGGATCGCGTACATATGACCACATTCCGTAGCCCAAGACCGCATTGGAGCAATCAAACCGGTGATTAAGGGCTCAATGAAGAAGAAGAAGCTGAGGCATTGGATCGAGTTATAAGGACCTAAAGAGGAAATCCGGATTGGGCCAAGAAAATAGCCCAATCGAAGAAGTCCACATATGCCCAGGAGTTTGCCCGACCGGGGAAGCCCTCGCCCTGAGGCGCGCCCGACCAGGCGAGGCAGATGGAAAGAAGTAGCTCTTCGCCCTAAGGCGCGCCCTACCGGGTGCAAGATGAGTAGCCCACCAGCCAAAGGCGGGCCCGGCCAGACGAGATGGCGCCCGACCGAGCGCGTGTTTCTGAGGAGATTAGCGTGACTTTTACTTTGTTTTAATTTAGGATTTGTTAGTTTAGTATAAGTATGCTTTTGTTAAGCGAGATATTGAACGTCATTCATTAGTAAATTCCAGATTTTTAGTTTTAAGCTTTAAATTAATACTCTTGTTCTCCCAACTCTTTTTGGTTTATGCAATTCATTATTTCCATTTGTTTTGGTAACGATTATTTCTCTTTTATTTTCAGTAATTTAATTGTTTTGATTAATCATTTCTTGTTTTATTGCTTTGTTTGGTTTGGATTTTAATATGTGTGAGTAGTTTTATTTCTAGGGTTTGTGGGGATCAATAACTAATATGAAGGGGTAATTTATTATTGTTGATTGTTAATGCTCGATTGATTTCTTATTGATTGATATAATGCTATGCAATTAGATTAAGCCAGGTTTAATTGATGTTTAGGCTTAGTTTCAGTAGGCAGGTTAATTTATAAATGGTTAAGTCAAGATTCGAGAGATGCGATTTAATAATGGTAGATTAATTCTGTGATTGTAATGCGTAGCGAAAGCCCTTTATAATCTGATTAATTGATGCATTGATGATTGATTATTGTGTTTTACCCTGGAATATTATTTATTGGTGAACTTATACCCTAGGCTTTGATTTATTGATTTCTCCTTAGTTTAATTTGCTTTAGTTTATTTATTCTCCTTAGATTAATTCTCACAAAACAATTTGGTTACTTGATAATTTAGATTATATTTAATTATTTAGGAATCGAAAGACTTTGTTTCCTTGTGCATTCGACCCTACTTCCCCATCTGCTTTAGTTAGAGGACTTAGATAATTTTTTTGATTAGGTGATATGACTTTATCTTGTCACATACCAGAAAGTGCTGATTAATGCATTTACTATAAAAGATCCTATTAGCCAAATAACTCTTTTTAAAACCAATTTTTTGTATGCGACCTGCTGTACAGTGCGGTAGGGATTACTCGAGTTACTCGGTCAGGGGTTACTTGAGTTGCCGGGGTTACTCGAGCTTCTTGGTCAGGGGTTACTCGAGTTACTCGGTCAGGGGTTACTCGAGTTTCCGGGTTACTTAAATTACTTGGTCAGGGGTTACTTGAGTTACTCCTGACCGAGTAACCCCTCAAGTAACCTCTGACCGCTCGAGTAATCTATGACCGAACCCCTCAAGTAATTCCTGACCGAGTAATCCCTGACTGAACCCTCAAATAACCCCTGACCGAGTAACCCCTGACCAAACTCCTTAAGTAACCACTGATTGAATTACTCGATTAACCCCTGACCGAACTCTTAAATAACCCCTGACCGAGTAACTCGAGTAACCCATGGTTGATTAATCCCTAACCGAGTAAATTGAGTAACCCTTGACCGAGTAACTTGAGTAACCCTTAACCGAGTAACTTAAGTAACCCCTGACCGAGTAACCCCTGTCTGAACCTTCAAGTAACCACTGACCGATTAACTCGAGTAACCCCTGACTGAATAATTCGAGTAACCCCTAACAAAATAACTTAGGTAACCCCTGCCACATGGTGTGACCTGCTGCACCAAAAAAAGTTGCTGATTTCTAAAACGCATTTGACTATATGTATTTTTTTTTTCATATATTTAATTTCACCAATAAATTGGTACCATTTTCTTGGTGTTAACCAAATGAATTTCTTAAAATGTTGTACATTACACTCTATAGTTCATATGTATGTCACAAATTATGTTAAGAATTTGAATTTTTTTCCTTAAATTTATAGTTGTAACACCCTAGAAATTCCTTTTCTTTAAAATACCTGTTTTACCCTTCTTAAAATACGAAATAGGAAAATCTAAGACATTACCGCCACTGTGAAAACGGCTAAGACAAATATCAAAGGCACAGCGGAAGACTATCTTTTAAAACTATCCAAAACAAGTCAACTTAAAAGTCAAGTCAAAGGAAAGTAAAGTCAAACTAAGTCAACCTACAACTTGGAACCATTGTAGGCCTTTAAAACTAAACAATACTGAAAACCTTTACGTTAGTCTCATGAGCATAGTAAAATAAATAATATTTAAAGCAATTAAAACACATCATATTCCTATGGAAACTAAGCATGATTCGCTCTTCACTCATACCCATCATGAAAATGCTTCATCACCTGAAAAACTTCTCTCTACTTGTCCCCACTACTCGCCATTAAATTGGGTCGTCGTAGGGCCAAGGTAAAGACAAGGTCAAACAAACATACAACACACAATCCGCAATGCTGAGTACATAAGCGTAATAAAACACACTATCATGCTTTCATCCTATCATCACACAACTTCCCTTGTTGCACCTGCAAACAAGCACACAAGACATTCAACACTTAACTAGACAAATACCAATGTCCATTTAATTTGATTACGCATCAAACGGGTTTCCCCCTAACCTGCCCCAATAAAGGGTACTAACACGGGAGCTAAACGTGCCAGTATAAATTAACCACTCGTAAGTGGCGGAATTCCTGCGCATAATAAAAAGGAATATACAACGTCCTGTACTCCCAGTAGAAGTTATGGTCAAATATAAAGTCACATAACTCCCCCCATATGTTCATACTCAAGGTATATACGTTCCAAGAGTTTTGGTGCATAATCTGTTTCACTTTACGTTGCTTTACATATTATTATACTTTGGTGATGACTCTCAAACTATAACACAATCAAACTTTATAATTCATTCAAGAAATCAAACTTACCAATTTAATTCTTGAATAATTAGTGACCACATAAATTAAATGTTGAATCCTTTTTAAACTACCTCGGTGTTAAATAACACCTTATGCGCATAAAGCACCACAAATCCTATCCCTCGGTGTTTAGAATACCTTAAGTGCACTTAGGCACCAAAATATAATTTAATCCTCATGTACATAGACACTTAAATAGCTCCTTTCTCATGCTTATAGCATCAATAAAAATTATATGAACCATAATAAGATTCCCTTTTCATATTCCAAACCAAATTAAACAATTAGTTTAATTAAACATGCCTTCCATCATGATAATAATAAAAGTGTGGTTCATATCCAACATTCCAACATATGTATAGCTTATATATAAAAATTCTAGCTTTAAAACAACCCTTTAAAACAAGCTAAAATTTAATTTAAAACCCTTACTTTTATTCCCAATTAATGGGTAATTAAAAATCCTTTCAAGAAACATAATCATAGATTATATATAAAAATTCTAGCTTTATTAAATCATCTAAAATTGTTATAATTGTGTTTCAAAACACTTATTTCAATAATTTAAATCACCCATAAACAATTTCCATCAATATACATAAACTTAGTAACCTAGGGTTTATAATTTGGGGCTTGTTAATTCAAAACCAAATCTAAAAATTTATATACATCATACTTAAAATCAAACATCATAAAAATCATCACAAAACTCAAAAACAATAATTAGATCAAGGGTGGATTTAATTAAAAATCAAAAGAAGATTTTTTTTTTTTTTTTTTTTTTTTTTTTTTTTTTTTTTTTTTTTTATAAAAAAAAACACACGCACGCACAAGGGGGGAAAAAGGGAGGGTGGCTGGCGCCACCTCCCACATCTGCTGCTGCTGCCGGCCCTGTGCTGCGGCAGCGGCCGGCCATGGTGGTGGTGGCAGCCGACCACTGTGGTGTGTGAAAAAAAATTAAAATTAAAATAAAGGGGATGGGGATAAATTAAGAGAAAAAGAGAGAAAATAAGAGGAGAGAGAAAGAGAGTTACCCTTTGGGTATTCTCCACCTTGGGCAAAGTTTAATTTGCCCATGTGAAGGGTATTTATACTCCCTTTCTAAAACCCTCCTAGACTTAAATTCCCTTTTTACCCGTAATGATCCCTTTCCTATTTAAACTAGTATTTTGACTTTCCTTAAATACCATTGACTTTAAAACTTACCTTTTTATAAAATAATATTCCCCAACATTTCCAAATCATGAAATAAAATATTTCAAGATTGTTAAATAATTAAAAATAAATTTTTAATTAAAATAATTTGTTTTAAATTAATGAAACACTATAAATAATTCATTTCGAATTATTTAAATACTTTAAGAAATACTTATTTAAGTTAAAATACGTATAAAAATACGGGGTATTACAATAGTTGTTAATATTTTTTTGTAGAATGATACATCAAATCTTTTAATTTAAGTATTTTTGTAAAAATTTGATATTCAATTTACATTCTTGGAGATTTTAACATATAATTAAATAAAAAAAATAAAATCCTTGTTGTAATAATTGTATTACATAATATTCTGGCACAATTTATGTTAAAAATTCGATTTATTATTTATTTTTTACTTAAGTTTATATAGTTGTCAATGTATATATTATGGAAGGATATATCAAACTTTTATTTATGTATTAGTTTAATATATTTCTATTTATATATAAGATTTGTAATGATAATTAAAAAAAAAAAAAAAACATACCAAAAAATGGCACATGTCATTGCTGGTGTGTCTTTTAGTATATAGTTATTATTATAAAGAGTCTATAATGCATGTATTATAAAAGAGCCTATATATATATATATGTATATATATATATATATATATATATATATATATATATATATATATATATATATATATATATATATACATACATATATATATATACATATATATATATGTAATTTTACCGACAAATTGGTACCATTTTCTTGTTGTTAACCAAATGAATTTCTTAAAATGTTATACATTACACTTTGTAGTTCATATGTATGTCACAAATTATGTTAAGAATTTGATTTTTATTTTTTCCTTAAAGTTATAGTTGTTAATATTTTTTTTGTTGAAGGACACAACAAATCTTTTAATTTAAGTATTATTTTAATATTCGATATTCAAATTACTTTCTTGGAGATTTTATCATATAATTAAATAAAAAAATAAAATCCTTGGCACAATTTATGTTAAAAATCTGATTTATTATTATTATTTTTTACTTAAGTTTATATAGTTGACAATGTATATATTATGGAAGGATGTATCAAATCTTTTATTGATGTATTAGTTTATTATATGTTTATTTATGTATAAGATTTGTTTCTAAATGATTATTAAAAATAAAAAAAACTAAAAGACGTATCAGAAAATGACACATGTCATTGCTGGTGTGTCTTTTAGTATATAAGTAGTTATAGTTATTGATGAAAGTAAATGGAACGGGAAAAAGCTTCTTTCACAAAACCATTCCTTTTCTTCCCTATTATTCCATTTCATTATCATTTTAGGGGTCATTTGGTTGGATCATTTAGAATGGGTTGGAATGGAGTTAGAATCCATTCCATCTTTTGTTTTTTTTTTGTTGAGCTTTTTTAACTATAGAATCTCATATCCAAGAGGTTCTAACCCCCCTCCCCATACCCATCATTGAATCCCATACTCACCAGCCGCCTAAGATTCACAATTCTTTCTATTTATGAATAGTGTTTGGATAATTATACCATTTAAAATATTTATTTACCTTTTGAAATATTTATCTACCTTTTAAAATAACTCTTATGAATAGATTTTGTTTATTATACCTTTTAAAATATTTATTTACTTATGTGCCCTCATTAATGTTAATTGTCTTTTTTAACCACTAAAAATAGTGTACGAACATTTATATCCCTAAAAATATTTGTTTATATAGTTTCCCTCATTAAATTTGCCAAATATTTAAATTTGTGACATAAGGCCAATTGAAAGAGCTCTCCGGACATATCTAGTTATGGCGCGCGCATCGTCCGTGTTAGCAGTATATCTCGAGCTCCAATTTCTAGTTATGGTCACTCCAATTAAGGTTCAATTTCTCGAGCTCCGATTTCTCGAGCGGCCGCTCGTTTAATGGGTTTAATTTTGTACGGATTAATGGTCTTCAACGGCTGCGATTGATTGAATCCATCTAACGGCTGCAATTGATTGATGCTTGTTAACTATTGATGAAAACGCTGAACACCGTTGATGATGATGCGTGGTGATGATGAGAAGGGAGCAACCAAGCATTCACGAAGAGGAAGAGAATAGGGGTCTGATTGATGTATGGGATTTTGTTTTATTTTCCTTTTTAATTTCTTTTTCTATCTACTTTGCTTTTCTTTTTATGCCTTTCCCTCTTCTTCCTCGATTTCCCCTTTCCCCTAAAATGTCCTAAGCGGTAATTCGCCATTAATGGTGGGTAGCTACTAATTCCGGTCACTTGACATTTTATGGCCGGAATATCAAGGTCAATGCCGGAGTTTGGTCAAAGGACCCTCTTCATAACCAAAACGCCATAAAAGGACCTTTTGTGCCACCTTTTTTTTTAAAGGACCTTTCTCACAAGATCGACCACTTAAAAAACCTTCCTTGCTACTTTTCCTTAAAAATTTTATCGTTCTTCTTGTTCCAAATGTGCCACATAAGAGCCACCCCAATCACACACTTCTTTGCATCCATTCTTCTCCACTTCATAAGGGTCTCCTTAAAGTCATCCGAGGGATCAAAATCAAGAAGGGCCAAGCAATCACACTCACGCCAAAGGTCATGCACTGCTGGACAATTAAAGAAAGCATGGTGTAGTGTTTCGGGCGAGGAAACACACCAAGGGCACACATTAGTATCCTGCATGTGTCTGCTTCGAAGATGAACTTGCATACGTGGCCAGCGAGTTTGTACAGATTCTCCATAAGAAGTGCTTGACCTTTGGTATTGTGTCCAAGCTCCAAATGTCAACCCAGACCCGGTGAAAATCGTCTGAGAAAGCATATAAGTTGTTTTCACGGAGTAGAGGCCATCCCCTGAGAAAGCCCAAGTCAGCTTGTCTTCCTGATTTCGAGAGCTAAAAGGAACTGATAGGATGCACCGTACATCCCTCTCATCAAAATTCGACACTAAAAGATCATAATTCCACTCTTTAGTGTCATTATCAATTAAATCTCGTACTACGGTAAGCTCCTCCTTCTGAGATGAAGTCACAGATCTCCCATTTTCATCCGCAAGCCAAGGATCGTCATAAATATTATTTTTCTGACCATCCCCTACCCGCCAATTAAACCTTCTTTGATAAGCGTCGTTGAACCCCAAATACTCCCCCATGAGTAGCTACCATTAAGCCCGAGAGAAGCTTCCAAAAAGTCAGAATTTGGGAAGTATATCCCTTTCATGACACGCCCAAAAAGAGACTCGGGAGAAGAGATGAGCCGCTATGCTTATTTTCCCAAAAGAGCTTCATTGAATACCCCCGAGTCACGGAACCCCAATCCTCCGAAACACTTCGGCAGTTCGGCTTACACAAAACCTCCCAGTTTATCCAGTGAACTTTCCGCCTAGTGTCCGAGTGCCCCCACCAAAACCTCGCAGTAAGAAATTGAATCTCATCAATGACACTACAAGGTAATCTGTAAACTCCCATCAAATAAGTTGGAATTGCTTGGATGACCGACTTAATAAGAATTTCCTTTCTGGCTCGAGCAGAAGTTTCTCCTTCCATCCTTGAAGTTTCTTCCAGATTCTGCCTTTCAGGGCTGAAAAAACCATTCTCTTAGACCTTTCCAAAATAGTAGGAATGCCAAGATATTTCTCATGTTTGTTCACCAGTCGCATATTCAAAATTTCCACCAACTCTTCCTGATTTGACATATTAACACTTTTGCTGAAAGAGACCTTGGATTTTTCATAGTTAATTTTCTATCCGGAAGCTGCTTCATAAATGTTCAGTATATCAACTATCTTTGAGCATTCCTCTCGGTTGGCTCTTGCAAAAAGCAGATTGTCATCTGCAAAGAAAAGATGAGAAATATTTGGATCTCTCCAGCTGCCTCCGGCCCCATGAATAAGTCTATCATCCGATGCTTTCCTGATTAGAGAAGAGAAAGCATCAGCAATCATGATGAAAAGGTAGGGAGATAGGGGGTCACCTTATCGATATCTAGCCTCTAGTAGGGAGAACCGAACCAGAGACAACCCTGTTAATGATGAAAGAGTAGGAAATCGTCGACACACATTCCATCACAAGTCTAACCCAACACTCTGCAAATCCCATTTTCAGCAATAGTTTCTCCAGAAAAAACCATTCCACTCTGTCATACGCCTTTCTCATATCAAGTTTCATGGCAATAGTCCCTTTCCTCCCCTTGCTACGTTTCTTCATAGTATGAAAAAGTTCCATTGTTATTAAGGCATTACTAGTAATTAATCTACCCGGAACAAAAGCATTCTAATTCTCGGAAATAATACCAGGAAAATTGACTTTAATCTCATGACAATAGCCTTAGAAGCAATTTTATAAAGGACATTACAAAGAGCAATAGGACAGAATTCGGTCATAGCAGTCGGCGTCTAGACTTTCAGAATTAATGGAATATTAGTGCTATTTACTGATTTTAGGGAGCAAACACCATGCAAAATATTATTGACAAAAAGAAATACCTCGTCACCCACAATGTGCCAAAAACGTTGATAGAAGATGGCATGTACTTCGTCTGGCCCCAGGGCTTTACAGGGATGCATTGCACAGATTGCTGCATGTATTTCATCTTTGTCATAAGGCCAAGTAAGAAACTTGTAACACCCCAAAAATTCTCCCTTTTCTAAACCACTTTAAATAAAAATAGAGGAGAACTATAGGCATGTTACCGCCACGTGTTAAAACGTTAAGGCTTTATCAAAGTATCGCAGCGGAATAACCAAACTTAAGTCTTTAAAATAACAAAGTTTAGAAAACCAATAAGTCAAAGCTTACAAACTGGAACCATAAAGATACTTATTTAAAAACAAACCAATATTTAAAACCCAAATCATAAATTAATAACAAAACATTAATGAGTTCAACACAAAGAACAAATACTCTCAATCACACAAATCCCTTGACAATGCGTTGCCAATCACCGAACTTCACATCATCAAGATAACCTGTGCAATATTGCTCCCCAATAATACAAGTGTAATAACTGGATCATCACTAGGTCATTGAAAGGCGAAGGCCATGACCAAAGGAAAACACACAGAAGCATGCAATCAGCAAAGCTGAGTACATACAAGCTACAACACACCAACTTAGCATGCTCAACTAATTAAAATAAATAACATTCAATATAAATTCATTAACCAAGACTCCGCACCAAAATAGTTCAATTAACTCAACATACTCACTAACCAATTCCAATCCATTTGACTCTTTATATTTATTTTAATTAATTTAATTGGATTAAGAAATAGACGAAGTTGTCCAATCTACCAAATCATTTTGGTCCCAAATGACCATTTAAAATAAAAATATAGCGCGATGCAAGAATGGGCGCGACTCCATTCTCACAAAGTTAGTCTAGGATCCCATCTAACTTTCATTATAAAATAAAAATGTAAATACCAAAAGAAAAGAGGACATGTTGATCAAACAAGTCTCGGAAAGCCACGGGCTACCACCATGTACCCCAACCTATAATTGTCAATACTCTAGAAGTGCACGCTTTTCAAAGTTTTATTGCTCATCCATGTTTCACTTTGCGTGATTAAAAGTTTAATTAATAGCCGACTCATTCAAGTAAACCATACATAATAACCATACATACAATTCACTTTTAATCTTATTTAGGACAACGATGATCACAACACAAATTGACCTTTAATTCCATTAAACTTCCAAGATATCCAATATTGTTGAACATAGTCAACCCACCTAGCCATTTCGGCTTAATCCACCTTTACTCAACATACTAACAAGTCATGCTTGAGTAATAAATAAAATAACAATAACCTCATAGAATAGTTAGTAAATTCATTCCACTTAAACCATTCAATTCCAATCCTTCAATAATCCAAATGTGGTTAACAAACCAATCCAATAAAATTATATGCTTGTATCAACATTCCATACAAACGATTAATCTAATATAATTCAACATGCTTGCATGCATAATTCCATACAAACATAATCAATTCACCAAAACATGTCTCATAAACATACGTACATAAATTAATTCAATGTTTAACCAAACAATTTTCGTTCAAGAGTTCTCTAGACATGAAACTAAGTTCTTTCCTTTTGGTACCTAAACATGATACTACTAACAACGAAGTAGACATGTACGTACCTCGTATAAACAATCCTTTGTGCCACTTTTAATCAATTAAAAGTCTCCTAGGGAATAATCACCTCCTAGAAAGCAACCAATAATCAAATATTAATTCACAAACTAATTTCCAGAAATATAAATTTGATTAAAACTCCTTAAAAATTCTTTAAAAACATGTTTTTATGCCTAATTATTGGTTAGAAATCCAATAGAAACAAAAGCCCCAATTTAATACTCAATAGAACCCTAAAATCCCAATTTCAATAAATTAAAACCCTAGGTTTTAAAATCACAAAATTTGAAATTTTAAAACATTTATATAATATGAAATTATAGCTTTAAATCATCAAAAATATACTCTTGATACTAATTAAAACAATTTCAAACAATAAAATCAAACTTAAATCAATTTAATAAACATTGACCAAAATAATATAAAGAAAAACAAAGGGATAGATGAAGGAGCAGCCACGTGGGCCGCCGCTGTTGCTGGGCCGCTAGTGGGTCGCCGGTGGTCTGGGCGGTGGCCGGCGACCGGAGGCTGGTGGTGGCGTAACAGTAGTAGGGTAGTATGTGAGAAGTTCTCACGTGAAAGGAGGAAATAAAAAAAAAAGAAAGGAAAAGAAAGAAAAAGAAAAAGAAAAAGAAAAAGAAAAGGAAAAAGAAAATAAAAGAAAAAGAAAAAATAAAGGAGAAATAAAATAAGACTAACCTTTTTGTGTGGGAAAAATTTGGGGATTAATGGGGTATTTATAGGAGAGAGTTGTAGGGTAAAATTGGCCTCATGAAAATAGTGGGCCAATTAAATAAATAACAATGGACTACGCTTTGTTTATATGGGCATAAATTGTAGGATATAGGTACATAAAATAATTTGTACTAAAATAATTTTTTGACCTAAATTAATAATTTTTAAATTTTAAAATAAATTCCGGAAAAATACAAATAAATATTATAAATAAAATAATTTTTTTTTATAAGTTATTTAAGGAAAATTCTCAATGTTGACCCCCAACTTTTGCTACGCACCAACGGTGACCTCCCTTTTTTTTCAATTGTACAAAATGACCTTAATTTAAATTTTCATCTCTCATAACCTTATTTCATTAAATATATTAACTATAGTTAGATTTATATTTACAAAAAAAAAAAAAAAAACTAAAAAATTAACCCAACCACCTTCCTCCTTCCTTTCTCTTTCCTCCATCCTTGGTCCTCCTTCATAATTTCTGGCAGCCCCTCCCTTACACCACCATAATCCGGAAACCCCTCCCTCCTTCCTTTCTCTTTCCTTCCTCCTTCCTCCTTTTCCTTTCCCTTTCCTCTTCTTCTTCCCTTCACCCTCCAATAATTCCGACCGACCACCTTTGCCAACCTCTTACCCCTCCCTTTCCCAGCACCCCCCTCAACAACCATTTCCGGCCACCCTTCTCTTCCTTGAACACCCCCGCCCACCCTCTTGAAACCTCGTCGGACCCCACCCACCCCCTCGAAATACCGTCGGAAACACACCCACCCCCTTAAACCACCATCCTCGACACCCTAAAACCCCAAAATCGAATTCTCTAAAATCGAAACCCTAGATTTCGATTTTAGGGTTTTTTAATTTAGGGTTTTGGCGTGGTGGTTCTAGGGGTGGAGATGGCAGAGGGAGGGGCGGGGGAGATGGCGTGGGGTTCGCCGACGCGAGGAAGGGTGATTGGACGTCGGCGATGGGGAGGGGTACGTTTTTCGAGGGAGAAAGGAGTTCTTTGGGTGGGGGTGGCTGGTGGTTTAGGGGAAGCTTTGGGGTGCCGGCACTTGGGTGTCGAGGTCAAGGTGGCGCCGACGCGGGAGTTCCGGCAGATTTGACGCCAGCCGGGGGATTGGCGGGGATAGGGTGGTGGCGGTGGCTACGACTGTGTTATGGTGGGTGGGTTTTTTTAGTGGGGGTGGCTGTTTTTGGTGGTTGAGTTAATTTTATTTTTTTTATTTTTATTTTTCTTTTTTTCTAAATATAAATCTAAATATAGTTAATATTTAATAAAATAAGGTTATGAGTGAGATGAAAATTTTAACTAAGGTCATTTTGTATAATTGAAAAAGAGGGAGGTTACCGTTAATGCGTAGCAAAAGTTGGGGATTGCCATTGAGAATTTCCCATTATTTAAAAATACGGGGGATACAAAACTCGTTGTTTTGACTTGAGATTGACGAGGTGATAGCTCTAAGAACCCTCCACAGTGTGCAATCAAAGGGTCGCTAGAGGTAAACAAATCAGCATAAAAATTCTCGACAATTTCCTCGAACTCCTCCTCTTCTACCTTCCACTCCCCGCTAGCATCAAATAAGCCTTTTATTTCATTCTAATTCCTCCTTTGAGAAGCGTTGTGGTGGAAATATTTTGTGTTTCTATCTCTGCCTCGAATTTCTGAAACTCTAGAGCGAAGATACCAATGAGCTTCTTGCTTCCCACAAAGGTCTTCGATCTTAGTCTCAAGAGATGTACAAAGTTCAATGTTTTCTCTCGAGATAGGCCTTCCTTGTGCTTCATGTAAGGCTTTCTCTGCCACATTAATCTGTTTATTAAAGACTTCAAATTTTTTGCCACCCCACTTCTTAAGAGAGCTCAGTAAAACCTCCAACCTCACCCCAATATCACAACCCGTACTGCCATACCATGCCTCTCTCACAACCTTCTCGCACGAGGCATCCAACAACCATGATGTCTCGAACTTGAAGTTCTTTTTACCCCTCTTGCGCTTCTTTTTAGGTCTCTTTAGTCTTGCCAAAATAGGTGAGTGCGTGGTCTGATTTTATGCGAACCAGATTCTCCACCCTAGCTTCGGGGTAGATACCAAACCAGTCTTCATTGCCACAATACCTATCTAGCCTCTCCCTGATCATGGTTCTCTCAGATAAACCCTTCTCCCACGTGAAAAACTGACCCTCAAATCCAAGGTCACGAAGATGACAAGCTTCAAGAGCCTCCCTAAAACGCTAAATCCCTGTTACTCACTGTGACTAACAAGTTTGTTACTCACAATGGCATTTCGAAAATTAAGTGGAAGTTTTCCACTTCATGAGTTGCTAAGTTTGATTCGTCTATGTGTCAAGTTGCTGACTATACCTGGAGTATTACTGAGTGGGGGACATCCTTCCGTCAATAAGTTTGATGGCGTTACCTTCTTGACATCCTTCCATCAATATGTTAGATGGAGTTACCTTCTTGTTGCTGACTATACCTGATCTTCACTTATCGTCGTTTTGTACAGCTTCCAGACCCAGTAAACAGACCCAGTTGAAAACCACACGGACATCTTCTAATTACGAGGTATTTTTCCGATCTATTTAAGCGTCGCATGTTGCAGTCGTGAGTTTTTTTCAGTTGTTGTCATGCGCCCACAATTCATGAAATTGAGCTCATAATCTCGACCGCAATCGGAATAATTTTGAATGTAAATGGATTTTAAGGACTTTTTCCTCTGTTAAAATGGGGTTGAGGTTGACGGAAATGACCGGAGGATTTTGTTTGAAATGTAATTTTTAGTTTTTGAAAACAACGTGTTATCTTCGTATGTTTTTTAAAAAATCCCTGTGTTGATTTGTGGGGTTCTGTGAAAATTGGTTGTGTTGGTTGTTCAATTGGTTGGTTGATTTGTGTCGGTTGGTTATATTTATGTGTTGGGTTGAATGTGTGCTGTGAAAACTTGTTTGGTTGATTTGTGTTGAATTTTATATTATAATTATGTTGGCATTCTGTATTAATTTTGGTCGTAGTAATTATGTTGGTGTTCTTTATTTGAAGGGTTAATTGTTTTTGTTGGAGAATATTGATATTATGGAAATGGAAACAGAAAGCGTTATAAGGGGAAGTGAGGTTGGTGTTGGTGATTGTGGCAGTGGAGTCAAGTTTCGGAGTAACGTCCATATGGAGGAAGATATAGAAGACGTAGATGATGCAGGTAGTTGTGCACTTGACATGGTTGTTAGGTATTTATCCCCCCTGGAAACAATTCATAAGACTCACACTATGGTTGGTAGCAACGAAATAGTTGTAGTTGTTGAGGAGCTTAAGGAAGGGATGGTTTTCCAGTCTTGGCAACAGGTTGAAGCCTACTATAAGGACTATGCTGAGCAGATGGGGTTTGGAGTGACAAGGGCTCAAGTTGTAAATTCTAAGACGGGGGACCAAAAAAAAATCAAAGTCACGTGGAAGTGTGAGTGTTGGGGAAAACCCGACATGAGGGCTAGGAGGGAAGCGAAGAAGAGGGCAAAGGCAACGAGTCATGGAGGTTCAGGTGGTTTAGTTGATGGGGTGGTATGTGAGGATGAATTAAGTGGTATGACGAGGACTTCGAAAAAGTGCGAATGTGAGGCCCGTGTTTATGGTAAAGTTAACGAAGATGACTTGTGGGAGTTGAAGAGCGTGGAACTAAAGCATAATCATGAGATTGATCCGGCAAAGTCTAAGCTTGTTAAGGAGTACCGCATGAGGCAAATGACCTCCAAAGTGAAGAAGACGCTGACAGATTTGTACGAGCAAGGTGTACCAATTTCTCAAATACACGGTTTCATGGCGACCGAACGAAAGGGTAACATGGCTCTGACAGTAAAAGATTTACAACATGAGGTGTACAAGGCTAGGCGGTTGAAGATGGTTGGAGGGGACTCGGTGGCAATGATGGAGTACTTTGACAAAATGCAAACTGGGAACCAAATTTTTTTCCATGCTCAACGTTTGGATGAAGAAGGGAGGCTTAAGGATGTGTTGTGGGTGGATGCAAGAAGCAGGGTAGCTTATGAGGACTTTGGTGATGCGGTTTGCTTCGACGCAACATACCTAACGAATGAGTACGAGCTCCCGTTTGTGAACTTTGTTGGTGTGAACCACCATGGGCAATCGTTGTTGTTGGGATGTGCTCTTGTTTTACATGAAGACTGCAATAAATTTGCGTGGATATTTCGACAATGGTTAGCTTGCATGAACAATCGAGCTCCTAAAGCCATATTGACCAACCAAGCGGCAGCTATGCGGAGGCCCCTTGCTGAAGTTATGCCAAACACGGTGCATCGTTGGTGCATATGGCATATCATGAGAATGATCCCTGAGAAACTTGGCAAGTGTGCACGGTATGTTGTGAAATTCCTCCTCCTGGCTTTATAATTTTCAAGTTCTTGATATTAGTTTCAAAGGCGTAATAATCTGATTCCCATATTAAAGACAAGCTAACATGTTGTTGTTGTTCTGCTGTTATCATTTTTGTCTAGTTACCAAGAGTTCGTCAACAACCTCAAAGAGCTGGTATATGAGAGCTTTGACCCCGAGGAGTTCCAAACCTGATGGGCAAAGTTTATTGCTGAGTATAAGTTGGAGGACAATGAATGGCTACAGAGCCTACACGAAGAGAGTTATATGTGGGTGCCTGCGTACGTGAAGGAGTTTTTTTGGGCCGCTATGAAGACCACACAAAGGGTGGAGAGCATCAATTGGTTTTTTGACGGCTATGTGAGCCGCAAAACAAAACTCCATGAGTTTCCTCAAAAGTATTGCATGGCCTTGGATCAACGCGTTCGAGATGAACTGAGTGCAGATGCGCGTTGCTCGAATTACCTTAGGAGGGTGGTTAGTGGATTCAAAGTCGAAAAAATATTCCAAAAGTTATACACGGACAACAAGTTTCAAGAAGTTCAAAAGGAGTGTACGAGAATGATGTATTGCAACGTCCGAGGAGAGAAGGTTTTGTCTAAAAAGCTTATTCAGAATTCGGTTGTCGATCATGTATGGATAGTACCTCCCGGTGCGAGTGAGGATGTCATTACAAACAGGCGAAGATCCTACAATGTTACTTTCTGTCCAATGACAAAGGAGGTGCTGTGTGACTGTAGGAAGTTTGAGACAAGTGGCATACTTTGCAAACACTGTATTAGGATTTTGAATGAAAACTTGGTTGAAGATCTACTAGAGAAGTACATTGTAGACCGTTGGAGGAAGGACATACCCCGGAAGCACACTAGGGTGAAGGTGGCCTACCATGACCCGGGGGACACGGTCAATGTGAAGAGATTCAACAAAATGATGCAAAAACTCGAGCCCTTATGTGAAACCGCAGCCATGGTGGATGATCAAACGGTCCATATGGTAATTGAAACACTATCAAAGCTTCAATTAGCTATTAATGAGCGTAGGGACAAGAAGAGTAAGGAAAATGTTCCTGTAGTTAGTACATTGACATCAGCCACTGAAGGCAGAACGTTTTCCTCAGTTAGGAATCCTGCTGCTGATGCTACTGCCGTAGAATCATGTCCAGCTACGATGGACCTTGTTATCAAAGACCCTATAATTAAGAAAAGGAAAAGGGGCAGGCCTAAGGGTTCAAGGCACAAAGCGTTAGCTGAAACTGGCTACAAGAAAACCAACAAGAATAAGAAGCCTAGCCCGGTAAGATTTATGCTATCTTCAATATTTAAAGGGTCTGACTGCTTATCCTATTATTATTTTCTGAATGTTGTTATTATCTTCATATAGGAGCATGCAGGAAGTGGTGTTGAGGAGGATGCTGGAAATGGTGGTGAGGAGGAGGAAGCAGCAGCAAATGGTGTTGAGGAGGATGCAAGTGTTGAGGAGGAGGAAATGGTGTTGCAGGATCTGGTGTTTAGGAGGAGGATGCAGGAAAAGGCAGGAATGACAGAACCCGATAAGACAAAGGGGAAGACAACAAATGCAGGAAATGGTGATGGTGGTGAGGAGGATACAACAACAAATGGTGTTGAGGAGGATGCAGCAGCAAATGGTGTTGGGCAGGATGAAGGTGTTGAGGAGGAGTAAATGGTGTTGCAGGATCTAGTGTTTAGGAAGAGGATGCAGGAAAAGGCTGTAATGGCAGAACCCGGTATGTCATAGGGGAAGACAACAAAGGGGAAGGGGAAGGGGAAGGCAAATACGTCTTCTCGGAAGCTACCTGTAAGTTTCAATACTAAATTTATGTCATTCTACCTCAGTGATTATTTATATGACATTGAACACATCGCACCTTTCACAGGTGAAGCAGAAACGTCTTGATGAACTAATGGCCATTTCGTGACCATTTGAGTTGCGTCGTTAAATTAATATACTCGATTCTGAGCATGATTAATACGAAGAAAATGTAGCTTGTTGTTACGGGAGCATATGAAGAACCGTTTATTGTTTAAGCATATGAAGAAACAGATTACGGGGTTTATTGTTTGTTTAAGCATGTGAAGAAACAGATTACGGGAGCATATTCTATTCAACAGTTTGTAAAACTGTTAAGCATTTGAAACATGTTAGAAAAATCGTCACATGTGTCTTTGAAATACGGACAACAGTTCAAGGTCTTGAGATCATTTTCAAGACAGAGTACATTGATTCACTTTTTAAAAAACGAGACTTTAAATGCTTTGAGTATCTCTGATTTTCATGTTTTTACATGTAAACATGTAAAAACAAAAGCAGTAAAATCAAAAGCAAAATAAGCATAATATAGTGTAACACCCCCAAATCTCCCTCTACGGAATGTGTAGAAAATACGTATAAATATCGTAGAGATAGACTTGGGCATATTACCGCCGCGTGATAACGCAAGGCTCATACTTTGAAAATACTTTTGCAGCAGAAATTTTTTATTCTTATTAATAAAACTTTAAATAAACTTGTTCATAAATTGTGACACAAAAACGACTCCAACTTTTCCTAAGCTAGGTGAAATTCCCGTGGACTCCCGTATGAATCAATCAACTTCCACCTGAAACATTCACCTGCTTACCATAAATGGTAAACAGGGAAAAGCCAAAACAAAAGCACGTATTAGCAATTATGCTAAGTAGGTTATGTGTAAGATAAGTAAAACATAATTTAAATCATTTAAGTTTAATTCAAAGAATTCCAATGCCATACTCATGTAAGAGCTTTTCCAATTCAATGCTTTCAAGAAAAGTTTAAAACTCAATCGATTACGTTCCTAAACCATTTCATCACTAAGTGTGCACACCCCCCAAGTGGTTTACTTTATGAACAAAGGCCAATCTTGAGGAAAGACTAGGTCATGCAAAGTCCATAGTCTTCTCTAATCCATTCCCTAAGTGGGATTCATAACCATATCGATTGATTTACTTAAAAGCACCTTTTAAAAAAAAATCCATCATTCTTGAATATTAAGAAACCTGTAAATTAATTTTAATCCAATCCTTTTTAATAATTTTAATCATAATTCAAAGTCTATTTTGATTAACCAAAAATCATTAATTCAAACCATATGAAACATAATTTTATAAGTAAAATAATAAGATACAATTTCATGGACAACTTTCGAAGGTATCAAACCACATAACGTACCTTAACCGAATATCAATCAACACTTCGCACTTTCAAAGTTCAATCACGAATACACCTTGCAATTAACATAACCATACGGTTATCACAACATCTTTAGACATAAACCCAAATCTAATGTGCATGGAATATAAAACTATTTTAAAAATAATACTTTAATATAAAATTATAACTGTGAAATAGGTAATTATATTTTAGAAAACTAACCATGAGGAAAATAAAGGAATAGGATTAAAGGAAATTGAATTTGCGTTGAAAAGGATAGGCGGAACTTGCAGAGGTCATAACCCCTTTGATATAACTCCGAATCGGGTGATTTTTGAGCCTAACCTCAATTATTGTTCAAGAGGAATAATTTTCTATGAAATAGAAAAATCCAAAAACTGACCAGAAGTGCACGAAAATTGGATCCAAAGATATACGGGCAGATTTTCTTTTAGAAAAGAGGAAAAGAAAAATAGGAAAAGTTTGAGGGAAAAGAGAGTAAAAGAAAAGAAGGGAATTGAGTTTTTGGTGTGAAGAACATGAGAGATACGAGGGGGTATTTATAGGTGTTTAGGTGATGAGTTTATAGAAATTTCAGGTTGTATAATTTATGGAAATTTAAAGAATAGAAATTAGGGTTTTAAATGAATGGAAGGATATTAGATTTTATTTGATCATGAAATTTTGTTTGGTAGGTTTTGAGCTTGGAGTGCAAGTATAGAATAGGATCAAATAATTTTTAGATTTAAGAATAGAAATAAGGAAATTTAAAGGATTTTATTTTTAATAAAATAAATTAAAAATCCTTTAGAAAATTCATGAGTGGCCGAAAATATTGAGCTAAATATTGTTCAATATTTTCGGTCCTCTTATGTTAGTTTAGGGATTTTGTAAAATAATTTATTTGCCTAAAATTAATAATCCAATAAAATTTATTTTGTGAAAATTAATACTTGACAGAATAAAATCAGATTTTTATTAAATAATTGGGGTGGCCGAAAATTTGACTTATAATAATTAATTAAATCAGATTTTCATTATATAAAATCTGAAAATTAATTCTTTAAAAATATATTTCATGAAAATAATTAATTTGGAAAGATATTAAAACAATTTTGATTTTTATTCTATGAAAACCGAAAATACAATTTAATTAATCTACCGAATTAATATAATTTCAGTTTAGCTATTTAATTTTGAGAAATAAAAAAAATACTATTTATAACATAAGTATAAAAAAGTTTCATTTATTGGATTATCCAATTTAATTAGTTTTGTAAAATAATGATTTAGGTGCCAAAGTTTAAATATCATTTTGGCTCCAAAACTAAAATACTCTTTAGGAAAATAATTAATTTAGATAATACGTAAAAAATACGAGACTAAAATACTCTTTAATTTAGAAAATACCTTTCAAAAATACGGGGTATTACAGTCTACCCCCCTTAAAAGAAGTTTCGCCCCGAAACTAGGCAGAATAATAAGTAAAAAAAAAATTAAAAATTTTCTTCTTTGAAAATAGATTTTAGTTAGTTAGTTTCATGCACATTCTAACTAGACACAGCCTACTACTAACCTAGAGGGTTGAAAATAAACGCGCGCGAAACTCTATCGCACTCTAACCCCCTTAAAAAGGAGTTACGTCCCCGTAACTAGACCAACACATTAACTCATTAAATCAACGATATTAACACTTTATCGGCGATCGTCAATCAAAGTAAGGAAAATGAGAAAGTTTCAAACTTCCAAAAGAACTTAGGTTTTGATTTGTTTACAAAAGTAGTTAGATAACTCGTCAAATATCTTTATGAGTCATTCGTAAAATTTAAAATACTTTCATTAGGAGAAATCGTTGAAAGACTATAAAGTATGAACTGAAATATTTAATCAAATATATTAAAAGATTTATGAAAGTTTTCAATCAAAACCATTATAAAAATAAAAAAAACAAGGAATACAAAACTTTATTTTCAAAATATATTTGAAAATTCATTTTGCATATTTGTAAAATACTTTTTAAAAGTCTTACTTTTTCATAAAGAAACTCTATAATTACAATAATCACATATTCAACTTCATAGCAAAGATTGTCATAAGTACAAGCATAAAAAGAACATATCTCACCTTGACCTTCTTATCGCTCATAGATTAGTAACTTGTCTCAGGGTATCTTCCAAAAGTATTTACAATTTTCCCAACAATTTCATGAGTCCTGTTAATACAGCCTAAAAACGTAATCGTTACCTCTTGGTTACTTCAAATAACATAATACTTCGCCTTTAAAAAAAATTCGATAATCTTTTCTCATAACTTCAAATTCCTCAATCTGGTTGTAATAATCCATAACTTATCTCTAAGGCAATTCATTAAATAACTCAATTGATTCTTCTATCTTTAATAACTTCTCTATATAAATTTTATCATCAATCCCTTAGAGTGAAATCCTTTAAGTAATCATCCAAACAATCATTTCCTTAACTAACTTTAATAAATCCCTTCACAAGGTATTATTTCTTCAAAATAACTTCAATTTAAACAAATTCCTCTATCTCAATATTATTTCTTATACTTCCTTTCACTTCAATTGACTCAAAATCCTCTAACTTTTGTATTAAGTTTCTTCAAAGGATTCAATCATCAACAATTTTGCTTTAAATAATCATCACAATACTCATTCTTGCAATATGGATACTTTCCACCTTTAGATATAAACGATCATAAATTAATGCTAATATCAAAATTCATATCTCCCAAAATACATACCTTACTCCAATACTTATGTAGAACCTTTAACTCATTATTACCACAAATAATATTTCCATGCTCAACATAAATCATATTCCAAAAATTAGTAAAGGCTTGGATAACACAAATCCTCCAAATATTCATGATAACAATCCAAAATAGCTTCTCATTATCCCATGGTAAACCTCAAATCCTCATCTCAAAATAACAAACCCAACCATATTGACCACATGTAACTCCGTATGATTCAAATACATGCCACATATCACATAGTTAATTATACCATATAAGGTTAAAGAAATTAATCAATAGATTATATCAAACTTATAAAATTCACACTTAAATTGATAGTCAATACAAAAACTTATTGAAATTCACAACAGACACCATCATTCCAAAATATGATTTTAATATTTCACATAAACCCATCTATTTCCATATAAGGAAATTATATACCAATTCCAACATTAGGAACACTTTCCACCAATAATTTTGGAATTCATATATTCCGTCACATAAACCTTGTAAATCATATATGCACAATTTCATGCTTTGCATATGAAAATAATTATTTCCAGCTTCCACTTGATATAAATCAAATATGTATCTTCCACCTTGGAATAAAATTTCCGTAAAACTTCAACATGCACTAAGAATTCGGACAATTATGTTTCTCATGAAAACTTCACATGAATCTTGAAAATTCAAATACTATTATAATTCGACTTTTATTAATGAGAGTCGCATAGAAGGATTCAAAAAGCTTGAACTAATTAAAATTCTAACAACATAGAGAACATATCAAATTATTCAGAACTTTCACGTTCACAATTATTCAATACGAACACACACCCCTTAGGAACATTCCCTCCATTGTTTCTGGTTCCAACTTGTGGTCCCCTAAATTATGCATGGGCCACATATACACCCAAATTGTTCCGTCCACCGACTTCTTCTAAAAAAAAATTCATATTATACCAACTTACATGCACACATAGTTTTGAAACTTAGAGAATTCAATTCATTTTATTTTGAAATTAATAATGTACTTGACTCATGATATAGGATGGTCGAGCCCGCGTCTCCCAGGTAAGTTACCCTCAACGTCGGGGAGAGCCTTGCCTAGACAGAGAGGCGTACCCATTATAGGCCCATTATGAGAACCCGAGCATCCTTTTCTGAATCATTTTTCCAAAGAAGAAAATAGTTTTTTTTTTGTTTTTAAATTTTTTTTTTGAAAAGAAATGCGAAACTCTATCCTATATGCCCAACTTAAGTCTACCCATTCAATTTATTTATTTCAACTTTAAATCTTGTTTTAAGACCCGACAAACTGATACCACTTTGTAACACCCCCAATCTCCCTCTACGGAATATGTAGAAAATACGTATAAATACCGAAGAGATAGACTTGGGCATATTACCGCCGCGTGATAACGCAAGGCTCATACTTTGAAAATACTTTTGCAGCGGAAATTCTTTATTCTTATTAATAAAACTTTAAATAAACTTGTTCATAAATTATGACACAAAAACGACTCCAACTTTTCCTAAGCTAGGTGAAATTCCCGTGGACTCCCGTATGCATCAATCAACCTCCACCTGAAACATTCACCTGCTTACCATAAATGGTAAACAGGACAAAGCCAAAACAAAAGCACGTATTAGCAATTATGCTAAGTAGGTTATGTGTAAGATAAGTAAAACATAATTTAAATCATTTAAGTTTAATTCAAAGAATTCCAATGCCATACTCATGTAAGAGCTTTTCCAATCCAATGCTTTCAAGACAAGTTTAAAACTCAATCGATTACGTTCTAAAACCATTTCCTCACTAATTGTGCACACCCCCAAGTGGTTTACTTTATGAACAAAGGCCAATCTTGAGGAAAGACTAGGTCATGCAAAGTCCATAGTCTTCTCTAATCCAATCCCTAAGTGGGATTCATAACCATATCGATTGATTTATTTAAAAGCACCTTTAAAAAAAAACATCATTCTTGAATATTAAGAAACCTGTAAATCAATTTTAATCCAATCCTTTTTAATAATTTTAATCATAATTCAAAGTCTATTTTGATTAACCAAAAATCATTAATTCAAACCATCATGAAACATAATTTTATAAGGAACATAATAAGATACAATTTCATGGACAACTTTCAAAGGTATCAAACCACATAACGTACCTTAATTCCGAATATCAATCAACACTTCGCACTTTCAATGTTCAATCACGAATACACCTTGCAATTAACATAACCATACGGTTATCACAACATCTTTAGACATAAACCCAAATCTAATGTGCATGGAATATAAAACTCTTTTAAAAATAATACTTTAATATAAAATTATAACTGTGAAATAGGTAATTATATTTTAGAAAACTAACCATGAAGAAAATAAAGGAATAGGATTAAAGGAAATTGAATTTGCGTTGAAAAGGATAGGCAGAACTTGCAGAGGTCATACCCCCTTTTTATAACTTCGAATTGGTTGATTCTTGAGCCTAACCTCAAGTATTTTTCAAGAGAAATAATATTTTGTGAAATAGAAAAATCCAAAAACTGACCAGAAGTGCCCAAAAATTGGCTCCAAAGATATACGGGCAGATTTTCTTTTAGAAAAGAGGAAAAGAAAAATAGGAAAAGTTTGAGGGAAAAGAAGGGAATTGATTTTTTGGTGTGAAGAATATGAGAGGTATGAGGGGGTATTTATAGGTATTTATAGCAATTTAGGGTTGTATAATTTATGGAAATTTAAAGAATAGAAATTAGGGTTTTAAATGAATGGAAGGATATTAGATTTTATTTGATCATGAAATTTTGTTTGGTAGGTTTTGAGCTTGGAGTGCAAGTATAGAATAGGATCAAATAATTTTTAGATTTAAGAATAGAAATAAGGAAATTTAAAGGATTTTATTTTTAATAAAATAAATTAAAAATCCTTTAGAAAATTCATGAGTGGCCGAAAATATTGAGCTAAATATTGTTCAATATTTTCGGTCCTCTTATGTTAGTTTAGGGATTTTGTAAAATAATTTATTTGCCTAAAATTAATAATCCAATAAAATTTATTTTGTGAAAATTAATACTTGAAAGAATAAAATCAGATTTTTATTAAATTATTGGGGTGGCCGAAAATTTGACTTATAATAATTAATTAAATCAGATTTTCATTATATAAAATCTGAAAATTAATTCTTTAAAAATATATTTCATGAAAATAATTAATTTGGAAAGATATTAAAACAATTTTGATTTTTA
The DNA here is from genome assembly GCF_001683475.1 of Chenopodium quinoa. Lineage (NCBI taxonomy): Eukaryota > Viridiplantae > Streptophyta > Magnoliopsida > Caryophyllales > Amaranthaceae > Chenopodium > Chenopodium quinoa. Next base: position 2,795,709 of record NW_018745675.1, on the reverse strand, counting down.
TTCTATGAAAACCGAAAATACAATTTAATTAATCTACCGAATTAATATAATTTCGGTTTAGCTATTTTATTTTGAGAAATAAAAAATACTATTTATAATATAAGTATAAAATAGTTTCATTTATTGGATTATCCAATTTAATTATTTTTGTAAAATTATGATTTAGGCGCCAAAGCTTAAATATCATTTTGGCTCCAAAACTTAAATACTCTTTAGGAAAATAATTAATTTAGATAATACGTCAAATATACGAGACTAAAATACTCTTTAATTTAGAAAATACATTTTAAAAATACGGGGTATTACATATAGTACGCCTCAAAATTCAGGATACTATCTAGTGTAGACAACACAAACTGATCAAGTTCAAACAAAATTACCACATAGTCCTACAAAGACACATACACCGAGTGTGTTGATAAACGTTATTGTACGTAATACGATCATCATTGGAGGAATGGAATGTAAATGACAATATTCCAATTGTTTGTTAGGCTATAAACACCAACACATCACAGTTTTCGCGATGTTTTCCTAGGACCTGGAGTCGCATCTCCCAGAGAGTCTTTCAATTCAGTCACTTCACACTGCACGTCGTCAAAGAACAGATTTGCCCGAGCAGTAGGAATCTTCCCCTGTAAATGTAAGAACAAAACAAACACTTTAGCCAACCATTCCAGAGATCTTCACACAAAAAACAGATATACACACCACCTACCACACTAAACCTCGTGGTGAATCTTCTGGCAAAGAACTTAATACACGCCAGCATAAGAACACCGCAATATGAGCTGCATATTGGAGGACAACAATCAATATGAAAGCTGAAGATACGTTCTCCTAACGTTAAAGGTAGGCTGATAGTTATTCGCACAATAAGCAAACAAGGAAACACAAGTTCTTACTTATCCTTTGGCTCTAAGATCTCAACAGTGCATCTGCTCCAAGAATGTAGCTGACCAGCCTTCCATGCTGGGTCACAGAGTTGGAAAAGGACGTCGATGCCACTAAGTTGTAGTTTGACAAACACATTACACACAGTACCAAATGGTCCCAATAAATACCATGTTTGTTTAGAATGAAAGTCATTAGTTTTAGTACTAGAAGATCAATCTCTTTGGCATGTGTGGCGAACGGGTCAGGGTACATGGAATCTATCATCCACAACTGTTGAGCCTTCTTGTGTAATACTAAGCACCACCAGTGCGACTCGTCAGGGGAATCCTGAGGAACTTCGAGGACTAGGACAAACACCTGGTTAATTGACAATGTCAATGCCGTAAGGACAATTTAGCGCATATGCAAGACAAACACATTTAAACCTATGTATTGAACTATGTGAGTAAGTTGCTGACCGCTCCAATATCCGACGGGTTAAAGCTCAGGAGAAATTTGGCATACTTGTTACAAATATGTTCTTCATTTCCTTCGTTCAACAACAGTCGATTCTACGAACCAGACAATAAAAACAACAAGCATGACCATCATCAAATGTGCACGTAAAATGACACCCGAAAGGTGAAATGAACCCCGAACCACTTACCGAAAAGCTTGGGTCAAGCAAAATACGCTTGCTCCTGTTCCAGAAGTCTTTGGTGGCCCATTTCTTGGTGTATAGCACACTGGCCATTCTAACGTAATCAGTGGAAACCCGTGATTTATTGTGCACCACTTCATAGCAATCCACTGGCTGGCTTCCATGTTATCACACTTTATCATCACCATACCAGGGCTATGTGGTGAACCATCATCATAACACCAAGTACACACATAAACATATTAGAATTTACAATTAAAACAAAAACTTTGCAAAAGGCATGCACAATAAAAAGACCTTTCACACTCAATTACACTTTTCTAAATTACCTAAGTGGATCCTTCAGTTCCTTCCACCGCTTTACAAATTGCAGCAGACGTGCCTCCACCGCTATATGGCGACGGGTATTTGACACATTGGTGAACATGGCTGACAAGGCTGCCTCGGTGGTTTCACCACCCTCTTCTCAGCAGACTCATCTTCCTCATCAGATGAAGATGACTTTTTCAAACTGCACTGAGCATCAACCAAGACAGTCGTTCCCCTCGTCCCAAGCAAGCCCACAACTATTTTAGGTCCAGGCTCCACGGTCCCATCTTCCACTTCACAATCTGAACAACAACCATTTAACTCTGAGAGAGCACCCTCATCAGCCCCAACTACATTGGATTCATCCCCAACCACCTTGGCCACACCCCAAGCCCCTGCCAATAGTGTATCAACCTATATATTTTGAACCACACGGTCCAGGTCATCGTCACCGAAAACAGCATCAGCGTTATGGTCTTCCCTACCAACTACGTTTGCACCTTCTTCCAGTTGAGTCTTCCCCCCCCCCCCCCAAACAGCTGGCCAAACCTTGTTCTTCATGCGCAACACCATCCTTCCCCGTTAGCCTACCCCTCTCGATCGCCCCCTACACACTCTCCTGGCATTAGCTACGTCAACATACTGCGACATCAGCTTATGCATTGATTTCATAACGTCAGCTAATTTAAAATCTATCAGAGCCACCAACTTCGGAGTAATTGTATCCGACACCTTCAAGAAAGCAGGAAGCATAAACACAAACTATTAACAACTGCCATAGCACATGTCACTTATTTCTTATACATTACAGAGCTACATATGAAAGTATCATTGACTTAGATTATACCTGCTGCGTAATATTTTCTGCGTCTACCTCCCGCGTAGTCTGTTGCATATCTACGCTTTCCACCCTTTGCTTTTGACCGTCTTGAGGACTCAACGAATGCGTCTCCCCATACGCTACATCCAGCGACTGAAAAAGAAGCAAATTCCCGAAATCCCCAGATTGTTTTTTGTCATCCCCAACCGCCTCATTGATCTTTTCTTCGCACCATGCCTCTAGTCTTGGTCTCACGCCCCACCTTATTGGGATGTGACTTAGGTGATCTAGATAAAAAATCTACAGAAAAAGGACACGATAGAAAATTATATAAGATTACTAAAAAAGCTTTTGGTCTAGAGAGGCTAAGACCAACAATTTACTCACCAACAAAAAAAAGGATAATACCCCCGCAACCTGCTACATATCCATCACGAGAAAATTTCCTTTGGAAACCCCTGGCTGATACAACCATCCAGTTAAAAACATAAGTGCACCAGTCATACTCATCCACCTCATCGTAAACCAATAACGACGGTACAAGCTTCGCTCCAAGGTAGCTTGTGTTTGTCGTAGCACATAGTATGCAGCCCAGAGCTGCTATGAGAAAGCCTATCTTGAAATCAGCATTCTCGTCATCCAACAACGGCAACACATTACCTTCCTCATCCTGTCTAATCAGTGCCTCCAAAGAAGATACTAATTAAATGTGTTCCTTTTTTCCAAACTTGACCAAGATTCTGCGATGCTCTGCCTCCTTATCCTCAGGAATCGTACACGACAATTCCTGCGACCTCACGGGAATCCCAAGTATGTACTCAACCTGCACAGGACTCAAAGGAAGCACACACTCATCTCCAAAGTTATGGAACCATCAGCCATCACCCTTGTTAACAGCCAGTACACAAACTTCCGGAGTACATAAGTCAGGGGAATACTTAATAACCCTCCAAAACCCATTTTTGTGACCACCTTCTTCCTAGAGTCATCAAACTTATTCACTGCAGTTGCAAAAGCTTTCACACCATGCAAATTTGGGGCCTACAACAATACATTCAAACAAGACAAATGACCGATTAAATTCCTACTAAGTTACACTTTGAACCAAATCACAACAAAAACTAAATATAAACTAATTATACAATCCCATTCAAACTACTTGCGAAGTTGTGAATATTGTCTAACGGAATTTAACCTTACTTACGGACTCACATTAGTCATACTTAACTTACAACTCAATTACAATTTACAATTAATCTTTAGTAATTCAGTTCAATTACCAAACAACTCCCTTCACTAAACAAATGCCCCACCACAGAACTGACCAGACATTTCCGTGTCATGGATTTCAACAAATAAAGTTCAGAGAGTACCTTCTTGCGTACTTCTTGATTGGGTTTTAAGAACAACCCCTTTCTCCTTCACCACGTCCCCCTTCGTCTTCTCGACCTACACATGACATTACACATTTCATTTCTCCATCCAAGTGTTACACATCCAATAAGCTTTTACCATTTCCATCCAACAAGACATACCTTTAGCTTGGCCCTTTTTCCTATCCGTTTCTCAATATGACCTCGCTTGCGCTTCCCTTTGTCAACCCCGGCCTGCAATAACTAGATCAGGAAATCCTGTTAGCTCATTTTGTCCTGTTCTGGTTCGTCCTCACTACCTTAACCATCGTCCTCCGCATCCTCATCTTCCTCAAAATCGGCAGATGGGGAATCAACATCATCAGAAAGAGCTTCATCAGTACTAGATAGTATTACCACGAGCATCATATCCAGGTTCATCAGAGTCCTTTAAATACTCTTCCTCAAAAACTGGATGTGATTTTAGTTTCTTCTTCCCTTTACTAGCTGCTTTCTTATTAGGCACCGCTTCGTTCCCTTTAGACCGCCCCTACACAAGCAAAAAAAATTGCCACCCTAAAACAACTACAACACACAACCGGTACTACCCAAATCCAGCAAACACAGAATCGTTAATATCAACAAATAATAACTCACCACTTCTGATCCTTTGGTCCTCCACCGCGACATTATTTCCTCCTGCCAAGTTCAATTAATGCTCAAAAATGGGATTTCCCAACTATAAAATTGATCACCAAAGGAAACCCTGTTTCGCTGATGTCACTGGATAATCAGATTAACTAAAACATAATAAAAACAAATGCATTCAAATTAAGGGTTTTAGAACCACGCCTAACGAATTTTGTCCCAACATGAAAAAGTGACAACCAGCTAAACTTTATAGAAGCAAAACATTCTACGGTTGCTTTTAAATTTCTTAATAGCTAACAATTGCGTTTTAAATTTGTTTAATAGCCAAGAATTGAGTCCGTATAAAAATTGTTACAGTCGGTTTCCAGTCCATACCTTTAATTAAGTTAAAGGAAGCAACGACTGCCAGGAAACAATTCACGGAACTGCCGACGCACCAAAATTCTTTTCTAGCTACGGCAGCAACCACCGTCTTAGTCTCTTCCTTGGAACAGAGCATAGTAACTACAGGGATAGGAGAGATGAATAGGGAGAGACTAATTTTGGATCTAAATGAAACAGAAAGTAAAATCCCTGAATGTTAAAATTGACAAAAACGGGCAACCGTAACAGTTCAAACAACAACGGGGTCACGTGCACCTCAACATCATTCAAGGATTTTATATTTGGGTGTTATAGTCGCGATGTATTTACAAAGCATATGGAAGTGCAACACCGTAAATGTAGCATGTTTATAGACAGAAGCTGACTCTCCGGTGGTACATTATAATATACCTTTACGTACTATTACGCAATTATAATGTACCATTATCGTAGAAGTTGTCTTAAAAGTAATTTTTGACTAATATTTTTCCAGTAGTGGTACTTTCCAACATCATATTAGTTGAATAATTACCCCTACAATAGTTCACCTGTCACTTACTAGTCAAGTGACCAATAACTAATTAGTAGTCAAGTTACTACTAACTAATTAGTAGTCAAGTGACTAATAACTAATTAGTAGTCAAGTGACTAATAACTAACAACTAGTCAAGTTACTAATAACTAATTAGTAGTCAAGTGACTAATAACTAACAACTAGTCAAGTTACTAATAACTAATTACTAGTCAAGTTACTAATAACTAATTAGTAGTCACGTGACTACTAATTAACAACTAGTCAAGTTACTAATAACTAATTAGTAGTCAAGATACTAATAACTAATTACTAGTCAAGTTACTAATTACTAAGTAATAGTACACTAGAATGTTAGTGATTTGCAAATCAGAACGTTCGGATATTTACGATGGTCGTAGAGCACGGTTGAAACTAGTCAATGACAGTGAGCGGGTTCAATACCACTTTTTCCCGCAACAGCTACAAGTATCAATATTAGAATTCTCTTTAGTGACTGTATATCGCAGTCCCGGAATTATGTGCTTGACTTGATGTAGGTTGTTAAACCATTTTAGCAATCAAACGTGTCAAGCTTCAAGTACACCGTTTCATGTGATCAAGGGTACCACTAAGACGACTCTAGTACCACTAAAGTCAGGGTGGTACAAAAATAGTGATAAAATGAACCACTAGAAAAAGTAATGGATTATACCTCTTCAGGGTGGTAAATATCTGCGTCGTAGGAGGACGTTGACATCACTCAACTAGTCACGTTACTAATCACTAATTAATAGTCAAGTTACAAATAACTAAATAGTAGTTAAGTTTCTAATAACTAATTCGTAGTCAAGTCACTAAGCTAATAAGTAATTAGCAGTCAAGTTACTAATAACTAATTAGTAGTCAACTAACTAATAACTAACAACTACTCAAGTTACTAATGACTAATTAATAGTCAACTGACTAATAACTAACAACTAGTCAAGTTATGAATAACTAATTATAACTAATTACTAGTCAAGTTACTAATAACTAAGTCACAATACACTAGAATCTTAGTGATTTGCAAATCAGAACGTTCGGATATTTACGATGTCCGTAGAGCACGGTTGGAAACTAGGCAACAACAATGACCGGGTTCTGTATCAATAGTAGAGTTCTGTATCGTGACTATATATCACAGTCCCGAAATTTTGTCTTTCACTCGATGAAGGTTGTTTAACCAATTTTCCAGTCAAACGTGTCAAGCTTCAAGTACACCGTGTCATGTGATCAAGGTTACCACTAAAGTCAGGGTGTTACAAAGCCTCTGATACAATGAACCACTGGAAAAAGAAATGGATTATACCTCTTCAGGGTGGTACAAATACCTGCGTCGTAGGAGGATGTTCACAATTGCCAAGTCTCTTTTGCTCACTATAAGAATTAACTTGTCGAGGTTTTCTTGCAGGTGTTGAAGAAGAAGGAAGTCCGGAAGTAAAATCTAAACGGTGATGAACTATTGGAAAGGCATTAAGTCATTAATCATTTTAATAATTGAGGTAATAATGAAGGCGATTCATTTAAGAATTTTAATTGACCCTTTTTTCCTGTTGTCCCTTTATGTTTAAAATATATATTTTTTTCCTGAGAATCCTATCCAATCCTATCAAATGTTATCAAATGTTTCTAGTAGTTTTGTGTAACTCACTGAAGTGCTTCAATGACGTTGCAAATCATGGTTCTATTTCATTCATCAAGGATCATAGTAGACATCGTAAATTAACATTCATTTTTCAAATTCATTCATCAAGCATCAAAATGAAATTCGTAATTAAACATTACATCAAGGATCATAATGAAAAACATAATTAAACAACCATTGTTTTAATTCAAACGTCGACGATCATTAGACATCCTACAAAAGGGGATTTAGTTGATTTTCGTTCACAGACAAATACACCTAAGGCTTCCACATGCCCTATTTGTTTGTGAAGCAAAATATTTCATCGCCATTCCTCATTGCTGCACCCCTGACATCCATTAATGGCGAGACTTGTTTGTTCTCGTGAATCATAAGGATTTTATTGGGACACACATTCACCTGCTCACTCCAAGCTTGCAACAGGTCGTCCAGAGAATCAACCAGCTTGACCAATACCATCTTCTTCACTGCACGTGTTCGAGTCTCTCGGGGATAGACTAGCTTCTTACGAACATTCATGTTAGCCTCAGGTTCCTACGTGTAAAGGAAATTCAGGTTGCCAATGTAAATAAGTTTAAACACGACACAAACGGAAAACACTCAAGTATAATTTCAGCAACTAAAATGTATTTTAATTAACGGGTAAAATTAGTCGTTGTAAAACACAAATAAATAGAAATGAACAACTATAATTCTCCGAAACAGGCCACTGTACTCATTCGATTATACGAATTTGTCAAAATTAAATTCATCGATAATAAGCCTTAAAATTACAAGGTGGGAAACTGTAAGTAAATTGATGAATTAACATGAAGAACTTAACGAAAATCAGAAGGACAATTTAACTAGAATTTAACGTATTTTCAACAACATAATAACACTAATGTTTTATTTCACCCTTCTAGTGGAATGACCTTATTATGTAATAGCGAAAATTACACAAAAACATTATAGTCGAATGACCTTAAATCCGCTAAATCTCGACTTCGTTATACAAAACAGGAAAAAACGCCGGATCTGCCGGCAAACAACATAATTTGGCGTTATTTACCAAAAATTTAAACGCAACAAATACAAATTCTAATAATTAAGTTAAACGTAATTCAAGAACTACAATTAAAACAGGAAAAGAACCAAACCTTGCTCCGAACCCACAGGACAACCCCATTTACAATCCCACCCAGCACTGGATTGTTATTCCTCCAAACGATGCCGCGAGCGTTCACGATAGGTATATCATCCGGGTGACAGTCTACCCTCCTAGCATAGTCATAATAAATTTTCTCGAATGTTTCATTGATCTTAAGGTCATACTCGACACCGGGATCGTCGTCATTTAGGCTCCGAACCCTGAATGAGATATTTGGAAAGAAGTTGCCGGGATTTGGACACCCAACCCTTGCTTGCTTAGCTACAGTCCCTCGCTTGGCAGTAGGCTGTACAGGCCCTAGCATAGCAGTGGCAGGTGCTCGAACAACAACAACATCAACCTCATCATCTTCTACACGGACGAGGTCGTCACCTGGAATGTCAATCACTTGCTGAACAGCAACACCATCACAAGCAAGGCCCTTATTTTCCTCAAGATCAACGACTTCCTTATGCTCCTCAGGGGCATACTCCTGAGCGGCATCATGCATCTCCTCACCATTCATTTTCTGAGTTCTCTAGGTTTCCTCGGAAACAACATCTTTAGAAGCAACCTTGGGTAGTTTACGAGGAGGTCCTCTTTGTGTCGTTAGGTCAAGTACATAATCGTCGATGATCGAAGCAACATACGACTGGCACGGTCCACGGCGTCTTTTTGTTGTTCCGTCGAACCTCACGCCACACGCTAACTCCTCCAATAGGCTTCGACGGCGGTTCATAGTCTTCTTTTTCCTCAACGGTGGAGCGGATGTGGAAAGGATCGGACCACGGTGGGGGTTGAGGTATAAAGGGGTGTAGGAACCCATTTGGATTGAACATCTGTGTCTGGGTGAGATAGATGAACAAGTTCTTTGCAAATGCTGATTTTCTGATAGGAATACAGTCGTTGTGGGTGTGATATCTATTTAATATGTTCATTTGACCTATTAGAGCCCTGCATTGGAATACGGGTCGATTTCATGTGAGAAACGGTGCGGTAATTTAATTTTACATGCGGTTTCATTTCTCTACTGTTGTCAGGTTTAACGCAACATTGTATAATTGTAGTGCTATGTGATAATTAGGAGTCGTTTATCATTACGTATTTGCGTTACCAACATTATTTGACTGGATCAATAGTTTGAGTTGTAACCTAGCGATTAGCTAATTACATACAGTAAATCTCTGTTACTCACTGTTAGAAACGTTTTTGTTTCTCACAGTGGCAGTTTCGTAAATAAAATGTACCACCGTGACTAAAGTAGTACAATTTTATCATCCATTTAGTAAATAAAATGTACCACTGTTACTAAAGTATAATGGTGTACACCAGTCAAGAGCTTCTATTTGAAACGATTACTCATCTGTCTTGTATACTACACTATTAATCTGTTACGCAATTATGCTGCAACTGCAGTTTCGTAAATAAAATGTACCACCATGACAAAAGTGGTACAATTTTATCATCCATTTCGTAAATAAAATGTACCACCGTGACTAAAGTATAATGGTGTACACCTGTCAAAAGCTTTTATTTGAAACGATTACTCATCTGTCTTTTATACTACACTATTAATCTGTTACGCAATTATGCTGCAACTGCAGTTTCATAAATAAAATGTACCACCGTGACGAAAGTGTTACAATTTTATCATCCATTTCGTAAATAAAATGTACCACCGTGAAAAAAGTATAATGGTGTACACCCGTCAAGAGCTTCTATTTGAAACGATTACTCATTTGTCTTGTATACTACACTATTAATCTGTTACGCAATTATGCTGCAACTGAATACCCTATTATCACACTCCTTTTTTGTAAGTTGTTTTTTTTTTTAAATTACTTACAAAGTAAAGGAAACCTACAGAACACAAAATAAAAAAATATTGCTAACGACGTGTAAATTCACCAAAACCTATTAAGCTCCTTATTTTTAGCTGTTGGTGTTAGGTTGTTGTTGTTACATTAATCAGCTAGCCAGTAACCACAAGCTATTAACCATTGGACAAAAATAACTTTTTAGCAATTCAGAAAAAGGGGAAACAAGTATCCACAAAAATGCTCCAAGTGCAACCATTGGTCAAATCAGTTCCAATCAACCCCATCGTTTTTAGTTACTTTCCCCCCTCGTCGTCTTCCAATAAGTAACGGGGCTATTAACTTTATCCAATCTACTTTTCATTTTTTATTAGTAAATCGTAGTAAGGTTATGCAATTATTTAATACAATTTATCTTCAGGGGCATTGTAATTTCGTACTATTCCGTTGAATTGCTCCAATGATCTCGTACATTTTGTTATCCGTCTCAAATTATACTTGTAGATTTTATTATCCGACTCAAATTACCATCGTATTCTAGCGCCTATTATACATAAGTCTTATAAACGCAAATTTATAAACCCGATTATATATACAATGTGAATTGTTCAGTTATTGAATTCTTCTAAGCTCCGTCCAATTATTACTCCGTTACAATTGCATTACCAACATTGCAGATGTGGTTTACGGATGCGTGTATGAGATATTTGAAAGTATGAGGGCGGTAACACGTCGATTACGTGGTTTCACCATGGTAATTCACCTTCAATTTACGTGAAACTTTTTTTTGGCAATGACAAGGCAATGCCAATGACACACTTCCTACTGATTAAAATATTGTTGACAATCACAACTCAATGCCAATGTTTCAGAGATATTTGCAAGCAACCCATTCGGACTGTTGTTGTACAGTGATGGTGGTCGTAATCTTCGAAAATGAGCAGTGAACCGTCTAAAAAATGGTTTCGATTCTCGTGCTTTGGAAAAGATCGGACGGGTGAGACAATTAAACAAGTTCTTTGCCAATACTGGTTTTCCGATAGGAATATAGTTGTTGTGGGTGTGATATTCATTTAATATGTTCATTTTACCTATTAGACCATTGTATTGGAATATGGTTCGTCACCGCAATTGGAAATGGTTTTTTTTGGGACATTTTCAGGTCGGGTTAAATGATTTTCAATTAGATTTGGTTTATGTTTATTATGTAGTAGTTCTAATAATTTTTGGGTTGCAAACGATCCGGGTAATGAACGGTCAGTGGGTCAAATGTTGTTGTACTTGAGTGTATTGGTTACATTGAATTTACGGTTTGGGTCCCATTCATATTCCAACAAAAGGGTTTGGGTTGTGATCGAATAACAACCCTTACGTACTACCCAACACATATTATCTTACAAACATAAAGTCCAACCCATTACACTTGTACATTTTATTATCCGACTTATCCGACTCAAATTACCATCGTATTCTACCGCCAGTTATACGTAAACCTCATAATCGCAACTTTGTAAACCCGAATATATATACAATGTGAACTCTTCATTTCTTGAACTCTTCTAAGCTTCGTCCAAGAATTATTATTCCGTCACAATTGCATTACCTGAACTCCAAATACAATTTACGAATGGGTGTATGGGATATTTAGAAGTATGATTGCGGTAAAAAGGACGATTACATGGTTTCACCATGGTAATTGGCCTTAATTTACGTGACAGTTTTTTTGACAATTATAGAGCAATGCCACTGACACACATTATCGTGATTCAAATACTGTTGACAATGACAACTCAATGCCAAGGAGGCTGAGATCTTTGAGATGGAGATTCGGATTGCTGTTGTTTACAGGTTCCTATGACAATGATCATAATGGGACTACAGTGTTGTAGGACGTACTCTACGAAAATGAGCAGTGAACCGTAAAAAAATTGGCTTCGACTGTCGTGATTTGTTTCGCTCCTATGAACTTATTTAGCCCCTATGACATATTAATTATTGTTGTACACCTATGAAATATTAATTATTGTTGTAAACCTATAAAATATTAATTATTGTTGTAAACATAACTGCAGGAACATTAACACTAAGTACATTCACGGTAATGCCCTGAAGTTGTGCAAGCAGCTCGGATGTTCCATAGGATAAAACAGTCTCTCTGAAAAAAGAAATGATGTACCGACGAACCACTCGGCAACGACACACCAAACTGGGTGTGTTTTTACGGAGGATTGAAAAATAGTCTCCAGGTGGACCTTGAGACTCTGAAGATTACCGCGTAGTCTAGCTGGATTAAGACGATTCAAGCTAAATTACTGCATCGTTATCTCAGTAAACGGTACAAATTCAACGGCAGTTTTCTAAACAAAAACGGTTCGCTAATCAGTGTCATGTCTTTGAGATGTACATCAAGTCTCAACATTGCACCGTGAACAGAATATAATTTGCCAATTACAAAAGAAATTAAAGCAAGCATATTATACAAGGTTCCCCCCTATGACATCACAGCTAATATAAGCATTCGCAAAACACAATCGAGGGACAAACAATCAAGGCTCATTGTTTAATTGAATTTATTGCGGAGGCCATATTGGTGTTGGTGGTGGTGGTGTTGGAGCTTGTAGCCTGTAATACCACACAACACTTAGTTAACTAAATAACTTACACTGCAGTAACAACTAACAATGAAAACAATATTATAAGTCAATCAAATTACCTGGAAAAAAGCCTCAAAAGCAATCCCATTCGGCTCACTGGATATGTGGAAGAAATTTCCCCTTAGAATATTTGGTTTCCAGAACATTATAACTCCACCAGCCCTTGACTGCAGACCACATATTTCTGTTTCATATTCACCAGGGAGGCTACGATCAACGAGGTCGTTTGTAGCCTCATGTTTTCCAAGACGAGCTTCCAAAACGATGACCAAGATCGGGTTAAAATTTCGTGTAGGGCCGCAAAATTTTCCGCGAAGGACAGCCTGGTTCACCCTCGGGCATTCCAAATTAGAATGTGCAACCCTCGACCGAGTACGCCATACTGTTCTTCGGTGGCCGAGGAAAGATGCTGTCCTTTATAGGTAACACGGTGGTACCGTTTACGAATGGGCTAGTGATGGTTAAGTCCGGGATTAAAGGTAAAAGCTTCAACCTGGAAAAAGAGGTGGGTGTTAGTAGTATCGACTGTCATTAGGTGGAGGGTATCCGTGAAAGAGCCAACAAATATGTGGCGCCACATCCTGAGGAAACTGTAAGCAACTACGGAGTCGGTACTAAGATTGGGCTTCAAGTCAATTGCTTTCTCTATCTCAGGTGGTACTGTAAGAAGGGACGGCGAGGAATAGAACCTGTGTATGAGCCAGTACAGCATGACACAAGCTCCCTCGTCATAGTAACCCACCAAGTCCTCTAACAGAGGAAGGTGGCCCGACATCACCCTGTCATCTTGTAACACCATGCCATTAGTTCGGCAGTACATTGATTGGAGGAGATGTGCTCTGATGCACTGCGTAGGCTAGTATATACCATTTAAAAAGCAGTAGTTGTTCCTAAAATACTTTACTAAGTTCAGGTCAATTTCGGGCATCCCCGCCTCTGAAAGTATAATATCGGTTGTCGTGGGTGGGGTAAGAGTTGCTGCCCTGAGCTAGAGTGGTTCTGCGCAACAGTTCCGGCCATTTTTTTGGCTTGGAAAGGTATGGAGATGAAATGAAATGAGAGATGGAAGGCAGTGGATGCAGAGTATGGAAAGTGATGAAATGGAAGTCGTTTCAACTACCTTTATACTGATGCATCAGTTCCCCGGTGTATTGTCTTGTCAATTAAAGCAGAAGTAGTCTCGGAAATGGTACCAACGTAGTCTTGGTGATCCAGTGGTGCATTTGAATTCTGTACAGTTGAACCGATTCCCTCAATTACAGTACCAAATGCACCAGTGTACGTATTGTATAGATGGCACCCTAACATACACATTGTAGTTTTGAACCACTTAGCATCTACATTGTCTTTGTGGTGCCCTGAATCACATGACACGGTCGTTGTGGATTTTTATACGACATTCCTAAGCCAATTTGAACACTAAAAATATTATACCACTTTTTTATAGATGGTACTAATTTACTTATAAAAAGAACCACTTTATAAGGAAATGGATGATATCTGTTCCGGGTGGTACATTGTAAAAGTCACCACCGTAACTGACGGTGAAAACTTAAACAATACGTACAGTGGTACATTTACTTCTATAAATGAGGCAAATGGTTCCACTGAATACAGAAGTCAAATGTACCACCGAAAGAACGAGACACAGTTACTACCTTGGTACAATTTCCAAGGCGTTGTGCTTTATTAGACAACAAAATACACTAGGGAACTGACGCTTCAGTTTAAATCAAATTAAAACGAGTTTATGACAAACAAATTCACTTTCTAACTATACTCTGCATCCATTTGCCTTCCATTTCTCATTTCATCTCATCGGCATCACCTTCCCCGGTTACAAGTAAGTACAATTGCTGGAACTTCCGTTGTGAAGTATTGTAGGTCACGTCACCAACCCTTACCCCACCCACGACAACCGATATTATATTTTAAAAAAAACGAGAGGGGGGTTTTCGAAATAAACCTGAATTTAGTTAAGTATTTCAGGAAAAGCTACGCCTTTTACAATGGGATATACCAGCCTGTGCAGTCCATTAGAGCACATCTCCTCCAGTTAATGTGCTGCCAAACTAATGGCATGCTGGTACAAGATGAGGGGCCGATGATGGGCCACCTTCCTCTTTTAGAGGACTTGGTGGGTTGCTACGACGAGGGAGCTTGTGTCGTGCTGTACTGGCTCTTAGACAAATTCTATTGCTCGCCGTCCCCTGTCATAGTACCACATGATATAGAGGAAGCAATTGACTTGAAGCCCAATCTTTGTACCGACTCCATAGTTGCTTATAGTTTCCCCATGATGTGGCGCACAATATTTATTGCCTCTTTCACGGATACCCTCCACCTCATGACGGTCGACACTAGTAACACCCACCTGAGGTTCCAGGTTGAAGGTTGTACATGTAATCCCAGTCTTAACCATCGCTGGCCTATTCGTAAATGCTACAACCGTGTTAGCTATAAAGGAGAGCATCTTTCCTCAGCCACCAAAGAGTATGGCGTACTCGCTCGGTAGTCGCACATTCTAATTTGGAATGCCCGAGGGTACATAAGGCCCTCCTTCACGGAAAACTTCGCAGCCCTGAACAATAAATTTAATCAGATGTTGTTCATCATTTTGGAAGCTCGCGTTGGAAAACTTGAGGCGAATAATCTCGTTGTTCGTAGCCTCCCTGGTGATTATGAAGCAAAGATATGTGGTCCGCAGTCAATGCCTGGTGGAGTTATGATGTGTTGGCAACAACATATGCTAAGGGCCAATTTCTTCCACATATCGAGTGAGTCGACTGGGGTGGCTGTTGATGCTTTTTTCCAGGTAATTTGTTTGATTTATAATATTGTTTGGAGTGTAAGTAAGTGGAATTTAAATTATTAACGTAACTAATTGTTGTTTCCAATTACAGGCTCCACCACCACCACCACCACGACCATCATGGCCTCCGACACAAGTTCAATTTAACAATGACCCGTGCAGCTCGGACGAGGAGGCAGAGCCAGGTAGTTACTACTTCAATTCTGGTTTGGCTTTCAATGGCTCCATCCACCACCTGGGATTTGGGAAAGACCTATGATGAACCGGGGATCAAACACTCCAAAATGCTTTGTGTCTTTGTTGAATTAGTACTTTAGTTGACTTGCTTTTATTTCTGTTTTAAGTGACTTTGCCTTTAATTTCTGTTCGACTATGATTTTATGCTCTCCAAATTGCAACATTGAGGCTTGAAGTACATCTTAAAGCCTTGACTCCGATAATTGGATTAGTTTATTCCACCTTTAAAACTAATTGCAAGGCCATTGAGAATTCTAATTCCGAAAATTTATTACCTTCAATCACTTAGCATTGATACCAGTTCCAACACTACCTTAAAAACTATCATGATTAACTTAGATCTTGACCTAATCTAATCAACGTTAACTTAGCATTGGAATATTACGCAACCAACAATTGTCTACCGTCAAGCAACTCCGCTTCAGTTGGCTAAACCAATCTGTCGTCGTTGGTCGAACAAAAAATTGCATCAAGAAAAATTGTCATTATCATGCTTTTCCAGCTCCTGAATGGCAGGTTGCACCTCCGGTTTACCTACGACATCAGCAATGTGGGGTAAGTGAGCAGGAAAAATATCACCAGCCTCGTTGACCATCATCAACCTGCGTAAATTATACATTTTCGGGGCAATACCGTATTGGATGAGGCCACAGTGCCTCACAGTGAGATACTTAATTGTATCTCACAACGGCAAATCTGTAAATACAATAGACATAGTCTCATTTCTTGTAAGGGGTTCGTTTGTAAAGGGTTCGTGTTGTACTGTAAACCGTGCTTGGTAAATAATAAATATTTCATCACATAAGTTCATAGGGGCCAAACAAGTCTCGACAAACGAAGACAATTTTATGACGGTTTTCTGCTCACTGTCAAACCGTCAGTGTAGTGCCATTATTATCATTGGCAGAGAAAACTGAACAGTAGTTCGAATGACTTGCCTGGCATTGAATTGTCATTGTCAACAATATTTGAGTCACTAGGAATTGTGTCATTGTCATTGTAAAAAAAGTTTCACTTGAATTAAGGTGAGTTACCATGGTTAATCCATGTCCTTATACCACACTCATAGTTTTAAATATCTCATACACCCATTCGTAAATCGTATCTGCAATGTTGGTTATGCAATGCAATTGTGAAGGAATAATAATTCTTCGCCGGAGCATAGAAGAATTCAACAATTCACCCTATATATAAATTTGGGGTTATAAATTTGTGTTTATAAGGTTTATAAATAACTGTCCCTAGAATACGATGGTAATTTGGAGAAATTTTAAAGGAGAAACACCCGCAACCATACTCAACAGTTAAGACCATATTATTGGAGCAATTCATTGGAATAGTACAAAATCAAAATGCTCCTCGAAATATTAAATTACAAATAATTATTAAATCATTGCCTAACCTTAGTACGATGGTTTAAAATCATTTGTAACAAACAAATTTTCTTATATTATGGGTCCTTTAATCAAAGAAAATGTACCACACTAGTGGAATGCGAAATAATTAAAAGTTTTATTTGTGCAAAGGTTGTTAGCGTATGGGTAATACCTAGTTGATTGATGTTACATCAACAACCTAACACCATCAGCTAAAAATCATGAGCTAGTTGATTGAATGTTTAATTACGACTTTCATTATGATCCTTGATGTAATGTTTAATTGGGATTTTCATTATGATCCTTGTTGTTTTAATTTGAACAATGAAAGGTTTAATTTGATTTTCATTATGATTCAGGTTGTATGAATTAGAACAATGATTTGCAAACATCATCGAGGCACTTCCGGGGGTTACACATAACCACCCCCACCATATTGATACAGTTAGAAATTGGTAAGGTTTCCCAATTTAAAAAAAAAAACAACACTGAAATTGTATAATTAAAATTCTTAAATGAAACGCCATCATTACCTCCCCTCGATAATTGGAACCATTAATTCCATAGTTCATCACCGTATTCATTTTACTTCCATACTTCGTTCGAATAGTAAAACACCTGTTCATTCCCCTTCAAAACCGTCTAAAAAACCTCAAAAAAACCACGCCAAGTGAATTCTGCTCCAAGGTATGTTCCTATTTCTTAATAGTCGTTTACTGGTTTGGGACTATTTAATTATGTTTCCTGCTTCTTCTCTGTAACAATGTGTTATTTGTTTTATATACTTCGTGGTTTTATTGGTAGTTTCCTTGTTGTTGGTTTTTTTAATATCGTTCTGCATGTGGTATGACTGTAGTTACGGTTTTACGAAATTGATCAAGGCGGTACAAGAATTGGATGATTAAATTATACCACTTTTCTCACGGTGGTACAGAAACCCCCTGTTTTGTAACACTTTAGAAACATGGGTTTAACCTTTCAATTTTGTCAGTGGCTGTGAAAGAAGCGGAGGGGGAAGGGATTGAATTATTTGTTTTCCCGTTTTGCCCAAATTTGAAACTAATTATTTCGGGTTCATGAATTTTTGAAATCTATGTGGGGGCTTTTTGTACCAATGTAGTAACGATGCAGCGACATTGTTCAGGTGGTACATATTATTGATGATGAAATTTTACTACTTTAATCACAGTGGTGCAGAAACCCGCCTCTTTGTACGACTTTAGAAACATGGATTTACCCTTTCAATTTTGTCTTTGCCTGTAAAAGAAGTGGAGGGGGATTTTCCCTTTCTGCCCAATTTTTAAACCATTAATGTCGGGTTTATGAGTTTTGAAAATTTATTTGGTCGATTTTTGTACCACTAAAGTCACAATGACATGAAATTATTTATAGTGGTACAATAAATGGATGAGATTATTGTACCACTTTAGTCATGATGGTAAAAAAACCACCTGTTTTGTACCAATTAAGAAATATGGATTTACCCTATCAATTTTTTCTCTGGTTGTCAGAGAAGCTACCATGGCTGACTGGGACATCACTGAGGTAAAAGGCCATCTTGAAAAGTTGTACTCATAGTTGGACGAAATCAATGCACAGGAGAAGATAAAGATAGAAAAAGTAGCTAAGATTAGAGCATTACATACGGCTAAGCTAGAAGAACCGAGGGTTTTTTCAGCCCGTTTGCACCAGCTCCAGGAACAGCGAATTGCACGCCTTCAGAGGGACATTCACGCAATCCGTTCAATGCCAGGTTATGCCGGAAATGACACTGCTGTTGGAAATGACCAACCTGTTGAGGGGATTATCGAGGAGGATAGGGGTGGTGTTGTGACTGTTTGTGGTGCTGATGATGGTAATGGTGATGAGGAGATGGAGGACCAAAATCAAGTGGGGAATGCTGATGATAAGGATGAAGACGATGAGGACGCCGACGATGAAGATGATGAGGATGACGAAGATGCAAAAGATGAAGATGAAGATGATGAACATGGGGATGAGGACGGGGGTGCAGCTGCTGAAGATGGTGAAGAAGATGACTCTGAATTTGGTCATGGAGGGCACTGGCCTTCTGGCTCTGATGATGGTGGAGGAGAGTATCCCAAAATATAAGAAGTGATTTCCAAAACGAATTTCAAAACCTTATTTACTGCCATATTTGAAAATCGGAAAGGTTTTATAAAAAATATAAGAAGATATAATCGTATCTGCAATCGTAGAGATGTACAGTAACCTCCCATGTCATATTGTTGTGTTTGGAGATGGATGTAGACTTACATTGGTATGTTATTTTGTTTTTGTCTTAAAAATTATTTATGATTTATTGTTTTAGTTCTGTTTGTAATGAAATTTATGAATAATGTAAATACTTCCAGAGGAATGGACTTACTTGCCCAAGTTTGGAACTATGTTTTTTGGTATTTGTACGTTGGAAATTTATTCGGGTGATTTTTGCTCCACTTTAGACACGGACAATTGAAATTGTTTAAGGTGGCAAAAGAGATGGATATCTGTTGTTTGAACATGTTTCAGTTGCTAAGCTTTTGGTCATGAAATGTACCGTCGGAAACTTAGTTTAATTCAACATTGGATGTGTTTATATGTCCTGAGTATATACTAATAGGTTCGTTTGACCAATTCAGCTATATGGTAAATGAGGGCGCCCCCATTACTCACTGTGAGAAACGTTTTTATTTCTCATAGTGGCAGTTTCGTAATTAAAATGTACCACTTTAGTCACGGTGATACATTTTATTTACGAAATGGATGATAAAATTGTACCACTTTAGTCACGGTGGTACATTTTATTTACGAAACTGCCACCGTGAGAAACAAAAACGTTTCTCACAATGAGTAACAGAGATTTACTGATGGTAAACTGCACTCTGTTTGTGCGTGTCCTTCCGAACTGCGAAACATATCATTAGGTGTAACCTGAACACAAAGTTAACGAATCATAACCTACAAGTTTGAAAAAGAAATATCATTAATACAGATCATATGCATTACACAGGACCGGTGAGTAGACCACGTAGTATTTCATAAAATACGCTTATTTCCCTAATGCATCTACAAGTCATACAGGATATTGTGCTTTCCACATTCTCGTCATTAAGAGGATCCCATGGGTTTAAGTTCTTCTCGTGCTGTAGTTTTTGTTTGCAGAATATTTTCGGCTGAGGCGTACAATGTACAATCATATGATTGTGCATCCAATTTGAAATCGCCATCTAACGTAACTTCCTTCTGCACTGGACTATCCCTGCAGATCCGATGTTGTTGATAGTGTTCTCCAAAAGCTTAACACCCCTTTCTTCTTATTCGGTGTATATGTGTATTAGGCTTACGACATATGCTGCCATTGAATTCTGCAACTTAGTTGCTCTTTCCAACATCATCTAGCACCAGGGTGTTGAAGTATTGTCGCTACGGTAAAGAGAAATATTAAAACAGTGACTAGAAAGTCTACAACATAAATTGTGACGAATAAAATTCCCAATAAAAAATAAGAAAGAAGACGTACAAATCAAAAGTCAAGCATAGATTCAGGATGTTCATTCTCCACGCACTTCATGAAGAACTTCCCCACCGCTTCTTGGTGTGCCCACGAGGCCCACGACATTCGTGTGTTAATCCAACGGAGGTTAATTTTTTAAAGACCCCTTTTTCTTCGGTTATCCGTCGTAGTGTGTTACAACTATTATCAAGTTATACGGTAGAAATTAGTGTACGTGATGAGAAATAGAGTGCATATTGCAAGTATAAGCGTACCTTAATTTGCACCAAAATAAATCAGTAGGAGATGACTTAGCAACGAAACTTAGAATGGTCGCCAGCACTTTTGATGGGAGGATTTCAACCATAGAAGTTGTAACTTTTCGCCCTTTCGCACCTACATCCATTTTGGTATTTTTTAGAGAGGGAGATCGCTTTGTCCGAATAGAATGAAGTTAAATTTATTGCAAAAAATGTTTGAGACATAAATAGACTTCAAAGTGATGGTTCACAAGAGTGGATGTAGTGGGTTGGGAGTTGTGATGATGATGGTAGATAATTGAATTAGTGGGGGAGCCTTATAAACCGGCGAGGATTACATGGAAACTTCCTATTAGAAGTTAATTAGAAGTTCAGCATGCATATATTAATTAATGGTACATATCTTACGTAATAAATGTACTACGATACCAAGATTTCAAAGTTATTAATATATCTAACACATATTTTAAATGGAAGAATTTGTTCGATAAAAACAGAAATATTGAATTAAGATCGCAAATTATGAGATTTTACTATTTCTTTTTCTTCCTTTTCCCTATGGGAAGATATTGATAACGGGGAAAATGGTGTCATCATTTTCGAATACAAATTCGTTTTGTGCTTGTACCCCAAAATAACATTTCGGCTCAAATCATTAACAGAAAGAATCAAATGATTCTCTTGATACATTTGAGTAATGAAACGTATTACAATTAGTTAACTATATTTCTTGTCACCCAAATTTTCCAACAACATCGCTTTGTTTAAACTCTTATTATATGACAATGAACCCCTGGATAATGAAATGGTTTATACCATTTTATGCGGTAACACATACATGTACCAAAAGTAAAGATGTCTTAGTCCTTAAATTCTGTCTTTGAATCGATGTTGGTGGTTAAACCATTTTACTGATCATAGGTGTCAACTTTGAAGTAGGCCTTGTTTTGTAATCCAGGGTACCACTAGGTCAACTTAGGTACCGTTGAAGAAATGGTGGTACAATGGCATGTATAGAATGAACCACTAAATACGGAAATGGAATATTAATAACAAGGGTGGTACAAATACCTGCGTCGTAGTAGGAGGGCAACAACATCATCCAACTAGTGAAGTTACTATTAAATAATTACTCCTAAACTACCAGAGCGCTAAACAAAAAGCTAAAACAAAAAAACCAACGACAAAATCCACCCAATTATACTACATCATGTAAATTGTCTTGAAACTCCCCCTAATCACCTATTAAACTTAACCTTTAGCTTAAACTTAAAAGGTATTGTGTACATTACATAACTAAATAAATACAAACCAAGCTAATCCCAAGGATGGTAATTGGGGAGAGGAATGCGTCGCCTGTAAGCATTTGAATTGGCTGAGCCGCTGTCTTCATCATAAGCGGGATACTGACCTCCACCATCATCAGAGCCAAAAGTCCAGCTTTCAGAATCATCTTCATAATCATCTGCAGCAGCTTCACCCCCGTCCTCCTCCCCATGTTCATCATCTTCATTTTCTCATTCTGCATCTTCCTCATCCTCATCATCTTCATCTTCTGAATCTTCCTCATTCTCAGCATATTCAGCGTCGTAGTCCTCATCATCTTCATCGTCGTAGTCCTCGTCCTCATCATCTTCATCCTCAGCATCAGCATTTCCGTCTTGATTCTGATCCTCCATATCCTCATCACCATTACCAGCATCAGCACCACAAATAGCTACAGCACCACCCCTGTCCTCCTCGGTAATCCTCTCATCAGGTTGCTCATTTCCAACGGCATAACCTGGCGTGGAACGGATTGCGTGAATTTCACTCTAAAGGTGTGCAATTCGCTGTTCCTGGAGCTGGTTCAAACGGCCCAACAAAACCCTCGCTTCTTCTAGCTCTGCCGTATGTAATGTTGTCATCTTAGCTAGTTCTTCTAACTTCATCTTCTCCTGTGCATTGATTTCGTCTAACTCTGAGTACACCTTTGCAAGATGCCCTTTAACCTCAGTCACGTCTCGGTCACCCATGGTAGCTTCTTTGACAACCAAAGACAAATTAAAAGGGTAAATCCATATTGGTACGAAACAGGGGGTTTTGGTACCATCATGACTTAAGTGCTACAATGTTCTCATCCATTACTTGTACCACAAAAATCGCCCAAATAAATTAACAGAAATCATAAACCCAACATTAATGGTTTAAAAACTGGGCAGAAAGGAGAAACAAATAATTTACTCCCTTCCCCCTCCACTACTTTGACATGCAAAGACAAAATTGACAGGGTAAATCCATGTTTCTAAAGTGGTAGAAAGCAGCGGGTTTCTGTACCACTGTGATTAAAGTAGTACAATTTCATCATCAATTTCATGTACCACCCTGAACATTGTCGCTGCATCGTTACTTCAGTGGTACAAAAAGCCCCCACAATACTCCGCAAATATTCAGAAACCCGAAATAATTAGTTTGAAATTTAGGGAGAAAGGAATAACAAATAATTCAATCCCTTCCCTCTCCGCTTCTTAGACAGCCATGTTTCTAAAGAGTTACAAAGAAGGAGTTTATGTACCACCGTGGGAAAAGTGGTACAATTTTACCATCCAATTCTTGTACCGCCTTGATCAATTTCGTTTAATCGAAACTAAAGTGGTATAAAAACAACCTACATAAATTTCCAAAATTCGCAAAACACGAAAAAAAAGTTTAAAAGTTGGGAAAAAAGGGAAAACAAATAAATCAGCCCCTTCCCCCTCCACCCCATTGTTGTCGTAATAAAGCAGGAAAGACTCACCCCATTAATGGCGATATAAGGAACAACAACACAAAAACAAGAAAAAACCGGACGCAATACAGGAAATGCAGAATCATGATCATGATCACATGTCCACCATCACTACGTACAACAAGAAACCATTACTGACAAGAAGGGAAACATTGGAGTTCACCACATGCAGAACGATATCAAAAAAACCAGCAAAGAGGAAACTACCAATAAAACCACGAAGTAAACAAATAACACGTTATTACATAGAAAAAGCAGGAAACATAATTAAAGAGTCCCAAACCATTAAACGGCAAATTACATAGGAACATACCTTGGAGCAGAATTCACTTGGCGAGGTTTTTTGAGGTTTTTAGACGACTCTAAAGGGGAATGAACAGGTGTTTTACTCTTACAACGTAGTATGGAAGTAAAATGAATACGGTGATGAACAATGGAATTAATGATCCCAATTCTCGAGGGGAAGTAATGATGGCGTTTCATTTAAGAATTTTAATTATCTAATTTTCCTGATTTTTGTATTTTTTTTTAATTGGGAAACCTTACCAATTTCTAATTGTATCAAAAATTTGTGGTAGTTATGTGTAATCCCCAATGTTCAAATCCAAACATCAAGGATCATAATGAAAATCGCAATTAAACATTACATTAAGGATCATAATGAAAGTCGTAATTAAACACTCACTTGTAATTCATTCGTCAAGGATCATTAGGCTTCCTACAAAACGGAATTCAGTTGATTTTAATTCATACGGCAAGGATCATTACGCTTGTTACGAAGGGGGATTAAGTTGGTTTTAGTATTTTGTGATATTTATTTAATATGTTATTTTGACAACTTAGGCCTTTGCATTGGAATACGGTTCGATGCGGAGCGGTTGCGGTTTTAAACAAATACGTCGTCATCACTTTTATTACGTAGTATTATTTTTTCACCAGGTTTCCTTTATCTTGTTGCAATTATATTTACACAAAACGCTATAATTATAAAGAAGTAACACAATTTTATTATATCAAAAAAATTGTTGGTGTAACATCAATCAACTAGGTATTACCCATATGTCCATACGCTATCAACCATTGCACAGATAGAGCTTTTTAGCGAATCATAAAAATGGGAAAAAGGATTGTAAAAAATAGTACAAGTGCAACCATTACGTAAATTAAAATAAACAGGAAAATGATTTAATAATTAACTGTTATTGCATTTTTTGAGGAGCATTGTAATTTTGTACTAGTCCAATGAATTGCTCCAAAAATATGGTCTTAACTCTTGAGTATGGTTGAGGGTGTTTCTTCTTTAAAAATGTTTTCTGGTTGAGTATTGGTTTCAACGAATTTACGGTTCGGAGCCCGTTTCGATTTTAACATAAGGTTTCGGGCTACGATCGAATAACAACCTTCACATATTAACTTACATACTATCTTACAAAAATAAATACCAACTTCAACTATACTTGTACATTTTATTATCCGACTCAAATTACCGTCGTATTGTAGTGGCAATTATTTATAAACCTCATCAACGCAAATTTATAACCCCGAACATATGTACAAGGTTATTGAATTCTTCTAAGCTCCGTCGAAAAATTATTATTCCGTCACAATTGCATTGCATTACCAACTTTGGAAATACGATTTACGAATGGGTGTATGGGATACTTGAAACTATGAGTGTGGTAAAAGGACATGAATACACTATGGTAATTCACCTTAATTCACGTGACACTTTTTTTGACAATCACATTTACACATTTCCTACTTTCCTAATGATTCAAATCATGTTGACAGTAACAACTCAATGACAAGTCATTCGGACTGCTGTTGGCCAATTTTGTCTGCACAACAGTGACGGATGACGTGAGTACCCTTGTGTGCAAAGAACCGTCATACATGTGGCTTCGTTTGTCGAGACTCATTTGGCCCTTATGAACTTATATGGCCCTTACGAAATATATTTTTTTTTCCTAAACACCATTTCAAGTACAAACAAACCCTTTACACGAAATGAAGTTCAATGATTATGTCTATTTTCACAGGCAAACAACAAAAATGACCTTGCATGTCGTTTTTTCCCGTGAGTTACATAACTAAAATTCAGAAGGCAAGTTCTTGACAATGGTGAGCATGGGACGGCTACCCCATCGGTTCGGGTACCCGATAACTAATAACACTAAAAATGATATCCATTACCTAACCGAATAAATTCGGGTACACCCGAACTTCAGGTACCCGGATTTTTGGTTTGGTTATCGGGTACCCAATATGATATCCAGTAATAAAAATTTAGACTTTACAATATAGTGGTTATGACATCATTTAACACTAATAAAAAATAATACCACATGATCATGATCAAATTACTAATAATTACTAATCATTTCACAATTGAAATGATTATGAAGTAAAATAAGAGTTTAGATTTTGGATAAATAGATTTAAGTAGGAAAAAATATCGAAAAAATTGCTTATCGGAACGGATTGGGTAACCGTTAATTTTAAAATGATACCAATTACCATACCCGATAACAAATTATCGGATCGGGTACCCGAACCGTTGTGGTTATCGAAACGGGTACCCTAATTTTCGGTTCATCTACGGTTCGGATTTTCGGGTTTTCTGTTTTTCGGATAAATTTGCTCAACCCTAGTTTTTGTAATGAGGGTCATACCACCATGACTACAGTGGTATTTAAAAGGTTGATTTTACTTACAAATTTGCCATTGTGAGATACAATTAAGTATCTCACTGTGAGGCACTGGGGCCTCCTCGAATACGATATTGCTTCGAAAATTTTCGCTTGGGCAGGTTGATCATGGTCAATGAGGCTGGTGAGATTTTTCATGCTCACTTACCCCACATTGCGGATGTCGTTGGTAAACCGGAGGTGCAACCTTGCCATTCATGAGCTGTAAAGATAATGACAGTTTTGCTTGATGTAATATCTTTTTTTTAACCATCGACGATAGACTGCTTTAGCCACTTGAAGCGGTGTTGCTTGACGGTAGACTGATTCAGTCAAATGAAGCCCAGTTTCTTGACTAATTCTATTGTTGGTTGAGTAATATTCCAATGCTAAATTGCTAAGTATACTCTAAATGGGTGGGGTTGAATAGAGTGTGGCTCCATTTCGCAAAATGTACATTTCAAGGTCTTTAAATCAGTTTCAAGGTGGAATAAAATGATTTCACTATTCAACATCAAGCCTATGAGATTAACTTGAAGGCTTAAGTGCAAATTTGGAAACTATTTAAAGTGGTAAAATTTTGTAAATATATCTTATACCACGCGTGAATCATTTCATATGTTCGTGTCTAAAGTGGTACAAAAATCAGCCAACTGTATAGGTATACATAAAGTTTTACATGATCATAATGTATTGCGACAAATATGGAGATTAATTGTAATCGGTTATCAGGAAATACAATTTCAAAATATATTTTAAAAGATATTTACATGATTTGTGAACTAATGCGATTAGTTTACTACTAATAACAATCCGGTCCTAATCTTAAACAAACTTTATAAACACAGCAAGAAGCATGCAATTCTTGGGCAAAGCCCACTATTACATCCTAATGTCCATAGAATAGCTCATATGTAAAATGCATTCTCTGAACATTGTCGAACCAATGTACCATACTACTACAGTTCTAACATTGTTTTTCAAACAGACAACTAGATAAGTATAATACAACCGGAAAGAGATAAGTGGGGTGAGGGATAGTACTGAGATCAACAATAGTGGAGAAATTACTAATTAATGGGGTTGTAGAGCTTTCGTAAGTTCTTTTGGTGTTTCTTTCCCACTAAATGCATCTTAAGACAATCATTGCTTGTGCACCCGATCTTGCAAACATCACACCATGGTTCTTCGACTTTTCTTTTTTCTGAAAGGTTGTGTTGTGCATTGTTACTCACTAGAACTGGTGTTTTAGCAGCAACTTTGGTTGGAGTAAATAAGGGAATCGGGTTCTATAGCTTTCGTAAGCTCTTCTGGTGTTTCTTTCCTCCTAAATGCATTTTAAGACAATCATTGCTTGTGCAGCTGATTTTACAAACATCACACCAAGGATCACCGATTTTACAAACATTAGTGTTAATCGAATTATTACAATAAATTTATAGTATACTTATACATATATTTTTTGATAAACAGAAGGAATTGTTGATAAAATTACAGTACAATTCAAAAAAATGGATTAACTAATAGGAGAAAGGGGTGAAGATATATATTATTTACGCTATGCAACTGCCCATAGTTGAGTACACATGTTATCAAGCAGTAAATCTAAACTTTATCAAGAACAGATGAAACTCAATCATAAACCATAAAATCAATTAACAAAAACAAACAAATGTATTCGGTTTTCATAGAAAACGAAAGCATACCACAGAATAAGGAGTAAAAGGGGTAGATTGTTTGACAGCCCAATTTGCTGATGCAACACCCGGGTCCGAATAAACAGGTTGTGCTCCAAAACCCAGAGTATAACCATAAATAGGAAGAGAGGCAGAAGGGTTAGATGAAAGGTATTGAAATTGATGAGGGTATGAGAATGAGGGATTAACAATTGAAGGTGAAAATGCTTGATTATTAGGTTCAAACATTTTTGTTTTTAGTAATTCTGAATTTAAATCGGGAAAAAAAATTTGGGAGAGGACTGATGAAGATACTGAGTACAGAGGACTGATGAAGAAACTGTATGTCCTCCAACACTTTATGACCATTACACTGCGAAACAATGAAGTAGCACATGCATTAAAGAAACTGTACAAAGGTTTGATTTGACAACTCAATGGGAGGATTAATAAGTAGACATGCAATAAAAGCAATAAAGAGGAAAACCGGGAAACGAGAAGAAATAATATTAACAAACGAAGTGGTTTTTTTGTTAAGAAAATTTCAAAAAAATAGTTTCAAAGAGCTATTTTCAAAAGATTTTTTCCAAAGAAATTTTAAAAAGTATTTAAACAATATTCACCAAATATGCTGTTCCAATATTTATTTACTGGCGATGTATATCAAGGTCGTGACATAAGGGTCAAGGCCTTAACGTATTATGCAGTGGGACACAACCACTAAATAATAACATAAGTAGAGTGTACCTTCAAAATAATTGCTAATTGCTAAGAACATAAATTAATTGATAAGTAGTAGAGATAATATGGATGATAAAATTCAGTTAATAATTTTAAATAATTGCTCTAATTTTTTAAATTGCTAATTGTGTTTAATTGTGTTTAAGTAGTAGAGATGATGTTGAGCATGGTGATACTCTCAGTGTCCGGTATGTTGGTCAGGGGGTTTCTAATATTATTGTGTTAACAGATGTTGATGATGGTGATGCTGGTAACTAAGAAATCAAATGTGTATTGAAACCTTGTGTTTGTTTATATCTGCAGTAGCTTTTAATTGTGTTGTTTATGTCTGTAGGGGGTTTATGCTGGTTTATGTCTATTCAAACATTGTGTTGGTCAGTAGCTTGTGGTAATCTAGTTTCAATTGGAGCATTTTGAATTTTGCTAATGACAATCCAATTGGTCTTCCAAGCTTAAATATGCAGTTTCTTTTGGAAAGTTTTGTGTATTAGATAACTCAATAACAATACAACACTAGTTCTACTTTAAAAAAAAATCAGCAGCTACATTACCAAAAACAGAACACACTTAGCTTTATTCATATGAAATAGCAGATTTCGATTACAGCTCCATCAAATCATTTCAAAGCTACCGATAATAACACCAAATACATAACAACACCAATTTTAATCACAAAATGAACAAAGTCGGCAAATTCATCTGCTTTCTACATAAACTCTTTGAATTCTCTCCTCAGAAGTTGAACACTTGTAGCTTCAGGTGTGTTACCCACCCCACCTAGTGTTTCACGCACAAACTGCTCGTCGTTAACCCACATGAAAAATCCACATAACCTGCACTTGTAGTAGGGCCCTCTTGGGCTTGAAATAGAGCTTGAGAATTGTATATCAGCAGCTCTTGAGGGCTCACAGATGCAACTTATGAAAGGAATGGTGTCCTTCCAACAAGTGTACTATTCTGATAGAGGGTTCAGAATTATTACAGAGCTAATTCTTCAGTAAGGTCAAGTGATCGGAATGCCTAGGTGGAGGCCGCTTCCGATCAGTAATATTAAGGTATAGTTAATATTACAGCTTAATCTTAACTGAACCCTTCGGGTCGAACCCAATCAAACAATCGATCCGAAACGACAAATTAATCCGAAGGATTTAATGAGTCATCGAAGTTTTACGAAAATAGACGTCGAATATCGATCCCAGGGCGTCGAGGCCGAGCGTCGCAAAATCACAAGCAACAAGTTCGAGCATATCCGTAGCTAGGCTAGGCTAGCTCATCGCAAGCCTAGGTGCCCCATGTGTGTCCTAGGTGCACCATGGTGTGCTAGGCGAGGCATGAGTGCTAGGCGCACAAGGCAGCTCTTCGCAGCCTTCGCATGGCATGGCAGCACCATCGCAAGTAACACGCACCATGCACAACACTATCTCATGGCTAGGCCTATGCGTGTGTGTGTGTGCATGTGCCTAGGCGCCATCGCACACCACACGCACCAAGCATAGCCATCGTAGTGCTGGGCACTTGCGTGTGTGCGTGTGCGTGTGTGTCTCGCACCATCGCAACATCAGCCTCGCACAACAACACCATGCTAGGAATCCTTGCGTGTGTGCATGTGTATAGGAACCATCGCAGGCCACGCACCAAGCACAACACACCTATGCGTATGCGTGTGCGAGTGCTAGTGCATGCTGGCCTGGCTGTGCATACCTATGCGAGAGGGTATGCCCAACATGCGTGGCTCTCTAGCAGCACGCATGCTGGGTAGGCATATGCGTGTGCATGTGAAGGGGAGAGCTAGGCAGCCAGCAGCGCCCAGCGCCTAGCAAGCCGCAGCATGGGCATCACCCAGCACAGCAGCATGCAGCGTGCATGGCTGGCTGGGTTGATGCTTGCTGCCTTGTGCTGGATGGTTGGGCTAGCTAGCAGCAGCCCAGCAGCCCCTTGATGCCGGTTTTGTGAGGGGTGGGGACCAAGGCTTGGGCAAAGCCTGGGGGAGCAAGGCAATGGTCCATTCCACCTATTCATTGGCCTCACCTAACCCTTTCTCTCCCCTTGACACTTGTTGTATTGTGATTGTATTTAATTAATTATTTAATTTAGAATTAAATAAATTAATAATTTTTCACATGATCCCTCATTGATCATGAAATGGGATTCAAGTTCCCATTCTATATAAATACCCATTTGGTTGGGATTTTGAGAAACACACTTGAGTGGGAAAGTAAAGGCAACTCCATTGTTGAGTATACCTTGAAATTCGTAAAACTCCATATTTATATTTTTCCAGGCCTCGACTAACCTTCGAGGCTTAGGACGCTCGGGTCGGGTTCGAGGGTACGATCCCGTCGGAGGCCTCGTGTTTTCGAGGTTCAAGTAAGGGCTCATAGTTGAGCGAAGCACGCGTCAAAGGTATAATCTTTTATCCTTTATTATGCTTTTAATTATATTTTGCTTGTTAATTGCATTTATTATGGGGGCGGGTCTTGGCGGGTTTAATTCCGCGTAGTGTGGGTCACTACGAAACACTACAGCGGTATCGGAGCCACACTCTTTTTAATTTTTGCAATTATTGATTAATTAAGGTGTTTTAAAGTAAGATTTAAATTCTGGTTTTGCTTTTCTAATTGGATTAGAAGATCGTTTTAATTAATTTTAAAACTCGTATTTTTATCGATTTGGTTGTCGAACCCAGATTTTGGCTCAAAATTAGTAATTTTTGGGTGGAATTGACATTCTGAAACAGATTCTACCCTCTTTAAGAACTGTCCAGAACCCAAATTCGAACCAGAAACCCAAGTTTATGGGGCTTTTTCGTTTTTCAACGAAAATTTTAAATCTTTTTAAGCCTTGATAATGCAAGCATTACAAGGTTAGATTAAATGCATTATTGCATCCCTAATCTACTGCCATATTAATTATCCTTAAGCATAATTATGCAAATAAATGGCATTAATGTGTGAATGTTTGATGTGAATGTGTAATTTTAAGTTCCCAAGTATGTTAAAGTTCTAATCTTTAAAGGTTTAAATGATTAGAACTCTAACCCTAAATTCCATATTGAACAATGTTTGGATTTTTCATTTTGGTTGATTAAAATCCATAAAGTTCAAATACTTGTGAGTAAAATTTCGATTAATCTTCATATTGGAAGATGTAATCTTGGTATTTTACACAAGTATGAAAGTAGGAAAATTTCTATCATTAGATGGTTAATTTATTTTTTCCAACTCCCATTTGTCAAATCCATTATTAATTTGCATATTGGCTGAATTAATTATGGACATAGCTATTTCAATTTTAAGCATAAAGAAAGACCTAAAATTGTTTCAAATTTTTTTTTTGGATGATTTAGGCTTATGCACCGTTAAAATTGAATTTAATTAAGTTGGACTTATTTTATTTTCATTTTGCCCTAAATTAATTCTAAAATAAATTTAGATTAATTTTATGTCACACATAAATCGGGATTAAAATCCCGAGAAATGGCACCCAAATCGAGGCAAAAACACCCAAGCGCCACCAAGGCTAGCCGGGTTGCCTAGGAGCCCACATGTGGCTGCCTATGGTGCGCGCAGGGGTGTGCCTTGAGGGGCAACTGTGTGGCATGGGAGTTGCGTGCTGCCGTAGTGATAGGTGCGTGGCAGGGCTGTTGGAGTTGCTTGTGCGTGCTGCTGGGCAGCGAGGCAGCAAGCCCCAACCAGCCTGCCATACGCTGCCAGGCACCAGCTAGCATGCACAGCATGTGTAGCGAGCTGCTAGTGCTGGCTGGCGCAGCATGCTACGCTGGGTGTGGATGCTGGCACACAGCACAGCAAGCGCAGCACATGGGCTGCCTAGCAGCCATGGTGCGCACCCACCAAGCAGTTATCTGGCCTAGTTTGCTTGATTTTGCGAAAATTTTGCCGTTTTAATTAATTTGTGTAATTAATGTTTACGAGGTTAGACAAATTGTGATTTTGACAAATAAATAAATAAATTTTCATTTTGACAAATTGTGGGTTATGCCGACTTAATTAATCGGATTAATTAGGTATGGATGCGGATTTTAGTGGGAGCTTAGTTGATTACTTGAGCAATTTGCTTTTAGAAATAATGGATTAAACAACTTTGATTAGTTTTAATTAGGCGCGTTAATCGGATTAACCACCTAAGTTAGTTACTAGTTTAGCGTGTTTAATTGTGTATTTCGTAATATGCATGGGCCATTCACAAATAGTGAATGGGTAAATGGAAGATTGTTTTCAAAACAGGTTATTGAAAATGGCAACTAGTGGGACCCGGCTAGGATAGAAAATACGGACTGCGTTCCGTTATGTATTTTTGTAAATCTAAATACGGTCTACAAACCGTTAAGTATTTTTTGTACTTTAGATTAATCTTAGTCGTACTAGCTAGTTATTTTATTTTGGCCAAGATGTCTCAAGGCGGTGTTTCGATGAAGACGAGCCAAGATGAAGACCCATGGAAATGGAAGATTTCAAGGGGTCATGCTAGTTGTCAAATGCATCAATTTATGCTTTATATATATTATTGTTATATATGAATGTTAGATGCATGTGTAGGATTTCATATGTTGCGACGATTAGTCAAGTTCACTTAAACCAAACCAACATAGAAACCCTAGGTCCCTTAAAATATTGAGCTGAAATTTGCCGTTCCAAGAACAACACTTACCGAACTAATGCGTGTATGTGATGGGCTACGCCAAAGCGAGGCATCACTACTTCCCTAGGAATGTACAGTATACTAGGTATACGAGTTGTCTTGGTTAAGCTCAACGATATCAGTAAGGAGTCCTTAGATGTCGTGGCAAAAGAGATAAAATATCAAGAATGCATTAGATGCGACATTTTATCAAACCGAGAGTAGTTTGGAGCTATTAGCAATTGGATTGCTTACCTTAAGATATTTAAAGATTAAGACAAGCCAAAGCATGCTTAACCATTTCTTGATCTTTGGGATCTCGGAAACATTTTATTCTCGCCTATAAGGGACAATTTATTAATGCGTGGATAAAATGCTCAATAAGATTGAAAATATGCATGAACACTTTTAAATTTCAACTTATTGGTTTATGAATGGTTTTTCATTTCAAATTCTTTCAATTGTAGAACAATGTCTGCAAGTAACTCAAACAACAACCATGTGTGCTCGGAACTCCCCGAAAAGTTGGCATTTTGCCTCAACTTGGTCAACTTTAAGGAGTGGGAGGAGGAACTCAGGGAAATTCTCCGGAATTGTTCCTTAGAGTATACTCTTAATACTCCCATTCCAAGCTTCTTCGCTAAGGGGATCATGACCGATGAGGCTCATGAAGAATGGTCTTCCAATTGCAAAAGGGTCTCACGACTCATGGAAAATTCCATCCCGGAAGATTGGAAGGAATCCTTTTCCTCCTACCTTCCGGACATGTTCCTCAAAGCACTTGAGGACATTGTCAATGTAAGAGTCACCAAGAGTGACAATGGCAACTATGATGGACTCGTGTTTAATTTTACTAGGTCACTCTCAAACATGAGGATAAAGCCACCAAACGTGGGATGACTTGCTAAGGAAAGGTGTCGGCTTTGGACCAAGGTCTACAATGCCAAATTGAGACCCGGCATGCCCCTTTGACCTCATGTGCTTGGAATGACTAGGCTCTTCAAACACATGAATCTCATTGTAGGATGAGATGGCGGGGCACATCTTTCTTTCTTCACTCCACTCGGGCTATGATGCACTTAGAGTGCATATAGCTGTAGGGAAGGAGATACGCTCTTTAATGGAGGTGGTGCAACTACTCAGCCGAGCCACCGCATGTGGAATGACCGAGAGGCCCTTAAGAGCAAGGAGAAGGGGGTTCAAGAAGGTCAAGGCAAAGATGCGTTGCTTCTATTGTGGTGGGCAAGGCCACTACAAAAGATAATGCAAGCTCTTAAAGGAAGAAGAGGAGAGGAATGGAGCATTTTCCTCAGGTATCTTCCTAAACACTTGAGATGAAACTTATCATAGGTACTAGATACCAAGTATGACTCACTTAATGTTGCCTTTTCAGGGACCAAGTGAGAAGAGTGTTGGTGCTGGGACAAGTATACGACGAAGATGGTTTTTCGGTCGTGCTTGCATGCACTATTTTGTCTATGACATGTAATTAAACTAATCCTAGTTTTCACCATGCTTTTTGAACATACTATGATCTATGGTGTTGGACACCTAGTTATTTTGCATGTAAGACTTTGAAAATAGTTGTTTCAAAATTGTCTTGCAAATTGCATGTTTTTACATATGATTAGACAAAAGTTGATACCACTAACTAAGACATCTAAGAATTCAACTTCGTTAACAAACATTAGTAGATATGGCTATATTTACTTAATGTCAATCTGAATCTTTTGAGAAATTCAAAGAATTTCAGAAAGAAGTTGAGAATCAACTTGGCAAGAAATATAAAGCACTTCGATCGGATTGAGGTGGCGAATATTTGAGCCATGAATTCGACGATCACTTGAAAGAAAATGGTATTCTTTCAGAGTTGACGCCTCCTGGAACTCCTCAATGGAACGGAGTATCCGAACGACGGAATCGAACCTTGTTAGACATGGTTCGACCAATGATGGGTCTTAGTGAACTTCATATCTCTTTCTGGGGACATGCGCTACAAACCGCGACACTAACACTGAACCGCGCTCCGTCAAAAGCTGTTGAAAATACTCCATATGAATTATGGACTAAGAAACCTCCTAGATTGTCTTTTCTCAAGATTTGGGGATGGGAAGCATATGTCAAACGATTAATTTCGGATAAACTTCACCCCAAATCGGATAAGTGTTTCTTTATGGGATATCCAAAAGAAACCAAAGGGTGTTACTTCTACAATAAATCCGAGAACAAAGTGTTTGTTGCTCGTGATAGTGTCTTTTTGGAGAAGGAACACCTTTCCAAAATGACAAGTGGGAGGAAAATCAAACTCGACAAACTTTGAGAGGACGAGCAACAATGTCAACCTGATAAAACTGACAATCTAAGTGCTTTAGAAGCAGCTGAGAAGATTGGTCAGAATCAAACAGACAATGTAAATTCTCAACCTATTACCCTTCGTAGGTCACAACGGCAAAGATCTCAACCAGACAGATACCTTGATATTGTCTTAACCGATGATCAAGACATCCTAGTTATGGATGGAGATGAGCCAGCGACATACAAGAAAGCTATGATAAGCCCTGACTCTGCTAAATGGCAAGAAGCCATGAAATCTGAGATGGACTCCATGTCTGAAAATCAAGTCTGGGACTTGGTGAATTTGCCCGAGGGTTACACACCCATTGGTTGCAAATGGATCTTCAAATTGAAGACAGACAAAGATGGAAATGTATCTATATACAAGGCTAGACTGGTGGCAAAAGCTTATAGATAAGTCCACGGGATTGACTATGATGAAACCTTTTCACCGGTTGCAATGCTAAAATCTGTCCGGATTATTCTAGCGATTGCTGCATATAACGATTATGAAATATGGCAGATGGATGTCAAAACCGCCTTCCTAAATGGGATTTTGGAAGAAACTGTGTACAAGACACGGCCAGGTTTTGTCGATCCGAGCAACGCTGGAAAGGTTTGCAAGCGTAAGAAGTCCATTTATGGACTAAAGCAAGCCAACAGAAGTTGGAATCCGTGATTTGATGAAGCCATCAGTAAGTTTGGTTTTATCAAGAATCAAAAATCCAGATGAATCTTGTGTATACAAGAAGGTTAGTGGGAGTGACAACGCATTCTTAATCTTATATGTCGATGACATGCTGCTCATTGGAAAAAGCACAAAATTAATAGAGTCCGTAAAGGGCTGGTTGGGAAAGTGCTTTTCAATGAAGGACTTAGGAGAGGCACAGTACATATTGGGCATCAAGATCTACAGGGATAGATCTAAGAGGATGATTGGATTGAGCCAGAGTACTTACATTGGTAAAGTAATGGCACAATTCAACATGGAAAATGCCAAGAGAGGGCATCTACCCATGTCCTATGGCGTAACTCTCAGCAAGAAACAGTGTCCATAGACACCTGTTGAGCGAGAGAGAATGGATCAGATTCCATATGCTTCGCTAATTGGGTCGATCATGTATGCCATGATATGTACCAGGCCAGATGTCTCGTATGCCTTGAGTGCTACAAGCCGATTCCAATAAAACCCAGGAGAGGCGCATTGGACTGCGGCCAAGAATATCCTGAAGTACTTAAAAAGGAACAAGGATAAATTCCTGTTTTATGGTGGCCATAAAGACCTGGTTGTTGAAGGTTACACCGACGCTAGCTTCCAGACTGACAGAGACGACTTCAAGTCACAGTCAGGGTACATATTCTGTCTGAATGGAGGAGCCTTTAGCTGGAAGAGTGCCAAGTAGAGCACAACTACAGACTCTACAACTAAAGCCGAATACTTGGCTGCTTCAGAAGCTGCTAAGGAGGCTGTTTGGATAAGCAAGTTCATCAGTGAACTTGGTGTTGTACCCTCCATCAAGGGTCCAATATATCTCTAATGTGATAACAATGGAGCTATCGCTCAGGCTAGAGAGCCAAGAGAGCACCAGAAGGTCAAAAATGTCCAATGGCGATTTCACATGATAAGGAATGGAAATCCGAAGGTGAAATCAGAATTTGCAAGATCGGCACAGATGATAATGTGGCTGATCCTTTAATTAAACCTCTGCCTCAAGTGAAACACAACAAGCACATTGAGACAATGGGAATCAAGCACATCGGAGACTTGCCTTGAAATTCCTTGTACATGTGTTTTAATTAAACTGGTTGTTTTAATGTGACACACTGTATTGAAACCATTCATTAATGGAGTAATTAATTTTGTGCAAAATTATCATTCACTCAATTACTATTTAATTGTGGTTTAGAATTAAATAATGAGTCCATTCGATTTATTAAAATATTCAAAACAGGGTATCAAGACCATGTCTTGGATAAAGAAACACCTGTTAAGTGAACATTGAATATTTAAATCGAAAATTATCCCTAATCGAGGTCATCTAACTGATGGACGATTGATGACCACCAGAGATTAGTGTGTAGTATGATTTACAGCACCGTTTCTTGTGCTGCAAGGACATGATGGTCATAAATCATTTGCATAGGTGCCAGTTTGGAACTGCACTGGATCGACCTATGAGAGTACTTTAAGAGATTCAAAATTGTCATAAGTACATTTCTCATTACAGCTATCGAAACTCGTTTCCTCAACCATGAGTGTTGTGAAGTTTTCTTGTTTGAGAACTAGTCTCTTTGATGTTGCATAACGTCTACCGTAACTGGGGATCATAACGGGAACACTCGGGAGATTAGGTCCTCTTAGTAAGAGAAACTTACATTACAAGACAGGGAATGTCCCCCTATCAACAATAGGGAAAATGTCTTTGTTGTTTAAAAGGCCGCTCGAAGAGCGAGACTGTGAAAATGCATGGCCGTGCTCAGGTGAATTTTAGAAATCATCTGCTTATTGACAGTCGAACTCGGAGATCCAGAAACACTTCTGAACGTTTTAAGTATGACGATGAATCTTACCTTATAGTTCACGAAGAGACATTAAGCGACATAGGAAATGGGCTATACACTATATGCACACTTGTGCGGAAGGACAAGTGGGAGATTGAAAGGAATGGTGTCCTTCCAACAAGTGTATTATTCTGATAAAGGGTTCAGAATTATTACAGAGCTAATTCTTCAGTAAGGTCAAGTGATCGGAATGCCTAGGTGGAGGCCGCTTCCGATCAGTAATATTAAGGTATAATAAATATTACAGCTTAATCTTAACTGAACCCTTCGGGACGAACCTAATCGAACAACCGATCCGAAACGACGAATTAATCCGACGGATTTAATGAGTCGTCGGAGTTTTACGAAAATAGACGTCGGATATCGAGCCTAGGGCGTCGAGGCCGAGCGTCGCAAAATCACAAGTAACAAGTTCGAGCATAGCCGTAGCTAAGCTAAGCTAGCTTCGCAAGGCTAGGCGCACCATGTGTGTGCTAGGCGCACCATGGTGTGCTAGGCGAGTCATGAGTGCTAGACGAGGCATGAGTGCTAGGCGCACAAGGCAGCCCATCACAGCCTTCACATGGCATGGCAGCACCATCGCAAGTCACACGCACCATGCACAACACTATCGCATGGCAAGGCCTATGCGTGTGTGCGTGTGCATGTGCCTAGGCGCCATCGCAGACCACACGCACCAAGCACAGCCATCGCAGTGCTCGGCACTTGCGTGTGTGCGTGTGTGTCTCGCACCATCGCAACAGCAGCCTCGCACAACAGCACCATGCCAGGCATCCTTGCGTGTGTGTGTGTGTGTAGGCACTATCGCAGGCCACGCACCAAGCACAACACACCTTTGCGTGTGCGTGTGCAAGTGCTAGTGCATGCTGGCCTGGTTGTGCATAGCTATGCGAGAGGGTATGCCCAGCATGCGTGGCTCGCTAGCAGCACGCATGCTGGGTAGGCATATGCGTGTGCATGCAAAGGGGAGAGCTAGGCAGCCAGCAGCGCCCAGCGCCTAGCAAGCCGCAACATTTGCATCACCCAGCACAGCAGCATGCAGCGCGCATGGCTGGATGGGCTGTTTCTTGCTGCCTTGTGCTGGCTGGCTGGGCTAGCTGGCAGCAGCCCAGCAGCCCCTTGATGCCTGTTTTGTGAGGGGTAGGGACTAAGGCTTGGGCAAAGCCTTGGGAAGCAAGGCAATGGTCCCCCCCACCTATTCATGATCCTCACCTAACCCTCTCTCTCCCCTTGACACTTGTTGCATTGTGATTGCATTTAGTTAATTATTTAATTTAGAATTAAATTAATTAACGATTTTTCACATGATCCCACATTGATCATGAAATGGGATTTAAGTTCCCATTCTGTAAAAATACCCACTTGGATGGGATTTTGAGAAACACACTTGAGTGGAAAAGTAAAGGCAACTCCATTGTTGAGTATACCTTGAAATTCGTAAAACTCCATGTTTATATTTGTCCGGGCCTCGACTAACCTTCGAGGCTTAGGACGCTAGGGTCGGGTTCGAGGGTACAATTCCGTCGGAGGCCTCGTGTTTTCGAGGTTCAAGTAAGAGCTCATAGTTGAGCGAAGCACGCGTCAAAGGTATAATCTTTTATCCTTTATTATGCTTTTAATTATATTTTGCTTGTTAATTGCATTTATTATGGGGGCGGGTCTTGGTGGGTTTCATTCCGCGTAGTGTGGGTCACTACGAAACCCTATAATTTACTGATTTGAACCAGAAACCACTTCTACTCCTGTTGCTTGAAAAACCCATGCCAGAAGAGGACATTGACAAGCAAAAAAAAAAAAAAAAGGGTAAAGGGTAATTTGAGAAGAAGTACAATAAAGCTGGAAATGAGTGGGTGGGGTGGTTTAAATAGAAAGAGGGATGTTTCAAATTTTTTGGTTTGATTTTCAAAAAGAAATTAAGACTCCTTGATTTTCAAAATGTATTTGTTTCTCTTCTTGAGTAGAGTAGTGTCAGTAGTATAGTCAGAAGCCGTATAGTTACGTCTTTACCGTCATCTTTCTCCTCCTTTTAGTTTCTCTTTCTCTCTCTTCCTTCACTTCTTCTTCTACCCTGGTCATAATTTTCTTTCCTCTCAAATTCAAACTCTACCTATCCATTAATGGCACCAAAAAGAAAATCAGTGGCCTCTAAACCCTCCTCCTCTAAGGTTGCAAAAACTCGTGCCTCTTCCTCAAAGCGAAAGGTGGTTGAAGTTTCATCTTCCGACCCATCAACCTCGGATTCTTCGTGTCGTCATCCAAGCAACCGAGAGGTAAACTCTTCAATTCCATCCTCTTGGTTGCGCAATAATA
The DNA here is from genome assembly GCF_001683475.1 of Chenopodium quinoa. Classification (NCBI taxonomy): domain Eukaryota; kingdom Viridiplantae; phylum Streptophyta; class Magnoliopsida; order Caryophyllales; family Amaranthaceae; genus Chenopodium; species Chenopodium quinoa. The sequence goes on along the minus strand of NW_018745675.1, from coordinate 2,754,983 downwards.
TGACCCATGGAAGATGGAAAGACGGATTTCATTCCCGTAAAATTTATTTTTTCGAATTAATGGATGTCGATTTCATCTCCTCTGCTAAATTAAATTGTTTTAGGATTTTTCGAAACTCAAATCAGTTCAATTTGTCATGTCTTTCTGATGTTGCTTACCCTCGCCTTACTCGTCTCTTTTACCTAAATATGGTTGTTTCAAAGGATCGAGGGCAGACATCTGCTACTTCTCTAGTCAAAGGGAAGGAAATTACTCTGATTTCTACTACCCTGGCTCAAATTCTAGGTACTTCTCCTGATTTCTCACGGGATTCACATCCTCCCCGTGCCGAATGTGTCGCAATGGCTAAAGAACAATTCTTGCTCCCAAACCTTACCCCTTCTCGTTAATTGACTCATTCATCTCTTCTCCTCGAACCCAAGATAATTTTCACCTATTTGGTTAGGTGTATTGCTCCTCGAACAAACTCTAGGGAATTAATCACTGATCACGCTCTTGAAATTCTATTTCTGCTATTCAATGGGTATAATATTGATCTGCCAAATTTGATTCTAAGTCAAATGCATCATTGTGTCTCTTCATCGAGGGCTAAATCTTTTCCTTACGCAAACCTGCTTCCTAAGATATTACACTATTTCGACATCTCTGTCGCCAATGAGGAAGTCGAACGTCTTCAGTCTCCTAGAATTGGTCTCGATTCCCTTACCAAAATTGGTATTTTGCTTCTTCCAGACGGTTCTTGGAAACTTCGTTATGAGCTTACTCCAGAGGAAGCTGCTGCCCTACCCTCATCTCCTTCTAAAGGGAAAGGCATTCCTGACTCTTCTATGTTCTCCTCTCGTCTGGATGCTCTGGATTTTGGTTTAGATGACCTTCGTCGTGATGTTCATGACCTTGATTCCAAGCTGGACCACACTCATGAGCTCTTGGCAATGGTAAATGCCAAAGTGAATCAGCTGTTCCACCTCTGTGCTCTCAATTTCACTGCTACTGGTAGTATCATGCCCCTACACGAGGATGTTGCTAATCATGCTCGTGAAGGATTAGTCAATGTCCTTCTTAACTGTAAGCGTTGTGTGCGTGATCGCCCTATTCTACGCCCTACCGTTACTGAGCCCTCTATCATCATAGTGGAAGAGTATGGGGTGGTGAAGAAGTATAGAGAGGAGGAACAAAGGAGGCTAGCTGAAATGATGAAGACCAAAACAACGACGGACGCGTTTGGACGTTTTCAGAAACGGGCTAGGGAAGATATTCGTCAACAGCGCAGGAATCGAGGGGAATAGTGCTTTAAAGATTGTTTCCAGGGCTTTGAATCTGTTTATCTTATTTTTCTTCGTACTGTTTTGAAACAATATTTTGGGTCTGTATTTTAAAACATAATACTTTCTGTTCCAACATTTCTTTACCCCTTGATGCGAGTCAAGAGGGGGGAGAAATGGTTTGATTATGGTACTTGGTTTTGGTTATTAGGCTTGTCATATTGTTTATTGCTATATTTGGGGATATGTTTATGGATGTTTTGTTTTACAGGTTGTTTACAGGTTTTGACTTCCATGAACGGGAGATTGAACACTCCACCTTGATGAGCTTGTTTTAGCAATTTGTATTCGTGAAGAACTATACTGAGTATAGTCCATGGTCTATTTGGGCTGCTGGAATGCACTTTCTAGTATTATGTTTCTGAATTTTTTGATTTTTTTATTTTAAATAAGAGTAAATTGTTCATAACTTGAAAATTGTGGTGTTTTCCAGTATTCATCAAATATTATATGTCAAGACCATGACATGAGGGTCAAGGTCTTGAAATACAATGCGGCGGAACACAATTATTAAACATGCCCAACTCCAATCGTATACCTGATGTTCGACATTGAAAAGATGTTGAAGCCTGAACGTACACTTGAATGGGTCTTGCGGTTTACTTGGGGTACAAAAGCAACGTTCAATTTTGAACGGAAATATTCAGCCTGTATGAAATGCAGAGGGACCAGACCATGAGAGCAGATCATAGGCGCTTTGTCCTCAGGGCTTACACTGAAATAATCAGGGTATAGCCATAGGTGATTTGATTCTGTTATCAAGACTTTGAAATATATTATTTGTTGTTGCTGAACATAACCTTCTTTCTTTTTGCACTTTTCTATTGGTCTGTACTTTTATAAACATTGTTTTCGAAAATTGTAGCAAGTATACTCTAGAAGGGGGGGTTGAATACAGTTAGCCATTTTTTTGCAAACTATAAACCTCAAGGTCCTGAAATCTATTTCAAGCGGAATAAACGACTTCCTAAACTACTTTAAAGGTTATAGAATTACTCTAAGTATATCTCTCTTTTTGATATAATTTTTCGGCTATTAGATATACTCTTTCTTTTCTCTCGATCTAAATACAGATCAAGGTATTAAAGAACTTAGAGAGAAAATATGAAAACACTCTTAAATAGCTTGATAATTTTCGAAGGTAAATCGTGATTGCCTTCGCAAAAACAACCTGGAGTCTTCAATCTCCCCCTTGATGAAGTCAAAAACAACCTACATAAACAAGACATCCACAAACATATCCAAATAGGAAAAACAAAATGTAGTAGTAATCACAAGAACATAAGCACAACATAATTAAACATATCTGAATACATAACGCTTTAGGTAGCCTTCTTTGCTGATTTAGAAGACGAGGGTTTGGAAGCTATGGACTTTCGTTTGGGTGCCATAGTTGATGAAGGAGAAAGCTTTGAGATGGAGATTAAAGTAAATTGTGAGATGGGAGAAAGAGAGAGGGTTTAAGTAAGGTGGAGGTCACGGTGGAGGAGGAGTGTGAAGTTGGAAGGGTGAAGTGAAAAGGGGTGATTTGACAATTCAATAGGAGATGCATGAATTGCAATTAAGAGGGAAAACCGGGAAACGAGGAGGAGGTAAATGTCAGAAACGAAAATTTTTTTAGCTTTCAAAAGATATTTTCAAAGATATTCTCAAAAGATTTATCAAATGTTGTATGTCAAGACTGTGAAATGAGGGTCAATGTCCTGAAATACTATGCGGCGTAACACATCGTTGCTCCCCCTAAGAAGATGCACTCTTATTTAACATGCCCAACTCCACTCAAATGTCTGAGGGTTCAAAAACAACGTACACTTGAATAGGTCTTGAGGTTTACTTGGGGTTTAAAAACAACGTTCAATTTTCAACAGAAATATTTAGCCTATCTTTAAATATTCCCCATCAACAAAGCTAACTATTTAGATATACATTTTAATACATCTATTTTTGAAGCTAATAATAGACCACTCTGGTGTATTATTATTTTGAAAATGCATACCAAATATTTGAACAGCGTCAAATATATATTTAAGTTTCAAATTACCTCTAATAATGATTTATTCATAAAGTCCAATTATAAAATTACATAAATTTATATATCCTCGTCTTTTTGAATAGGTTCAATACTAGCAAGTCTTTCAACCATAGCCGGAGAAAAGACCCTAACATAAAATGTTCTATTACCAGCATAATAAATAAACATTATTACACCATCAACCAAGTAATTTTCATTAACAAAACTTTGCCACCCAATACCAAACCACATATTAATTTTGGTATCTCCAATAACCTTCACTAGATGCATAGGCCATATACGACTATTAGGGCCTCGAAGAACTTCCACAGGACTACAAACTTCAGTCAACAAGGAAGTCCATTCCTCTGGAAGTACCTACATTATTCACAAATTTAATTACAAACAGAAAAAAAAAACAATAAATCATACATAATATTTAAGACAAAAACCAAATAACTTACCAATGTAAGTCTACATCCATCTCCAAACACAACAATATGACATGGGAGGTTACTGTATATCTCTACGATTTAGAAATTATGATTAATATGTTATGCTTTAGAAGAATCTGTATTTATATACAATCTAATCCCAAAAAAACAAGTTCGATGTACTATGTTGTCAAAGTGTTTTAATTATGTGTACACATATTTGACCTAATTTAAAACCAAATGTGAATAGAATTAAAGTTTCATAATATTCCTCAATATATTTTGACTATTTTAAAATAGTTGAATCCTAAATTAATCCTCAATACATTCTGAATTTAATACATCTATTTTATTTTAATTGACAATAACGCTTGACTAATTGTAGTAGTCAAAATCAATTACGGAGTACAATTAATAGTCAAGTATTATTTTCAATGTAACTTATCTTAACAATAATTGAAATCATAACTTTAATGCTATATTAAAAATGAAAATAAGGTGTGAACTCCATAAAAAAGAAGGGGACAAAAAACAACTTAACAAGCTAAAACATAAAATTTGATGATTATTGGACCAGAAAAATGGCAGTGATTTAAAAATAGGAACATAATATTTGATGAATATATCTTTGGATATTTATTAAATAAGGCTTTGAACAATTCTTTTGGAAATAATTTATATTTTTGATAAAACCTTTTCGATTTTCAAGGTATTTATTAACCTTGTTTCCTGCGTCCCTATTGCCAAATACATGCATATGTACTTATTGCCTTCATCCATTGATTTGTCAAATCACAACTCTTCACTCCATCTTCTCACTCTTATTAAACCGTCACTTCATCCATTACTTAAGCCCCCCTTTTCTCTCTCTCTCTCTCTCCTGTGTCCACCTATTTCACCTTCATCTCCACCTCAAAGCTTCATTCTTTTTAGCAACGGTGCCCCAAACAAAGTCCATTGCCTGTTAAATCCTAATTCTCTTTGTTTAGTTCCTGAATTATTTCAATTTTCTCTCCCAAACTTTCCAATTTCTCCCTCTCTAAAACCTCATAACTTCCTCAGTTATGGTTGGTTTTTTCTCCATAATGACGCTATACGCCACCTCAAGAAATCTGTCGAGAGATACTGACGTAGCAGGTCATTGAAATAAGTAGGATCAGTGAAAACAACGCCCTTGACAATCAAATCGTCGAAGATGATGCCCTTGTCAAGGATGTTTTTATCACGTTCCGGCTTATTTCAATAATCTGCAGCAGCCAGGGCTGATCCAATGTGGGTTCATTGAACCCAATGATTTTTTTAAAAAAATTGAAATTTTGTTTTTTAACAAAACAAAAAGGGGAAAAGGGTTAAATAGAATATTTGTGTGATATATGTCAAGAATTGAAGCCCAGTGGTTTTTTTTACCTCCCACCAAAACAAGTTTGTGGGTTCAAAACCCTGCCTAAGATTTTATACCCATTTACTGTAAGTTTTGAACCTTAATTTCTCACTTGTTATACTATTTTCCGAGTAATTAAATCATTTACTTTTTTGGGTATTTGATTTTTTGTAAATTGGTAAATGGTTTTCTAATATTTTTATCCAACTTGTGCTTTTAACTCCTTGAACTTAATTCCGGTAGCTGATTTTGTTAATTGGGTTTATTTTGTTACTAGTAGTCACGTCAGTTCTAGATCGGAAGTGATGTTTGAATGTGTGATGAACTTTAGCTATCAATTTTGGGTTTTTGGGGTGACTAGGAAAAAATGGTTGAAATAGGGGTCTTCGGGAAGTACCTCTCGAGGGATTTCTTAAGGTGGCTTATAGCGTCATTATCCTGAAAAAACCAACCATAATTGAGGAAGTTAAGGAGGTTTTAGAGAGGGAGAAATTGGAAAGTTTGAGAGAGAAAGATGAAGTGATTCAGGTCCTAAACAAAGAGAAAGAGGATTTAGTTATAGAGAAAAAGAATTTTAGTGCTAAGATGGAAAAAGCCGAAACTTGGTTATCGAAACTCGAGGGAGATATAACCAAAATGATGTGCTTGGATTTGGAAACACTTTACCCGGTGAGGGAGAATTTTATCAGTAATGTTTTACTTGCAATGCTCTTATCTGACCTTACTACCTGTAATTTTGATCAATTGGGATGGTTAAATTATTAGAAAGATTCATCACTTGCAGGGATTTCAGTCACGGCCAAATCATGTCCAGGCAGCTTAATCCCATCTAGATGGAAGTCGGTGTCATCATTCTCTCTGTTACAACGAGAATCAGACCTGTAACTTTTCACCCGAGTAGCCTGATGTAATGAAAAGTTTAGATCGGGTGATTACAAGCAGAACACCAATCCAGACAACAGAAGCCACACTCGCGCATATTATCACTGTTCCTCCATGGGAATTTTTTTTGATTCCTATTTTGAATTCTTTTACTAATTGTTTCTAAAGTGTAATCGGGTGATTACGGGTAGAAGAGAGGTGATCTTGTAAGTGCTTTAGGGCTCTAAAGGAAGAAATAAAAAAAAGAGTTTAAAAACCTACGGGTTGGACAACCCTAGGCGGAGACGTAGCCATTTTTTGGAGTACAATTCGTAATAATATCTGTCTCTTTTACTGCATTTTTACTTTATTTTACTGCTTTTACTTCAGTTTTATTTACGCAACTTGTTTTTAAGCCTTGAAGTAAATCTCAAAGCCTTGACACTGAATAGTTAAATCAGTTTATTACGCCTTTGAACCACCCTAGGCGGAGACGTAGGCAATTTCTGCTGAACTTCGTAATAATATCTGTCTCTTTTACAGTTTTACTGCTTTTTTGCTTTATTTTGCTACTTTTACTTCAATTTTATTTACGCAACTTGTTTTTAAGCCTTGAAGTAAATCTCAAAGCCTTAACAGTGAATAGTTAAATCAGGTACGCCTTCAAACTTCGTTCAAGACCTTGGACTTTAAAACTTGCGACAATTGGCCATACTCTATTCAACCCCACTTCTAGAGTATTCTTGTTATTATTCCATCACCCTATTTTTCCTTCAGCTTTGCCGGAATTCAACAAGGAGAGATAATATGTGCTATAACAAGCTTTTGACCATGTTCTGTTTAGTCTTATTTATAGGTTATACTATAATTTTCTGTGGTTGAAGCTTATATCAGTTGTGAGTTTGACTTGGGATGTACGCTTTTGTTGTATGTTTGATGGAAATCAAAGCCATTGCTAATATGCAGGTTGTATTGTTCAACTCCAATATTTTCAAAGGTTGTTTTCTAAGTTGTAATCGGATTTATTTTAAAAAGACAAATTCGGATTAAATATTCACTTAGCTCAAGGCCTTGACCTTAACCCTTCAATGAAATACAAATAACTGAGCTCATTGATTTCTTTTTCTTTATGGCCACTTTAGTACAAAACTGATTCATTCAAACATTAGTTTTGAAGACACTCTACGAATTATTTTACAAACCTTGAAAATGATCTCACGACCTTAACCCTGTATTATTAATACAACAAACAATTGACAATTGGAATAATATTCTATATTATTAATACAACAAAAAATAGGAATAATATTTCGTCAATTGACAAACTTTTTTAGTATTAAACAAAATTGAAAATAAGTACCATATCCTAGAACCCTTGTAACACATTCCAAACTGAAATGAATTAACAATATCCAAATCCTGTAAGATTATTCAGAACATTCCACACTGGAAAAAAATACAAATAGAAATACAAGTAGAAATACAAATACTAGTGTAACTGAGCTCATTGATCTGTCGGCTCAGGCATTCGGCCCCTCCTTTGCCTGGCCTTGAAGTTAACCCCAGGAACTGGTAAATCATGCATCTGCATCCAAACAAAGTTACTTCAGATTCAGATTCAAAGTACACAGGTGAAACAACTACTTTAAGATCAAACCTCACATTATTCGCTCCAGCTTGTAGGGGTCCAACACTATCCCTTGCATCCCTTGGGTGTTGTTCACCATAAGCAACATCCAATAGCTTCAACCACAAAACCAAATACAAATGGAAAAATGTTACTCTAAACCTTATTTGATTGAAGCAGAACACTATGCATACTATGCAATATAATACAAATACAAACGTCCTTACCCCTAGTTTCCCGTAGTCGCCGGACAGCAATTTGTCTGATTTTGCTGCCTTCCTAATCTGCTGCATTGTCCACACTTTAATTCTTGGAAGAACATCCCACTGAATAGGATCCCTATCCAACCGATCCAAGTAAAATATCTGCCAAATAATAAAAGCAAAACATGCAATTACTAAACCACAAAAGCACAAGATAAAAAAAGAACAAGCAACAATACATTGAAACACATACTACGGCAAATAATGCACACCCGCCGCATCCACTGGCTAACCCATTAGCATAGAAACATTGAGCAAAATTTTGTACGCTCTCTAGCAACTTCGACAAAACTAAAGAACACCAATCGTACTCAATTGCCTCCATAGCATAGCTTATGGCAGGTAGTAGGTCAGACGCAAGCCGAGGTGACTGCGTGGGACACAACACCATCTCTAAAGCAATTATCAAGAACAACGTCTTGAATTCCTCTTCCTTTCCAGCATCAAAGTACCCCTCCAACCGATTCATCATATTTGAACTTAATGGTATGCCTACAGACGTGTAGACCTGACCAGATTGTCTACCAGACTTGGACTCCCACGATTTACCATACTTGAGATTAAATCTCTGAACCTTCACACGATCATGTTGGGTCATGGTTTTAGTACTAGGAACAGTCCTAGATTCCATTGGTATCCCTAGTACCCATCGAACCTGATTCTTTGAAAACTGAAACTCAAGTCCGTTGGGACTTCTAAGCATTTTACTGATTGGATCCATCCGTGTCATGACCTAGTATGCCAATTGCCTTGGTAAATGCATATCTAAAGCAAGATGTAAAAGACTGCCAAATCCCATCTCACAAACACGTCTTCGCCTGTCATCAAATTTCTGACATATGCGCCCAATTGACTCGATGCGGCAACTCATGTTAGGAGGCTGCCAATGAAATTACAGTAGTTAAGTTAATGTTCCTATCCCACACCCACTGACAACTGAATTAACAAGCAAACTTACTCGACTTCTGGCCTTTGAATGTTCAGCCATCACCTTCGCCCTACCTATGACGGCCCCTGCATAGCTTAATCCGTCATCCTAAGCACACCAGCAACTATATTCATGCATAAACCTTAATCATGCAAACAAAGCAATTTCACACACGCAGAATTCCGTAATGTAGTACCTTAAACAATTCTGGATACAAAGGCATGGTCTTCTACTCACATACATTACTCTTCTTACTGAGCCCATACCCCTCATACCCCTCTTCATCTTCAGCCCCAACCTTCATAACCACAACATATTAAAACATTAAACCATAATTCAAAACATAATCACATCCCCATAAAACCACAATTCAAAACATCATCACATCACCAGCCTAAAGAATATCTTCTAGAAAAATAACCCTCACCATTGTACGTTTACGCTTACCATTCCCCGCTGACATTTTCATAATCTGTCACATAAGAATACCCACAATAACCAATCAAAACAAATCGAATCTTGACACGATTTCACACCATAACACAATATCACATAGAACGAACGAAGAATGACTACCAACGAATGCATAAATCACCTCATTCCATCAAATTTAATAATGGAATGAGCAGCATAATTGCACCCGTAATTTAAAAATTCCAATTATTTTCCGCAAATTTAACAAATTCCATTAATTTATTCCGTTTACATCCAATCCACAAACATAATTGCAACAATTCCATTTTTTAATTTCCACTTATATTCCGCTAATTCCACAAATTAACAATTACAGTCAAACTATTACCATTTTTAATTTTGCTTTAACAGATCCGAACTGGAACTGCAACCCTAGCATCGAATGAATTCTATCATTAGAAATAATTGACATACAGAACATCGAACCCTGACCATAAAACATTCGAAAAACCGAAAAATAAAAAGCCAGTTCAAAATTACATTGAATCAGAAAGAACCTGGATACACCGACAATTCGACTTGGGATCTCCTCGACTTGAGTTCCGCCCAGAATTCGAGTTGGACCTCTTCGAGCCTCTTCGGGTTCAGTTCCGCCTAGAATTCCAGTTGAGCTTCAATGAAGTCCAATTGAAAACCCAGAATTCGTGCCTTTTCTTTGACTAGGGCTTCAGAGTTTCATGAAACTACATAAACGTCCAATGTTAATGGCGTCAATTTTGAGAAACCCAACATCAATACAATTGGCAAAACAAGTAATACACGTCAGCAAAATGAGGCCTAATCACCCATCCACCAAGTCACTTATAGTGGGTAAAATGTCGCCTATACCCCTGTGAGTAACATAACCTGTTACTCACTGTGAGTAATGGGGGCGCCCTCTCCCTAAAATCAGAAATAGCTCACCTTTCAGATTTAGCTCCTCCCTTATATTCACCCCCAATGAGAATAGGTCCCGCAAAAGAGCCACATAAGTGACACTAGAGCTGCCAAGTTTTCCATTTACTCCCCGTCTCCGGCCACCCATAAATGCCAACCCATCGCCATGGTAATCCTCCCACTTCCATAATATCACCGTAAATGTGATTCTTTGAGAATGAGACAAGAGAGAAGGAAATAGACTCACTTTTCCAATACAAACATAAACCACTACTACTAACACCAAGTGCACAGTCAAAACCGAAATTGTCTTTGAGTTTTTCAGACTCACTTTTATTAATTTTTGTCTCCGAGGTAAAAACCTAATCTGGGGCATAATGTGAGCACCACCTTCGTAGTGCCTTAACTGCTTGAGGGTTGCCAACCCCTCGGCAGTTCCAACAAAATAGATTCATTGTTGTTCGCGGGGTTGGATCACTCCAACACCCGCTACTTCATCAATAGCCAATGTAGCATGTACACGAGCTTTTTTCGAAACTTTATCTACCTCCATCTCGCTACCTGCTGAATACACCTTCCTTTTAACACCACTGCAAACACCTACACGTGACTTCTCTCTATTGCCACCACTTTCCTCCTTTCTAAGCTTCACACCCTTCTTCACCCCACGGTCTTTAGGACCTATCCCAATATTGAAAGGTGAAGAGACAGGGGAGGGCTTTGTATCAATAATTTATCCTATTCTCATCAAAATATCATCACCATATCATCACCCGTCCCTCGAGTTTCATCCCTATGATAGTGTATAAGGTTTGCATCATCTCCAACCTCACATTCTGGACTAGAACCTGATTCATGAACTGGCTTGGAAACAATGTTATTTTCTCCCTTGTTAATCTCAAGAGTCTGCAATTCATTCGATTTGACCTCTTTATTTTCACAGTCAACTACAGGCTTTTTACTCACAAAAAGCACTTTCGTGCACGCCTTGACTTCTTCTACCTCCTCTAATAACTTTTGTCTTCCTATTCTAGGTGTTGCGCAGCCTCAGCCTCCAACCAAGGCCTTGCTTCTGTTCTTCCTTTGGATTATTAAGGAAATCTTTCTCGCTATGTCCCATGATGCCACACATCAAGTAGAAGAAAGGTAATCGTTCATATTTTAGCCCAAATCGAATAACCTTTCCATCCCTCCCATTCATGTTCAAGAAGCGATGAAGAGGCTTTGTAATGTCAAGGTGAATCTTGACTCTCCTGTATTTATCAAGTCCCAATTCATCCTTTTCAATGTCAATTACTTCACCTAAGGAAACTGTAATCGCCCTCACCACTAGATCAGATCGACGATTAAAAGGTAGGTTTTCCAAGCGAACCCAAAAAGGGGAATGAGTGAGTTTGCATCCGAGGGTTGTTCGTCTCCTCCAATTTCGTTTATTGCCAGAAGATTATTCTCAAAGCACCATGGTCGCCCTTCCAAAAATCTCTCTTTATCTTTCCAATGAAGGAGCTGAAAGACAAAGAGATTAGCCCCAATTGATCGGATCACCACCCTCTTAGAAACCGACCAAGCCTGAGTCATAGTTCGTTTGAAAGCTTCCAAATTGAAATTGCGATTCGAAATTTATTTCCCAATCAACATTAGGGAAATTTGATCCTCTGATTATTTGTCCTCCACATCACCAATATCAATGAGTTCGTGTTCCAGGCCATTGATTTTCAAATTCGAGTATTGGTTTGCCAATTCATCGGCCATGGTTGGCCGGAGAAGCGCCTGTCTTTCGAGGTAGGTCAAGCCTTTCTTGCGAAGATGTCGCCGCCCTCTCTTTCAAGGGAGAATTATGAACGTACTCCGTTCTACTTGTATAATATGTATACACAAGTATATCGTTAAGTTTAGTTAATGACTTTACTTATTATATTTTAAGAAAATCATCTCAAAATAAATTTATTAGTTGGTGAAACTAATGAGAAAGATTTTAGTGTCATATCAAATACTTTGTATGACCTTAAATTAATTTGTGATAATATAAACGCAGTAAATTCTCACTAATAAAATTGTCATTTTTATATAAAAATTTAAATGTATAATGAACATTTAATCAAGAATAAAATATTAGAGATATTTGAAATAATATTTATGTGATGTTTTAAAGCTAATTGCTTTTATATTAATTATGTGAAATCATTTTATTGTCATTTTTTTGGCAAAATCTAATATACAAGACAATTATTAAAGATTTAGAATAATACTAGATGAAGCCCATGCGATGCACGGTTTGTTTATATTTTTCAAATAAAATACTTTACTAAATATATATTTATCTAATAAACTTTGTGATATTCGCTTGCTTACTACTTGATTTTTTTTATTATAAAAATGAATTATTAATTTTGTTTATCATATTTAGATTAAATTCCTAATATAAAAGGATAATATTTTATATCACGAAGTTACATATGTGGCTAGTCACACCGTGTGGTCGGGATTACTTGGTTAGGGGTTACTCGGCTTGTCAAGGGATACTGAATCGATCAAGGGTCACACAGACGGTCAGGGGTTACTTGGTCATTGTTTTGGTGTGTCTCAATCAGCAACACAGAAAACACGCTAATTCTACTTTTATAATTAATATAAAATTTTATATCTAAAATAAATTACAATTCTTTCTTTTCATTAGCTAAAATATATTACATTTTCCTATGTGATGCTGTAAAATATTTGAAAACTCTCCTTTATGTAATTTTTTGTAAAAATCTAATATATATATATATATATATATATATATATATATATATATATATATATATATATATATATATATAAAGTAAGCATTTTTTGAGAGCATTTGGCGCGCCACATAAGCAAAGGTATTATTTCGACCAATTAAAAGTTAAATTTGTATTTTATTTTAGAATTACAAAATTCACTCGCCACATAAGCAAAAGTGACGAATGAAATTTAAAATTTTTGCCACGTAGGTAAAAACGACAAATAATGATTTATTAGAATTTAAGTTATTTTAAAAGTAGAAATTTTAACATTTTTAAAAGATGATCTTTTGATATTAGGATTTAAATTAAAAAAACTATAAATTATACAATTAATATATACAAACACTTTAAGATTAAATACTTGAAAAAGGAAAATATATGTTAATTTAGTTTTTAAGAAAACGTTCAATTAATTTTTTTATTTTAAAAAAATATTTTAAAAGAAATATAAATTATTAATAATTAACTAATATTCTTCAATTTTTTTAAAAATAAAATCAACATTCTTCAAAAAAAAATAACAATAACGTTAAGTCTTTATCAATATTCTTCAAAAAAAAAAAAAAAAAAAAAACAATAATGATCAATTTTTATCTTATCAAGCAACCCATTTCATGATTACATAAAAAATTTTATAAGAGATTTATTTGCTACTCCAAAAATATATGAGATAGGATGATATTAAACATTTGTGTACATACTCTCAAGTATATAATTTTGGTTTCTTTTTTTCAATTGTAAATAGACAATATATATATATATATATATATATATATATATATATATATATATATATATATATATATATATATATATATATATATATATATATATACTGTACAAAAAACACAAACATGTGAATATTATTTATCAACACTTTTTCATGGTGTGAATTTTTTTCAAGTCTGATTTGTTGATTAACAAAAAATATTGGAAATAATGTAAGTATATCAAGGCTTTCTGATGGTAAACAAAATAAATTGATTGTTATTCATTATTTTATAAGATGTATGATTTGTTTTATTTAACCTAATCTAATTATGTTACTTATCGTATTAAATTTTGTTAAAACAACTTAATTGTAACTTAATATTAATTATTTTGTATTTGAAGGGATTATATCCATGCGCCAATTGAAAGAAATTTCTTCAAGCACTTATAAATCCGAAAGAGAAATGTGTGGATTTGAAAAGTAAGGGCCTGTTCTCTTCAGCTTATTTTCAGTTCAATTCAGTTCCTAATTTCTTCTCTCATAAAATATTCAGTTCAGTTCGGCTTCAATCATTTCAGTTCAGTTCAGTTCAATTCAATTCAATAAATCAAAACAGGCCCTAAGTCAAACTGTAATGTTACAATAGTAGGGAAAACAAATTAAAGATTGTAAGAGATGTCTCTGATAATTTTGATTTTTTTGTGCATAATAGTTTCTATTAGAATATCTATATTATTATTGTAAAAATCATTGTAATAGTGTATACATATAACTCTATTATTAAGGACATAAGATAATGAAATTTCATTCTAAAGATTTAATTTTATTCAATTAGATTAATTTTAGTAATGCAACACTCTTTGTAGTATATCTCTCTCTCTCTCTCTCTCTCTCTCTCTCTATATATATATATATATATATATATATATATATATATATATACATATATATATATATATACATATATGTATATACATATATTTATGTATATAAGTATATGTATATATATGTGTATATATATATATATGTATATACATATATGTATATGTATATACAATGATGTATATGTATATATATATATATATATGTACATATATATATATACACTACTTAAAAATTTATAAAGTCATATCTTTTACTATTAGTCCCACCGTCTTTATTTTAACCCTGTAGTTTTGAATTTAGATTATTAATTTTTCATTGTATAAAGTTGATTCTAAATAAAAGAATAATCGTGCTCTAATTTATTGTTTGTGAAAAAATATTAGTGATTCTATAACTATATATGTATAGTGGAACAACGTGAACAACGTGTTTTCGTTATGCAAACAAATCATAGGTTAAAAAAGTACAAACAAGATTATGATTTTATTCTAATATCTATCATACTTATAATTTTCATAAAACTAATATTGCTAAATTAAGGTCACCTTACAAGTTGTATAAGAATAAAACAAATTATCCGTTTTCTAACAAGCAAAATAATAAAAAAAATTATAATATTAAATTAAGAAAATAATCTTTCATGAGATTTATGTATAAAAAAACTGTGCATCGCACGGGCTTTCATCTAGTTTATCATAATGTTGGTTCCATTAATCACCCAAATAAACCATTTAATTTTATTCAAGATAATTTTTTTTTAAAAATAATAATCTTATTGTTTATTTTTTATTATAATCCTACGTAGCGCTTTAAAAAAACTAATCTTATGTGGCATAATCCTATTGTAGCGTTTTAAAAATATTAATCCTACGTGACGCTTTTTTATTATAATCCTACGTAGCACATTTAAAAAACTAATCTTACGTGGCATAATCCGATTGTAGCGTTTTGAATATATTAATTTAACGTGGTGCTTTAATAATTTTTAAAAAATAAAAATCCTTTTTGGCACTCTAAAAATTTGGGAAAAAACTCCCCTTTATATACATACTAATTTTGTGGCAGGGCCAGATTGTTGATAAGATTTTAGAATAAATTTTTTGGCTTGAATGTTAAATATGGTTATATAATCCCTTTTGATAATGGAGGGTATTTAGACATACGCTATCATATCGCTTATTTGTATAATAGTGTACTTTTTGTACTTTTGTTTGTAAATAGTTATCTAAACTATTATTGACTTGAAATTAGTTTTATTGAACTTAAATTATTTTTACTGAGCTGAAAGTAGTTTTACTAAACTAAAATTACTTTTACCGATTACAACTTATTTTTACTAATTTTTAATTATTTTTTTTAAAAATAAAAATATTATAAATGGAATTTATTTTAAACAACTTTTTTTAAACAACTTTTATGATGGAAATAGAACCGAGTTATAGAATATTTTTTAAAAAGTATGATTAATTTTTTATATATGGAATATTAGAAGTATATTTATAATAAAAATCTATACAACATTTTTATTATCTTATAAAATTTATCCAAAATTTGCTTACTTAGCATCATGTGTCACAATAATACCTATTTGTGGCCTACGTGACTTAACACTTGGCGAAAAACTTGAATGTCAAGTGTCACTGTCTTGTGCTCTGGTTGCGAGACCGGATGGTTATTAAAATTTTAAGATAACATTTTTACTTGAATGTTAAATACGGTCAAATAATTCATTCTGATAATGTAGGATATTTAGACATACGAGATCATATGGCTTATATCTATATAATAATACTTTTTGCAGTTTTGTTTGTAATTAGATATCTATGTTTTTATTGACTTGAAATTATTTTTACTGAACTGAAAGTATTTTTACATAACTAAAATTAATTTTACTAATTAAAACCTATTTTTATTGATTCTCTAATATTTTATTAATTAAATTAAATAACAACGCATTTTATATGCGGCTAGCCACACCATCTGGCGGATAAAGTAACCCCTATAAAACTGATCGAGTAACCCCTGTAATACTAACTGAGTAACCTCTAACACTGACTAAGTAACCCTTATCTATAAAACTAATTGAGTAACCTCTAACACTGACTAAGTAACCCTTATCTATAAAACTAATTGAGTAACCACTATAACATTGACCAAGTAATCCCTATAACACTAACGAAGTAACTATTTTAATAGTTGGTGATGATACGGTTTGGCCAGCTATGTATAAAAGTTTGTGATTAAGTATATTATAAATGAAACTTATTTTAAAGAACTTTTTTAAAAACGAATTCGATGATGGAAATAGAATTGAGTTATAGGATATTTATTAAAAGTTATGATTAATTTTGTATGTATGAAATATTAGAATTCCATCGATAATAAAACTCTATACAACAATTTTATCTTAAAAAATCTAATAAAAAATCGCTTATTTAGCATCATATGTGTCACAATAATACTTATTTATCTCCTACATAACGCGACACTTGGCGAAAAACTGAAATGCCAAGTGTCGTTATCTCGTGGCCTGGCTGCAAGACCGATTTTATTTATTAGTGATATGATATTAAATTTTAGGTGGATGTGTATAGAATAATTAATATGATTAAATAAAAAGAAATATTTTATTATAAAATATGTGGAATTACTCAAAAAATTGATACGAGTATTCATGATTATTGCAAGCACGTGAGTTGATAAAAGGAATGCAAAAAATAATTATTATTTTTCTTCATGATGCTAGGTGATAGCATTGATTCATATCCAAAAGCTTTGAAAGAGGTATGGAAATTTTTTTTAAGGTTAAGATATCAGACTTTAATCTATAAGTAATCTATAAGGAATAAAATAAAAATAATACATAAGAAATGATCATTATTGTTTTGTACGTCAGTTGATATGACTCATATGAGTAATGAATATTAAATAATATATATAATGTTGATGTATATAGTACTGATATAAAAAGAGTTTATACATAGAGTATTGAAATTATAGAGTTGATATATATAGTAATTTAAATTTTTTGATTAAAATCTATTAACTAATACTAAAAGAACATGCTAGTATCATTGCTTCTCCAAATTGCACACATGTCACTCTCACGTGAATTTTTTTCCCGCCAATTTGCTATGATGATGTCATTAGTTTTTATTTTTTATTTTATTTTATAACTTTTGCCTTTTTTTTTATTTTTTTTTATCTAATAAACCTTTCATATAATTTACCCTTTCTCCCTACTGAACCCTTTTATTTACAGGTATGTTAATATTTTAATGTTTAAAAGTTTTCATTGTGATTTTTTTTGTATGTTTCACAAGTAATATGCTACATTAGAAATTACTTACCATGTGTACAATAAAAATATTTACGAAGTAGAAAACTTTCTTTATCCGTATTATAAAAAAATTTCACAATGTGTTTGTTTAGAACTGTACATCGCACGCGAACTAAACTAGTTATGTAAACAAAAGAATATAATTGGATGAAAAAAGCAGCACCTGGAAGTGACACGTGTTATTTTTCCTGGTGTTTGTTTTAGCATTATGTCATTTATTGATTGATAGTTTCTTTCCCTCCTTTCATTTTTCTTTCTTTATTGAGTTTTAATATTGACGGAACGTAAAGGTGTGAATTCGAATAAATGGGTCAAGTTTGGTTGATTCAAGTTGGGTCGAGTCTAATATGAGTATAAATAATGTTTAGAAAATTTCAACTTTTATTACCATAAAAAGGTAGAACTTTGATTTTTACTACCTATTTAAATTTTACTACCACCAATAACACATAAAAAAAAAAAAAGATTTTTCTATCCACAAACAATTTATGTTAAAGAAATCATCAATAGGGACCAATATTCAACTATTAAATTTTATTCTTGATTTACGTGCTGAAAAATATATAATTATGGTTTTATGATTGATTTAGTCCTTAAGGATCTAAATTGAGCTCGAAATTAAAAAAAAAAAGAAAATAACATTAAGACACTGGGTTCTACGTTAAGAAATGTATTGATTTTCCTATCATCAATTGTTTAGCCACATTTGTTTGGGGTAAAAATACCCCTGTCCACGTGGCCCAATCACGTGCTGACACATGTCATCATCAGAGAGGTTTTGAGAGAACCAACCCTCTGGTGACACGTGGCTCTCTAACCTATGAAAGGAGAACTGATCTCCTCTCACTATAAATAGAGGAAAATCCTCATTTATTACACATTCATAAATATAAACACAAAACCCGAGCAATATTAGTTGTAGAATTTTCTCGGAATCCGGATACGTTCTAACTTGATCGTCGGAGGCGGAACTCCACCCAACCGGAGTTTTCGTGGTTTTTCATGTACAAACGGTTGACGCGCATTCTTGGAATTGTAACTCTCCCGAGGGACTCCAAAAACCCCGAAATATTTTGCGCCGTCTGTGGGGAGAGTACTTCTGAGATGGCATCAGAGTCTGTACCGCCTGCTGAAGGCAAACGGCCTACGGTTGAAGCCCAGGTCCACACAGACCAAGATAGTAGTGACGACCTTGAAGTCGACACCTATGTGGCCCCAGACGGGTCATTCAGAACAAGACGCACCCGTTCCAAGGATACAAGGGAACGGGGCAAAGACAAAGCTGGTCCAAGCAATCCAACCGTTCAGCTGGCTGGGCGACCTAGGCGGTGGAGGGTGCTGCTCCCGTGTAGAGACGAACTCATGAAATTCATGACGAGTTTCAAAGGGGAGATAAAAGGACTTGGTAAACAAGTCAACTAGAGCCAACAAGGGTTAGTCAACCAAGAAGCCTTCTCCCTCAGGGATGAAGCACGTTAAGGATCGTGTGCCTACTCCTCATCCTAAACTAAAGGGGGCGGATGGGCCCATGATCGACCTTTAAAAGCTCCGTTTCCCTAAATCAGGGAAAAGGAAGGTCATCCGACAAGTTCAGCCGGATGGATAAAAAAGGACTTACTCAGATACCCGGATGTTAATCCAGCATAAGAGGAGTCAACAATTGTCTGAGTCAGCCTTAACGTCGACTTACCCAAACAGTTTCCATAATACTTCAATGAAGTATTCGGAAACAAACCGAGAGAGTCATTCACGCGGCATGTCCGCATGTACAGGCCCTCAGATTATTCAGCCGGCTCCGTATGTGCCCCAACAGCCATACATGCCGTATGGATCACCATACATGCAGCCGACCCTCTTTGGGGGTCAGGCGGCACAAAATGTCTAGCCCATGGACTGGTAGATCTGGCTGCTAAACCTTAGGGAACCGCCGTCGGCGTTCTCCAGGGAGATAACCGAGGCGGGTAAGCCGACCAAGGTTAAAAATGTGTTGGTTGGTACCTATGACAGTACCACCAACTCGGAAGACCACCTAATGGCTAATACCAACCTCATGTACTTACAGGGGTTGGATGACGCCGCCTGGTGTCGATGCTTCCCGGCTACGTTGAAAGGCATAGCCCTACGATGGTTTGACAATTTGTCAACCGGGTGCATCAACAACTTCAAGATGCTGGCATACCAGTTCGCGTCCAACTTCTCTATGAACATCCCAGCCAAAAAGACAAGTCTTGACTTGGGAGCTATTCGGCAAGGAGATAGAAAAGGGCTAAGGTCCTATGTCAGGCGGTTCAATCTCATGAGAATTCAAATTCAAGGGCTGTTTGACGAAGTTGCCTACACAGACTTCTTCAAGGGTCTGAAAGACGGGTCGACTTTCACATTCGACTTAGTAAGAAAGAGGGTGGCTACCCTCCAAGAAGCTCTGATGGAAGCCAGAACCTATATACAGGCGACGAAGCTTAGTGCCATCAAACAGTCGTCGGACCTTAAAAAGTCCGACAAAAAAGAGAGCCAATTAGCTCAGCCGGCCAAAAAAGAAAAGAGCAAGAAAAGAAAAGAAGTCTGGGTGGCGGATCATTCTGGTGAGCCGTCGTAGAAGAAAAAGAAAGAGTTGAAACTGTACGTCCCCAAGTACGAATTCAACAAGGACTGTTCTTCCATCCTCATGGAGAATAAAGACCGGTTGACCATTGAAAAACCGGTTGCAATGAAAAGTCCCATGAAAAGCCGGGACAAGAGCAAGTACTGTCATTTCCATGAGGATATAGGCCATGACACCAATGGCTGCTATAGCCTGAGGCGGTTACTGGACCGTCTGGCTGGTGAGGGGGCTTTGAAGTTCTATATTCTGAATTCCAAGGGTAACCCTAGAACAAACAGTGGACAGCCGTCCAAGAAGCCTGACAACCTTGCTTTAAGCTCTGACACTGATGAAGAGCAAATCTTTACTATAGCAGGTGATTTCGCGGGAGGGGTCCTACCATCCGGGGTACCAAGTACAACATCAGAAAGCTGGAGGTCAACTAAGTGGATGAGGGTCAGGCGTCGAAAGACACCTTCCCTGAGGTCATCATCTATGAGAAGGAATGGGGCAAGGTCAGGCGGCCTCATGATGACCCTATAGTCATCGAGTGCAAGGTTGCTAACCAACGAGTGGGCCGGATCCTCATTCATACCGGGAGCTCGTCTATCCTTATCAGTTATCGGTGCTTGGCGAAGCTCAAGTACAAACCTAGCAGCATGCACAAAGTCTCTCACCCCTTAGTTGGTTTTGGGGGAGGGGTAGTGCATCCGGTGGGGAGGATTGACCTACCCATCCAGCTATATGAAAAGGGGGAGGGATGACACATGGTCGTCAACTTCTTGGTAGTCGAGGAATTGACCGCCTATAATCTAATTTTGGGTTGTCCAACCCTCAACGAGTCCAAGGCAGTCATCATCCCATCCCTCATGCTGATCAAATTTGAGAAGGATGATGGGTAAGTGGGTTCCCCGAATAGGGATCAGAAGACGGCAAGGGAGTGCTATCTCTTAGACTTCAAGCCTACTATGGCCGCAGCCGGCCAAGGCGAGGAACCTATTGACCTTGATGACTTCAAGGAAGCCGCGCCTGCTCCCTAAGCAGCCGACAAAAAGAGAAAGGCAGAAAGAGAAGCAATAGCAATCACTGATCGGGGAACGGTCAGATGATCTCCGTCCCCAGCCGATTGGTGAAAATATTGACATTGTTCTAGATGACAGCCGTCCGGAACGAACCGTAAAAGTGGGGACGGTTGCTTTTGCCAAGTTGGGCGCAGATTTGCACCAACTGTTGAAAGAATTCAAAGACATTTTTGCCTTTGAAGTGGAAGAGATGCCAGGCGTCTGCCCGGATCTTGCTGTGTACAAACTCGCCGCAGATCCAAAAAAGAAGCCCGTTAGGCAAAAGAAGAGAAATCACGACGAGGAAAGATCTCAGGCGGCAGCGACCGAGGTCAAGAAGCTGATGGATGCTGGGTTCATTCGGCAATGCTACTACCCGGATTGGGTAGCAAACGTTGTCCTTGTTAAAAAGCCGAATGGTACCTGGCGGATGTGTGTTGATTACACAGATCAGAAAAAGGCATGTCCGAAGGATAGCTATCCTCTTCCAAAGATCGACAGTCTGGTCGACTGTATAGCCGGTCATGCCTTGATGAGCTTTGTGGACGCTTATTCAGGCTTCCATAAGATACCCTTATGGAAGAAAGATCAAGAGAAGACGACATTCGTCACTAATCAAGGGTTATTCTGTTATACGGTGATGTCGTTTGGGCTGAAGAATGCGCCTACTACCTTCCAACGAATGATTTATACAATCTTCATTAATCAAATTGAGAGGAACGTGGAGGCGTACATTGATGATATGATAGTCAAATCTAAGCTACAGACGGATCACCTTGCTGACCTCTGAGAAACATTCACCACCATCAGCCGGCACAAGGTCATGCTCAATCCCAAGGAGTGTGTCTTTGGTGTTAAGTCTGGGAAGTTTCTCGGATTTTTGATTGATCAAAGGGGGATAGAGCCCAACCCGAAAAAGTTACAGGTGGTAATTGACATGAAGTCTCCCCACATTGTTAAGGAAGTCCAAAAACTTACCGGTTGTCTGGCGGCATTAGAGAGATTCCTCAGCCGGTCAGGTGACAAGTGCCTCTACTTCTTCCAGGCAATCAAAAAGAAGACTAGGTTTGAATGGGGGGAAAATGCTGAGGCGACATTCTAGAAATTAAAAGAGCACCTCTACTCATTACCATGCCTGGTTAGCCCTTTAGCAGGAGAGATTCTCTATATGTATTTGGCCGTCTCAGATCATGCTCTCAATGCCGTTCTCCTAGCTGAGAGTGATGGCATTCAGCTCCCGGTCTATTTCATTAGCCATGTTCTTTGGAATGCTGAGCTACGGTATCCCTTGATTGAAAAATTTGGCCTTGTACTTTTCATGGCAATCAAGAAGTTGAAACCTTACTTCTTGGCACATCTAGTGGTGGTCTACACGGGCCAACCCCTCAAGTGGCTAATGACAACCTTGGATTCATCCGACAGAATGCTAAAATGGGCTATTGAAATGTAAAGTCTGGAAATAACTTTTGAGCCTAGAAAGGCAGTGAAGGATTAGGCGTTCGCCAACTTCATTGTAGAAATGACAAGGCTGGCTCAGCCGGACAATGTTGATCAAGTCTGGAAGGTATATGTAGACGGGAGCTCTACTATGAACGGCTGTGGTGTAGGCGTAATTTGCAAATCTCCGGAAGGGGACAAATATGAATACGCACTATGGTTCAAGTTTCAAGCCTCGAATAATGAGGAGGAGTATGAGGCCCTGCTAGCCGGTATCCGCATGTGTAAGGCGGAAGGGGCAAGGAAAGTTGACGCCTGCTCTGATTCTCAGTTGATTGTTAGTTAATACCATGGTGACTACTAGGAAACCCATTCGGCTATGATCAAATATCTGCAGGCGGTCAAAAACGAGGTCGGGACACTTGACAAATTTCATCTAACTCAGGTGCCCAGGTCAGAAAATAATCAGGCGGATGCACTATCTAAGTTGGCATCATCCGCCTCTTGTGATACGCCTAGGTCAGTCTTTTGGGAAGTCATGAAAAGAAAAAGTATTTCACATGACCCCATTGGAGTTCTTGACCGAAGCTCGACTTGGATGGATGCCATCCGGGCTTATCTGGAAGACGATACTCTATCGGATACACCTTCAGAAGCGGCTGCATTGAAGAAGCGAGCCGCAAGTTTTGAGATCCATGATCGAGAACTCTTCAGGAAGGGTTACCTCCAGTCGTTGCTGAAATGTGTTACCTCAGAATGGGGGAAAAAAGTTTTAAAGGATCTGCACTCGGGCTTTTGTGCATCATGTAGGGTTTCGTAGTGACTCGACACTACGCGGAAGGAAACCCACCAAGATCCGCCCCTTAATTAAAACAATTAACAAGCATATTAAACTTAATCAAACAAGATTAAGAACAAGAATTATACCTTTGACGCGTGCTTCGCAACCAAAGAGCTCTTACTTCAAAATCCCGAAAAGACGAGATCTCTGACGGATCGTACCCTCGACCCGACCCGAGCGTCCTAAGCCTTGAAGGTTAGTCAAGACCCAGACAAAATAACTATGAGTTTTACAAATCAAAGGTTTACTCTTTTTTAGAGTTTCCTTTTTAATTCCACTTAAGGTTATTCATTTCCCAATACCCAAGCTTGGTATTTATAGGGAAATGAACCCTTGAACTTCATTCCCCAACCAATGTAGGAGAATGAGTAATTTTGCTAATTAATTTATTTTTAAAATAAATTAATAAATAAATTCAATCATAATGCAACAATTGTCAAGGGGAGAGAGAGAGTTAGGTGAGGACTATGTACCTTAGGGGGGGGGACCATTGCCTTGCTCCCCAAGGCATGGATCTAAGCCTTGGTCCCCACCCTCCTCACAAAACCGCCTCAAGCATGCTGCTAGGCTGGTAGCCAGCTGGCACTGCCAGTATGCCCAGCCTAGCTAGCACCAGCCCACCACCAGCCTTCGCATCCCAGCCAGGCAGTGCTGTTTGGTGCTGGGCGATGCTTGGCGCTGGTGCTACCCCTAGTATCCCACGCACCACACGCATCCACGCTTCTACCTTCGCCTAGGCTGCGATAGTTCCTAGCACACGCATGGTGCGCCTAGGCTTGCAATGAGCTAGCCAAGCCTAGCTACGGCTACGCTCATACTTGTTGCTTGTGATTTTGCGACGCTCGGTCTCGACTCCCTAAGCTCGATATCCGACGTCTGTATTCGTAAAACTCTGTTGACTCATTAAATCCTTTCGGATAAATTCGTCATCTCGGATCGGTGATTCGATTGGGTTCGACCCGAAGGGTTCAGTTAAGATTAAGCTGTAACATCAATTGTACATTGATATTACTGATCGGAAGCAGCCTGCACCTAGGCATTCCGATCACTTGACCTTACCGAAGAATTAGCTCCTTATTAATTCTGAACCCTCTATCGGAAGAATACACTTGTTGGAAGGACACCATTCCTTTCAATCTCCCACTTGTCCTACCGGACAAGTGTGCATATAGTGTATATCCCATTTCCTATGTCACTTAATGTTTCTTCGTGATTTATAAGGTAAGATTCTTTGTCATCTTTATTACATTCAGAAGTGTTTCTCGATCTCCGAGTTCGACTTTCAATAAGCAGATGATTTCTAAAATCCATCTGAGCACGGCCATGCATTTTCACAGTCTTGCTCTTCGAGCGGCCTTGTAAACAACAAAACATTTTCCCTACTGTTAGTAGGGGGACAATCCCAATCTTGTATTGTAAGTTCTTCTTACTAAGAGGACATAGTCTCCTGAGTGTTCCCGTTATGATCCCCAGTTACGGCAGACGTTTGGAAACATCAAAGAGTCTAGTACTCAAACAAGAAAACTTCACAGTACTCATGGTCAGAGGAAACAAGTTCCGATAGTCATAATGAGAAATGTACTTATGACAAAAATTTAAATTTTCTTAAAGTACTCTCATAGGTCTTATCCAGTACAGTTCCAACTGTGCTTGTGCAAATGATTTATGACCGTCACGTCTGATTAGGGGATTTTGCTCCCACCAATCGGAATGCGCCACGTGGACCAATCAGGTCCTGCCAAGTGTCCCCCAGTTGGAACAGTCAGGGCTTCCCACGTGGCACGCGCTTATTCGTCCACCTTGGACCTGTTATGTCAAGACATGTGGCATACTTCATGCCTAATGGAGAAACCGGCCACCCAGGCCCAACTTCCGAGGGAAACCCAATCGGCCCTAGGTTTACCTAAACCTAGGATGGGCACATTTTCCAAGGTTATAAATACCTCCCTTAATCCTCATTAAGGGGAAGAACAGAAACATTACGGGAAAAACACATTAATTACACACAGTAATAACCGGCTGATCTCGTTAACAAAGCAGATTACCTACATTAAACACTCTCACCTAGAGAGACCAAATCACTTTAATTTCCGCATTAATTACTCCTTAATCAGGTACTAACTTGACCGTTGGAGGCGGAGCTCCCAGGAGTCTCCGTTATTTTGCAGGTACAGGCGTCCGGTTCCAGTCTCGGAATTGTAACTCTCCCGCAGGACATCAGAAAACCCCGAAACATTTGGCGCCGTCTGTGGGGAGAGTACTTCTGAGATGGCATCCAAGTCTGTACCGACTCCTGAAGAGAGGCGTCCCCTAGACGACCCTCAAGTTCAGTCGGACCATGATACCGAAAGTGAATTTAAAGTTGAAGCTCATACATCTTCAGACGGGACCCTAAGGGCCCGACGTACCCGTCATACCGAAAGGAGGGAACGGGAGCATCTTCAAACAGGAAGCGAGCCAGCAGGCGCACCGCCTGTTCGGCAACAGCCGACTGATGGGTCTGCTCCCATCACAAGGAACGAACTCATGACCTTCATGAGGGACTTCAAGGGAGAGATTCAAGAGTTGATCAACAAGAAGCCGCCTGCTCCAGTCAAGGAGCAGTCGGCCAAGAAACCCTCCACTTCACTGAAGAGGAAGCCAGTTCAAGGGCGAGAGGCGACTCCTCATCCTAAATCTAGGAAGCGGGAGCCACCTGCCCTTGATTTCACAAAATTCAGTTATCCTACAGGATATAGGAAACCTGTTCGTCATATTCAGGCGGACGGGTCGAAGCAAACATTCACAGATGCTCGGCTACTGCTAGAGCAGAAGAAGAGTGACCGATTGTCAGAGTCGGCCTCTACTTCAAACTTTCAAGACAGCTTGCGAAATGCCTCGATGAGGCATACTCAGTCGTACCATGAGATTTAGTCAGGCGGCACCTCCCGTCAGTCCGGCTTTCATAGTGACCAGGCGGTACCAAACTTACCATTTGTGCCGCAACAACAATATTTTTTGCAGCCACCTCCGTTTGGTGGACCCGCAGCAAAAAACGTCCAACCTATGGACTGGCAGCTACGGTTGCTTAGACTTGGTGAACAGTCGTCGGCCTTCTCCAAGGAAATTACTGAAGCCGCTCAGCCGGCCAAAGTGAAAAATGTACTAGTAGGTGCCTCTGACGGCACTACTAACCCAGAAGACCATCTGATGGCATTCACCAACCTGATGTACCTTCAAGGGTTGGATGATCCCACTTGGTGCAAGTGTTTCCCAGCGACTCTCAAAGGAATCGCACAGCAATGGTTCGGCAACCTGCCGACTGGTTGTGTAAATAGCTTCAGGACGCTTGCTTACTTATTTACCTCCAACTTTGCCATGAACATCCCTGCGAAGAAAACGACCCTTGATTTGGGAACAATTCAGCAGGGCGAGAAGGAGGGGCTTCGTTCTTACATCAGGCGGTTTAACCTGATGAGAATACAGATTCAAGGGTTACCGGATGAGGTAGCTTATACTGACTTTTTCAGAGGTCTCAATGACGGGTCTACCTTAA
Organism: Chenopodium quinoa; assembly: GCF_001683475.1. Classification (NCBI taxonomy): domain Eukaryota; kingdom Viridiplantae; phylum Streptophyta; class Magnoliopsida; order Caryophyllales; family Amaranthaceae; genus Chenopodium; species Chenopodium quinoa. The sequence continues at coordinate 2,727,643 of NW_018745675.1, read as the reverse complement.
AATTTGATTTGGTTCGAAAAAGGGTGGCGACTCTTCAAGAGGCCTTGATTGAAGCAGAAGCCTATATACAGGCGACTGGTCTTTGTACGATAAAACAGTCGGACGGGAAAAGGTTCGACAAAAGAGAAGGACGACAGAAACAGTCGTCAAACAAAGATGAGAAAAGAAAAGAGGTATGGGCGGCTGATTCCTCTAAACAGCCGGCCCAGAAAAAGAAAAAAGAATTCAAACCATACTCCCCAAAGTATGCGTTTAACAAGGATAACCAGTTTATCCTAAAAGAAATCAAGGGACAGATCTCAATTGAGAAGGCGGTCCCCATGAAGGGTTCTGCAAACAACCGGAACCAAGATAAATTCTGTGCTTATCATGATGATGTTGGTCATCACACCAATGACTGCATCAGTCTCATGCGGTACCTAGACCGCTTGCCTGAGCAAGGTGATCTTGACACTTATGTCAAGAAATCTACGGGAAACACTTCCTCAAAAAAGCAGTCGGCCAAAAAGAATCAACAGGCCGACAGCTCCGATACAGATGATGCAGTCGTCTTCACCATTGCAGGCGGCTTCTCAGGAGGCGGCCCCACTATTAGGGGCAACAAAGACAATATCAGGCGGTTAGATGTAAATTCCGTTCACCAAGAACGGCCGTCCAAATATTCATTTCCTGAGATTGTCATCACTGAAGAAGATCTAGGAGGGGTAAGGGGGCCGCATGACGACCCTCTCGTTATTGAATGTAAAGTGGCCAACCAGAGAGTTGGCCGAATCCTCATAGATACAGGAAGCTCCTCAGATCTCATCAGTAGCAAATGTCTGTCGAAACTAAAATATCAGACTGGTTGCATACATCCGGCCTCCCACCCTTTAGTAGGGTTTTGAGGAGGAGTCGTCCACCCACTGGGACGAGTAGATTTACCCATCCGCCTGGGCGAAAAAGGGGAAGGACGACACATGGTAGTCCGGTTCCTGGTAGTAGAGGAACTCTCGGCCTACAACATGATTCTGGGTTGACCTACCCTGAATAATTCCAAGGCTGTTATAATCCCATCTCTTATGTTGCTCAAGTTTGAGAGGGATAATGGAACAGTCGGCTCCCTAAGGGGAGATCAGAGGATGTTCCGAGAGTGCTATCTCTCGGATGTCAATCCCACTGTTATGGCTACTGGGTCAAGCGGTGAAAAAACAGACCTTGACAAGGAGAGTGCGCCTGTTCAAGAAGCAGGCGGCAAAAAGAGAAAGGCATCCCAGACAGGGGCCGCAAGAAAAGAAAGAAAATAGCAATCATTGGCAGAGGAGCGGCCGGATGAGTTCTGCCCTCAGCCGGCTGGTGAGCATGCGGACCTGATCTTAGATGACTCACGTCCTGACCGAACAGTCAAAGTTGGGACGACTGCTCTGAGAAACCTTGGTGACAACTTTCACAAACTATTGAAAGAATACAAGGACATCTTTGCATTCGAAGTCCATGAAATGCCAGGCATTAGTCCTGATCTGGCGGTACATAAACTGGCCGTGGATCCGAAAAAGAAGCCGGTACGACAAAAGAAGCGGAACCATGGCGAAGAAAGAAGTCAGGCGGCAGCCGCCGAAGTTAAAAAATTACGTGATGCAGGGTTCATTCGGCAATGTTACTTCCCAGACTGGGTTGCAAATGTGGTGCTTGTTAAAAAGCCGAATGGCACCTGGCGAATGTGTGTAGACTACACAGACTTAAACAAGGCGTGCCCCAAAGACAGTTACCCTCTGCCTAAAATTGATAACCTGGTCGACTCAACAGCCGGCCATGCCTTGATGAGTTTTATGGACGCCTATTCTGGTTTCCATCAAATTCCTTTATGGAAGAAAGATCAGGAGAAGACGGCCTTTGTCACTGATCAGGGGTTATACTGTTACACGGTCATGCCGTTTGGTCTTAAGAATGCCCCGGCTACCTTCCAACGAATGATAAACATTGAGTTCTTTGATCAGATTGGGAGAAACGTCGAGGCATACATTGATGATATGATTGTCAAGACTAAACTTCAGAAAGATCATCTGTCGGACCTCCGAGAAACTTTCGCCACACTCAGGCGGCACCATGTCATGCTCAATCCCAAAAATGTGTATTTGGAGTTGAGTCTTGGAAATTTCTCGGATTCCTTATCAATCAGAGAGGAATAGAGGCGAACCCTGAGAAGGTGCAGGCGGTCATTGACATGCAGTCGCCTCGTACCATCCGAGAGGTTCAGAAGTTAACAGGTTGTCTGGCGGCCTAGGGAAGATTTCTAAGCCGATCAGGCGACAAATGCCTATACTTTTTCCAGGCAATTAAGAAAAAGGCAAGGTTTGAATGGGGGCCGGATGCTGAGGCGGCCTTCCAGAAATTGAAAGTTCACTTGCATTCCTTGCCGAGGCTAGTCAGCCCTTTGCCCAAAGAGGTACTCTACATGTACCTGGCCGTCTCTGATCATGCGTTAAGCGCTGTTCTCCTTGCTGAAAGAGACGGCTGTCAGCTCCCGGTCTACTTTGTCAGTCACGTACTGAAAAATGCCGAGTTGAGGTATCCCATAGTGGAGAAATTTGGTCTTGCACTCTTCATGGCTGTTAAAAAATTGAAGCCCTACTTTTTGGCACATGCAGTCGTCGTGTATACAGACCAACCTATCAAGCGACCACTTACCATCATGGAGTCGTCAGGCCGAATGATCAAATGGGCCATAGAAATACAGAGCCTCGAAGTTACATTCGAGCCTAGAAAAGCAGTGAAGGGGCAAGCCTTTGCTGATTTTATTGTAGAGATGACTCGTCCTCCTGACTCTCAAGTTCCAGACCAAGTATGGAAGGTATATGTGGACGGAAGCTCTACTTCAAACGGTTGTGGAGCAGGCTTCATATGTCAGTCGCCAGAGGGCGACAGGTACGAGTATGCTCTACGCTTAAGTTTTCAGGCTTCAAACAATGAGGCAGAATATGAAGCTTTACTAGCCGGGATCCGCATGTGCAAGGCGGCAGGGGCAAGAAAAATAGACGCCTGTTCCGATTCACAATTGATAGTGAGTCAGTACAATGGCGAATACGAAGCAACCCATCCGACCATGATCAAGTATTTACAGGCGGTCCGACAAGCAGTCGGCTCCCTTGAGGATTTCCATCTGATCCAAGTGCCGAGATCAGAAAACAACCAGGCGGATGCATTGTCAAAATTAGCATCATCCGCCTCCTCTGATACTCCTCGAACTGTTTTTTGGGAAGTAATGGAGAAGAGAAGCATCGAGGAAAACCCTATTGGAATCCTAGACAGAAGCTCAACCTGGATGGATTCAATCAGGGCATATCTGACAAACGGTACACTGCCGGATGATACTCAACAGGCGGCAGCACTGAAAAAACGAGCCACCTGTTTTGAAATGATAAAGGGAGAACTTAACAAAAAGGGGTACCTTCAACCCTTCTTAAAGTGTGTTACTCCAGAAAAGGGACGAGAGATACTAGACGATCTTCACTCTGGTTACTGTGCTTCTCATATAGGCGGTAGGACGCTTGCTCAAAGGGCAAGGCGGCAGGGCTACTTTTGGCCTACTCTGGAAGCAGATGCAATGGAGATGGTGAAAAAATGTGACAAGTGCCAAAGGTTTGGCAAACTAATTCACCGTCCGGCTACTGACCTCACTACCATTCACAGCCCACTACCGTTTGCTAAGTGGGGCATGGACATTCTGGGTCCATATACGCCTGCTACAGGCGGAAGGAGGTACATACTTGTTGTCGTCGACTACTTCACTAAATGGGTAGAGGCGGAGGCTGTAAAGGGAATCAAGACGAAAGATGTAATTTCATTCATTTGGAGAAATGTCATCACTCGGTTCGGGGTTCCCATGTCTATGGTTTTTGATAATGGTTCCCAATTTGAGACGCCTGTTCTCAAAAGCTGGTTTGGTGACCAAGGAATTGCAAACTACTTTGCATCTGTCGGCCGTCCACAAGCAAACGGCCAGGTAGAAGCCTTTAATAAAATCATCTCAGACGGTCTCAAGAAAAAGATTGAACGAGCAGGCGGCCTATGGGCGGATGAACTACCACATGTTCTCTGGGCCATTAGGACGAATGAAAAAGGGGCGACTGGAGAAACTCCATTCCTCCTAACTTACGGTGCAGAAGTTGTTCTTCCAATAGAACACTACGAGCCGACTCTTCGAGTAATGCTATATGACGAAGAGGCAAACTGGGAAGCCATGCGCCTGGCATTAGACTCACTTCCTGAAAAGAGGGGCAATGCTGTCTTGCGCCATGAGATCTATCGCTTGAGAATGACTAGATCATACAACAAAAAAGTACACAGGCGTCTACTCAAAGTAGGGGACTTTGTACTTAGAAAAATGGAAGCAGTTGGTAGGGCTAATGAGTCTGGCAAACTAACTCCCAACTGGGAAGGACCCTACCGAATCTATGAGGAAGTCAGGGACGGTACCTACCGTCTGGAAACACTAGACGGACAACCGTTGCCTCGAACTTGGAATGTAGATAATCTTAAGAAATATTTCTTTTGAATGATGTAAATAGTCAAGAGCTACTTAATAAAAGTTTGCACTTACTATTCAATTTCGTACTAAGAGGGGCACGCCTACTAACAAATAGTCGGCTACTCTCCATGTTTAATTTTTATTCTTACTTCAGAGGGGCATGCCGTCTGTACCTTTACAGTCGGCTACTCTCCATTGAGTATTTTTACTTTCTTCAGAGGGGCATGCCGTCTGTACCTTTACAGTCGGCTACTCTCCATTGAGTTTTTCACTCTATCTTCAGAGGGGCATGTCGTCTGTACCTTTACAGTCGGCTACTCTCCATTGAGTATTTTACTCACAATAGGGGCATGTCGTCTGGGCATATAGTCGGCTACTCTCCATAAGAAGATGGCCGACTGGTTCCAAACACATAGCCACCCCCCTAATACTTAGCTAAAAAGATTAGGGCCTGGCCGACCCTGTGCCTAACAGGCGACTACCCTCCTTTTACTTAGCACCTACGTTAACCCAGAACTTACCAAGGCCACAGGCCGAATGATCAGACCAGGCGCCAAGCCAACTGATCAAATCTACAAAACTAATACGACCTGTCCCAACATCATAGCAGGCGTCCGACGGCATCCCTCCGGATGAAATTCGTCGCAGAGAGAAGCTCCCTTTTGGGTGGAACATTGTTCTATAAACTAATTACACGACACCTATACGACTATCCCCAAGGGCAACCACGTAGCCGTTTTTGAGACAAGGATAACTCTATCACTAACCAAACCAGTGGTAGCAGTTGACATCTGAGTCAGATGACCGCCTGTATTACTTGGGATAAATGCAGGGGTACCTATTGAGTTAATAGCCAACAAACATTGGCGAATCAAGGGGTCTAGCCGGCCTACGCCGCCTGGTACCTCTACTTCTCAAGCAAAAGTGACTCCCTCAAATTTGGTATGGAACCTAAAAGGTTTGAGTAGACCACCTGTTTTTTGGCAAACAGGGGCACTCAAACCCCTATTCCTACTAGGTAACCTATTGAGTTAATAGCCAACAAACATTGGCAAATCAAGGGGATCAGCCGGCCTCCGCCGCCTGGTACCTCTACTACTCAATCTAGATTGTGACGAAGACTAAGTAACTCCTATGTTAACTTATAGTCACTCAAACTTAGTATGGAGCCTAAAAGGTATGAGTCGTCCGCCTGTTTTTAACAAACAGGGGCTCTCAACCACTACTCCTGCTAGGTTAACAAATTATGAGTTAAAAGCCAACAAACATTGGCAATAAAGGGAAACAACCGGTACCCGCCGCTTGTTATCTCTACTACTCAGTTCCTTGGCGATTACGTAATACTCTATTTACTTGGTCAGACCACTTTCCTACTTGGTTAAATTTACAAATGACAGGACCGCCTGCCTAAAAAGGATCCAGACAAAATAGTTCGAATACTGATTGGATAAATGGCCGACTGATCGTCTATCCTGGAAACAGACAACCACTCGTCCAGGGGCAAAGGCGACGTACTAACTATCCGTACCTGTCTGCAACGTTCGGCCATGTAAAACAGTCGGTCTAGTGAACAATTTGATATTAGATATGGAATACTTAGACAAATTTGAAGCAAAACAAAAATTCATTAAAAATAAGCCGGTCATTAAAGACCAGCAAAATATTCAAAGCCCCGGCCCCCTGGTCGGGTAAATACAAAGCAAACGGCACGCAGGCCGTGGAAAGAATACATAAAGCTTAAGAAGGGGGCAGTTTAGTATTAGCAGCTGCCGCCTGGTCAGCACTCTTCTTGCTGGACTCGGCTTCAGCTGCATCCTTTTTTGATGCCTTACCCCCAAGCGGCACAAGCGCCACTTTCGGCTCCTCCTCCTCCAACGCTTCCTCCAACGCCTCTTCTTCATCAGCCGCCAGGATCTCTTGATTATATGTATCCGAACACTGGCGGTACGTTCTTTCCCAAGAGGCAAAGTCGGCACTGGGGAAGAGGCGGCCCCAGGTCATACGCTGGATTTGAGCGGAGTCTTCCATCATCTCCCGGACCAGCTCTTTCTTCTCTTGCTCGGCCTTTTCCGAGAGCTCTTGGGTAAGACTCTTCTTCTGGGTCACCAGGCGTTCCTTTACGCTGGCCAAGGATTTCTCCATGGCTTCGTAAGAGTACATTTTCAGGCGAAGAGGTTTCAGCTCGGCCTTGAGATTTGTGATGGTCGCCTCCAGCTCGTCATTCTTCTTCTGGGCCGCCTCTAACTGAGCCCGAACAGCGGCGGTAGCCTACGCCTGATAATAAAGAATATCAATGGTCAGAACTTCATTTTGGGCAATTTGAAACATTGCCTTATCACAGTCAGAGGCGGCCATAGCTTTTGCAGCCTTTACCTCTTTGTTCTTCCGATCAAGCGGCTTGCGAAGGCCGTTAACTCGGAGCAGGGCCTAAGTACAAAGTAACAGGCGTCAGTTTCCAAACAAAAAATAAAAACAGGCGTCCAGAAATTCAAATCCTCAAAAATATGCTAAGTATACCTCAGCAAGGACCCCTGCAATCCCGTCAAGGTCAAGGGTGCCGACACCCCTGACCGCCTCCCTTTCAGCTGGAGGAACTGCCCTGATCATAGACTTGGCCATCTCTACCAAGTCAGGCTCCTGGGGGCCGGCTGCATCAAGCATAAACAAACGGATTAGACTTAGTAAAAAAGGGAGCAAGTCTAAAATTTACAAGGACAACTTCATACCTCTAGGCGGCCCAGTTGGAGTTTTAGAAGAAGTGGCCGGCTGCTTCTCAGCCGCCACCTGTTTCCTGGCAGGACCAGGAGAGATCCCAACAGTCGTCTTCCGGGCCTTGGGGTCCGGCTGTTGGGAAGATGAAGCTCTTCGAGCACCCGTCTAAAACAGAAGAAAAAAGTATATGCATAAACACTCCAAAAAGAGGGTGAAAGGTTCGGAGTTCACCAAGGGTGCCCCCTTTTTTGGGGAGTCGGTTGAAGCTTGTTGCATAATAGAGGCCCGCAACATGGCCGCCGCAGTCTTGGAGGCGGTGATTTCGCTCATGGCGTCAGCTGCAAAAACAAACAGCAAAGTTAATAAAAGATAAACAACAAATGTATGGAACAACAGAGTATTCGACAGGCCGACTACCTCTTGAGCACCGACTGCTGAGGCCGCAGGCGACCAAAAAGTACTCGTCATAGAGCCACTTGAAGCTCGGGACGCAGTGCAGGGGTACTTGCTCTCGTACCCCTGAAGTAGAGTTGACCCTCGACTCTACTTTAAAGAGTCCTTTATCAAGGATCTCTTTCTTAGCCTTGGGGGGAACAGGCGGCATGCTACGGCCGCCTGCAAGAAGGGGGGGATTCCTGTTCCACCTATTGAAGCGCTTGTTCAGCTTAATGTCTGAACTCTCAATGATGAGGAAGGTGCTCCGCCAGTCCTTCCACTTTTTTGCTTTACCTCTTGTCATGAGGTAGCCCCTGTGGCTTGTCAATTGATACCAGCCGGTACCGCCTGTCTTAGGGGTCCGGCTGAGATAGTTCATATGGGCGAAAGCCTCGAAGCTCGGTTGCACCCCGTGCAGTTCGCACCCGGCCACATAGCCGAGTACGTTGACCCAGGAGTTTGGGGCTAACTGCCATAACCCCAACTCATACCCATACAAAATCCGCTGAACAGCCGGATGTAATGGGAAGCGAAGCCCTGCCTTGATGGCCGCCTCGTAGCAGCCAAAGCAGGCGCTATCATAACTGGAACCAGCCGGCCAGACGACTGTGTCTTCTGGATCCGGCACAAACACTAGAAAATCGGGGCCCATGGTGTGGTTTGCAATAAAGCTCTCCACTTTCTCTTGCATGGCTGTGATTCGGCCCCGAGGTACCGTGCAGTAGTAGGGGGTATTTAGCTCTCGGTAAGAGGCGGATGGTTCCGCCCAATTGTCCCCCTTCTCAACTGCTTGAGAAAGTCTCGCCTCTTGCAGGCGGCTGTTTTTCTCTTCTGTACCCAAAGAAGCATGGCCAGAAGAGCTTGACTCGGAATCGTCCTCCGACGAGTCCGAAGAGGACGACTCCTCCCCTCTCCCGGAGGGGCCCGCCTCCTCTCTTTGAAAAGGAGCAGATTTGTTAACTGTTAAATGGGAAGGGGTCACTATGACTCCCCCCACATAATTGCCGGCATCCAGGCCGCCTTGTTTCACTTCCACATCTGGCGTCTGGTCAGATGTTTCACTAAGCGGCACCCTGTGGGAGGAGCCGTCTGAATTTGAGATCCTAGCTGTCTTTTTCGTTCTGGCCATCCTGCTTTGCATAGACACAGATACAGTCAGACTTTGTATAAAGGGCAAAGATGGGTCCGGAAAAGGGCAGGCGGCACTCCTAGTCCTAGATTCAGCCGTCCCCGGTGACCGGCAGATCACTAACCTAGGTCGTGTCGTGTGCTTTCGTGGTGCCATTTCAGAAAATAAAAAGAAAATTAAGAGTAAGAGAACTGAGTTACCTGAACGAGTGACGGTTGATGAAGTTCTAAAAATCCTGTGCAGTCGGCTTGTCAGAACAGGCGGTAGGCAGAAAAGGTCCAAAATGTCAGAGCAAGTTCAGGGGTCCGAATGTTCTCAAAAAGTTCTCAAAGTGTGAAAATGACTCAAGACAACTCTCCTTTATATAGGCGAAGTGAGAAGGCAAAGGGTCACTTTCAGAATTCAAAATTTGGGCGGGAAAATCTCTCGTCCTTTCGCCGACTGACACCTGTAGCAGGCCGTCGCCTGTTACAGTGCGACACCTGTCACAGGTAACACGTGACCAATCACGTGCCACCTGTGAGGGGCAAATGATTAGGGGATTTTGCTCCCACCAATTGGAATGCGCCACGTGGACCAATCAGGTCCTGCCAAGTGTCCCCCAGTTGGAACAGTCAGGGCTTCCCACGTGGCACGCGCTTATTCGTCCACCTTGGACCTGTTATGTCAAGACATGTGGCATACTTCATGCCTAATGGAGAAACCGGCCACCCAGGCCCAACTTCCGAGGGAAGCCTGATCGGCCCTAGGTTTACCTAAACCTAGGATGGGCACGTTTTCCAAGGTTATAAATACCTCCCTTAATCCTCATTAAGGGGAAGAACAGAAACATTACGGAAAAAACACATTAATTACACACAGTAATAACATGCTGATCTCGCTAAAAAAGCAGATTACCTACATTAAACACTCTCACCTAGAGAGACCAAATCACTTTAATTTCCGCATTAATTACTCCTTAATCAGGTACTAACTTGACCGTTGGAGGCGGAGCTCCCAGGAGTCTCCGTTATTTTGCAGGTACAGGCGTCCGGTTCCAGTCTCGGAATTGTAACTCTCCCGCAGGACATCAGAAAACCCCGAAACAACGTCCTCGCAGCACAAGAAACAATGTTGTAAATCATACTACACACTAATATATGGTGGTCATCAATCGTCCATCTGTTAGATGACCTCGATTAGGGACAATTTTCGATTTAATTTTCAATGTTCACTTAACAGGTGTTTCTTTATCCAAGACATGGTCTTAATACCCTGTTTCGAATATTTTCGTAAATCGAATGGACTCATTATTTAATTTTAAACCATAATTAAATAGTAACGGAGTGAATAATAATTTTGCACAAAAATTAATTACTCCATTAATGAATGGTTTTAATATAGTGTCTTACATTAAATATCCTATTTAATTAAAACACATGTACAGGGAATTTCAAAGCCAGAATCCAACATGCTTGATTCCCATCGCCTCAATGTGCTTGTTGTGTTTCACTTGAGGCAGCGGTTTAGTCAAAGGATCGGCTACATTATCATCCGTGCCAATTTTACAAATTCTGATTTCACCTTCGGATTTCCATTCCCTTATCATGTGAAATCGCCTTTGCACGTGTTTGACCTTCTGGTGCTCTCTCGGCTCCCTGGCCTGAGCGATAGCTCCATTATTATCACAATAGAGGTCTATCGGCCCCTTGGCTGAGGGTATAACACCAAGTTCGCTAATGAACTTGCGAATCCAAACAGCTTCCTTGGCAGCTTCCGAAGCAGCCATGTACTCGGCTTCAGTTGTAGAGTCTGCAGTGGTGCTCTGCTTGGCACTCTTCCAGCTAAACGCTCCTCCATTCAGACAGAATATGTATCCCGACTCTGACTTGAAGTCGTCTCTGTCAGTTTGGAAGCTAGTGTCGGTGTAACCTTCAACAACCAGTTCTTTGTGGCCTCCATACACTAGGAATTTATCCTTGTTCCTTTTCAGGTACTTAAGGATGTTCTTGGCCGCAGTCCAATGCGCCTCTCCTGGGTTCGATTGGTATCGACTCGTTGCACTCAGGGCATACGATACATCTTGCCTTGTACATATCATGGCATACATGATTGATGCGATAAGCGAAGCATATGGGATCTGATTGATTCTTTCTCGCTCAACAAGTGTCTGTGGACACCGTTTCTTGCTGAGAGTTATGCCATGGGACATGGGTAAGTGCCCTCTTTTGGCATTCTCCATGTGGAATCGAGCCAGTACCTTATCAATGTAAGTACTTTGGCTTAATCCAATCATCCTCTTAGATCTATCCTTGTAGATCTTGATGACCAATATGTACTGTGCCTCTCCTAAGTCCTTCATTGAAAAGCACTTTCCCAACCAGCCCTTTACGGACTCCAACAATTTTGTGCTGTTTCCAATGAGAAGTATGTCATCGACATACAGGACTATGAATGCAATATCACTCCCACTGACCTTCTTGTACACAAGATTCATCTGGATTCTTGATAAAACTAAACTTGCTAATGGCTTCATCAAATCGCAGATTCCAACTTCTACTGGCTTGCTTTAGTCCATAAATGGACTTCTTCAGCTTGCAAACCTTTCCAGCGTGGCTTGGATCGACAAAACCTTCTGGCTGTGTCATATACACAGTTTCTTCCAAAATTCCATTAAGGAAGGCGATTTTGACATCCATTTGCCATATTTCATAATCATAATATGCAGCAATCGCTAGGATGATCTGGACGGATTTTAGCATTGCAACTGGTGAAAAAGTTTCATCATAGTCAATCCCATGGACTTGTCTATAACCTTTTGCCACCAGTCTAGCTTTGTATATTGATACATTTCCATCCTTGTCTGTCTTCACTTTAAAGATCCATTTGCAACCAATGGGTGTATAACCCTCGGGCAAATTCACCAAGTCCCAGAATTGATTTTCAGACATGGAGTCCATCTCGGATTTCATGGCCTCTTTCCATTTTGCAGAGTTGGGGTTCGTCATAGCTTGCTTGTATGTCGCCGGCTTATCACCATCCATGACTAGGATGTCCTGATCATCGGTTAAGACGATACCGAGGTATCTGTATGGTTGAGATCTTTGCCGTTGCGACCTACGAAGGGTAATTGGTTGAGCATTTACATTGTCTGTTTGATTCTGACCAATCTTCTTAGATGCTTCCAAAGTATCTAGATTGTAAGTTTTGTCAGGTTGACATTGTTGCTCGTCCTCTCGAACTTCGTCGAGTTCGATTTTCCTCCCACTTGTCATTTTGGAAAGGGGGTCCTTCTCCAAAAAGACACCATCACGAGCAACAAAAACTTTGTTCTCGGATTTATTGTAGAACTAATACCCTTTGGTTTCTTTTGGATATCCCACAAATAAACACTTATCCGATTTGGGGTGAAGTTTGTCTGAAATTAATCGCTTGACATATGCTTCGCATCCCCAAATCTTGAGAAAAGACAACTTAGGAGGTTTCTTAGTCCATAATTCATATGAAGTCTTTTCAACAGCTTTTAACGGAGCTCTATTCAGTGTTAGTGTTGCAATTTGTAGCGCATGTCCCCAGAAAGAGATAGGGAGTTCACTAAGACCCATCATTGATCGGACCATGTCTAACAAGGTTCGATTCCTCCATTCGGACACTCCGTTCCATTGAGGAGTTGCGGGTGGTGTCAACTCTGAAAGAATGCCATTTTCTTTCAAGTGATCGTCGAATTCATGGCTCAAATATTCGCCACCTCGATCCGATCGAAGTGCTTTAATTTTCTTTCCAAGTTGATTTTCAACTTCTTTCTGAAATTCTTTGAATTTCTCAAAAGATTCAGATTTATTCGACATTAAGTAGACATAGCCATATCTACTATAATCGTCAGTGAAAGTGATGAAATATCGATAACCTTGTCTTGCGGGTGTGCTCATTGGTCCACATACGCCCGTGTGTATTAGACCTAATAAGTCACTTGCCCTTTCTCCCAACTTGGAGAATGGCTGTTTTATCATCTTGCCTAATAAGCATCCTTCGCAATTTTCAAACGACTCTAAGTCGAATGAGTCAAGAACACCTTCTTGAAGAAGTTTCTTGATGCGCTTGATGTTAATATGGCCAAGACGACAATGCCACAAGTAGGTTTGATTCGACTCGATGGTCTTAGCCATTTTGGCAGTATTCTCAATGTTATAAACCTGTTTGTCTAATGAAAGCACATAAAGACCATTTTCTGAATGTGCCTTACCATATAAAACATTATCAAAATAAATAAAACAACTATTGTTTTTGATTCGAAATTCGAATCCTTAGGCGTCCAACGCCGATATTGAAATAATGTTTTTGGTCACTCTAGGAACATGATAGCAGTTTTCAAGTTCTAGAACAAGCCCTGAGGGCAAAGACAAACTGAGAGTTCCAACGGATACGGCAGACATTCTTGATCCATTGCCGACCCAAAGCTCGACCTCTCCCTTCTCTAGTCTCCCATTTATCCTTAGTCCCTGAGCATTGGAACAAAGGTGTGAGCCACACTCGGTATCTAATACCCATGATGTTTTGCTAGCGAAGTTTAAGTCTATAACGAAAATACCTAATGAAGAAGTAACGTTGTCGTTCTTCTTATCTTCCTTGAATTTGAGGCAGTTTCGTTTCCAATGTCCCTTCTTCTTGCAGTAGAAACATTTGGAATCAGATTTAGAAGAGGTTGCCTTTTTGTCCTTGCTGACCTTGGCAGATTTTGACTTAGGCGGGAATTTCTTCTTTTTCCCATTAAAGCTCTTCTTTTTGCACGGACGTTTGAATGGCTTACCCTTCCTCACCATGAGCATGTCATGCTTGCCCTCTTCCTTGAGGGTTTGCTCGGCTTGCTTCGACATACCATGAAGCTCGGTGGGGGTTTTCTCCATACTATGCATATTATAGTTCATCTTGAACTGATCATAGCTTTTGTGAAGGGAGTGGAGAATGATGTCAATTGCCATTTCGGTTGAATACCCAGCATCAAGCCTTTCCATGTTCTCAAATAATCCAATCATTTATAGAACATGCGGGCTGACTGGCTCTCCTTTCTTGAGCTTGCTCTCAAGGATTTGCCTGTGGGTTTCGAACCTTTCAGTTCGGGCCTGCTCTTGGAACATATTCTGAAGCTCAGAAATGATCTCAAAAGATGTCTCCTTTTCAAAGAAAGTCTTTTGAAGGTCCAAAGACATGGTGGCCAACATGATGCATTTGACTACCCGATTGGCACTTTGCCATCGGTTAAGGGCAGCCTGAGTGACCTTCTCATTGGGAGCGTCGGGCATTTCCTCATCAAGGACGTATTCCTTTTGCTCCTGCATTAGTACAATGCGGAGATTTCTTTGCTAATCATGAAAGTTTGGGCCGCTCAACTTCTCCTTGTCGAGAATTAAGCGCAAAGAGAATTGGTTGTTGTTTGAGTTACTAGCAGGCATGATTCTACAATTGAAAGAATTTGAAGTGAAAAAGCATTCATACATCAATAAGTTGAAATTTAAAATGTTCATGCATATATTTTAACTTATTGAGCATTTTATCCACGCATTTAAAATTGTCCCTTATGGGCGAGAATAAAATGATTCCAAGATCCCAAAGATCAAGAAATGGTTAAGCATGCTTTGGCTTGTCTTATTAAATATCTTAAGGTAAGCAATCCAATTGCTAATAGCTCCAAGATACTCTCGGTTTGATAATATGTCGCATCTAATGCATCCTTGACATTTTATCTCTTTTTCCACGACATCTAAGGACTCATTACTGATATCGTTGAGCTTAACAAAGACAACTTGTATACCTAGTATACCTTACGTTCCTAGGGAAGTAGTGATGCCTCGCTTTGGCGTAATCCATCACGAACGCGCATTAGTTCGGTAAGTATTGTTCTTGAAACGACAAATTTTAGCTCAATATTATTAAAGGGACCTAGAGTTTCTATGTTGGTTGATTTAAGTGAACTTAACTAATCGTCGCAACATAATAGAAATCCTAGACATGCATCTAGCAATCATATATAACAACAATATATAAGGCATAAAATAGATGCATTTGGCAACTAGCATGACCCCTTGAAATCTTCAATTTCCATGGGTCTTCATCTTGGCTCGTCTTCGTCGAAACGCCGTCTTGAGACATCGTGGCCAAAAATGAAATAAAAGAAGCTAGCTAGAACGACTAAGATTAATCTAATAGTACAAAAATACTTAACGGTTCGCAGACCGTATTTAGATTTACAAAAATATATAACGGAATGCAATCCATATTTTCTATCCTAGTAGGGCCCCACTAGTTGCCATTTTCAAAGAACCTGCTTTGAAAACAATCTTCCATTCACCCATTCACTATTTCTGAATGGCCCATGAAATTTTACGAAATACATAATTAAACACGCAAAACTAGTAACTAACTTAGGTGGTTAATCCAATTAACGCGCCTAATTAAAACTAGTCAAAGTAGTTTAATCCATTATTTCTAAACGCAAAATGCTAACGCACTTAATTAAGCTCACACTAAATTCCGCATCCTTACTTAATTAATCCGATTAATTAAGTCGGCATAACCCATAAATTGTCAAAATTTTGCAAAATCGAAAATCGAGGTTTTTAGCCTCGTTAAAATAATTATTTAAAATTATTAAAAAGGAAAAAATTATCGCAAAAACATAGCTCAAGCACTAAGCAAAACGTCCCACAAAGCCCTTAGTGGGTGCGCACCATGGCTGTTAGGCAGCCCATGGCATGGCGCCATGGTGCGTGGGCGAGGCCTGGAATGCCCAGCAAGCATCGCTGCTAGCCCAGCTGCCTGCTAGCATGCTGGTGCTTGCGTGCTTGGCTGGCGCCTGCTGATGCTAGCCAGCATGCACAGGTAGCCCCTGCCCAGCTATAGCCCCACGCACAGCTGCGCCTAGCCAGCTCCCCGCCACACAGCCCCACGCATCATCATGCCACACCCTTGTGCGCACCATAGGCAGCCACATGTAGGCTACTGGGCAGCCCGGCTAGCCTTGGTGGCGCTTGGGTGTTCTTGCCTTGATTTGCATGCCAATTCTCAGAATTTAATTCTGATTTGTGTGTGACAATAATTAATTCCAAATTACATGCTTGCACGCATGCTGGCGCCTGGCAGCAAGTGGGGGTTGGCTGGTGCTTGCTACCACGCAGCCCAGCAGCGCCTCCAAGCAGCCAGTAACCAAGGCCACTGCCCAAAGCCGTAGCATCCCTCGCCACACAGCCACGCACCAAACGATGCACACCAAAGGAGCCTACATGTGGGCTGCTAGGCAGCCCGGCTAGCCTTGGTGACGCTTGCGATTTTGCATCGATTTGCGTGCATTTTACTCAGTATTTTAATTCCGATTTGTGTGTGACAATAATCAATTCTAAATTACATTTTAGAATTAATTTGAGGGAAAATAAAATAAAATTAAGTCCTACTTAAATAAAATTTATTTTATTGGTGCACAAGCCTAAATTATCAAAAATTTCAATTTTGAACAAAATTAGGTCTAATTTTATGCTTAAAAATAAAATGAGCTATGTCCAAAATTAAATTTTCCAATATGAAAATTAATAATGGATTTGACAAATGGGAGTTGGAAAAATAAATTAACCATCCAATGATAAAATTTTCCAACTTGCATACTTGTGTAAAATACCAAGATTACATCTTCCAATATGAAGATTAATCAAATTTTACTCACAAGTAATTGAACTTGATGGATTTTAATCAACCAAACATGAAAAAAAATCCAAACTTTGTTCAACATGGAATTTAGGGTTAGGGTTCCAATCATTTAAACCTTTAAAGATTAGAACTTTAACATTATTTGGGAACTTAAAATACAAAATCACAACAAGTTTTCACACTTTATTGCAATTTATTTACAAAATTTGTGAAAAAACAAGTTTATGTGAAAAAATGGTATATCAACTTAAGCACTAATAAAAACTCCATTATTATGCTCTAGGATATTTTAGAACCAGTAGATTAGTGATGCAAATGTGCATTTAATCTAACCTTGTAATGCTTGCATTAATCAAGGCTTAAAAAGAATTAAAATTTTCGCTGAAAAACAAAAAACCCCAGAAAAATTGGGTTTTTGGTTCGAATTTGGCTTCTAGACAGCCCTAAAAGGATTGAATCTGTTCCAGAAAGTCAATTCCACACAAAAATCACTATTTTTGAGCCAAAATCTGGGTTCGACAGCCAAATCGAAAATAAAATCGAGTTTTAAAATTAATTAAAACGAGCATCTAATCTAATTAGAAGGACATGAACCAGAAAATTAAATTCTTTTAAAACACCTTAATTAAAAAAATAATTGCAAAAATTAAAAGGAGCGTGGCTCTGATACCACTGTAGGGTTTCGTAGTGACCCGACACTACGCGGAAGAAAACCCACCAAGACCCGCCCCTTAATTAAAACAATTAATAAGCATATTAGACTTAATCAAACAAGATTAAGAACAAGAACTATACCTTTGACGCGTGCTTCACTCCCAAAGAGCTCTTACTTCAAAATTCCGAAAAGACGAGATCTCCGACGGATCGTACCCTCGACCCGACCCGAGCGTCCTAAGTCTTGAAGGTTAGTCAAGACCCGGACAAAATAATTATGATTTTTACGAATCAAAGGTTTACTCTTTCTTAGAGTTGCCTTTTTAATTCCACTCAAGGTTATTCATTTCCCAATACCCAAGCTTGGTATTTAAAGGGAAATGAACCCTTGAACTTCATTCCCCAACCAATGTGGGAGAATGAGTAATTTTGCTAATTAATTTATTTCTAAAATAAATTAATAAATAAATCCAATCACAATGCAACAAGTGTCAAGGGGAGAGAGAGAGTTAGGTGAGGACCATGTACCTTGGGGGGGGGGGAACCATTGCCTTGCTCTCCAAGGCATGGCTCTAAGCCTTGGTCCCCACTCTCCTCACAAAACCGCCTCAAGCATGCTGCTGGGCTGGCAGCCAGCTGACACTGCCAGCATGCCCAGCCTAGCTAGCACTAGCCCACCAGAAGCCTTCGCATCCCAGCCAGGCAGTGCTGCTTGGTGCTGGGCGATGCTTTGCGCTGGTGCTGCCCCTGGCATCCCACGCACCACACGCATCCACGCTTCTTACTTCGCACATGCTCGCACACCTAGCATGCGTGCTGCTAGCGAGCCACGCATGCTGGCCCCCTTTGCCTCGCACACCACGCACACACCTTCGTAGCATCTCTCGCACATGCACTAGCCACGCACCATGCGCACTAGTCATGCACAGCGTGCATTGACCTCGCACCACACGAACGCCCACGCATCACACATCAGCCTTGGTGCGTGGTGATGCTGGGCTGCTGTGCGTGGCCTAGCACTATGCTGGCGCCCAGGCCCTCGCATATGCATGGTGCGATGCTTGGTGCTTCCATGCGAAGGCTAGCACACAAGCTAGCACACATGCTGCGCCAATGCTAGGTAGGCACCCATGCTAGCAATTGGTGCCAGCGATGGTGCTGCTATGCCAGGCACGCACGCACGCACGCAACACCTAGTGCCTACGATGGTGCGCCTGGTGCCTGCGATAGGCAACAATGGTGCCCAGCCTCATGCAAGGGCTGCGATAGCTGCGATGGGTTGCTAGATGTTCCTAGTGCGCCTATTGCTTGCGATAGGCTTCCAAGCCGCGCCTAGGCTGCGATAGTGCCTAGCACACCATGGTGCACCTAGCACACGCATGGTGCGCCTAGGCTTGCGATGAGTTAGCCTAGCCTAGCTACGGCTAAGCTCACACTTTTTGCTTGTGATTTTGCGAGGCTCGGTCTCGACGCCCTAGGCTCGATATCCGACGTCTGTATTCGTAAAACTCTGCTGACACATTAAATCCTTTCGGATTAATTCGTCGTCTCGGATCGGTGATTCGATTGGGTTCGACCCGAAGGGTTCAATTAAGATTAAGCTGTAACATCAATTGTACATTAATAATACTGATCGGAAGCGGTCTCCACCTAGGCATTCCAATCACTTGACCTTACTGAAGAATTAGCTCCGTAATAATTCTGAACCCTCTATCGGAAGAATACACTTGTTGGAAGGACACCATTCCTTTCACATCACATATAGGCGGCAGAACTCTAGCAAAAAGGGCCAGGCGGAAGGGCTACTTTTGGTCCACTCTTGAGGCAGACGCCATGGAAATGGTGAAGAAGTGTGATAAGTGTCAAAGATTTGGCAAGCTCATACACCGTCCGGCTAATGATTTGACGGCTATCTACAGCCCGGTTCCATTTTTAAAATGGGGTATGGACATCCTGAGTCCATATACGCCTGCTACAGGCAGACGGAGGTATATCTTGGTTGCTGTAGATTAATTCACCAAATGGGTTGAGGCAGAGGCGGTCAAGGGCATTAAGACAAAGGATGTCATCTCCTTCATCTGGAGAAACATCATCACCCGGTTTGGGGTACCTTTGTGTATGGTCTTTGACAATGGCCCTCAGTTTGAAACGCCTACCCTCAAGAATTGGTTAGGAGATCAAGGTATCTCACATTGTTTTGCATCAGTCGGCCGTCCCAAAGAAAACGACCAAGTTGAAGCCTTCAATAAGCTCATCTCAGACGACATTAAAAAGAAAATTGAAAGAGATGGCGGTCTATAGGCAGATGAGTTGCCTCATGTCCTATGGGCCATCAGAACAACTGAAAAAGGGGCAACTGGTGAACCCCGTTTCTCATGACATACGACACTGAAGCCGTCTTGCCTATTGAACATTACGAGCTAACACTTCATATTAATGCTCTATGATGAAGAGGCTAATTGGGAGGCCATGCGGTTAGCATTGGATTCACTTCCGGAACGCAGGGGCAATGTCGCCTTGCGTCATGAGAAGAACCGTCTGAGAATGACGAGAGCCTACAACAGAAGAGTGCACACACGACCCTTAAAGGTGGGGGACTTTGTGTTACAAAATATGGAGGCAATCGGTAGAGCTAATGAACAAGGAAAGTTAACCCCTAATTGGGAAGGCCCCTACCGGATTTTTGAAGAACTTAAAGGCGGCACCTACCGCCTGGAAACTCTAGACGGTAGGCAGCTAGCCAGAACTTAGAATGTAGATAACTTAAAAAAGTACTACTTCTAAAGACTTGTAAATCTTTGTAAATAGAGTATATTAATAAAAGAATGCTTTATTTTCATTGTTTCTTGTACAAAGTCCCGTATGTGCAATGCACAACCGGGCAAACATCTCCTCTAAACTGAGTAGATATAAGCTGAGTATCAAACTTAGCAGCTATTTATAAGGCCAATAGCCGGATAGTTTTCAAACCGCGTGCTCCAACATGAACAGGCAACCGGCGACGCCCATTTGGGAGAATTCGTCGAAGAGAGCATCTCCCATTTGGGTGGTACATTGTTATATAAATCATAACTCAAGCGGCTTTAACCGACTGTCTAGGTTAAAGATAACTCACGGCCGTATGAATAATCAATTGAAACCTAGGTACAACCGGTCGTTGCTTTAAAGAAACACAAACGATAATTGATATCTTGGTCAAATATAATCGGTCTTTGCCCAAAGGCACTACAACCGGTTACAAACCCAAATTAAGCAAGGTCAAAACCTTGGCAGTTAATTCATACCCTGGTTATGATGCATGCGCCCGGCCAATGGCCACCTGCATCCTAACAAACGGCGATGGCAGGTTACCCAAAGGGTAACTCGCGGCCGGTTAAACGAATAATCTAGGTTGGCCCTAGCTGGCACCGTTTGCTAATCTAACTTGGAATAATTCATCTTTAAATGCGGCCAATAACCGCCTGTCTATCAGTCCGGATGCTTTTTTGGACGGCTGCCTGCTTAAGGTTGGGCAAAATTAAGCAAACAACCGTCCAGGGGCAAGTAAAGCCAATTCATCTGGCATACCGCATATGCTGGGTCAAATTGCAAGAAAAAGGATTTATACGAGCAAATTAGGAAAATTGCAAAAATTGAAGCAAATTATATCAAAGGCAAATTATATTAATTAAATATCATTGTCAGCTAGAACTACGTCCGGGGAAAAGTAGAATATATGAAATACTCGGCTCGCAGGCCGGAGATAAAAACAAAAACAATCAAGTCACTGCTGCTGGTGAGGCTGAAACGTCTGGCCCTGGCCGGATGGAGGAGCGTCTTAAGTTTGCTGAGGTTGAGCTTCACCCGGCGCTCGTTCTTCTGCCTGCTCCTCCTCTTCCTCAACAATGCCAGCCCATTCCTCAAAGGGAGCCGGCTTCTCAAGCCTAAGGGTTTGAGCGTCGTACACCTCGGTGGCGTATATGTACCGGAGGTAGAAAAACTGTCATTCGATGTCCGGGTGGATGAGGGTCTAAGGAATTTTCATGCGGGCCTCGCTGTCCCGCTTGTTCTCAGCAACCAGCCGGTCTTGCTCGGCTTTCAGCTTAGCTTTGTGATCAGCCTGCGTCTGGGCCAGCTCATTCTTCAACCGGGAGACGTCTGCCCTCAGTTGGATGTTCTCCTTGTCGGCATTCCCTAGCACTTTGACGTCTGCCTGGAGATTTTTAACTTGCAGCTCAAAATCAATTGCCTCTTGTTGGCCGTCTTAGCAGCAGCCGTGAGCTCCTTGATTTTCTCCTCTTGTTTCAGCTCCCGGCTTTTAGTTTGTATTTCATACATTAAAGTGTTGTATTGAGTAACGTCAATAAGGTTAGCCGCCCACCTATTGGTGTCTCTTACCTCCTCTTGCTTCTTCCTCAAGGGAACCTTGAGGCCGTCTACTCTTAACATCACCTGCAAAACCAGCCGGAAAAGGGTTAGTCTCTCAATTATGCTACAACCGGCAAAAGAGTAAAATTGTACAAAAGCACCCCAACCGGCCAATTACCTCAGCAAGCAGTGAGTTGATGCGGTCAATGTTGACCTGGTGTACACCCGACACCGCCTCCTTTTCGATCCGGGTAAGGGTCCTCAGCATCCTCTTGGAATATTGTTGGAGGTCAGGCCAACGAGAAGAGGCATCTGCATTAACAAATTTATTTGTTAAGTATTGAGCATATGCGGCACCTACATTCTGTCGGCTGCTTGAAGAATCCCCAGATTGGGTATCTTGGGACTTGACTCGCATAGGCCCAAGAGGCCAGGGG
Source organism: Chenopodium quinoa (assembly GCF_001683475.1). Lineage (NCBI taxonomy): Eukaryota > Viridiplantae > Streptophyta > Magnoliopsida > Caryophyllales > Amaranthaceae > Chenopodium > Chenopodium quinoa. Next base: position 2,705,751 of record NW_018745675.1, on the reverse strand, counting down.
GGATCAAAGGTGAGAGCCATACCTTCATTTTCAGGCTGGGGGTCATCCCACCCCCAACCGCATAGGAACTGGGCGCTACAGCAAGCACCCGGTTTGAGGGAGTTTCAGGCTCCCTCGTTTTAACCTCAGCCGGCCCTGTGCTTAGGCCAAGGACTTTCAGGCTCTTGCCTGCTGAGGTGGGCCTCTCACGCACAAGCGGCCTGCCAGAACAGGTAGGGGCAACTGGAGTCCTACTAGACTTGGAAGGAGGCTGGGAGGGCTCCTCGCCCGGTCTTTTTCAGCATCTTGGTCAGGGAGCGAGGAACATTCTTGCTCTCCGTCTGAAAAAGCAACAAAGCAACCGGTTATTATCAAAATTACGATCAAACTATACAGACGGTAATATCAGCTGGAGCTTACCCCATCATCATCCTTGGCCGCTAGTTGGGCCCTTTTCTTCTCTAACTGATCCTTCCGGATCTGAGCAGCTGATTTAGCGGTGTCTTCTCTAGAGGCACCATCTCTAATCCGTTCTCTACCAAGAAGAAAATCAAAAATTCAAAATCCATTCAAGTATGATAAAGACGGCAAAAAGTGCCGGTTATCAGTCAACATACTTCTGCTAAACATTGTGCTATGGCCATAGGAGGAAAGGAACGCCTTGTCTTTTAGCCAGTCCGAATGAGGAACCCAGTTCTTGAGGACAATGACTTCAGTCCCATCATCTAAAGGAAGGGAGGTCTTCTCAAAGAGCCCCGTCTCCATTATTTGCGCCCAAGCCTCCTCCGGTACTCTAGGAAGGGCACATTTCTTTCTAAGGAGAGTCGGGTGCTTATTGTAGTTCCAGCCGGTGGTTTAGGCGCAATGATGAGGAAGAAACCAAGTAAAACTTGCTTTTTTAGCTGCTCTATTTTGATGGCTTGTCAAGCGTCATCATGTATTCCAGATGCGTGGTCAATGTATACCACGCATTCCAGCCGCCTGGGGCACGACTAAGATAATGCATATGTGCAAACGCCTCCCAGCTAGGCGTTATGTCCCGCATCTCGCAGGCGGCAATGTATCCTAATATATTCACCCAAGAATTGGGTGTTAACTGCCAAACGCCAAGGTCGTAGCCTCTTAGAATGGCTTTTATTGTATTATGGAGGGGGAACCGGAGGCTGGCTTTGAATGCCGCCTCATAACAGCCGAAATAGTCGTCGACATGATCAAGGTCATCACCCAAGACGACGATTGCCTCTATAGGAGGCACAACAATTTCCCATCCTACCCCTACCGGGCGCTTCTGTAAAAATCCGGGTAAGGTGGCGTTTAGAGTGACCACATCCCTGGCGGTCATGTGCGCCTCTATTGGATTATTGATGGAGGGCCATTTATACGCCTTCTCATCCTCTTTGGGGGCATCCGGTTCCATGGTAGACTCTGAAGAGTTTGATTGTTGGACGGTCTCTTCATCGCCTATACCCTCGGACTCTTCCAATATATCATCACTAGGCGTGCTAGGTACACGTGGATGGTCATAATGTACAATGTCAGCCGGAGCTTTGGCTGAGCCGTCTGACTGGTATTAGGGTCTACAGCCATCCGTCTCGTCCGAGCCATTCTGTCCGGCACATGAACAGAGACAGTCAGATTCGCAGAAGAGTAAGGGTGGTCTAAACACCCCCAGATGGCATTCCTAGTCCTAGACTAAGCCATATCCGGTGACCGGCTGACAACTGTCCTAAGTCGTGCCGTGTGTGTGTTGGGTGAGTCCATTATTCTTTACAAGCTATACAACCGAAAAAACTCAAAAAAGTTGTAAGGAGTAGAGACGACACCTTGAAGATGCTTTGAGTGGGGAAGTTGGCTATCTAGATCAGCAGCCGAAAATCTTTTTGTTGCTGGTTAGATACCTAGACGGTAGCCCGGATGTATCCTCTTGAAGCGCAACTGAACTTTGGAGAAAAAACCCAAACGGTTGCCCGGATGTATCCTCTTGAAGAGTAATTGAAGATTGTTGAACAACCCAGCCGTTCCTCAGAAGCTTTGCTTGAAGATACCCCAGACGGTCAACCGGCTGTGGGTGTATTGAAAGCAATTGGCAACAATCAAAGGATCCCCAGGCGGTTTTAATGTGTCTTGGGTGATGAGCACTCAAATGGAAGCCGGTTGAGTGAAGAAAAGAAAGACGGTTGTGCAAGAAATAGCAGCCGGTATCAGAGCTTTCTCTCTTTCTTAGGAAAATTTCTCAAAAAATGGCAAAGTGTTGAAAATGAGGGGGGGGGGGATCTCTACTCATAGAGAATCCTAGAAGGAGACGAACCGTCACCTTTCCAATTCAAATTTGAATTCCAAAAAAAAAAAAAGAGAGAGAGAAGTAGATGAAACGTCACCTTCTTAGAGCATGACACCTGTCACAGGTGCCACGTGGCAAGCCACGTCACACCTGTGAGGGGCAAATGTTTAGGGTAAAAATACCCCTGTCCACGAGGCCCAATCACGTGCTGACACGTGTCATCATCAGAGAGGTTCTAAGAGAACCAACCCTCTGGTGACACGTGGCTCTCTAACCTATGAAAGGAGAACTGATCTCTTCTCACTATAAATAGAGAAAAATCCTCATTTATTACACATTCATAAATATACACACAAAACCCGAGCAATATTAATTGCATAATTTTCTCGTAATCCGAGAGAAAAACCTTTACATTCTGCATTTTTATACATCCGGACACGTTCTAACTTGATCGTCGGAGGCGGAACTTTACCCAACCGCAGTTTTCGTGGTTTTGCAGGTACAGACGGTTGGCGCGCATTCTTGGAATTGTAACTCTCTTGAGGGACTCCAAAAACCCTGAAACAACATTAATTGTTCAGGTAAGGATTTGGGCGTTATTTTAGACCTTAAGTGTCAAAATTGATCATAAATTTGGCAAAAAATAAATGAATAAAGTAAATTCCTTGTTTAGCGTATCAACATTGAGACATTATGAAACAGGCAAAACGAAACATTTACATTATTTTTTTACCAATTTCAAGCATAATTTAGATTTTAAAGGACTAAAGTGACCCCAAAAACCTTATCCGAGCAATTTTCACGGCTACTAAAATAATGACACGTAGATTGATTCCTTTTTTACACATAAAACAAGGCATTCACGTTATTTTTTTTTGTTAATTTCAGGCACAATTTGGACCCTTAAAAACTGAAATGACCCACAAACCTTAATGGAACATATTTCGGCACACAAATTGAGATTTGTTTTTTTAAGGAACCCACAAAGGGGATTTGATACATGAAAAATACGCGATGGGATTACATTATTCCACACTCGTTGACCAATTTCCCAAGGTTGGAAGTGAGTCAATTCATGTGCCACTCTATTCCCACCGCGCTTAATAAAAGACCACTTAACACAATCAAACATTAAAGACAATTCTAAAAATTCCTCTACAACTAAGTGAAAGGAGCTTGATCCTATTAACTTATTTCTCAAGGCTTGAATGACAGGAAGACAATCTGCTTCAACAATCAACAATTATACTCCTCCAGCCCAGCTCATACGCAAATCCCATGCCCCGAATGACAGCCATAACTTTAGCCATTTTTGTCTCCCATCACTCAATGCCCTGAACTAACCACTAACAGAAAACGTTAAGTGGTAGCATAATTAATTTTCTTGTATTTTTACTGGTATGAAATAAAATAAAAATAAAGAATGCAAGATTGACTCACCTTTGTGGTGTTGTACAGTGTGGATAAATATCTATAACTAATATTAAAGTAATAATCCCTGACATCATCTTATCCTAAAACTAGACGCATGTCAAGTTGTCATTAAAAAATTTCTCTTCAAAATTATAAATGATGTCATCATTTTATGATTTTTTTTATTTTTATTGAATTAAAATTCTACTCAACTATATTATTATTAGTATCAATTTGTGAAAAACAGTTTACTCTCTCTAATAACAATAATTTTATTTTTCTTTCCTCACGTACCCCTTTTATCATTCAATTTTTATATGAACTCTAAATTTTATTTTTAATATTTGATGCATGAGTAGTTTTGGCATTTTTTATTTTTATTTTAATTTTAATATAAAAAAATAAACAAATTTAATTTTTATTTATTTATTCCAATCTGCATCGTACAAGACTAATCTAGTATATGTTTGTTTCATTGCCTCTACCACCCCATAAGGTATCAAAAACACTTGCGTGGACCTGGTCCACAATAATATTATTGTGGACCGGAGGTCTATACACACGCAACTGACATTATATTGAATATAGTGACCATTATTTTTAGCATAGTAACCTTATTTTTAACATAGTAACCTTTATTAAAACTATTACAACGTTTAATAATATTGTGAACTTGAAATACGACGCTATTACCCTAATTTTAGCATAATGGCCTTTATTATTCATATTGATTAGTATATAAAATATTTCACTACAAAAATATCCACTTAGGCCTATATATTACCAAAATGATTTTTATTTCAACATAGTGACCTTTTTTTAAAATTATAGTGACCCTTTTTTTTGTTAATAAAACAACCATACTTTCTCTAATGTTAGTGGTCCACAATAAATTAGTGTGAACCAGGTCCATTTAAGAATTTATAATAAGGTATATATTTTGTAGATTAAAAAAAAATATATATAGATATCCACTATTTCTTTAACCCTCTACCCAAACACGCACTACCTTTTATTTAATTTTTTTTAATTTTTTTATGGGTTTTATTAATTTGACTCCATCTAATTGTAGTTTTATTGTTTGGATAATTCAATTCGTGTTGTTTTTAAAAACTCTTTTTCCTTGTTGGAATTTTGATATACATATTAATTACTCGTTGGAATTTTATGCCCATTTTTAGATTAATTTTCCTTTACTTTGTGATAAATTAGAGAGAAAAAATAATTGAATGACTTTGTATTGCTTAATTATTATTCATCAATAGGTTGAGTATTTATACAACACCAAAACTCATAAGATAGGAAACAATCTTCCTAAAAGATATATTTTCCGAAATCTTATATGTCTAATACTTGGTATATTTTCTGATTTCATAAGATCCTTGCAATTAATGGTTTTTTTTTTCTTTCCTGATGGATTTTCTGTTCCTGTGAAGCCTGCTCTTTTTTTTCCTGCTATGATCTACTTTGTATGCTCTTTAATTGCTTATCTTGTTTTTTGGATTTCAATATGGCTTGTTTCCTTAGTAAACACTAATTGCCTTTTTTACTTTATGTTTCTCTTTCATACCGATTTTACTTTGATTATTTAGAATCGAATTATGGAAGACTGGCTAAAATTTGTTCTTGCCTAGAACTTATGGTTTGGAATCCCACTTGAATTTCATGTCTACTCTTCACTTTTTATTCTTTTACGACATTGCGGGTCTTTAATTACATTATGGCTCTTTCAATGGTTAGTATTCCATCATCCGCCTTTGTATCTTATATTTTAACTTTATGTTGCTATATTGTTTATTGCCTATTACATTGTTCTCCCTTCTACTATTATACACCATTCATTACTCTATTTATATTCCTTTAGATTTCATTTTATTTGTTGTCCATCTATATATACACACTATTATTCTCTTATTTTTGTTCATTCATATGGACTTAATCTTTTCCTTAACCTTTCTTGGTTCTTTTGCTATAGATGCTCTCTTCTTTTACAGAATGTTCTTAGGCACCTTCTTAACTTAGATCCCTCTATTTTACCTTCTTTTTTTATTATGGCTTATGTTCCTAATGGAACTAACTTATGACGATGGTCTTTTCAAGACCTTGGTTTTATTTTCGACTAACGTCCTACATTTTGTTACTACACTGCTACTCTCTGTAATGTGTATTTTATTTTATTCTTTATTCTACTCTTGGTTGTACTATTTGTGCCGTTTTCTTTTTGCTATCAATTCTCCTTCATTTTGCTTTCTTTCTCTACTTATTGTCTTCTATTTGCTTTTTTTTTACATTTATACCCCAATTTCGATGGCTTCCCTACCTGCGCTTATTGGCTTGGATTGTTTCCTCTTTTTTGAGTTTCTTATAGAAATCTATGTTCCTTATTGAACTTATGATCTTGGTCTTTTTCAAACCTGGTTGTGTGATATTCCCTATCCTTTTGTATTATGCTGTTCGGTATCTCTTTTATATATTAATGAAGATTGTTAGCTGGAATGTTCGAGGTACAAAGCGTTCTCAGGTTAATAGTGAAATGATTTTCATAAAAAAGAAATGTAATCCAAATATTTTTATTGCTATTGAAAACATGGTTCGTTTCTTCCTCAATAGTCTTAAATTAAGTTAAACTCTGGGCTATGAATCTGTCCACATTATAAACCCTAATGGTCATTGTGGGGATATGTGAGTTTGCTGGAATACATCTTTAATTATTAACGATTTAGCTCTTGATAACGTGTTTATTCTTTTTGCTATTTATGCACCTACTCAATCATCTCAAAAGAGTGTGTTTTGGTCAGAAATATTTAACCTTGTTTCTAATTCACCACTTCCTTGGTGTCGATCTTATTGGAGATTTCAATGACCTTTTTTTACTTGCTGACAAACAAGGGGGCAAGCCCCCTACCTCTGCTAGATGTTTTTGGCTCTAATGTTTTGCTCACTTTTCTCAGGCTATTGATATTCCAACTATGGGTAATCCTTTTTCATGGAAACGTATATCTACCTCTCCTGTTATTTATGAGCGACTAGATATCTCATTTGATTAGTTCTCAATGGTCTTCATTATACCCTTCTACTACTATCTTATATGAACATTTCGCGGTCTCATATCAGGCTCCTGTTGGGTTTAAGTCACTAATAATAATCCCATTCCTAAACTATCTGCCTTTAGATTCCAAAATGCTTGGACTACCGATTTGGAAGCTCAGAATATCATCTCTAAAAATTAGAACCTTCATTTTAATGGTTCACATTTCTTTTGTATTTTACAAAATTGTAACATATACCAAAACTGATTTGAAACACTAGCTAAACTTCTCTCGGTGGAATCTCAATTACTCCTATTCCCAGATAACGTCCATATTTGTCAACATCTAATTTTTCATTTGAATAAAATACTCCCCATGTCCCTCAATAACTGACACATAACTTTGCACATATACCAATACACTAGTTTGACTTTATTTATATATAATTAAATATTAATGAAATTATTTTAAAAATTATATCATGAAACTTTATATTAATACTTATCTAACAACATATTTTATGATAAAATATGTTTTTATTTTGTTAGTAAAAAATCATGGTCAACGCTAATACATAAATAATGAAAAAAGTATTGGAAAAAGTAGATTGTAACTTAAAAAAATATGGGAAATTCTACATGGTGGCCTCATGGTTTTGAGTTTTCTACGTGGAAGACAAAGTTTTTTTTCAGCTCTCTTTAGTGGCACCAAGGTTTAGAAAAATTGACCATAGTGACCTTTTTTAGGTTTATGGCTAACTTTTTTAGTTAAAATAGTTAACCTTTGATTTTTTTTTATTAAAAATTAATTTAAATTATATTTTAAAATAATAAAATTTTTAAAAAAAAAACAAAAAAATTCCCAGCCACCTATCCTTGTTAGACCTCGGCCACCCCCTACCACCGAAACCACCTTCCAGCCCAACCCCCGACCACCGAAACCACCAAAACTGGTCGTCCAGCCTTCCACAACTCCACCTGACCTCGTCTCGATCCCCAAAACCGCCACCCTGATCCCCAAAACAACTATAAAGTCCAACGAAACCACCACCACCCCCACCGCGAAACCCTAAATTCAACGAAAATTGGCCGGCCGCATCCCTTGACCACCAAAACTCGCTGGCTGGCCTTTTAAAAGGTCAACTAACCTAGCCCCAACCCCCGTAACCGCCTACCCAGCCACCCTGATCCCAAAAACCAACAACAAGTCCGACGAGCACGCGCGGTGACTTTAGGTAGTTTTGGGGGTCAAGGTTGGCTGGGTTGGTGGTTTTGGAGGTCAGGGATAGGTTAAAGGTGGTGTACAGATCCAGCCGTTCGACTTTGATAGGTAAGAGGGGTGGTTGGCCGGTTTTCGGCGAGGCTAAGGGTGGGGTTAGGGTTTGACGGTGGGGATAGGTGGCTGGAATTTTTTTTAATTTTTATTTAATTTTTTTAAAAAATTTTATTATTTTAAAATATAAATTAATTAATTTTTTAATAAAAAAAAACTAAAGGTTAACCATTTTAGCTAAAAAGGTTAGCCATAAACTTAAAAAAGGTCACTATAGTCAATTTTTCTAAACCTTGGTGCCACTAAAGAGAGTTGAAAAAAACTTCGTCTTCCACGTACAAAACTCAAAACCATGAGGCCACCATGTAGAATTTCCCAAAAAATATCTTATAAATATGTTATTTTTATATCGTAAAATTCGTTTACAAAACAAAATTTATTTATGATTTAATCAACTAAAACGAGACATCGAAACTTGGCACTTTAATTTTTTGCCAAGTATCACATCATATATATAGACAACAAATAAGAATTAGTTAACATGTATGATACTAATTTAGCAAAAACTATATGATACTAAATCATAATTTGTAATATCCCAAAAATAAAAATAAAAAAATAAAATAAAATTCTAATACGATTAAATTATTTATTATACTAATTTAGAGCGCCACATACATAGGAAAATAAGGGATTTTAGCCCGTGGAAAAAGAATTTTGCAATTTCTTTATAATTAAAAGAAATTTAATTGTCACATAAGAAAAATAAATGAAATAGATTCAACACTTTAAACTCCAATGTCACGTACTATAAAAAAATTTGATAGTTTAAATTAATTATAAAATTGAAATATTATCTTTTTTTTTATTAGAAATTTTATTTAAAGAGAAAAGAAATTTACTATTTATAATATATAAAAAATTCAAATATAAAGAAAACGATTGAAATTATATAGTGTATCGTATAAATAATATATAAAATATTTTATTTTAAGAAGAATACAAACAAATTGTGCATCGCACAGACTTCATCTAGTTCAACTGACATTGCATTTGCGTGGTCTCCAATGAACATTTTGGACCATGAATATCTTTGGTTATGTAAGTGAAAACTATAAAAAAAAGTTGATATTTGAAAATTTTATAATTAGGGGTATCTAATAAGATTTCATATGCTGATTATTTTTTATTATATAAATCAAATGTGGTCAAAGTTATTTTATATTGACCACATAAATAGTAAGTGAGTCAAACTTTTAGAATGGAGGTAGTATATGACTTAACATCTAAAGTTTAATTTAATTGCTTATTTTTATTTTTAATTCACGACTTGACAAATTCCACTTATTATTTTAGTTTGATTTTAAGGAAATTAGATTATTTCTTTGAATCTAATTTTGGGATATTGAATTTATTACATTGTGTTATCACTGAAATTATATGGATATGTAATTTATTTTGGGGTTTTTTTGAAATCTCTCGGGATATAGGTCTTGTATATAGTTGGACGGTCGTGGACACCTGCAAAATAACGAATATTCCGTTTGACATAATACGCGCCTCTGATGATCAAGCTAGTGATAGGAAAACGAAGTAATTTAGAGAGAGAAAATAGATAGAAGTTGGAGCAATTTAATACTCTTGAATGTTATGTCTCTGTCCACCCTTCCCATCATAAATGATTGGGGTATTTATAGGGGTGGGAATGTGTGCCAAGTAGGGTTTGATGACCTAGAATGGTGTGCTCTGATTGGCGGCACAATCAGATCAGGACAAGTGTCCTTTGAGGGCGTCGTTTCAGCGCCTTTCTCGGGATTTGGGCCTCCTGAGGGAGACCTTTCTCTCATTTAGGTGCTCTGATGTTCTGCCACGTGCCATCTTCCTATTGGGACACGTGTTGCCTTTTTATTGGGCCACATGTCACTATAAGATTGGGCCATGTGTTGGGGGTATTTTTACTTTAAACATTTTCCCCTCAAAGGGGGTGGCTCGTACAATATGGGCCACCTCCTCTAATATTCAATCGTCTAGGAACGTCCGAGCACCGGGCAGATGGACCATCATTATTAAGAATAGGCGGATTGTACCGTTCGTCTGATCATGGGATTATCCCTTTGGGCTAACTGCCTTAGTCGGTTCGCCTGATTTCATTTGTGGACTTAAGTCTTGAAATCAGTCAGATGGATGGTGTCGCCTGGTATCAGGTGGGACACATGTCTTTCGTTTTTTCCGGACCGACGGTTTGAATTCTGATGTCCTGGCCATTTATTTTACGCGCCGTTAGGGTAACTATATATCTTTCCGTCTTTAATGACGGAACGGTTTTTTTAACCGTTTAAGCTTCTAGGTTAAACTATTCAAAAGTAGCTGTTTGAGCTTCTGGGCGGGAAAAGCAATTTTACCACTTCGCCCTCATAAATTTTGCCTATAAATTTGCTAAAAGCACTTTGGATTTTTATTTTTTCTAAAGATTAGTCAGAGCTTTTAGAGAGAGAAAGTGTTGTTCTTCACAAATCTTCGAGAGCTCCGCCGTGCTTTTAAGTTTCCCATTCGAGTTCTTGAGTTCTCCGATCAACTTGGTTCAAGATCCTCATTGCTCCTCAAACTTTCTTCTCGTACAGAGGTAACCGCCCATTTCCTCCCTTTTATAATTTCTTTCCATACTTGTTTTTGTAGGACTTTAGATACTATAAGCGGAATTTCATGAATTATATTCATACACACCTAAAACAAGATCACATGCATAACACACAAGAACCACATAATTATACCTTTGAAGCGTGATCTACACGTAGCGAGTTGATTGACAAATCAGGGAGAGAAAAGAGCCCAAAGCGTGGCTCCTCTACTTAGTCCATGGGATTCGATCAAGCCGTCCACCAATGCTAGATTGCTCGAGTGAAGGGGAAAACCACGATCACCACCTTTAATGGACAACCGACCACCACACACAATCACCACCATCACTGCACACCATCGACGCCGAGAGGATGAGAGAGCCATGAGTAAGATAGAGTTTTTGAGGAGGTTGGTTTTTTGTTTTCTAATTAAGGTTTGATCTCACTGATCATGAATTGTATGTTCAACCTTAGGCACCTAGTCTATTATAATTCTATTATAATTAGACTAGGAGAAAAGCCCAAAACCCTCCTAATTCCTTCTCATGGCCGGCCACTTAGGGGAAAAGGCCCATCATGGGCCCATCATGGGCCTTTTCCTCTTATGCTCAATCTAAGCCCTTTGTGTGACCTTATATGATCCGTCCAGTTGGGCTTTGACCAATTTTACTAGCCCAAAGATCGTTGGTACCTCTAGCTATGATATAACGACGACCCAAATGGACGAACTTAATTATCTCCATAATTTGATCCATTATATATCTAGTAATTGAACTTGACGAAGACATAAATCCTTCAATCTCCCACTAGTTTGAGATAAGTGTGCAATATTCAAATTCCTTAAGTCAATATGTGTCAAATTAATAATATGATTGCATCTCATGTAGAGATCATATTAATCTACAAATCATTTCTTGAAACCTGCGTTAGAATTACAAAACAAATGATTACCGAGTAATACAGTTGAACGCGGCCACGTATTTTTCGAATTCTCCCTCTTCAAGCGGCCATGACACATTCCCTAATTAAATAGGTAGACTCAATCCAATCTTGTGGCAACCAAAAATCCTACTCAACTTTTGAAGTAATCAAGAAACATCTTTTATAGTCCCCTTTTACATATTTGATTATCCCATCAATTCATATATACTTTGGACATTTTATTTAATATCAAAACCCTAAAAAAATAAGAGAAATGGAAATTTTTGTTTACACATAATTGTGGAAGTTAATGTATTACTTATGTAATAAGTTTTCTCAAAACATATATAACTTAAATTACATAACTTGCTTTAATCCAAGAGCTTTAGTATGATTCTTGATGAGTGGCATTTATGCCACTATTTAGCCCTTTTTATTAATGATTTTCCCCCATTTTTCACTTGTTTGCGCCTTCTCTAGCTGTTTTTACCCTTGTTTTGGTTATTTTTGTTCTTTCTCGTGATTTTCCTCTTCTTTTATCTTTTCTTTTGTTTTATATTTTTTCTTTTTTGATTTTGATGGTTTTTAGCACTCTTGGATGGAGTAAAAGGAGCTAATTTGGCTAACGAAGAAGAGGAGATGCTCAAGAGAAAGGGCGCGCAACTTTGCAAGGAGCCGCGGGCGCGGGTGTTCAGGCCGCAGGCACGGAGAGTCTGAAGTGGAGCTTAATTTTTGAAGCTGTAGAAGGTTGGCCGCGCTCTTAGAGATAGCTCTCCCTTGTCACCCGCAGGTGCGGCACTTCATGACGCGGGCGCAACATTTCGAGGCCCTAATTTCCCCTGCCCCTCAGCCGCAACCCCTTCCCAGCTGAAAGAGGCCTCTCCACCAACCATCGCGGGCACGACATGCTAAGCTACGGGCGTGGCTTCCTGGGTTTTGCAGTTCCGTACCCAGCTTGGAGAAGAGGCGGCCTTACTCGAGAGGTCTCTCCTTAGTTCATTATTTCCGGATTTTTGATGCACTATAAATAAACTTTCTCTTGAATTTATGAAGGAGGCTATTTTCCATATATAATTAGAACTTTGTAGCGAGAGAAACTCTAGGTTTTAGAGAGAGAAATTTGCTTAATCTTCAAGTTTCATCATTGCAATCAAGATTTCTTCAAGTTTTCTTCAGTTCAATGCAAGAATTTCATGCTTTCTTCATCAATCAAGCTTCATAGTAGTAATCTCTTTACTCTTACCTTTTGTTTTGTTTAATTGCATTTGATAGTGTTGATTTCCATCTATTTCCTTATTTTTACATGTTTGATTGCCTTTTCCTTTTCCTATGTATTATGTTTAGCTTTGTTAAGATTGAATCCAAGCTTAGTGTAGTTGTGATGGTTATTTTCTCTTCTCTAGCTTAGATTTCTAGCTAGGGAAGGGGGAGAAGATCATGATTGATTGAGATTATATTGATGATTGATTGGATTTAGCCTTGAGTTGATGATTTTGTGCTTAAATTGCTTGGATTTATTGATGTACACCTTTAATTCCAATGTTTGAGTTCTAAATTAGACTCATGGGAATGATCTAGTTTAGGTTTAATCTATTTCATCGATTTGCTTGAGTAATTTCATGGAAATGAATTATTTGAGTAGAATTTGTATTCCTTGGCATGAATCCATGTTGATTATCATTGTTGTCGTAGTTGATCATGATTGGAACTCCCTCTCCCTAGTGTTTTGATCATATTTCTCTCAAACCTTGTTTTACATCCTTATTTTAGTGTTTGTAGTTTGAAATTTCTTGATTTGCTTGCTTTAATCTTTTTAGTAGTTAATTTGATCATAGAAATTCACAAAAACAATCAAAATACCCCTTGTACTTGCAATAGATTCTTAATTCACCTTTGATTGTGCAATGCGTCGTTTCCTTGTGGTTCGACCCTAGCTTGCCACTATCTTGTGTAAACTTGGTAGAGTAAGATTAGGAATATAAATTTTTGATTTGATTTAGGATAGTAGACACGACCTATTATCCGCCGATTAAATTTTTGGCGTCGTTGCCAGGGAAACGACTAGTTTTTCACTTTTATTGTGTTGTTATTGGATTTGTTGCTTTTCATTTTTGTTCATTTACTCTCTTGCTAGTCATTGCTAATTGTTTTATTAGATTTGGTGGATGCTAAGGAGGTTTCAAGGACCACCCACACATTACATTAACCACGAGATTGACCGTACTTTGAGACAAGTCTGTAGACTTTATTAAGAAGAGGCGCGAGGTCTTGGTGTTATTGTTGAGAGTGAGAGTGATTCTTGGTCTTCGAGTTCTCAAAATGAGGCAATGACGGCACAAGAAGATGATATTTTGTTTCGTGAGTTTGGAAATCCGGAGTATTATGAGCTCACGGGAGGGATTTTTCTACCCGTTACGGGAACCAATTTTACCATTCATCCCTAATATACAAGGATGATACAAGCAGAACAATTTTTGGGTTCTCCAAGTGAAGATCCTATTGAGCACCTTGATAGATTCCTTGAGCTTTGTGCCATGATTCAAACCAATCAAGTTTCTCAAGAGTACATCCTTATGCACTTATTTCAACAATCTCTTTCGGGTAGAGCTAAAAAGTGGCTCAAGCAAGTCAAGCCAAATTCTCACGACATGGAGGGAGATAGTAAAGGCATTCTTGAAGAGGTTCATTTCAGAGGAAAAGACCGCCGAAATGAGAAGGAAGATTGCATCATTTGAACAAGAAGAGGATGAGATTCTTAGTGAAGCTTGGGAAAGGTTCAAAGAGTTGGTACAAGCATGTCCTCACCATGAATACAATTAAAGCTTGCTCATGCGATTCTTCTATGATGGATTGGAACCTAGGTCTAGAGCTAATTTGGATGCGGGGGGCGGGTGGACAATTGATCTAAATCCCCCAAAATCAAGGTGAAGCAACAATTGAAGAGGTAGCGAAGAACTACTCTTGGGGTGGTAGAAGGAGGAATGCACCAAGGAAAGGTGGGATGTATGAATTGGAGAAGGTTGATCAATTGCAACATCAAATTGAGCTTTTGTCAAAGGGGATTGCAAAGTTGAACACGAGTGTAAATAGTGGGATAAGCTCCTCTCAAGTCAATTCTTTCTCTTGTCAAAATTGTGGTGATACAAACCACGATTCATCTTATTGTGGAGGTTTGAGCCCCGGAGCATGTGGCGGTATACAACACAAGGCAAGATGGATATAGGGGAAGTGGCGGTGGAGTAGCTTGGAGACAACCACCACCGGATTTGCACCTTAACCTCAACAATGGAGTCAAAAAGCTCAACCATCCTACAACTCCAACCCTCAATACCAAAACCCACCTCCTCTACAAAATCAAAACCCAAGAGGAAACTACCCAAGAAACAACCAATACAATAACCAAAGCCAATACAACAATCAAAATCAAGTGTCTCAAAGGAGCCAAGAGCAAGCATCTCAACCCGATTCTACACAAACCCAAATTCTTCAACAACTTCAAGCTATGAATCAACAAATGCAAGAGGTCAAGGCTCATAATAAGATAGTTGATTCACAATTAACTCAATTGGACGAGAGAGTCCCTTTTAATTCACTTTCCACTCTACCCGGACAACCACAAACTAACCCATCCCACAACATAAAACCCGACTCTTGCAAGGCAATCACATTGAGATCGGGTACATCCTATGAAGGTCCTAAGTCCGTCAAAACGTTGCGAAGAACCTCCAATTCTGGTCAACTAAGGTTCCGAGAAATTAAAATCCGTCGGTAAGGACGTTTCCGACGGAAAATCCCTCGGTATAACCCAAATTTCCTATAAAGGGGTCTCCGACAACGTGTTCCGACGGAAATCCGTCGAAAACTGGCCTTTTCGACGGATTTTTAAGACATACCGACGGAATATTTCCCTTGTAAATCTCAGGTTTTCTAGTAGTGTGAGTGAGGAAAAGAGAGTTGAAGAAGAGAAGGTTATTGAGAAAGAAGGGAGTGTGGAGAAGAAGAAGCTTAAGGATGAGAAGACAACTTCAACTCCTAGTGAGGCTAGGAATCTTGATGGGCCGGTTCCATTTCCCGGTCGATTTGCAGAGAGGAAGTTGAATGATAAGTTTGCAAAGTTCCTTAGTGTGATGAAGAATTTGCATATCAATCTCCCTTTCATTGAAGTTGTCACACAAATGCCTTCATACTCCAAGTTCCTCAAAGATATTCTCACCAACAAGAGGAAGCTCAATGATGAGCTTATCACCCTTCCCCATCAAGTGAGTGCACTTGTCTAACATAAGATTCCCAAGAAGGAAAAAGATTCGGGAAGTTTCAATTTGCCAGTTAAAATTGGGAACATGGAAGCTAGGGGCGCCTTCGCCGATCTTGGAGCAAGTGTTAGTTTCATTCCTCTATCCATTGCTCAAAAACTTAACATTGAAATAATCCCTACAAGGAACGATCCAATTGGCCGATCGTTCAGTGAAGTTACCTTATGGTGAGCTTGAGGATGTTCCTATTCAAGTTCAACACATTTATGTGCCTTGTGATTTTTTAGTGATGGATATGGAGTAAGATGTTGAAACTCCTTTGATTTTGGGTCGTGAAGCTCTTAAGACTTTGGGGGCGGTGATTAATTATAAGAACAACACCATTACATGTGAGGTAGCCGATGAGAAGATTGTTTTTGAGTTCTTCAAGTTACTCAAGACCCCCATGGTTGAAAATGTTATAGAGTTGATTTTGTAAATAGGAGTTCGATCGGTTGTGAAGGGTCATGATAAAGCCTCAAGATCCAATGGTTGAAGCATTTACATGCAAAGAAGAGTACCATTCTCAAGAGGCAAAAGAGTTTTTCATGGCCATGGAAGAAGCTCAAAAGGAGGAAGAGGTTGAACAACAAGAAGATGAGCTTGAACAAAAGGAGGAGAAATTGGAGGAGAGTTCCAAGCCTCCTCCCAAGGTAGAACTCAAACCCCTTCGCCTTCTTTGAAATATTCTTATCTTGGAAATGAAGGGGAATACCCTATTATTGTCAATGCTACCCTTGATGGTCTTGATTTGGAAAAATTGCTTGTTGTGTTGAGAAAATGTAGAGATGTGATAGGGTATAGTATTCACGATATCGAGGGTATTAGCCCCTCTTTGTGCATGCATCGTATTCATCTTGAGGATGATCAATGCACCTCAATTGAACCTCAAAGGAGGTTGAACCCCAACCTCCAAGAGGTTGTCAAGAAGGAAATTTTGAAATTGCGTGAAGCAAGCATAATTTATGCTATCTCTGATAGCAAGTGGGTTAGCCCGGTTCACATGGTTCCAAAGATAGGTGGAATGACCATCATCAAGGGAGAAAGAGGAGAGGAGATCTCCACCCGGACAGTGACGGGGTGGAGAATGTGTATTGACTATAGGAGGTTGAACAAAAATACAAAGAAAGACCATTTCCCTCTCCCCTTCATGGACCAAATGTTGGAGAGACTTTCTCACCATGCTTTATTTTGTTTTTAGGATGGGTGTTCCTGATTTTTCCAAATCCCTATCCACCCAAATGACCAAGATAAAACTACTTTCACATGTCCATATGGAACATTCGCATACCGAAGAATGCCATTCGAGTTATGCAATGCTCCTTCAACATTCCAATGATGCATGACTTCCATTTTTTTTGAGATGCTTAAAAATGAGATTGAAGTTTTCATGGATGATTTTAGTGTTAGTGGCTCGTCTTTTAACACATGTTTTTATAATCTTGAAAAAGTTTTGAAAAGGTGTCAAGAGACGAGTTTGGTTTTGAATTGGGAATAATGTCGTTTTATGGTTGAGGAGGGTATTGTCCTAGGCCATAGAGTATCAAAGAAGGGCATTGAAGTTGATCTGGCCAAAGTTTTGGTGATTGCAAAGTTGTCTCCTCCTACTTCCATTACGGGAGTGAGAGCTTTTCTTGGGCATGCCGATTTTTACTGGAGGTTTATTAATGATTATTCATCAATCGCCAAACCTTTGACCGAATTACTCAAGAAAGATGTTGTGTACAACTTTAATGAGGCTTGTCTTTAGGCATTTCAAAAGCTCAAAGAAGCTCTCATTTCCTCTCCTGGTGTGCAAGCTCCGGATTGGAGCTTGCCTTTTGAGCTAATGTGCGATGCGAGTGATTTTGCATTAGGTGCGGTGCTTGGGAAAAAGAAAGAAGGAAGATCTTATGTCATCTACTATGCAAGTAGAAATCTTGATGAAGCTCAAAAGAATTACACAACGACGAAGAAGGAAATGCTTGCAGTTGTGTTTTCCATGGACAAGTTTAGGTCCTATCTTATTTACTCTAAAGTGCTTGTGTACACGGATCATATAGTGGTTCGTTATCTCATGACCAAGAAGGAAGAAATGCCACGCCTCATCCGTTGGGTTCTTTCGCTTCAAGATTTTGACATGCAGATGAGAGATAAGAATAGAGCGGAGAACTATGGGGCGGATCATTTGTCTAGGCTTCCTTTTGAGAACAAGGAGGATTTAACAATCAATGAGGAGATGAGATTTGAAACCCTTATGGCTATAGCTTCAACATCTAGCCCATGGTATGCGGATATCACCAACTATCTTGCTTGTGGAGTCACTCCCCCAAAGTTCTCTTCTCAACAAAAGAAGAGGTTTTTCAAAGAAGTGAGGAGATACTTTTGGAATGACCCTTGTTCAAACAATGTGGAGATGGCCTTTTCTGGAAATGTGTTCCGGATCATGAAATTGAAGGAGTTCTTGAGCATTGCCACTCGTTACCATGTGGAGGACATGGGGGAGTTGACAAGACAGTGGAAAAGATTTCTCAATCTCTCTTATGGTGGACAATGATACATAAGGATGCTCAGAAGTTTGTTTCTAGATGTGATAGGTGCCAAAGTGGTGGCATAACCAAAAGAGATGAAATGCCTCAACAAAACATTTTGGAAGTTGAGCCTTTTGATGTTTGGGGTATTGACTTTATGGGGCCTTTTGTTTCTTCATGTGAGAATTTGTACATCTTGGTAGCGGTTGATTATGTGACTAAGTGGATTGAAGCCATACCTTCCCCTACCAATGATCATAAGGTTGTGCTTAAGCTTCTCAAGGATATCATCTTTCCACGGTTTGGGGTTCCTAGGGTGCTAATTAGTGATGGAGGTTCCCACTTTGCCAAGAAGCAACTTGAAACTCTTCTCAAGAGGTATGGAGTTCATCACAAAGTTGGTCTACCTTATCATTTTCAAACTCAAGGACAAGTGGAGGTGTCAAATAGAGAGATCAAGAATCTTCTTAAAAGGATGGTGAACAAATCTAATAAGGATTGGTCCCTCAAGCTTGATGACACAATTTGGGCCCTACAAATGGCGTACTAGACTCCAATTGGTACAACCCCCTTTCGATTGGTCTGCGGGAAGACTTGTCATTTGCCAGTTGAGTTGGAGCATAAGGCTTGGTGGGCTATCAAAGAACTTAACATGGATATGTCATTGGCCGGTGAGAAGAGATTGCTTAAGCTCAATGAACTTGAAGAGCTTAGATATGATGACTATGAGAACTCCAGGCTATATAAGGAGAAGACCAAGAAATGGCATGACCAACTCATAAGAAACGGGCGCTTTAAGATTGGAGACAAGGTGTTGTTATTCAATTTTAGGCTTCGTTTGTTTCCCGGAAAGCTTAAATCCAAATGGTCGGGGCCTTTCATGATTTCAAAGACTACTCCTTATGGTTCTTTTGAGTTAGAGGCGGGGGATCATAAGTTCATGGTTAATGGCAATCGTTTGAAGCACTATTTTTGCAAGGATGAAGTTGGTTTGATCGAATGCATGAGGCTTGATCCTATGGATCCTAAGCCACCCCATTGATGATAACTTCTCGGGAGGCAACCTGAGTTCTCTCAACTCTTTTATTTATTTATTTTCTCTATTTGGTCGATTTTAGTTGATTTTTCTTATAGTTCTTATCTTACGTTCTCTTGTTTTCTTGTGTGATTTTTGTAGGAATTTGAACTTTTGGAACTTTGAGTTTGTGGATTAAGATTTGAGGGAGTTCAGATTTTAATGAATTTGTTTTCAAGTGAAAAGGTTGGATTAAGAAGGAAGAAAAAGGAGAAAAATCATTTTCAAGGTTCAACTAAGAGCCGCGCCCTAGGGAGAGCCCTCTCCAAGGACCCGCGGGCGCGGCTGAGCAAGGAAGGGCGCGGACAGGGCTTTGAAGTTTCACCCTCGAGTTCCTGGAGATGCCTCGCCGCGCCCATGGAGAAGGCGCGGTCAAGACACCGTGGGCACGACATCAGGGTTACCGCGGGCGAGGCATTAAAGCCCGCGGAGGCGGGTTCCTGGGTTCTTAAACCCGATTTTGTTCCAAACTCGAGGCTTCTTTCCCATTTCTTCTTTATTTCGACTCCCCTCTCCTTCTCACTCTAAAAATATCCCCAACCCCCTCAAACCCTTTTCGAACAAAACCTCACAAAATCCTACTCATACTCAATTAAATTTCCACAAATTTCCATCAAACTACATCAAATTCATCATACTCATCATTTCCTCATCAAATTGGGTCTAAAAATTCGTGGGTTCTCCATTGGAAATTCTTGAAGCTTGCTTGTGGAATATTTTAATTGAGGCTAGTTGGAGTTGATTTCGCTCACATATTGTTGGTATAATCACTTCCTCTCTAGTTTATTTGATTTATAAGCTTTGTTTTGGTGAATGAATTGAAAGTCTTATGGCATAATTTTGGTGATTTTTGATGCTTGAGTGGTTATTTTTGTCGGAGTAAGTTGATAATTCTTGGTTGTTGGTTGATATTTGTGATTATTGGTGGTTAATCTTGGTTGGTTTGTGATTGAATTGGTAACTTGGTGAATTATGAAGGGGTGTGTAGTTTGTGAAGCTTTGTGTAGTAAGTGGGATTGTTGCTTGTTATTGGAGTTGTGTTGATTGAATTTTGGTGATTGTGAAAATGGTGTTTGGTTTTAAGAAGAAAAGAGTGGGAAGGAGCCTCAAAGTTCCACTTCTCAAACCCCTCAAAACAATGAGCAACCACCACCGCCCTTGCCACCACTTAAATTCCATAATAAACACCACAAACCCATATACGATAACTTGTTATCCCCAAAAATCCAACTCACCAAGAACTACCACCAAGAAACAACAACCAAACTTGGTATAGATGAGGATTGTTGGTTTTTATTCAACAATTTGAGGATAGGCTCCTTTAGGTCCAATGCATATCGAGCCTACCCTTGAATTTCTAGCCTCCTTTGAATGCCATGCCACCGGAGACAAAGACCTTTTACATCTCCTTCCAACTTTTAAACAAGAAAGAAACCATGAATCTTCGTCAATTAAATCAATTCCTCGACCTTAAACCCGATGCCAACCTTTTCTTTCCCGAGCATGAGGCTTTACATGATTATAACCCCCTTGCATGGGGGAAGAGCATCTCAAGAATGGATAACTTCAATGCTAAGTACTCCTTGGCTAGTCAGATCATGCACCCCGCTCTTCGACTCCTACACCGAATTCTTGGGTACATGGTATTCAACAAGCAAGACTTGGGTAAGATAACCGCGGAGGAAATCCGGGTTTTGGGGCTTGCTTCTCAGCCGAATTTGGGCCATAGGGTGAATTTTGGTTATCTCTTCACCAAGTGTATTAAGTCTATTCTTTCGGGGACGAAAGCGGGGGAGATTCATTGTGGTGGGATGATCACAAGGTTGGCGGAAAAGTTGGGGCATAAGGATAAGTTACGTTCTTGCACCCCCGTTGAGAAGAGTGATGGAAGTGACATTTGGTTTGATATTGAACAATTAAAAACCATGAATTTTATTGGTGACACGGAGGATAAGGGAAGGACGTGGAGCTTGTCTCCCTTGAGCTCATTGTCTCCTCCCCAAGCCGGAGTTCACTTCTTTTACTAGGGAAGGAGTTAATCACCCATGGTGGGTGAGAAAGGATTCGAGTATCCTCCCGCGTGCAAGAATGGAGGATGACGGAGATGATGAAGAGGGTGGTAATGAGGAGGAAGATGAAGATGAGGTGGAGGTGGTTCCTCCTATTCAACAACAACAACAACATCAACGTTAACAACAAGGAAGAAGGAGACGTCAACAACAACAACAAGTCTACCAAAAACATGACTACCAACAAGAGATGGCGGCTATGCGAGCACAAATGAAGAGAATGGAACTTAGCATGCAGGTTATGTTCGCCTCCCAACAACATAATTTCTTTCAAACAAATGCCCTTTATGATGCTAGTGTGCGTAGAGGGGATGTCACTCCTCCAGTTAACTATCCATATGTGTCGTCTTAACAAGGGCCTATGCCATCTTGGAGGGGTGACAACCAACCTACGTACCCCTATTGGTCGGGTCCTTTGGACCCCAATGTGCCAAGACGCGAGTTTCCCGATGAGTCCGGTCATTATGACTACTGGGTTTTGGGTGGGAGTGATTATAGGGGTGATCCTAACTACCCCTACATTGATCCCTCTCACCCTTTGCCTCTAGTTCAACCCGAGCCATTTGACCAATTATCCGCATCCCAACTAGACCTTTTCAAGGGTCATTATAGGTGGCCTCCCGGTTACACCGGAGGTTGGGAACCCCCACTAGTAGAAATAGGCGACCCCCCCTTTAGCACCGGTTCTTGAAAACCGGTGGCAAAAGAAATGGGCGAGATTGGAAAATTCAGAGTTGGCACCGGTTACAACCAAAACCGGTGCCAACTAGTCTAATTAGCACAGGTTAAAACCGGTGCCAACCAAAAAAAAAAAAAAAACGAAGAAAGCAATAGAGTTGGCACCGGTTCGTCTTAAACCGGTGCCCACTTTAGTAGTTAGCACCAGTTTAAACTGGTGCCATTAAAAAAAACCGGGCTTCTCAGCTCGTATTTCTTCTTCTTCTTTTCTTTCCCCCTAATTTTTCAACTTGTTTTTTCCCTCAGCTCGTTCTCACCTTCTCTTCCAGGCCACCACCTCCGAATTCCCACCTTTTCCATTGAAGCCGTTTTTGAGCTCTCTCACTCCATTGAAGCAGCTGCATGCACCTCCTTCTCTCTCCATATCTCTCCTCCATTGAACTCGTGTTCTCTATTCTCCATTGAAACGCATTCTGAGTTTTCTCACCTCCATTGAAACAGCTTCGAGGTAAGATTTGGGCCATTGCGGTCTTCTTAATCTACCGAATTTCTTTGCAACGTAGGGTTTGTCATTGATTTGGTTTTCAATATTGTAATTTTAAGGTTCTGGTTTTATTTCTATTTTTTGTTAAACAAAATAAGTAGGAGAAGAAGAGAGTAGGTCCTACCTGTTTCGGGGTTTTCTTGAGGTGTCCTACGGGAGAGTTACAGCACCGGGAATGTACGCCTGACTTCTATACCTGCAAAACCACGAAAATCCGGTTGGGTGGAGTACCGCCTCCGAAGGTCAAGTTAGTATGATTCCGGATGAAATTACGCACGGAAGGTAAATTGGTTCTCTCGGATTCCGGGAGATTCCGCAATTAATATTGCTCGGGTTTTGTGGGAGTATTTATGAATGCCAATAAATGAGGTAGATTCCTCTATTTATAGCAGATGGATCTGCTCCCCCATGGGGGGTACAATTCCACGTGGCATCCATTGGTTGGATGCCCCTGATGCAATAGGATGGCGACACATGTCAGACCCCTATAGGGCCACGTGTCCAGGGTAATTTTTACCCTAAACATTTGCCCCTCACGGGTGCTGACGTGGCTATGCCATGTGGCACCTGTGACACGTGCCAATCAGGATGGAAGGCGACGATTCGCTTCCTTCCCCCTCTTTTTTTTCAAATTTCAAACTAAGGGGAAAGAGGAGGTGACGGTTCACCTTCTAAGGTCTCCTATAAATAGGAATCCCCCTCCTTTCATTTCTCACTTTGTCATTTTTGAGAGAAATTTCTTGAGAGAAAAAGCAAGAGCTCCTAACCCCGCCTGCTTGCTCGTGTAAACAACCTTTATCTTCTTCCGGATATCGCTTGTGTTACGCAGTCCGTCTCACTAAGGTATCCTTCTAACTTAATCGGTTTTTTTGATTGGATGTTTGATTACGCTGCAACCGGCTTTTGTCGTCTGGAGCTTTTTAGGCAATTTTTTATAAATGGCGTCTATCGAAAATCTCAACCGGTGTAGACCGTCTGGGTTATCTTCTGGCACTTGTCGAAGTTGCACTCAATAGACCCTCAGCCGGTTTACACCGTCTGGGGCATCAAACACGCAATCTCATTGGTGAGTTGCATTCAATAGGCCCTCAGCCAGTGTAAACCGTTTGGGGTATCTTCAAGAAATCTCATTGGTGAGTTGCATTCAATAGGCCCTCAGCCGGTGTAAACAGTCTGAGGTATCTTCAAGCAATCTCATTGGTGAGTTGCATTCAATAGGCCCTCAGTCGGTGTAAACCGTCTGGGGTATCTTCAAGCAATCTCATTGGTGAGTTGCATTCAATAGGCCCTCAACCGGTGTAAATCGTCTAGGGGATCTTTAATCAAACTTTATTTTGGCCTGCCTTGCTGTTTTCCCAGCCGGTCTCACACCGTCTAGGGGGTGAGCAAGCAATTCCTTCCTAAACTGTTTTGCTGGAACCCCTGACCGGTCTTTGCCGCCTGGGGTGCCTTCAAACAGCCTTTTCATCTTAACGAATACACAACCGACCTTCAGGCCGCCTGTATTGGTTTCTTTCAATTTCTTTGAGCTGCCTTCTTGCGAACCTCAGCCGGTTTATGCCAACTGGGGGGTCTTTGGACAATCTGATAAAAATCCCAGATTATTTGCTTCTGCAAATCTTACCCAACCGGCTTTTCCCGCCTGTGGTATCTTTAGGCAACATTGGTGATTAATTTTCCTTCTTTTGCCAATTTTTAGTGCTCAAAGTGATACTGTTTGGGGTATCTTTGGTCAACAACCGTCTCCAAACTTCTATTCAATCTCAAGGTAACGTCTTGGTTCCTTGTCTTTTTACAGTTTATTTTCAATCTTTTGGCTGTAAATACCTTAAAATAATGACCTCACCCATCAAACACACGGCACGCCACACTTTAGAGGTCAGCCGGTCTCCTGGTACGGCTGAGTCTAGGACTGGGGGTGCTACCTCTGGGTACGGGGAGTCTCCTTGTTCATCTCCGAAACCGACCGTCTCTGTCTCTATGCAGGACGCAATGGCTTGCACAAACAAGACTGCCTTCGACCCAAAGTACAGAGAGGCAGACTCAGGCGAGTTGCCGCCTGACCCTAATCATGCAGAGGTGACAAGGGATTCACCGCATGGCACCCCAAGCACTCCCAGCGATGGGATTTTAGGAATAGGAATGGGAGGCGATGAAGATGCCGCCTTCTAGAGTCGAGCGGGAACACCAAGAGGGTGCCAGCGATGACGAAGCCGCCTCCTCATCTGGTAGAGAGCAGAGTGACAGGAGCTGCAGCCTATTGACGCCAGATGCTAATAGCGAGGCGGAGGAGAGGCCTAATTGGAATAACAAAGGCGACCCATTCCTCGTCGCCGTTTCTGCCAAGGATAGGGCTAGCATGGCAAACAACTTGGAGGACTTCATAAAAATTCGCCCTCTTGTGAAAAAATGGAAAATAATTGTGCCACCTGAGATGGGCACTATTGTTTGGGAAGACGAGCAGCCCAATGCAAACGGGTATTTTGACTGCTATGAAGCGGCATTCCTGGCTGGTCTCCGCTTCCGCCTTCATAGTACAATAAAGGCCATCCTTCGAGGATATGGCCTTGGTATCTAGCAGTTAACCCCCAACTCATGGGTTAACATTTTGGGTTACATTGCCGCCTGCGAGATGCAGAAAATCAACCCCGGCTGGGAGGCCTTCGTTCACATGCATTACTTGAGCATAAGTCCAGGCGGTTGGAGGGCCTGGTACACATTGACAACCTATCCCCAGTACCTGATGACTTTAGACAAACCGTCTAAGTGGTCTGACTGGAAGAACAGGTTCTACTTGGTCTCCGCCCCTACTTAGGAGGAGAACCGGGAGTATAGGATATACAACCGGAAGCCGACCCTTCTGGGTCACAAGTGCAAGAAGCCTCGTATCCCGGATGAGGACTATGAGCGAATAATAGAGTCTAAGTTCTTTGAACAGACCACCACAACCCTCTCCAATGGGGATTTAATAAGTGTACCCAGAAATCGGGTACCTAGGCACGTATTTCTTCGAAACGAGGCGTTTCTGTCCGTCTGTAAGCTTAGCACTCAGTTTGATAAACGTAGGTCACATTAGAGATTGCCCCTACTATATTTTATAATAACTCGCTCCTTGTTTGATTTGTTTCTCTGACTGGATGGGTTCTTTTGTGTAGTGTGTGGATTAGCAATGTTGCCTGCTGACAAGACACCCGCTAAGTCAGCCGCTGAAATCCGCAAGGCTAATGCGGAGAAAAAACTTGCTGCCCAGGCGGCGAAGAAGGTATCTTGCTTTTTCTTTTTTTTCTTTCTTCATAAATTTCCATTTGGCTTCTATGCTGCCTGATAGCTATGTTTATTTTTAGGATGGAAGCAAGGTGCCCCATTCCGTTTCCAAAATAATAAGGCCTTGTCCTGGAGAGGAGCCCTTCAACCCTTCTTTGCTTGGCAAGCCTATGCAGGTCAAGTCGCACTCCCGGCTCCAGCCAGAAGCCTCTTCTGGCAGCCGGCAGTCGGTAGGGGGGAAGTATGTTGCCTTCTCACCATCTTTTTCTGGTGCAGATCACTCCCCTCGCTGGCCGGATGTACAAAGGTACGCTCGGGCCATGCTGAAGGCCGTCCCAAAAGAAGAGAAGGAGGCGATCCCAGGGATCCACACCTTGAATGCCGACCAGGTTCTAGCTGTCCTGTCAAAGGTACATAATCTTTCAATTTGTTTTAAGTCATTATGCCGCCTGGCCCCTTCTGACACCGTTTGGGGTTTTGCAGTCAATGCTGCGCGTGGAAGGGCTCAAGAAAGCCTATGCCCGCAAGTGTGAGGAGGTAAGACGGGCTAAACGAGATGCGTCTAACGCCCATAACGTTGTCCAGTATTCCATGATTATGCATGAATTGAAAACTAAAAGCATAATCATGCAAAAGGCGGATTCCATCAAGACGCTCCAGAAGGCGCTCAATGAAGCCGACACCAAGATCCACAATCTCAAGGCTGAAAAGGAGAATGCCGAGGCAGAGCTAAAAAAGGTGAGAGACTCTTCCAAACTTCTCGAGGTGGCCAGGAAGGAGAACACAAATCTCCTTGCCATTGATGCGCAGGAAACGAACCAGGCGGCTCCGGAGCCTTATGAGGAGCGGGTCCAAAAGCATATTGAGGCCATGTAGGCGGAGATCGGCTCAGAAGGGGGAGATAATCATGAGGAGATTATCCCTCCTGTCCCAGGAGCCGCCTTGTAGAGCCAGGATCAGCCTCCGCCTCAGTCTTAAGCTCTTTGTCTTCCAACTTTCCGGCCTGCGTTTCGTGTATCTGATGTATCTTTCTTCACCGAACGGGGATCCGGCTAACACTTTAAACAAATTTTTAAATGTTAATATAATTTTATGCCGACTAAGTCGGTCATCTTTGCAACACTTGTTCTATTTTTTCTTTTCATTGTTTGTTTGCTCTCTCTCTTTTTTTTTTTTTTTTTGGCATTGCCGAATGCATTGACTATGTCTGCCCCTGGGTGGGTGATTGTTTAGTTACACTAAGCAAATAGCCGCCCATACATGTCCAGGTCAATAATCAACCGATCTGGGTCAGGCGGGTTTAGGTAAGACGCATGTTAATGCGCTGATTGCCGCTTGAGTCGTGCTTAGAGAATGAAATCGGGGTCTGTTTGACCACTTGTGCGAGAAGTCTGAGCTAGCCTATGTCGGTTGACTATAAACCTCTCATCGGCTGGGTTACCTTGGGGTAACATTCATATGGAATCTTTCCCGAATTGGTGGGAAGTAAATTAGATAGAATTTTCGCCGCCTTAGTTGCCTTGGAGCAAAGAAGACTGCGGCTTGAATTATAATTTTCCCGTTTGGGGTACCATGGGGTAATAGTCGGTGAAGGTCTGTTGAGGGTTGGTTAATGGGAGCATAAGCCGACTCGGTTGCTTTTTGGCAATAGCTGGCTCCCTAAAAAGATTTAATTTTGCCGCCTGTACTGCCTAGGGGCAATAACCGGCTCTATCTTGTTTGCAATAGGTCTTTCGAACGGTCATGGGCTTAACCTAGCCGGTTAAGACCGTCCGACCTTTTGACGCTTAGAACAATATACCATCCGGAAGGGAGATGTTCTCTTTGACAAATTCACCCGGAAGGGCGTTGCCGGAAGTCTGTTCGGAGGTGAAGCAGACGGTTTAATATGTTGGCTTTGTGCCTTTTAACCGGCTAAGTTAGGTACTTAGCGTTTGTTTGGTTTATGTTTGGGGCAAACGCATGCCCGTTCTTAGAAAATCCCCGGATGTGTTGTTTGTTGGGTTTTGTAGTGACCCGACACTACGCGGAAGGAAACCCACCAAGACCCGCCCCTTAATTAAAGCAATTAAACAAGCATAATAAACTTAATCAAAAAAGATTAAGAACAAGAATTATACCTTTGACGCGTGCTTCGCTCCTAAAGAGCTCTTACTTCAAAATCCCGAAAAGACGAGATCTCTGACGGATCGTACCCTCAAACCCGACCCGAGCGTCCCAAGTCTTGAAGGTTAGTCAAGACCCGGACAAAAATAACTATGAGTTTTACGAATCAAAGGTTTACTCTTTTATTAGAGTTGTCTTTTTAATTCCACTCAAGGTTGTCTCAAATCCAAATACCAAGCTTGGTATTTATAGGGAAATGATCCCTTGATTCTCATTCCCCAACCAATGTGGGAGAATGTATATTTTGCTAATTAATTTATTTCTAAAATAAATTAATAAACAAAACTAATCACAATGTAACAAGTATCAAATAGAGAGAGAAGGTTAGGTGAGGACCATGAATGGGTGAGGGGGACCATTGCCTTGCTCCTCAAGGCCTTGCCCCAAGCTTGGTCCCCACCCCTCACCAAAACCGGCACCTCATGGACAGCTGGGCTGGCAGCCTCCCTTGGCTGCCTTTGCTAGCACGCACTGGCCTAGCACGCATCAGCCCCAGCACTCTGCGAGCTGCTGGGCGCTGGTGCTGCTAGCCTAGTGCTGCTGCCTAGCTCTCCCTCGCACACACTCTCGCATAGGGCCTCTCGCACAGTCAGCCAGCCATGCTAGCATGCGCACACCCAGCTAGCGCACTATGCACGCAAGGCCTAGCATGCGTGCTGCTAGCGAGCCACGCATGCTGGGTATGGTGCTCCTTGCTAGCATGTTATGCTTGGTGCTGCCATGCGATGGGCTGCCTGGTGCTTGTGTGGCTTGCGATAGCTGCCATGCACACCCAGGCACCCATGCTAGCTTGTGATGGGTTGCCAGGGCGCGCCTAGGCTACAATGGTGCCTAGCACACACATGGTGCACCTAGGCTTGCGATGAGCTAGCCTAGCCTAGCTACGGCTACGCTCATACTTGTTGCTTGTGATTTTGCGACGATCGGTCTCGACACCCTAGGCTCGATTTCCGACGTCTGTATTCGTAAAACTTTGTTGACTCATTAAATCCTTTCGGATTAATTCGTCGTCTCGGATCGGTGATTCGATTGGGTTCGACCCGAAGGGTTCAGTTAAGATTAAGCTGTAATATCAATTGTACCTCGATATTACTGATCGGAAGCGGCCTCCATCTAGGCATTCCGATCACTCGACCTTACTGAAGAATTAGCTCTGTAATAATTCTGAACCCTCTAGCGGAAGAATACACTTGTTGGAAGGACATCATTCCTTTCAATCTCCCACTTGTCCTTCCGGACAAGTGTGCTTATTGTGTATAGCTCATTTCCTTTGTCTCTTAATGTTTCTTCGTGAACTATAAGGTAAGATTCTTTGTCATCCTTATTACGTTCAGAAGTGTTTCTCGATCTCTGAGTTCGACTGTCAATATGCAGATGATTTCTAAAATCCATCTGAGCACGGCCATGCATTTTCACAGTCTCACTCTTCGAGCTGCCTTTTAAACAACAAAACATTTTCCCTATTGTTAGTAGGGGGACAATCCCAGTCTTGTATTGTAAGTTCTTCTTACTAAGAGGACATAGACTCCCGAGTGTTCCCGTTATGATCCCTAGTTACGGCAGACGTTTGGAAACATCAAAGAGCCTAGTACTCGAACAAGAAAACTTCACAGTACTCATGGTCGAAGGCAATAAGTTCTGATAGCCATAATGAGAAATGTACTTATGACAAAACTTTAATCTTTCTTAAAGTACTCTCATAGGTCTTATCCAGTACAGTTCTAAATTGTACCTGTGCAAATGATTTATGACTGTCACGTCCTCGCAGCACAAGAAACGGTGCTGTAAATCATACTACACACTAATCTATGGCGGTCATCAATCGTCCATCTGTTAGATGACCTCGATTAAGGATACTTTTCGATTTAATATTCAATGTTCACTTAAAAGGTGTTTCTTTATCCAAGACATGGTCTTGATACCCTGTTTTGAATATTTCCGTAAATCGAATGGACTCATTATTTAATTCTAAACCAAAATTAAATAGTAATGGAGTGAATGATAATTTTGCACAAAAATTAATTACTCCATTAATGAATGGTTTTTGTACAGTGTCTTACATTAAATCAACCCGTTTAATTAAAACACATGTACAGGGAATTTCAAAGCCAGTCTCCAACAAGCTTGATTCCCATTGCCTCAACGTGTTTGTTGTGTTTCACTTGAGGCAAAGGTTTAGTCAAAGGATCGGCTACATTATCATCCCTGCCGATCTTACAAATTCTGATTTCACCTTCGGATTTCCATTCCTTTATCATGTGAAATCGCCTTTGCACGTGTTTGACCTTCTGGTGTTCTCTCGGCTCCCTGGCCTGAGAGATAGCTCCATTATTATCACAATAAAGGTCTATCGGTCCCCTGATTGAGGGTACAACACCAAGTTCACTAATGAACTTGCGAATCCAAATAGCTTCCTTGGCTGCTTCCAAAGCGGCCAAGTACTCTGCTTCAGTTGTAGAGTCTGTAGTGGTGCTCTGATTGGCACCCTTCCAGCTAAACGCTCCTCCATTCAGACAGAATATATACCCCGACTGTGACTTGAAGTCGTCTCTGTCAGTTTGGAAGCTAGCGTCGATGTAACCTTCAACAACCAGTTCTTTGTGGCCTCCATACACCAGGAATTTATCCTTATTCCGCAGTCCAATGCGCCTCTCCTGGGTTCGATTGGTATCGACTCTTTGCACTTAGGGCATATGATACATCTTGCCTTGTACATATCATGGCATACATGATCGATCCGATTAGCGAAGCATATGGGATCTGATTCATTCTTTCTCGCTTAACAGGTGTCTGCGGACACTGTTTCTTGCTGAGAGTTATGCCATGGGACACGGGTAAATGCCCTCTTTTGGCATTTTCCATGTTGAATGGAGCCAGTACCTTATCAATGTAAGTACTCTTGCTTAATCTAATCATCCTCTTAGTTCTATCCCTGTAGATCTTGATGCCTAATATGTACTGTGCCTCTCCTAAGTCCTTCATTGAAAAGCACTTTCCCAACCAGCCCTTTACGGACTCCAATAATTTTGTGATGTTTCCAATGAGCAGTATGTCATCGAAATATAGGATTAGGAATGCAATATCACTCTCACTGACCTTCTTGTATACACAAGACTTATTTGGATTCTTGATAAAACCAAACTTGCTGATGGCTTCATCAAATCGCAGTTTCCAACTTCTGCTGGCTTGCTTTAGTCCATAAATGGACTTCTTCAGCTTGCAAACCTTTCCAGCGTTGCCTGGATCGAAAAAACCTTCTAGTTGTGTCATATAAACAGTTTCTTCTAAAATCCCATTAAGGAAGGCGGTTTTGACATCCATTTGCCATATTTCATAATCGTAATATGCAACAATCGCTAGGATGATCCGGACGGACTTTAGCATTGCAACTGGTGAAAAGGTTTCGTCATAGTCAATCCCGTGGACTTGTCTATAACCTTTTGCCACCAGTCTAGCTCTGTATATTGATACTTTTCCACCCTTGTCTGTCTTCACTTTGAAGATCCATTTGCAACCAATGGGTGTATAACCCTCGGGCAAATTCACCAAGTCCCAGACTTAATTTTCAGACATGGAGTCCATCTCGGATTTTATGGCCTCTTGCCATTTTGCAGAGTCGGGGCTCCTCATATCTTGCTTGTATGTCGCCGACTTATCACCATCCATGACTAGGATGTCCTGATCATCGGTTAAGACAATACCGAGGTATCTGTCTAGTACAGATCTTTGTCGTTGCGACCTACGTAGGGTAATCGGTTGAGCATTTACATTGTCTGTTTGACTCTGACCAATCTCCTTAGATGCTTCCAAAGTATCAGATTGTTAGTTTTGTCAGTTTGACATTGTTGCTCGTCCTCTCGAACTTCATCGAGTTCGATTTTCTTCCCACTTGTCATTTTAGAAAGGTGATCCTTCTCCAAAAAGACACCATCACGAGCAACAAACACTTTGTTCTCGGATTTATTGTAGAAGTAATACCCTTTGGTTTCTTTTGGATGTCCCACAAAGAAACACTTATCCGATTTGGGGTGAAGTTTGTCTGAAATTAATCGCTTGACATATGCTTCGCATCCCCAAATCTTGAGAAAAGACAACCTAGGAGGTTTCTTAGTCCATAATTCATATGGAGTCTTTTCAACAGCTTTTGACGGAGCTCTATTCAGTGTTAGTTCTGCTGTTTGTAGCGCATGTCCCCAGAAAGAGATAGGGAGTTCACTAAGACCCATCATCGATCGAACCATGTCTAACAAGGTCCGATTCCTCCGTTCGGACACTCCGTTCCATTGAGGAGTTCCGGTAGGTGTCAACTCTGAAAGAATGCCACATTCTTTCAAGTGATCGTCGAATTCATGGCTCAAATATTCGTCACCTCGATCCGATCGAAGTGCTTTAATTTTCTTACCAAGTTGATTTTCAACTTCTTTCTGAAATTCTTTGAACTTTTCAAAGGATTCAGATTTATTCGACATTAAATAGATATAGCCATATCTACTATAATCGTCGGTGAAAGTGATGAAATATCGGTAACCTTGCCTTGCGGATGTGCTCATAGGTCCACACACATCCGTGTGTATTAGACCTAATAAGTCACTTGCCCTTTCTCCCAACTTGGAGAATGGCTGTTTTATCAACTTGCCTAATAAGCATCCTTCGCAATTTTCAAACGACTCTAAGTCGAATGAGTCAAGAACACCTTCTTGAAGAAGTTTCTTCATAAGTTTGATGTTAATATGGCCAAGACGACAATGCCACAAGTAGGTTTGATTCGACTCGATGGTCTTAGCTGGTGGTATCAACTCTTGTCTAATCTTATGTAAAACATGCAATTTAATTGAACATAAATTTGTAAGACAAACTTGAAACAACTATTGTCAAAAGTCTTACATTTGAAATTCCTAGGTGTCCAACAGCATGGATCATAGTATGTTCAAAGCATGATGAAAACTAGAAATAGTTTAATTACATGTCATAGACAAAATAGTGCATGCAAGCACGACAGAAAAACCATCTTCGTCGTCTCTTTGCTCTTGCACCAACACTTGATAAGCTTCTCACTTGGTCCCTAAAAAGGCAACATTAAGTGAGTCATACTTGGTATCCAATACCATATGATAAGCTTAATCCACAAGTGTTAAGGAAGATACCTGAGGCGGATGCTCCATTCCTCTCCTCCTCTTCCCGAAAGAGCTTGCATTCTCTCTTGAAGTGGCCTTGCCCGCCACAGTAGAAGCAACGCATCTTAGCTTTAACCTTGAGATCCCTCCTTCTTGATGGTCTTTTGGTTGCCCCAAATGAGTTGGCCTGGTGAAGAAGCTCCACCACATTCTTTAAGGAATGTGTCTCCTTTGAATCAGAAATATATGCCTTTATGCATCATACCCTGAGTGGAGTGAAGTGAGCAAAATATGACCAGCCATTCCATCTTCTAGTTGAATTCCGAGGAGTTCCATGTTCT
Source organism: Chenopodium quinoa (assembly GCF_001683475.1). NCBI lineage: Eukaryota > Viridiplantae > Streptophyta > Magnoliopsida > Caryophyllales > Amaranthaceae > Chenopodium > Chenopodium quinoa. The sequence continues at coordinate 2,672,185 of NW_018745675.1, read as the reverse complement.
TGAAGAGCCTAGTCATTCTTGCCACATGGGGTCGGAGGGGCATACCTGCTCTCAACTTAGTGTTGCAGACCGTAGACCAAAGATGGTACCTCTCTTTTGCAAGTCAACCTTGATCCGATGGCTTTACATTCATGTCCGTAAGTGGCCTAGTCACTTCAAACAAGAGTCCATCATTGTTGTCGTTCAAACTCTTAGAGAATCTCACATCGACAACATCCATTAGTCCTCCAAGGAACAAATCCGGGAAAGAGAATGGAAGTTTTTCTTTCCATTCTTTCGAGATGGAGTTAGCCATGAGTTGTGACATTAATTTGCAGTCTTTCGACCATGCACAATAAGTATCCAAAACATATTCCTTGGAACAACTCTGGAGATTTCTCCTAAGTTCTTCTTCCCATTCATCAAGGTTTGTTAAGTTAAGCTTGATAGCTAACTTTTCGGGGAGTTCCGGGCACATTTGGTTGAGTTACTTGCAGACACGATTTCTACAATTTGAAAGAATTTGAAGTGAAAAACCATTCGTACATCAGTAAGTTGAAATTTAAAGCGTTCATGCACACATTCACACTTATTGAACATTTTATCCATGCATTTGAATAATGTCCCTTATGGGCGAGATTAAAATGATTCCGAGATCCCAAAGATCAAGAAATGGTTAAGCATGCTTTGGCTTGTCTTAACCATTAAATATCTTAAGGTAAGAAATCCAATTGCTTATAGCTCCAAAGTACTCTCGGTTTGATAAAATGTCGCATCTAATGCATTCTTGACATTTTATCTCTTTTGCCACGACATCTAAGGACTCCTTACTGATATCGTTGAGCTTAACCAAGACAACTTGTATACCTAGTATACCTTACGTTCCTAGGGAAGTAGTGATGCCTCGGTTTGGCGTAATCCATCACGTACGCGCATTAGTTCGGTAAGTGTTGTTCTTGGAACGACAAATTTTAGCTCAATATTATTAAGGGACCTAGGGTTTCTATGTTTGTTGATTTAAGTGAACTTAACTAATCATCGCAACATTATAGAAATCCTAGAAATGCATCTAGCAATCATATATATAATAGCAATATATAAGGCATAAAATAGATGCATTTGGCAACTAGCATGACCCCTTGAAATCTTCAATTTCCATGGGTCTTCATCTTGGCTCGTCTTTGTCGAAACACCGTCTTGAGACATCTTGGCCAAAATTAAATAAAAGAAGCTAGCTAGAACGACTAAGATTAATCTAATAGTACAAAAATACTTAACGGTTTGCAGACGGTATTTAGATTTACAAAAATACATAACGGAGCGCAGTCCGTATTTTCTATCCTAGTCGGGCCCTACTACTTGCCATATTCAAATAACCTGTTTTGAAAGTAATCTTTCATTCACCCGTTCACTATTTGTGAACGGCCCATGCAATTTTACGAAATACATAATTGAACACGCAAAACTAGTAACTAAATTAGGTCGTTAATCCAATTAATGCGCCTAATCAAAACTAGTCAAAGGGGTTTAATTCATTATTTCCAAACGCAAAAGGCTAACGCATTTAATTAAGCTCCCACTAAATTCTGCATCCGTGCTTAATTAATCCGATTAATTAAGTCGACATAACCCGTAATTTGTCAAAATTTTGCAAAATTGAAAATCGAGGTTTTTAGCCTCGTTAAAATAATTAATCAAAATTATTAACACGGCAAAAATCGCAAAATCATAGCTCAAGTTCTAAGCACAAAGAGCATCATCCTATGATGGATGGCGCACCATGGCTGCTAGGCAGCCCATGGCCCTTGCGCCATGGTGCGTGGTGCTGGCAGCTAGCAAGTGTGCCTAGCACAGCCTGCCTTCCTAGCTAGCACCAGCAGCATGCTACGCATGCTTGCAGCTTGCTGGCGCAGGAAACAATAGGCTGGCTGGCTGGGGCTTGCTGCCTCGCTACCCAGCAGCAGCACAAGCGTACCAGCAGCCTAAGGCCCCATGCGCCAGCTCACGCACCACACAGCAGACCCCTCCTCGCCATACAACCACGCACCAAGCGATGCAAAACCATATGCGCACCACAGGCAACCTACATGTGGGCTGCTAGGCAGCCTGGCTAGCCTTGGTGACTCTTGCGGTTTTGCATTGTTTTGCGTGCATTTTACAATTCTAAATCAAATTTTAGAATTAATTTGAGGGAAAATAAAATAAAATAAAGTCTAACTTAAACAAATTTACTTTATTGGTGCACAAGCCTAAATTTATCCAAAATGTCCATTTTGAATTAAATTAGGTCAAACTTTATGCTTAAAATAAAATGAGCTATGTCCAAAATTAATCTTGCCAATATGCAAATTAATAATGAATTTGTCAAAAGGGAGTTGGAAAAATAAATTAACCATCCAATGATAAAATTTTCCAACTTGCGTACTTGTGTAAAATACCAAGATTACATCTTCCAATATGAAGATTAATCAAATTTTACTCACAAGTAATTGAACTTAATGGATTCTAATCAACCAAAACATGAAAAAATCCAAACTTTGTTCAACATGGAATTTAGGGTTAGGGTTCCAATCATTTAAACATTTAAAGATTAGAACTTTAATATTATTTGGGAACTTAAAATACAAAATCACAACAAGTTTTCACACCTTATTGCAATTTATTTGCAAAATTGTGAAAAAACAAGTTTATGTGATAAATTGGTATATCAACTTAAGCACTAATAAACACTCCATTATTATGCTCAAGGATATTTTAAAACCAGTAGATTAGTGATGCAAAAGTGCATTTAATCTAACCTTGTAATGCTTGCTTTAATCAAGGCTTAAAAGAATTAAAAAATTTCGTTGAAAAACGAAAACCCCAGAAAAATTGGGTTTCTGGTTCGAATTTGGCTTCTGGACACTCCTAAAAGGAATGAAACAGTTCCGGAATGTCGATTCCACCCAAAAATTACTATTTTTGAGCCAAAATCTGGGTTCGACAGCCAAATCGAAAATAAAATCGAGTTTTAAAATTAATTAAAACGAGCATCTAATCTAATTAGATGAACATGAACCAGAAAATTAAATTCTTTAAAACACCTTAATTAAACAATAATTGCAAAAATTAAAAGGAGCGTGGCTCTGATACCACTGTTGGGTTTCGTAGTGACCCAACACTACGCGGAAGGAAACCTACCAAGACCCGCCCCTTAATTAAAGCAATTAAACAAGCATAATAAACTTAATCAAACAAGATTAGGAACAAGAATTATACCTTTGACGCGTGCTTCGCTCCTAAAGAGCTCTTACTTCAAAATCCTGAAAAGACGAGATCTCCGACGGATCGTACCCTCGACCCGACCCGAGCGTCCCAAGTCTTGAAGGTTAGTCAAGACCCGGACAAAAATAACTATGAGTTTTACGAATCAAAGGTTTACTCTTTTCTCAGAGTTTCCTTTTTAATTCCACTCAAGGTTGTCTCAAATCCTAACACCAAGCTTGGTATTTATAGGGAAATGATCCCTTGATTCTCATTCCCCAACCAATGTGGGAGAATGTATATTTTGCTAATTAATTTATTTCTAAAATAAATTAATAAACAAAACTAATCACAATGCAACAAGTGTCAAATAGAGAGAGAAGGTTAGGTGAGGACCATTAATGGGTGGGGGGGACCATTGCCTTGCTCCTCAAGTCCTTGCCAAGCTTGGTCCCCACCCCTCACCAAAACCGACACCTCATGGACAGCTGGGCTGGCAGCCTGCCTTGGCTGCCAGCTGGCGCCAAGCACCAAGGCTGGGCAGCCAGCCAGCTTGTTGTGCTAGCAAGCAGTGCTAGCACGCACTGGCCTAGCACGCATCAGCCCCAGCACGCTGCGAGCTGCTAGGCGCTGGTGCTGCTAGCCTAGTGCTGCTTCCTAGCTCTCCCTCGCACACAATCTCGCATAGGGCCTCTCGCACAGTCAGCCAGCCATGCTAGCATGCGCACACCCAGCCAGCGCACTATGCATGCAAGGCCTAGCATGCGTGCTGCTAGCGAGCAACGCATGCTAGGCTTGGTGCTCCTTGCAAGGCTGCTGAGAGACGGTGCACACGCACACGCACATACGCATGTGCCTAGCACTGCGATGGTGTTGTGCGTGATGCTAGGGTGTTGCGAGAGCGCCTATGCACACGCACGCACACGAGGGTGTTGTTCTTGGTGTGATAGGGCTGCGATGGTGCGAGGCACGCACGCACATGCCCATACGCCACTGCCTAGCACTGCAATGGTTGTGCTTGGTGCGACAAGCCAGCGATAGCGCCCATGAGCACCCAGGCACCCAGGCTAGCACGCTGCTACATGCGATGGGTTGCGTGGTGCTTGTGTGGCTTGCGATAGCTGCCATGCGCACCCAGGCACCCATGCTAGCTTGCGATGAGTTGCCAGGGTGCGCCTAGGCTTCGATGGTGCCTAGCACACTAGGGTGCGCCTAGTACACACATGGTGCACATAGGCTTGTGATGAGCTAGCCTAGCCTAGCTACGGCTACGCTCATACTTGTTGCTTGTGATTTTGCGACTATCGGTCTCGACGCCATAGGCTCGATTTCCGACGTCTGTATTCGTAAAACTCTGTTGACTCATTAAATCCTTTTAGATTAATTCGTCGTATCGGATCGGTGATTCGATTGGGTTCGACCCGAAGGGTTCAGTTAAGATTAAGTTGTAATATCAATTGTACCTCGATATTACTGATCGGAAGCGGTCTCCACCTAGGCATTCCGATCACTTGACCTTACTGAAGAATTAGCTCTGTAATAATTTTGAACCCTCTATCGGAAGAATACATTTGTTGGAAGGACACTATTCCTTTCATTGTTCACATTGGGACTTTGGTACACAAGGAAATTGAAATAAGATATTTCTCATTAATTTACTCTTTACAAAAAATGATTACATCTTCCTAGAAGTAGTACTTTTTTAAGTTATCTACATTCCAGGTCCTAGGCAGCTTCCTACCGTCTGGGGTTTCCAGGCGGTAGGTGCCGCCTCTGACTTCATCATAAATCTGGTAGGGGCCTTCCCAATTGGGGGCCAGCTTCCCTTGCTCATTTGCCCTACCAATAGCTTCCATTTTTCGTAGTACGAAGTCCCCAACTTTGAGAGGGCGCTTGCATACTCTTTTGTTGTAAGCCCTCGTCATTCTCAGACGGTATATTTCATGACGCAAGGCGGCATTGCCCCTGCGCTCTGGGAGTGAATCCAATGCTAGGCGCATGGCTTCCCAGTTACCCTCCTCATCATAGAGCATGACTCGGAGTGTTGGCTCATAGAGTTCTATTGGCAGAACCGCTTCAGTGTCGTACGTCATTAGAAACGGGGTTTCATCGGTTGCCCCCTTTTCGGTTGTTCTGATGGCCCAAAGGACGTGAGGTAACTCATCCGCCCACATACCACCGGCTCTTTCGATCTTCTTTTTTACGCTGTCTGAGATGAGTTTGTTGAAGGCTTCAACCTGGCCGTTTGCTTGGGGCCGGCCAACAGATGAAAAATAGTGCGAGATCCCCTGATCTCCCAACCAATCCTTCAGGGCAGGTGTTTTAAACTAAGGACCGTTGTCAAAAACCATAGACATAGGCACCCCAAACCGAGTGATTATGTTTCTCCAAATAAAGGAGATGACGTCCTTTGTCTTGATGTCTTTGACCGCCTCGGCCTCAACCCACTTGGTGAAGTAATCTACAGCCACCAGAATATATCTCCTGCCGCCTAAGGCAAGCGTATAAGGACCCAAGATGTCCATGCCCCATTTTGCAAAGGGAACCGGGCTGTAGATTGCCGTTAGATCAGTTGCCGGATGGTGTATGAGCCGGCCAAACTTCTGACACTTATCACACTTTTTCACTAAGTCCATAGCATCAAGCTCAAGGGTCGGCTAAAAATAGCCTTGCCGTCTGGCTCTCTTTGCTAGAGGCCTGCCGCCTATGTGTGAAGCACAAAAGCCCGCATGCAGGTCCTCCAACACCTCTCTTGCCCTTTCTAGGGTTACGCACTTCAGCAACGGCTGGAGGTACCCCTTTCTAAAGAGTTCCCCCTTGAACATTTCAAAGCTTAGAGCTCGCTTTTTAAGCGCAGCCTCTTCTGAGGAGCATCCGGCAGGGTGCCGTCTACCAAATAATCCCGGATTGGGTCCATCCAGGTGGAGCTTCGGTCTAGGATTCCAATGGGATCATGCTCGATACTTCTTTTTTCCATGACCTCCCAAAAGACTGACCTAGGCGTATCGCAAGTGGCAGATGAGGCCAACTTGGACAAAGCATCCGCCTGGTTGTTCTCGAACCGGGGCACCTGACACAAATGGAACTCATCGAATGCCCCCGCCTCTTCTTTGACCGCCTGCAGGTATTTGATCATTGCCGGATAGGTGGCCTCACCATTGAATTGGCTGACGATCAATTGAGAGTCTGAGTAGCCGTCAACTTTTCTTGCCCCTGCCGCCTTACACATGCGCATACCGGCTAGCAGGGCCTCATACTCAACTTCATCGTTTGAAGCTTGGAATTTGAACCGTAGTGCATATTCGTATGTATCTCCTTCCGGAGATTTGCAAATTACGCCTGCACCACAACTGTTTACCGTAGAGCTTCTGTCTACAAATAACTTCCAAACCTGTCCGGCATCTTCCGGCTGAGCCGGCCTAGTCATTTCGACAATGAAGTCAGCGAACGCCTGACCCTTGACTGCCCGCCTAGGATCAAAAGTTATTTCCAGGCTCTGAATTTCAACAGCCCACTTGATCATTCGGCCGGATGACTTCATGATAGTCATTGGTCGCTTGAGTGGTTGATCAGTATAGACAGTCACCGGATGAGCCAAGAAGTAAGGCTTTAGCCGCTTGAATACTTTGTAGAGAGCCAGCCTAAATTTTTCAATCATTGGGTACCGAAGTTCAGCGTTTATGAGAATATGGCTGATGAAATACACTGGAAGCTGTTTTCCGTCTCTCTCAGCAAGGAGAACGGCACTGAGGGAGTGATCAGAGACGGCTAGGTACATGTAGAGAACCTCCTTGGGCAGGGGGCTCACTAGTTTGGGCAATGAGTGGAGGTGTTGTTTTAACCTTTGGAATGCCGCCTCTGCCTCTTCTCCCCATTCAAATCTAGATCTCTTCCTGATTGCTTGAAAGAAGTAAAGGCATTTGTCACCTAACCGGCTGAGGAATCTTCCTAATGCCGCCAGGCAACCGGTTAACTTTTGGGCCTCCTTGACGGTTCGGGGTGATTGCATGTCAATCACCGCCTGGACCTTCTCCGGATTGGCCTCTATGCCTCTTTGATCAATCAAGAATTCGAGAAACTTCCCAGACTTAACACCAAAGACACACTTCTTGGGGTTAAGCATGACCTTGTGCCGCCTGAGTGTGGTGAAGGTTTCTCGGAGGTCGGCTAGGTGATCCGCCTGAAGCTTGGATTTGACTATCATGTCATCAATATACGCCTCTACATTCCTTCCGATTTGATTAGTGAAAATCGTGTTTATCATTCGTTGGAAGGTAGCAGGCGCATTCTTCAACCCAAACGCCATAACCGTGTAGCAGTACAACCCCTTATCAGTGACGAAGGCCGTCTTTTCCTGATCCTTCTTCCATAGGGGAATTTGTTGGAAGCCTGGGTAGGCGTCCATGAAGCTCATCAGGTCATGGCCGGCTATAGAGTCAACCAGATTGTCAATCTTAGGAAGCCGGTAGCTATCCTTTGGACATTCCCTGTTCAGGTCTGTGTAGTCTACACATATTCGCCAAGTACCATTCGGTTTTTTGACAAGGACAACATTGGCTACCCAATCCGGGTAGTAGCATTTCCGAATGAACCCAGCGTCGAGGAGCTTTTTGACCACGGCGGCTGCCGCCTGTGACCTCTCCTCGCCATGATCCTTCTTCTTTTTCCTAACTAGCTTTATTTTGGGATCAACGGCTAGCTTGTGGACGGCTAGATCCGGGCTGACGCCTGGCATCTTCTCCACTTCAAAGGCGAAGAGGTCTTTGAACTCTTTTAGGAGTTGGAGCAAGTCTGCCCCTAACTTTTCAAAAGCAACCGCCCCAACTTTAATGGTTCTGTCAGGACAGCTGTCGTCCAGGACGACATCAATGCTTTCACCAGCTGGCTGGGGTCGGGAGTCGTCTGGCCTTTCCCCGGCTAGTGATTGCTATTTCATTTTTCTGGCAGGGGCCAATTGGTCCGCCTTCCTCTTTGTACTGCCTGCCTTAGGGACAGGTCCGGCTTCTTTGTCATCGAGGTCAGTAGGTTCCTCGATGGGGCCGGCTGCATGGGCAGTCGGCCTAACGTCTGAGAGATAGCACTTTCTAGCGGCCTTTTGGTCCCCGTTTAGGGAGCCTACTGACCCATCATCCCTCTCGAATTTTATCAGCATGAGGGAAGGGATGATTACCGCCTTTGACTCATTGAGGGTTGGACGTCCCAATATGAGGTTGTAGGTAGTCAGCTCTTCAACTACCAGAAAATTGACGACCATGTGCCATCCTTCCTCCTTGCCTCCCAGCCGGATGGGTAAGTAAATCCTACCTTCCGGATGCACTACCCCACCTCCAAAGCCGACTAGGGGGTGGGGAGCCTTGTGCATACTGTTGGGCTTCTACTTCAGCTTTGCCAAGCAGCGATAGCTTATCAGGTCAGACGAGCTCCCGGTATCGATTAGGATCCGGCCAACTCGTTGATTAGCAACCTTACATTCGATGACAATGGGGTCATCGTGGGGCCGCCTGACCGTACCCCTGTCTTTCTTAGAGATGCAGACCTCTGGGAAGACGTCTTTCGACGCCAGGCCCTTGTCCTCTTAGGTGGACAATTTCCTGATGTTGTCCTTGGCACTCCGAATGGTGGGACCACCACTAGCGAAGCCACCTGCAATGGTGTAGATATGCTCTTCATTTGTGTTAGAGCTCACCACCGGCTTCTTAGATGGTTGTCCACCGTTTTGGGGGTTACCCTTGGATTTTTTCAGATAGGACTTCAAAGCCCCTTCATCAGCCAATCGGTCCAATAGTCGCTTGAGGCTGTAGCAACCATTGGTGTCATGACCAATGTCCTCATGGAATTGGCAATACTTGCTCTTATCCCGATTTTTGACAGCGCTCTTTAGAGGAGCCGGCTTCTCATTAATCAAACGGTTTTTTTATCTACATGAGGATGGAGGAGCAGTCCTTGTTGAACTCGTATATGGGGACATACGGTTCCAACTTCTTTTGCTTCTTCTGGGATGACTGACCTGGGCGGTCAGCTGCCTAGACTTCTTTTCTTTTCTTTTCTTCTTTTCTGGCCGTCTGCTGGAACCGGCTCTCTCTTACGTCAGAATGCCTCCATTAGTGCCTCCTGGAGGGTAGCAACCCTCCTGCGAACTAGTTCGAACTTGAATATCGACCCATCTTTCAGACCCTTGAAGAAGTCTGTGTACGCAACTTCGTCAGACAGTCCTTGTATCTGAATTCTCATCAGATTGAACCGACTGACATAGGACCGAAGTCCCTCCTTGTCACCTTGCCGGATCGCCCCTAGGTCTAGACTGGTTTTCTAGGCCGGGATGTACATGGAGAAGTTGGATGCGAACAGATATGCAAGCGTCTTAAAGTTATTGATCCACCCAACCGGCAGGTTGCCGAACAACCGTTGGGCTATGCCCTTTAGTGTTGCCGAACCTACCAACACGTTCTTAAACTTAGCTGGCTATGCCGCCTCAGTTATTTCCCGGGAGAAAGCCGAAGGCTGTTCCCCTAGATTTAGCAGCCGGAGGTGCCAGTCCTTGGGCTGGACGGTGTTTGCCGCCATTCCCCCAAAGGGAGAAAGCTGCATGTAGGGTGATCCAGCTCCATATGGTTGCTGAGGCACATATGGAGCCTGATGGATCACATGAGGAGCAGTACGAACGGACGTGCCGTGCGTCTGGCTCTTCGGGAGAGTTTCCAAATGCTTGATCGAAGAATTGCGGAAACTGTCTGGGTATGCCGACGTAGAAGCCGACTGAGACATACTCTGACCTCTCTTCTCCTGGATAAACAACCGGGCATCTGAGAAGGTCTTTTTTGACCCATCCGACTGTATTTGCCGGATGGCCTTTCGCTGCCCTGATTCTGGGAAACGAATCTTTGAAAGGTCAATTACGGGCCCATCCACCCCTTTTGGCTTCGGGTGAGGAGTAGGCACCCGGTCTTTAATTGGCTTCTTTACTGAAGCCCTCTTAGCCGATTGGCCCTTGCTTGAGCCAGCTGACTTTTTGATGATGTCCGCGATTTCCCCTTTGAAACTACTCATGAGGTTCATGAGCTCGTCTCTAGTGACGGGGGCTGACCCCTCTGCCGCCTGGGGTTATCCGGTATGCTTGCCTCCTGGGTTGTTGGGACAAGCCTTGTCTTGGACCCGTTCCTTCCTTTCTTTAGAACGTGTGCGCCTAGAGCGGAAAGACCCGTCTGGAGCCATATAGGTTTCGACATTGTAGTTGTCCCCACTACCGCCTTCATGGTCCGTGTGGACCTCAGGATCAGCCGCGGGCCGGCTGCCCTCCACGATTGGTACATTTTCAGATGCCATCCCAGTGGTACTCTCCCCACAGACGGCGCCAAATGTTTCGGGGTTTTCTTGAGGTGTTCTACGAGAGAGTTACAGCGCCGGGAATGTACGCCTGACTTCTGTACCTGCAAAACCACAAAACTCCGGTTGGGTGGAGTTCCACCTCCGAAGGTCAAGTTAGTATGATTCCGGATGAAATTACGCACGGAAGGTAAATTTGTTCTCTCGGATTCCGGGAGATTCCGCAATTAATATTGCTCGGGTTTTGTGGGAGTATTTATGAATGCCAATTAATAAGGTAGATTCCTCTATTTATAGCAGATGGATCTGCTCCCCCATGGGGGGTACAATGCCACGTGGCATCCATTGGTTGGATGCCCCTGATGCAATAGGATGGTGACACGTGTCAGACCCCTCTAGGGCCACGTGTCCAGTGTAATTTTTACCCTAAACATTTGCCCCTCACGGGTGCTGACGTGGCTATGCCACGTGGCACCTGTGACACGTGCCAACTAGGATGGAAAGCGACAATTCGCCTCCTTCCCCCTCTTTTTTCAAATTTCAAACTAAGGGGAAAGAGGAGGTGACGGTTCACCTTCTGAGGTCTCCTATAAATATGAATCCCCCTCCTTTCATTTCTCACTTTGTCATTTTGGAGAGAAATTTCTTGAGAGAAAAAGCGAGAGCTCCTAACCCCGCCTGCTTGCTCGTGCAAACAGCCTTTATCTTCTTCCGGATACCGCTTGTGTTACGCAATCCGTCTCACTAAGGTATCCTTCTGACTTAATCGGTCTTTTTGATTGGATGTTTGATTACGCTGCAACCGGCTTTTGCCGTCTGGAGCTTTTTTAGGCAATTTTTTATAAATTGCGTCTATCGAAAATCTTAACTAGTGTAGACCGTCTGAGTTATCTTCTGGCACTTGTCAAAGTTGCATTCAATAGACCCTCAGCCGGTTTACACCGTCTGGGGCATCAAACACGCAATCTCATTGGTGAGTTGCATTCAATAGGCCCTCAACAAGTGTAAACCGTCTGGGGTATCTTCAAGCAATCTCATTGGGTAGTTGCATTCAATAGGCCGTCAGCCGGTGTAAACCGTCTAAGGTATCTTCAAGCAATCTCATTGGTGAGTTGCATTCAATAGGCCCTCAGCCGGTGTAAACCGTCTTGGGTAACTTCAAGCAATCTCATTGGTGAGTTGCATTCAATAGGCCCTCAGCCGGTGTAAATCGTTTGGGGGATCTTTAATCAAACTTTCTTTTGGCCTGCCTTGCTGTTTTCCTAGCCGGTCTCACACCGTCTGGGGGGTGAGCAACCAATTCCCTCCCAAACTGTTTTGCTTGAACCCCTGACCGGTCTTTGCCGCCTGGGGTGCCTTCAAACAGCCTTTTCATCTTAATGAATACACAACCGACCTTCAGACCCCCTGTACTGGTTTCTTTCAATTTCTTTGAGCTTCCTTCTTACAAACCTCAGCCGATTTATGCCGACTTGGGGGTCTTTGGACAACCTGATAAAAATCCCAGATTATTTGTTTCTACAAATCTTACCCAGCCGGCTTTTTCCTGCCTGTGGTATCTTTGGGCAACATTGGTGATTAATTTTCCTTCTTTTGCCAATTTGTAGTTTGCTCAAAGTGATACCGTTTGGGGTATCTTTGGTCAACAACCGTCTCCAAACTTCTATTCAATCCCAAGGTAACGTCTTAGTTCCTTGTCTTTTTAGAGTTTATTTTTAATCTTTTGGCTGTAAATACCTTAAAATAATGACCTCACCCATCACACACACGGCACGCCACACTTTAGAGGTCAGCTGGTCTCCTGGTACGGCTGAGTCTAGGACTGGGGGTGCTGCCTCTGGGACGTGGAGTCTCCTTTTCATCTCCGAAACCGACCGTCTCTGTCTCTGTGTAGGACGCAATGGCTCGCACAAAAAAGACTGTCTTCAACCTATAGTACAGAGAGGCAGACTCAGGCGAGCTGCCGCCTGACCCTAATCATGCAGAGGTGACAAGGGATTCACCGCATGGCACCCCAAGCACTCCCAGCGATGGGATTTTAGTAATGGGAATGGGAGGCGATGAAGATGCCGCCTTGCCTTCTAGAGTCGAGCGGGAACACCAAGAGGGTGCCAGCGACGACGAAGCCGCCTCCTCATCCGGTAGAGAGTAGAGTGACAACAGCAGCAACCTATTGACGCCGGATGCTGATAGCGAGGCGGAGGAGAGGCCTAATTGGAATAACAAAGGCGACCCATTCTCATCGTCGTTTCTGCCAAGGATAGGGCTAGCATGGCAAACAACTTGAAGGACTTCATAAAAATTCGCCCTCTTGAGAAGAAATGGAAAATAATTGTGCTGGCTGAGATGGGCACTATTGTTTCGGAAGACGAGCAGCCCAATGCAAACGGGTATTTTGGCTGCTATGAAGCGACATTCCTGGCTGGTCTCCGCTTCCCCCTTCATAGTACAATAAAGGTCATCCTTCAAGGATATGGCCTTGGTATCTGGCAGTTAACCCCCAACTCATGGGTTAATATTTTGGGTTACATTGCCGCCTGCGAGATGCAGGACATCAACCCCGGCTGGGAGGCCTTCGCTCACACGCATTACTTGAGCAGAAGTCCAGGCGGTTGGAGGGCCTGGTACACATTGACCACCTATCCCGAGTATCTGATGACTTTAGACAAACCGTCTAAGTGGTCCGACTGGAAGAACATGTTCTACTTGGTCTCCGCCCCTACTTAGGAGGAGAACCGGGAGTATAGGATATACAACCGGAAGCCGGCCCTTCTGGGTCACAAGTGCAAGAAGCCTCGTATCCTGAATGAGGACTATAAGCGAATAATAGAGTCTAAGTTCTTTGAACAGACCGCCACAACCCTCTCCAATGGGGATTTAATAAGTGTACCCAGAAATTGGGTACCTAGGCACGAATTTCTTCGAGACGAGGCATTTCTGTCCGTCTGTAAGCTTAGCACTCAGTTTGATAAATGTAGGTCACATTAGAGATTGCCCCTACTTTATTTTGTAATAACTCGCTCCTTGTTTGATTTGTTTCTCTGACCGGATGGGTTCTTTTGTGTAGTGCGTGGATTAGCAATGCTGCCTGCTGACAAGACACCCGCTAAGTCAACCGCTGAAATCCGCAAGGCTAATGCGGAGAAAAAACTTGCTGCCCAGGCGACGAAGAAGGTATCTTCATAAATTTCCATTTGGCTTCTATGCCGCCTGATAGCTATGTTTATTTTTAGGATGGAAGCAAGGTGCCCCATTCCGTTTCAAAAATAATAAGGCCTCGGCCTGGAGAGGAGCCGCTTGTCCACAACAAGGCGAGAAAGACTTCCTCTTTGAAAGTACACAGCCGTCTGACGATTAGGGGTAAATCTCTCAAAAACCTCAGCTAGGGGTTCGATCTGTCAAAGAGACAACCGGATGCTCCTGAAAAGGAGACGGCGCCGCCTAGGGAATCCGGCGCTTCGGTACCGGCTGAGGGCAGCCACGACCCTCAACCTACCTCCCAAGGTACTATTGACCCCTTCAACCCTTCTTTGCTTCGCAAGCCTATGCGGGTCAAGTCGCACTCCCAGCTCCAGCCAGAAGCCTCTTCTGGCAGCCGGCAGTCGATAGGGGGGAAGTACGTTGCCTTCTCACCATCTTTTTCTGGTGCAGATCACTCCCCTCGCTGGCCGGATGTACAAAGGTACGCTCGGGCCATGCTGAAGGCCATCCCAAAAGAAGAGAAGGAGGCGATCCCAGGGATCCACACCTTCAATGCCGACCAGGTTCTGGCCGGCCTGTCTGAGGTACATAATCTTTTAATTTGTTTTAAGTCATTATGCCGCCTGGCCCCTTCTGACACCGTTTGGGCTTTTGCAGTCAATGTTGCGCGTGGAAGGGCTCAAGAAAGCCTATGCCCGCAAGTGTGAGGAGGTAAGACGGGCTAAACGGGATGCGTCTGACGCCCATAACGTTACCCAGTATTCCATGATTATGCATGAATTGAAAACTAAAAGCATAATCATGCAACAGGCGGATTCCATCAAGACGCTCCAGAAGGCGCTCAATGAATCCGGCACCAAGATCCACAATCTCAAGGCGGAAGAAGAGAATGCCGAGGCGGAGCTAAAAAAAGGTGAACGACTCTTCCAAACTTCTGGAGGTGGCCAGGAAGGAGAACACAAATCTCCTTGCTGACAACGTCCGCTTGAAGGAGGCGGCAGCCAAGGCCAGCGAAAATTTCCAGGCTACGCTGGAGGCTGAACAGAGTCGGCTCATCGAAGAGAATGAGTAATACTGCATCGCTCGAATGTAGAAGGCTTGGTCCCAGGTTCATCCGGACGCGGAGTACACTGTATGGGAACTTGCCTACAAATATGCAGATCTTGCCATTGATGCGCATGAAATGAACCAGCCGGCTGCGGAGCCTTACGAGGAGTGGTTCCAAAAGCAGATTGAGGCCATGCAGGCGGAGATCGGCTCAGAAGGGGGAGAGAATCAAGAGGAGATTGTCCCTCCTGTCCCAGGAGCCGCCTTGTAGAGCCAGGATCAGCCTCCGCCTCAGTCTTAAGCTCTTTGTCTTCCAACTTTCCGGCCTGCGTGCCGTTTATCTAATGTATCTTTCTTCACCGGACGAGGATCCGGCTAACACTTTAAACAAATTTTTAAATGTTAATATAATTTTATGCCGACTGAGTCGGTCATCTTTGCAACACTTGTTCTATTTTTGCTTTTCATTGTTTGTTTGCTCTCTATTTTTTTTTTTTTTTTGGCATTGTCGAATGCATTGACTATGTCTTCCCCTTTCTAGGTGATTGTTTAGTGTAAACACTAAGCAAATAGCCGCCCATACATGTCCAGGTCAATAATCAACCGATCTGGGTCAGGCGGGTTTAGGTCAGACGCATGTTAATGCGCTGATTGCCGCTTGAGTCGCGCTTAGAGAATGAAATCGGGGTCTGTTTGACCACTTGTGCGAGAATTCTGAGCCAGCCTATGTCGGCTGACTATAAACCTCTCACCGGCTGGGTTACCTTGGGGTAACAGCCATATGGAATCTTTCCCAAATTGGTGGGAAGTAAATTAGATAGAATTTCCGCCGCCTTAGTTGCCTTAGAGCAAAGAAGACTGCGGCTTGAATTATAATTTCCCCGTTTGGGGTACCATGGGGTAACAGTCGGTGAAGGTCTGTTAAGGGTTGGTTAATGGACGCATAAGCCGACTCGGTTGCTTTGTGGCAATAGCCGGCTCCCTAACAAGATTTAATTTTGCCGCCTGTACTGCCTAGGGGCAATAACCGGCTCTATCGTTTTTGCAATAGGTCTTTCGAACGGTCATGGGCTTAACCTAGCCGGTTAAGACCGTCCGACGTTTTGACGCTTAGAACAATATACCACCCGGAAGGGAGATGTTCTCTTCGACAAATTCATCCAAAAGGGCGTTGTCGGATGTCTGTTCGGAGGTGAAGTAGACGGTTTAATATGTTGGCTTTGTGCCTTTTAACCGGCTAAGTTAGGTACTTAGCGTTTGTTTGGTTTATGTTTGGGGTAAACGGATGCCCGTTCTTAGAAAATCCCCGGATGTGTTGTTCACATTGGGACTTTGGTACACAAGGAAATTGAAATAAGGTATTTCTCAATAATTTACTCTTTACAAAAAATGATTACATCTTCCTAGAAGTAGTACTTTTTTATGTTATCTACATTCCAGGTCCTAGGTAGCTTCCTACCGTCTGGGGTTTCCAGGCGGTAGATGTCGCCTCTGACTTCATCATATATCCGGTAGGGGCCTTCCCAATTGGGGGTCAGCTTCCCTTACAGTGGCTTCCATTTTTCGTAGTACGAAGTCCCCTACTTTGAGAGGGCGCTTGCATACTCTTTTGTTGTAAGCCCTCGTCATTCTAAGACGGTATATTTCATGACGCAAGGCATCATTGCCCCTGCGCTCTGGGAGTGAATCCAATGCTAGGCGCATGGCTTCCCAGTTAGCCTCCTCATTATAGAGCATGACTCGAAGTGTTGGCTCATAGAGTTCTATTGGCAGAACCGCTTCAGTGCCGTACGTCATTAGAAACGGGGTTTCACCGGTTTCCCCCTTTTCGGTTGTTCTGATGGCCCAAAGGACGTGAGGTAACTCATCCGCCCACATACCATCGGCTCTTTCAATCTTCTTTTTTACGCCGTCTGAGATGAGTTTGTTGAAGGCTTCAACCTGGCCATTTGCTTGGGGCCGGCCAACAGATGCAAAACAGTGCGAGATCCCTTGATCTCCCAACCAATCCTTGAGGGCAGGTGTTTTAAACTAAGGACAGTTGTCAAAAACCACAGACATAGGCACCCCAAACCAAGTGATGATGTTTCTCCAAATAAAGGAGATGACGTCCTTTGTCTTGATGCCTTCGACCGCCTCGGCCTCAACCTACTTGGTGAAGTAATCTATAGTAACCAGAATATATCTCCTGCCGCCTGAGGCAAGCGTATAAGGACCCAAGATGTCCATGCCCCATTTTGCAAAGAGAACCGGGCTGTAGATTGCCGTTAGATCAGTTGTCGGACGGTGTATAAGCCGGCCAAACTTCTGACACTTATCACACTTTTTCACTAATTCCATAGCATCAGCCTCAAGGGTTGGCCAAAAATAGCCTTGCATTCTGGCTCTCTTTGCTAGAGTCCTGCCGCCTATGTGTGAAGCACAAAAGCCCGCATGCAGGTCCTTCAACACCTCTCTTCCCCTTTATGGGGTTACGCACTTCAACAATGACTGGAGGTACCCCTTTCTAAAGAGTTCCCCCTTGATTATTTCAAAGCTTAGAGCTCGCTTTTTAAGCGCTGCCGCTTCTAAGGACGCATCCGGAAGGGTGCCGTCTACCAAATAATCTCGGATGGGGTCCATCCAGGTGGAGCTTCGGTCTAGGATTCCAATGGGATCATGCTCGATACTTCTTTTTTCCATGACCTCCCAAAAGACTGACGTAGGCGTATCGCAAGTGGCAGATGAGGCCAACTTGGACAAAGCATCCGCCTGATTGTTCTTTGACCGGGGCACCTGACACAAATGGAACTCATCAAATGCCCCCGCCTCTTCTTTGACCGCCTTACACATGCGCATACCGGCTAGCAGGGCCTCATACTCAGCTTCATTGTTTGAAGCTTGGAATTTGAACCGTAGTGCATATTCGTATGTATCTCCCTCCGGAGATTTGCAAATTACGCCTACACCACATCCGTTTACCGTAGATCTTCCGTCTACAAATAACTTCCAAACCTGTCCGACATCTTCCGGCTGAGCCAGCCTAGTCATTTCGACAATGATGTCAGCGAACGCCTGACCCTTGACTGCCCGCCTAGGCTCAAAATTTATTTCTAGGCTCTGAATTTCAATAGCCCACTTGATCATTCGGCCGGATGACTCCATGGTAGTCATTGGTCGTTTGAGTGGATGATCAGTATAGACAGTCACCGGATGAGCTAAGAAGTATGGCTTTAGCCGCTTGACTGCTTTGTAGAGAGCCAACCCAAATACACCGGAAGCTGTTTGCCGTCTCTCTCAACAAGGAGAACGGCACTGAGGGAGTGATCTGAGACGGCTAGGTACATGTAGAGAACCTCCTTGGGAAGGGGGCTCACTAGTCTAGGCAATGAGTGCAGGTGTTGTTTTAATCTTTGGAATGCCGCCTCAGCCTCTTCTCCACATTCAAACCTAGACCTCTTCCTGATTGCTTGAAAGAAGTAAAGGTATTTGTCACCTGACCGGCTGAGGAATCTTCCTGATGCCGCCAGGCAACCGGTTAACGTCTGGGCCTCCTTGACGGTTCGGGGTGATTGCATGTCAATCACCGCCTGGACCTTCTCCGGATTGGCCTCTATGCCTCTCCGGTTAAGCATGACCTTGTGCCGCCTGAGTGTGGTGAAGGTTTCTCGGAGGTCGGCTAGGTGATCCGCCTGAAGCTCGGATTTGACTATCATGTCATCAATATACGCCTCTACATTCCCCGATTTGATTAGTGAAAATCGTGTTTATCATTCGTTGGAAGGTAGCAGGCGCATTCTTCAACCTAAACGGCATCACCGTGTAGCAGTACAACCCTTGAACAGTGACGAAGGCTGTCTTTTCCTAATCCTTCTTCCATAGGGGAATTTTATGGAAGCCTGAGTAGGCGTCCATGAAGCTCATCAGGGCATGGCCGGCTGTAGAGTCAACCAGACTGTCAATCTTAGGAAGCGGGTAGCTATCCTTTAGACATGCCCTATTCAGGTCCGTGTAGTCTACACACATCCGGTTTTTTTGACAAGGACAACATTGGCTACCCAATCCGGGTAGTAGCATTGCCGAATGAACCCAGCGTCGAGGAGCTTTTTGACCTCGGCGGCTGCCGCCTGTGACCTCTCCTCGCCATGATCCCTCTTCTTTTGCCTAACTGGCTTTATTTTGGGATCAACGGCTAGCTTGTGGACGGCTAGATCCGGGCTGACGCCTGGCATCTCCTCCACTTCAAAGGCAAAGAGGTCTTTGAACTCTCTTAGGAGTTGGAGCAAGTATGCCCCTAACTTTTCAAAAGCAACCGCCCCAACTTTAATGGTTTTGTCAGGACGGCTGTCGTCCAGGACGACATCAATTCTTTCACCAGCCGGCTGGGGTCGGGAGTCATCTGGCCTTTCCCCGGATAGTGTTTGCTATTTCATTTTTCTGGCGTGGGCCAATTAGTCCGCCTTCCTCTTTGTATCGCCTGCCTTAGGGACAGGCCCGACTTCTTTGTCATCGAGGTCAGTAGGTTCCTCGCTGGGGCCGGCTGCATGGGCAGTCGGCCTAACGTCTGAGAGATAACACTCTCTAGCCGCCTTTTGGTCCCCGTTTAGGGAGCCTACTAACCCATCATCCCTCTCGAATTTTATCAGCATGAGGGAGGGGATGATTACCGCCTTGGACTCATTGAGGGTTGGACGTCCCAATATGAGGTTGTAGGCAGTCAGCTCTTCAACTACCAGAAACTTGACGACCATGTGCCATCCTTCCCCCTTGCCTCCCAGCCGGATGGGTAACTTAATCCTACCTACCGGATGCACTACCCCACTTTCATAGCCGACTAGGGGTGGGGAGCCTTGTGCATACTGCTGGGCTTGTACTTCAGCTTTGCCTAGCAGCGATAGCTTATCAGGTCAGACGAGCTCCTGGTATCGATTAGGATCCGGCCAACTCGTTGATTGGCAACCTTACATTCGATGACAATGGGGTCATCGTGGGGCCGCCTGACCGTACCCCTGTCTTTCTTAGAGATGAAAACCTCTTGGAAGACGTCTTTCGACGCCTGGCCCTCGTCCTCTGAGGTGGAAAATTTCCTGATGTTGTCCTTGGCACCCCGAATGGTGGGACCACCACTAGCGAAGCCGCCTGCAGGTGTAGATATGCTCTTCACCTGTGTCAGAGCTCACCACCGGCTTCTTAGACAGTTGTCCACCGTTTTTGGGGTTACCCTTGGACTTTGTCAGATAGGACTTCAAAGCCCCTTCATCAGCCAATCGGTCCAATAGCCGCCTGAGGCTGTAGCAACAATTGGTGTCATGGCCAATGTCCTCATGGAATTGGCAATACTTGCTCTTATCCCGATTTTTGGCAGCGCTCTTTAGAGGAGCCAGCTTCTCAATGGTCAACCGGTTTTTTATCTCCATGAGGATGGAGGAGCATTCCTTGTTGAACTCGTACTTGGGGACGTACGGTTCCAACTTCTTTTGCTTCTTCTGGGATGACTGACCTGGGCTGTCAGCTGCCCAGACTTCTTTTCTTTTCTTTTCTTCTTTTCTGGCCGTCTGCTGGAACCGGCTCTCTCTTACGTCAGAACGCCTAGGCTCTGACGAGTGCTTGACGGCACAGAGCTCCGTCGCCTGTATATAGGCTCCAGCCTCCATTAGTGCCTCATGGAGGGTATCAACCCTCCTACGAACTAGGTCGAACTGGAATGTCGACCCATTTTTGAGACCCTTGAAGAAGTCTGTGTACGCAACTTCGTCAGATAGTCCTTGTATTTGAGTTCTCATCAGATTGAACCGCCAGACATAGGACCGAAGTCCCTCCTTGTCACCCTGCCGGATCGCCCCTAGGTCGAGACTGGTTTTCTTGGCCGGGATGTTCATGGAGAAGTTGGATGCGAACAGATATGCAAGCGTCTTAAAGTTATTGATTCACCCAGCCGGCAGGTTGCCGAACCACCGTTGGGCTATGCCCTTTAGTGTTGCCGAACCTACCAACACGTTCTTAAACTTAGCTGGCTGTGCCGCCTCAGTTATTTCCCGGGAGAAAGCCGAAGGCTGTTCCCCTAGATTTAGCAGCCGGAGGTGCCAGTCCATGGGCTGGACGGTGTTTGCCGCCATTCCCCCAAAGGGAGAAAGCTGCATGTAGGGTGATCCAGCTCCATATGGTTGCTAAGGCACATATGGAGCCTGATGGATCACATGAGGAGCAGTACGAACGGACGTGCCGTGCGTCTGGCTCCTCGGGAGAGTTTCCAAATGCTTGATCGAAGAATTGCGGAAACTGTCTGGGTATGCCGACGTAGAAGCTGGCTAAGACATACTCTGACCTCTCTTCTCCTGGATAAACAACCGGGCATCTGAGAAGGTCTTTTTTGACCCATCCGACTGTATTTGCCGGATGGCCTTTCGCTGCCCTTATTCTGGGAAACGAATCTTTGAAAGGTCAATTACGGGCCCATCCACCCCTTTTGGCTTCGGGTGAGGACTAGGCACCCGGTCTTTAATTGGCTTCTTTACTGAAGCCCTCTTAGCCGACTGACTTTTTGATGATGTCCGTGATTTCCTCTTTAAAACTACTCATGAGGTTCATGAGCTCGTCTCTAGTGACGGGGGCTGACCCCTCCGCCGCCTGGGGTTGACCGGTATGCTTGCCTCCTGGGTTGTTGGGACAAGCCTTATCTTGGCCCCGTTCCTTCCTTTCTTTGGAACGTGTGCGCCTAGAGCAGAAAGACCCGTCTGGGGCCATATAGGTTTCGACATTGTAGTCGTCCCCACTTCCAACTTCATGGTCCGTGTGGACCTCAGGGTCAGCCGTGGGCCAGCTGCCCTCCACGATTGGTTTATTTTCAGATGCCATCCTAGTGGTACTCACCCCACAGACGACGCCAAATGTTTCGGGGTTTTCTTGAGGTGTCCTACGGGAGAGTTACAGCACCGGGAATGTACGCTTGACTTCTGTACCTGCAAAACCACGAAACTCCGGTTGGGTGGAGTTCCGCCTCCGAAGGTCAAGTTAGTATGATTCCGGATGAAATTACGCACGGAAGGTAAATTGGTTCTCTCGGATTTCGGGAGATTCCGCAATTAATATTGCTCGGGTTTTATGGGAGTATTTATGAATGCCAATTAATGAGTTAGATTCCTCTATTTATAGCAGATGGATCTGCTCCCCCATGGGGGGTACAATGCCACGTGGCATCCATTGGTTAAATGCCCCTGATGCAATAGGATGGTGACACATGTCAGACCCCTATAGGGCCACGTGTCCAGGGTAATTTTTACCTACACACTACCCGCCGCCACTCGCTCTTCGCCGGCCACCCTCCGTTCCCCTCAGTCGTCCTTCGTGCGTCGGCTACCAACCACCAGGTAATTTTTCTGATATTTTTCCTTAACACTAGATATCATTAATCACCTGATAATTCTGAGCAATAATTATTATCAAAACTTGAGAGATTTTTTAACATTTTTGGGTAAAATTTCGTCTTTGAATTGATATAAACAATAATCGTAGTCGGTCGATATAATCATGCAAGGTAGAAAACCCAATTTGTTTGCCGAATTATTCAAATTTTGAGCGTTAACTGGAGTCGATTGATATAATCAATGAATCCTGCTAACACTGTTTTTGGTTGTTTTCTCTAATTTTTTTTCAATTTTTTTTTTGCGATTTTTATTTTTTTGATTAGATATGTTTATTTCCTTGCTAATTCTGTATTAAATTGTTGTTTATATATACGATTTTATTGTGATTTTTATTGCAATTTTCTGGCAATGTTTAGTTGACTAAGACGGACGGACATTAATGCAGGTAGATGAATGGTGAGTTTTTTTTTTTTGTGTGTGTGTGTGTTGGGGGAGGGGGGGGGGGGGGTTAGACCTTGTTTTGATCATTTTCTGCGCAAAAATTGTAGAGCAGTTCATACAATGAACCATTCCACAATCAAAATGCCTAAAGCCTTTATCACTCACTCTGTCAGACCTCAAGTCTCAATAAATCTCAATATATAACACATTGTTCTTCAAATTTTAATGCCTTTTTTTTTCCTCAAATTAACCTGATATAGGATATTTGTAAGCTAAAAATGTGTATTGATCAAGTTTATCTACTTAGTATGATGATTTGAAGGTGTTGAGGCCTCTTTTTATTCCTCAAAAAATGTTCTAGGTTATAATTATTTTAATTTGTTTACGCTAATAAGTCTAGAAAAGAGCTGGTAAGTTCAATTATAACTAAAAGTAAGTTTATGTTAGGGCCAATAAGTTGGTTAGTTTACATCAGATATGATTGGAGTTTCTAGGTGAAAAATACATAGCTTGAAAGTTCTATCAGTTTTTGTTGATATATGAAGGAATGGCTCATGTTATAAATAGATAAACTTGTGCGTGAGAGGAAAATAGTTGGTGATGTGGACTCGTCTCTTGAGAAAAATAGAGAACACACGAGAAATTGTTGACCTCATTTATTCAACAGTAAGTATGATATGCCTTTTATGTATGTGGGTGAGAATCGGGTAGTATATTAATGGTTTTCATCATCTGTATATAATAGATGCGAATGTGGCTGGACTACATTGACGAAGACTGTACAGTTTACTTTGTCAGACCTATCATTTGAGGGACCATCCATTTTGGCCATTATTTTGTAACTGAGTTGACATTTTAACTAACTCATCAAAATTGAGATATTCATAGTAGTCTGGAGAAATGAATTGTTTTTGTAACAAGTTACTTTATTTGTTCCTTTTCCTCTCATGAAACCGAGACCTTTATATAAGAAAATGTCAATGTAAGATATTGATTTAAACAAAGTTAAGGGTATTGATTAGTTTGAAGTAATGCTTGTTTTTCAGTTCTTTGCAGCTATCAGTGCTTGTGATTGAAGAACTATTTATTTCGATGTCTAGTATGTGGGCAAGCTCTTTATGTGGAGAATATTATTTTTTTCGCTTTGTAGTGGTCAAAGACTTTTGTTTTTGTCACCTTCCCCTGCTTCTTTGACATTTACAATGTGGGTTATAGCTTTGAAAACTGCCATGATGTGATGATTTGAAAGTGAAGGCATTTCAGGAATCACTTAACCTACACATTTAGGAGGGATTTGTAGGTTAAGTGAAGTTTTCCTGTAGCAAAGCATAGCTGTAGCTGCCCATAAGGATCTTGTGGAAAGAAATAGGAATCAATAATGAAAGTACTCGATTATATTATCATCCTTTTTTCCCATCTCTTTGAATACTGTCAGATGTATTCAAATATCAATCTCTGTACTTAATTGTCCCAATTCATGCCTAATTAGGGGATTTTTCCCTTCCAAGCATCATCTGACAAGTTGACCAATCAGGGCCTGCCATGTATCCGCCACATGGGCCAATAGAAGCCTGCCACGTTTCAGGCGTTAATCCGTCCACCATGGACCAGTTGAGTCACGCCATGTGGCCTCCGTATGCCAAACAGGCCACCTAGGCCCAATTTCCAAGGGAAGCCCAGTCAGCCCTAGGTTGACCTAAACCTAGTATTTGACACGTTTTCCAAGGTTATAAATACTTTAATTAATCCTCATTAAGGGGGATTCGGCAATTAATTACTCTCACCTAGAGAACCTGAACACACTGATCACTCCTCCCCTAGAGGAACCAGATCTCCCAACCTTTACTTTTTCGTACTATTCACTCCTCAAACAAGTACTTACTTGATCGTCGGAGGCTAAACTCCCACCACAAGGAGTCTCCGTTGTTTTGCAGGTACAGGCGCAAGGATACCAGTCCCGGAATTGTAACTCTCCCGCAGGACATCAGAAAACCCTGAAACATTTTGGCGCCGTCTGTGGGGAGAGTACTTTCGAGATGGCATCACAGTCTGTACCAACTTAGAGCGAGACGCGTCCTATGGACCACCCTCAGGTCTATAGTGACCAGGATACCGAAAATGAGGTTGAGGTTGAGACTCATACGGCCCCAGACGGGACCTTACGAGCTCGACGAACCCGTTCTTCTAAAAAGAAGGAACGAAAAGATTACCAGATTGGATCTAGTAAACCTGTCGGCCAGCCGCTTGATCATCAACAGGCGGCCGAGGGATCTGCTCCCATCACTAGAAGTGAACTCATGACTTTCATGAATAACTTCAAAGGGGAGATCTAGGATCTCATTAATAAGAAGACACCTGCTCCCTTCAAGGAGCAGTCGGCTAGAAAACCTTATCAGTTTGGAAGAGGGAAACCTGTACAGGGTCAAGAGGCGAGTCCTCACCGTAATTCTAGGAAGTGGGAGCCGCCTGTGATTAATTTCACAAAGTATCGCTTTCCCTCACCAGGGAAGAGAAAGCCCATTCGTCATGTACAAGCGGAAGGGTCAAAGAAAACTTACTCAGATGCTCGACTGTTGCTAGAGCAGAAGAAGAATGACTGACTGTCAGAGTCGGCCTCTACTTCAGATTTTCAAGATAGTTTGCATAATACCTCCATGAGGTATACTCAATCAAATTATGAGAGTCAGAAAGGTGGTACCTCCCGTCGGTCTGGATCTCATAAAGATCAGTCGGTACCGAATGTACCATTCGTATCGCAACAACAGTACTTCTTGCAGCCTCCTTTGTTTGGACGACAGCCGACAAGAAATGTCCAACCATTGGATTGGCAACTACGGTTGCTCAGACTTGGAGAACAGCCGTCAACCTTCTCCAAGGAAATTATTGAGGCCGCCCAGCCGGCCAAAGTGAAGAATGTGTTAGTAGGCGCCTATGACGGCACTACTAACCCAGAAGATCATCTAATGGCGTTCACCAACCTAATGTACCTCCAAGGGTTGGATGATCCCACTTGGTGCAAGTGCTTCCCCGCCACTCTCAAGGGAATCGCACAACAATGGTTCGGCAACCTGCCGACTGGTTGTGTGAATAATTTCAAGACACTTGCCTACTTGTTCACCTCCAATTTTGCTATAAACATCCCTGCTAAAAAGACGACCTTTGACTTAGGGACCGTTCAGCAGGGTGAGAAGGAGGGACTCCGTTCTTACATTAGGCGGTTTAACCTGATGAGGATTCAAATACAAGGGCTGCCGAATGAGGTAGCCTACACTGAATTTTTCAGAGGTCTTAAGGATGGGTCGACTCTCCAAGAAGCATTGATTGAAGCAGAAGCCTATATACAGGCGACTGATCTCTGTAACACTGGAAAACAGTCGGATGGAAGGAGGTCTGACAAGAAAGAAAGCCGACCAAAGCAGGCGGCAAATAAAGATGAGAAAAAGTGAAAAGAAGTCTGGGCGGCCGACTCCTCTGCATAGCCAGCCTAGAAAAAGAAGAAAGAATTCAAACCATACTCTCCCAAGTATGCGTTCAACAAGGATATCCAAGCTATCCTCAAAGAAATCAAGAGTTGGATCTCAATCGAGAAGCCGGCCCCCATGAAGGGTTCTGCAAGCAATCGGAACCGAGATAAATTCTGTCATTTTCATGAGGACATTGGTCATGAAACCAATGAATGTACAAGCCTCATGCACTACCTAGACCGCCTGGCTGAAAAAGGCGACCTTGACTCCTATGTCAAGAAGTCCAAGGACGGACCGCCAAGAGTTCATTCCCAGAAATTGTCATCACAGAAAAAGATCTGGGAGGAGTTAGGGGGCCGCATGATGACCTCATCGTCATTGAATGTAAGGTGGCCAACCAAAGGGTTGGCCGGATCCTCATAGATACCGGCAGTTCCTCTGATCTCATCAGCAACAAGTGCTTGGCAAAGCTTAAGTACAAAACTGATTGCATACATCCGGTATCTCACCCTTTAGTAGGGTTTGGAGGAAGTGTTGTACACCCAGTTGGGCAAGTGGATCTACCTATCCGTCTGGGTGAGAAAGGGGAGGGTCGTCACATGGTGGTTCGGTTCTTAGTGGTTAAAGAGTTGTTGGCCTACAATATGATCTTGGGACGACCCACCCTAAACAACTCTAAAGCTATCATTATTTCCTCTCTTATGCTGCTCAAGTTTGAGAGGGATAATGGAACAGTCGGCTCCCTAAGGGGAGATCAAAAGATGACACGAGAGTGTTACCTCTCGGATATCAAACCCACTGTGGCTGCTGCTGGCCCAAGTGGTGAAAAAACTGACCTTGAACTCATCAAGGAGGATACGCCTGCCCAGGTGGCAGGCGGCAAGAAAAGAAAGGCTACGCAACTAGGGACCGAGAGAAAATAAAAAAGATAGCAATCACTGGCAGAGGAGCGGTCGGACGAATTCCGCCCTCAGCCGGCTGCCGAGCACACGGATGTTGTCCTGGACGACTCAACTCCTGACCAAACAATCAAGGTTGGGACGACTGCTCTTGAAGTATTGAGTGAAGATTTTCACCAACTTTTGAAGGAATTCAAAGATATCTTTGCATTCGAAGTACATGAAATGCCAGGCATCAGTCCAGACTTGGCAGTACATAAGTTGGCCGTGGATCCGAAAAAGAAGCCGATCTGGCAAAAGAAACGGAACCATGGTGAAGAAAGAAGTCAGGCGGCTGCCGCCGAGGTTAAAAAGCTGCTTGATGCAGGGTTCATTCGGCAATGTTACTTTCCTGACTGGGTCGCAAATGTAATTACTAGTTAAAAAGCTGAATGGTACCTGGCGCATGTGTGTGGACTACACTGATTTAAACAAAGCATGCCCAAAAGACGGCTACCCACTGCCTAAGATAGACAGTCTGGTCGACTCAAGAGCCGGCCAAGCTTTAATGAGCTTCACGGACGCCTACTCTGGCTTCCATCAAATTCCGTTGTGGAAGAAAGATCAGGAGAAGACGACCTTCGTCACTAATCAAGGGTTGTATTGCTACACGGTCATGTCGTTTGGTTTGAAAGACGTCCCGGCCACCTTCAAAAGAATGATAAACACGGTCTTCTTTGACCAAATTTGGAGGAATGTCAAGGAATACATAGATGATATGATTGTAAAGTGCAAACTTCAGACAAATCATCTGGCTGACCTCCGAGAAACATTCACCACAGTCAGGCGGAACCATGTCATGCTCAATCCAAAGAAATGTGTGTTTGGAGTTGAGTCTGGGAAGTTCCTCGAATTTCTCATAAATCAAAGAGGTATAGAGGCGAAACCTAAGAAAGTGCAGGCAGTCATTGGCATGCAGTCGCCTCGCACAGTCCGAGAGGTTCAGAAGTTAACAGGTTGTTTGGCGGCCCTGGAAAATTTCTCAAGCGGTCAGGCGACAAGTGCCTTTACTTTTTTCAGGCAATAAAGAAGAAAGAAAGGTTTGAATGGGGGCCAGATGCTGAGGCGGCCTTCCAAAAACTGAAAGTTCATCTGCATTCTTTACCAAGGTTGGTCAGTCCCTTGCCTAAAGTAGTGCTCTACATGTATCTCGCAGTGTCTGACCATGCTCTAAGCGCCATCCTTTTTGCCGAAAGAGACGGCTGCCAGCTCCCGGTCTACTTTGTCAGCCATGTATTGAAAATTGTCGAGTTGAGGTACCCCCTAGTGGAGAAATTTGGCCTTGCTCTCTTCATGACCGTTAGAAAATTAAAGCCTTATTTCCTGGCACATTCAATCGTTGTATACACGGATCAGCCAATCAAGCGGCCACTCTCAACCATGGAGTCGTCAGGCCGAATGATCAAATGAGCAATAGAGATTCAGAGCCTTGAAATCCAATTGGAGCCAAGAAAAGCAGTAAAGGGGCAAGCATTTGCTGATTTTATTATAGAAATGACTCGGCCATCTGATTCTCAAATTCCAGACCAAGTCTGGAAGGTCTATGTTGAAAGGAATGGTGTCCTTCCAACAAGTGTATTCTTCCGATAGAGGGTTCAGAATTATTACAGAGCTAATTCTTCAGCAAGGTCAAGTGATCGGAATGCCTAGGTGGAGGCCGCTTCCGATCAGTAATATCGAGGTACAATTGATATTACATCTTGATCTTAACTGAACCCTTCGGGTCGAGCCCAATCGAATCACCGATCCAAGATGACGAATTAATCCGAAAGGATTTAATGAGTCGACAGAGTTTTACGAATACAGACGTCGGAAATCGAGCCTAGGGCATCGAGACCGAACGTCGCAAAATCACAAGCAACAAGTATGAGAATAGCCGTAACTAGGCTAGGCTAGCTCATCGCAAGCCTAGGCGCACCATGTGTGTGCTAGGCGCACCATGGTGTGCTAGGCACTATCGCAGCCTAGGCGTGCCCAGGCAACCCATCACAAGCTAGCAGCGTGCTAGCATGGGTGCCTGGGTGCACATGGCAGCTATCGCAAGCCCCACAAGCACCAGGCAGCCCATCGCAGCTAGCAGCGTGCTAGCCTGGGTGCCTGGGTGCGCATGGGCACTATAGCAGCCTTAGCATCATGCCTAGGCGCGCTATCGCACCCCTAGCATCATGCCTAGGCACCATCGCACACCATCGCAACACAGCAGGGCCACACACGCACCAAGCACAGCCATCGCAGTGCTAGGCACTGGCGCATGTGCATATGCGTGTGTGCATGCCTCGTACCAAGCATGGCAGTGCTAGGCACTGGCTGATGCGTGCTAGTGCGAGGATGCCTGGCAGCGTCGCCAGCACGCATGCGAGACCTTGTGTGCGTAGGCTCGCTGGCTGGGCTAGCAATGGCGGGAGGCTGGTGCGTGGTGCGATGCGTGTTGTGCATGACTAGTGCGCATGGTGCATAGCTAGTGCATGTGCGAGGGATGCTGCGAGACAAAGGGGGCCAGCATGCGTGGCTCGCTAGCAGCACGCATGATGGATATGCGAGGGTGTGCGTGGTGCGTGAGGTGTGTGCGTGTGTGCGTGGGATGCTAGGGCCAGCGCCAGCACGCACCAGCGCCTAGCACTGGCACGAACCAGCGCCAAGCATCAACCAGAACTGCCTAGCTGGGATGCGAGGCTGGGCTGGTGCTGGCTGGCTGGGCTGGCTGGCACATGCTAGCTAGCGTGCTAGCTGACAGCAGCCCAGCACCCCTTGTGAGTGGAGGCTTAAGGAGAGGTGGGGACCAAAGCCACCAAGCTTCCCTTGGGGAGCAAGGCAATGGTCCCCCCCCCCATGGGATATGGTCCTCACCTAACCCATTCTCTCCTTTTGCCACTTGTTGGCTTGTGATTACTTTTGCCTAATTATTTATTTTGGAATTAAATAAATTATTGCAATTGCACACGATCCCACATTGATCATGAAAAGGGGTTTCAAGTCCCCATTCTCTATAAATACCCACTTGGTTGGGATTTTGAGAATACAACCTTGAGTGGAATTAAAAAGGCAACTCTAAGAAAGAGTAAACCTTTGATTTGTAAAACTCATAGTTATTTTGTTCGAGTCTTGACTAACCTTCAAGACTTAGGACGCTCGAGTCGGGTCGAGGGTACGATCCGTCGGAGATCTCGTCTTTTTGGGATTTTGAAGTAAGAGCTCTTTGGGAGCAAAGCACACGTCAAACGTATAATTCTTGTTCTTAATCTTGTTTGATTAAGTTTATTATGCTTGTTAATTGCTTTAATTAAGGAGCGGGTCTTGGTGGGTTTCCTTCCGCGTAATGTCGGGTCACTACAAAACCCTACAGCGGTATCGGAGCCACGCTCCTTTTTTAATTTTTGCAATTATTTTAATTAAGGTGTTTTAAAATAATTTAATTTTCTGGATCATGTTCATCTAATTAGATTAGATGCTCGTTTTAATTCATTTTTTAAAACTCGATTTTATTTTCGATTTGGCTGTCGAACCCAGATTTAGGCTCAAAAATAGTGACTTTTGGGTGGAATCGACAATCTGGAACTGTTTCATTCCTTTCAGAAATGTCCAGAAGCCAAATTCGAACCAGAAACCCAATTTTTCTGGGGTTTTTCGTTTTTCAACGAAAATTTTAATTCTTTTTAAGCCTTGATTAATGCAAGCATTACAAGGTTAGATTAAATGCACATTTGCATCGCTAATCTACTGGTTTTAAAATGTCCTTGAGCATAATAATGGAGTGTTTATTAGTGCTTAAGTTGATATACCAATTTATCACATAAACTTGTTTTTCACAAATTTTGCAAATAAATTGCAATAAAGAGTGAAAACTTGTTGTGATTTTGTATTTTAAGTTCCCAAATAATGTTAAAGTTCTAATCTTTAAAGGTTTAAATGATTGGAACCCTAACCCTAAATTCCATGTTGAACAAAGTTTGGATTTTTTCATGTTTGGTTGATTAAAATCCATCAAGTTCAATTACTTGTGAGTAAAATTTGATTAATCTTCATATTGGAAGATGCAATCTTGGTATTTTTACACAAGTATGCAAGTTGGAAAATTTTTATCATTGGATGGTTAATTTCTTTTTCCAACTCCCATTTGTCAAATCCATTATTAATTTGCATATAGGCAAGATTAATTTTGGACATAGCTCATTTTATTTTAAGCATAAAGTTTGACCTAATTTTTGTTCAAAATTGAAATTTTGGATAAATTTAGGCTTATGCACCAATAAAATAAATTTTATTTAAGTAGGACTTAATTTTATTTTATTTTCCCTCAAATTAATTCTAAAATGTAATTTAGAATTGATTATTGTCACACACAAATCGGAATTAAAATTCTAAGTAAAATGCACGCAAATCGATGCAAAACCGCAAGCGTCACCAAGGCTAGCCGGGCTGCCTAGCAGCCCACATCTAGGCTCCTGTGGTGCGTATATGGTTGTGCATCGTTTGGTACGTGGCTGTGTGGCGAGGGATGCTACGGCTTTGGGCAGTGGCCTTGGCTGCTGGCTGCTTGGAGGCGCTGCTGGGCAGCGTGGTAGCAAGCACCAGCCAGCCCCCACTTGCTGCCAGGCGCCAGCATGCGTGCAAGCATGCATGGTGCTGGCCAGCGTAGTGTGTTGTGCTGGGCGCAGCATGCTAGCACCAAGTGCCAGCCCAGCCTCTTCAATGGTGCTAGTGCATGTGTAGCGTGAGCTGCTGGCAGGCTTGTGTTGCAGCTAGGCAGCGAGGCAGCAAGCCCCAGCCAGCCAGCCAGCACACACTGCCTTAGCAGCCATGGTGCGCCATGCATCATAGGCTAGGGCCATGGTGCGCACCCACCAAGGGTTTTGTTGGGTGGTTTTGCTTAATATTTGAGCTATGATTTTTGCATTATCCCGTCTTTAAAATATTTTTGGTAATTATTTTAACGAGGCTGAAAACCTCGATTTTCTATTTTGCAAAATTTTGACTAATTATGGGTTATGCCGACTTAATTAATCGGATTAATTAAGTACGGATGCAGAATTTAGTGGGAGCTTAATTAAGTGCGTAAGCATTTTGCGTTTAGAAATAATGGATTAAACCACTTTGACTAGTTTTAATTAGGCGCGTTAATTGGATTAACTACCTAAGTTAGTTACTAGTTTTGCGTGTTTAATTATGTATTTCGTAAAATTGCATGGGCCATTCACAAATAGTGAATGGGTGAATGGAAGATTGTTTTCAAAACAGGTTCTTTGAAAATGGCAACTAGTGGGGCCTGACTAGGATAGAAAATACGGACTGCGTTCCGTTATGTATTTTTGTAAATCTTAATACGGTCTGCGAACCGTTAAGTATTTTTGTACTATTAGATTAATCTTAGTCGTTCTAGCTAGCTTCTTTTATTTTGGCCAAGATGTCTCAAGACGGCGCTTCGACGAAGACGAGCCAAGATGAAGACCCATGGAAATTGAAGATTTCAAGGGGTCATGCTAGTTGCCAAATGCATCTATTTTTATGCCTTATATATTGTTATTATATATGATTGCTAGATGCATGTCTAGGATTTCTATTATGTTGCGACGATTAGTTAAGTTCACTTAAATCCACCAACACAGAAACCCTAGGTCCCTTAATAATATTGAGCTAAAATTTGCCGTTCCAAGAACAACACTTACCGAACTAATGCACGTACGCGATGGATTACGCCAAAGCGAGGCATCACTACTTCCCTAGGAACGTAAGGTATACTAGATATACAAGTTATCTTGGTTAAGCTCAACGATATCAATAAGGAGTCCTTAGATGTTGTGGCAAAAGAGATAAAATGTCAAGAATGCATTAGATGCAACATTTTATCAAACCGAGAGTAGCTTGGAGCTATTAGCAATTGGATTGCTTACCTTAAGATATTTAATGATTAAGACAAGCCAAAGCATGCTTAACCATTTCTTCATCTTTGGGATCTCGGAATCATTTTATTCTCGCCCATAAGGGACATTTTTTAAAATGCGTGGATAAAATGCTCAATAAGTTTGAATATATGCATGAACGTTTTCAACTTATTGATGTATGAATGGTTTTTCACTTCAAATTCTTTCAATTGTAGAAAAATGTCTGCAAGTAACTCAAACAACAACCATATGTGCCCGGAACTCCCCGAGAAGTTGGCCTTTTCCTTAAACTTGGTCAACTTCAAGGAATGGGAGGAGGAACTCAGGAGAACTCTCCGAAATTGTTCCTTGGAGTATACCCTAGATACTCCCATTCCAAGCTTCTTTGCCAAGGGAATCATGACCGACGAGGCTCATGAAGAATGGTCTTCAAATTGCAAAAGGGTCTCACGACTCATGGCAAATTCCATCCCGGAAGATTGGAAGGAAACTCTTTCCTCCTACCTTCCGGACATGTTCCTCAAAGCACTTGAGGACGTTGTCAATGTAAGAGTCACCAAGAGTGACAATGGCAATTTTGATGGACTCGTGTTTGACTTGACTAGGTCACTCTCAAACATGAGGATAAAACCGCCAAACGTGGGATGCCTTGCTAAGGAAAGGCGATGGCTTTGGACCAAGGTCTACAATGCAAAATTGAGACCCGGCATGCCCCTCCGACCTCATGTGCTTGGTATGACTAGGCTCTTCAAACACATGCAGCTTCTCGGAATCTCGATAAAAGATGAGATGGCGGGGCATATCTTGCTTGCTTCACTCCACTCGGGCTATGATGCACTTAGAGTGCACATCGCTGCGGGAAAGGAGACACACTCTCTCAAGGAGGTGGTGCAACTACTTAGCCAAGCCACCGCCTATGGAATGACTAAAAGACCATTAAGAGCTAAGAAGAAGGAGTTCAAGAAATTCAAGGCAAAGATGAGATGCTTCCATTGTGGCATGCAAGGCCACTACAAGAGGGAATGCATGCTCGTGAAGGAAGAGGGGATCACTCCGACTACCTCAGGTATCTTCCTTAACACTTGTGAAATAAGCTTATCATAGGTATTAGATACCAAGTATGACTCACTTAAATGTTGCCTTTTCAGGAACCAAGTGAGAAGCTTATCAAGTGTTGGTGCAAGAGCAAGAAGACGACGAAGATGGTTTTTCGGTCGTGCTTGCATGCACTATTTTGTCTAGGACATGTAATTAAACTATTTCTAGTTTTTCAATGCCTTTTGAACATATTATCCATGGTGTTGGACACCTAGGAATTTCAAGTGTAAGACTTTGACAATAGTTGTTTCAAGATTGTCTTACAAATTTATGTTCAATTAAATTGCATGTTTTACATATGATTAGACAAAAGTTGATACCACTAGCTAAGACCATCGATTCGAATCAAACCTACTTGTGGCATTGTCGTCTTGGCCATATGAACATCAAACGCATCAAGAAACTTCTTCAAGAAGGTGTTCTTGACTCATTCGACTTAGAGTCGTTTGAAAATTGCGAAGGATGCTTATTAGGCAAAATGATAAAACAGCCATTCTCCAAGTTGGGAGAAAGGGCAAGTGACTTATTAGGTCTAATACACAAGGATGTATTTGGACCAATGAGCACACCCGCAAGACAAGGTTACCGATATTTCATCACTTTCACCGACGATTATAGTAGATATTGCTATGTCTACTTAATGTCGAATAAATCTGAATCCTTTGAGAAGTTCAAAGAATTTTAGAAAAAAGTTGAAAATCAACTTGGCAAGAAAATTAAAGCACTTTGATCGGATCGAGGTGGCGAATATTTGAGCCATGAATTCGACGATCACTTGAAAGAAAATGGCATTCTTTCAGAGTTGACACCTCCCGGAACTCCTCAATGGAACGGAGTGTCCGAACGGAGGAATCGAACCTTGTTAGACATAGTTCGATCAATGATGGGTCTTAGTGAACTCCCTATCTCTTTCTGGGGACATGTGCTACAAACAGCAGAACTAACACTGAATAGAGCTCCGTCAAAAGCTGTTGAAAAGACTCCATATGAATTATGGACTAAGAAACCTCCTAGGTTGTCTTTTCTCAAGATTTGGGGATGCGAAGCATATGTCAAGCGATTAATTTCAGACAAACTTCACCCCAAATCGGATAAGTGTTTCTTTGTGGGACATCCAAAAGAAACCAAAGGGTATTACTTCTACAATAAATCCGAGAACAAAGTTTTTGTTGCTCGTGATGGTGTCTTTTTGGAGAAGGATCATCTTTCCAAAATGACAAGTGGGAGGAAAATCAAACTCGACGAAGTTCGAGAGGACGAGCAACAATGTCAACCTGACAAAACTGACAATCTAGATATTTTGGAAGCATCTAAGAAGATTGGTCAAAATCAAACAGACAATGTAAATGCTCAACCGATTACCCTATGTAGGTCGCAACGGCAAAGATCTCAACCAGACAGATACCTCGGTATCGTCTTAACTGATGATATAGACATCCTAGTCATGGATGGTGATGAGCTGGAGACATACAAGCAAGCTATGACGAGGCCCGACTCTGCAAAATGGCAAGAGGCCATGAAATCCTAGATGGACTCCATGTCTAAAAATCAAGTCTAGGACTTGGTGGATTTGCCCGAGGGTTATACACCCATTGGTTGCAAATGGATCTTCAAAGTGAAGATAGACAAGGATGGAAATGTATCAATATACAAAGCTAGACTGGTGGCGAAAGGTTACAGACAAGTCCACGGGATCGACTATGATGAAACTCAGTTGCAATGCTAAAATCCATGCGGATCATCCTAGCGATTGCTGCATATATCGATTACGAAATATGGCAAATGGATGTCAAAACCGCCTTCCTTAATGGAATTTTGGAAGAAACTGTGTATATGACACAGCCGGAAGGTTTTGTCGATCCAGGCAACGCTGGAAAGGTTTGCAAGCTGAAGAAGTCCATTCATGGACTAAAGCAAGCCAGCAGAAGTTGAAATCTGCGATTTGATGAAGCCATTAGCAAATTTGGTTTTATCAAGAATCCAGATGAGTCTTGTGTATACAAGAAGGTCAGTGGAAGTGATATTTCATTCCTAGTCCTGTGTGTCGATGACATACTGCTCATTGGAAACAGCACAAAATTGTTGGAGTCCGTAAAAGGCTGGTTGGGAAAGTGCTTTTCAATGAAGGACTTAGGAGAGGCACAGTACTTATTGGGCATCAAGATCTACAGGGATAGATCTAAGAGGATGATTGGATTAAGCAAGAGTACTTACATTGATAAGGTACTAGCTCGATTCAACATGGAAAATGCCAAAAGAGGGCATTTACCCATGTCCTATGGCGTAACTCTCAGCAAGAAACAGTGTCCGCAGACACCTGTTGAGCGAGAAAGAATGAATCAGATCCCATATGCTTCGTTAATCGGATCGATCATGTATGCCATGATCTGTACAAGGCCAGATGTATCGTATGCCCTGAGTGCAACGAGTCGATACCAATCGAACCCAGGAGAGGCGCATTAGACTGCGGCCAAGAATATCCTTAAGTACCTGAAAAGGAACAAGGATAAATTCCTGGTGTATGGAGGCCACAAAGAACTGGTTGTTGAAGGTTACACCGACGCTAGCTTCCAGACTGACAGAGACGACTTCAAGTCACAGTCAGGATATGTATTCTGTCTGAATGGAGGAGCGTTCAGCTGGAAAGAGTGCCAAGCAGAGCACCACTACAGACTCTACAACTGAAGCCGAGTACTTGGCCGCTTCAGAAGCTGCCAAGGAAGCTGTTTAGATCCGGAAGTTCATCAGTGAAATTGGTGTTGTACCCTCAATCAAAGGGCCGATTGACCTCTATTGTGATAATAATGGAGCTATCGCTCAGGCCAGGGAGCCGAGAGAACACCAGAAGGTCAAACACGTGCAAAGGCGATTTCACATGATAAGGGAATGGAAATCTGAAGGTGAAATCAGAATTTGTAAAATTGGCACGGATGATAATGTAGAATACAACCTTGAGTGGAATTAAAAAGGCAACTCTAAGAAAGAGTAAACCTTTGATTCGTAAAACTCATAGTTATTTTGTCCGGGTCTTGACTAACCTTCAAGACTTAGGACGCTTGGGTCGGGTCGAGGGTACGATCCGTCGGAGATCTCGTCTTTTCGGAATTTTGAAGTAAGAGCTCTTTGGGAGCGAAGCACGCGTCAAAGGTATAATTTTTGTTCTTAATCTTGTTTGATTAAGTTTATTATGCTTGTTAATTGCTTTACTTAAGGAGCGGGTCTTGGTGGGTTTCCTTCCGCGTAGTGTCGGGTCACTACGAAACCCTACATATGTGGACGGGAGCTCCACCTCAAATGGTTGTGGAGCAGGCGTCATATGTTAGTCGCCAGAAGGCGACAGGTATGAGTATGCTCTACATTTTAACTTCCAAACCTCGAACAACGAGGCAGAATATGAAGCTTTACTGGCCGGTATTCGCATGTGCAAGGCGGCTGGGGCAAGAAGAATAGACGCCTGCTCTGACTCACAATTGATTGTCAGTCAGTATAATGGCGAATACGAAGCAACCCATCCGGCCATGATTAAATATTTGAAGGCGGTACGACAAGCGGTCGGATCACTAGAAGAGTTTCATCTGACTCAGGTGCCCAAATCTGAAAATAACCAGGCGGATGCTCTCTCAAAGTTGGCCTCCTCGGCCTCCTGTGATACTCCAAGAACCGTCTTCTGGGAAGTTATGGAGAAGAGAAGTATTGAAGAAGATCCTATTGGAATTCTAGATCGAAGTTCAACCTGGATGGACCCAATCAGGGCATACTTAACAGATGGCACCTTGCCGGATGATCATTACTAGGCAACTTTACTAAAAAAGCGAGCATCCAGTTTTGAGATGCGAAAGGGGGAACTCTTCAAGAAAGGGTACCTTCAACCCCTCTTGAAATGTGTTACCCCAGAAAAAGGATGAGAGGTCTTAGAAGATCTGCACTCTAGATACTGCGCCTCTCATGTAGGCGAGAGGTCGCTTGCTCAACGAGCAAGGCGGCAGGGTTACTTTTGGCCTACCTTAGAAGCAGACGCCATGGAGATGGTGAAAAAAAGTGACAAGTGTCAAAGGTTTGGCAAATTAATTCACCGTCTGGCTACTGATCTCACTGCCATCCATAGCCCACTACCGTTTCCTAAGTGGGGCATGGATATTCTAGGTCCCTATACGCCTGCTACAGGAGGCAGAAAGTACATACTTGTTGCAGTCGATTACTTCACCAAATGGGTTGAGGCTGAGGCTGTTAAGGGAATCAAGACGAAGGACGTGATTTTATTCATCTGGAAAAATGTCATCACTCGGTTTGGGGTGCCCATGTCTATGGTTTTTGATAATGGTCCCCAATTTGAGACGCCTGTTCTCAAAAATTGGCTGGGAGACCAAGGCATCTCACACTGTTTTGCATTAGTCGGCCGTCCTCAAGCGAACGGTCAAGTAGAAGCTTTCAATAAGATCATCTCAGATGGACTTAAGAAGAAGATTGAAAGAGCAGCCGGCCTATGGGCAGACGAACTACCACATGTTCTCTAGGCCATTAAGACGACTGAAAAAGGGTCGATTGGAGAAACTCCATTCCTCCTAACCTATGGTGCAGAAGCTGTTCTTCCAATTGAACACTACGAGCCGACTCTTCGAATAATGTTATATGACGAAGAGGCGAACTGGGAGTCCATGCGCCTGGCATTGGACTCACTACCAGAATGAAGGGGCAATGCAGCCCTGCGCCATGAAATCTACCGCCTGAAAATGATAAGGTCATATAACAAAAGAGTGCACAGGCATCCACTCAAAGTGGGGGACTTTGTACTAAGAAAGATGGAAGCAGTCGGTAGGGCTAATGAGTCAGGAAAATTAACTCCCAACTGGGATGGACCCTACCGAATCTATGAAGAGGTCCGGGACGGCACCTATCGCCTAGAAACACCAGACGGCCAACCCTTGCCTCGAACCTGGAATGTAGATAATTTAAAGAAGTATTATTTTTTAATGATGTAAATAGCCAAGAGTTACTAATAAAAGTTTTCTACTTTGCTTCATATATTTTGTATTATGAGGGGCATGCCGCCTGCTCCATGAGCAGCCAGTTACTCTCCGTTTTTTCTATCAATTGAGGGGCATGCCAACTGATATAACAGTCGGCTACTCTCCATTTTACTCAAATGTGCATTCAATTAAGAGGGGCACGCCGCCTATAGCTATACCGTCGGCTACTCTCCTATACTTAGTTCGCCTTGAACTACCTAAGGCCTATGGCCAACCCTTGCCTCGAACCTGGAATGATCAGACCAGGCGCCCAACCAACTGATCCAATCTTTAAACTAATACGACCTGTCCCAACATCATAGCAGGCGTCCGGCGGCATCCCGCCGGATGAAATTCATCACAGAGAGCAGCTCCCTTTTGGGTGGAACATTGTTCTATAAACTAATTACACGGCACCCAGACGTCTGTCCCCAAGGACAACCACGTAGCCGTTTTTGAGACAAGGATAACTCTAACACTAAACCAAACAAGTGTTAGCAGTTAACATCCGCGTCGGATAACCGTCTGTATTACTTGGGATAAGTACAACCGGTACCTCTTGAGTAAATAGCTAACAAAAATTGGTGAATCAAGGGGATCAGCCGGCCTCTGCCGCCTGGTGCCTCTACTACTCAAGCATAAAAGATGACGAATGGGTAACCTCAAAGATTACCCATAAGTCACTCTCTCATACTTAGTAAGGATTCAAAAGGTATGACGAGTCCGCTTGCCTAAAGGCGAACCAGAACTCTCGTACCCCGACCCTACTAAGATGATTTCTTTTCAAACCAAACATGTTTGAAAATCTGGTTTGTAGGTCGACTGCTTTTTGGTAAGCAAAGACTCAAGAGCTATTCCTATCTTAACAAACAGGCGGGCTAGTTATAAGCGGCCTATTCCTTTCTAACTTGAAAATGTTAAACAAACCCCACGTATTTCCTAAAGTATGTTAGGGGTCCGACTGGGTAAATGGCCGACTAATCGCCTAACCTGGAACCAAGACAACCAGTCGTCCAGGGGCATAGGCTGTCGGTACTTTGTACTTGTTCGCAATCTTTGGTTTACGATAAGATACAAATTATAAATACATGGCTAGCCGAAACAGTCGGTATGACATGCAAGAGGATATCAAGGATCCTCAACACTTTGCAAAAATAAAGCATAAAACAAAATTCAATGAGCGCAAAGACGACCAAAAAGATGGTCGCCAAATTCATATAAACAGCCGGCCATAAAGACCGGCAAAATATTCAATACCCCGGCCCCCAGGCCGGGTAAGGTGATACAAGAACGAACGGCGCGCAGGCCGAAGAAAAATTAAAGACATAAAAGCTTTAAGATTGAGGCAGGGTTTCGGTATTGACTGCCGCCTGATCAGCAAGGGACGCCTGGTTCTGGGAGGCATCCTTCTTACTTGTCTCGGCATCAGGGGCAGCTTCTTTAGACGCATCCACCTCAATCGGCTACAGGGCCACCTCCTCTTCCTCCTCTGAGCTGGAGTCAACCGCCTCGTCCTTCTTAGCCGCCTGCCTCATGATCTATTGGTTGTACGTTTCAGTACAAGCGTTGAATTTTTTCTGCCAAGCGGCATAGTGAGCTTTTGGGAAGAGGGTTGTCCAGGTCATCTTCATAATCTGAGCCGAGTCCTCCATCATGGCTTGAGCTAAAGCCATCTTTTCAGCCTCGGCCTTCGCATTAAGATCTTTAGTGATGGTCGCCTCCTACGTCTCTAGGCGCTCCTTGAGTCTGTCAAGAGACGTCTGTAGACCTTCATTCTTATGGGCAATGTTTTTAAGGGGCCGCAGCTCATCGTTGAGGCTCTTGAACTTCACCTCCAGCTCATTATTCTTCTTTTTGGCCGCCTCCAACTCGGTGCGGATAGAGGAAGTGGCCTGCGCCTGATAATAAAGAACATCAGTTGTCAAAATTTCATTTTTGGCAATTTGAAACATTGCCTTATCAACGTCAGAGGCGACCATAGCTTTAGCAGCCATTACCTCTTTGTTCTTGGCGCTGATCGGCCTCCGGAGGCCGTGTACTCGCAGCATGGTCTGGAAAAAGGAAAAACAGGCGTCAGATTTGAGAATAACAGGCGGCACACAAAGTCGGCACTTTAAAAATATTCTAAGTCTACCTCGGAAAGGAGACCCATGATGTCATCTAGGTCAAGGGTGCCGACTCCCTTGACCGTGTCCCTCTCCTCTTGAGGGAGGGCCTTAATCATAGACTTGGCCACTTGGACCAAGTTTGGTTCTTGAGGCACGCCTGCATCCAAAAAAGAGAAAAACATCAAAAACGTGAAGAAAGTGATGAAGAAATAAGTTAAGTCTAGCATAGCAGTTTATATTTCTTGGCGGCCGACTGAGGACTTGTGATGGGTTCCCCACACTTTGTGGGGTTATTGGCTGTTTGTCAGCCGACTGTTTCCTGGCAGATCCAGGCGTACTCCCAGCAGTCGTCTTCCGAATCTTTGAGTCCGGCTGTTGGAGGAAGAGGGTTTGGAAGTGCCCGCTTGCGAAAAAAGATGAGTGGTCAATACTGATATAAGCAGCTTTTCAAGACAAGTTCAAAGGCTCGAAACTCACTATGGGTGTCTCCTTGGCAGGAGAATCAGAAGAGGTCCGCTTCTGATTCATGATGGAGGCTCGCAGCAAGGCAGCCGCCTTCTTAGATGCGGAAATTTGGTCCATAGCTTCAGCTACAAATAAGATTCACAAAGAGTTAGAAAAAATTCAAAAAAACAAAGCAAAAGATGCGTACATATGCTCAAGAGGTCGGCTACCTCTAGAGGTCCGACTGTTGAGGCCACAAGCGGCAAGAAAGTACTCATCATAGAGCCACTTGAATTTGGCGACGCAGTGCAAGGGCACCTGCTCTCGTTCCCCCGTAGTAGGGTTGGCCCTAATCTCTACTTTGAACAGCCCTCGGTCCAGGATCTTTTCCCTGGCCTTGAGGGGAACAAGCGGCATGCTGCGACCGCCTGCTAGAAGAGGTGGATCTCTGTTCCACCTATTGTAGCGCTTGTTCGGCAGCTTGTCAGGGCTGGCAATGATGAGGAAGGTGTTTCTCCAATCCTTCCATTTATTCTCTTTGCCCCCGGTCATTAGGTAGCCCTTGTGGCTCGTTATTTGGTACCAACCGATACCACTTGCCTTGGGGGTCCGGCTGAGATAGTTCATATGAGTGAACGCCTCAAAATTTGGCTTCACCCCGTGCATTTCACATCCGGCTACATAGCCAAGGATGTTGGACCAGGAATTCGGGGCTAACTGCCAAAGCCCCACCTCGTATCCATCGAGGATTTGTTGAACGGCCGGGTGTAGGGGAAATCGCGGTCCATCTTTAATGGTCGCCTCGTAGCAGCCAAAACAAGCATCCCCGTAGCTAGACCCTGCGGGCCAGACGGATGTATCCTCACCATCCGGCACAAATACTTGAAAATTCGGACCCATCGTATGGTCCGATAGAAAAGTGTCTATTCGTTCTTTCATGGCCTTGATCCGGCCCTTTGGGACATGACAGTAATAAGGAGTGTTCAACTCCCTATGCGAGGCGGATGGTTCCGACCAGCCGTCCCCCCTTTTAGCTGCATGAGAAATTCTCGCCTCATGCAAACGAGTATGCCTTTCCTCTGAGTTTATAAAGCGGCGGCTTGAAGAGCTAGAGCCAGACTCACTATCAGAAGAGTCCGACTCCTCCCCTCTCCCTGAGGGGGCTGACCCCTCTTCTTCTTTAGGGGTCGTTTGCTGACTGGCCAGGTCAACAAAGAAGTGGGAAGGAGCTACTTTAGCTCCCTCCTCAGAGCTCTCGAAAGAAGGGCCACCTTGGGTCCCTGCGGTATCAGGCGGCTTGTCCGACAGCTCGCTAATCTGAACCCAAAAAGAGAAGCCATAAGAGTTTACAATTCTCTTGGTCTTTTTTGTTCTTTCCATACTGTCCTGCATAGATACAAAGACAGTTGGATTCCGGGCCTTGCGCAAAGTTTGAATTACCGCAAGGCAGTCGGCACCCCTAATCCTAGACTCAGCCGTCCCCGATGACCGACTGATTGCTAACCTAGGTCGTGCCGGATGCTTTTGAGGTCTCATTTTCAAAAAAGAAAGAAAAAGTGCAAAAGAAAA
The DNA here is from genome assembly GCF_001683475.1 of Chenopodium quinoa. NCBI lineage: Eukaryota > Viridiplantae > Streptophyta > Magnoliopsida > Caryophyllales > Amaranthaceae > Chenopodium > Chenopodium quinoa. Next base: position 2,629,102 of record NW_018745675.1, on the reverse strand, counting down.
GAGAATAAAGAAGCAGACGGTTACCTGAAACTTAAGTTCTGAAGAAGAGCTTCATTGAGTAGGCGCCTAGCAAAAACAGTCGTCCTGGCGGGTCAAAAGTTGCAAAGTTCAGAGCTCAAGTTTAGGGGTCTGAGAGTTCTCTTGAAAAATCTCGCATATGTGAACAAAAGACTTGGTCAACATGCCTTTATATAGGGCAAAGGAGAATGCGAAGAGTCGCCTCAAAATTCAAAAAATGAGCGGGAAAAATGCTCGGCCCGTCATAGGGTAACACCTGTAGCAGGCCGTCGCCTGTTACAGGCCGACACCTGTCACAGGTGACATATGAACAGTCACGTGCCACGTGTGAGGGGCAAGTGATTAGGGGATTTTTTTCCCTACCAAGCATCATCTTAGAAGTGGACCAATTAGGCCCTGCCATGTGTCCGCCACATGGGCCAATAGAAGCCTGCCACGTGTCAGGCGTTGATCCGTCCACCATGGACCGGTTGAGTCACGCCATGTGGCCTCCGTATGCCAAACAGGCCACCTAGGCCCAATTTCCAAGAGAAGCCCAGTCAGCCCTAAGTTGACCTAAACCTAGTATTTGACACGTTTCCCAAGGTTATAAAAACTCTAATTAATCCTCATTAAGGGGGATTCAGCAATTAATTACTCTCACCTAGAGAACCTGAACACACTGATCACGCCTCCCCTAGAGGAACCAGATCTCCCAACCTTTACTTTTCTGCACTATTCACTCCTCAAACAAGTACTAACTTGATTGTCGGAGGCGAAACTCCCACCACAAGGAGCCTCCTTTGTTTTGCAGGTACAGGCGCAAGGATACCAGTCCCGGAATTGTAATTCTCCCGCAGGACATCAGAAAACCCCGAAACAATGCCCATTTTCATTGGACTCAAATATTTACTTAGTGATCTGGACACTGTAAGCAGTGAAGTCTGAGTATGGAAGACTTTTCCAATTATTAGACTTAATAAAATGCAACTAGACTGGCAGTGCTTTTGCCTTTATTTGCATGTTCCATAAGTTATGATCTTGGTTGCATTGAGTAAAGATGGTACCGGTGGTATTAGGTATTGTAATCTGAATAAGCTTAATGTTATCCACTAGGTGTAACATCTAGTGCCGTAGATATACTTTTGGAAACTGACTAGGTGAGGCATATTTCCTTTGTTTCTTCTTAGTCTTTTCTGGTGGTGATGGGAAATATTGTTGTTAATTATTTAATGTCTTCCTTACTTTGGAATTGTGCTGTTGGCGCGTTTAAGGAAAGTGTTGATGTGTTCTCTGTTGATGAAGTTATTCCTTTAGGAAAAAGGCAGTCTTTTTATGAGTGGTATTCTGCAGCTTCCGATTGCATTTTTAGTGGAATGATAGGCTATATATTTTTCTAGTGTAGAGAGATGCAGGTGTATGAATGTTTTTACATTTCATGTGCGTACTTTGGAGTATCTTCATTGTAGATTATTTACCTGAAATTTTATTTACGAAAGTATAGTTTTCTTTTGTACTCCTTTTATTAATGTTGTGAGTTTTAATTATATCCACATTGAAGGTCTTGAGACTTTAGTTTTAATCATATCTACATTGACTAGTTTATTATGATTATGTAATGGAAGAACTACGAAACAAGAGTGAAGAACTTCTCAATTACAAGTCTATTTATAAATAGCCCCTATTTGTTTATCATTCCTCGTCCCATACCTAGATCTATTGCACCGCGTCTCAAACCTTTAATAATGAAGTTTGTGCTCACATTAATGCAGCTGTTTCCCCAATTAATAGTTGTATTCATGAGTCATGGAGAAGAGAGTGAAAAGGCAACAAAAGAAGTGAACAGCATTAGTAGAATCGTAGTAGCAGAAGCAGAACAGCAGTAGCAGTAGCAGAAGGCAGGTACAGCATAAGGCCTTCTCATATGGTTTTCCATCAACGAATTTATATGTTGTTTTTTTTTTCAATTTTGTAAAGTGTAATATTACAAGTTATTGAAAAAAATATATGTGTTTTATGTTGATGAGTCTATTTTATATACATTTTTATTCTCCGTTCCACGGTCATATTTGTGCTTATTTGAGCTCTACGGGACTATTTTTATTACTAATATACGTAATATTGAAAAAAATATATGTGATTGATGCATGAATTGATTCTTTAAATTCTCTAATGACAATTGCGATAATTTATGCTAATTTGATTGTGATTATGCCAATACTAGATTAGAGATAATTAGTATTGTTATTATTCCATAGTTTTAATCACAACGAGAGTTGGGTTTTAACGGAATTGAGTAAATTAATTTAAGGTTTGAAATTCATCACGAGAGTAGTTGAATTGATAATTGGGAAGTGAAGTAAAGTGTTTAATGTCTCTAATTTGCATGATTCCATGAGAATAGGCTTGATTGTATGTTAGGGAAGCCATTTATACTCTAGAGAGGTCCTTGGTATTGATTAGGGTTTACTTTTCCCCATGTTAATTGGAATTGTATGTTAGGGGTAGATATATAATTGCATCGATCGTAATTGTGGTGATATTTGATCTTGGATGTTTTAGGTTATTGATTTATTATATTCGTTTGATTTATTCTAAGTTTTCCATACATTAGCTTTTAGTTTATTCCACCATTGTTTGATTCTTGCTTGGTAATTACTTGAATCTAGATAATTTAGGTGAACCTTATTCTCTTGGGATTCGACCCTTACTTGCCCGACTACATAGTTAGGAGGAATAATTAGGTTATTTTTGTTAGGTACGCGACACGCCTATCAAATTTTGGCGTCGTTGCCGGGGACTAATGGTTTATTCCTGATTAATTGTGATTCGTTCTTCCTAAGCTTTATTTGTTGCTTCGGCTATTATTAATTTTTATTTTTTCCTCGTATGAGTTGAAGATATACATGCCTTGGAGATGGATGATTTATTCTCACGTCTTGCATCTAGCCATTGTTCTTGTTTTTATCTTTATCATGAAAATCCTGATTGCTCTTATATTGAGTATTTTGTTCGAGCTCTGGATGATTTTAGAATCTTTCCGTTCATATATGATTATTCTGAAAAACGGTTTGTTACAAATGAAATTTATTGGAGGATTCATGATGAATATTATCATAATTTGTATAATACGTCGGAGGAAGAATCATTTGTTGAAAAACTGATGGTTAAAGAGTCATTGGTTATAGAATCAGTGGTTGAGGTATCATTGGTTCCAATAGAAGAAGAATCATTAGTTGTAGAACCATTGGTTGAAAAGTCATTGGTTGTAGAACCAATGGTTGAAAATTCTTTTTCTTTTGCTAATGAACTTATTTGTGAGCGTAAAATAATAGAGTCGTTATTGGGTGATGATAAAGAACAAGACTACCTCCATGTTTGTTATATTAATTCTAAATTTTCAGAGGAGGAAGTAGAAGGTTGTGGTGTATTTTCATCTTTTTCTATTGATATTTCCTATTACCTTGAGTTTTCTTTATGTGCTCCTAATTTTTTCTATGTAAAGATAAGTGTGCTTGCAATCAAGCTGGATCTAGTGCTTAATGAAATGTTTGCAAGAGCGTTTGATAAGTTACTCAAGGCGTTGAATTCTTCCAATTGAGGAGGGATAGAGTACGGTCGAGCGGGACCTTGATAAACCAGCGCTTTGCGAGAGGCAACCCGTATTTTATTGTTTTTTATTTTAGTCTTTTTTAATTTTTGTGTGTTTTCGTTTTTTTTTTTTATTCTTAGAGAGGTAAGAAGAGTGTATCTTATGCTAGTGGGAGTTTACTTGTGTAGATTTTGATCTAAGAAGGCTGATTTAAAAGGAGAAGAAAGCTGGATTGTACTCGGGTTCGCCCGGGCAGAGCTTGCCCGATCGGACGTGCGTACGGATCAACAAATCTGCTCAACTTTGACAGGCTGTAACTTTGCGTTACTCAACGGATTTTTGCGTGTGACCTATCGTCTAAATACTCTTCAAGTCTACTTTCCAATGCAATTAGAATCACTGCATTATCTTTTATACATCAAAAGTTATGATCAGAATAGTGCATATGACTCAATTTTTATCTTTTTCCCACTAACACTTTGTTTCATTCTTGTTCAAATTTGTTCCAAATAGATGCATTGCAATCCTCGAGGCTTTGGTGACATTATTTTGGGTGATGATGATGAGGAGTAATCACCTTAACTACTAGCTTCCCTTTAAGACAATGAGGTCATTGTCTGATTTAGCTTGGGGGGATGTTCTCGTGTACGCATGGTATACCTTTCACCACCTCTTTTATATATATATATATATATATATATATATATATATATATATATATATATATATATATATATATATATATATACACACACACACACACACACGCACACACACGCGCGCGCACACACACACACACACACAAACACACACACACACACACATATATATATATATATATATATATATATATATATATATATATATATATATATATATATATTCATTTGATGTGTTTAGTTTAGTTTTATTGCTTTCATAGTATATATTTTATTGCTTTCTAGGTTAGATTTAATGCTTTAAAAAAAAATAAAAAATTCCAAAAATACGTTCCAATGAATTATGAATCATTGTTCCCTGTGCCCCTTGATGAAAATTTTTTGAAATTGTTTATATTCTTGGTTATTGATGAAAAATATTGTTGATTAGTTGATCATGATTTGATGTTTGATTGCTATGAAATCTTAACATGCGTCAATTTTGCCCAACTACCTGTGAATATAGTGCTTGACTAGTTGATTTGGTTAGGAATGTGTGTTAGTTCCTGGTATGTCAATGAAATTGAGTATTGGTTTATAACTCTTAGTAATGTCTATATGACTCATTATTATGCACATTGAGGAGGACGGAGGCATTTGTTCTTTTAGGTAGCCTTCAAAATTATTAGATACATTTGTTCCCTTCTTGCTACCCATGTTGTTGCTTGTGCCCTTTTATTGTTTATTTAGCCACATTACAAGCCTAATTTGCCCCATTGGTTACTAGTCCCAAGCTTGGCTTGGAGGAGCTATTAGTGAGTGAGGTGAGAGAGTTTGTAGTGTGCACATAATTTGCACAATTTTTGGTGAATTTGAGAAGTTATTTATTTGTTCTAATTTTTGTGGATTGAAAAAAAAGAATTGAAAAATTATTATTCAAAGTTGAAAATTTCCAATGTGAGATAAAAAGAAAAAAAAGAGCAATTGAAAAAAGAAATTGTTTCAATGTTCAAGAGTTCTAATGAAGGTTGCTCAATAGAAAGAAAAAAAAGGAAAAAATTCAAATTGAAAAGAAAAAAAGAGTTCAAAGTTCGTTTGTTCACTCTAGTTTTATAGTGCTATATTTTGAATATATGAGTGAAATTGTAAATGTTGAGAATTTTTATTATAATTGGAGGTTTGGTGAATTTTTGGTAGGGTTGAGTTGTGTTGGAGATGATTTGGTCATTATTTAATTTTGACCTTGGTTTTATTTATTAGGATTTGGCTCCCTTTAGCATGGCTTTACTCTCACATTATCCCAAAAATTTCCTACCCTTTACCCTAGCCTTACGTTACAAGCTTTGAAGACCTTCTGACCTTTGTGCATAGAGTTGTATGAATGTGAAATTAGTTGTTTATCAATGCAAAGAATGATTTGATATATTTCGAGTCGACTTTGAGTGCTTGTTTCTTAAACACACGAGTGCGTGAGTTGGGAGGGCATTGTTCACATATAAAGGGTGGTTGGAGAGCGATCGAGTACATCTTTTACTCGCCACATAAATGAGAGCTGAGTGTGTGAGCACTAGTTTTGAATTCTATATGCTCTTGTGGTTTGCTCTATTTGACAATTGTTAGGGAAGATTGGTATTTGGATGGATGTGATTGATTGACTTTGATACATGTTTATCGAATTTGCCTTGAATCGTATTTATTAGTTTGAAATAATATTTGGGGTGAAGTATTGTTTTATTTATTCATTACTTTGCTTTGGGACAAGCAAAGGTTTAGCATGGGGGAGTTTGATGAGTCTATTTTATATACAATTTATTCCCCGTTCCACGGTCATATTTGTGCCTATTTGAGTTCTACGGAGCTGTTTTTATTACTAATATACGTTTTCTAGTGTTTTTGTAGAGTTGGTATTATTTTGTAGGAATTTGCATAATTACGATAATTTCCGAGCTTATTGAGCCACTACAAAAATATTGGAGTTTGACCGTATTTTATGATCGTATATTTATTTGCCCAATATCGAGTTAAAGGAAATTAGTTCGGTGATTAAGGGCTCAATTAAGTGAAAAAGGTCCAACGTTTCTACAAAAAAATCAGACCAAGCTAATTGAGAATTTGGGCTCAAGTTAACAAGGTCCATGGCCAAAGCCCATTTGCCACAAGAGAAGTCAGTTCGCTTCCCAACTGGCCGGGCCCGATCGGGCGATGCAAGGCCTGATCGGGCGAGGTTGTTCACGCTTCTTAATAGCTGATGATTAATGCTTTGCTTCATCATAGTGGATGGGTTGTGTTGTTAGGCCCACTTGATTATCGTTAGGCGGTGAACTTGAGGATATATAGGGGAATAGTAGTAATTTTGAGTTTTCTTTTCCCTGTAGCTTTTTCATTAGTTTTGTTTTTGTTTTCTTCTAGGCAGCTTAATTATTTTGTTCGTTTTTCGTCAATTTGGTCTTCATGCAAGAATATTAGTTGACTTCTTTTAGGTTGATTACATTAGTGTTTTCTTTAAGTTCTTTTATCATTATTTTCTTTATTTTTTTTTGTTCTTGTTAATTTTTATGCTTAATTTAATTGCTTTGGTTAATTTAGATTTAATTATGTGTGAGTAGTTTTATTCCAATATCTAGGGTAGCCCAATGTGATTGATGCATGAATTGACTCTTTAAATTCTCTAATGACAATTGCGATTATTTATGCTAATTTAATTGTGATTATGCCAATACTAGATTAGAGATAATTACTATTGTTATTATTCCATAGTTTTAATCACAACGAGAGTTGAGTTTTAACGGAATTGAGTAAATTAATTTAGGGTTTGAAATTCATCACGAGAGTAGTTGAATTGATAATTGGGAAGTGAAGTAAAGTGTTTAATGTCTCTAATTTGCATGATTCCATGAGAATAGGTTTGATTGTATGTTAGGGAAGCCATTGATACCCGAGAGAGGTCCTTGGTACTGATTAGGGTTTACTTTTCCCCATGTTAATTAGAATTGTATGTTAGGGGTAGATATATAATTGCATCGATCATAATTGTGGTGATACTTGATCTTGGATGTTTTAGTTTATTGATTTATTATATGCGTTTGATTTATTCTAAGTTTTCCATACATTAGCTTTTAGTTTATTCCACCATTGTTTGATTCTTGTTTGGTAATTACTTGAGTCTAGATAATTTAGGTGAACCTTAGTCTCTTGGGATTCGACCCTTACTTGCCCGACTACATAGTTAGGAGGAATAGTTAGGTTATTTTTGTTAGGTACCCGACACGCCTATCATATGTATATCAGTGTTATATATAAGTATTTGGTACAATTTAAGTGAGAAAAATGCAAAAAAAAAAAAAAATTATTATTTTGGGGTATTTTTGGCACCGGTTTTGACCAGAACTGGCGCCAAAACTTTATAATTTTTTTTGTCACTTTTGGCACCGGTTCTTGCTTTGAACCGGTGCTAATAGTATTGAAAATTAAAAAAAAAAAACGCGCCATGGTAGTTGGCACCGGTTAACCGGTGCCAAATGCTTTAGTTGGCACCGGTTTTGAACCGGTGCCAAATTTTCATGGATTTGGCATCTCTCAAATACCCAACGGTTCAAAACCAGTGCCAAAGGGGGGGTTTGAACCGGTGCCTTTTTATCTTTTTAGTCTAGTGCCCATGGCCCCCTTTCGGGTTTTTCATATGATAGTTAGAATGGGAATGATGGTGGTGCTGGCCCTAGTGGCCAATAGTTTCCTCCTTGGTTTCTGTGTTTTCCCCTCCCCCTTTTGGTCCCTCCCTTTCATTTTATTTGCATGTGAAGCATCGAGGACGATGCTCTTATCTAGTGTGTGGGGGGGGGGGTTTGAGTAGGGAGTGTTTTTGGGTAAGTGTGGGGGAAGGCACCAAGGACTCATGGGAACGATAAAGGGATTTGTGTGTTTTGGTCTTGTTGTTAGTTGTTGTTGATAAGCGTTTTGGTAGCATTGTTTTTGTTTGTTGTTGGTCAATGATGTCTTGAATGATGATGATGATTGGATAATGCGTTGAGTTTGGGTAGTTGGTTGTGCCCAAAGTTTGAGTTTGTAGCTTATCTTTTTCTTTCTTTCTAACCATTTTCTTTGTATAGTGTTTGTTTTTGCTTTTATCTCTCTCTCTTGTAGCTTTGAAGAAATTTGGAAGCAACATATGGAGCCATGGTAAATTGTAAGGTTGCTTTATTTGTCTTCAAAAAACATTTGGGTGAGATCTTTCCTTTACTCTTTATCTTTCATTTGGTGTGCTTAGTTTAGGTTAGTTTAGGAAGAAGTTGAATGGTTTGAGGTTGTTTGCATTTGGTTCTAAGGAACCAGGGATTGTTGATGTTGATATCGAACGATCATTGTATGATGATTGGGAATTAATTGGATTTATATGCCTTGTTTGTGAACCTTTTTGATTTCTTCCTCCTTTTGTTTTGCTTTTCTTTATGTGTGACCAACATGAATATGGCAAGATGAAATGAATATGTTTTGGAATTTGCTCACACATTTGGACTCGATTGCTTTGATGATGTACCTTAGAATGCTTGTTTATTCTTAGTTGATGATGGAATACATGGTTTGGAGTGCTTTTGGTTGAGTTAGACAAATTTTAAGCTAAGATAGCAAGGTTAAGAACTATTGAGGATGTTTGAAACCTTAGTTAATGGAAAAGTGGTAAGATGGAGTTGCTCTCTATAGTGGATTTGAAGCCCTTTAGTTGGTATTTGCTTACTTTTCATCCCTTGTGCGGTTTAAATTGTTCTAGCCTTCATCATTTTGTTGTGCGACCTTTTAGGATCCTGGACTATGCATGTCTTAATCCTTGGGTTGTCCTCTAGCTCCCAAGATTGTGACCAAGCAAATTTAGGGGAGGAAAAGGGCACCTTTTCTCATTTTGTTTATATTTCTTTTTGTTTAGTTACAAATTTAATTTTCTATTTTTCATCAACCTATTTACGAACCAATTTGAGCCTAATGTTTCCCTTTCTTGTCTGAACCACATTACAAACCTAATGGCCTATGTTTTACCAATCCTCTTAGTTAGTGAAGCATTTGGCATGTGAGGTTTGGGTTTTAAGCGTATTGAATATGAACAAGAAGCACTTTGAGAATTGGTTTAAGTAAGGAATTGAATGTTGAGCTTGAATATGAATATGCAAGAAAAGTTTGAAAAGAAAGATGCAATTGAAGAAAATCAAATGAAGTTTCATCAAAAAGTCGTCCATAGTTAAAAAAAGGCAAGGACACCAAATAAGAGTTTATGAAAACTAAAAAAATAAAAAAAAAATAAAAAAATTATAAAGAAAATAAAGCTTTGAAGTTCTTTTCCCTTGAATAAGTGTGGTAATGTAATGGAATTGAATTGATGGTTGTTTGTTTGAGATTTGGTTGTTTTCTTAAGTTTGTTTATTAGAATTGGCCACTCTTTTGCTTCACTTAGGAATTGCCACCAAATTTTAAAATTATTTCCCTATCTAAACCTTTAGCCATGACATTAGAACCCTAGTAAATACCTTAGACTTTAGAGGGGTGAGGTCAAAGACCGGTGGAGGGAGATGGGTTTCAACCCTATGGAAAGAGTATTCATAGTTGAGATGTCGGGATGACCTTATGTTTCCATAAAATGTATCTTTTTCGGGTTCCTTCATGGAATCATGAGGAGCTATCTAGGGGTGATTTGAAGCTAGTGGGGAAAACGAAGACCGTTTTGGATGGGACTAAGGCGGAGAACGAAATCACTAGTTCTCTATGCTTAGCTTAGGTTTTTCTCTTTCAACCATGAGCATCTTATAACATCTTTTCCCTCGTTTAATTAAGAAATGTGAGTATTCTTTGGCGCTTGTCTTTTCTTTTAAGTCCAAATGGAGCATTTTCCACCCTAAAACTTGATTTGTTTTCCTAAGCCTTGCCATGTAGTGTTAGTCTTTATAGTGTTCGCTTTTTCTCTTTTCTCTTAGCTTTGCTTGAGGACAAGCAAGAGGCAAGTATTGGGGATTTTGATGAGTGGCATTTATGCCACTGTTTAGCCCTTTTTATTAATGATTTTCCCCCATTTGTCACTTGTTTGCACCTTCTGTAGCAGTTTTTACCCTTATTTTGGTTATTTTTGTTCTTTCTCGTGATTTTCCTCTTCTTTTATCTATTCTTTTGTTTTATATCTTTTCTTTGTTGATTTTGAAGGTTTTTGGCACTCTTGAATGGAGTAAAGGAGCTAATTTGGCTAAGGAAGAGGAGGAGATGCTCAAGAGAGAGAGCGCGCAGCTCCGCAAGGAGCCGCGGGCGCAGGTGTTAAGGCTGCGGGCGCGAAGAGTCTAAAGTGGGGCTCAACCTTTGAAACTATAGAAGGTTGGCCGCACCTTAAGAGAGGGATCTCCCCAGTTACTCGTGGGTGCGATACTCAATGACGCGGCCACGACATTTCGAGGTCCTGATTTCCCCTGCTCCTCAACCGCGACCTCTGTCCAACTAAGAGAGGCCTCTCCACCAACCACCGTGGGTGCGGCATGCTAGGTCGTGGGTGTGGCATGCTAAGCCGCGGGCGCGGCTTCTCGAGCTTTCCAGTTTTATACCCAACTTGGAGAAGGCACGACCTTGCTTGAGAAGGCTCTCCTTAGTTTGATATTTCCAAATTTTTGATGCACTATAAGTAGACGTTCTCTTGAATTTATGAAGGAGGCTATTTCCAAATATAATTATAACTTTGTAGTGAGGGAAACTCTAGATTTTAGAGAGGGAAAGTTGATTAATCTTCTAGTTTCTTCATTGTAATCAAGATTTCTTCAAGTTTTCTTCAATTTTATGCAAGAATTTCATTTCTTCATCAATCAAGCTTGATAATAGTAATATCTTTATCCTTAGCTTTTATTTGGTTTAATTTCTTTTGATAGTGTTGATTTCCATATATTTCCTTGATTTTACTTGTTTGATTGCTTTTTCCTTTGAATTTGAATTATATTTTGCTTTGTTAAGATTTAATCCAAGCTTAGTGTAGTTGTGATGGTTATTTTTTCTTCTATAGCTTAGATTTCTAGCTAGGGAAAGGGGAAAAGATCATGATTGATTGGGATTGTATTGATGATTGATTGGATTTAGCCTTGAGTTGATGATTTTTTGCTTAAATCGCTTGGAGTTATTGATGTGCACCTTTAATTCCAATGTTTGAGTTCTAAATTAGATGCATGGGAATGATCTAGTTTAGGTTTGATCTATTTCATCGATTTACTTGAGTAATTGCATGGGAATGAATTATTACATACTTATTTTAGTGTTTCTAGTTTGAAATTTCTTGCTTTAATCTTTTTAGTAGTTAATTTGATCACAGAAATTCAAAAAAACAATCAAAATACCCCTTGTTACTTACAATAGATTCTTAATTCCACTTTGATTGTGCAATGCCCCATTTACTTGTGCTTCGACCCTAGCTTGCCACTATCTTGTGTAAACTTGGTAGAGTAAGATTAGGAATATAAATTGATGATTTGATTTAGGATAGTAGACATGACCTATTATCCGCCGATTAACTCTCATACTTTGGTCGTGGAAGGGGTTTAAGTGATATTCTCACTCATATGAAACTTTGCAGATCTTGATATCCTGCCAACAAATGATCTCTCGAATGAGGTGATACTTCATATCTACTTGTTTGGATTTGTAATGTGACCTTGGATCCTTTGATTTGGCAAAGGTGTCATCTTTGTCACAAAACAACTTGATCCAAACTTCCTCCTTAGCTACTTCTATTGCAGCCAAATACTCAGATTCTGCTATGAAGTCTTCGACAGTGTTCTGCTTTTAACTCTTCAAGCTCACTGTTCCTCTATTCAGACAAAATCTACCCATATTGAAATCTAAAGTCATCTTTGTCTGTTTGGAATCTTGCATCTGTATAACCTTCTGACAACCAGTTCACTTTTGCCATCTTAAACTTGAAACATTCCTTTAGTCCTTCTCAAGTACTTAAGGATTTGTACTTAGCAGCTTTCTAATGCACTTCTTCTGAATTTGCTTAAAAACTGCTACACATGCTCAAGGAATATGTAACACTTGGCCTTGTACATATCATGGCATACATAATGGACCCTATTTCCAAGGCATAAGGTATATTATCCATACACTTCAACTCTTTTGGCTTTTGAGGGCACCTGAGTTTTAATGTGCGTAATAGCATGAAACATGGGAAGAAATCCTCTCTCAGAGTCTTGCATCTTTTACCTATCAAGAATCTCATCAACATAAGTCGCTTGATTTGGTCCAATCATCCTGCGAGACCTTCCTCGACGAATCTTAATTCCCAATATGTACGAAGCATCTTCCGAGTCTTTCATATAGAAACAACTCTTTAACCATTACTTGACTGACTCAAGCATTGGTATGTCATTTCCTATGAGAAATATGTCATCTACATACAAGACTAAGAAAACCAGATTGCTCCCACTAGACTTCTTGTATACACAACATTCTTTTTGTTCTTTAAGGAAATCAAACTGTTTGATTTGCCTCATCGAAACGAATGTTCCAACTCCTCGATGCTTGCTTCAATCCATAAATGGATTTCCGAAGTTTGTGAAACTTTCTAGGACTTTCTAGATCTTCAAAAACCCTTAGGTTGTGTAATATACACATCCTCCATCAAGAACATATTCAAGAAGGCGATTTTGACATCCGACTGCCATATTTCGTGATCTAAATTAGCAATCACTAGAAAAATCAACTTTGAAGATCTCACACATCAACTTTGAGCCCTATTGGGTTTGACCCCATTTGTAAGTCTATCAAGGTGTAGGGAATATCTCAAACATCAAATTTGAGCCCCATTGTGATCATGCATTTAAGCATGTTGGCATCCAAAGGGAAGGAAGCTAGAGATAAAAAAGTCGCCAACAAGTTTTAGGAACTTGTAAACCGTTAACGGGTGTGAAAGTTACACCCCATTCACGATCACGGAGATTGCTAACTCCATAGTGGTCCGGAACCATGACTAGATATTCGGGGATGATGGTACGAATCCAACCTAAAAGATATTGAACCCACCCTAAATCAGCCTATACTTAATTCTTATGATATCCATGTGCGCTTTTCCGATCAACATGAATACAACAAGTTAGCCCTAAAACTGTTTAATCTACGTTGGTTGATTATTAATGCACAATGAAATCTATTATTGGCGATCACTTGATTTAAAATCATATTTACCTAAAATAAATTATTAATTATCTTATTAGGCATGATTTCAAGTACAAATTCCCTTTAAATCTGCAAGAAAGAGGGCGTGATCAAGCAATAATAGTAAATCATGAATAATCAAGCAAAATATAATTATTGACACAACAATTATCATCATAATAATATCATCAAAATCATAATTAGCAAGATCCTAGGCATGCATGATACTAAACAGATTAATAACAAATCCTAGCATGTCGCTAATAGTAAAGATCAAAGCTTTATCCTAAACATGATACTAGGAACCAACATGATATTAGGATTATTAATTAACACCCTAAACATGATATTAGGAATCAAAATCAACATCCTAACATGATAATAGGAATTAAAATAATATTCTAAGCATGATTTCTACATCAAAGGAATAAATATTAGGGAGATCAAATTACTCACTTTGATGTCTCGTATCTCTTTCTATCAAAATAATACACACGTTAGTAACTTCAAGACAGATATAAACAAACAAATAAATCAAATAAGAATTGAAATATAGATTTGGGTCCAAACCCTCAGAACTATCAACCTTTCACGTCAAGGTCTAAGGCAACTACGAGATTGGCTTGGAGTATTCGAAGCTTGTAAAGGAAGTATGGTGTATGATATCAATAAGGTGTTGGGATGTGTTTAGTCTAGGCTAAGGCTAGAAAGAAAGAGAGAGAGAGAGCAAGAGAGAAAAGCTTTTAGCTTGGAGAGAAAGGGGATTAGATGATGATTGTTGGTGATAAAGCTTGTTGATGATTGAAAATGGGGTGAAATGACCTCTATTTATAAAGAAAAAAGAGGGTCGAAGGATAAAATAAGAGTTAGAATCCGACTCGGAGTAAAACAGGCGCTATCGCGACGTGTTATTTCTATCGCTCAACGATATATTTAGAAGAGAGAATCCATATGGAATCCGACTTCCAATCAAATTGGGTTAATAAAATATCCGTACGTATTCTAATTTATCAGAATTAAAATCATTGAAAAAAAAGTGTTTTATCCGATGTAAAATTATTAAGTCTTTATCTTTTCAAAAACAGGATACACTAGAACCTTCTAGAATATTCTAGAAGCTAATAATAAATCCTAATGGATTTAGGATTGAAAACAACCTTCTAGAGGATTCTAGAAGCTTGTAATAAGTCCTAATTGGTTTAGGAATGACGTTAAGGTTAATGGACCCTCCACATGGTCATTGGGTCGTAGGTAAGGCTCGGTTTGGACTCGGTTTAGTATTTTTGCCATAACTTCTTCGTTGTAAGTCGGATTTGGGATTATAATATATCCTTGAAAAAACTTTTCAAGACCTATCCAAATACACAATTATTGGACCCAGATTATAGACCAAAATAAACTGGTTTGGACATTTTTATAAATTGGACACGAAATGAATTCTTTTGGGTTTAAAGTCACGAAATACATGATTCTGGGTTAAAACATTTAAGAAAAGGTTATAAATGGTCAAGGCTTAAGGGAAGTTCATGAGACTCTTCAACTCTTCCCCTAACTCAATAATAAAAAATTTGAAAGGTACTCATCACTTGGATTTGGTTTTTGGGGAGACACAATCAGGTGTCTACACAAGGACTAACACATCCTTTTAGACATGGAGTCCATTCTGGATTTTATGGCGTTAAGCCATTTCTTGAGTTGGTGCTCACCAAAGCTTGCTTGTAGGCTCTGGGTTCCACACATCTAATAAGAAATTTTTTGGAATCCTTATTTTATCAAAATTTCAACAAACTATTTATTTTTTATTCTGAGTTACCTACGAGGGGTAGGAGCAATAATAGAATTATTTTCCTCAACTCTTTGAAGTTTTTCATTCAAGTGGGACGATAGGAGTCTCGCTAATGGAATTAGCTTTCTTCGACAAATGATTTGTCAAATTAGCTGACTTATTTGCCCTCACCTCTAATATGGTGTTAATCACATCCATTTGTTGCTCGTCTCGAATTTCTTCGAGAACCACTTTACTCCCACTTGGATTTGTAGAAAGAGATTCCCTTTTTAAAAAGACATCATCGGGAGCAATAAACACTTTGTTATCTGCACGATTGTAGAAGTAATACCCTTTTGTGTCTATGGGATAACCCACAAAGAAACATTTATCTGATTTAGGGTCTATTTTGTCACCTTTTAAACGTTCTACATAGATTTCATAACCCTTAATTATTTCGAAAAGACAACTTTGGAATGTTTTCGGTCCATATCTCATATGGCGTCTTCTCAACTGCTTTGGACGGGTTTCTGTTTAGTATATTCGTAGTTGTTTTCTAATGCATATCCTCAGAGCGATATGTGAAGATCACTAAAGCTAATCTTGGATCAAACCATGTCAAGCAATGTTTGATTCCTCCTTTCTAACACACTTTTAATTGTGGTGTTCCTTTGATTGTGAAGTAATTCAACAATCCTAATGATCGTCAAAAACTCTTTAGTCAAATATTCACCACATTGATCAGGTTGTAGTGCTTTAATTGTTTATCTCAAGCTGATTTTGCACTTCATTTTGGAATTTCTTAAACTTTTCAGTGATTCCAACTTTTGCTTCATTAAGTAGATAAAGCCATATTTACTTAAATCGTTAGTAAAAACAATGGAGTATTTAAATCCTTTGCTAGCTTTTGAACTTGTTGGTCCACACACATCCATATGTATGAGTTCCAAAGGTCATTAGCTCTTTCACCCTTTCAACTAAAAGGTGACTTGGTCATCTTACCTAATAGGCATGACTCTTCGTAATCAAATGAGGATAAGAGTCCATCCAATTTGTAATCTTTGGATGCGCAACTGGTTTTATGTGACCTAACCTTACTATGTTATAAGTAGGTTAGTTTTGAATAATTTGTTTTTTGCTTTTGTGATCTAATTATATCAATGTCATAAAACAAAATTAACTTATAGTTAGAAAAATGAAAACAATTTATTACCTTGTCATGGATCAACACTTTCCCATGACAAGTAAACCAATCAGTATTTCAACAAAAACTAAAAAATCGTCTCAAAAATCCGAAAATAAGTCTAAAATCATCATAAACTAATCAGAAATTAAAACTATGAAGCTTTCTCTGGTCACTTGAACACTTCTTGTGCACCTTCAAGCTCCATTTCCATACTAGCCTCACTTCTTTGCAGTCTCTGCACAACATGAATAATGTTAGCATTGCAACTTGGTATCACATACCTAAGTGAAAGTTAAATTTTTTATAACATATTACCTAAGGTCGATGCTCCATTCTTCTTGAGGTAGTCAAGGTATTTGGTAATTGCACTTCCAATGCTCCTTTTTCTTGTAGTAAAAGCATTCACTTTCACCTTCAGGCTTGGGTTTATAAGTCGTCTTGGGCTTTTCAAAAGTCTTGGCAACTTTTTCGCCCTTACCCTTGACATTTTCCCCTTGCCCCTTCTTCTTGAACCCCTTCCCTTTCTGGACCATAAGAACCTCTTTCTTAACATCCTTAGGGATTTGCTTCTCTACACTAACCAGCATAACATGCAACTCATTCATAATCTTCTCAGCATCAGACATGTTAAAGTTCATGATAAATTGATTAAAGGATTCTAGAAGTGAGTGGAGAATGATATGATCAGTAGCCATCTCATTGCTGTATGGGTGCCCTAGTTTTTCTATATTTTGAATTAGGCCGATCATTTTGAAAACATGATCATGAACTGTTGCACCCTTCTCCATCTTACAATCCAAAATCTCTCGAAGGAGCCGTACCTCTCAACTTATGCCTATATCTTAAATAAGGCTTTGAGTTCTTGCATGACGGTGTATGCATCCTGGTCTTCAAAACGCTTTTAAAGGTCGGGCTCCATAGTAGCTATCATCAAGAAGGTGATTGGCACAACTCTGTCAAGAGTCTCCTTATGCCTACGCTTTTGAGCCTCAGTTGTGTATTTTTGGCAAAGGTGCAGGCAATGGAGTGTCAATGACATCCTTTCTACCTTCAGATTTTAGAACAAGTCTCAGCATTCTTTCCCAGTTGGAAAAGTTGTCTCCTGTCAACCTATACTTGTCAAGGAATGGTCAAAGGTTGTAAATATTGTTGCCATTTACCCATCTACGACAGAATAAGGCAAAGTTCAAATTATGTTTAATAAAAATTAAAGTACATAAACAAATTAAATAGGTTACTTTAAAGCACTTTATTCAATGTTAAATGATCCCATTTGAATTTAAGTGATTCCAAGACCCTTTATTTGTGTGATAATTGCCTGGACTTTTGCCCTATCATTAACCATTACATTTTCAAGGTGAGTGAACTCTTCACTGATTACAGCTCTTGTAACTCTTGGTTGAATAATTATCCATCTCATGTTTAATTATTACCCTTTGCTTCAAGGTTTTAAACTCTTTAGGTAACCTTATTGAGCACAACCAATTAAAATTTTAAAACTTAATTTACCCCAAGCCACCTAAGATATAAAAATGACACTTGGCTTTGGCATGACCTATCATTAATTATCGAAGGCTTGTTGGGTTTTCAATTGGAAAAGCAATCTCAATATTACCGGGACCTAGATTTATTATGTTGTGATTAAAATAGTGAGCTTTAGCTCATCATCAATCACTAGGCGAAAAATGGTTATCAGCACCGGTTCAAAACCCTCATTTAGCACCAGTTTTGAACTGGTGCAGATTTGTAGGATGCCAAAACCCAGAAGATTTTGCACCGGTTCAAAACCGGTGCCAATTCTTAAATTTCGCACCGGTTCTTACTGTGAACCGGTGCTAAAAATGGCCTTAAAAAATAAAAAAAAAAACTCATAAAACACTGGTTCTGTTTCAAAACCGGTGCCAAATATGCCCAAAAAAATTAAAAATAATTTTTTATTTTTTTTTGCATTTTTTTTACTTAAATTTTACCAAATACTTATATATAATCATAATATACATAATCCATATATTTTCCATCAATAACTTGTAATATTACACTTTAAAAAACAAGAAAAAAAACAAACTACATAATCAAAGGTAGGAGGCAGTAGTAGCACTAAAGTAGCAGCAACAGCAGAGGTAGAAGGTCATCCTCTGATATAGCACGTAAACAGTCGTCCTCTGATACTGGTTCGCGGGCATGTTTACGCTTCAAACATAAAAGGTCTAATAACTCCTGCAAGTTTATCAAGCCTCCATTGAGCGATCTGGTGGCCAAACATATTTCAACAATTTGCACCCCTTTCTAGCCAACAAGATGTATCAGAAAATACTAGACATGAATAAAAATGCATCACACCAAAAGCAAAGGCAAGCAGGCAAAGAATCATAATATATACTTGTAAAGTTTAGCAAAGCCACAGTAAATATACTGTATTGAATGGTCGACAAATGAATCATACAAAAGAGCTAAGACAACATGACACTCACCAAGTTCATAATAAAAGTCACCAATTACCAAAATTAAAGCTCAGCCCAAAAACCCTTGTTTGAGGCAAGAGGATCCACCCCTACTTTAGAGCAAATCTCATGAAATTGAGCTCTAAATGTCGGGTTTTTCTATATATTAATGAAAAGTGAAAAATAGAATTACAATATCATTCTGCTTTATGCCAATTTGTACTACTTAAAAGGATTCTTCTGCATTTAAGTTGTAATAGCTCAAGGTCCCAAGTATAAAAAATTTTGGTTACCTAAAGCTCAAGACCATGTAAACAATAATCCTAATGTCTATACTTAGTCAATCAATGACAGTGAATGATAAAGAGAGGAGCTTGATCAATCGCAATTATTGAAACAAATTAACAAAACCCTAGATCAATTGCAATAAAACTGAGTTGTGGAATTTGATTTCAAAGCCCAAAACTTACTATCAAGTCTGCTAAGGCTACTAAAACCCAATTAAACCCATAATCTAAACTAAGTGAAAACACATAGATATCAAAATTACAATAACCATCCAACAAGAGGGACAAAGTCAAACTCAAAATCAAACATCACATACAAAAAAAAAATAAAAAAATCAAATTGGCCTTAAGCTTACTCGAGCAACAATCTTATATGGTTTTCAAGAGAGCAAATGAAAGAATATGACATATATTCAAATCATTAAGATAAATATGTTCCCAGATGTATAATGTATGTCCAATGAATTTCAAAAAAACCACTAGCGCACGCAACACACGAACAAATCATACATATCAATCTATTAGTAGTTCAAAATGAGTCCCCTCATCACTTGGTTAACTATGAATAACTAAGAACTGACTTATAGCAAGTAGCATTAGTTCTCTCTATACACTTGGTCATTGAGAACTAACACAAATAGGCTGCAGGAAAATCATCATCCAACAATCACAATTCCCCATTAAGACACACACAGGGACTCTTAACTAAATTCACAAGCCAACAACAACAACAACTAATTCAGAAACAAGCAACATCCTTCACATTCAATATCTATCCCCTAGCCAGCAACAATATATTATTGCCAGCAGCCATGTCATCAACAAAAGGCAACCTCCATCAGATCAATCAACATAAGAATCAGTAATGAGCAATAAATATGTGAAAATAACTTATATGTGATAATATTTAAGAATCACTAAACAACAACAATAGTAATCATCATAAAAAAAATAAAAAAAACATTGCCACAAGTATATGATAATAACCACTAGCACCCTTGCACACAGAGCACCGCAACACCACGCTAGAACAACCTAGCACACAACAACCACACTCAATAACAACAACATCCCCCCACAACAGAGCACCACACACAACACACACAACACGCAATAGCAGCGCACAACACACGCAACAATACACGCACAACACCACACGCGCAACAACTAACCTTGCAACACCACGATTAAAATAGAAGGGAAAAGGAAACTCACCAACTAATTTTCAGAAAAAATAAAATAATAAAATTATAAATAACCTGCAAAATGCAAACTAATTGGCTAATTGCTACAAAAGTACAAATTACAAAACGAAGAAAATTTAAAGTCCAAATACATGACAGTGATAGATTATAAATTCACTTCAACAAGCTCAACCCCAACATTCCCACAATTCAGTATGTCAAAAACATCAAAATATACAAAACACATACAAATTCCAACTTACCAACATCAATAAAGCAATAAAAATCAAACAAAATTACGTATCCTCCCCAAAAATACCCTTAACATAAATCAGGAAGTGCAACATCGAGGTAGGAAACATTGATCTCAACAGAAACACCGTTAGACGGAGCTCCATCAGTGAAAACAACAGCCGAACCCACCAAATCCACCAAAGACGCAATTGCGCCACCATGAAGAGTATTCGCAATATTCTACAATATCATCCCCAACACAATTTCGGAGATTTAGAGTCAAATTAGAAACCCTAATTACAAAACCTAAAACCTAGATTTCAAATCGAAGAGCACATACCTCGAATTTGTGATTTTTGAATCGATAATTGACTCAAGATTGTTGTCGTTGTTGTATTTGGTTCACATTGACGGCGGCGGCGATGGTGGTTGTGCTTGGTTATGGAGAAGGAGAAGGAGATCGAAAGAGAGAAGAGAGGAAAGGGAAAGTGGCGGTTATGGAGAAGGAGATCGAAGGAGAGAGAAGGAGGTTAAGGAAAGTGCTGAGAGAAAGCTCAGAAGTCCCTTCAATGGAGAATGTCGAATACGCTTCAATGGAGGAGAGAGAGAGAAGAGAGAGGCAGATGAGAGAGGAGGAAAGATCGAGGAATTGAAAGAGAAAGAAAGAACATTATAACCGTTTTTTTTCTTACAACAACTTTCACACCGGTTCGAACTGAACCAGTGCGATTAACTCATTTTTCGCACCGGTTTGGTTGGAACCGGTGCGAAAAATCTTTCCCTTAATCCCGCCTATTTTTTTCGCATCGGTTTTTAAAAACCGGTGCCCATTTAAGTTTTTCAACTAGTGAATCAACATAAATAAAATCTAACATGCATAATTTACTAATGCATAAAATAAAACATGACATAATATGGTCCCTTAGTCCTAAGAAACTAAACTTGAAATGCTCCAACTTGAACCTTCATGGATCTCCATCCTCCTTGCTCCTTTGGCCCTTCACTTCATGTGCTTCTTTGGACTAAACTATTAATATAACTAATTAATCTATTTACTTTAAATAAAAAGTTACAAAAATACTTAACGGTATGCAGACCGTATTTAGATAATAAAATACATCACGATGCGTGGATCATATTTAGAATCTATGGGCCATACTAGTCTATATATAACAACATAATATCATATATTATATAAAAGTTCCATATAATAAATCATTCAACATGCTTGCCTAAACTACATCATCGAATGTTCATAATTAAGGCAACACAATTCCTTATATATCTCATATTTTATATTCATAATTAGATACATATCATATATTATTCATTGTCATCTATAAAATATCATATATTTTAAATTTGGCATGAGATAGAATCAAATCTTAATTTAAAATGGAAAGATAAATCATATTTATTTTTCATGATTATCCTAACTACTAGCCAATCAAATAAGTTTAAAATCAATTATTTCCAAATCTAATTATGGGATAACAATATTTAAATCAATTATTATCCTTTTGGAATATGCTCAAAATATCCTAACAAATTCTATCCAAAATTAACAACATTAATTATGGATAATCATCAAATTAACAACTTTTGAAATTTGATTTTATCCCAAAATAAAATCTGATTTTATTTTGAAATATTTTAAAATAATTTTTTTTAAAACCGCCGCATACCACCAGCCACCTTGGTTGGCCAGCCGAGGCTAGCCACGGTGGCTGGGTGCCTTCCAACACCCAATGTCGTAAAGTAGTAGCGGCAGCAACACTGTTGTTGGCTGTAGGCCACCATGCGTGGCCAGCCATGGCTAGCCACGGTGGCTGGTTGCTTTTAATCAACCACTACCGTAAGGGCAGCAGCATAAACATCAATACCGACAGCAGCGTGCAATGCTTTCACGGCTGCTGCCCAGCCACACTAGACCACCTGCCCTCCTTCCCCTCCCTCTTGGACTAACACGGGTCAACAACCACCGTGGTTGTGCCACCTAGCTGTGGTTGCTGGCCACTTAAAAACCTTTTTTATAATATACTTGAAATCACTTTTGTTAAAATTAAATCAGTCTAATAATTAAAATTAAATCCCTATTCATTTTTAAAATTAGGGTTCTTCATAAAATTAATCCCAATCTAATTCTAACTCTTAAAATTAAATTGATGATTATACACAAAACAATTTTATGCATAAATCAATCTAATTAAAATTATGAAACAAGAAACAAATCGAATTTAACGAAAAAACAAGCACAAAAATCAAAATTTAGGGCTATGATTTTCGAAAAAATTCGAATTAGGTTTTAGGGGTGTTCGAAAATTTCGAGCAATTTTGGGCTAAAAATTGGTCCACTTTATGGCTAATTATTGTGAGCAAATTAAATCACATTTAATTAATTCCAAGAGTTAAATCACATTTAATATAATAATTGAACCATAGTAAAATTAATTCTTCCTCTTAATTGATTATAAAATTATGAACATGTACTTCAAATAATCGTATTATTATAATAAAGTGTGTTCATGCAAGAGGCTACCTCCACTGTAGGAATTTAGGTACTATAAGCGGAATTTCAATAATCATATTCATATGCACCTAAAACAAGATCACATGCATAACACACAAGAATCACATAATTATACCTTTGAAGCATGATCTCCACGTAGCGATTTGATTGACAAATCATGGAGAAAATAGAGCCCCAAGCGTGACTTCTCTACTAAATCCACGGGATTCGATCAAGCCGTCCACCAATGCTAGATTGGTCGAGTGAAGGGGAATACCAAGATCACCACCTTTAATGGACAACCGACCACCACACACGATCACCACCACCACTGCACACCACCGGCGCCGAGAGGAGGACGGAGAGAGCCGTGAGTGAGAGAGAGTGTTTGAGAAGGTTGGTTTCGCGTTTGCTAATTAGGGTTTGATCTCACTGATCATGAATTGTATGTTCAACCCTAGACACCTAGTCTATTTATAAATAGACTAGGAGCAAAGCCCAAAACCCTCCTAATTCCTTCTCATGGCCGGCCACCTAGGGGAGAAGGCCCATCATGGGCCTTTTCCTCTTATTCTCAATCTAGGCCCTTTGTGTCACCTTATAGGATCCGTCTAGTTAGGCTTTGGCCAATTTTACTAGCCCAAAGATCGTTGGTACCTCTAGCTATGATATAACGACGACCCAAATGGACGAACTTAATTATCTCTAAAATTTGATCCATTGTATATCTAGTAATCGCACTTGACAAAGACATAAATCCTTCAATCTCCCACTTGTCTAATACAAGTGTGCATTATTCAAATTCCTTAAGTCAATATGTGTCGAATTGATAATATGATTGCATCTCATGTCGATATCATATTAATCTACAAATCATTTCTTGAAATCTAAGTTATAATTACAAAACAAATGATTACTGAGTAATACATTTGAAAGCGGTCACGTATTTTTTGAATTCTCCCTCTTCAAGCAGCCATGACAAATTCCTTAAATAAATAGATAGACTCAATCCAATCTTATGGAAACCAAAGTTCCTACTCAACTTTTGAAGTAACTAGGAAACATCTTTTATAGTCCCCTTTTACAAAATAACGTTTGGATGTACCACAGTTAAATCAGTCATTGAATGAAATCAATGTTCCACTCACGTTAGAGGAATCCACTAATATATCTAGAAGTTCTATACTTGAACTTCAAAGTAGGTCAATAGTTCGATCATGCATCATTCATGCATACCGATGTGATTGACCGAGCATCTCTATTCCCCTATAGCCCATGAAATTGCGCTATCCAATCAATATTACATGCTATTCCATTTATTAAAATTGTTTATGTCCAATTCAATGATTTTGAACCAAGAACTTAAATAGTTTATGAATTTAGTTCACCTGTGGGGTTCAGTTCACCAAATCACATATTTGATGATCCCATCAATTTTTCTCTGTCCCTGCAATCGAATAAGGCACGTATACGCGGTACATTTGACCGAGAGGCAGCTAGAAACAGAGGCAGGCGAAGAGTTAATCCCTTTCCTCCTCCCAATGTAAATGAGACGGACACAGAGGACACAAACGCTATAGTCAGTGGTAGTGCGTGTTCGGTGGTGGAAGTTACTGCCACCTCGTCCGAACAAAACACACAACATATTCCTCACCAATCTTCATCTAGGGAGACGAGAGAAATCAATGCTTGGGCGTCCGGCCAAAATAAAAAATGACCCCCTTTTCGATATAGCAGCTCGGTCTTGATGCCGTCCGAGCTACTTTTTTTTTAGAGGCATCCTTCTTCATTTTAGGCGGACGTTAGGGAGTCCGTTTAAAATTCTCAACAGCCCCCTTCAAAACATACCAGGTTGGCCAGACCTCGGACTGGGATTCATATCTCTGAGTCGTCCGACCTGCCTCCTCGTAGCATTCCTCCTTTTGGAAATCAGTCAGACGCTAAGGGAGGAAAGAAAGACAAAGGAAAAAGGCCCATAGTGCCCGAAGGCCTAGTGTTGACCGATCCAAGTCAAGGCTCGGTGGATGGTAGCTCGGCTAAGGTTGCCGAATTAGACAAGGTGTTGTCCTCTGATTTTGGTCCGGCTAGGAACCCCGAACCACAACCGGCCGAGTAGGAACCTAAGAATCTTGACGCTGGGGAGGCAGAAGAGGATTATAATGCAATCAACTTCAATGACCCGTACGCCTGCCTGTCGACGAGGTGGCTATTACATTTCTCAATGACAAGTTTAAGAAATTTGAGAGATTCCTCATGCTTAGGGAGGAATGCTAGATCTAGCCGCCTAGATAATCTAATTCAATGGTTGCTTCTGATGATAAGGGAGCCCAACATCGGGGCTTCAATGTGTATAGGTGGGCCTCTGCTTTCCCCATCATCCATTCGTCCAACAACTAATGAACGAATACGATATCGCGTTGTTCTAACTAGCGCCGAATAGCTTGGCTAACATCTTTGGATACTTGGTGACTTTCCTTACAAACGACTTCACCCTGAACTTCCCAGTCTTCTACGAGATGCACAACATGGTGCGGCTGAACGCAGACACGAACGACTGGTTTATCCTGAATACCCGCCTCGACTACTTAGTAGTCCTACACAAGCCTTTAAAATGGCGTGACTGGAAGCACTGCTTCTATCGCATTAAGACCAAGGATAGGCACTTCAACCGCCGGATGAGCAGATTTAACGCCGAGCCTATATATTCAACTCATACAAGGAGATCATCGGCCGACCAACCCTCCTTTCATCTAAACCTTGCTCATCATCTTGACTACTTCAAAGTCAAGAAGGTGTTAAGGAAAGGGAAGTGAGTGTCCGTAATCTCCAACTAGATGCCCTTAACTGACTAGCATAGGGATCCGATTTTCATATCGTCATTCGGCTAGCTCCGGAACTATCCCGACCCCAAGGTGGATTTTCGTGACATAACCGTCCAAATAAGTTTCAGCTAGAATATAATCTAACTCTTTGTTCTTTACCTTAACAGACGAAGCTATGTCTCTACTTGATGCAGAGCAAAAAGGGGAGACCGACATGGCCGACTTCAAATTGGAGAACTGCCGGCTACTTAGGCAAAGCTATGAAGCGGCCAAGGGGGTACAAATTCTTTTCAATTCTTCCCTTCTTCTCTGTTTTTTTTTTTTTTTTTTTTTTTTTTTTTTTTTTTTTTTTTTTTTTTTTTGCGTCCGACCTTCTATGCAAGGAAGGGCATCCTTCCCATTTTCGCTCGGACATACAAGCCTTTTTTCCTTGGCCGAGTTAATATGTGGGAAGGTTGTACTTTCCAATTTTACTCATACATGATGGATAGGTTGATCTTTTTAATTTGTCGAGCTAGTATGTTGGGAAGGTTGTACTTTCTAATTTCACTCGGACAACACATCTTACTATCTTTCTTTGTCTTCTTATTTTTCAGACAACTACCCCAAAACTAACGAGTAAGTGGTCGGCGTCCGCTTGAAAGGACGAGGGGTCGTCCAAATCTCACAAGATCTCTACGTCCAAGACCCCCTCAATGGCGCAGGCGGGCAAGGCAAGGTCGCGGGTTGCTAAGGAGCAGCCCAAAGGAGAACAACCCCAACTGACATTAAGTGGGGCCTCCAAGCCCAAGGAGCCACATCCAACTGATGTGGCCCAAGAGAACACCGTCCGTGAGGGCGAAAAGGGAGAGTCGTCTCTAAACCAAACAGCCGGTAATGGTAGCTCAACTTCGCATGTTGAGTACTTGGGGACTCGACCGAAGGGTTCCCAAGCGGATGAAGGGTTGCAATCGCAACCTCGAGAGATCGAGGAGCAACCCACGCCTACTAGGATGCTGGTGGACGAGGGTGAGGCGACTTATTATCAAGAGCGCTTTACTCGCCGGCTTGAGCATTTCTCCCTTAAGGAGGAGTCTAATGCTGTCGGAGGATGACGAAAATGATGATGGAGGTGATGGGGAGGAGGTGAAAAAGTTATCCTAGGAGGAGAAGCGGGCCAAGACTGACGAGGCTTTTGACGCCAAGGCTGATGAGGCGCTAGCTTAGTGAGGAGCTCGGGTCCCCCTGCTACAAAGATTACGCTTTCAATGCTTTATTTTTATTTCCTTTTGTTGAACAATTTCCGTATTTTCCGCCTCTTTGTGCGGTCTTGTAATATACTTTTGAAAATTTTGCCGCCTGTTTGAGCGGTATGCTTGTTTTCTTTTTTCTTCATTCATACTTGGAAATTTTTAGCAATATTTCATGCCTTTATTGTGCGTTTTTACGTATGAATGACTATATACTGGGGGTATGCCCCTTTATTCGGCATTTCGCCTAGTCCATATTTAAAGCGGTTTGATTAACTTAGTAGATTTTATACCTCGAAAGGTATGAGAGCTAATAAGTTAATCAAATTATAATAATGATTGCCCTTAGACTAGGTTAATGCCGAATGATTATTAATTGTGCGGCCGTTTAATTGGATTATGCCGATCATCCTTCGATACTATCTCTCGAACGCACTCGTGAAATTTCAAGTATGATTTCAACCTAATAATTTCCAAGGATTTGTAGGGCTTGGATGCATAGGTATGTCTCAGGCAATTTTTAGGCTAACTTATGTTTTATCCATCTGATCTGTCTTATGGCCGGATGGAGTTAATAGCATCCTAACCATTACAACCGAGATGCTTTGCTGGGGGATACCTTTGTTAGGCATTTTACCCGGCTACTTAAACATGCCCCTTTAAGGGCCGAGCTGCTATGTTGCAAGTAGCTTTGTTTCTGTTTTTAGGCGGCATTTCTGTTTATCATTAGTTAGACGTACGCAATACGTATGCGAAAAATAGAGTAACAATGTTTGACTTTTCAATAATATTGTCAATATTAATTTGTTTGGCCGTACAACTTTAATTACTTCGATTGGTCATTAGACCTAGTTGTATATACAACTTTTTAGCTAAATACAAAAACTTTATACATAATATTTTTTGAGATTGTCCGTATTCCACGTATGGGAAATAGAACGACCATCCAAGGTTTCAAGATTCTAGGTACCATCTCGCACTTCTTCCTTAATCCGGTAAGGCTCTTCCCAATTAGGTGTTAGCTTTCCATCTACATTTGCTTGGCCTACCACTTCCATTTTTCTGAGAACAAGATCCCCTAACTTAAGCGGGCGCTTTGACACTTTACGATTATATGCCCTTGTCATCCTTAGATCATATATTTCGTGTTTAAGCGCTACGTTGCCCATAGCTTGTTGAAGGAAGTCTAGAGCGGTCTTCATGGCCTCCCAATTGGTCTATTTATCATATAGCATCACTCGTAGAGTGGGCTCATACATTTTAATTGGAAGGTCTCCCCTGTTGAACTCATTACCGTCGTTCGGATCGACCATAGTACATTGACCAACTCATCAACCCATAGGCCGCCTGCTTTGTCAAGCTTCCTCTTGATGCCAGATCAGTTTGTTGTATGCTTTGTTGGGTTTCGTGATGTCCAACAACACACAGAAGGAACTAAGCATGTATTAAAACCTTAATCACATGATTAACAAGAAGAGAGAGAAAGAATCATTACCCTTGAAACGTGCTTTGCTATTACTTAGAGCTCGAACTTGAAAGCGTAGAGTCCCGCAAATGCGCGAACCTCCAACGGCTAACACCCTCGCTACCGAACCGAGCTGGCCCCTACCCCAAAGCTTAGTTGGGGCTTAAACAAAAATAACTTAGAGTTATTAGAACAAAGATTTTCTCTTCTTGGAGATCCCTTAAAATTCACCAACTCAAGTGAAGCTCTTAATACCACATGATGGGTATTTATAGTGAAATCTCCTCAAGAATTCCCATCATCTTTCAATGTGGGATAGTTGGTAAATTGAGAAAAACATGAATAAATTTAACTCTAAATTAAATTAAAAGTCATGAAACAATAATCAAATGACAAGTGTCATCACATAAAGAGGGAGTAGGTAAGGACCACAAACCCATCCTTGGAAGGCAAGCATAAACCCACCAACCCCATGTGCATGGCACACTTGGTCAACGCAAGGAAGAACGGCCTCAACCCTTGGGCTGCAAGACACGCCCAAATGACGGCCTTTCCCTTGGCTGGGCTCGCTACCATGTCGCAATTTCAGCACGATATATTATTTGATTATTTTTCTCGTCTTCGTCGATTCCTAAAATCGACTCGACTCTTGGTTTCGACGCTCTAAGCTTGTAATCCGACATCTTTGTTCGTAAAACTCTATTGAATCATTTAATCCTTCAGATTAATTCGTCGTTTCGGTTCGGTTACACGATTAGGTGTCACCCGAGGGTTCAGTCAAGATTAAACTGTAATATTAATTATGCATTAATATTACTGATCGGAAGTGGCCTCTAGCTAGGCATTCCGATCACTAGACCTCACTGAATAATTAGCTTTCTAATTAATTCCGAACCCTCTATCGAAATAATACACTTGTTTGAAAGACACCATTCTTTGCAATCTCCCACTTGTCTTTCCGGACAAGTGTGCTAATTGTGTATAGCCCATTTCCTATGTCACTTAATGTCTCTTAATGAACTATAAGGTAAGATTCTTCGTCATCCTTATTACGTCTAGAAGTGTTTCTTGTTTTCCGAGTTCGACTGTCAATAAGCAGATGATTTCTAAAATCCATCTGAGCACGGCCATGCATTTTCACAGTCTCGCTCTTCGAAAGGCCTTGTAAACAACGAAGACATGTTCCCTATTGTTAATAGGGGGACATTCCCAGTCTTGCATTGTTAGCTTCCCTTACTGAGAGGACCTAGTCGCCCAACTATTGCCTTTATAATCCCCTTTTACGGCAGATGTTTGACAACATCAAAGCTGACTAGTACTCAAACAAGAGAACTAACAACACTCATGGTCGAGGAAAGAGGTTCTGGTATCCATGATGAGCAATATACTTATGAAGATTATCAAATCTCTTAAAGTATTCTCATAGGTCGATCCGGTATAGTTCCAAACCAATACCTGTGTAAATGATTTATGACAATCATGTCCTTGTAGCACAAGAAACAGTGCTATAAATCATACTACACACTAATCTCACGCGGTCATTAGTCGTCCAACTTTCAAATGACCACCATTACGGATAATATCGATATGATATTCAACATTCACTTAATAGGTGTTTCTTTATCCAAGACATGGTCTTGATACCCTATATGTGAATATCGTCAAATTGAATGGACTCATTATTTAATTCTAAACCACAATTAAATAGTTTGTGGAATTTATTAGTAAAAATTTTATTCCACTATGAAACTTTTCAACGTTTCATCTTATGATAAATGGTTTTCCCCAAATTTTTTAAGAGTAATACTCTTGACAAAACATTTATAGAAATCATATCCATATGTAATATGCTTGATTTCTTTTATGCAATTCTGAATGTTGTGGTTCACTTATTGCATAGGTTTAGTGATGATTACTTTGCAATAATTAGCATCTTCATTTTCAAAAACTCTCATAATAAGATGACAAGATTTGAGAGTGTTATGGATTATATGCGATTTCGGATTTATTGTCCAAGTGATGCCTCCCACTCATTTTCATGATTTGAGATCTTCAACTTTACAACCTATAATCATCAAAGTTCAATAACGAACTATCCATAGAATAATTTCCTTATTATTGCCTTTGAGGCAACAATGTTCTCAACATATACTTTAGCAAATTTCCTAATGATGCTTTGCTTGGATTTTACTCCAACTGACTCACAATGATTTGGATACCCTAATCATTTGTGATTATGGAAATTTAACTTAAATTTCCGCACAATATACATGGACATAAGTTCATGTTGCCATTCTCAAGCTACGACGCGTTTTAACCTCGTGCTTATAAATGGCTTCCTTGTTAAGGATCTGATCCTTGCAAAGGTTGTGCTCGCAACATCAATATTCAAGTTATATTTATTTCCATGCATCAAGAACTCATCCTTTTACTTAGCCAAGTAATTTGTATGTTTTTTTATCATAATCAAACGATCCATTTCTTAGATTCAAGTCGATTGGTATTTTATACTTGTCATGCTCTAAGCATTCAGGTCATGTGAAGATTCCATATCGTAGCATACATGATGGATTCAATTGCCGAAATATTCCCAATTTCATCCCACTCATATGACTTTTAGCTCATCTAGTTTCACTGAGTCTTGCTAAAATGTTTGCTATATGATACGGTTAAAACCTCTATTGGAGTCTTTCTTGTTTGACTTTGTATTTGCCTAGCTTGTACTTAGATCAAACATTTGCTTAGTTTTATACATGTGGGTTTAAAGCCTTTTTAGGTCCTTCATGTTTAACTCCCACTATGTACTAAGTATCGACTTTAGCTTGGTCCATCATTGAAAAATTCTTTCAAATCTAATAGCATTTGATAGTTATTTCACAACAGAGTTCGTAAAATTCTTGTTGACCTTTACAAAATTGGCTTTTGATCCTACTAAACTTCTTTATTCAAAGAATTTCCGTGTTTCTCAACAAGCCAAACCTTATATTAACTTTATGAGAAAACATGTTCCAATTCCTACATGCAATGCTTCCCTTAATCCAGCAATGGATTACTTGAGCTTGCTTTCAAATCTAGCATTATTTAGATTTACAAATCCCTTAGAATATTTCCATAGTCTCTTCTAAAATCCTATTTTAGGAAGGCGATTTTGGTATATATTTTGCCATATTTCATGTGGGCAATTTTGCTAGAATAATCACGAAAAGAGTTAAGCATTCCGATTGGTGAATAGGTTTTTATTAAATTCAACGCCGTGAATTAATTATATCCTTTTCAACCAATCTAGATATGTATGCATATACATTTCCATATTTTTTAGTTTTCTCCTTGAAAACTTATTTGAAATTAATGGGTCTTTACCCTTCATGCAAATTAATCAAGTTTCAAACATAGAAATTTATAGGATTCAATCCAAGCCTTTAGTGAATTCTTTACCTATACGGGGTAATTGCCTCAAACACTGAGTTTCAAGGTGCTTTTAAAGCCCTTTGATTATATTGATCTTACTCCAACACTTCTAAAGTTTTTTTAGTATTGAATTCTCATTTAAGGCACTTGTAAAGTCCTTTGAGTATTCTAAATCAATCATTCTCATGAAGCCCTTCTAAAGGCTTCTAAGATTCTCAGTTTTAGTTTGTTGCTAATCTCGATAGTCATCGAGTTCATTTTCCGCCCACTTTTCGTTTTGGAAATGTGTTACTTTCCAGAAAGACACCACTTAGAGCGACAAATACTATGTTCTCAATTAGGTTGTGGAAGTAATGCCCGTATTATCACTTGAATGCTTACAAAGAGACATGTATATTGTCTTTGAGTAAAAGTTCATTGTGAAACAAACAGTTAGCTCCCACTCGAGCTACCTTAGCCCTTATTAAGCCACTAAGCTCCCACTGAGCCAATGAACTCCCACTGAGCTAAGAGCCCTAGACATATACTTGAAAAGACGCTAGAAACTATTTCTATCCATAACTAAATATGGTGTCCTTTCTTAGTTTTGACAATTTTGTTTGGTGTAACACTAGACATTTGTGCAAATCTTAAAGAACTTTATAGGAAGGGATGTGATCCATCATCATTCGAGTCATTTCCAAATGGCATCGAGGTCTCCGTCAAGAAATACTATATTCTTTGTAGAGTTAATTACGGAATTCCAATTTCATAACTTTGATATGATCACTATTGGCTCAAACAAACATCGCTCGATCTAGACGTTTTGATATCTTGCCAAGTCGATTCTATACTTCACTGGACTTTTAAGCTACTCATGAACCAGTTTGTTAAAATTTAATGAATATAGTCATATTCTTTCATATTCTTGTGAAAACGTTTAAGTAATGGAATTCTCTTTAGCTTTTGAAGTCAATTATCTACATCAAGCACAATCTCTCATTTCTTTGTCGATTTAAACAATTAAGACTTGCTTGCCTTATAACGGTCCCGAATTGATCAATTATCAAGAGTCCATTTAATAGAGCCTTGAGTAAGTTCTTGTCAATGTGACATTTCTAAATATGTTTGGAACACAAATCAAATCCATGAATTGAACCTTTTAAGTTTTAATGTTAGAGAAATGTATTACCATTTATCAAGATAACATAATAAGCATTGAAATACATGCAAACAAGCAATTTCAATCTTATTAAGCGTTTTATCCACACATTTAAAATTTGTCCCATTTAGGCGAGAATAAAACGATTCCAAGACCCCAAAAATCAAAAAGTGATTAAGCATGCTTTGGCTTGTCTTAACACTTAATATTTTAAGGTAAGAAATCTAATTGCTAATAGCTCTAAGCTACTCTTGGCTTAACAAAACGTCGCATCTAATGCTTTCTTGACATTTTATCTCCATTGCCACGACATCTAAGGACTCCTTACTGATATCATTGAGTCTAACCAAAACTGACGTGTATGCAATGCCATGCTTTGGCAAGCGCACAAACATACCTTACTTCCCTAGGAAAGTAGTAATGATGTACTTTGGCACTATCCATTACTATTCTCATTAGTTCCGTAAGTGTCATTTTGGAATGACACATTTAACTCAATTTTCTTTGGGACTTAGGGTTTTATGTTGGTTGATTTAAGTGAACTAAATTAATCATTCAACATTCGAAATCCTAAACATGCATTTAACATCGCAGTTATATAAGAAAAATATATAAAGCATAATTAAAGATGCATTTGGCAACTAGCATGACCCCTTGAACTTGAGTCTTCAAATCTTCAAGGGCCTTCGTTGCATCTTCTTGGCTCATCTTCTTAGAAACGCCGTCTTCGAGACATCACCACCAATTATTCAACTACTAAT
Organism: Chenopodium quinoa; assembly: GCF_001683475.1. NCBI lineage: Eukaryota > Viridiplantae > Streptophyta > Magnoliopsida > Caryophyllales > Amaranthaceae > Chenopodium > Chenopodium quinoa. Next base: position 2,595,281 of record NW_018745675.1, on the reverse strand, counting down.
AAAACTAGGACTAATCTAAATATTAAGGTATAAAAATATGCAACGGCACGCAGTCAGTATTTAGATTTACAAAAATACAAAATAGAACGCAGTCCGTATTTACTATCCTAGTCGGGCCCCTTTAGTTGCCATTTTGAAAACCTGCATTACAATATATATTCCATTCATCCATTCACTAACGTGAATGGCCCATGCATTTTACAAAGTAAAACAAGCAATAAAGCAAAACACGCGCAAACTAGTAACTAACTTAGGTGGTTAATCCAATTAACACGCCTAATTAAAACTAGTCAAATTTGTTAATCAATTATGTGATTAAACGCAATAAAATTAGCTCAAATAAGTAATGAAAACTCCCACTAAATTCCGCATCCAACTTAATTAAAATTAATCCAATTAATTTAATTAAGCCGGTTTACCCAAATTTTGCTAAAATTATTTTGCAAGTGCCGGGAAAACCTAAAGCCTAGCCTCGTTTTAATATTTTAATAAAATAATTAAAACGGAAAAATTCGCAAATCGCATAGCCCTTCGATGCTCAAGTGCCTAGCACCAAGCAACGAGGCTTGGTTTGCTAGGCCCGAGCCTCATCTGCCTTACGTGGCTGCTGCCCCTACACAGCCACTTGGTGCGCCAAGCATGTGCATGCGGTTGACAGCATCACACCAAGTGCATTATGCTGGCTGCACCAACATGCTTACAACGCCAACAAGTAATGGCCTTAAAGGCTAGCTGCTGTGCGAGCTCGTGCTGGCCGCAGCTGCACATCGCAGCCCACGCATCGCACTACTGCTGCACCAAGCACACCAATGCTCGCACACACACGCACTTACGCACACATCAATGCACCAGCCCCGCGCTTCTCGGAAGCCACATGTGGGCTGCACAAGCAGCCCAGCTGGCGGAGAGATGTGCTTGGGGCTCTGTGCCTCGATTTGCGTGCTTGTTCCTCGGGATTATTTCCCAATTTTTGTGTGATATAAAATTAATTCTAAATTAATTTTAGAACAAATATTGAGCAAAAATGAAAATAAAACAAAATAAATTCAATTATTTTTTTTAGTGCACAAACCAAAATTAATTAAAAACCATTCTTTAAATTATTTTTGGCTCAACTTGATGCTACAAAAATTGAGGGCTATTCTCCAATTAATTTAACCAAACATAAATTAATAATGAGATTTGACAAAATAATAGGAGTTGGAAAAGTAAACACAATCATCCAATGAAAAATTTTCCAACGCTAACTTGTGTAAACTTGATAAATTACATCCTTCCAATATGAAGAGTAATCAAATTTCAATCACAAGTTTAAGCTTTTTAGACTTTAATCAACTCAAAAATTATTAAAATCAAAAATTAGTTCAACATGGAATTTAGAAAGTTAAGTTCTAACCAAATAAACAATTAAAGATTGGATCTTTAACATTTTTAGGGCTTCAAAAGTACAAATTCACATTCACACTTGAAGAAATTAATTTGGACAACTGTGAAATTGCAAGTTTATGTGAAAAATGAACTCACCAAATTAAGCACCAAATATGACTTCATAAATATGCTTAATAAGGGTTATTATTGCAGTAGATTAATGGTGTAACCATACATATAATCAAATATTAATATGTAATAATTAATTAAGGTTTAAATATTTAAAAACTTTCGTCTAAAATGAAAAACCCCTCGAAAAACATGTTTTAGGGTGGATTTTGGTTTCTTGAGCACCCACAAAATGGGTAATAAACAATTTAGAACGTCGATTTGACCCAAAATTCACTAGTTTTGTGTCGAAATCTGGGTTCATTAGCCAAAATTAGCATAAATACGAGATTAAACTAATTAAAAAAACAAGCTTCTAATCCAATTAGAAAGCAAAACCAGAAATTTAAATCCATTCAAATCACCTAAATTAATTATTAGTTACAATAATTAAATGCACGCGGCTCCAATACCGCTGTTCGGTTTCGTAATGTCCAACACCACGCAGAAGGAAACCCGCCCAAAATCCGCACGCAAATTAAAGTAACTAAGCATGTATTAAAACCTTAATCATATGATTAACAAAAAGATCGAGAGAGAAAGAATCATTACCCTTGAAGCGTGCTTTGCTTTTACTTAGAGCTCAACTTGTAAGCGTAGAGTCCCGCAAATGTGCGAACCTACAACGGCTAACACCCTCGCTACCGAACCGAGCCGACCCCTAGCCCGAAGCTTAGTCGGGGCTAGACCAAAAATAACTTATAGTTATTAGAACAAAGGTTTTCTCTTCTTGGACATCTCTTAAAGTTCACCAACTCAAGTGAAGTTCTCAATACCCTATGATGGGTATTTATAGTGAAATCTCCTCAAGAATTCCCATCATCATTCAATGTAGGATAGTTGGTAAAGTGAGAGAAACATGAATTAAATTAATTCTAAATTCAATTAAAATTCATGAAACAATAATCAAATGACAAGTGTCATCACATAAAGAGAGAGTAGGTAAGGACCACAAACCCATCCTTGGAGGGCAAGCATAAACCCACCAACCCCATGTGCATGGCACACTTGGTCAACGCAAGGATGATCGGCCTCAACCCTTGGGCTCCAAGGCACGCCTAAATGGCGGCCTTTCCCTTGGTTGGGCTCGCTACCATGCCGCAATTTTAGCCCGATATATTATTTGATTATTTTTCTTATTTTCGTCGATTCCTAAAATTGACTCGACGCTCTAAGCTCGTAATCCGACATCTTTGTTTACAAAACTATATTGACTCATTCAATCCTTCGGATTAATTCGTCGTTTCTGTTCGGTTACACGATTGGGTGTGACCCGAAGAGTTCAGTCAAAATTTAGATGTAATATTAAATATGCATTAATATTACCAATCGGAAGCGGCCTCCAGCTAGGCATTTTGATCACTTGACCTCACTGAATAATTAGCTTTCTAATTAATTCCGAACCCTCTATCGGAATAATATACTTTTCGAATGACACCATTTCTTTCATGCTTCAACTTGACCATTGGGCTTTGGGCGTCCGACTAAGGCAAAGCAATATGTTATGCATTGGTCACTCAACCAATCCCTAAGATGATCGGTCTCAAATTTTGGTCTATTATCGAACACCATTGATTGAGGCACACCAAAACGTGTGATAATATTCTTCTATATGAAGGCAAATACACCTTTCCACTTGATTCCTCGGACGGGCTCAGCTTCCACCCATTTCATGAAGTAGTCTACTGCTATTAACACGTACCACCTCATCCCTAATACAGGGGTATACGGCCCTAAGATGTCCATGCCCCATTTTGAAAAGGGAAATGGATTACTTATGGCCGACAAGCTGTTTGTCAGGCGGTGAATAAGGGTTGCAAATCTCTGGCACATATCACATTTTTTCACCATTTCCATGGTGTCCGAATTTATGCTCAGCTGGTAGTGTCCTAGATGGGCCACTTTCTCAGCTAAGGCACGTCCGCTTATGTGTGATCCGAAATGCCCCTGGTAGAGTTCGTCCAGTACTTCATGCCCCTTCGTGGGCGTAACACATTTCAAGTAGGGATTTATAAATGATCTCTTTAACAAGTCCTCTCCCTTCATCACAAACCATGTCGCCTTTTTCTTCATCAGTCAACCCTCCTTTGGGTCGTCCGGAAGAACTCCATCTTCGAGATAGGAGATTATTCCGTCCATCCATGTGGAGCTTCTGTCAATGATTTTCATGGGCTCTACATCAATGCTCCGATTTTCCTTAACTTCCCAAAACACGGATCTTGGAGTATCACATGATGCCGAAGTGGTTAGCTTGGACAGGGTGTCGCTTGATGATTTTCAAACCGAGGGACTTGTTGCAGCGTGAACTGCTCTAAGCTCTCGGCCTCATCCTTCATTATATGTAAATATTTCATCATTGTCGGCTCCCTAGCCTCGTAGTCCTCATTCACTTGGCAGACTATTAGCTGGAAGTCTGAGCAAACATAAATTTTTGTTGCCCCGGCCACCTTACACATTTTAAGGCCGGCCAAAAGGGCTTCATAATCGGCCTCTTAGTTGAAATAATGAAAGTGGAATGTCATTGTTGCAGGCTTCATATGATACCAGCGTTGCATCCGGTCGTCGTTGCAATTTCATCAACAAAAACTTTCCAGATCTGATCCCCTGCCAACTGTAGATCTGGTCGTGTCATTTCAACCAAGAAATCTGCATAGGCCTGGCCCTTGATTGCTTTTCTAGGTTCGAATGTGATATCAAATCCTCTCAAATCTAAAGCCCATTTAAGCATTTGGCCGCTAGCCTCCAATGTTGTGAACGACTTCTTCAATTTTTAGTCTGTGTAGACCACAATCCAATGAGCAAGAAAGTTTGGTCCTAGCTTTTTTGATGCCATGAACAATGCTAGGCCGAACTTTTCAATGGGTGGATACCTAAACTCGGCATTGTGCAACACGTGGCTAATGAAATACACAGGGATCTAATGGGCGTCTCTTTTAGCAAGCAGGACAACACTTAAGGAGTGATCTGAAATAGCCAAATACATGTATAGCTTCTCATCTTTGAGTGGACTAACGAGCCGAGGAAAAGTATGCAAATGATTCTTCAATTGTACGAAGGCTTCCTCGGCCTCCTTTGTCCACTCGAACATTGCTTTTTTCTTGAATGTTTGGAAAAAATAGCCGCACTTATCCCCTGATCTCGACAGAAATCGTCCGAGTGTAGCTAAACATCCGGTCTTTCTTTGAACTTCTTAAATGGTTCTGGGCGATTTCATGTCTAAGACCGCTTGGATCTTTTAAGGGTTAGCCTTAATGTTGCGTTGATTAATTAAAAAACCGAGAAATTTGCCGAACTCAACAACAAAGACAAACTTCTTTGGATTTAACATCATCTTATGCGCCTGAGTTTGGTAAATGTTTCTCGGAGGTCACATGATCGGTCGGTTTCTTCGATTTAACAATCATATCATCAACATAAGCTTCCATATTCTGGCCGATCTGATCTATGAAGACCATATTCACAAGTCTCTGAAATGTGGCAGGGGCATTTTTCAGGTCGAATGTCATGACTTTAATACAATATTGCCCTTGCTCGGTCACAAACACTGTTTTTTCTTTATCTTCTTCCCACAATGGGATTTGATGGAAACCGGAGTATGTGTCCATAAAGCTCATTTGAGCATGCCCCGTCGTTGAATCAAGCAAGCAGTCAATTTTAGGCAAGAGAAAGCTATCCTTAGGGAATGCCTTGTTGAGGTCAGTGTAATCTACGCACATCTGCCAAGTTCCATTCGGCTTCTTGACCAAAACTACATGGCCTCCCAGTCAAGGTAATAATATTGCCGAATGAAACCAGCGTCCAGCAGCTTCTTCACTTCGGTCGTGGTCGCCTGATTCCTTTATTCACCATGATTTCTCTTTTTCTGCCGTACAGGCTTTACGGGCGGATTGATAGCCAATTTGTGAACTGCCAAGTTAGGGCTTATACTCGACATCTCATGAACTTCAAATGCAAACACATCTATGAATTCTCTTAATAAATTCACTAAGTCACTCTAAGCAAGCCCATGGCTATAGTGCCCACTTTAACCGTCTGATTAGGCTGGTCTTGGCCTAGCACTATGTCCGTATGATCGTTGACCGGCTGTGGCCTTAACTCTTCTAGCCAACTGACGGTAATTAACTTCTTTTCTTGCTCTTTCTTGATCAACTTACACTTTTTACCGACCTGGCATGCTTGGAGTGACCCTTCAACATAGTTATGCTCGGGCGCTTTTCCATGCCCGTGTGATGTTGGCTTCACGGCCAGCTGATTACATTCCTTGGTAATCTTTTGGTTTCCCTGAATGGAACCTATTGTCCCATCCGACCGCTCAAACTTCATCAGCATCAAGTGAGGGACAATTACAGCTTTTGCTGAGGTCATAGTTGGGCGGCCGATGATAACATTATAGCCAATGAGTTCCTTAACAACTAGGAAGCGGACAACCATTTCCCTCTGTCTCCCTTCTGCCCAAATTGGACGGGCAAGTCTATTCGTCCTACCAGGTGGATAATGCTCCCACCGAACCCAACCAACGGGTGAGAGATATCCTTTAGGGCGTCTTTTGGAAACTTCAGGTATTTCAAATTAAACAAGCTGAACTGATTATATTGGACGAGCTGCCTGTGTCTATTAATACTCGTCCAACCTTCAAATTGGCAACTTTGAGAATGAACACCATGGGGTCATTGTGGGGGGCTTTGATTTTGCCTCGGTTTGCCTCGTAGACTGTCACCTCTGGAAAAGGCTCAACCTTGACCCCCTCCGTGTGCATTAAATTCCCAAAATTACAAGCATATTTCTTGATTCCCTTTATGGTTAGGTCGCATGTAGCAAAGCCGCTTGATATGACGCCCACAAACCCTGAGTCTGTGCTGTTTTCATCTTCATCTTTTTCTTTTTCCTTCTTCTTATGAGACTTGTTGTCTGTCCGAGAGTGGGTGAACTTAGACTTCAAAACATATGAGTTGAGCATGCCCTTATCGGCTAGCTTATCCAACAATCTTTTCAAATTGTTGCAGTCGTTCGTATCATGCCCCACATCCTTGTGGTAATGGCAGTACTTGTTCTTGTTTATGTACTGGGCTGGCCCCCTCAAAGGCTAGGGCTTCTCAAACTCATAATTGTCTTTGATTTCCATTAAAATTGAGTAATAATCCTTGTTGTACTCATACGTCTTGGCTTTCTTTGACTTGGTCTTCTAGCAATCAGCCACCCAGACTTCGTTTCCTTTGTTGTTTCCTTCTTTCTTTTTTCCGGCTGAGTCTTGCTGAGAAGATGGTTTCTTCTCGGCACCCTTGGTTGGCGCCTTGGTTTTGTTAGCAAACAGAAATCAGCTGCCTTAATATACGATTAGGCCTCCCGCAGAACACATGCGTATGTCCGAATCTTTTTTCTGAACAGATCGAATTTGAAACCATTGTGCCTTAAACATCGAAGAAACTCCGAGTAGGTCGTTTCATCCGGCAGGTTTTGGATTTGTGCTTTCTCCATGTTAAACCTCTAAACGTACGATTACAACCCCTCTTTCTTTCCTTGGACAATGGTTGCCAAGTTGAGACTAGTCTTTCAGGGTGGTATATTCTAGGAGAAGTTTCCAACAAACAATAGGTTGAGAGTTGTAAAGCAATTAATGTATTTGGCCGGCAGACTGTTAAACCAGTCTTGGGCCACACCCTTGAGGGTAGTTGGGAAGAATTTACACCAAGTGGCATCATCCATACTTTGCAGGTACATCATATTTATGTACGAGGAAATGTGTTCTTCTGGGTTGTCTGTACCGTCATATGCACCCACAAGTACACTCTTGACTTTAGCTAGATGAGGAGAGTTAAAAATTTCTTGAGAAAACGAAGGCGGATTTTCTCCAAGATTCAACAAGCGCATTTACCAATCAATAGGCTAAGGTTGTGAAGCCGGTTCACCCAGGTAGGCTGCCTGGTAGTACGGCTAGCCATACTGCCCGTACCGCCCATACACAGGGAGAGTAGGCAGTAGAATTGCAAAATAATTCTGAGGTATTTGAAACTGAGGTGGTGGTTTAGTCAAAGGAATTGGAGTTGCAGTACGGTGAGCTTGACTCCGGCTAGTCCTGGACCAGCTAGTATGCATGGAAAGAGTATGGTTTGAAAATTCATCCGGCATAGTGGGAGTGGAAGCGGTGTCCGAATAGTAGGATTGTGCTCGCTCCTGCCGCTTGTTTCGAAGATAGTCTCTAGCATCCTTCCAGCGCTGGGACGGCTCATTTGGCTGCCTCAAAGGCTGCTTGGTCTACCCCCCAGCCGACTTCGATTTCTCAAGAAGCCTGGACCATTTCATCCGAGGCATCCTTGGGGACCTCAGATGTCTTCTAAACGGGGTATTCCATGCATCTTCAACATTGGCCATCTTGTCTTGGGGTTTCTTATGGATTCCCTCTCCTTCTCTTTTAGACGGCTGTCTAGAAGAAGAGGGAATCTTACCCTCAATCTCTTTTCGGAGCTTATTCAAGGAGGCCTGCAAGGAGCCGGCCGTTACAGGAGGATCCTCCACCTCATGGAAGGAAGCGGTTTGAGGATCATTAGTGTTGATTGTGTAGGGTTTTGTAGTGACTGTTACTACGTGGAAAGAAACCCCCCAAGATCCGCCCTGATAACTAAAGCATGCAAAACATAATTAATACATAATTAAAAGAAGAAGGGAATTTGTGAATGGCCCATGCATATTACGAAATACATAATTAAACACGCAAAACTAGTAACCAACTTAGGTGGTTAATCCGATTAACGCACCTAATTAAAACTAGTCAAAGTTGTTTAATCCATTATTTCTAAAAGCAAATTGCTCAAGCAATCAACTAAGCTCCCACTAAATTCTGCATCCACACTTAATCAATCCGATTAATTAAGTTGGCATAACCCATAATTTGTCAAAATCAAAAATTTTGCAATAGCCGGAAAAATTGAGGTCCAACCTCGTTAAAATAATTACATAAATAATTTTAAACGGTAAAATTTTCACAAATTACATAGCTCCAAAAATTAAGCATCGTAGCCCCACCCAAGCATGGTGCATTGCGCACCATGGCTGCTAGGCAACAGTGGGCTGGCTGGCTGGGGCTTGCTTCTAGGCACAAGCTCGCCAACAGCCTACGCCACACACGCACTAGCAACATCAAGGGCTGGGCTGGCGCTTGGTGCTACCATGCTGCACCCAGCACAACACACTACGCTGGCCAGCACCACACATGCCAGCTCGCATGCTGGTGCCTGCCAGCAAGTGGGGGTTGGCTGGTGCTTGCTACCACGCTACCCAGCAGCATCCCAAGCAACCAGCAGCCAATGCTACTACCCAAGCCAGCCTTAGCACCCCTCGCCACACAGCCACGCACCATTGATGCTCAGCCCATGCGCGCACCATAGGCAGCCCGACTAGCCTTGGTGACGCTTGCGGTTTTACATCAATTTGCGTGCATTTTACTTGGGATTTTGATCCCGATCTATGTGTGGCATAAATTAATTCTAAATTTTATTTTAGAATCAATTTGAGGAAAAATAAAATAAAATAAAATAAGTCTAACTTAATTAAATTCAATTTTAATGGTGCATAAACCTAAATCATTCAAAAAATTATTTTGAAACAATTTTAGTTTTTCTTTATGGTTAAAATTGAATGAGCTATGTCCATAATTAATTTAGCCTAGGTCCCTTAATAATGTTGAGCTAAAATTTTCCGTTCCAAGAACAACACTAACCGAACTAATGCGCGTATGTGATGGGCTACGCCAAAGCGAGGCATCACTACTTCCCTCGGAACGTAAGGTATACTAGGTATACAAGTTGTCTTAGTTAAGCTCAACAATATCAGTAAGGAGTCCTTAGATGTCGTGGCAAAAGAGATAAAGATCAGGAATGCATTAGATGCGACATTTTATCAAACCGAGAGTAGGTTAGAGGTATTAGCAATTGGATTGCTTACCTTAAGATATTTAATGATTAAGATAAGCCAAAGCATGCTTAACCATTTCTTGATCTTTGGGATCCCGGAATCATTTTATTCTTGCCCAAAAGGGACAAATTTATCAATGTGTGGATAAAATGTTCAATAAGATTGAAAATATGCATGAACGCTTTTAAATTTAAACTTATTGATCATATGAATGGTTTTTCATTTCAAATTCTTTCAATTGTAGAACAATGTCTGCAAGTAACTCAAACAACAACCAAATGTGCCCAAAAACATGGTCAACTTTAAGGAATGGGAGGAGAAACTCTGGAAAACTCTCCGGAATTGTTCCTTGGAGTACACTCTTGATACTCTCATTCCAAGCTTCTTCGCCAAGGGGATAATGACCGATGAGTCTCATGAAGAATGGTCTTCCAAATGCAAAAAGGTCTCACGACTTATGGCAAATTCCATCCCGGAAGATTGGAAGGAAAGCCTTCCTCCTACCTTCCGGACATGTTCCTCAAAGCACTTGAGGACGTTGTCAATGTAAGAGTCACCAAGAGTGACAATGGAAACTTTGATGGACTCGTGTTTGACTTGACTAGGTCACTCTCAAACATGAAGATAAAGCCACCAAACGTGGGATGTCTTTCTAAGGAAAGGCGTCGTCTTTGGACCAAGGTCTACAATGCCAAATTGAGACCCAGCATGCCCCTCCGACCTCATGTGCTTGGAATGACTAGGCTCTTCAAACACATGCAGCTTCTCGGAATCTCATTGAAGGATGAGATGGCGGGGCATATCTTGCTTGCTTCGCTCCACTCGGGCTATGATGCACTTAGAGTGCATATAGCTGCAGGAAAGGAGACACGCTCCTTAAAGGAGGTGGTGCAACTACTCAGCCGAGCCACCGCATGTGGAATGACCGAGAGGCCCTTAAGAGCAAGGAGAGGATTTCAAGAGGGTCAAGGCAAAGATACGTTGCTTCTATTGTGGTGGGCAAGGCCACTACAAAAGAGAATGCAAGCTCTTTAAGGAAGAGGAGGAGAGGAATGGACCATCTACCTCAGGTATCTTCCTAAACACTTGTGAATTAAGCTTATCATAGGTATTAGATACCAAGTATGACTCACTTTATGTTGCCTTTTCAGGACCAAGTGAGAAGCTTATCAAGTGTTGGTGCAAGGAAAAGTAGACGACAAAGATGGTTTTTCGGTCGTGCTTGCATGCACTATTTTGTCTATGACATGTAATTAAACTAATCCTAGTTTTTCATCATGCTTTTGAACATACTATGATCTATGGTGTTGGACACCTAGTTATTTTGAATGTAAGACTTTGACAATAGTTGTTTCAAAATTGTCTTGCAAATATATGTTCAATGGAATTGCATGTTTTTACATATGATTAGACAAAAGTTGATACCGCTAACTAAGACCACTAAGAATTCACCTTCATTAAACAAACATTAGTAGATATGGTTATATCTACTCAATGTCGAATAAATCTGAATCCTTTGAGAAATTCAAAGAATTTCATAAAGAAGTTGAAAATCAACTTGGCAAGAAAATTAAAGCGCTTCGATCGGATCGAGGTGGCGAATATTTGAGCCATGAATTCGATGATCACTTGAAAGAAACTTGAAAGAAAATGGTATTCTTTCAGAGTTGACACATCCCGGAACTCCTCAATGGAACGAAGTGTCCGAACGTAGGAATCGAACCTTGTTAGACATGGTTTGATCAATGATGGGTCTTAGTGAACTTCCTATCTCTTTCTGGGGACATGCGCTACTAACACTGAACCGAGTTCCGTCAAAAGCTGTTGAAAAGACTCCATATGAATTATGGACTAAGAAACCTCCTAGGTTGTCTTTTCTCAAGATTTAAGGATGCAAAGCATATATCAAACGATTAATTTCAGACAAACTTCACCCCAAATCGGATAAGTGTTTCTTTGAGGGATATCCAAAAGAAACCAAAGGGTATTACTTCTACAATAAATCTGAGAACAAAGTGTTTGTTGCTCGTGATGGTGTCTTTTTGGAGAAGGAACACCTTTCCAAAATGACAAGTGGGAGGAAAATCGAACTCGACGAAGTTCGAGAGGACGAGCAACAATGTCAACCTGATAAAACTAAAAATCTAAGTGCTTTGGAAGCAGCTGAGAAGATTGGTCAGAATCAAACAGACAATGTAAATGCTCAACCTATTACCTTTCGTAGGTCTCAACGGCAAAGATCTCAACCAGACAGATACCTTGGTATTGTCTTAACCGATGATCAAGAGATCCTAGTTATGGATGGAGATGAGCCAGCGACATACAAGCAAGCTATGACGAGCCCCGACTCTGCTAAATGGCAAGAAGCCATGAAATCCGAGATGGACTCCATATCTGAAAATCAAGTCTGGGACTTGGTGAATTTGCCCAAGGATTACACACCCATTGGTTGCAAATGGATCTTCAAATTGAAGATAGACAAGGATGGAAATGTATCGATATACAAGGCTAGACTGGTGGAAAAAGGTTATAGACAAGTCCACGGGATTGACTATAATGAAACCTTTTCACCGGTTATAATGCTAAAGTCTGTCCGCATTATTCTAGAGATTGCTGCATATTACGATTATGAAATATGGCAGATGGATGTCATTACCGCCTTCCTAAATGGGATTTTGGAAGAAACTATGTACATGACACAGCCAGAAGGTTTTGTCAATCCGAGCAACGCTGGAAAGGTTTGCAAGCTTAAGAAGTCCATTTATGGACTAAAGCAAGCCAGCAGGAGTTGGAATCTGCGATTTGATGAAGCCATCAGCAAGTTTGGTTTTATCAAGAATCCAGATGAATCTTGTGTATACAAGAAGGTCAGTGGGAATGACATCGCATTCCTAGTCCTATATGTCGATGACATACTGCTCATTGGAATCAACACAAAATTACTAGAGTTCGTAAAGGGCTAGTTAGGAAATTGCTTTTCAATGAAGGACCTAGGAGAGGCACATTACATATTGGGCATCAAGATCTACAGAGATAGATCTAAGAAGATGATTGGATTGAGCCAGAGTACTTACATTGATAAAGTACTGGCACGATTCAACATGGTGAATTCCAAGAGAGGGCATCTACCCATGTCTCATGGCGTAACTCTCAGCAAGAAACAGTGTCCACAGACACCTGTTGAGCGAGAGAGAATGGATCAGATTCCATATGCTTCGCTAATTGGGTCGATCATGTGTGCCATGGTATGTACCAGGCCAGATGTATTGTATGCCTTGAGTGCTACGAGCCGATACCAGTCAAACCCAGGAGAGGCGCATTGGACTGCGGCCAAGAATATCCTGAAGTACCTGAAAAGGAACAAGGATAAATTCCTGGCTTATGGTGGCCATAAAGACCTGGTTGTTGAAGGTTACACCAACGCTAGCTTCCAGACTGACAAAGACGACTTCAAGTCACAGTCAGGATACATATTCTGTTTGGATGGAGGAGCGTGTAGCTGGAAGAGTGCCAAGCAGAGCACAACTGCAGACTCTACAACTAAAGTCGAATACTTGGCTGCTTCAGAAGCTGCTAAGGAGGCTGTTTGGATTCGCAAGTTTATCAGTGTACTTGGTGTTGTACCCTTCATCAAGGGTACGATAGATCTCTACTGTGACAACAATGGAGCTATCGCTCAGGCTAGAGAGCCAAAAGAGCACCAGAAGGTCAAACATGTCCAAAGGCGATTTCACATGATAAGGGAATGGAAATCCGAAGGTGAAATCAGAATTTGCAAGATCGGCACGGATGATAATGTGGCCGATCCTTTGACTAAACCTCTGCCTCAAGTGAAACACAACAAGCACGTTAAGGCGATGGGAATCAAGCACGTTGAAGACTGGCTTTGAAATTCCCTGTACATGTGTTTTAATTAAACTGGTTGTTTTAATGTAAGACACTGTATTGAAACCATTCATTTATGGAGTAATTAATTTTTGTGCAAAATTATCATTCACTCCATTACTATTTAATTGTGGTTTAGAATTAAATAATGAGTCCATTCGATTTATGGAAATATTCAAAACAGGGTATCAAGACCATGTCTTAGATAAAGGAACACCTGTTAAGTGAACATTGAATAGTTAAATCGAAAATTATCCCTAATCGAGGTCATCTAACTGATGGACGATTGATGACCACCAGAGATTAGTGTGTAGTATGATTTACAGCACCGTTTCTTGTGCTGCAAGGACATGCTGGTCATAAATCATTTGCACAGGTTGTAGTTTGGAACTGCACTAGATCGACCTATGAGAGTACTTTAAGAGATTCTAAATTGTCATAAGTACATTTCTCATTATAGCTATCGGAACTCGTTTCCTCGACCATGCGTATTGTGAAGTTTTCTTGTTTGAGTACTAGTCTCTTTGATGTTGCCTAACGTCTACTGTAACTGGGGATCATAACGGGAACACTCTGGAGATTAGGTCCTCCTAATAAGAGAAACTTACAATGCAAGACAGAGAATGTCCCCCTATTAACAATAGGGAACAAGTCTTTGTTGTTTACAAGGCCGCTCGAAGAGTGAGACTGTGAAAATGCATGGCCATGCTCAGATGGATTTTAGAAATCATATGCTTATTGACAGTCAAACACGGAGATCGAGAAACACTTCCGAACGTAATAAGGATGATGATGAATCTTACCTTATAGTTCATGAAAGAGACATTAAGCATAGGAAATGGGCTATACACTGTATGCACACTTGTCCGGAAGGATAAGTGGGGGATTGAAAGGAATGGTGTCCTTCCAACAAGTGTATTATTCTGATAGAGGGATCAGAATTATTACAGAGCTAATTCTTCAGTAAGATCAAGTGATCAGAATGCCTAGGTGGAGGCCGCTTCCGATCAGTAATATTAAGGTATAATTAATATTACAACTTAATCTTAACTGAACCCTTCGGATCGAACCCAATTGAACAACCGATCTGAGACGACGAATTAATCCGAAAGATTTAATGAGTCGTCGGAGTTTTACGAACACAGACGTCGGATATCGATTCTAGGGCGTCGAGACCGAGCATCGCAAGTACGAGCATAGCCGTAGCATCACATTGGCCTAGCCATGTGAAGTGTTAGGCTAGGATAGCTCATTCCAAGCCTAGGCGCACCATGTGTGTGCTAGGCGCACCATGGTGTGCTAGGCGAGGCATGAGTGCTAGGCGCACTAGGCTGCCCATCGCAGCACCATGTGCGTGTATGCGTGCCTTCGCATGGCACAGCAGCACCGCAACATGTGTGGCTGGATGCCTAGGCGCCATCGCAGACCACCCACACCAAGCACAGCCATCGTAGTGCTGGGAACTTGCGTGTGTGAGTGTGCATGTATGTCTCGCACCATCGCAACAGCAGCCTCGCACAACAGCACCATGCCAGGCATCCTTGCGTGTGTGTAGGCACCATCGCAGGCCACGTACCAAGCACATCACACCTATGCGTGTGCGTGTGCGAGTGCTAGTGCATGCTGGCCTTGCTGTGCGTAGCTACACGAGAGGCGATACCTAGCATGCTGGGCAGGCGTATGCGTGTGCATGCGAAAGGGAGAGCTAGGCAGCCAGCAGCGCCCAGCGCCTGGCAAGCCACAACATGGGCATCACCCAACACAACAGCATGCAGCGCGCATGGCTTGCTGGGCTGATGCTTGCGGCCTTGCGCTGGCTGGCTGGGCTAGTTGGCATGCTAGCTGGCTGCCAGCCCAACAGCTCTCCTATGCCGGTTTTGTGAGGGTGGGGACTAAGGGCTTGGAGCATGCCTTGAGGAGCAAGGCAATGGTCCCCCAAGGTTCATGGTCCTCACCTAACTCTCTCTCTCTCCCCTTGACACTTGTTGCATTGTGATTCCATTTAATTAATTATTTAATTTAGAATTAAATGAATTAATTCTTTTGCACATGATCCCACATTGATCAGGAAATGGGATTCAAGTTCCCATTCTCTATAAATACCCACTTGGTTGGGATTTTTGAAAATAACACTTGAGTGGAAAAGTAAAGGCAACTCCATTGTTGAGTATACCTTGAAATTCGTAAAACTCCAAGTTTATATTTTGTCCGGGCCTTGACTAACCTTCGAGGCTTAGGACGCTCGGGTCGGGTTCGAGGGTACAATCCCGTCGGAGGCCTCGTATTTTCGGGGTTCAAGTAAGAACTCATAGTTGAGCGAAGAACGCGTCAAAGGTATAATTTTTTATCCTTTATTATGCTTTTAATTATGTTTTGCTTGTTAATTGCATTTGTAATGGGGGCGGGTCTTGTCGGGTTTCTTTTCGCGTAGTGTGGGTCACTACGAAACCCTACACGGACGATGATGAGGAGCCGCCGTAGGAGGAGGCGGATGTCGATAAGGAATATGCACCGGTTGATGATCCAAATTAAGCGACTGTCAACCCTGTAGGTCCTCCTCTAGTTGCTTAAATTCCAATTTTTATGTCAACTTTCTTCGGCCTGCGTGCCATTTTTTCTGTATCTTTACCCGACCAAGGGGTCGGGGTTTGTATACAATTTTTAATTTCAACATTTCCAGTCGGTCATCTGACCGACTATTTATATTAATCATTCGGCTATTTTTTTCGTTTTTCTTCAAATTTTGATGTTTTTGAATTTTTGCTTTTCATGAATTTTGCTAAGTGTATGTGGCTTGCCTCTTGCTTTTATGAATGCATTATATACAGACTGTTCTTGCCTCTGGGCGACTAGCACCTGGTTTTCAAAGGTGAGTTGATTGACTTAGTATTTTTTATACTTTTTCAGTATTACTAATTCTAGGTCAATCAATCACTATAGTGATTGCCCCAAACCAAGCGGATAGTCGACCATTGCCCAGGCGAACACCTAGCATAACTCGTCTCTCGGCCTCAATATAGTTCTTGGCAAACCTAACTTAGTTTATTTTATTGATTATAAATAGTCCGTCTATTTGGTGCTTGTATAGAACAGGCGCCAATCTGGACGTTTTTAATCTAGGTAGCTTCATGGTGCTAGCAAAAATAGGAACAGTGGCCGAAAGCCGTCTGTTTGCCAAAAAACAGGCGGTTTCGTTCGTACCTTTTAGATTCCAAATGTAGAATGTTAAGTGACTATGAACTTTTTAGGTTGATCAATCTCCGTCACTTGGTACTTGAGTAGTCAAAAGAAATAGTCGGTTGTGGTCGTCTGTTATGTTTGCAACTTAGAGGAATAGTGGCGAATACCGTCTGTTTACCAAAAAACAGGCGGCTTGGTTTGCACCGTTTAGGTTCCATCTTGAGTTTGCCAAAGGGACCATGAGTTAACCCTTGAGGTTAATCAATCTGCCACTTTAATTTGAGTGAGTAGAAGAAACAGGCGGCTTTGGCCGCATGTTTCCTCATATGAACTGCAATGTACTAAGTTTGGTTTTTAGTTTATTTTGTTGGACGTTAGCTGGCTGTCTGTTATGGTGGCTGCATAAAAGGAGGCGTCAAACAGGATGTCCAACCGATGTAGTTATGCTTGTTGGGTTACAGGCGATAGCTTTAGTATAGTCCATCTAGTAAGAATAGTGGTCGAGTACCTTTGATTGCCAAAAATCAGGCGGCTTTCTCATACCTTTTAGGTTCCGTACTAGGTTGGTTGAGTTATGAGTTAACCTTGGGGTTAATCAGTCTCTGTCACTTTTGTTTGACTAGTAGAAGAATCACGAAGCTTAGGCCATATGACCTCCTTTATTCGCCAAGTTTTGCTTCGCTATTTACTCAAATTGCATCGTCTGCATTTATCCCAAGTAATGACAGGCGGTTTCTGACTTAGATTTTAACTGTCTACCGCTTGTTCGGGGAGCGGTATATTTATCTTTGTCTCAGGTGAAACGACTATGAGGTTATCAAGTGGACACTCGATTGGGCCGTTTGTTTTAGGTTTATAGAGCAATGTGCCACCCAAATGGGAGATGCTCTCTGCGACGAATTCACCCAGATGGATGTCGCCAGACGCCTGCTCAAGTTCTGGGACAGACATATTAGTTTAATTTTAAAAAGATCATTTGACCATGGGCCTTAGGTTGATCATCCGGCATGTGGCCTCATTAGATTGTTCAGAAAAGAACAGATTGCTAAGTATTTAAAACAAATAAGGCCGACTATGTTCTGCACAGGCGGCTTGCCCCACTGAGGAGACTTGCACAATTATTGAAATAAATTGCAATCTTTATTGATATGTTTACAACTAATTTACAAATCTCAGAAGTAGTACTTTTTTAAGTTGTCTACATTCCAAGTTCTGGCTAGCTGCCTGCCGTCTGGTGTTTCCAGTCGGTAGGTGCCGCCTTTAACTTCTTCATAGATTCGATAGGGGTCGTCCCAGTTACGAGTCATCTTTTCCTGCTCGTTGGCCCTACCGACTGCTTCCATCTTTCGTAACACAAAGTCCCCTACTTTTAGGGGGCCCTTGTGCACTCTTTTGTTGTAAGCTCTCGTCATTCTTAGACGATAGATCTCATTGTGGAGCTCCCGTCCCCATATACCTTCCAGACTTGGTCAGGGTTTTCTGGATCAGCCAGCCTAGTCATTTCTACAATGAAGTCGGCAAGTGTCTGCCCCTTCACTACTTTCCTTAACTCAAAAGTAATTTCTTGGCTTTCCATTTCAATTGCCCACTTAATCATTCGGCCGGATGATTCCATGGTAGTTAGTGGCCGCTTGATTGGCTGGTCAGTGTAGACCATGACCGGATGTCCCAAGAAGTAAGGCTTCAGCTTCTTTACTGCCATGAAGAGGGCTGCACGAATGGTGTAACGACTGCCCCGCTGTCTCCGACATGGACCCGGTGAAATTGAATTCTCCGGGATCCTCACAGCACACAGTGCGCACATAGCCAAAGTAGTACGCAAGCCAAAATTTTCAACCATGGGATACCATAACTCAGAATTTTTCAGGACATGACTGATAAAATAAATGGGGAGCTGGAAGCCGTCTCTTTCAACAAGGAGAACGGCACTGAGAGCATGATCAGAGACGGCCAAGTACATGTATAGCACTTCCTCTGATAGACGGCTGACGAGCCTTGCCAAAGAGTGCAAGTGTTCCTTCAACTTTTGGAAGGCCGCCTCTGCATCCGTCCCCCATTCAAACATAGTCTTATTCTTGATTGCTTGGATGAAATAGAGGCACTTGTCGCCTGACCGGCTGAGGAATCTCCCCAATGCCGCCAGACAACCTGTTAGTTTTTGAACTTCCTTTACAGTACAGGGCCTGTTAGTTTTTTGAACTTGTTAGTTTTTTCCGGATTGCCTCTATCCCCCTTTGATCAATCAGAAATCCAAGGAACTTCCCACACTCAACACCAAAAACACATTTCTCGGGATTTAGCATGACTTGGTGCCGCCTGAGTGTGGCGAATGTTTCTCGGAGATCTGTAAGATGGTCCGTCTAGTGTTTGGATTTAACAATCATATCATCAATATAATGAAGACTGTATTAATCAATCTTTGGAAAGCAGGCGCATTCTTCAAATCAAACGGCATCACAGTATAGCAGAATAACCCTTGATCAGCGACGAATGCTGTCTTTTCTTGATCTTTTGTCCATAGGGGTATCTGGTGAAAGCCTGAATAGGCGTCCATGAAGCTCATCAAGGCATGGCCGGCTGTAGAGTCGACCAGACTGTCAATCTTTGGGAGAGGATAGCTATCCTTTGGACATGCCTTGTTCAAGTCTGTGTAGTCTACACACATGCGCCAGGTTCCATTTGGCTTTTTTACAAGCACAACATAGGCAACCCAATCAGGGAAGTAGCATTACCGAATGAAACCAGCATCTAACAATTTTTTCACCTCGGCGGCTGCCGCCTAGCTTCTTTCTTCACCATGGTTCCTCTTCTTTTGCCTTACCGGCTTCTTTTTAGGATCCACAACAAGTTTGTGGACTTCTAGATCCGGGCTGATGCCTGACATCTCATCCACTTCAAAGGCAAAGATGTCTTTGAATTCTTTTAGCAAGTGGTGCAAGTCTGCACCAAGTTCAGCAAAAGCAGTCATCCCGACCTTAACAGTCCGGTCGGGACGAGAGTCATCTAGGACGATGTCCATGTCTTCACCAGCCAGCTGGGGACGGAGTTCATCCAGCCTTTGACCGGTCAGTGATTGCTATTGCCTGTCTTTTTTCTCGACCATCATTTGGTTGGCCTTTCTCTTCTTGCCAGCAGTTGTTGCAGTAGGCGCGACTTCCTCGACTTGGTCAAGGTCAGTAGTTTCTCCATTAGGGACGGCTGCGACCACAGTGGGCTTGACATCAGAGAGGTATCACTCCCTTGCCATCTTCTGGTCTCCCCATAGGGAGTCGACTGTTCCATCATCCCTCTCAAACTTCGGAAGCATGAGAGAAGGGATGATAACAGCTTTGGATTCATTCAGGGTAGGGCGCCCCAAAATCATGTTGTAGGCTGTTAATTCTTTAACAACTAAGAATCGGACTACCATGTGTGTCCCTCCCTTTTCTCACCCAGACGAAGGGTAGGTCTATTCGACCTACCGGATGTACCACACCACCCCCAAATCCTACTAAGGGATGAGAGACCTGGTGCATACTCTCGGGCTTGTATCTGAGCTTGGCCAGGCACTTGTGACTGATTAGATCAAACAAACTCTCAGTGTCGATGAGGATTCGGCTAACTCTTTGATTGGTTACTTTGCATTCGATGACAATAGGATCATCATGCGGCCTCTTGATTTTGCCCTTATCTCCTCAGTAATAACGACTTCGGGGAAGTAGTCCTTGGACGTTTGTCCCTCATCGACTTAGTTAACATCGAGACACCTGACATAGTCTTTATTGCCCCAGATGGTAGGGCCACCTATAGCGAAGCCATCTGCTATTGTATAGATCGGAGTTTCATCCGTATCCGAGCTATTAGCAGAGTGGGGCTTCTTCTTAGACGACTGTCTAGGGTTGGTCTGCAAGGTAACCTTTGACATCAAGATATAAGACTTGAGGACTCCTTTATTATTAAGAAGGTCCAACAGCCTAAGGCTACAACATTCGTTGGTGTCGTGGCCAATATCCTCATGGTAGTGGCAATATTTGTTTTTGTTCCGATTTTTGGCGGAACCCTTCATAAGAGCCAGCTTGTCAATAGAGACCCGGTCCTTAATCTTCATGAGGATGGAGTAACAGTCCTTATTGAATTCGTACTTTGGAGAGTACGCCTTCGCTTCTCTCTTTTTCTTCTAAGACGGCTGTTAAGAGGATTCAGCCACCCAGACTTGTTTTCTTTTCTTTTATTCTCTCTTAGCCGGCTGTGATGGCCAACTCTCTTTTTTATCAAACCTCTTTGTGTCCAACTGCTTACTGATGTTGCAGAGCTCGGTTGCCTGTATATAGGCGTTCGCCTCCATCAGTGCCTCTTGAAGGGTAGCCACTCTCTTTCTAACGAGGTCAAACTTGAAGGTCGACCCGTCCTGCAAACCTTTGATGTCCATCAGACGGCGCCAAATGTTTCGGGGTTTTTGTATGTCTTTCGGGAGAGTTACAATTCCAAGACTAACCTCTGGACGCATGTACCTACAAAATAACAGAGACTCCGGGGGTGGGAGCTCCGCCTCCGACGATCAAGTTAGAAAGTAGGAGCAAAGTGCGGAAAGTAAAGGGTCTCTCTCGGATTCCAAGAGAGAATCTGCAATGTGTAATTGCTCAGTTCGAGGTGTCTGATGTCTGACTTTCTCTGATGGTGAGTTAATGTGTATTGAATATTTCTGAATAGATGTTCCTCAGAGGGAAACATCTCCCTTTTATAGGGTGTTGGAAAACGTGCCCAATACTAGGTTTCAGTAAACCTAGGGCTGATTGGGCTTTGCCTGGAACTTTGTGTCGTAGGAGGCCACTTGCTCAGTTGGCAATCCTGCCTGCCACGTGTCGTGACCTGATTGGTCCACCTAGGACTTCTCACAAGGTGACACGTGGCGGGCTCTAATTGGTCCACGTGGATAACACGTGGCAGGATATCATTGGTCCACGTGGCGGGGAAAAATCCCCTAATCACCTTTCACTTCAGTCCAATTTGGTGCTCGACCAAGGTAAGATTTATAACAACATGAAAGTTTATATCAGAGTAAAGTAAACTATAAAATAGTTTTCCTTTTATTGTGTGTTAGAAAAAATTTGAAAACCACATAATATTCATATGTACTCCTTTTTCTAATTATTCAATTGCAATTTATTAAGAGTTTTCTAGATGATTGGTTGGAAGATGGGCTAGTTGAATCTTCACATGTGCACTTTCCCGAAGAATGGGTTGAAGATTTTTTAGCTGATTCACTTGAATCATGGTTTGATTCTTGGCCCAAAGATTTTTCAATAGATCCACTGGAATCTTGGCCTGAAAATACTTTTGAAGATTTGCCAAACATTTGATTAGAACCTTTATCCAAGCCTTGGTTTGATGTGGTTTTTGATGCTAGACCTTGGTTTGAACCAAATGTTGAGCCTAATGTGTGACTTGATCCTTGGCTAAAGTTTGAACCTTCTTGTTTTAAACCAGAACCAGATTTTGTGGAGCCCTTAATTTCTTTATCAGAGTTTACATTGCTACCTACATTTGTTTGATCCTTGCCAGATCCTTGGCTTAAGCCATATGATTGGCCTGAACCAGACATTCCAGCATTTTCACCAACATTAGAACCTACAGAACCTCCATCATGCGAGTGACCTTAATTAGACCCTTTTTTGTGATTGATGCTTAATCTAATCCTTGACTCGAGCTTGATTTGTAGTTTGTGCTTGATTCTTTCCCTAATCCTAGTCCTTGTTCAGACCCTCGCCCTAAGCTTGATGATTTTCCAAACCCTTGGCTGAGCCTGGAACTCCTACATTTCCATCGACATTAGCTCCTATAGAGCCTTTTCCTTGACTTTGGTCAATCCCATGGCCCATACCTACACCTTAGCCCAAACCTGAAAAGCCTTCAGAACCTTCGCCACCAATTTGTGCATGACCTTGGGATTTTGATTCGCCCAACCCTTTGGCTGTGGCATAAACTTCCTTATTTCCATCTGCATTGTAACAACCAGAACCTCCCATTTGTTTATCAAATTTAAAGATACAACAAAACCTAGATCACAAAAAATATCACACTATTAGCCCTCCATTTCATATTTTTTGCAACTATAGGTATTATTTATGAGTTATAAAATATTCCAAAGTTGCAAAAAATATGAAATTGAGGTAGTATTTATTATAATTATAAGCAACTACATATAGAAATTCGATATGAAGGAGGTCCTACGATGCATATACTTTGAAATAAGCTTAAATTTTATTAGAATTAAATTTTGCACCTTATAAGCTAAATAATGTGCAATGTAGAAAAACCTAATTATGTAGATCAAAAGAGTAGATCACCAAGTAAAAATTAGTGTAAATGAAATTAATTATGTATAATTTTACCATTATTATGCAAGCCCCCTCCAAATACATCTCCTACTAGGAAAATAAATGTTGCCTCTGTAGTTGTTATAGAAATTTGCATAAATTAAAATCAATTATTAGATATAATCATCTTATTAGTTAAGTAGAAAGAAAAAGTGAAAAATTATATCTTTAACTTAAAAATAGAACATGTGCTTTACATAAAGAACAACGACGATCTTTAGGATGAATGAATCCATTAAATTTTTTTATAAGATTAATTTTATAAGAACTACAAAGAGTGGAAGAAGAATGAGTTTCTTTTTATTTTTTTTCTTTTAAAATAAATGAATACTTCCTCCATTTTGTTTAGGGTAAAAATACCCTATGCCACGTGGACCAACCAGTGTGTGACACGTGTCACCTTCAGAGTGGTTCATAAGAACCAATCTCTTCTAGACACGTGGCACGTACTTCAAGACCTTATAAATAAGGAGATGTTTCCCAATTGAAAAAGATTCACATTCAATTCCAACTAACCGAGCATATTAACTACAGATCATTTAATCCTGATCTTGTAATTCGAGAAGATTATTAACTTCCGCATTTATTACAGACTCCACTCCCATTCTAACTTGATCGTTGGAGGCGAAACTCCCCCAACCGGAGTCTCCGTCGTTTTGCAGGTACACACGTCCGGATTCCAATCTTGGTGCTGTAACTCTCCCAAAGGACACAGAAAACCTCGAAACATTTGGCGCCGTCTGTGGGGAGAGTACTTCTAAGATAGCATCCAAAGAGTCTGTACCGCACGCTGAAGGGAACCGGCCTACGGTCGAAACTGAGGTCCACACGGACCCAGATAGTAGTGACGACCTTGAGGTCGACACTTATGTGGCCCCAGATGGGTCATTCAGAATAAGACGCACTCGTTCCAAGAAAACAAGGGAGTGAGGCGAAGACAAAGCTGGTCCAAGCAATCCAGCCGGTATACTAGCTGGACAACCCCAGGCGTCGAAGGGTGCCACTCCCGTCACCAAAGACGAGCTTATGAAATTCATGACGAGTTTCTAAGGGGAGATCAAGGACCTCTTAAACAAAAAGACTGGTGGCTCCAACAGGGGTCAGTCAGCTAAAAATCCAAAGGATAGGAACCGCCAGTTCAGGACCGTGTCCCTACTCCTCATCCCAAGCAAAATGATAGGAACCGGCCCTTGGGCGGCGACCTAACTAAGAACCGATTCCCTGAATCAAGGAAGAGGAAGGACATCCGACATATTCAGCCAGATGGTTCAAGGAAGACATTATCGGATGCCCGGATGTTAATCCAGCAGAAGAGAAGTCAACAATTGTCTAAGTCGGCTTCAACGTCGACCTACCCAGACAATTTCTTGAATACCTCAATGAGGTGTTCAAAAACAAACCGAGAGAGTCAATCACGCGGCCTGTCCGCACGTACTGGCCCTCAAATTATCCAACCGGCTCCGTATGTGCCCCAATAGCCATACATGTCGTATGGATCACCATACATGCAGCCGGCCTTCTTTGGAGGTCAGGCGGCACAGAATGTCCAACCAATGGACTGGCAGCTTCGGCTGCTAAACCTTGGGGAACAACCTTCTGCATTCTCAAAGGAGATAGCCAAAGCAACCCAGCCTGCCAAGGTTAAGCATGTGTTGGTGGGTGCCTATGACGGTACCACCAACCTAAAAAACCACCTGATGGCATACACCAACCTCATGTACTTACAGGGGTTGGATTACGCCACCTGGTGCAGATGCTTCCCGGCTACATTGAAGGGCATTGCCCAATGATGGTTTGGCAATTTGCCAGCTGGGTGCATAAACGCCTTCAAGACGCTTACGTACTTGTTCGCCTCAAATTAAACTTCTCTATAAATATTCCTGCGAAGAAAACAAGTCTGGACTTGAGTGCCATACATCAGGGAGATAGAGAAAGGCTTAGGTCCTACGTCAGGCGGTTCAATCTAATGAGAATCCATATTCAAGGACTGTCAAACGAAGTGTCTTACGCAGACTTCTTTAAGGGTCTGAAAGACGGATCAACCTTCAAGTTTGATCTCGTCCGAAAAAGGGTCGCAACCCTTCAGGATGCTTTGATGGAAGCAGAAGCCTACATACAGGCTACTGAGTTGTGCGCTATCAAGCAGCCGTCGGACTCAAAAAAGTCACGACAAAAAAGAGAATCGGTCTACTCAGCTGGCTAAAAAGGAAGAGAGCAAGAAAAGAAAGGAAGTATGGGTGGCAAACAACTCTGATCTGCCATCCTAGAAGAAGAATAAGGAGTCAAAACCGTACGCCCCCAAGTACGAGTTCAAGAAGGACAGTTACTCCATCCTCATGGAGATTAAAGACCGGGTAACTATCGATAAACCAGCTGCAATGAAAGGTCCCGTCAGAAATCGGAACCACTACTAGAAATAGGTCGATTTCCGACGGACATGAATTTTCGTCGGAAATATTAGAAATTCCGACGGTTTATTTATTCCGTAGGAATTCCGTCAGAAATTTCCGACGGAATATGTATCCGTAGGAAAATAAAGGGTTTCCGACGGAATATTCCGTCGGAAAGTTAAACTTCCAACGAAAATAAAATCCGTCGGAAGATTCCGACGGATTTTTCCATCGGAAGTTCAAACTTCCTACGGAAATAAAATCCGTCGGAACATAGTAAAAAAAAAAACCTAAAAAACCTACATTTAAAACCCGGATTTTCTCACTCCATTTCTATTTCGCCATTTTTCTCCTTCCTCTTCCTTCTTATTTTCTCACTCCTCCATTCCTTCCTATCTTCAGGTTTCTACTTCTCCCTCCTCCGTCCTCTCCTCTCATCTCCTCCCACCTCACTCCTCTCCTCGCCCTTCTCCCTCCTCTCATCTCCTCGCCCTTCTCCCTCCTCTCCTCCCACCACCAGCACGTACCGTGCTCACGATACACCACCACCAGCACTACCATGCTCACCGTACACCACCACCACTCTCATTCAAACCACCACCAGCACTGTGCTCACCCGACAGCTCCACCAGCACCGTGCTCACCGTACACCACCACCACTTATTAAAAAATTATGGTTTTTTTGTTCAAACTCGACCTTGAAAATTCCAGATCTGGAATTTTCATGGTCGAGTTTGACCATTTAAACCTAATAAAGATGAAATTTCAAATTAAAAGGTATGTTTATTTTTATTTTGTATTGTGAGTTAATATTGAATTCGTGGGTTTATTTGTGACTTGGTTTTTTTTTTTTTGCTTTTTTTTTCAATTTCTGATTTTTTTTTCCGATTTTCATTTTGTATATTCAATTTTCGAGTTTGAGTATTAGATTTGTTTTTTGTTTGTTTTTTTTTTTGGATTTTGATTTTGTATATTAAATTTTGTATTAGATTTGTTTGCGTTTTTTTGATTTTTTTTTATGAATTTTCGTTTTTTTTATTCTGGGTGGCGGTGGTCTTGGTGGGTGTGGTGCCTGTCCGAATGTGGTTAAGGTGGAGGTGGTTGGGTGGTGTGGTCTAGGTGGGTGGTGTGCCTGTCCGTCGGAAGCTTGACTAGTTGCGACGGAAATTTCCGTCGAAATACTAACTTCCTACGGAAAATGTTTCGTCGCAACATTGCGATGGACTTTCCAATTAAGTCAAACTTGACTCCGACAGGACAAAATCCGTCGGAAATTCCGTCAGAATAGACCTTTCCGACGGAATTTCCCTCGGAATATCGCGAAATACCTACAATAGATATTAGGACTGTGCCTTTCGACGGAATTCCGTCGGAAATGGGCATTTCCGATGGAATTTCAGGGTTTTTCGATGGATTTTTTCCGTCGTTGATAGGTTGTTTTCTAATAGTGAACAAGAACAAATATTGTCACTTCCATGAGGACATAGGCCATGACACCAATGATTGTTATAGCCTCAAATTATTATTTGACCATCTGGCTGATGGAGTACTAAAGTCCTATATCCTGAAGTCCAAGGTGACCCTCAAAACAAATAATGGACAATCGTCCAAGAAGGCACCCCAATCTGTTAATAGTTTGGACACCAATGATGAAACGATCTATATTATAGCAGGCGGCTTTGCCGGTGGGGGTCCTACCATCCGGGGCACCAAGGACTACGTCCGGAGGCTGGATGTCAACGCGGTGGATGAGGGCCAGGCGTCGAAAGACACATTCCCTGACGTCCTCATCACTGAGAAGGACAGGGGCAAGGTCAGGCGGCCACATGATTACCCCATAGTGATCGAGTGCAAGATAGCCAATCAGAAGGTTGGCTGGATTCTAATCGACACTGGGAGTTCATCCGACCTGATCAGTCACAAGTGCTTTGCTAAGCTCAAGTACAAGCCTAGTAGCATGACCCAAGTTTCTCACCCCTTAGTCGGATTTGTAGGGGGGGTCGTGCATCCGGTTGGAAGAATTGACCTACCCATCCGGGTTGGAGAGAAGGGGGCAGGATGCCACATGGTGGTCCGGTTCCTTATTGTTGAGGAGTTGACCACTTATTATCTGATACTAGGCAGGCCAGCGCTGAATGAGTCTAAAGCGATCATCATTCCATCCCACATGCTCCTGAAATTTGAAAGAGATGATGGGTCTGTAGGCTCCTTGAACGGAGATTAGAAGACGGTGAAAGAATGCTATCTCTCAAACGTCAAACCGACTATGGCTGCAGCCGGTCGGGATGAGGAGCATGTAGACCTTGATAAGGTCAAAAAAGCTGCGCCTGCTCCAAGAGTAGCCGCTAAAAAGAGAAAGGCAGACCAATTGGCAACCGTCAAGAAAGAGAAGCAATAGCAATTACTAACCGGGGAAAGGTTAGACGAACTACGTCCCCAGCCGGCTGGTGATCACATTGACATCGTTCTGGATGATACCCGTCTAGATCGAACTATTAAGGTGGGGATGGCTGCTTTTGCTAACTTGGGTGAAAAATTGCACACCCTTCTGGAGGAATTCAAATACATTTTTGCCTTTGAAGTTGAGGAGATGTTAAGCATCAGCCCGAATCTAGTTGTGCATAAACTCGCCGTGGATCCTAAAAAGAAGCCGGTTAGGCAAAAGAAAAGGATCCACGGTGAGGAAAGAAGCCAGGTGGCTTCCACCGAGGTAAAGAAACTCCTGGAGGCTGGGTTCATCCGGCAATGTCACTTCCAGGATTGGGTTGCAAATGTTGTTCTTATTAAAAACTCAAATGGGACCTGGTAGATGTGTGTTGACTACACAGATCCTAACAAGGCATGCCCGAAGTTATTTACTTCCAAAGATCGATAGTTTGGTCGACTCTACAGCCAGCCATGCCTTGATGAGCTTCATGGATGCCTACTCTGACTTCCATCAAATACCCTTGTGGAAGAAAGATCAAAAGAAGACGGCATTCGTCACTGATCAAGGGTTATACCTCTATACTGTGATTCTGTTTGGGCTAAAAAATGCGCCTGCTACCTTCCAACATATGATTAACACAGTCTTCATTAATCAAATTGGGAGGAATGTAGAGGCGTACATTGATGACATGATAGTCAAATCCAAGCTACAGACGGATCACCTTGCTGATCTTCGAGAAACCTTCACCACCCTCAGGCGGCACAAGGTCATGCTTAATCCCAAGAAGTGTGTCTTTAGTGATGAGTCTGGGAAGTTTCTCGGATTCTTGATTGATCAAAGGGGGATATAGGCTAATCCAGAAAAGATACAGGCGGTTATTAATATGAAGTCGCCCCACACTATAAGGGAAGTTCAAAAATTAACCAGTTGCCTAGCGACATTGGGGAGATTCCTCAGCCGATCAGGTGACAAGTGCCTCTACTTCCTCCAGACAATCAAGAAGAAGACAAGATTTGAATGGGGGGATGATGCTAAGGCGGCACTTTAGAAATTGAAAGAGCACTTGCATTCGTTGCCAAGGCTAGTGAGCCCCCTGCCTCAGGAGGTTCTCTACATGTACTTAGCCGTCTCGGATCATGCCCTCAGTGCTGTTCTCCTTGCTGAGAGAGACGACATTCAGCTTTCGGTATATTTCATTAGCCACGTTCTTCGAAATGCTGAGCTCCAGTACCCCGTGGTGGAAAATTTTAGGCTCTTGCTCTTTCCATCGCAGTCAAGAAGTTGAAACCATACTTCCTAGCACATCTGGTGGTGATCTACAGAGATCAACCCCTCAAGCGGCCCATGACAACCCTGGAGTTATCCGGTATAATGCTCAAATGAGCTATTGAAATGCAAAGTCTGGAAATCACTTTTGAACCTAGGAAGGCGGTGAAAGGTCAGGCGTTTGCCGACTTCATCGTCGAAATGACAAGGCTGGCTGAGCCAGAGAATCTTGACCAGGTTTGGAAAGTGTACGTAGACGGGAGCTCTACCATGAACGGCTGTGGTTCAGGCGTAATATGTCAGTCTCCAGAAGGGGATAAGTATGAATATGCGCTACGGTTCGAGTTCCAGGCCTCAAACAATGAGGCGGAGTATGAGGCTCTGCTAGCCGGTATCCGTATATGTAAGGTGGAAGGGGCAAGGAAAGTTGATGCTTGCTCTGATTCCTAGTTGATCGTCAGCCAATACCATGGTGATTATAAGGCCAGCCATCCGGCTGGGTCACTTGACAAATTTCATTTGAGCCAAGTGCCCAGGTTAGAAAACAATCAGGCGGATGCCCTCTCTAAGCTAGCGTCATCCGCCACTTGTGATACGCGTAGGTCGGTCTTTTGGGAAGTCATGGAAAAAGGAAGCATTGAGCATAATCTCATTGGAGTTCTTGACCGAAGCTCGACCATGATGGATGCCATCCGGGCCTATCTGTCAGACGGCACTTTACCGGATGCCCCTTCAGAAGCGGCTGCATTAAACAAGTGGGCCGCAAGTTTTGAGGTCCATAATGGAGAACTCTTCACAAAGGGTTGATAAGAGGCGAATAGCTAGGTCGTTGGACTAACTACCCTCTACCAAACAAAATTTATATACATAAACCTACACTAAACAAGTCTAGTGATAAGTAAAGGGTCGATCCGCAGAGACGGCGAATTATTGTATACACTACCTCTACTAAGCTAGGTCAAAGGATATGGGGGAAGAGAGGACTAAATCTAAGGATAGAAGACTAAAAACTAAGGAAAGGAACTAAGAAACTAAATCACTAGGGAAGAGGAATCAAGGCAATCAATGTGACAAGCACAAGCATAGCAATGAACATGGACATTCTCAATAACTTGAAAGGGGCGAAGCTCAATCATCTAGGTCTCTCCCGAGCACGCTACACAATCAAGCACCCAATCCCGGGCAAGGGCTCGTGATCAACTCAAAGGGTTCACTTCTACCTAATTATCTCTTTCCCAAGCAACTAAATGGGTAGCAATTAGATCATGCATTCAACCGGCCAAAGCGAAAGCAAGCATTACACATACCTCAATGAGCACATCCAAATCACTAAGAATTAATCCGCACACACCACTATACTAGCACTAATCAATCGCAAGCAAACAATCATCAATAATCTAATTGGTCAAGTCGATAATATGTGAATTGCCTAACAACCTAGGTCACTCTCGCACACACTAGGCCATTAGACTCTCAACCCCGCCTATGAGGTCGTGGTCAACCAAGCAACAAAATTCTTCTATTAAACTAGCTCACTCTCGCACAACTAGCATAATAGCGATTAAATCATGATATCGATTGGCTAAAAAGACACCAAGCATTAAGCCCTTCATTCATAATTCAATACACCAACAATCCCCATCAAACCATCAATAAAGTGTTCATTTTGCACATTAATCAACAATCATCCCTAACCCTAGCTAGGAAACTAAACTAACATGACTAGATAAAAAAAACAAAGAAATTAAATCCATTTAAACTAACAAGAATAAAGAAGAACAATCAAGAAACCAATTAAACCAAACTAACAAGAACAATTAAACCTAAACAATTAAACTAAGTAAACAAGAAATTAGGGAAAACATTAAACTAAGAACAAAATCAATAACAAGAGCAACTTAATCAAAGCAATAATTAAAGAAAACAATAAATGAGATAGAGTTTAGAATGCTCATTGAAGTATTGAAAAGGAATCCAAAACAATGTAACATTTTGCATCTTCAACCTCTCCAATCCACCATTGAAGCTCTTTACTTTCTCTCTCTAAACTACTCTTAAACTAAATTACACAACAAAGATAAAACTAAATCTAAGCCCTAATCTAAGTGATAAAATGATGGAGAAGGAAAAGGGGTTTCATCCCCTCAAAGAGGAAAGAAGACCTCAAAAACTCCCCCCTTCGGAAGTCTAAGTAGTGCTCTATTTATATTACAAGGAGAGAAAGAAAGAAATCCAAAAATTAAGCTCGTAAAAGACCCAGAACCCCGCGCCCGCGGGTCTAATCGCCGCGCCCGCGGCAAGGCATCTCCAGAAAGTTGCAAATCCGGGAAAACAGAGTGCCGCGCCCGCGGCAGAAATGGTCGCGCCCACGGGTGTTGCGGCCGCGCCCGCGGAGGCTGCGTAGCCTGGCAGTATCTTGCGGATTCAAACGGCTATAACTTCTGTTCTAGGAAGCCTATTGGGGTGTACGATCTACCATTGGAAAGCTCTTTAAGTCTAGTTTCCAACTCAATTTGAATAACTTCAATCCGATATGGAGATCAAAGGTTATGGCTGAAAGAGTGAACAAGACTCGGTTTAAGGCCTTCTATGAGCTTCAAGCTTTCTTGTCTCAAGCTTCTTAGCTTCAAGCTTCTTCTATTGAACTTCCTTGCCTTTTCTCGGGTCATAAGAATCGAAGAAAGCATCAAGCATCTACACAAATAGACCAAGAGAGAAAAGAGTGAAAGAACACATAGAAAAACATGCAAATCAAGCTTGAAACCGAGCAAAAAGCATATTATTCACAACTAAGGCCTAAAACCATAAACTAAGACAAATATAAATAAAACAAGACTAAAAGGAATACAAATAACAAAGAAACACCGAAATAAACCTAAAACTAAGGGAGAAAAACTCCCTAATATGTGTCATAAATGACATTTATCAAATTCCCCCAAGCTTAACTCTTGCTCGTCCTCGAGGAAGACAAAACCAAAAGAGGAAAGGATAAGGGTTTTTTCAAGCAAGACTAGCACACTAAAGGAGACGAGAATGTACACTAACTCACTTTCGTAGGAATCACGGTCAATTTTAGCAACTAAAGACAAGCCCTTTAAACCCCTAGATCGCTCCAGAGGACGAGTGTGCTCTCGTGAGGGTTTCCTAAGAGTTTAACCCTCAACTCTTGAAAAAATAAAAAAACAAAGCAAAACAAGGCAAATCATAAAAAGGAAAGAAAAAGACGTATAAAAAGAAAAACAAAACCACAAGTTCATATTTGGACAAGAGATAGGAACAAGCACCAATGAATGTAAAATTTTCTAAATATACGAATGTATGCACGTTCCAAGATGTCAATGGTTGATTGAAACATAAAATATGCTAAGCATAAAGAACTAATAAGGACTCAATTCACCCTCGTTCCAACCAATCGGGCCACGTTCTCTCCACTAGCTTCAAATCAACCCTTAATCTAGCTTCTCATGATTCCTCGAAGGAACCGAAAAAAGATGAAGAAATGAAAATTATGAGAAGGTCATCCCGACATCTTAACTATGCATACTCTCTCCATAGGTTTGAAGACTATCTCCCTCCACCGATGTTGACTCAACCCTCAAGAGTCTAAGGGTCTTTTATTGGTTGTAACGTAATACTAGGGGTCAAGGCGGGGAAAAAAATTTAAAAATTTGGTGGTATTTCCTAAGTTAAGCAAAAGAGTGGCCCTCTCTCAAAAACAAACTTAAGGAGTCACCAAACATCAAACAAAAATACCAACAATGCTAACTCCCCCAAGCTTATTCAACGCCAACACACAAAAAATATACAAAATCGAAGGAAACGCTCCCCCCAAGCTTGAACGAAGCATTGTCCTCAATGCTTAAAATAGGGAAGAAAACGAAACCAACTAAAATTGTTTTTTTTTTTATTTTTTTTTTGTTTTTAAGCTCTTATTTGGTGTCCTTGCCTTTTTAACTATGGACGGCTTTTTCTTGAATGCATTTGCTTTTATTACACACAATATATACAATTTACTTTCTTGCTTGGTCCAAAGAACATATTACTTTCACATTTTCATTCAAACCAACATAATACAAAACAAACTCCCAAACCAAAATGATTCACCAAACTAAGGGTCAGGGAAACAAAAGGTCATAAGGCTTGTAATGTGGCTCATAATTAAGAAAGGGAATAGGCTCAAAAGGGTTAGCAAGAGGGTCAAATGCAAAATAGAAATCCAAATTTGTAACAAAACAAAAAGAAGATAAGGAAAATGAACAATGCCCTTGTCCTCCCCTGGAGTGGCTCGGTCACGGTCTCGGGAAGCTAGAAGTCAAACCAAAGATTAAGACATGCATATCTTAGGATCCAAAATTGCCACTCAACAAGGTGATGAAGGCTAGAATAAATGAAGCTCACAAGGGATGAATAGCAATTACCAACTAAAGGGCTTCACATCCACTATAGAGTAACTCCATCTTACCACTTTCCTATGAACTAAGGTTTCATGGACCCCATGAGTTCATAAACCGGCTACCTTAGCATATAATATCCTAGAATCAACCAATGACATTCTCAAACCGTACACACATTCACCACTTAGGAAGAAAAACATTCAAGGATACAAATTAAAAACATTAAGTCCAAAACAAGAACGGGTCAAAACACATATGCAAACTTGCCTTGTTTCCCAAAGAAAAGACTTTATACAAACAAATATTCACTAAACGAGAACAACTTGAGAATGTATATACAATTTCACAAGAAGAGAGCATGATCAACAAAACCATGTATACCAAAAGTCAATTCAATAAGGCGCTCATGGCCATCCAAATATATATAGAATAACCAATGTCAATAATAAACTTTGGTATGTGTGGAGAACAAATCAAGCAATATATAGACCAAGAATGGGGAGAAAAAAGAAACAAAACCACAAACATGTACCTTTCAAACCATATGCAAATAAAAAGGTAAAGCAATAAATGAGAGTAATAGGAAAGAGTGAACCAAGTGTTAGGTGGGTGTAGAACCTCGCAAAAGAACTCATTTTGCTCTTTTCCTCAAATTGCTCTTCTTTGATGCTTCAACTTCTATTTGCAAGCATTCCTTCGTTTGTTTCTTGTTACGGTTCTCGATCCAAGGTCCATGCGCAAGAGTATAGACATCAAGCTCCTATATACAAGGAGGAATAAGAGAAATGTACACAGAATCAAACAAAAAGAAAAAAAAATATGCACAAAGACCTATACTAGTAAGGTAATGCAACGATAATGGAAGCCGTCCCCGGCAACGGCGCCATTTTGATAAGAGGAGAATAGCTTGGTCGTTGGACTAACTACCCTCTACTAAACAAAATTTATATACCTAAACGTACACCAAACAAGTCTTGTGATAAGTAAAGGGTCGATCCGCAGAGACGGCGAATTATTGTATACACTACCGCTACTAAGCTAGGTCAATGGATATGGGGGAAGAGAGGACTAAATCTAAGGATAGAAGACTAAAAACTAAGGAAAGGAACTAAGAAACTAAATCACTAGGGAAGAGGAATCAAGGCAATCAATGTGACAAGCACAAGCATAGCAATGAACATGGACATTCTCAATAACTTGAAAGGGGCGAAGCTCAATCATCTAGGTCTCTCCCGAGCACGCTACACAATCAAGCACCCAATCCCGGGCAAGGGCTCGTGATCAACTCAAAGGGTTCACTTCTACCTAATTATCTCTTTCCCAAGCAACTAAATGGGTAGCAATTAGATCATGCATTCAACCGGCCAAAGCGAAAGCAAGCATTACACATACCTCAATGAGCACATCCAAATCACTAAGAATTAATCCGCACACACCACTATACTAGCACTAATCAATCGCAAGCAAACAATCATCAATAATCTAATTGGTCAAGTCGATAATATGAAGAATTGCCTAACAACCTAGGTCACTCTCGCACACACTAGGCCATTAGACTCTCAACCCCGCCTATGAGGTCGTGGTCAACCAAGCAACGAAATTCTTCTATTAAACTAGCTCACTCTCGCACAACTAGCATAATAGCGATTAAATCATGATATCGATTGGCTAAAAAGACACCAAGCATTAAGCCCTTCATTCATAATTCAATACACCAACAATCCCCATCAAACCATCAATAAAGTGTTCATTTTGCACATTAATCAACAATCATCCCTAACCCTAGCTAGGAAACTAAACTAACATGACTAGATAAAAAAAACAAAGAAATTAAATCCATTTAAACTAACAAGAATAAAGAAGAACAATCAAGAAACCAATTAAACCAAACTAACAAGAACAATTAAACCTAAACAATTAAACTAAGTAAACAAGAAATTAGGGAAAACATTAAACTAAGAACAAAATCAATAACAAGAGCAACTTAATCAAAGCAATAATTAAAGAAAACAATAAATGAGATAGAGTTTAGAATGCTCATTGAAGTATTGAAAAGGAATCCAAAACA
Organism: Chenopodium quinoa; assembly: GCF_001683475.1. NCBI lineage: Eukaryota > Viridiplantae > Streptophyta > Magnoliopsida > Caryophyllales > Amaranthaceae > Chenopodium > Chenopodium quinoa. Next base: position 2,559,870 of record NW_018745675.1, on the reverse strand, counting down.
ATGTAACATTTTGCATCTTCAACCTCTCCAATCCACCATTGAAGCTCTTTACTTTCTCTCTCTAAACTACTCTTAAACTAAATTACACAACAAAGATAAAACTAAATCTAAGCCCTAATCTAAGTGATAAAATGATGGAGAAGGAAAAGGGGTTTCATCCCCTCAAAGAGGAAAGAAGACCTCAAAAACTCCCCCCTTCGGAAGTCTAAGTAGTGCTCTATTTATATTACAAGGAGAGAAAGAAAGAAATCCAAAAATTAAGCTCGTAAAAGACCCAGAACCCCGCGCCCGCGGGTCTAATCGCCGCGCCCGCGGCAAGGCATCTCCAGAAAGTTGCAAATCCGGGAAAACAGAGTGCCGCGCCCGCGGCAGAAATGGTCGCGCCCACGGGTGTTGCGGCCGCGCCCGCGGAGGCTGCGTAGCCTGGCAGTATCTTGCGGATTCAAACGGCTATAACTTCTGTTCTAGGAAGCCTATTGGGGTGTACGATCAACCATTGGAAAGCTATTTAAGTCTAGTTTCCAACTCAATTTGAATAACTTCAATCCGATATGGAGATCAAAGGTTATGGCTGAAAGAGTGAACAAGACTCGGTTTAAGGCCTTCTATGAGCTTCAAGCTTTCTTGTCTCAAGCTTCTTAGCTTCAAGCTTCTTCTATTGAACTTCCTTGCCTTTTCTCGGGTCATAAGAATCGAAGAAAGCATCAAGAATCTACACAAATAGACCAAGAGAGAAAAGAGTGAAAGAACACATAGAAAAACATGCAAATCAAGCTTGAAACCGAGCAAAAAGCATATTATTCACAACTAAGGCCTAAAACCATAAACTAAGACAAATATAAATAAAACAAGACTAAAAGGAATACAAATAACAAAGAAACACCGAAATAAACCTAAAACTAAGGGAGAAAAACTCCCTAATATGTGTCATAAATGACATTTATCAAATTCCCCCAAGCTTAACTCTTGCTCGTCCTCGAGGAAGACAAAACCAAAAGAGGAAAGGATAAGGGTTTTTTCAAGCAAGACTAGCACACTAAAGGAGACGAGAATGTACACTAACTCACTTTCGTAGGAATCACGGTCAATTTTAGCAACTAAAGACAAGCCCTTTAAACCCCTAGATCGCTCCAGAGGACGAGTGTGCTCTCGTGAGGGTTTCCTAAGAGTTTAACCCTCAACTCTTGAAAAAATAAAAAAACAAAGCAAAACAAGGCAAATCATAAAAAGGAAAGAAAAAGACGTATAAAAAGAAAAACAAAACCACAAGTTCATATTTGGACAAGAGATAGGAACAAGCACCAATGAATGTAAAATTTTCTAAATATACGAATGTATGCACGTTCCAAGATGTCAATGGTTGATTGAAACATAAAATATGCTAAGCATAAAGAACTAATAAGGACTCAATTCACCCTCGTTCCAACCAATCGGGCCACGTTCTCTCCACTAGCTTCAAATCAACCCTTAATCTAGCTTCTCATGATTCCTCGAAGGAACCGAAAAAAGATGAAGAAATGAAAATTATGAGAAGGTCATCCCGACATCTTAACTATGCATACTCTCTCCATAGGTTTGAAGACTATCTCCCTCCACCGATGTTGACTCAACCCTCAAGGGTCTAAGGGTCTTTTATTGGTTGTAACGTAATACTAGGGGTCAAGGCGGGGAAAAAAATTTAAAAATTTGGTGGTATTTCCTAAGTTAAGCAAAAGAGTGGCCCTCTCTCAAAAACAAACTTAAGGAGTCACCAAACATCAAACAAAAATACCAACAATGCTAACTCCCCCAAGCTTATTCAACGCCAACACACAAAAAATATACAAAATCGAAGGAAACGCTCCCCCAAGCTTGAACGAAGCATTGTCCTCAATGCTTAAAATAGGGAAGAAAACGAAACCAACTAAAATTGTTTTTTTTTTATTTTTTTTTTGTTTTTAAGCTCTTATTTGGTGTCCTTGCCTTTTTAACTATGGACGGCTTTTTCTTGAATGCATTTGCTTTTATTACACACAATATATACAATTTACTTTCTTGCTTGGTCCAAAGAACATATTACTTTCACATTTTCATTCAAACCAACATAATACAAAACAAACTCCCAAACCAAAATGATTCACCAAACTAAGGGTCAGGGAAACAAAAGGTCATAAGGCTTGTAATGTGGCTCATAATTAAGAAAGGGAATAGGCTCAAAAGGGTTAGCAAGAGGGGCAAATGCAAAATAGAAATCCAAATTTATAACAAAACAAAAAGAAGATAAGGAAAATGAACAATGCCCTTGTCCTCCCCTGGAGTGGCTCGGTCACGGTCTCAGGAAGCTAGAAGTCAAACCAAAGATTAAGACATGCATAGCTTAGGATCCAAAATTGCCACTTAACAAGGTGATGAAGGCTAGAATAAATGAAGCTCACAAGGGATGAATAGCAATTACCAACTAAAGGGCTTCACATCCACTATAGAGTAACTCCATCTTACCACTTTCCTATGAACTAAGGTTTCATGGACCCCATGAGTTCATAAACCGGCTACCTTAGCATATAATATCCTAGAATCAACCAATGACATTCTCAAACCGTACACACATTCACCACTTAGGAAGAAAAACATTCAAGGATACAAATTAAAAACATTAAGTCCAAAACAAGAACGGGTCAAAACACATATGCAAACTTGCCTTGTTTCCCAAAGAAAAGACTTTATACAAACAAATATTCACTAAACGAGAACAACTTGAGAATGTATATACAATTTCACAAGAAGAGAGCATGATCAACAAAACCATGTATACCAAAAGTCAATTCAATAAGGCGCTCATGGCCATCCAAATATATATAGAATAACCAATGTCAATAATAAACTTTGGTATGTGTGGAGAACAAATCAAGCAATATATAGACCAAGAATGGGGAGAAAGAAGAAACAAAACCACAAACATGTACCTTTCAAACCATATGCAAATAAAAAGGTAAAGCAATAAATGAGAGTAATAGGAAAGAGTGAACCAAGTGTTAGGTGGGTGTAGAACCTCGCAAAAGAACTCATTTTGCTCTTTTCCTCAAATTGCTCTTCTTTGATGCTTCAACTTCTATTTGCAAGCATTCCTTCGTTTGTTTCTTGTTACGGTTCTCGATCCAAGGTCCATGCGCAAGAGTATAGACATCAAGCTCCTATATACAAGGAGGAATAAGAGAAATGTACACAGAATCAAACAAAAAGAAAAAAAAATATGCACAAAGACCTATACTAGTAAGGTAATGCAACGATAATGGAAGCCGTCCCCGGCAACGGCGCCATTTTGATAAGAGGAGAATAGCTTGGTCGTTGGACTAACTACCCTCTACTAAACAAAATTTATATACCTAAACGTACACCAAACAAGTCTTGTGATAAGTAAAGGGTCGATCCGCAGAGACGGCGAATTATTGTATACACTACCGCTACTAAGCTAGGTCAATGGATATGGGGGAAGAGAGGACTAAATCTAAGGATAGAAGACTAAAAACTAAGGAAAGGAACTAAGAAACTAAATCACTAGGGAAGAGGAATCAAGGCAATCAATGTGACAAGCACAAGCATAGCAATGAACATGGACATTCTCAATAACTTGAAAGGGGCGAAGCTCAATCATCTAGGTCTCTCCCGAGCACGCTACACAATCAAGCACCCAATCCCGGGCAAGGGCTCGTGATCAACTCAAAGGGTTCACTTCTACCTAATTATCTCTTTCCCAAGCAACTAAATGGGTAGCAATTAGATCATGCATTCAACCGGCCAAAGCGAAAGCAAGCATTACACATACCTCAATGAGCACATCCAAATCACTAAGAATTAATCCGCACACACCACTATACTAGCACTAATCAATCGCAAGCAAACAATCATCAATAATCTAATTGGTCAAGTCGATAATATGAAGAATTGCCTAACAACCTAGGTCACTCTCGCACACACTAGGCCATTAGACTCTCAACCCCGCCTATGAGGTCGTGGTCAACCAAGCAACAAAATTCTTCTATTAAACTAGCTCACTCTCGCACAACTAGCATAATAGCGATTAAATCATGATATCGATTGGCTAAAAAGACACCAAGCATTAAGCCCTTCATTCATAATTCAATACACCAACAATCCCCATCAAACCATCAATAAAGTGTTCATTTTGCACATTAATCAACAATCATCCCTAACCCTAGCTAGGAAACTAAACTAACATGACTAGATAAAAAAAAACTAAGAAATTAAATCCATTTAAACTAACAAGAATAAAGAAGAACAATCAAGAAACCAATTAAACCAAACTAACAAGAACAATTAAACCTAAACAATTAAACTAAGTAAACAAGAAATTAGGGAAAACATTAAACTAAGAACAAAATCAATAACAAGAGCAACTTAATCAAAGCAATAATTAAAGAAAACAATAAATGAGATAGAGTTTAGAATGCTCATTGAAGTATTGAAAAGGAATCCAAAACAATGTCACATTTTGCATCTTCAACCTCTTCAATCCACCATTGAAGCTCTTTACTTTCTCTCTCTAAACTACTCTTAAACTAAATTACACAACAAAGATAAAACTAAATCTAAGCCCTAATCTAAGTGATAAAATGATGGAGAAGGCAAAGGGGTTTCATCCCCTCAAAGAGGAAAGAAGACCCCAAAAACTCCCCCTTGGGAAGTCTAAGTAGTGCTCTATTTATATTACAAGGAGAGAAAGAAAGAAATCCAAAAATTAAGCTCGTAAAAGACCCAGAACCCCGCGCCCGCGGGTCTAATCGCCGCGCCCGCGGCAAGGCATCTCCAGAAAGTTGCAAATCCGGGAAAACAGAGTGCCGCGCCCGCGGCAGAAATGGTCGCGCCCACGGGTGTTGCGGCCGCGCCCGCGGAGGCTGCGTAGCCTGGCAGTATCTTGCGGATTCAAACGGCTATAACTTCTGTTCTAGGAAGCCTATTGGGGTGTACGATCTACCATTGGAAAGCTATTTAAGTCTAGTTTCCAACTCAATTTGAATAACTTCAATCCGATATGGAGATCAAAGGTGATGGCTGAAAGAGTGAACAAGACTCGGTTTAAGGCCTTCTATGAGCTTCAAGCTTTCTTGTCTCAAGCTTCTTAGCTTCAAGCTTCTTCTATTGAACTTCCTTGCCTTTTCTCGGGTCATAAGAATCGAAGAAAGCATCAAGCATCTACACAAATAGACCAAGAGAGAAAAGAGTGAAAGAACACATAGAAAAACATGCAAATCAAGCTTGAAACCGAGCAAAAAGCATATTATTCACAACTAAGGCCTAAAACCATAAACTAAGACAAATATAAATAAAACAAGACTAAAAGGAATACAAATAACAAAGAAACACCGAAATAAACCTAAAACTAAGGGAGAAAAACTCCCTAATATGTGTCATAAATGACACTTATCAGGGGTTACCTCCAGCCGCTGCTGAATGTGTCACCCAAGAGAGAGGGAAGGAAGTTCTAGAGGATCTGGACTCGGGCTTTTGTGCATCACATATAGGCGGTAGAACTCTAGCGAAAAGGGCCAGGCGGCAAGGCTACTTTTGTCCCACTCTTGAGCCAGACGCCGTGGAAATAGTGAACAAGTGTGACAAATGTCAAAAATTCGGCAAACTTATACATCGTCCGGCTACTTATCCGATGGCTATCTAAAGCCTGGTTCCATTTTCAAAATGGGGTATGGACATCCTGGGTCCATATACGCTTGCTACAGGCGGACGGAGGTACATCCTGGTTGTTGTAGATTACTTCAGCAAATGAGTTGAGGCATAAGCGGTTAAGAGCATTAAGACAAAGGATGTCATCTCCTTCATCTAGAGAAACATCATCATCCGGTTTGGGGTACCAATGTCTATGGTCTTTGACAATGGCCCTCAGTTTAAAACGCTTACCCTCAAGAGCTGGTTGGGAGATCAAGGGATCTCACATTGTTTTGCATCAGTCGGTCGTCCCCAAGCAAACGGCCAAGTTGAAGCCTTCTACAAGCTTATCTCAGACGGCATTAAAAAGAAAATTGAGAGGGCTGGCGGTCTATAGGCAGATGAGTTGCCTCATGTCTAATGGGCCATCAGAACAACTGAAAAAGGGGCAACAGGAGAAACCCCGTTTCTCATGACATACGGCATTAAAGTCGTCCTAACTATTGAGCATTACGAGCCAACACTCTGAATCATGCTCTATGATGAAGAGGCCAACTAGGAGGCCATGCGTCTAACATTGGATTCACTCCCGGAGCGCAGGGGAAATGTCGTCTTGCGTCATGAGATACACCATCTGAGAATGATCAGAGCCTACAACAAAAGAGTGCACAAACGGCCCCTAAAAGTGGGGGACTTTGTGTTGCGAAAAATGGAGGCCACCGGTAGGGCCAATGAGCAAGGAAAACTGAATTGGGAAGGCCCCTACCGGATCTATGAGGAAGTTAGAGGCGGCACCTACCACTTAGAGACACCAGAAGTAGGCAGCTAGCCAGAACTTGGAATGTAGATAACTTGAAAAAGTACTACTTCTGAGATTTGTGTAATTTTTGTAAATAAAGTATATCAATGAAAGTAACTTTGTTTGCAAACGTATTTATTTTCTTTCTGTATACGTAAACCGTCTGTGCAATGCGCAAACGGGTGTGCTGAACTTATTACAAACTAGTCCCACATGAGCAACATTAAGCTAAGTCCAAGGACCAAGTGACTAGGTTGTTCTTTTATGAACAACCTCAGGAGGCCAATAGCCAGATTTTACAGCTAAGTGCCTACTCTTATAGTAGGCAGCCGGCGAGACCCCATCCTGGTGAATTCGTCGAAGAGAGCATCTTCCATTTGGGTGGTACATTGCTCTATAAACGAAAATGCAAGCGGCCTAACAGAGTCTCTAGATTAAGATAACTCAACGTTCGAAAGATTAATTGAAGCCTTGACAACTTGTCTCCCGCTTGTTCCAATGCAGCCAGAGACTGTTGTTTTGGTTGGATAAAACCGTTTTTTGCTCAAAGGAACCACAGACGGCTAATTTGAAGACTTAAGTCTAACCTTACCGGCTAAGTCGTTTCTGTTCAAAGTAACTACACACGGTCTATGCTCGTCTGCTAAACGTTGAACTATTTACTGAGGTATGGGCAATATGCGAATAATAACCTCTTGCTAGTTATAATGACTGTCATAACCAACTGGACAAAACAGATTTAGAAGGTAAATCATAGCCGGTGTTTTCCAGTCTCTCCATCTTTAAATAGCTCATACATGGTCAAAGAGTCGTTTGAGCATTATCCTCCATGGGCAAATATATCTAGGACATCCGATGACCGCATGGAAACACCTACTTAGCAATAATTAGCAAAAAATGCAACATGCAAAAATTCAACGAAATTGTATAAAATCGAAATCAAATTTACAAAACCGACACAGTCGACAAATGATCATTAATCAAACCCGACCAGAAGGCTGGGAGCAATTGTTAATCGGATGAACACCGAGGAAATAGGAATATTGTTAAAATTACAAGAGGATACAGGGCACGCAGGCCGGAGATAGGAATAAAATAAAATAAGCTTAAGCATGAGGAGCCAGGGGGAGGCGCGTCCTTAGCGGCGGATTCTGGGGCAGGTTTCTCCTGATTTTTTGCTTGATCCTCCTGTTCCTCCCCATCAAAGCCCGCCTCAGCCTGCATGGCCTCAATCTCCTTCTTTGCCCATTCCTTATACGGCTCGGGCCCCGGCTTGTTCCCCTCTTTGGCCTGAATGGCAAGATCTGCATATTTATAGGCCAGTTCCCAAACGGCATATTTCGTATCCGAATGCACTAGGGACCAAGCCATTCTCATGCGGCTCTCACAGTCTTGCTCATTCTCCTCAATGAGTCGGCTCTACAGCATTAAAGGTGGCTTCAAAGTTCTTGCTGGCAGGAGCCATCTTCTTCTTCAGGCGTTCGTTTTCTGGTTTTAAGGAGGAATTCTCTTTCTTGGTGCCCTTCAAATATTAAAGAGCCTTCCCAGTCTTCTTAAGCTCTTCTTCGGAGTTATTGTACGCCTCCTAAAGATTGAAGAGTTTGGTTTTGGCCTCATCGAGGGATTTTTGAAGCCGCTTGATGGAGTCCGCCTGTTGCATGATTTGACTTTAAGTTTCTAGTTCATGCACTATCATGGAATATTGATCAACATTATGGGTCTCAGACACCTCTCTTTTGACCCGTCTTACCTCCTCCTGCTTCCTAGCATAGGCTTTCTTCAGCCCTTCCACGCGCAGCATTGTTTACATGATCACAGCCGGGATTAGATCATCAAAAATATATATATATATATGTATATATATACATGTATATATATATATATATATATATATACATATATATATATATATATATATATATGTATATATATATATGTATATGTATACATGTATATATATATGTATATATATATATATATATATATATATATATATATATATGTATATATGTATATATGTATATATATATATATGTATATATATATATGTATATATATACATGTATATATATATATATGTATATATACATATATATATAAACCATGTTTAGTGATCATACCTTAGCCAGGTTAGCCAGGACCCAATCGGCATTGATCCCTGGGATCGCCTCCTTCTCCTCCTTGGGGATGGACTTCAGCATGGCCCTAGAGTACTATTGTACATCCGGCCACTAGGGGGAGACATCTGCACCAGAAAGAGACGGTGAGAAAGCTAATACGCTCCTCCTATAGATTACCGGCTGCTAGAAGAATCTTTTGGCTGGAGGTGAGAGTGTGACTTAACCCGCATGGGTTTGCCAAGCATAAAAGGGTTGAAGGGATCGGCTATACCTTGGGATACGTTCACTACAGGGCCGTTGGCTCTCCACCTTTCGATGCGTCAGAGGCATCCGGCTGTTTGGATGTGAGATCGAATCCCAAGCCGGCGTTTTTAAAAATTTTGCCCCCAACAGTCACACGGCCTGGAGCCGTCTGGGCAGAAATCATTTGAGACTTGTTGGGGACAGCAACCTCACCCCTCGATCGTGGCCTAATCAACTTTGTAAGAGATCAAGGTGCCTTGTTCCCATCCTGAATAAAAATGGGGGTCATTATGGTCAGCTGGCGTAAATTAATACTATGATGAATGCAAAAAGGGCAGTGACAGGCGTTTATACCTAGCTTTTAGCTACTTGTGCAGCCTTTTTCTTTTATTCTCCTTGCGGATGTCTGCGGCATACCGTGCAGGAGTCTTGCTCTCAAGCAACATCCTTAAAGCGTTTACTGCAAAAAGAAACCGTCTGATTAGATAATTACGCAAAAAATTCACAAGTAAAATGTAGCGAAGGCGGCACAGGTAGTGTCGGATGCATCCTCAACATACGTTTAGTAAACTGGGTGCTCAACCCACAGACGGATAAGAAAGCTTCATCTCTCAGAAATTCATGTTTGGGTACCCAATTCTTTGGTACGCTTATTAGTTCATCGATTGAGAGGGTGGTGGTAGTAAGTTCAAAGAACCCCGCCTCTATGATTCTCTCATAGTCCTCATCCGGGACCTCGGGCAACTTGCACTTCTGCCCTAGCAGACTCGATTTCTGGTTGTAGGTCCTAAGTTCGAAGTTATCTTGTTTTGTAGGGGCAGAGACTAGATAGAAGTGGTTCTTCCAATCTGACCACTTAGACGGTTTGTCTAAGGTCATCAAGTATTTGGGGTAAGTGGTCATAGTATACCATGCCCTCCACCTGCCTGGACTTCGACTCAAGTAGTGCATGTAGGCAAAGGCCTCCCAGCCGGGATGAAGACCTTGCATTTTGCAAGCGGCAATGTAGCCTAAGATGTTAACCCAAGAGTTTGGGGTTAACTGCCACACGCCTAGGTCATATCCTCTTAAAATGGTCTTTATTGTGTTATGCAAAGAGAAGCGGAGACCGGCTAAACAGGCTGCCTCATAGAAACCAAAATACTCGTTTGCATTGCATTGATCATCTTCCCAAGCTATTGTACCCAGCTCAGGCGGAACCCGGATGGTATACCCCGATCCTAGAGGTCGTTTGAGGATAAAGTTTTCCAAATGTCTTTCCATATTAGCCATGTCTCTGGCTGAAACCTGGATCTAGAGGAGGTCACCATTATTGTTCCAAGTGGGCCTTTCCTCTTCCTCGCTATCTACAACCAGTGTAAGATAGTTGTTGCTGCTACTTTGTTCAGACCTAGACCTAGAGGCAGCCTCACTGTTGTTTCCCTCATTGGAGGGTTCTCCCTTTTCAGCTTCAGAGATAGAGACGGCATCTTCACCGCCTCCACTATCAGACCCCAAAATTCCATTGCTAGTGGTGCTTGGGGTACCTCCAGGAGATTCCCTTGTCATCTCAGTCTGACCCATCTCAAGCAACCTTTCTTCAGAGCTTTCTCCTTTATACTCCGGGTCTACAGCCGTCTTTCTAGTTCGAGCCATAGTGTCCTGCATAGACACGGAGATGGTCGGATTGGGAGATGGAAAAGGGGAATCCCAGTACCCAGAGGCAGCACCCCCAGTCCTAGACTCAGCCGTACCAAGGGACCGGTTCCCCTCTAAATCGTGGTGTGCCGTGTGTGTAGTTGTTGAATCCATTTACTTTTATAAGAGAAAAAGAGACAAAAGAAAATACATAAAAAAGCTTATGGAGGTAAAGACGGTACCTAAAAAATAAGCTGAAAAAACAAAGTGTCGACCGGCTAAATTAGCAGGCGAAAATCAGATGATGGCTTGCAAGGGGCACAGACGCTTGACCGGATGTACCCTCTGTGAAAGCAGGTGTATTTTTTGGGGGGTACCCGAGCGGTCTTTGGAAGTTTGAACTAGTTGACGCACAAACGGTATACCCGTATGTACCTCAGGAAATTAAAGAGATTGCTTGCAAACCCCTCAAATAGTTTTCAAGAAGTCGTGTCGTCTGATAATCACAGACGTCTTACTGGATGTGTTTACAGGCAGGAGCAGGCGGGTTTTTCACTACAGTTCTCTCTGGAATTCGTTCGACTCTCTCTCTTTCTAAACTTTGGAAAATGTCGAAATGAATGGGGTGAACGCCTATATAAAAGAGGGTAATGCGAAGGGACATCCCACCAAACTCCCCTGGAAGGCAAACGGTTATGACGTCATCCAATGATCGAGTGACAAGTGTCACTGATGCCACGTGGCATGCCACGTCACATCTGTGAGGGGCAAATGTTTAGGGTAAAAATACCCTATGCCACATGGACCCATCGGTGTGTGACACGTGTCACCTTCAGAGTGGTTCATAAAAACCAATCTCTTCTGGACACGTGGCAAATACTTCAAGACCCTATAAATAGGGAGATGTTTCCCAATTGGAAAAGATTCACATTCAATACCAACTAACCGAGCATATTAATTGCAGATCATTTACTCCTGATCTTGTAATTCGAGAAGATTATTAACTTCCGCATTTGTTACAGACTTCACTCTGGTTCTAACTTGATCGTTGGAGGCAGAACTCCCCCAACCGGAGTCCCCGTTTTGCATGTACAGACGTCCAAATTCCAATCTTGGTGTTGTAACTCTCTCGAAGGACACAGAAAACCCCAAAACACATTCTATTAATATTGTAACAAGGATAAAATTACGCATCCCAAAGCACATTTTATATGCTAAATATCTATAGTTGTGTAAGAGTAAAGATTATAAAAGGTTGATATTGTGAAAGTATTTTATGAGACGAATCCAACAAGATCGCACATGACTATATTTTGCTTAACGTATATATCATAATATATGGTCAAACAAGAGTGCTGAATAGTGCAAAAAGTCCATTGTTGCAATATTAATAGAACGGAGGAAATGAAAAAATAATGTATTAAATGTTTATAAAGAGATAAAAAACATAGGATGAAGTAATTATAGAAATTAGAAGAGATGACATCGAGTGATTTTCTACCATTGGTTTTTAGGATAAATGTATGGCTAAGATTATAGTGAGATTAGAATGAACACATGGCTAGAAGTAAAGTGAGGTTTATTTTAGACAAATGTAACTAAATTATTTCCATATTTAGTAAGATATATATTTTTTTTTTCTATTTTAATAGTATTTTAAAATTGCTTTTGAACCTTGAACTAATATGTAATATTTATCTTCGCATCATACTTGTTTTACGTCCTCAACAATTTGGTGTTCATTTTTCTATATACAATTATGGGTTATGTTATTAGTGTTAGTACACGTAGTATGTTGTGACCAAATTTAATATACATGTAAAAGGGAATAAAAGATAACATATAGAGTGAATTAGTGAAACCCATTGCGTAAGATAAAACATTATATGGAAAAGTAACAAGAGTAAGAAAGATTACATTGTAAGAAGAATTTTATTTACATAATATGTTTTTTAAGCATAATGTTTCATACATCACAAAAGACATTCATGATTATTCTAACAAAAACATAAAACACATGATTATTGTACAACAATTAATTTGACCCTATTAAATAATATCATTAAAAAAAATGTAAATCATGGATAAAATGTTGATTTATAAGGAAATGTGTAATTTCATGTGGAGAAACAAAAGTAGATATACTAACGATATTTAATTTGAGGAGAGAATAAGTAAATAATCACCGTGATTGTTGTGTCAAAAACATAAAATGGTAATGATGAAACCTTGATTTGTTTCTATAATTTGGATGAATTTTTTTTATTTTGTCTAACCTTCATAATTAATTTCATTTTTACGTGTCGTTTAAGGTAATTTTATGAAGTTCCTTTTACTTTTACTTTATTCCACTATAATTTTATCGTTCCCTAACTTAACACATTTTTTGGGACACCGTTCTTCTTACCTTGTATTTTTATCCTCATTAAGTGATTACACTTTTTTGGGTAAAAGTACCTCAAGCTAAGGCTAACAAGTGGACCATATAGGCACGACCCCAATTTCTTCACAAGTGGATTGTTATTTGATACCAATAATAGCCCTAATCATATAGACAACCCGAATACTTAACTCTACACTAGGTAAACCTAGTGGAATTCGATCTCAAATTTGGTTGTTTGGTACTGAAATAATGAGCTATTAGAAACAAATTGGATTATACAATCTCTTATAATTTGTTCGTCATAATATTGGGCTAAACCCAATCTGTTTCCAATACCAAGCATGGGAAATCCTAGGCTTTGAGATACCTCTCCTTTAAAATCATTAATTTCTTCACTTCAAATCCCTAATTTCTTCAACTTGCTCGAGTTTTAGTTAGAAACCCAACCCATATTTTCTTATTTTATAACCCGTTTTTCATTTCTTTCTAAGCCCAAACCTTTTGCATAAACCTTTCACAATCCACATTATCTTAGCCCACAAATTAATTCGAGCCAATTATGTAACACCCTAGAAATTTCTTCCCTTTAAAATACATGTTTTGCCCTTTTTAAGATACGAAATAGGAAATTCTAAGGCATTACCGCCACCGTAATAACGGCTAAGGCAATTATCAAAGACACCCAGCGGAAGACTCACTTCAAAATCATTCAAAAACAAACCAACTTAAAAGTCAAACCAATGAAAGCAAATTCAAACCAAAGTCAAACGGAGTCAACCTACAAGTTGGAACCATTGTAGGCCCTTTCAAAAACCAAACTAAGTATTTAAAATTTTGCGTTAGTCTCACAAGAAATTATAAATAATCATCAAAGCAAATAAAACATATCATATTCTTATAGAAACTAAACAAGATTCGCCCTTCACTCATCCCCATCGTGCATATGCTTCATCATCTGAAAATCTTCTCTTTACTTTGTCTCGACTACTCGCCATTAGAAATGGGTCGTCGTAGGGCCAAGATAAAGACAAGGCCAAATAAACATACAACACACAATCAGCAATGCTGAATACATAAGCATAATCGAAACACACTAACATGATTTCATCCTAGCATCACACAACATACCTTATTGCACCTATTCACAAGCACACAACATACAACTCATAAAATAGACACGTTTAATTGTTTATTTAATTTGATTACGCATCAAACGGGTTTTCTCCTAACCTGCCCCAATAAAGAGGTACTAACACGGGAGCGAACCGTGCCAGTATAAAAGAACCACTTGTAAGTGGCGGAATTCCTGCGCATAATAAAAAGAAAAATACAGCGTCTTATACTCCTAGTAGAAGTTATGATCAAATATAAAGTCACATAACTCCCCCCATATGTTCATACTCAAGGCATATACGTTCTAAGAGTTTTGGTGCGTAACCTCTTTCACTTTACGTTATTTACATATTTTGACTTGGTGATGACTCTCAAACCATTAAACATCCAACATACGCAATTCATTCTATCAATCAAACATACACCAATATAATTTTGTCCTTAGTTTAATTTGTTAAGCTAAGTGTTACAAACATATTTCAAAATCATGTCTTAACTTTTGTAATGATCTAACTTTTGTTTAGCTAAGTGTTACAAATATTGTTTCTAGACGATATGTTAAAGCTAAGCCAAGTTGTGTATAAGTCTTTATTAGTAGTGGGTAACATTTTGATTAAATCAGACTTGTAATTTTACTTCAATTCAAACTCTTTTAAAATTATCTACATAGAAATATTATTGGAGCAACCAAAATTAATGAATGGGTAATTATTACATTTTTATCTCGATTTACCAAGTTAAACAATGGTAATGTTTATGGCATTTAATTGAAAATACACTTTTGTTTCTGATGAAGAAATTTTATGCCGAATAATTATTACTTAACTTGAAGAAATTAACTAAAACTTGTGAAGGAATATTCAAGAAGTGGATAAGTACAACCCTTCCTTTTTTTTTTTTTTTTTTTTTTATGAATGGAAGTACAGCCCTTCCTAAATTAAAGGAATTGAAAAGGCACCTATCAAATGGTGTTAGCCATGGGAAAAGACATGGTTTTATTTTTACTAAGAAAACCGTCTAACTTCCTAAAATAATAAACAACTAAATGATCATCAAAAGTAACTATAAATACATAAATAGTTGTTTCATTTCTACTTCCTTACCAATTTCATTTAAGAAGTATTTCTCTCTCTCTTTTTCTCTCAAATATCAAAAGTTTCTTCATCCTTCATACAAAAAATTGTTCTAATGGCAGCAGGTATTATCAACCTAATTGAAGCAATTAACCTTGGCGAACTAGAAGCTCTTAAAGGTAATGAAGTGCATATCATAAACGGGGAAGCAATTCTCCACATGTTTGGCCTTGCAATGGATCATCCTTAGGTTGTACTACAACAATGGGGTCCCTAAGTTACCCAGGCGAGTGTCCCAACCACCACCTAGCAAAGTACATATACGCCAAAAGGAGGCATACTTACATCACAAGAAAAATAACTTCAACCAACGAATTCAAAGGTAATGGGGAGACAAACCTGATATCACACAAGATCATGAGGGGCCTACTATTCGAAACGTCTTTGATATAGGCGGTAACCATAACTTGGTGAGGAATTACATCCTCCCCAAGATAGATGTAAGCGACCAAGCCGACGCCGCTCTGGTTTGCAAAGGCATGGCCAGGGAAGTTGAGGGTTGTTTCTCTTCCTCCTAGCTTTAGCCAACGATTGACAAAACGATTGGTCACTTATGTTAGTGACTATTATCAAGTCAAGGCAACTTGAGGATCGGATAGGGGAATCCACACCCTTCATTACATATGCACCTGTCAGTGGACTACGAAATTGACTTCAACAACCAAGTCAACTAGTCGTTGGTCAAGCCTAACAACGATGAGTTTGAAGGCTATCTAAATAGCCCAAAGTTGAAGAAGGCTATTGATGACATCCCTAGCACCGATGAATTTTAGCTGGCCACTTAATACATATATTTATGTATATATTTAGGCCTTATATTTCTGTAAAGGACACTCGCGTTGATTTTGAAATTTTAGGGGGCATTTGTTACACCCAAAATTAAAATTTTGTTGACTCGCGTTGATTTTGAATGTTTAGAAAAGTTGACCAAAGGATGGACCAAATGTAGGGTGTTTGACTTTAAGTATTGGACAATCCAGTGCTGAATGGACCATCATCTTAAGTGAATATTGAAATCAATACCAAACCTAGTTAAACAAGACCAAAGTTAAAAAGGAGTGGCCTTTTTGTAGTGAGAGCTAAATTCAAATAAGATGTTGGCGCCAAGAATTTTTTATGAACAGACTAGTGGTTAAAAGGAGATCATGATAGATTTTTAAGGGGCTTTTGCCTATAAATAGAGGATTGATCTAAGAAGAAAGGACATCAACCAACAAAATCATCTCATTTTCTTTAAGCTTTCTTTAGTGCTTTTTTAGTTTTTTCTTGGCTTAATAACCAAGCAATAGTTTAGTTTATTTAGCATGTGTTGAAAATTGCTCACTTATTCCATCTGTATGAAAATGGAGGTAATTGTTTCTTCTTGTAGTACAATTGTAGCCTTTACTTTATCCTTAATTAATGGAAAACATATACATCTTTTGTCAATGATTATCTATTCATTTCTTTGGTGATTCAACACTTCTCTAACTTCTTCAAGGATAACTTCTTTTAACTTATTTGTTGTGTTACGTACGTTAACGTTAACAAGGTTCGTTATCAATTTGAAACTAGTAACAATAGGGGCAACCCCTTAGTATCCTACAACAAGATATGATATTTGACTTGTTCGTGAAGAACAATATTTACCTCAACAATGTTGTATAAAATAAATTATCACTTATAGTAAACATCTTATAAATGTGTTTTTTTTTACAACTGCTATTGATGATATTTTTTGTTTTTTACAAATATAATTTGTCAAGTGATCGTTCATTCATGACTAAGTTAAAATAATATAGATATTATCTTATTAATATCGACGACAATTATATACGTATAAGTAGGGCATATATGATGTAAGTAAGCAAAATTCAATAAAAAAATTTAGGATTGAAAAGTTATCATAGAGTTTTATTATTTATAAAATTTCAATATTTTTTATAAAAAAAATTGTAATATAAATAAATATCTTATAATTATGTTATTTCTATAGCATAAAATTGTTTTATAAGTAATTTATAATGAGATAAATTTTAGAATATATTTTAATCGAATAAAAATAAAAAATTCACAATCTAATATGATTATTATTATATTGTATTTTTGTACGGAGTAGTTTGTAATATTCTAAACTAAAAACCAACTTTTAGGAACGGTAACTAACAAAGTGTTGGCTTACTTGTTAAGATTCTTACCTCACATTCTAGAGGTTTGGGGTTCAAACCCTACCAAGTAAGGGTACTTGGGGGGTAGGGATTCCCTTACACTCCTCTCTACTCCCAGGTGTCTGGCCCACAAATACTGAATCAGAAAAACCGTGAAGGTTGAGTTGTGGTTAGGGTCCACCTTACCATTAAAAATAATAATTTAGGAACAGTAGTAATATTGTTTTATTTTACTGATATAACTATTAATTGATCATTAATTATGAGTAGATAATTGAAATAACATAGAGATCATCATATTAGTGAAACTACAAAATGTCGTAAATCATATAGGAGTATATTTCTTATAAATTATGATTTTTATCAATGAAATTTATGTTAAAAGTTAGTATTCGAACAAAAAATTTACAATAAACTACTCGAACATCGCCCGAGCACAACGCTAGTATTACAATTGAAATGCAACACTTTAAATAAATTTTTTATAAAAATAAAAAATAAAATAAAATAATAAAAGTTAATAAAAATGACCTGATATTTACCCAAATTTCTTCACTTTAGAAATCCATCACTTGTAGCCTTGTAGCTTCTCTAGTAAGACAAACAGAACCTTACAGCTTTTGAAAAAGAAAAGTTTACACAATCTGAATCACCCATCCGTGCACCATAATATTTTTTTTTTTTTTTTTTTTTGGAATAGTTAATCAAAAATTTATTTTTCAAGACAAAAATATAATGATGTAGTACAATCACATTATTCAAATACTCTCTTACAGTGACAGCAAAGCAACCATAAATAAAAATTTCATAAATAACAAAAATAAAAATAATCAGTAAAAATCAAGATTTCACAAAATAAAAAGGACAAACCAAATATCTTCAACCCATTTTCTCCCAAATTTTCTCCGCCAAGTCTCCATCTCACTTCACTCCCACAAAAATCAGAAAAATAAATTGAATTTTATTCTTTTTTTGTTAAAAAAAAAGAGGATGAGGTTTTCGTCAAGCTCAAAACCCATATCAAGTCCAGGTAGGACAGAGAAATTCCCACCTCCATTAATGAGGTTTTTGCGAAGCAATGTTGGAAGCCGAAGTAGCAGAAGAAGAACAAGAAAACCACCATTGTTTATGCGGCGAAAGAAAGCTCTTACTTCTTCTTCCGCCATTGAAACAACTCAAGAACCTTCTTCACCCAAGGTTACTTGCATGGGTCAAGTTAGGGTCATAAGGTCTAAGAGTAAAAATAGAAGTTCAACTTCTCAAAACCCCAACAAAAATAGCACCCAAAATAACAATAATAAGAAGGATAACAAGGATACTAGTAAGAAGAGTTGTTGTTATTGTTTTCGAAAACCGGGTTTTTATAGATGGAATTTATGCAAGCCGAAGTTTCCGAAATGGGTTTCGTTCTTTAATTGTAGGAGTGTTAAGGTGCGGACGGATTCCTCCAAGTTCGGGTCAAATCGGTTCGAGCAAGAGGAGAATAGTGCTGCTGTTGAGCCTGACGAAGGGAGGGAAAGACGAAAATCGATTACGATTGAGGAGATAACAACGACGATGACAGAAACAACACCACCACCGAAGAATGCGTTGTTGTTGACAAGGTGTAGATCTGCGCCATACAGATCTTCGTCATTAGCGTGTCGTTTTTGGGGGTCGCCATTAAGAGGAAAGTCAGAGGACACAGAAACAGAAAACAGAGTTTCGGGAATTGAAGTGAGCAGAGATTCGACTTTATCACAATCGAGGAGAGATCGAGACAATAAAACTGAAAGAAGACCAAGTTTAAAAAAAGAGGTCGAAATTTGTGCCCTCGTTCAACATCAGGGTGTTACCACACCTCCTACTATTACGGATTCCGTAAATGATATATTCCATGAAACATTACCGGAATGTAAAAAACACGATGGAGGAGTCGAAGCTGCGAAAGCGTTGATGCTAATGAGATGCAAGTCAGAACCAGCTAGAAGAGATTCGGGAGAACTTGATCCGTTAAGCGCTGAATTTTGGAGGCATCGAAGGTCGGGAAATATTGAATCTAGTACAATACATTCACATGCAGCTGATTGATTCTGCTAAATTTAATAGTTCGAATATACTACTGCAAATGCTATATTTTTTATTTTATTTTAACTTTGGATACTCTTTTTATTAAAATCTTTTTCCTTAATTTAAATATTACCCTGTCAATCTATTTGTTTTTTTTTTTTTTTTTTTTTTTTTTTTGTGGGAGAAGCCACTGAAGCTTTTACTTTGTACAGAGTACTTCTTCGTATTATATTAGCAATTCCAATGTTTTGCTAAAATCTATTACAGTAAAATCAAGTCATCATATTTCTTTTTTAGTTACTTCAAGTTAAAGAATTAATCAAAGGGCAAAAACTACCGAAACGATTTACATGGTAACAAGGAAGATGCGTATGGTAAGTTGCTGACTTATTGCAGTAGCAGAATAGAGTGTCCCCACTCGTGCAAAAAAAATGACTTGCAAAACCGGGTCTGATTGCCTCAACTTGTGCACTTTGCTTCAACAACTGTGCGCTGCCCGCTGGTGTACGCTTTCAATTGTGCTCCTCACTAGTCACTACCCAGTAGTAATACTCCCTCCGTCTCATAATACATAAGCTATTGAATGTTTTTTCACTATTTGACCAAAATAGTTTACTAACATAATAAAATTATATTTTATTATAAAATATGTTGTTAAATAGGTTTTAATATAAAGTTTCATAATATATTTTTTAAAATATTTTTCATTAATATTTAATTATATAAAAATGAAGTCAAAGCAGTGCATTGACATGTGGGTAATGTTTGATTCTATCATGTATTATGGGACAGAGGGAGTACTGAAATATTTTATATACATCTGGGTGTATCGTGCTCGTGCACCTAATTAACTCAAAGTTAATTTTTGCTCTCATTTGATAATTAAATGAAAAACAATCATCAAAATGAGAACAAAATTCTCATAGGTGTATCGTGCACCCAACTATATATAACAATCTATCACCGAGTACTACTCCCTTTTTTTTCTTTTTCAAATGTCACACTTTGGCTAAGGCATAATATTTGGCATATACTACCTCCTTTTTATATTATTTGCAACGATTAGACATTTTCTACTCATACTTTATGTTAATTCTTTACAAATAATATGAAACAGAGCCACGGAGGTAGTGATAAAAGAAAAACGATGAGATTAATATTTAAGTGAAAAGTAATAAAATGAGAGGAAATAAATTGTCATTACTAGAAATAGGCCGATTTTCGACGAACTATTTCCAACAGACAAGTATTTCCGTCAAAAATTTCCGACGAATTTTAACAATCCGTCGAAAATCCATCAGAAATTTCCGACAAAATAAAAATCTTTCGGAATATATGGGATTTTCGACGGAATATTCCGTCAGAATTTAATTATATAAAAAAATTTCCGACAAAATAAAAATCCTTTGAAATATATGGGATTTTCGACGGAAATTCCGTCGGAATTTAATTATATAAAAAAATAAAAACTAACCCTCCCCCTTCATTTCTCTTTTTTCTCTCCTCTCCGCCTCTCTCTCTCCGTCTCTCTTCTCTTTCTCTCTCCTCTCCTCTTTCCTCTTCTCTTTCTCTCTGAACTCCTCTCCTCTTTCCTTTTCTCTCCTCCCTCCTTCTCTCTCCTCCACCATTCTCGTCATTTCTCTTCTCCTTCTCACTTCTCCTTCTCCTTCTTACACCAACAACAAAGCCCACCGCCGATGCGCAACCAACACCACCACCAACCTACGGTCCTTCTTCTTTCTCTCTTCTCCTTCTCTTTCTCTCTTCTCTTTCCTCTTTACCTTCCCTTTCTCTCTTCTCTTTTCTTTGTCGCCGGCGAGGGGTTGGGTGTGGGTTAAATTCGACAAAGCAAAAGGTGTTCATGGAGGTGTTGTCTGTCTTCCTTCTCGCCGGAGTCGCACGGTTATTCAGGTCAAATTCAACCATGAAACCTCTAGATCTAGAGGTTTCATGACCGAATTTGGCCGTATTAAAAAAAATCGATGAGAAATTAACATCCAATTTCGGTGTTAAGGTATGTTTTCTTGATTTTAATTTTCTTTCTCTTTTTTTTTGTTAATTATTGGGTTGTAATTGTGGTTTTCGGCAATAGTGGTGGTTGTCATTGGTTTTTTTTATTTTTTGTTAATTTTTTTTGTTAAATTTCCAATTTGGTGTTGATTTTAGATCTGTTTTTTTTTTTTGAAGGGTTTAGATCTGTTTGGTGATTTGGTTGGGATTTGGTTCAGGTGGGGGTTTTGGTGGGTGGCGAGGTGGCTTACGGTTGGTGGGGTCAGGAGGGTTAGGGTTAGGTGAGTAAAGGTGGTGGGTCTGTTGGGTTAAGGGTTAGGTGGTGGGTTACGGTGGTGGGTCTTCATTGGGGTAAAAATTACCCCTGCCACGTGGCCCAATGAGGGCCTGACACGTGTCACCCTCATACAGGCCCAAGGGGATCCAATCAGAGGATGCCACGTGGCATCAAACCCCCAATGGGGGAGCAGATTCTCATCTGCTATAAATAGAGGAATTATCCTCTTTTATTGGTATTCAGAAAATACATACACAAATCCCGAGCAATATTAATTGCGGAATCTCCCTGGATTAGAGAGAAACACCCATTTTACTTTCCGCACGCTTACTCATCCGAAATCATACTAACTTGATCTGCGGAGGCGGAACTCCACCCAACTTGAGTTTCGTGGTTTTGTAGGTACAGAAGTCAGGCGCTCATACCAGTATTGTAACTCTCCCGAGGGACTAAAAACAACCGAAACATTTGGCGCCGTCTGTGGGGAGAGTACTACTGAGATGGCATCCGATGCTGTACCAAATGCAGAGGGCAGCCGGCCTACGGCTGACCTTGAGGTCCATACGGACCATGAAAGTGGCAGTGGTGACGACTACGACGTCGAAACCTATATGGCCCCAGACGGGTCATTTCGATCTAGGCGCACCCGTTCCAAGGAAACAAAGGAACGGGGCCACGATAAAGTTGGTCCCAGCAACCCTGGCGACAAGCCTGTTGGACAACCCCAGGCGGCGGAGGGGGCTGCCCCCGTCACCAAAGACGAGCTCATGAAGTTCATGACAAGTTTCAAAGGGGAAATAAAGGACATTATCAAGAAGTCAACTGGCTCAAGCAAGGGTCAGTCGGCGAAGAAGCCTTCTCCCTCCGGGAAGAAGCAAATCAAAGATCGGGTGTCTACTCCTCACCCCAAACCCAAGGGGACGGATGGGCCCCTGATCGACCTCTCCAAACTTCGTTTCCCTAAATCAGGGCGAAGGAAGGTCATCCGACATACACAATCGGATAGGTCAAAGAATACTATCTCTGATGCCCGGATGTTCATCCTAGAGAAGAGAATTCAGAGCATGTCTGAGTCGGCCTCTACGTCGACCTACTCAGACAGTTTCCAAAATGCTTCAATGAAGCATTCGGAGACTCAACCAGGGAGTCAGTCACGCGGCGTGTCTGACGTACTGGCCCTCACGTGATCCAGCAGGCTCCGTATGTGCCCCAACAGCAATACGCCCCGTATGGATCTCCATTCATGCAATTGGCTCCCTTCGGGGGTTAGGCGGCATATTAGGTCCAGTCTATGGACTGGCAGCTCCGGCTGCTAAACCTTGGGGAACAGCCTTCGGCTTTCTCCCGGGAAATAACCGAGGCGGCATAGCCGGCCAAGGTTAAAAATGTGTTGGTCAGTACCTACGATGGTGCCATTAACCCGGAAGACCACCTTATGGCATACACCAACCTCATGTACCTACAGGGGTTGGATGACGCTTCCTGGTGCAAATGCTTCCCAGCTACATTGAAGGGCATAGCCCAACGATGGTTTGGCAACTTGCCGGCTGGATGCATCAATAACTTTAAGACGCTTGCATACCTGTTTGTGTCCAACTTCTCAATGCACATCCCTGCCAAAAAGACTAGTCTCAACCTAGGGGCTATCCAGCAGGGTGACAAGAAGGGACTTCGGTCCTATGTCAAGCAGTTCAATCTGATGAGAATTCAAATTCAGGGGCTGTCTGACGAAGTTGCATATACAAACTTCTTTAAGGGTCTGAAGGATGGGTCAACTTTCAAATTTGACCTGGTCCGTAAGAGGGTAGCTACCCTCCAGGAGGCGCTGATGGAGGCTGAGGCCTATATACAGGCATCTGAACTCTGCGCCATCAAGCACTCGTTGGAACCCAAGCGGTCCGACATGAGAGACAGTCGGTCTTCTCAGCCGGCCAAGGAGGAGAAGAAAAGAAAAGAAATCTGGGCGGTAGATCGCATTGGTCAGCCGTCCTAGAAGAAACAAAGAAAGTTGGAACCGCACGTCCCCAAGTACGAGTTCAACAAAGACTGCTCCTCCATCCTCATGGAGATAAAAGACCGGTTGACAATTGAGAAATCGGCTGCAATGAAAAGCTCTGTCAAGAACAGGGACAAAAGCAAGTACTGCCAGTTCCATAAGGATGTCGGCCTTGACACCAATGGTTGCTATAGCCTCAGGCAACTATTGGACTGTCTGGTTGAGAAAGGGGATTTGAAACCCTACCTAGTGAAATCTAATGGCATCCCCAAATCAAGCGGTGGACAACCGTCTAAAAAACCGGCTGCGAGCTCTGAAACTGATGAAGAGCACATCTTCACCATCGCAGGCGGTTTCGCAAGCGCGGGTCCTACCATCCGGGGTACCAAGGATAACATCCGGAAGCTGTCCAATCAAGAGGATGAGGGTCAGGCGTCAAAAGACACCTTCCCTGAGGTCTTCATCTCTGAGAAGGATCCGGGTATGGTTAGGCGGCCCCACGATGACCCCATTGTCATCGAATGCAAGGTTGCCAACCAGCGAGTTGGCCGGATCTTAATTGATACAGGGAGCTCGTATGACCTGATTAGCTACCAGTGCTTGACAAAGCTCAAGTATAAGCCTAGCAGTATGCACAAGGCTCCTCACCCCCTAGTCGGCTTTGGGGGAGGAGTGGTGCATCTGGTGGGAAGGATTGACCTACCCATCCGGCAAGGAGAGAAAGGGGAAGCGCAGCACATGGTCGTCAAATTTTTGGTGGTCGAGGAACTAACTGCCTACAATCTCATATTGGGCCGTCCTACCCTCAACAAGTCCAAGTGAGTCATTATCCCATCCCTCATGATGATCAAGTTTGATAGGGGTGACGGGTCAACCGGTGCCCTGTGTGGGGACCAAAAGACGACTAGGGAGTGCTACCTATCAAACGTCAAGCCGACTGCCATAGCAGTCGGCCATACCGAGGAGCCCGTCGACCTTGACGATGAGGAAGCCGCGCCTGCCCTCAAGGCAGCTGGTAAAAAGCGGAAGGCAAACCAATTGGCCCCCGCCAGAAAAAAAAAATAGCAATCACTAGCCGGGGAAAGGCTGGATGACTCCCAACCCCAGTTGGCTGGTGAGAGTGTTGATGTCGTCCTGGACAACAGCCGCCTTGACAGAATAATCAAGGTTGGGACGGTTGCCTTTGAAAATTTGGGGGCAGACCTGCTCCAACTTCTGAGAGAGTTCAAAGAAATTTTTGACTTTGAAGTGGAGGAGATGCCAGGCGTCAGCCCGGATCTAGCCATCCACAAGTTAGCCGTTGATCCCAAAATAAAGCCAGTTAGGAAAAAGAAGAAGGATCATGGCGAGAAGAGGTCTCAGGCGGCAGCTGCCGAGGTCAAAAAGCTCCTGGATGCTGGGTTCATTCGGCAATGCTACTACCTGGATTGGATAGCAAATGTTGTTCTTGTCAAGAAGCCAAATGGTACCTAGAGGATGTGTGTAGATTACACAAATCTGAACAAGGCATGTCCGAAGGATAGCTACCCACTTCCTAAGATCGACAGCCTGGTTGACTCTACAGCCGTCCATGCCTTGATGAGCTTTATGGACACCTACTCAGGCTTCCATCAGATCCCCCTATGGAAGAAGGATCAGGAGAAGACGGCCTTCGTCACTGATCAGGGGTTGTACTGCTACACGGTGATGCCGTTTGGGTTGAAGAATGCGCCTGCTACCTTCCAACGAATGATCAATACCGTTTTTATCAATCAAATTAGAAGGAACGTAGAGGCGTATATTGATGACATGATAGTCAAATCCAGGCTATAGGCGGATCACCTAGCTGATCTCCAAGAAACCTTCACCACCCTCAGGCGGCACAAGGTCATACTAAATCCCAAGAAGTGTGTCTTTGGTGTTGAGCCTGGGAAGTTCTTCGGATTTTTGATTGATCGAAGAGGCATAGAAGCCAATCCGGAAAAGGTATAAGCGGTGATTGACATGAAGTCACCCCGCACTGTCAAGGAGGCCCAGAAGCTAACCGGTTTCCTGGCGGCATTGGGAAGATACCTCAGCCGGTTAGGTGACAAGTGCCTTTACTTCTTCCAAGAAATCAGGAAGAGGTCTAGATATGAATGGGGAGAAGAGGCAGAGGCGGCATTTCAGAGGTTAAAGCAACACTTGCATTCTTTGCCAAGGCTAGTGAGCCCCCTGCCTAAGGAGGTCCTCTACATGTACCTAGCCGTCTCAGATCACTCCCTTGGTGTTGTTCTCCTTGCTGAGAGAGACGGCAAACAGCTCCTGGTGTATTTCATCAGCCACATACTCAGAAATGCTGAGCTCCGGTACCCAATGATTGAAAATTTTAGGCTGGCCCTTTACAAAGCAGTCAAGCGGTTGAAGCCCTACTTCTTGGCTCATCTGGTGATTTTCTATACTAATCAACCACTCAAGCGTCCAATGACTACTATAGAGTCATCCGGTAGAATGATTAAGTGGGCTGTTGAAATGCAAACCCTGGAGATAACTTTCGAACCTAGGCGGGCAGTGAAAGGTCAGGCTTTTGCCGACTTCATTGTTGAAATGACTAGGCTGGCACAGCCGGAGAATACCAATCAGGTTTGGAAGTTATTCGTGGATGGTAGCTCTACCTTGAACGGCTGCATTGCAGGCGTAATTTGCAAATCTCCGGAAGGGGATACGTATGAATATGCACTACGATTCAAGTTTCAAGCTTCAAACAATGAAGCTGAATATGAAGCCCTGTTAGCCGGTATACGCATCTGTAAGGCGGCAGGGGCAAGAAAAGTTGACGCCTGTTTTGATTCTCAATTGGTTGTTAGCCAATTCAATGGTGACTATGAGGCCACTCATCTGGAAATGATCAAATACCTTCAGGTGGTCAAAGATGAGGCGGGGACACTTGATGAATTCCATCTAAGTCAGGTGCCCTGGTCAAAAAATAATCAGGCGGATGCTTTGTCCAAATTGGCCTCATCCGCCACTTGTGATAAGCCTAGGTCAATCTTCTGGGAGGTCATGGAAAAAAGAAGTATTGAACATGACCCCATTGGAATTCTTGACCGAAACTCTACCTGGATGGACCCCATCCGGGATTATTTGGTAGACGACACTTTGCTGGATGCCTCTTCAGAAGCGGCTGCACTTAAAAAATGAGCTTTGAGCTTTGAAATGTACAAGGGAGAACTCTTCAGAAAGGGTTATCTCCAGCCGTTGCTGAAGTGTGTTACCCCCATAAAGGGAAAAAGAGGTGCTAGAGGACCTGCATGCGGGCTTCTGTGCGTCACATATAGGCGGCAAGACTCTAGTAAAGAGGGTCAGGCGGCAAGGTTACTTTTGGCCCACCCTTGAGGCAGACGCCATGGAATTGGTGAAGAAATGTGACAAATTCCAGAGGTTTGGCCGGCTCATACACCGTCCGGCAACAGACTTGACGGCTATCTACAGCCCAGTTCCATTTGCAAAATGGGGCATGGACATCTTAGGTCCTTATACGCCTGCCGCAGGTGGCGGTAGATATATTCTGGTGGATTTAGACTACTTCACCAAATGGATCGAGGCAGAGGCGGTCAAAGCCATCAAAACAAAGGATGTCATCTCCTTCATTTGGAGGAACATCATCACCCGGTTTGGAGTCCCTATGTATATGGTGTTTGAAAACGGTCCTCAGTTTGAAATGCCTACCCTCAAGAATTGGTTGGGAGATAAGGGGATCTCGCATTGCTTCGCATGTGTTGGCCGACCCCAGGCAAACGGTCAAGTTGAAGCCTTTAACAAGCTCATCTCAGACGGCATAAATAAGAAGATTGAAAGAGCCGGTGGTCTTTGGGCAGATGAGTTACCTCACGTCCTTTGGGCCATCAAGACAACAGAAAAGGGGGAAACCGGTGAAACCCCGTTTCTCATGACATATAGCACTGAAGCCGTCTTGCCTATTGAACTTTATGAGCCAACACTCCGAGTCATGCTCTATGACGAAGAGGCTAATTGGGAGGCCATGCGTCTAGCATTGGATTCACTCTCGGAGCGCAAGGGCAACACAGCTTTGCGTCATGAGATATACCGTCTGAGAATGACGAGGGCTTACAACAAAAGAGTACACAAGCGACCCCTCAAAGTAGGGGACTTTGTGTTACGAAAAATGGAGGCAACTGGTAGGGCAAATGAACAAGGAAAGTTAACCCCCAATTGGGAAGGCCCCTACCGGATTTTTGAAGAAGTAAGAGGTGGCACCTACCGCCTGGAAACACCAGACGGCAAGCAGTTAGCCAGAACCTGGAATGTAGATAACTTGAAAAAGTACTACTTCTAAGGAGATTGTAAATACTTTTGTAAAGAGATTATATGAATGAAAAGAACACTTTATTTCAATTATGTTTTTGTATAAAGTCCCATGTGCAATGCACAACCGGACACCGTCTAAGTCCCATGTGCAATGCACAAACGGGCACCTTCTAAGTCCTATGTGCAACGCACAACCAGGCACCTTCTAAATCCCATGTGCAATGCGCAACCGAGAAATAGGGCTAGGCACCTAACTTAGCTAATTAAAGGCCCAAGGCCAGTATATTTTAACTCGCCTGCTCTAATCATGAGCAGGCATCCGGCGACGCCCATTTGGGTGAATTCGTCGAAGAGAACATCTCCCTTCCGGGTGGTACATTGTTCTATGCGTCAAAAACTCTAACGACTTTAACCGGTTAGGTTAAAAATAACCCATGCGCGTTCAAATGACCTATCGCAAGCAAGATACATCCGGCTATTGCCCCAAGGCAATATAGACGGTGAATTAAATCTTGTTAAGCAGCTGGCTTTGCCCAAAAGCACTATAGCCGGACCCCGCTTCTATCCTGAAGTTCAACCCTAATTAACTTCGAAATCATATCTTAAAAATTGTAACCGGCTATTGCCCCAAGGCAATACAACCGGAAAATTTTGTCATACTACAACCGGCTATTTCCCCAAGGCAATACAACCGGAAAGTAGCGTCATAGGTCAAAATCGGTTATTGCCCTAACGCGGTACAGACGGTAATATCGACCTTGATCAGTAGCCGGCTTTTGCCCAAAAGCACCCCAACCGGCCTAATGATCCATGCGGAAGGTCAGACCCTGTTGACCCCAACATCCGCCTTGCTATTGCCCCATAGCAATATAGGCGGCAAATTGCACGTCAGTGCGCAACCGGCCTTTGCAGGAAAGCACTATAGCTGGTTACGATGATGGAAGCAAGGTCAGAACCTTGTTTATACGTTCGGTCCTAAGCCGCCTGTATGTAGTCGGATAACTATGTTCTACAATAACCCGGATGATTATGGACGGCTGCCTGCTTAGGGTTGGACTAAGAAACCAACTGTCTAGGGGCATACATAGCCAGTGCATCCGGCATATCACAAGAGTCCATTCAAAACAAAGAATGCAAGAATTCAAAAGTTGCAAAAATTGAAAAGAATCGAAAGTGAAAGCAAACCGACCCAGTCGGCACATATATATAAATAAGAATTGTTCAAATGTTAGCCGGACCCCTGTCCGGTGAAACTGATACATGAAATACACGGCACGCAAGCTGGAAGAGTTGAATGACATAAAAGCTTAAGGATGAGCCGGGTCCTTGGAGGCGGTCTCCGAGGCAGGAAGGGGGGCGATCTCTTCTTGCTCTTCAATTTGGGCCTCACCCCCTCCGTCTAAGCCAATTCCCTCCTGCATGGCCTCGATCTCTTTCTTGGCCCACTCCTCGTATGGCTCCGAAGCTGGCTGGTTAGACTCTTGGGCCTCAATGGCAAGATCGGCATATTTGTAGGCAAGTTCCCAGACGGCATATTCCGTTTCCGGATGCACTAGGGACCAAGCCAAATGAATTCGGTTGGCATAATCTTACTCATTCTCCTCAATGAGCTGGCTATATTCTGCTTCCAGCGTGGCTTGAAATTTCTGACTAGCTGAAGCCGCCTCCTTCTTCAAGCGGACGTTTTTGGTCAACAACGAATAATTCTCCTTCCTGGTCCGTTCCAGGAGTTTGAGAGAATCCGACACCCTCTTCACCTCCGCCTCAGCATTCTCCTTCTCTGCCTGGAGATTGTGGAGCTTTGTGTTGGCTTCATTGAGAGACTTCTGGAGCGTCTTGATGGAGTCCGCCTGTTGCATGATTATGCCTTCAGTTTTCAATTCATGCATAATCATGGAATATTGGGCAACGTTATAAGCATTGGACGCATCCGGTTTAGCCCGTCTTACCTCCTCTTGCTTGCGGGCGTAAGCTTTCTTGAGCCCCTCCACGCGAAGCAATGACTGCAAAAGCCCAAGCGGTGTTAGAAGGGGTCAGACGGCATAATAACTTAAACAGTTGGAAAACATATACCTCAGCCAGGCTAGCCATGACCTGGTCGGCATTGAAGGTGTTGATCCCTGGGATCGCCTCCTTCTCCTCTCTGGGGATGGCCTTCAGCATGGCCCGGGCGTACTGCTGTACATCCGGCCAGCGAGGGGAAAGATCTGCACCAGAAAAAGATGGTGAGAAGGCAACATACTTCCCTCCTATTGACTACCGGCTGCTAGAAGAGTCTTCTGGCTGGAGCTAGGAGTGCGACTTGACCCGCATGGGCTTGCCAAGCAAAGAAGGAGTGAAATGATCTATTGTACCTTGTGATATTGGGTGAGGGTCATGACTGCCCTCAGCTGGTACCGAGGCACCGGATGCCCTAGGCAGCGCCGCCCCCTTGGATGCCGCTAAGACATACGGCTGCCTGGAAGTAAGATCAAATCTCATGCCTGTGTTTTTAACAGATTTACCCCCAACCGTCAGCCGGCTAGGGACTGTCTGAGAGAAAGTCTTCCTCGCCTAATTTTGAGTGGCCGGCTCCTCCCCTGGCAGGGGCCTTATTAGCTTTGTAAGGGAACGAGGCACCTTGCTCCCATCCTGAAATAGCACGCAAAAGGTCAACCGGCAAGAAGTCAAGCGGAAGTTGAAGGAAAAAGAAAGGAAAAGCAGTATACCTTATTTTTTGCCGCCTGGGCGGCAAGTTTCTTCTGCGCATTTTCTTTGCGGATTTCCTTGGCAGATTTAGCCGGTGTTTTTTTCAGCTGAAAACATGGCTAAGGCTCGCACTGCAAAAATGAACCCATCCGGTTAGAAGAGAGTTGAGAAAGCATATCATGTACAAACGGCAAAACAGGATAAAGCACTAGTGCAACCTTCGTTTTTCAAACAGAGTGCTAAGTTTAAAGGCGGACAAGAACGCCTCATCACGAAGGAATTCGTGCTTTGGTACCCAATTCTTGGGTACGCTTATTAACTCTCCATTAGAGAGGGTGGTTGTGGTTTGTTTAAAAAACCCCACCTCAATTATTTTCTCGTAGTCTTCATCCGGGACTCGAGGCTTTTTACATTTGTGACCCAGGAGGTCTAGCTTCCGGTTGTATGTCCTATACTCCCAGTTTTCTTCCTTGGTGGGAGCCGAAACCAGATAAAACCGGTTCTTCCAGTCTAACCACTTGGACGGTTTATCTAGGGTCATCAGATACTGGGGGTAGGTGGTCAGTGTATACCAGGCTCTCCACCCGCCTGGGCTCCGACTCAAATAATGCATATGGGCAATGGCTTCCCAGCCGGGGTTAATGTTCTGCATTTCACAGGCGGGAATGTAGCCCAAAATGTTAACCCAGGAGTTAGGGGTTAACCGCCAAATACCAAGACCATACCCTCTAAGAATGGCCTTGATGGTGTTGTGCAAAAGGAAGCGGAGACCGGCTAGGAACACTGCCTCATAGCAGCCGAAATACCCGTCGAAATTTGGCTGATCGTCTTCCCAGACTATAGTGCCCATCTCAGGTGGCACGATTATTCTCCAATCTTCTCCAAGAGGACGTATTTTGGTGAAGTCCTCTAAGTTTCTGGCCATGCTGGCCCTATCTTTTGTAGAGACGGCGATAAGGAAAGGGTCGCCCTTATTGTTCCATGTGGGCCTCTCCTCCTCCTCGCTATCCGCATCCGGTGTTAGAAGACTGCTGCTACCGCCGCTTTGCTCTGAACCGGATGAGGAGGCGGTCTCTCCACCGCTCGCGTTCTCTGAAGGGTTCTGTTCAACCCTGGAGGGAGAGGCGGCATCTTCACCGCCTTCCTGACCCAACCCCAGTATTCCATCATTGGGAGTGCTTGGGGTGCCATGCGAAGATCCCCTTGTCATCTCAGCATGATTAGAGTCAGGCGGCAATTCTTCAGAGGTTTCCCCTCTGTACTCTGGATCAACGGCTGTTTTCCTAGCTCGAGCCATTGCGTCCTGCACAGAGACAGAGATGGTCGGTTTTGGAGATGAACAAGGAGAGTCCCAGTACCCAAAGGCGGCACCCCCAGTCACTCAGCCGTACCAGGAGACCGGCTGACCTCTAAATCATGGTGTGCCGTATATGTGTTGGGTGAGCCCATTATTCTAACAATATATACACCCGGGAAAGTTTAAAAAAACCTCCTAAAAAGCAAGGAACAAAGGCGTTACCTTGTAGTTGAAAGAAGTTGGTGAAAGAAGTTGAGATTGTTGACCTAAGATACCCTAGACGGTATCACTTTGAACAGACTGCAAATTGGCAAAAGAAAGCAAGGTTAATTACCAATGTTGCCCAAAGATACCACAGGCGAAAGAAGCCGACTGTGGTAGACATACAGAACAAGTAGTCTGGAGTTTTTATGAAAGGTTGTCCAAAGACCCCCTAGACGGTATAAACCGGCTGAGGACTATTATAGGCAACTTATGAAGAAAATTGTACGGAACTACCACAGGCGGCAGAAAGCCGGTTGCGCATCCGTTAAAACAATAAATCAAGAGGTTGTTCGCAGATACCCCAGACGGTATAAGACCGGTTGAGGTGTCAACAAAGCAGCTTAGAAAGAAATTGCTCGCACATATCCCAGACGATGTGAGACCGGCTGAGGAACCGCAAAGAAATTCAAAAGAAAATTTTATTGAAGATACCCCAGACGGTGAAAACCGACTGAGGGTCTATTGAATGCAACTTACAATGAGATTGCTTGAAAATACCCCAGACAGTAAAAATCGGCTGAGGGTCTATTGAATGCAACTCACAATGCGATTGCTTGAAGATACCCCAGACGGTGAAAACTGGCTGAGGGTCTATTGAATGCAACTCACAATGCGATTGCTTGAAGACACCCCAGACGGTGTAAACCGGCTAAGGGTCTATTGGGTGCAATTCATCATGAGATTGCTTAAAGAAGCTCCAGACGGCATGAGACCGGCTGCAACTTTATCAAAAATCAAGATTGGAGAAAATGACAAGGTCAAATGGATACCTTAGTGAGACGGGCAAAGAAATACTCAACCGGTATCCGGATGAATTGAGGTTGGAGGTTGTTTGCACGAAAAAGCAAGCGGGATCAGGGGCTCTCTTTTTTCTCTGAAATATTTTCTCTCTCAAGTTTGGAAAAGTGAGGAGTGAGAGGAGGGAGGTTCCTATTTATAGGAAATCCCAGAAGGTGAACTGTCACCTTCCCCCCTTTAGTTTCAAATTCAAAAAATGGAGGGAGGGAGGCGAACCGTCGCCCTCCCGCATGGTGATAAGTGTCATAGGTGCCACGTGGCAAGCCACGTCACACCTGTGAGGGGCAAATGATTGGGGTAAAAATTATCCCTGCCACGTGGCCCAATGAGGGCCTGACACATGTCACCCTCATACAGGCCCCAGGGGATCCAATCAGAGGATGCCACGTGGCATTGAATCCCAATGGGGGAGCAGATTCTCATCTGCTACAAATAGAGGAATCATCCTCATTTATTGGTATTCAGAAAATACATACACAAATCCCAAGCAATATTAATTGCGAAATCTCCCTGAATCAGAGAGAAACACCCATATATTTTACTTTCCGCACGCTTAATCATCCGCAATCATACTAACTTGATCTTCGGAGGCGAAACTCCACCCAACCGGAGTTCCGTGGTTTTGTAGGTACAGAAGTCAGGCGCTCATACCCACTATTGTAACTCTCCCGAGGGACTAAAAACACCCGAAACAGGTTTAGGTTAGGGCTAGGTGGGTTACGGTGGTGGGACTGGTGGGTTAGGGTTAAAAGGGTTAGGTGGGTTAAGGTGGTGAGGGTTAGGGTGGGGGAAGTTTGGTTTGGTCAGGGTGGGTAGGTGGGGTGGGGGGTCTGGTCTGGGTGGTTGGGGTATGGTCTGGGTGGTCAGGGTGGCTCAACAGGGTGGGTGAGGGTGGTTGGTGCTAGTGGTGCTGTGGTTTTTTTTTTTTTTTTTTTTTAAGCAGCTTCCGACGAAATTTTCGTCGAAAATTTCCGGCGGATTTGTATTCTGTCGGAAGCTTCTGACGGACTTCCCGGTGCCTGAAAACCTCTTCCGACGAAAAAATTCCGTCGGAAAAGGTCGTTTTTCCTACAATGGGTTTTTCCGACAACCATTTCCGACGGAATTTCGACGGAAACGGGTTTTCCGACGAAAACGGGTTTTCCGACGGAATTCAGGGTGATTCCGACGGAATTTTTCTGTCGAAAATGGCCTGTTTTCTAGTAGTGTGTAAGACAAGTACTAGTTGATTTGGGTGGAGATCATGAGAAGAGAGAAATATAATTTTCAAATCTAGTCTTTTGCCATGAAAAAAAGTGTAACATTTACAAAAATCGAGTGCATTTGGTAAGTGTAACATTTACCAAAAAAAAATAGTGGAGTAAAAAAAACTATCAATTACATTTAGAAATACTTCGTACGTTTATTAGTTTATGCTTTGTTTTGTGAAATCTGATTTATTTGAAGATAAGTGAAATTAGTAATTCTAAAAAAAAAATATAGAAAAGTCCTTTATAGTCGTTTACATACTCAAATAGCTATGAGCTAATATTTATTTACCAAACACTTCAAATAATCAGCTAGTCAAATAAGCTAATATAATCAGCTAGTCAGACTAGTAATCCATTCAGTTATTAGTTTTAGCTATTAGCTTTTCACCTAATAGGGCGTTTCTCTTTTTACACTACTAGCTTGGTCGCGTTGGATGCACGTAGTGTTAATTGTTCTACGACGTGTGGATGCGTATTGGTCGATTGTTCGTTATGAAATTGTACTTGTTTGTAAATATTTGTGTTGAAGATGCTTTTTGCAATTTCTAATGTGGATTTCGGAAAATTAATGAAACTGGAGCTAAAACGGGATAAAAATGAGTCAATAGTATTGTTATGGTCCAAAGGGCTATCCTAGTCCATTTTACATCTACAAAAACAATAAGAGGTGTTCGCGGTGCGGTTTGGATTCTAAACTGCACTAAACTGCAAAATTGCGGTTTGTATTTTTTTCAAACCGCACCAAACAACACTTCTAACCAAACCGCACCAAAATGTGGTTTGGTGCGGTGCGGTTTGGGTTTAACCGTATTTTTTAAAAATTATAATTATTTTTTTAAAACAAAACTTTTATTTTATTTTGAGATTATTAATTTATAACTTAAATATTAAACACTTATTTTAAGCTATAATTAGCTAATAGTCAAAGATAAGCTCATATATTTTACTTCTTTTAAATATTTTTTTTTATTAATAAAAATATAGTATAAAAACCGTAAAATACATTAAAGTGCGATTTGGTCTAAATTTTTTTGGAAACCGCACCAAACCGTAAACCGCGGTTTGGTCATATTAAAAAAACCGTACCGCAATTTTCAAATCGCACCAAACCGCAAAATTGCAGTTTGGTTTGCAGTTTGGTGAGGTCAAAACTTCACTCTGAACAACCCTAAAAACAATATATTAGTTTAATTAAATGCAATTACTCCAAATATGAGAAACCAGAGTTTAGAGAATACATCCTTTTTGTGTATAGAACAAGTTATTGGCCTTGGCGATGCCCCGAATCAATTGAATGTGTAATGTTCCACCTAAAAAATATTACCTGTAATGTAAGAGAATGATAATAATTGAAACTTCTTGCAATAAGTCTTGTATAAGGCGGACTTACATTAATTTTATTGAAATACGGTCAATCAGAGGGTATCTTTAACTATTCTTATGGTAATTTTAACCCTTTAACGGTAACTTATAATTTGTGACGAGTTTAATTTATTTTAATGTGTATTTTATAATGAATACATAATATAAAAGCTAATATGATAAATCTAATACATTATAAGTGTTTTTCTAAAAGTAAAATTTATGGTAGGAAAATGGTAACTTTAATAGTATATAAGGGTAACTTTATATATTTTATTCGCTCAGAATTTAATGGAGACCTTTCTCTCTCAGATTGGATCGAAGATTATATCCGACTTTTTATTAGTCAGGATGGCCTTTCTAGTACTCTCTTAGGTACCTTCGTTGGTACGCTTTGGAGTCTTTGGTTATGTCGGAACTCTAGAGTCTTTAGGGATTCCACTGCTACACAGTCCTTTTCTTCTCAGTTTGCGGAGGTTATGGATGCACATATAATCTTTGTCACCCCGGATCCTTCTGGAAGCAACACTTCTGCCGCTAATGGTGACGGGAGCGCCTCTCCTCCGCCTGGGTTCTATTTCGCTCAGCTTGGACGACTT
Source organism: Chenopodium quinoa (assembly GCF_001683475.1). Taxonomy (NCBI): domain Eukaryota; kingdom Viridiplantae; phylum Streptophyta; class Magnoliopsida; order Caryophyllales; family Amaranthaceae; genus Chenopodium; species Chenopodium quinoa. The sequence goes on along the minus strand of NW_018745675.1, from coordinate 2,523,780 downwards.
AGCCAAGGGAGTGAGTGCTTTACTTTCTTTACAAGTAGATGGTTCTTGGTTCAAATATACTCAACGAGCAGGGATGGGTTGGTGCTTGGATAACGATGACCCATTGGATGGTCGGATCGTGGGCGGGAGTAACTTCGGGATTGGTACATCAGCTTTGCATGCCGAGACAATGGCATGTTGGTATGGGTTACAATGGGATTTTGTTCGCGGATTTCATTCCCTCACGGTCTATACTGATTCTATCATCTTGTTAACCTTCTTTGGGGGGATGTGGAGGGAACATTGATTACATTTGGCTCATCCATAAGATCAAAAAACTTGGCTCAACCTTCCAGTATTACAGTTTTCACAAGGTAGATCGTCAGCGTGTTCATCGTGCCCATCAAATTGCAGGAGAAGCTGCAGCTCATTTAATTTACTTTAGTATTACTATGTAGTTTGTTTTTATCCATTGTCAAAAAAATAAAAATAAAATAAATAAATAACTTTAACACGTATTACAATAATTTAACGCAAGTCCGCCTTAAATAAGAATTTGTGAACTTATTGTTCTACCTTCATACAAGCACTTACTCATAAGAGTAATTGAAACTGTATTACCTATATATTATGAATGAAAATTATAAATTATAGACACATACTAAAAACTCAAGTCAATACAAAAGATTGAGGAAAAAAGTACCAAATAAAAAAAAATTTGGCATACAATTTCTTTTAAAGGATGTAAGAATTAGAGAAACAAAAGAATAAGATTAATAACATGTAAATTTTATTCAATTTACATTTCAATAATAAATGATGAAATTTTACTCTTTTAATATTGCTTGATGCTTATTGAATTAAAAATATGAATATCCAATGAATCACCACTAGTGCGATTAATTACTTACTAATTAGATTTTATTACTTTGCATTTTGAAGGTTATAAAAAATAAAAATAGGAAGGTTATATAAATATGAAGAGTTTTCCATAAAACTAAACATTATTAAAGAGAGGTTACGCATATAAAAAGTTTTTCAAGTAGGTTAAACATTATTAGTCTCCATGTCATGCCTTAGCTTTGTATAAGAATGCTTAATGTGCGCCATGTCATGTTGACATAAGGATGTCACATGTCATCATAACATGTAATCCTTGTGTTTAAATAATATCATTAATAATAAAACATGACTACATGCATAATTGAGAGTTAATAAAAATCAATTGCAACAGATTCATCTTCATTTTAATCAGCATACGGAGTACGAAGTATATATTAACTTCATTTAAAAGGTATTATGTTCTAGTGAGACCTCATTGCCTCATTTTGTAGACTAGGGAGTATTTATTAGACCAAGGGTATGTTCTCTTCAACTAATTTTAGTTCAGCTCCAATCAATTCAGTTCAGTTCCTAATTTCCTTCTCTCATAAACAATTCATTTCAGCTCTATTTAGTTCAGCTCATTTCAGTTCATTACAGTTCAGCTCTAATCAGTTCAGCTCAGTTCAGTTCAGTTCAGTTCAGCTCAGTTCAATAAATTAGAACAGACCCTAATTGAGCTATTCTTCTCATGATTTATTTGTACTAGTAGATTAAGGGATTTTGCTCCCACCAATCAGAATGCGCCACGTGGGCCAATCAGGTCCTGCCAAGTGTCCTCTAATTGGACCTGTCAGGGCCTGCCACGTGGCACGCACCTATTTGTCCACCATGGACCTATTATGTCACGAGACGTGGCATCCTCCATGCCAAATGGAAAAACCGGCCACCTAGGCCCAACTTCCAAGGGAAGCCCAATCAGCCCTAGGTTAACCTAAACCTAGGATTGGCACGCTTCCCAAGGTTATAAATACCCTCATTAATCCTCATTAAAGGGGATTACGCTCAATTATTACTCTCACCTAGAGAAAACACTTTACCTTCTTTCCACATTAATTACTCCTTAAACAATTACTAACTTGACTGTCGGAGGCGGAGCTCCAACCACTCGGAGCCTCCGTTTGTTTTGCAAGTACAGGCGTCCGGTTCTAGTCTCGGAATTGTAACTCTCCCGTAGGACATCAAAAAACCCCGAAACACTAGTAGTTGTTGAACCACTCAGACTCCATACAGTTTAGAGAGTGCATAAAATCAAACATGTTTAAACAAAGGTTAATAAGAGTTACCCATAGGCCACATCCATTCAATTTTCATCAAAAATAAAAGGGCTTTTTGTCATAAACTACCTATTAAAAGCCATTTTTTGCGAGAAACTACCTATTAAAATGAAAATGTTGTAAAACCGGATTTTCACCATTGACTAATTTTTCCGACATTCACCACCCACTTGCCGATTATAAGGTAGTTCCACTTTTTATTTTATTTTATTATAATTTAATGAATGTTTTGTATTAAATGTTGTGTTATTTTTCAATAAATTAGATTAGGCATCACAATTTATCTTTTATGTTTGATTATTGACACACACACACATCAAAAATAGTGCATCTAGTTAATATAATGTTTATACATAAATTGTTTTTTTTTATATTATAATATTAAGTTGTGATAATACACATCCAAATTGAATAATATACGGTTATTTCACCAAATGCCACTGAGTTTTTAAAAAAATTCACCAAATGCCACGAAATTTTCACAAATTCACCAAATGCCACCGAGTTTTTAAAAAATTCACCAAATGCCATTATTGACTAACGGCCGTTAACTGCGTTACTCAGTAAGATAAAATCATGACACGTGCCATGATATGATTGGTTCATTTTAATCATTTATTTTAATTAATAAATATTACATTTTTTTCTCGATTTTCGTGTCGAAAATTGCTCGGGTAAAGTTTTGGGGGTCATTTTGTCCCTTAATGGATACAAATTAAGCTCGGAATTGGCCAAAAAAAAATTATTTAAATGCCGCGTTTTGTGTGTCGAAAAATATCTTGATTTAGCGTGTCGTTATTTTTAACCATGAAAATTAACCGGGTAAGGTTTTGGGGGTCAATTTGTTCCTTTATGTTCAAATTAAGCTCGGAATAGGCAAAAAATAATGTAAATGCCCCGTTTTGTATGTGTAGATTGTAATTTTTTTGCCGAAAAAGTTACACAACGGAGCATTTATGTTATTTATTTTTACCAATTTAGAGCTTAGTTTGAACCCATAAAGGATCAAAATGACCCCAAAAACCTTACCCAATCAATTTTCATGATTAAAAAATCACGACACGCTAACTGAGATAAATTTCGACACACAAAACAGGGCATTTACATTATTTTTTTGCCAATTCTAAGCTTTAATGGTATCTATAAAGGGTCAAAATGACCCCAAAACTTTACCCGAGCAATTTTCGTCACAAAATTCGAGAATTTTTTTTTATTTTTATTAATTAAAATAAATGATTAAAAATGAACCAATCATATCATGCCACGTGTCATGATTTTATCCTAATGACTAACGGAGTTAACGACCGTTAGTCAACAATGACATTTGGTGAATTTTTTAAAATCTCGGTGGCATTTGATGAATTTTTTAAAAACTTAGTGACATTTGGTGAAATAACCAAATAATATATAGTCTTGTCTTACTTGTTTATAACATAGATTATCTCGTTATATTATTATTTTTGTGATGAAATGGATATCGCCATATCGTTATTGCTTATAATTTTTCAATAAGTTATAAATTGTATAATTTATAGTAAGATACCAGAGTAAGAGATAGAGTAGATAAGATATCTTATTATAGAAGTGATATTTGATAAGTCTTGTGTAAAGCAGATGTACGTTAATTTTTATTGTAAGACGGTCAGTTTGAGGGTAATTTTAACTATTTTTATGGTAACTTTAACCACTATAAGGGTAACTTTTAATTTGGCCGTTGGTTTATTTTAATGTGTTAATTCTTATAGATTCATGATTTCATACTATATAATGGCTAATATGATTAATCTAATACATTATAAGTTTTTTGTAAGATAAAATTTAATTTTAGAAAAATAATAGATTTTGTAGTATAAAGAGTAATGTTAAATACTTCTATGATAACTTTAACCCGTCCTACAATAAATTAACATACACCCGTCTTTTTGAAGAATATGTGTGATTAAAAAAAATAATAAACTTTGTTGATCTTTGATTAACATATTTATCATAGATAGTCTACAATCAATAGTGTATTCATTAATAAAATGGTTTGTGCTGTCACAAATAACGCAAATAAATTATCATCTTAATTAAGAGTGGGAAAAATTAAAGAGCAATTCTCATTCTAGGAGTAACACGTGTTAGTTAAGCACAGGCACTTGTGTTTTAGTATAGTTATTAAATAATACCCGAGCCATGCTCAGTGACGGTAATTGAAATCAGACATAGAAGTCTCATGAAAAATGTTATCTAAAAGTCTATCATAATAATAAATAATTAAAGTATAAAGTTTCTAGACACATTAATAATTCTATAAAAATCTAAACGAGAAAAAAAATAAAATAAAATAAAGAGTTTAGGAGGAAAAATTCCCTCCAAAAAAAACTCTAATATAGTTTAGGTATATAGATAGATGGGCTTAACATTTGAGTGGGAAAATTTTTCATGAGGTAGCGCGACGTAATACTCGTGTAATTGCATGGTTTTGATAGTTCAAATATTAAATCTCACAAGATTGAAACCAAAGTTAGCTTAATGCATAATAGTGATATTTTTACATTATTTGATTATTTATTTACAATAATGTGTATAATGGTATGGGTATTGCGTATCATAATTTTAATTCATTGTTGAAATTTAAATTTAGAGATATAAAAGGGTTTATGGTCTTACCATATTATACTTTTTAGATAAGAATAACTCATGCAAGTCATGCCCATTCATATATCTCATATATTACCTAGGGATGACAATGGTTTAGGACCCAACCTAAACCCGGTTAGACTCAACCCATATTTTAGGGTATGGGTCCTAAATGAATCTGGGACGTATCTAAATTAAGTGCAATGGGTCCGGGTTTGAAAAGTTTAGACCCAAAACCTGACTCAGATCCGACCTATAGACCTGTAGATATTTTTTTTTATAAAAAATTACATTAATTATAAGTTATCTAATCTAAAGAATCAGATGAAAGAAAAACCTTAAGAACCTAACTCCAAACTATAGCCGTTTATTCTCCAAGAGCTCCAAGTCAAACGGCTCCTAGCTCCTACTCTTATCAAGTCGATTATCATATGTTTAATAGTATGCTTTTTAATGTATTTAATTTTAATATGAAGATTATTTTGATATGCATTATGCAACAAGATTGTATAATATATCTATATGTATAGTCACAAAATTGATAGGATAGTTATAATATATATAAGAAAAAGGAAAAATTCATTTTAATAGTCCCAACTTTAGGCGATTTACTTTTATTAATCCCAACTTTGGATTATTATTTAATAATCCCAACTTTGACATCAGTTTGCCTCCAACAGCCCAAACAAGTCAACATGTGGTCAACATGTTATTACAGGTTACCAAGACACATGTTAACATGTGATTGGTCCAAATTAAAATTTTAATAAAAATTGAAAAAAATAAAATAAAAAAGGAAAAATTGGTAAAAATTATCCTAACTTTTACGTATTCGCTTTAAATGATCCAAACTTTGGGGGTCATCCGCTCAAAACAATCTCAAGAGACTGGTAACCGGTTAAAGAGATAATTTTTTTTTATTTTTGTAACATGTATCACCTTGTGATTAGCTGAAAATTATAAAAAAAAAAAAAAAAAAAAAAAATTAATACAAAAAACATCATCCCCAACCCACGACAACCCCCACCACTAGCCTTCTCCCACGGCCAGCCCAAGTTCCCCCCCCCCCCCACCAAAAACCGTCGCGCCCAACCCCCTCCCCTGCCCCGGAACTCCCCATCCCATCTTCCCTTCCCCCTAAAACCACCAAACTCGCCCACCCTAAAACCCACGAAAAACCTAAAAGCGACCTCCCTGCTGCAAAAAAACCCCCCTAACGGCCCTAACGCTAGGGTTTCGGTGGTGGGGGAAAGGTCGTTTGGGGTTTTTTTGGCGGTAGGGAGATCGCTTATAGGTTTTTCGTGGGTTTTAGGGTGGGCGAGTTTGGTGGTTTTTGGGGAAGGGGAGCAGAAGGGGGGGGGGGGTAAAAGGAGATGTCGATGAGGGGGAGGCAGTTCTGGTCGTCGCAATAGTGCTGGTGGCGAAGGTGGTTCGTGGGTAGAGCATGGAGGCTAGCAGCTTTTCTTTTTTTTCTTTTTAAAAAAAATATTATGTAAGTTTTTTTATTTTTATTTTTATTTATGTTAAACCAATCACATGATGACACGTGTCACCTTAACCTATTATAACAGGTTAGTAATCGGTTAGGAACTGTTTTAAGCGAATACACGTTAAAGTTCGGATTATTTAATAAAATTTCAAATTTGGGATTATTTAAAGCGAATATGAAAAAGTTTGGATTATTTTAGCAATTTTTCCAATAAAAAACAACATCCACCCTTCTTCCCCCACGCCAGCCACCCCGAGCCTGACCCCCTGCTACCCGGCATCGGCCGGCGCCTAGACCGGGCCGCCCAGACCCTCTCCCCTTCTATTGAATACCCTTATAACTCCTTTTCGACCGCCGGCAACATCAAGTTGTAATTCAGCCGGCAAAATTATAGCGCAATTGTTCTTGTAACAAGACAAAGAATCCTTAGCTTGCATATCCCTTTTCTTCGTCTACTTCTTCTTCATCCTCAATACCCCAATTTTCCTTTTTTTCTCTCTCCTCCTTTATAACAGGAATCAAGAAGGAGTTCAAAATGTCACTTAAATCCAAGGTCAATGGCATAGCGACGTCGAAAGCTACTCAAAATCATCATCCTTGGTTTTTTAATTACTTTTGGAATTTGATGAATTTTGATGGGTTGATTTTAAATTTTTATTCTTTTTTAATATTTGGTGATGATTTTACCGAGTTGGGAAGACTTCAGATAAGAATCAGTATCCTTTTGATTGAATTATGCTTTTCTCTTATTTTTGACCATTTTTTCGAGAGGGGGAGGGGTTACGGTGGTTAGGGCCTTAGGGGAATGGTGAAAGGGGGCCTGGCCGACGCCGGCGCCGGGGAAGGGGTGTCTGGGCGCCGGCCAACGCCGGGGGTAGTGGAGTTGGGCTAAGCGTGGGTGGTAGTGGGGTGGCTAGCTTGAGGTTTTCATTTCTTTTATATTTTTTTTTTTATATTTTAAATTATTTATTATTTATAAATTTTTAGACCAATAAACATGTGACACATGTCATTTTAAAAAAATAAATAAATAAATTTACTTGTTCATCAGTTAACCGGTCACTGGGACTGCCGGGAGGCAAATTGATGTTAAAGTTTGGATGATTAAATAATAATAATCTATAATTGGGATTATTAAAAGTAAATCGCTCAAAGTCGGGATTATTAAAATGAATTTTTTCAAAATAATATAATAAGTGATTAAAAAAAAATCATACTTAGACCCATTTTGGACCCTCTTAAACTTCAGACCCGCTAAACCCAGTTATATGGGTCTGTGACTGATTTATTTAGACCCAGTGGATCTTGGTCGGATCTAGATCCACCTCCAAAAAAAAACCAGGTTTGGTCTGGATCTTGTCAAACTCGACCCATTGTCATCCCTAATATTAGCCCTATGTGTACTTTTGGTTTAATCAATGTAATAACAATCTCTTTTCGTCCCATAACGTAGTCACAAAATTTTAAATTAGGCACTTAAGTTTACCCATTTTAAATCCTAGATCCAAAGTCAAAGATAAATCTTCAGCAAAAACATAGTCAGTTTCCAATTTTCCATCGAAATTATGAGAACCACACAAGTAAATTTATTTTCCTCAATTGTGTCATGCATATGGAAGTAGCAAGAAAACACCATCACTAGTATTGTGGTCAACGACATGCATAACCGGCCACTGAACTCTGAATTAAATCCACTTGATTTTCATTATTACCAGTAATTCAAACCTCCATTTTTTCAAATGTAAAGTTTCTATATTTATTTATACCGTTTGATTGTGGGTGATGATTTCTATGTTGCTTTGCAATTGCAAGTTATTTTATTTTTCCCTAACTTTCTTGATATATTGTCAATTCAGTTTGTATTTTGATGTTATAGTGGGGTAGCTAAGTTTGGTATTTTTTTTTTAATTGGATATTAAGTTTAGAGAAGTAGAATTAGAAGGTAAATTTATAAACATAGAGGGTAAATTTGTAAGACTTAGAGGCTACACTATAATACAAGTATGATCAATTGTGTATATATTATAATGCTTCTATTTATCATTTGAATTTTTTTATTAAGAAAAACTTTAATCTTAACTAAAGTTAATGAATCTTTTGTTTATTATTCTGTACAACTCATTTATATATTCTACCTCATCTAGATGAATATTTTACATTAACATTTTAAAGTATCATTTTGACATATGTATTATTTTCATGAATATTATTACTATTATATTCAAATCTAAAATGAGTCCTTTTCTTTAATAATGCTTCAATTACTTCCAATTCCATAAATACAGCTAAATATTTACAATTTTTCAATCAACTGTCTACGCCACCATTTAAGAATCAAACCTTTTTATTTTTGTTTTTTATTTTTTAAATGGTTTAACACAAAACCACCACTTGAGTTAGCGGTTTTCAATTGGGGGAAAACCGCCAACTCAAGTGGTGGTTTCCATTTCATGTAAAAAAAAAATTAAAAAAATCTCTAAAAAAAAGTTCTACAATAATCAGGGAAGAATTCATATGAAAAATGGAAGGTAAACAAGGTAAAATTAATTACAATCCTCCAAATCAAAAAAAAAAAAAAAAATCAAATCTTAACTTTTTAGTGAAAAAAAAACATTGTAATTTGATTAGAGAGTGAAGGGGAAGAACAAGAGACAGAAGTTAGCGTATGTTTCATTAATATGAAAAATATTATAATGAGGAATATATATAATACAGATAATCATAATAGAAAGAAGAAAACTAATACAATCCAGCAGGTTTTGTGTGTGGCCAGCTAACACACAAGTAACCCATGACCAAGTAATCCATAACTGACATCGTAACTCCGACCGACCTAGTAATCCCTGACCGATCTAGTAACCCCTAACCTATCTAGTAATCCTTGACCGACCTAGTAATCCCTAATCAACCGAGTAACCCCTGACCGACCAAGTAATCCGTTATCGACCTAGTAACCCCTGACCTAGTAACCCCTACTGACTGAGTAATCCCTTTTCATAAATTAATTTTACCTCTATTGTTTGAACATCAAAGTTTAATTTCTGAAAAATAGAGGAATTGAGGAGAAGGAGAATAACAAACAACTCGAGAGCAAAGATTCGATGGCTTGGTGTTGTTGACGACTGCAGCAGAATCATAACTTTGTGTCTTTTTACATATATGCAGACATGCAGTTTTGATTTACGAAGTAGATTGTATTAAACAATATCACAAACTACTTCCTGTGTTTCTTTTTAGTTGACACGTTTCTTTAGTCACGTTTATCAATGCACAAATTCAACAATTAATATTTTTAATTATCGATAACTAAAAATTATGAAAAGTTGTTATTTTGAATATATATATCGTGATGAATTTTACAAGATCTCACACGACTATATTTTTCATTACGTATAAAACACGAAATACGATTAAAGGGGAGTGTATGAATAGTGCTAAAGTCAAAACGTGTCAATAAAAAAAATGGAGATAGTATTTTCAAAAATATTTTTCGGTTAACAACAAACTATATCACGAGCTCATATCTATAAATTCATTACCTTAAAATTATTAGATACATTGATTTAGTGATCCGACAATCCAAACCCTTCCAATCCTATTTTACAAAGTGATCATACTTGTATCTGCCAAAACCACCAATACCCATCATCTTCCAATCGCCGAATTTGATTTTTTTTTGTTCGCCGAAAATTAAAAGCTAGAGGAACAGCCCGAAATTGAAAAGCAAATCGCCAGAACATCAAGCAATTTATGCGACGACGAAGACGGCGGGACCGTCAACGAATACGGCGGCAGAGGTGGTGGAGGTTGGGGTTGGAAGGAGGAAGGGTTGGTGAAGAGGATAAAGGAGCCTTGAGGATTAGAGTTTGGAGGTTGTGGAGGTGATTATTGTGGCTGACCACATGGTGTGGCCAACCTAATATGAAAATTTGTATTCTAATTATAGTTGGAAAATTTTGATAAAAGGGAAATTTGATCGGACTGAAAGTATGGCTGTGAGAGTAAGACCCTGTTCTTTAGAGCTATTCTGCTGAGCCTTGCTCTGTTCTGCTGAAACCTGCTATGATCTGAATTAAAAAATAATAATTAATAATATCTTTAAAATAAATAATTAATAATAACAAAAATAATATTATAATAATTTATTATTAATATTTAATAATAATATTAATATTTAATAATAATAATAATTAACATAAAATAATAATAATAATTAATAATTCACAATTAAAATTATTAATATTTATAATAATATTAATTAATTATCATTTATAAAAATTTCTAAATATATATTGATCATAATAATAACACATAATATTTTTGATATTAGATCATACGAAAGTAGATGGTTAATTCATCACGATGTTAAACTCTTATCTAATTATGTTTCTATTTTTATATGTGGTCGTAATAATTTGAAGATGTTAAAATATAGTCTTTTATCTTTCTACTATTAACATATGTTAAAGATGGTACCCAGCTATTTATGTTTTAATTCACCTAAATCAATGGTATGCACTTGTTAATAATAATAATAATAATAATAATAATAATAATAATAATAATAAATAATATTATAACGTTTAGGGCGATTAGGGCAGGGGACGTCAACGGCTTCCACGTCATATTTCCGGCAGCTTTCCGGCGGCTTTGATGGTATTAGGGCAGGGTTCTTGGTTGGTGTGCAATCAAATCAAGTGATCCGGAATCGATCCATGATCCGGAACTCATACAAGCCAATGAACCTAACAATTCAAAAGGGCCAAACAGACGTTCAAGGGTCCAAAAAGATCAAGTTCCTATTGTCCATGGGTTGTTCGTTCATGGGTCCAAGTTAGACAAAGTGCAACGCATGGGCTTTGATGTTGCTTCGTATTGTCCATGGGTTGTTCGTTCATGGGTCCGGCGGCTTTGATAAGTTGTTTGAGGTTGAATGTGATGCAAGTGGCGTGGGGATAGGTGCCGTTTTGGTGCAAGATAAACGACCTATTTCCTATTTCAGTGAGAAGTGGAATGGTGCCAAGTTGAACTATTCTACCTATGATCGGGAGTTCTATGCCATAGTACGTGCTCTTGATCATTGGTCCCATTATTTAAGGCCAAAACCGTTTGTCTTCCATTCGGATCATGAGGCCTTGAAATTTATCAATGGCCAAAAAAAACTTAATTCACGCCATGCTAAGTGGGTTGAGTTTTTACAGTCATTCACTTTCAGTTCCAAGTACAAGGAAGGAAAGAAGAATGTTGTTGCTGATGCTCTGTCAAGAAGAAGCTTTTTATTTTCCATAGCTCAAACACAGATTTTGGGTTTTGAATAATTGAAAAGTTTATATGCTGATGATGATGATTTTTCTAACCTGTTTAACAATCCTTCTAAAGATTTTGTGATACAGGATGGGTATTTGTTCAAAGGCAACAAGCTTTGCGTGCCTAGATGTGGGGTGCGTGAACTCTTGGTGCGTGAGGTCCATAATGGCGGTTTGGCTGGACACTTTGGTGTTCATAAGACGGTGGAGATCCTTCAAGAACACTTCTATTGGCCTCACATGACTAGAGACGTGAGCCATGTGGTAGAACGTTGTGCAACATGCCAAAGGTCCAAAAGTACTTTTCATAAAGGTCTTTACGTTCCTTTGTCCGTCCCTAGTGTTCCATGGGAAGCTGTGAGCATGGATTTCGTGGTGGATTTGCCTAGAATCCAAAGGAGCAATGATAGTATCATGGTGGTGGTGGACCGTTTCTCAAAAATGGCTCATTTCATTCCATGTCACAAGACCGATGATGCTTCGAAGGTGGCCGATTTGTATTTCAAAGAGGTGGTTCGTTTACATGGTGTACCAAAGTCCATTGTTTCGGACCGAGACACCAAGTTCCTTAGCCATTTCTGGATAATGTTGTTGAAACTTGTGGGAACTAAACTCTTGTTTAGTACTTCATACCATCCTCAAACGGATGGGCAAACCGAGGTCACTAATCAAACCTTGGGTGTGTTGTTACGAGGACTTGTGAACAAGACTCAAAAGGATTGGGACTTGAGGTTGGCTCATGCTGAGTTCGCCTATAATAGATCTCCTTCCTATACTACAAGTCAAAGTCCGTTTGAAGTTGTTTATGGTGTGAACCCATTGTTACCCGTGGAGCTCGTTCCTTTGCCTAAGTCCGAACTAGTCCATGGTGATGCTAAGAAACGTTGGGAGGCATTTCAACAAACTTGCAAGCAAGTTCGTGATAGGATTGAGGTTATGAACGAAAAATACAAGGCCAAAGCCAACAAGAACCGTTCTCAACCACGGTTCAAAGTAGGTGACTTGGTTTGGTTACACCTTCGAAAGGAACGCTTCCCTAACCTACGCAAAAACAAATTAATGCCTAAGTCGGATGGTCCTTTTCGTGTGCTTCAAAAGGTTGGTGAAAGTGCCTATAAAATTGAGCTACCTAGTGACTATGGTGATGTAAGCACAACTTTCGATGTGGGTGACCTTGCTCTGTACTTGGATGGTGAAAGCTTGAGGGCAAGCTTCTTCGAGGAAGGGGGAATGATCCGGAATTGATCCATGATCCGGAACTCATACAAGCCAATGAACCTAACAATTCGAAAGGGCCAAACACACGTTCAAGGGTCTAAAAAGATCAAGTTCCTATTGTCCATGGGTTGTTCGTTCATGGGTCCAAGTTAGACAAAGTGCAACGCATGGGCTTTGATGTTGCTTCGTCATTATACAAGTCATGCTTGACTTGGATAGATGACTAGGCGTAGAAGGTGTTTACTTGGATGCCTTGGATTCTTTCTTTGCTTTGGGGAAAGGATTTTCTTGGATACTTGCTGTTTAGGAGGCAGCCAAAGCAAGGGAATAAAGAGGAGGTTACGCTCGGTTTTGATGGGCATTTAAGAGGAATGTTACACACCCTTTTGGACGCCACTCTTGGAGCTTAAAACTCCTTAGTTTTATATCTTTTTATTACTAGTTAATTATTTGTTTAATTTTCAGTTGTTAGGAGTAATTAGCTAAGATTATAGTTGCTGTAATAAGCTGTAACAGTCAGTCGTTACAAGGAAGAAGTTGGACGCAGCTACAGCGAGTTCCTTCAGGAACTTTCCTAAAGGAACTTCGGCAGTTACTAGTCTTTATTATGTGACGATTTCCAAGGGAAACGTTACACATGAGGGCTGAGTATACTTGGTGACTTTTTGAGTTCTTTGTTGGTGACTTTTAAAGTTCCTTTTTAATTATGTTAGTTAATAGTTAATTAATGTAACTAGCTACTTTCTTAGCCTATAAAAGGAAGTTTTATGCTAGGTTGTAATTCATTCATCTATCAAACTTTTAATGAAATACAACAATTCAAGATATTTTGTGTCTTATTTGTTTTAAGCTTGTGGACTCAAGTTTAGTTTGAACTTGTGGATTCGAGTTTGTGAGTTTCATCTGGAGTGTTTGGGATTAGCTTGTTTATGGTTAGTAGAGCGAGTGTTCAACTCTAACCATACTTATCCTTGATTAGTATTGCGAGTGTTCCTTGCTAATCAACCCCCGAGTTCCTCGTTGTCAGGAACTTCGTTCTTTCCTTACCCAGTTCCCACAGAAACACCTAGCCTAAACACATAACCCATCACCCAAACACCTTAACCCATATCCGTTTCCGCATCATCATGCGAATTTCAGGTCCTCTCAACGCTATTTCGGTGCAGTTTTTGGGTGAAAATCAGGTGGAATCGGGCTTCATTTTTGCAGTCTTGTAGACGGTTTTCAGGCGGCTCTAAGGCAGCTTCTCCAGCGAAGGTTCAACCAGGCGTATTGCTGCCGATTTTTTCCAATTTTCGGCGACATTGAGGCTGGTTTTTCGAGCGTTTTTGGGGCTATTTCCGGGCTATTTTGAGGCAAGTTTTCGGTGCTGTTTTCAGGCAAATTCTAGTCATTTTGAGGGGATATTCATGCTGTTTCTGCGCGTGTTTTAGGCTGTGTTTTATTACGGCAATTTTTGGTGCAATTTCTAGTGCTTTTGGGTGCAGTTTTTGGTCTTTTTTTGGTGCAATTTCTGGTCAGTTTACTTGCGTTTTGGCTCTGGTTTAGGTCTGGTTGTGGAATGGTGTTTCTGGTCAATTTGTGGCCAGTTGTTCTAGTGCGTTTTGGGTGTATTTTTTGTTGATTTTCTGGTTGTTACATGCAGTGGTGAGGCAGTGGTTTATTTCAGCCATTTCTCGAGGATTTTGGGTGTATTTTTGGTGCAGTTTTGCATGATTTTTGGTTTCTTGCGGCTGGTTTCTACTGTAGTTTTTGGGTGTGGCTGTGTATAGCTATGTCGGCTGCCCGTTTGAAGTTTCATTGCCCTTTTGTGGGTCTTAGTGGTTGTTAAGATGGACGTGGCAATGGCCTTAGTAGAAGTTCTCTTATCAAACATATTTGTGATCGTCATTTTTGTATTGGTGTGCGGTATATCATACGACATTCTCTTACTTCTAATCTGGTTGTTTATACTAAGGCTGAAGTTACTTTTTCGCGTAAGGGGATTTGGTTATGTGGGGTTTGCTACAAAACGCATACCCATCGGGCTAAGTGTCGTCATAGTCTGAGTGAGATTGTATCACCCCTGGATGAAGGAGATGGTGTTGTTCTTTTTATGCTTCATGGTTTCTCCAAGCCGTAAGCTCCCTCTTCTTCGGCTCAGCTTGGGCGCATTGGTGGTTTGGTGCAAAAATCAACATTTTGGTTTTGATGTGGCTCTTCTAGATTGTCTGTTCTCCAAGGGGTTTTGTACTGTCAAGTCTAAACCTCCCAAGTGTCGTTTGGGGTTTTCTCGGGTTCTGAAAGGTGCCCTTGATAAGGTGATTTCTAGGCCTGATGACATTTCTAGTAGGGTCTCTTTGTTGGTGTTACCTCTTTGCACCCTTAAAACCTTTCGCCCGCGGAGCAGCTCTGAGTTTAGATCTTCGGTAAAACGTCGGCATCAAGAAGAGAGTATTTCCCGTGCTATTTGTTCTTGGAGTGCACCAGGTGGTAATTTGCAGCTTGTGAGGGATACTTTGGCAGAGGATTCTCCTACTTTTTCAGTGGTGGGTGATGAGGACCTTGATTTGGAGGAGCATAATATCAAGCAATGTCGTAGGAAGATTTGTGACGGCCATTACACTGCTGCAGTCCGGGTTCTTTCTTCTTCAGGCGTTGCTCCTTATAATGACGCCACTCTCGTGGATTTACAATCTAAACACCCTACTTCTCCAACTCCATCCTTGCCTGATATACCTGTTGATGGCCTTCATCTCGTTACTACTTCTGCTGTTGTTTTGGATTGGATTAAGAGTTTTCCACGTGGCACATCATGTGGTAGGGACAGTTTACGTGCTCAACACCTTCTGGATTGCTTGAGTGGTGCTGTTGTGGCTGTATCATATGAGTTAGTTGACTCTATTTCCGCAGTGGTTAATCTCTTTCTAGCTGGAAAATGTCCTTTGGAACTAGGAGAGTATGTTGCTAGTGCTCCTCTTACCCCACTTGTCAAGCCCGGTGGTGGTATTCGTCCTATAGCTGTGGGTACTATTTGGCGTTTTCGAAGGTGGGTGCTGTTATGGTTGGCCAATCTTTAGGAAGTTACTTTGATGGTCTTCAATTTGGCGTTGGGGTTTCTTCAGGTGGTGAGGCAATTCTTCATGCTGTGAATCGGTTGATTGAGGACCATGGTTCTGATGTTGGTCTTTCTATGTTGTTGGTGGATTTTCAAAATGCCTTCAATCTTGTTGATCGTACGGTCATGTTGCGTGAAGTTTGTCGTTGTTGTCCGGGCATTTCGCGATGGCTCGAATTCTGCTATTCTAATCCAGCCAGATTGTATTATGGGGACCAATCCTTAAGGCCGTGTCAAGGAGTGCAGCAGGGTGATCCCCTTGGTCCTCTACTTTTTGCTTTGGTTTTACAGCCCCTGGTTTGTAAAATCAGAGATTCTTTTAACTTATGTCTTCATGCGTGGTATTTGGATGACGACACTGTTATTGGTGACACTTTGGTGGTGGGGAAGGTTCTGCAGTTGATTATAGAGGAAGGGCCTCATTTTGGGTTACATCTTAATGCGGAAAAAACTGAAATTTTCTGGCCTACAGAAGACCCTCGAAGCAAGCTTGAGGGTGTTTTTCCGCCCAATATTGCTCGACCTTTGCGTGGTGTTAAGTTGCTTGGTGGTCCTGCTAGTTCCGATTTCGGTTTTGGTGGAGAGCTTGTGATGCAGAGTGTGACCAAGACCATTGCGCTTATGGATAAGGTTGCTCTGCTTGATGATCCTCAGTGTGAGCTATTGTTACTTAGGGCATGTAGCGGAGTTTCTAAACTCTACTTTGCATTGCGTACTTGTCCTCCTAGTACTTTTGAGACGGCTAAGCGCACATTCTACGGGGCTCTTCGATTTTCCTTGGAGCGTATTGTTACTGCTTCGGGGCCTGGGTTTGGCGATTGGCAATGGCGACTTGCCACCTTACCATTTGCGTTTGGAGGGCTTGGGGTATATTCCGCAGGTGATGTTCGTCATTATGCTTTTCTTGCTTCTCGGTTACAGTCTGCTGGGTTGCAGACACAGCTTTTACGAGCCTTTGGAGATGCTTTGAGTCTGTTTAATGGAATAGTGGAGTCTGACATTATGAGTGATCCTAGTGAGGTCGCTGCCCCTAAACTCATGAAGAAATTGACAGATATATATTTCACAAAGGTTACTTCTTCTGCAGAATCCGCTTATTCTTTGTCTCCTCGGCCATCAGCATTGTGGAAATCGCAGCAGGGAGATCATACCTCTGCTTGGCTTCGGGCAGCCCCCATTTCTGGGTTGGGTCTGACAATGAACCCAAAGACCTACCGATGTGTGTTGTGCTACAGGATGGGTCTTCCATTGTTCTCTATCTCGACGCCGTGCTCTGCTTGTTCTCGGGTTTTTACTAGGGATATTTTCGGTGATCACGCGGTGTCATGTGATGGTATTGTGGGTATTAAACATTGGCATAATGTTGTCCGGGATACCCTTGTTGATATCTGCTACAGATCTGGGATTTCGGCAAGAAAGGAGGTTGACATAGGGTTGTCTGGAAGGAATGACGGGGCCCTCAGACCTGCTGATGTGTTACTTTATTCCTGGGATCGTGGTCGCGATGTTTGTGTGGACTTAATAGGGTCTTTTCCTTTAACACAGACAGGGCTATCTGACTTTGTTCCTGGGCGGGTTGTGGCTAATGCGGCTCATTGGAAGCGGGTGAAGTATGAAGCTAGTTGTCGGCTGATTGGATATGGTTTCATTCTATTCTCCTTTTCTTCGCTTGGGGAATTAGAGAAGGAGGCTGTTGCGTTGCTGAAGCGGGTTCAGAGGTTCTCGACGACGCAAGACATTAAGGCTCGTGCTGCAGCTTATATCTTCACTAGGGTAAGCTTTGCTATAGCTAGAGGAGTGGGGGCCCAGATTGTATCTCGGCTTCCCACTAATTTATTGTAGGTTGTATAACCTTGTCTGTTTTTGAGATAATAATAATAATAATAATAATAATAATAATAATAATAATATTAATATTAATAATAATAATGTTGAAATCTGCTCTGCTGTGCTGAAATCTGGCCTGCTCTGCTCTGCCCAGAAGCTCAAAAGAACAGGGCCTAATTGTGTGTACAATTAGGCCCTGTTCTTTTGAGCATCTGAGCAAAGTAGAGCACGGTAGGGTAGAGCAAATTTCAGCAGAGCAGAGCAAGGCATAACATATTTTATTATTATTATTATTATTATTATATTATTATTATTATTACTATTATTATTATTATTGCATTATTTTATTATTATTACTGTATTATTTTATTATTATTATTATTATTATTATTATTATTATTATTATTGGATTTTTTTTTAGATTTTTTACTCTTTTGATAACATTAGAAAATGTGTTAAATAATATAAAATATTAATTATTATCATTAAATATTAGTTATTATTATCAATTAATATTATATATTATTTATTATTAATAAAATATTAATTATATTTTTATTATTAAATATTAATTATTATTATCTATAATATTAGTTATTATTATTAAATATTATTAATAATTATTATTTTTATTACATATTACATATTAAATATTATTTTTAAGCAAAGTAGAGCAAGGCAGAGTAAAGTAGAGCAAGGTAGAGCAACAAAGAGCAGAGCAAAGCAGATTTTATCAGAGTAAAGCAGATTTCAGCAGAGTAGAGCAGGGCAGAGCAGTGCAGAATAGTTCAAAAGAATAGGGTCTAAACATCAAATAATAGAGGAAGTAACAATTTTATAATTTAATACACTCCCTCCGTTCCTAAAAGTTCAACTCATTTTGCATTTGGTCTCTAATTAACATATTTGACCATTAATAACTTTTGCTATGTATAAGTAAAATTTTTAAAAAGTTGATATTTGAAAGGTTTATCATATAAGGGGAATCTAATAAGATCAAACTTGTTAATTTCTTTTGATTATACAAATCATAAAATCTGGTCAAAGTTATTTTATTTTGACCACATGAATAGTAAGTGAGTCAAACTTTAAGGAACGGAGGTAGTATATAAATAAAGTAGGCATTTTTAGAAAGCATTAGGCTCGCCAAATTAGAAAAGGTATTATTTCGAAGAATTAAAAATTAGATTTTTATTTTATTTTAGAATTAAAAAATTCACACGCCACCTAAGAAAAAAGTGATGAATGATTTTTAGAATTTTGTCACGTACGTAAAAACAATAGCTAGTAATTATTAACATTTAAATTATTTAAAAACTAAAAATTATCATTTTTTTAAAGAACTAAAAATTATCTTTAGATTTTAGGATTTAAATTATACATTAAATTAAAGAACTAAAAATTAAATAATAGAGGTAAAAATTAAATGTTCTATTCGATTTAATAAAAATATATATTAAAATTATTCTTTCAAAAAAAAATAATATTAAACTTATTTTGATTTCAACTAAACCACGTTTATATTGTTTAAAATAAAAACTTAAAACCATGTTTATTTAGAAAAAATCAATTTTGGATTGAATTAAAAAATAATATAATAATTTACTTCGTATTAAAATAACAAAAATCCTTTTTTTAATCTTGCAAAAAAAAAAAACCAAAAAAACAAAAACCGTCCGCTCATCATTTATCATTTGATGATCAAATTAGTCATAAATGTTAATTTTACAAGGGGCGAGATTAAGTATGAAACTCATCGGTGCAATTAGCAATTGATTTACAAATGATGGTGGAAGGTCATTCATTTTAATCGTATACACAATTGGAAAAAAGTTAGCTTCACATAGTTTATTTTTTTTTCTATTTTTTCTTCAACAATTTGTTTGTTTTGTTATTTAAACGAAAATTTTACAAAATATATAGTGTTTATATATGTGTGAATTTTAATTGTATAAGATTAAAAAGTTAGTAGTACTTTATATTAATATTTGTTATCACGATTGAATTTTAAATGTTTAACTTAATTATTATAGAGACCCGTGCATCGCACGGGGCGACTTAAATCTAGTTTATCTATATCTATCTATCTATCTATCTATCTATCTATATATATACTAAAATAGAGGACACCCAACCTAAAACTGACACATGTTCCTCTTACAAAGAAAATTTTTCCGCCTAATTACATATGACTACTTATGGTAATTCTAAAGTTTATTGCAGTGTATTAATATGCAATCTAAAGGAATCTTTTTAGTTAGTAATAATTACTAATCGATCTCATTAAATTGACAGTAAATAATACTGTATATAGGCTATCTTATATAATTAAATTAGAAAGAAAATTTTATTAGTTTATCTTATGGAGAAAACAAAAGGGGACAAATGCAGCAAAAAATACACTATAACTAATCCAACAACATATTACAGAATAGACAATTATATTACTTTATATATATAAGTAAATGATTAAATCAATACTAATACTATATGTAAATTGTAAAAAATCAAAGTAGTTAAACTGGACCGTTGATTTGAGAACTAAATATTCTTATTACCTCCTACTTGTCCAACATAATCCTAATTGAATTAGGTCCTGTTCTTTTGAGCTTTTATGTTGTGCTCTGCTTAAATCTGCTCTGCCTTGCCCTACCTAAAAAATAATAATTAATTTTTAATAATAATAATAATAATAATAATTATTATTATTATAATAATAATAATAATAAATATTTAATAATAGTAATTAATATTTAATATTTAATAATTATAATTAATATTTAATAATAATAATAATAATTAATTTTTAATAAATTATTAATAATAATAATAAAAATAATAATAATAATAACAAAGAATAATAATAATAATAATAATAATAATAATAAGTAATTTTTAATAATAACAATAATAATTAATAAATAATAATAATAATAATAATAATGCGGTAATAATAGAAATAATAATAATAATGCGGTAATAATAGAAATAATAATAATAATAATAATAATAATAATAATAAAAATAAAATAAAAATAATAATAAATAATAATAATAGTAGTTAATAATAATAATAGTTTATTTTTAATAGTAATAATAAAAATAATATTAACTATTATTTAAAGATAATAATAATACTAATAATTATTATTATTTAATAATAATAACTAATATTTAAAGATAATAATAATAATAATAATAATAATAATAATAAATTAATAATAATAATAAATAATAATAATAATAATAATAATAATAATAATAATAATAATAATAATAATAATAATGGTGAAATATGCCATGCTCTGCTGAAATATGCTCTGCTCTGCTTTGCTAACTCCTGTTCTGCTTTGCTCTGTCTAGGCCAGAAGATCAAAAGAACAGGATCTAATTAATCTAGTGATTTGCCTTTAAGATAAATCATCTTCGGATGCTTTTGACTAATTGTTATTTGACTGGCAGTGTGAATTAAATATGGGGATGTTAAAATATGTAAGGCTTATTATTAATGTATTTAACTAATCCGATGACATGGTGGGTGCAATTTTCTTACTCAATGTATATGGATTGACTATTATGCGTCGCTATTTATCTTATAAAACTCAATAGTCGAATCAGTATATAGCTATGAAAAGATGTATATTTGCAATTTAGTCTAAAGAAAACATAATTGATGGAGCAAGTAAAGTATCCAATCATTCAACTTTAGACAAAGGAAACATCCATCCAATAATGTTTGATTTCTTCAGCAGAAAACCAAAGCAGAAGTGGCTTACTCACGCAAGTGTGCAACTACGGAGTATAATCTATTGATGCCTAGATGGTTTTAGACTATGTTGCTCTTTCCTTAGCCTCACATTTTGTACAAGTGTATGAAATGCGGAGTATTAGTAAGATCGGGCAAAACTTATATGTAGCCGACTACCCGACCAACTTGAATACCCAATGAGACCTGATTTGGACTTAGTAACAATCCGATCGAAAATGGACTCAACCTGAACTCAACCCAATCTAAAGTGGACTTGACCCACTTTTGACTCGATACTCAATCGAAGTAATCTAACCCAACTCTACCCGGCTCGTTGTTGACCCAATACCAAAGGTGACCTTCTTGAAAATACTGATCATAAAGTGACTTGACTCACTATTAACCCGATACGTAAAGGGTCATGAGCTGAGATTATCATATTCCCTAAATGACCCGAACAAAAATTATTACTACCCAAAATGACTGAACCAAATTCAGCCTGAATTTATTTACCCGAAAATACCTTAATCGAAAACACCCTAATGAACTGGCTTGATTTGTTTTATACCTTTTATTTTGTAATGGGTAAGTGTATAATTTGCTTAATTTAAGTATTCCATTTTTCCACTAGGCATCAATAGATTACACTCCTATAAAGCTGGGTACGTAGTTTTAGGCAATTAGTTATTTTAGTAGATTAAGGAAATACTCCCTCCGTATTTTAATAAGTGTTACACTTATCAAATGCGGCTGTGTTTTAATAAGTGTTATATTTCTTTTTTTTGGCAAAAAGCTACATTTAAATATAATATCTCTCTCCTCTCATGGTCCCCACACAAACCCACAATATGATTTTCTGGCATTTCAATGAGGAAGGGAAATTAAACTACGGAAAGGGAAATTAAAATACTGAACAACCTTCGCCAGTAAGGTGGGTCGTGCTATCAGTCCAAGAAATTGAGTTTCTGACCGAAATAGTTGTATAAACTACGATTACTTGATTTAATTGAATCTAAAAAACTTCTAATTTGGTGAAAACTAGAAGAAAGAGGTGGAGATGAGTAGCGGTGGCTAGGGGTAAGGCTCTAGCAGTCTAGAGAAGGAAGCTCTCTTTTAGAGAGAGAAAGTTGTAAGTAAGTTAGTTAAAGTATTAAAAAACTGTAAAAGAAAGATAGTGAGGTTAATAGTTTATTGAAAAGTAATGAATGTGAGAGGAAATAAATCATAAAAAAAGGGTCTCAGAGGATTGAAAACTGGTGCTTATTATCTTCGGAGGTTGTAGTGCTTATTTCCACTCCTTGGGCACAACATAATTCTGGATCCCCGATGTTCTCTTTATCGAAGAAAGTTTCGGTTATTCGTTGTCGTCTTTAGCATGGTGTGTGTCTCATAAGAAAGAATGGGGTATTGATTGGAAAAGGTTAATTTCAGAGGTGGAACATTCTTCTTTATGTCTCCACTTTCATGTTGACTGCGCTTTATTCATTTCTACAAGAAGGGAAAAGATTGCTAAAGCTCAAGCTGCTTTTCTATTTTGGCGCCAACGGGGAAAGATTAGGTGGGATGCCTTTGGGGAATCTCATTGTCAGTCGTTATTTTCTTCCGTCCAGGCTCGTCGTCGTCGCAACCGGATTCTTTCCTTGAAAGATGACTCTGGTTTTTGGATTTCTGATCCTACCTTGATTCGTCAGGAGATTATGAATTTCTATTATAACTTATATGGTGTGCCACCTTCATCTTCTGAGTTGGCTTCCTTCGACTGAGATCAATTACAACTTCCTATTTTAACTCCGGCTCTTCGAAGTCAGTTATTGGTTCCATTTTTGGCTTTGGAAATTCGACAAGCGATGTTTAGTATTGATGACGGTAAATCTCTTGGTCCGGATGGTTTTACTTCAGCTTTCTTTAAGTCTTACTGGCAAGAAGTGGGTAACCATGTGGTTTCTGTTATTCAGTATTTCTTTGCTCATGGGTACATGCTAAAAGACTGGAATCGTACCTTCTTGGTTCTTCTATCTAAAGGGGACCACCTAGAAATGGTTTCACAATTTCTGCTTATAGGGTTGTGCAATGTTATGTATATGTCTAACTGGTCGTCTTAGGAAAATTTTGCCGTTTTTAGTGTCGGACTTCCAGAATGCTTTGTTCCCGGCCGTCTAATGTCTGATAATGGCCCGATAGCTCATGACCTTTTCTCTTTTATGAATGCCTCTCGGACTCGCAAACAATTCTTTGCAGCCTTAAAACTTGATATGAATAAGGCTTATGATCAAGTTCGTTGGGACTTCTTACTTCAAGTGCTGCAGGTTTTTGGGTTCCCTCCGTACTGGATCCATATCAAACAGTGTGTTTCTACTGTTTCCTACCAAGTCTTGGTTAATGGTCATCCCTCCTCTTCATTTCACCCGTATTGTGGTCTTCGGCAGGGGGATCCGTTGTCCCCTTACCTATTTGTTCTTTGCATGGAAGTTCTTTCTGCCATGATCTGTAAGGCTGAGAGGGAATATTTATTGGAGGGTCTTCGTATTTCTAGGAGAATCCCTCCTATTTCTCATCTGTTCTCTGTGGATGATGCCTTGCTATTTTTCAGAGTATCTCCGGTAGCATGTGATCAAGTTATGTCTTCATTCCAGGAGTCCTGTTCGGTTTCTGGTCAAATAGTTAACCTGTAGAAATCCTTTGTTAGTTTAGTCCTAATACGCCAAAGGATTTTAGAGATTAAGTGTATCGGTAGGTATGAGTCTTACTACTAAGCCTTCTTGAGCTCGTATCTGGGTGTATCGGTAGATATGAGTCGTCGTAAAATGGTTGAATTCGGGTGTTTGGTGGATAAGGTTTTCCATTGGTTATTGGGCTTTGCTAGTCTTTTCTGTCATCTGCTGCGAAATTGGTTATTATCAATAGCATTTTGGTTGCCTCTTTTAACCACATTCTTTTAGTGTTCAAGGTTCCTAAATCAATATGTGACCGCATTGATAATCTATTTTCCAGGTTTTGGTGGAAATCTTTTGAATCTCGGGGTATATCTTTCAAATCCCCTGCATTTCTTCATTTTCCTAAGGGTTTAGGTGGGGTTGGTCTTCGATAGTTGGGTTGCTTTAACTCTACCCTCTTAGCCAAGCAAAGATGGCGGCTTATGCATCATCCACAGCTTCTGGTGTCACGTCTTCTCTTCTCTAAGTATCCTTCGCTTAACTCTTTTATACCTGGCAGGATTCATCGTCCTTCGTGGGGTTATCATGGTCTATTGGAGGGCTTTTCTACTCTAGCCTAGGGGATAGCTTGGAAGGTTGGCACGAGCTCTCAAGTTATGGTTACGGGGGACGCTTGGGTTCTGGGAAATTCGGTTAAGTTTAAAGCTTCTTAATCTGAGGCGGTGCGCCTGTCTCTTGTTTTTGATCTTCTTGATCCGCGTTCTATCTCGTGGGACTCTTCGAAAACACATCGGATCTTTGATGATCCTACAACTTCTTGCATTTTGTCTCTAGATCGGCCTCTTCAACCAATGGATGATTTTGTTTACTGGAAGTTCACCAAGGATGGCTCGTTTTCTTCGAAATACGCGTATGCGATGCACATCAGACAATGTTCCTCTGTTGCTTCTTCTATTCAGATCCCTTCACCTTGGTGGAAGCGTTTCTGGGGCTTACCCATTCTACCTAGATGGAAGATTTTGGGTTGGAAAATTTGTCATGATGCGTTACCATTAGCTCCTAAGCTTCAGTCTAGGGGTTTACCAGTGGATCCTATGTGTGTATTCTCTCAGCAGGATCAAGAATCAGTGTCTCATCTCTTTCGAGATTGCCCCTTGTCGAGCCGTTTGTGGGTCTGCGGCCCATTGGGTTTCTGTCAAAACTTTGTACATGCTGAACCTTTTCTGGTTTGGTTTACCAATGCTATCTCTCACCTTTCTTCTTCTAAGTTATGGGATGGTTTAGCTTGGTTCTTTGGTCAGCTTTGGGCGATCTGGTTAATTCGTAATAACATTCTCTTTCGTCGGTCTTCTTCTTCTTCGGATATGTTATTACAGGCTGCAGCAGGAGTGAACAGGCCTTTGAGGTAAATTGACGACCTTGTCTTTTGCATCAAATTCAAAACACTACTCCTCCAGATTCTATTTTTTATATTCGGGGTATTGTTCGAATTTTGTGGATTTCTGTTTGATTTTCAACGGTGCATGGTCTTCGTCGAATATTGTGCTAGTACGGGTTGGATTCTTCGAAGGGCTACTTCTTCTCAGGTTCTTTGAGGTGGCGCCAGGGCTTGTCACTCTGCTTCGGCTCTACAAGAGGAATTACAATCATGTCTCTAGGCACTCCAAATGTGCATCCGGAAAGGTTACAATTGGATTCTCATGTACATCGACTGTTCTGCTTTGATATCCCTATTATCTGGCTCATGGTCTGTTCCTATTTCTGCGAGATGGTTGTTTTGTGATATCCATAAAAGATATGTCTTCGTCAAGTGCTATTACTAGATGTATCAAGGATCACTATTATGGAGATAATTAGTTCATTCTATTGGGTCGTCCTTGTCTGTTGCTAGATGTGATAAATGATCTTTGGGCTAGTTAAATAGTCAAAAGCCCAATAGAATGGATCCTCTGAGGTCACACACAAGGGTATTGGATTGAACAAGTATGGAGTCCATTAATGGGCCTCATGAGGTAATGACAAGCCATGAAATGTGTAAGGCTAGTGTAGTTAGAATTGGATTAAGTGTTTAGGCTTCACATGGACTATAATTATGTATAGGATATATAAATAGAGTCCTTGTCTAGGTTTTGATAATAAGTCACAATTAATTGTGAAGCAAGGCAACCAAACTCCCTAACCCTATTCTCTCTCTCACACACGCCCTGCCCCTCTCTCCCATCCGTACGGCCGCCCCTGCTTGGTGGCGCGTGATGTTTGTGGTGGTTGTTCGTGGTTAATTCGTTCTTCTCCTCTCTATAGAAGGTTGATTGGAAGGGTTCAATCACAACTAACTAGCATTAGTGGAGGTTCTTGCTCGATCACACGTGGAAGCACGCTTCAAAGGTAAAATTATGTGTTCTTTATGTGTTGTGTATAGATCTTGGTTATTAGATGCTTATGAATATGATTCATGCAATTCCGCTTAGAGTAGTATATAAAGCCTTACAATCTGTCTATTATTTTGAGTCTTTCTGTGTGCAGAATTAGAAAGGTCCTTCGTCCTTGGGTTACCCCGGCTCACTGGTTGGCCACGTCAATGAGACGCCCTCAGCTTTTATATTTTTCCTTTTGAATTTTGTTTTTTTTTTGCGGTTCTTCTTGTCCAAAAAAAAAAATAACTCACTTACCTCTTATTTTAGTTAAGTCAATCATATTTCCTAAAACTATGTGTCGGTCAAAGTGTAACACTTAGTAAAACACAAAGGGAATATGCAAGTGGGTTGTTGTGGTGAGTGGTGAGAACAAGAGTGAAATAGAGTGAAAAAAAGATATAATTTATATGTGAGTGGGGGCCCTCAGTACTTCCAATAATGAGAAATAATAGCGAAAGATTCTTAAATTAGAATAATTGGGAGGCATTATTCATTTTGAAACGAAGGGGATAACAACATGGTGAAATAAATGAAACCAATAAACATACTACAACATCCCTAATACAGCTACAAAATTATGAAAAGACCTAATTACTAAAGCCTAAGACGCTTGAATACTATTTTGAAATTTTAGATAATTTAATTACTAGGGTGGCTAACGCACGTGATGCGCGCGCATATCTAGCCATGTCCGCGAGAATCTTTTTCAATTCGGTTTTACGTCATAACATTAGAAGTTGGAACATTAAGGAAAATAAGGGAAAATATGTAAACAAAAACTTTTAAGGATATAAATATTCACACACTAATTTTAAGAGTTCAATAAAAAAAGTCAACTAACATTAATGAGGACAAATAAGTAAATAAACAATTTAAAGGGTATAATTGTCCATACACTATTTATAAGAGTTAATTTAAACTTTTTAAAGGTAGGAATAAGGAAGAAAAGGCAAAAAATAAAACAAGCAAAACAGTTACGCTACACATGTGGTAAAAAAAAGAGGGTTTAAATGGCACCATATGTAATTCGCATGCATGAATGGGGGTATGTATGTAAATAGACATATTTAGGGATATAGTTGGCATAACACTATTTATAAGTGTTTAGTTAAACTTTTAAAATGGCAGGGATAAATGGAGATATAAATTGACAATAAAAGTTATAACAATAACAATAATATATCTTAAGATCCAAGCTTGCCCAAATTCTCGACCCTAAATGACTCCACCTAAACTTGACTTAACTTGAAATCTTGACCCGACATGAAGTGACCCAACTTGAATTTACCCGATCCCAATTCTACCCACCCTAAATTTAACCTGACTTGAACTTGATTCAATACTTGATGACCTAATCCAATTACCTATTGATACAAACACACCAGAAATTAAACATAAACTCTATTTGATTGAAATGACCCCACTCAAAATGATTAGGCTTGTACTCGACCTGAATGACCCAATTGACAAGTCTAAGTAGTTGTATGCAATAATAATGGTAAGTTAAGTTAAAGTGTTGGGAGAATAATTAGAAGACGGACTTAATTCTTGCACGTATTTATAGTTTTTGAAAAAAAAGTGTATGCAAATCGATTGATCATTGTCAAAAAAAAAAAAAAAAAAAAAAGTTGCATCTTATTTAATTCTCTAAGGAACTTTTTACATTATCCTATTACCACCTCTAGTCTATCCCCATCTTAGCGCATAGCTCCTATGTGTTTCCTTAACACATAGGAGGGTGAAATAGTTATTTGACATTTATAAAAGTATTTTTTATGGTTACAATGATATATTTTATTTGTGTACTATTATGCATATATATTATAGCATTAGAGTATAGGTTGCGGTAGTAGTATTATTAAATCTCATAATGGTATAAAATTTGATGTACAATTTACATACTTATTTGCACTATTAGAAAAATATCTATACCAGTACAACATTTAATGTACTATTTAACTGCTTAACGGTATTTTATACTCATGTTAATATTTACAACTTAACCATCCTATTTATTTCAAAACAAATAGGCGCTATGTGCCATTACTTCTGCCTATTTGTTTTCCCATTGTGTTTTTGGAGGTAAAAGACCGCAAATTCACACTAATTTAAAATTTTTGGTCATGTGGAATCTTGTTTGTTCATTATAATTCATACTTTAATAATCTCAAATTGTTAAAATTATTAAACATGTAAAAACAGAGATATTAATGTTTTGAGACATAGTTTAAAGGATTTTACCATCCCTAAATAGCCAAAAAAAAAACAAAAAAAATTTATCATGCTTTTTAATTTTTTACACACTTAAAAAAGACAACAAATTATATATCACCACCGCTTTACAATTTATGTTAAGAAAACCCTTAAGTTTCATTTCTAAAGAAATCATTGATGTTAATGTTGAAAACTTGGTCTATTAAGGTTTAGAGGGTAAAATCGAGTGCTCGAACCCCCTAAGGTTCTTGAGTGAGTGCAAGTACCCCATGTTGGTGTGTTAGGCCCTGTTCTTTTGAGCTGTTCTGCTCCGCCCTGCTGAAATATGCTCTACTCTGTCCTACTCTGCCCTGCTCTGCTTAAAAATAATAATTATTATTTAATAAGAATAATAATAATAATTATTAATATTTAATAATAATAAATAATATTTATAGATAATAATAATTAATATTTAATAATAACAATAATTAATATTTTATAATAATAATAATAATTAATATATAATATTAATTGATAATAATCACTAATATTTAATGATAATAATTAATATTTTATATTATTTACAACATTTTCTAATGTTATTAAAAGAGTACAAAAATCTAAAAAAAATCAAATAATAATAATAGTAATAATAATAATAATAATAATAATAGTAATTATAATAATAATAATAATAATAATAATAGTAATTATAATAATAACAATAATAATAATTAACAAAGCTTCTACGGCATACTGGCGCTGTTGGCCTAGGTCGAGCCTTTGAGGATGCGTTGAGCTTGTTCAATAGAATGGTGGAGTATGACATTTTGAGTAATCCTAGTGAGGTCGCTGCCCCTAAACTCAAGAAGAAATTGGCAGATATATATTTCACAAAGGTTACCAATTCTGCAGAATCCACCTTTTTTTTATCTCCCTGTCAATCATCATTGTGGAAATCGCAGCAGGAAGATCACACCTCAGCTTGGCTTCGGGCGGTTCCTTTTTCGGGGTTGGGTTAGACGATGAACGCAAAGACTTACCAATGTGTGTTATGCTACCGCTTGGGTGTTCCATTGTTCTCTGTCTCGACGCCGTGCTCTGCTTGTATTCGGGTTTTTACTGGAGATATTTTTGGTGATCACGCAATGCCGTGTGCTAGTATTGTGGGTATTAAACATCGGCATAATGTTGTCCGGGATACCCTTGTTGATATATGTTACAGATCTGGGATTTTAGCAAGAATAGAGGTTGACATAGGGTTGTCTGGAGGGAATGACGGGGCCCTCAGACTTGCTGATGTGTTACTTTATTCCTGGGATCGTGGACACGATGTACGTGTGGACTTAACAAGACCTTCTCCTTTAACACAGACAGGGTTATTTGACTTTGTTCCTGGACAGGTTGTGGCTGATGCGGCTCATCGAAAGTGGGTGAAATATGAAGCTAGTTGTCGGCTGATTAGATATGGTTTCATTCCCTTCTCCTTTTCTTCACTTGGGGAATTAGAGAAGGAGTCTGTTGCGTTGCTAAAGCGCGTTAAGAAGTTCTCGACGACACAAGACATTGGGGCTCGCGCTGCAACTCATATCTTCACTAGGGTAGGCTTTGCTATATCCAGAGGAGTGGGGGCCCATATTGTTTCTCGGCTTCTCACTAATTTATTATAGGTTGTATGACTTTGTTTGTTTTTGAGATGATAATAATAATAATGATAATAATAATGATAATGATAATGATAATGATAATGATAATGATAATGATAATGATAATGATAATGATAATGATAATGATAATGATAATGATAATGATAATGATAATGATAATAATAATCCCAGCAGATATATATTTCACGAAGGTCACTGCATCTGTAGAATCCAGTTTCTACTTATCTTTGCGTCAGGTTGCCTTATGGAAGTCCCAGCAGGGGGATCACACTTCTGCCTGGTTGCGAGCGGTCCCAATATCAGGTTTGGGGTCAGACTTTGAATGGTAAGACTTACTGTTGTGTTCTTTGCTATCGGTTGGGTGTTCCTTTGTTCTCCGTTTCGACACCGTGTTCTGCTTGCTCAAGGGTTTTTGATGGGGATATATATGGGGATCATGCAGTGTCTTGTGCTGGGATGGTGGGTATTAAACATCGGCACAACGTTGTTCGTGATACCCTTGTTGATATTTGTTTTCGCTTTGGGATTTCTGCAAGAAAGGAGGTTAACCTTGTGTTGACTGGAGGAAACGACGGGGCTTTTCGACCAGCAGATGTGTTGCTTTATTCCTGGGATAGAGGTCTTGATGTATGAGTTGACTTTACGAGGTCTTCTCCTTTGACACAATCTGGGTTGTCTGACTTTGTTCTTGGTCGTGTTGTGTCGGCTGCGGCTCAGCGGAAGCGAGACAAGTATGGGGCGCGTTGCAAGGCTATTGGTTATGGTTTTCTTCCTTTCTCCTTTTCTTCAGTGGGGGAATTACAGAAGGATGATGTTGCGTTGCTGAAGCGGGTTCAGGCGTACACTAAGACTCAGGATATTAGAGCTCGTGCAGCTGCTCACATCTTCAACAAGATTAGGTTCGCTATAGCTAGAGGGGTGGGGGCCCAGATTGTATCTCGGCTCCCCACTAATTTCTTGTAAATTGTTTGACTATGTAGGTTTTTGTTAATACTACTACAACTACTAATAATAATGCTATAATAATACAGTCAACTAGGATGCAGACACAACTTTTACGACATGCTGACATTGTTAGCCTGGGACGAGCCTTTGGAGATGCGTTGAGTCTGTTTAATGGAATAGTGGAGTCTGACATTATGAGTAATCCTAGTGAGGTCGCTGCCCCTAAACTCATAAAGAAATTGACAGATATATATTTCACAAGGTTATCGCTTATGTAGAATCCGCCTTTTCTTTATCACCTCGGCAATCAGCATTGTGGAAATCGCAGCAGAGAGATCACACCTCTGCTTGGCTTCAGGCAGTCCCTATTTCTGGGTTGGGTCAGACGATGAACGCAAAGACCTACCGATGTGTGTTGTTCTACAGGGACCTACCTATGTGTGTTGTTTTACATGATGGGTGATCCATTGTTCATTATCTCGACGCCGTGCTCTGCTTGTTCTCGGGTTTTTATTGGGGATATTTTTGGTGATCACCCGGTGTCGTGTGCTGGTATTGTGCGTATTAAACATCGGCATAATGTTGTTCGGGATACCCTTTTTGATATCTACTACAGATCTAGGATTTCAGCAAGAAAGGAGGTTGACATAAGGTTGTCCGGTGGGAATAACGGGGCCCTGAGACTTGATGATATGTTACTTTATTCCTGGGATCGTGGTCGCGATGTTTGTGTGGAGTTAACAGGGTCTTCTCCTTTGACACATATAGGGCTATCTGACTTTGTTCCTGGACGGGTTGTGGCTGATGCGACTCATCGGAAGCGGGTGAATTATGAAGCTAGTTGTCGGCTGATTGGATATGGTTTCATTCCCTTCTCCTTTTCTTTGCTTGGGGAATTAGAGAAGGAGGTTGTTGCGTTGCTGAAGCGGTTTGAGAGGTTCTCGACGACGCAAGATATTGGGGCTTGTGCTGCAGCTCCTATCTTCACTAGGGTAGGCTTTGCTATAACTAGAGGAGTGGGGGCCCAGCTTGTATCTCGGCTTCCCACTAATTTATTGTAGGTTGTATGACTTTGTCTGTTTAATAATAATAATAATAATAATAATAATAATAATAATAATAATAATAATAATAATAATAATAATAATAATAATAATAATAATAATAATAATAATAATAATAATTGTTTCGGGGTTTTCTGATGTCCTGCGGGAGAGTTACAATTCCGGGACTGGATCCGTGTGCTTGTACCTGCAAAACAACGGAGACTCCGGGTGGTGGGAGCTTCGCCTCCGACGGTCAAGTTAGTACTTGTTTGAGGAGTGATAAGTGCGGAAAAGGTAAAGGTCGGGCGATCGGGTTCCTCTAGGAGAGGAGTGATCAGTGTGTTTAGGTTCTCTAGATGAAAGTAATTAATTGCTTGATCCCCCTTAATGAGGATTAATTAGAGAATTTATAACCTTGGGAAACGTGTCAAATACTAGGTTTAGGTTAACCTAGGGCTGACTGGGCTTCCCTTGGAAATTGGGCCTAGGTGGCCTGTTTGGCATACGGAGGCTACATGGCGTGACACAACTGGTCCATGATTGGTAGGGAAAAGTCCCCTAATCATTTGCCCCTCACAGGTGGCACGTGACTGTTCACATGTCACCTGTGACAGGTGTCGGCCTGTAACAGGCGACGACCTGCTACAGGTGTCGCCCTATGACCGGCCGAGCATTTTTCCCACTCATTTTTTGAATTTGGAAGCGACCTTTCGCATTCTTTTTTTGCCCTATATAAGGGCATGCTGACCAAGTCTTTTGTTCACATTTGCGAACTTTTCAAGGGAACTCTCGAACCCCTGAACTTGAGCTCTGACACTTTGCAACTTTTAACCCGCCGATTACTTCTGACAGGCCGACTGCTTTTGTTGGACGACTGCTCTTTCCTTCCTTCCAAACTCATTACTCAGGTAACCGTCTGCTCTCTTGCGTTTTATTTACTTTCTTTTTGAAAATGAGGCCTCAAAAGAATCCGGCACGGCCTAGGTTAGCAATCAGTCGGTCACCGGGGACGGCTGAGTCTAGGACTAGGGGTGCTGACTGCCCTGCGGTACTTCAAACTTTGCGCAAGTCCCGGAATCCAACTGTCTTTGTATCTATGCAGGACAATATGGCAAGAACAAAAAAGAAAAAAATGATTGAAAACTCTGTTGGCTCCTCTTTCCGGGTTCAGATTAGCGAGCTGTCGGACCAGTCGCATGATACCGCAGGGACCCAAGGTGGCCCTTCTGCCGAGAGCTCTGAGGAGGGAGCTAAGGTAGCCCCTTCCCACTTCTTTGTTGACCTTGCCAGTCAGCAGTCGGCCCCTAAAGAAGAAGAGGGTTCGACCCCCTCAGGGAGAGAGGAGGAGTCGGACTCTTCTGATAGTGAGTCCAACTCTAGCTTTTCAAGCCGCCTCTCTATAAACTCAAAGGAAAGGCATGCTCTTTTACATGAGTCGAGAATTTCTCATGCAGCTGAAAAGGGGGACGGCTGGTCGGAACCATCCGCCTGTCATAGGGAGTTGAATACTCCTTACTGTTGTCATGTCCCAAGGGGCCGGATCAAGGCCATGAAAGAACGAATATACACTTTTCTATCGGACCATGTGATGGGTCCTGATTTTCAAGTATTTGTGCCGGATGGTGAGGATACAGTCGTCTGGCCGCGGGGTCTAGCTACGGGGATGCCTGTTTTGGCTGCTACGAGGCGGCCATTAAGGCTGGACTGCGATTTCTCTTACATCCGGCCGTTCAACAAATCCTCGATGGATACGAGGTGGGGCTATGGCAGTTAGCCCCGAATTCCTGGTTTAACATCCTAGGCTATGTAGCCGGATGTGAAATGCATGGGGTGGAGCCAAATTTTGAGGCGTTCACCCATATGAATTACCTTAGCCGAACCCCCAAAGCAAGCGGTACCGGCTGGTATCAAATAACGAGCCACAAAGGCTATTTGATGATGAGGGGCAAAGAAAATAAATGGAAGGATTGGAGAAACACCTTCCTCATCATTTCCGGCCCTGACAAGCTACTGAACAAGCGCTACAATAGGTGGAACAGAGATCTACCTCTTCTAGCAAGCGGTCGCAACATGCCGCTTGTTCCCCTCAAGGCCAGGGAAGAGATCCTAAACCGAGGGCTGTTCAAAGTAGAGATTAGGGCCAACTCTACTACGGGGGAACGAGAGCAGGTGCCCTTGCACTGTGTCCCCAAATTCAAGTGGCTCTATGATGAGTACTTTCTGGCCGCCTGCAGCCTCAACAGTCGGACCTCCAGAGGTAGCTGACCTCTTGAGCATATGTACGCATCTTTGGCTTTGTTCTCGAATTTTTCTAACTCTTTTTGGTTCTTATTTTCAGCTGAAGCTATGGACCAAATCTCTGCTTCAAAGAAGGCGGTCGCCTTGCTGCGAACCTCCATCATGCATCAGAAGCGGACCTCTTCTGATTCTCTTGCCAAGGAGACGCCCATAGTGAGTTTATGATCCTTCAAACTTTGCCTTGAAAGTCTACTATTATTAGTATTGACCATTTCATATTTTTCGCAGGCGAGCACTTCCAAACCCTCTTCTTCCCAACAGCCGGATGCGAAGGCTCGCAAACTGGCGATTGGGAGCACTCCTGGCTCTGCCAGGAAGCAGTCGGCTGACAAGCAGCCGATCACCCCACAAAGTGTGGGGAAACCATCACAAGTCCTTAGGGATAGTCGGCCGCCAAGAAGTATAAACTGGTCTGCTAGACTTGACTTATTTCTTCATCGCTTTCTTCATGTTTTTGATGTTTCTCTCTTTTGGATGCAGGCGACCCTCAAGAACCAGACTTGGTCCAAGTGGCTAAGTCTATGATTAAGGCCGTCCCTCAAGAGGAGAGGGACGCGGTCAAGGGAGTCGGCACCCTTGACCTAGACGGCATCATGGGTCTCCTTTCCGAGGTAGACTTAGAATATTTTTAAAGTGCTGACTTTGCGTACCGCCTGTTATTCTCAAATCTGACGCCTGTTTTTCCTTTTTCCAGACCATGCTGCGAGTACACGGCCTCCGTAGGCCGATCAGCGCCAAGAACAAAGAGGTAAAGGCTGCTAAAGCTATGGCCGCCTCTGACGTTGATAAGGCAATGTTTTAAATTGCCCAAAATGAAATTTTAACAACTGATATTCTTTATTATCAGACGCAGGCCACTTCCGCTATCCGCACCGAGTTGGAGGCGGCCAAAATGAAGAATAATGAGCTGGAGGCGACGGTTAAGAGCCTCAACGATGAGCTGCGGCCCCTTAAAAATATTGCCTATAAGGCTGAAGGTCTGCAGACGTCTCTTGACAGACTTAAGGAGCGCCTAGAGAAGCAAGAGGCGGCCATCACCAAAGATCTTAATGCGAAGGCCGAGGCTGAAAAGATGGCTTTAGCTCAAGCCATGATGGAGGATTCGGCTCAGATTATGAAGATGACCTGGACAACCCTCTTCCCAAAAGCTCACTATGCCGCCTGGGAGAAAAAGTTCAACTCTTGTACTGAAACGTACAACCAACAGATCATGAGGCAGGCGGCTGAGGAGGACGAGGCGGTTGACTCCAGCTCAGAGGAGGAAGAGGAGGTGGCCCTGCAACCGATTGAGGTGGATGCGCATTAAGCTTCTGCCCCTGAAGGCGAGTCGTCAAAAGAGGGGGCCTTGAAGAATCAAGCGCCCATCGTTGAGCTCGATCAGGCGGCTGCTAACACCGAAGCCCCTCCCAATGCTTAAAGCTTTATTTTATGTTCTCCGACCTGCGTGCTGTGTGCTCTTGTATCATTTTACCCTGCCAGGGGGCCGGGGTATTGAATATTTTACCGGTCTTTATGGCCGACTGTTTATATGAATTTGGCGACCATCTTTTGGTCGTCTTTGCTTATTGAATTTTGTTTATGCTTTGGTTTTGCTAAGTGTAGAGGATCTTTGGTATCCGCTTGCATGTCATACCAACTGTTTTGGCTAGCCATTTAATTAAAATTAATAAGCCAAAAATTACGAACAGGTACAAAGTAACAACTGCCTATGCCCCTGGACGAATGGTTGTCTTGTTTCCAGGTTAGGCGATCAGTCGACCATTTACTTAGTCGGACCCCCAACATATTTTAGGAAATACGTTAGGTTTGTTTATTTTTTTAAGTTAGAAAGGAATAGGCCGCTTATAACTAGCCTGCCTGTTTGTTAAGATAGGAATAGTTCTTGAGTCCTTGCTTGCCAAAATGCAGTCGACCTACGAACCAGATTTTCAAACATGTTTGGTTTGAAAAGAAATCATCTTAGCAGGGTCGGGGTACGAGAGCTCTGGTTCGCCTTTAGACAGGCGGACTCGTCATACCTTTTGAATCCTTACTAAGTATGAGAGAGTGACTTATGGGCAATCTTTGAGGTTACCCCATTCGTCATCTTTTATGCTTGAGTAGTACAGGCACCAGGCGGCAGAGGCCAGCTGGTCCCCTTGATTCACCAATTTTTGTTGGCTATTTACTCAAGAGGTACCGGCTGTACTTATCCCAAGTAATACAGACGGTCATCCGACGCGGATGTTAACTGCTAACACTTGTTTAGTTTAGTGTTAAGACTTATCCTTGTCCCAAAAACGGCTACGTGGTCGTCCTTGGGGACAGTTGTCTAGGTGCCGTGTAATTAGTTTATAGAACAATGTTCCACCCAAAAGGGAGCTGCTCTCTGCGACGAATTTCATCCGAATGGATGTCGCCGGACGCCTGATATGATGTTGGGACACGTCGTATTAGTTTAAAGATTGTATCAGTTGCCTGGGCGCCTGGTCTGATCATTCGGCCGTAAACCTTAGGTAGTTCTTGACGAACTACGTATAGGAGAGTAGCCGACTGTATAGCTACAGACAGCGTGCCCCTCTTAATTGAATGCACATTTGAGTAAAATGGAGAGTAGCCAACTGTTCTATCAGTTGGCATGCCCCTCAATTGATAGAAAAATTAGAGAGTAGCTGGCTGCTCATGGAGCAGGCGTCATATGTCAGTCGCCAGAAGGCGACAGGTATGAGTATGCTCTACGTTTTAACTTTCAAGCCTCGAACAAAGAGGCAGAATATGAAGCTTTACTGTCTGGTATCCCCACAAACGGCGCCAAAATGTTTCGGGGTTTTCTGATGTCCTGCGGGAGAGTTACAATTCCAGGACTGGATCCGTGTGCCTGTACCTGCAAAACAACGGAGACTCCGGGTGGTGGGAGCTCCGCCTCCGACAGTCAAGTTAGTACTTGTTTGAGGAGTGATAAGTGCGGAAAAGGTAAAGGTCGGGCGATCGGGTTCCTTTAGGGGAGGAGTGATCAGTGTGTTTAGGTTCTCTAGATGAGAGTAATTAATTGCTTAAGCCCCCTTAATGAGGATTAATTAGAGTATTTATAACCTTGGGAAACGTGTCAAATACTAGGTTTAGGTTAACCTAGGGCTGACTGGGCTTCCCTTGGAAATTGGGCCTAGGTGGCCTGTTTGGCATACGGAGGCCACATGGCGTGACATAACTGGTCCATGGTGGACGGATCAACGCCTGACACGTGGAAGACTTCTATTGGCCCATGTGGCGGACACATGGCAGGGCCTGATTGGTCCACTTGTCAGATGATGATTGGTAAGGAAAAATCACCTACTCAATAATAATAATAGTAATAATAGTAATAGTAATAGTGATAGTAATAGTAATAGTAATAGTAATAGTAATAGTAATAGTAATAGTAATAGTAATAGTAATAGTAATAGTAATAGTAATAGTAATAATAATAATAATAATAGTTCTTTTCCGGCAAATTCTTCGGCAATTTGTCAAGTCAGGTTAGGGGTTTCCGGTCAGGTTATTTTGAGGCTGTTTATGGGCGGTTTTTAAGGCGATTTTGGGGCTGTTTTTGGGCATGAATCAGGAAGTTTTTTCGGCTTTTTCACGATCATTTTCAGGTAGGTTTCTCGACATTTTTCAGGCGTGCTTTAGTAAAGCAAAGTGTTATCGGTGGCGTCTCCGGTTACTGGTTGTTCAGGCGAAATTCAGGCAGAATTCAAGCGAAATTCAGGTTATGTTTTGGTGCGTATTTTAGTGGTTTTTTCAGGTCGAATTGGTCCGTTTTCAAGCGTGGTTTTAGTGTATTTCTGGTGTGTTTTCAGGTGACTTTTCAGGTTGCTATTGCGTGTGTTTTAGGCTACAGTTTCTGGTACAGTTTTGAATGCTTTTGGGTGCGTTTTTCTGGTTTGTTTGCGGGTGATTTGGCTTTGGTTTAGGTGTGGTTGTACTCTAATTTTGGGTGGATTTTTTGGTGCGTTTTGGGTGGAGTTTTGGGTGGGTGTTGGCGGCAGTTTCTAAGTCGTGTTCTTGTCAGTTTAAGGGCTTTTTGTAGCGGTTGCGTTTATGGTTTGTTCCGGCAGTTCGTGGGTAGTTTTGGGGTGTTTTTGGTGCTGTTTTGGTGTGTATTTGGTGCTGGTTTTAGTGTAGTTTGGGTGTGTATTTGGTGCTTTTTAGGGTGCTGTTTTTGAGTGTATTTGGTGTTGGTTTTGGTGCAGTTTGGGTGTGTATTTGGTGCTTTTTTTGGTGCATTTTTGGTGTGGATTTAGGGCCGTTTTTGTTGAGGTGTTAGTGCAAATTTGGGACGTTTCAAGTGCCGTTTGTGTGGCGCTGTGAATTGGGTGTTATGCCTCCTATTGTTCAATTTCATTGACTAGTTGTGGGTCTATATGGGTGTCATGATGGCCGGGGTAATGGGCTCACAAAAACATCTTTGATCACTCATCTCCGTGACCGTCATTGTTGTGTGGATGTGCGGGATATGACCCGAAACTCTCTTACCTCTGATTTGGCTACTTTCTTAGAGGCGGAGTCAACCTTTCTTCGTATGGGCATTTAGCTTGGTGGGGAGTGTTTCAAGACACATACTCTCCGTACGAAGTGTCGACATGGTCCTGGTTCGGGTGATATTGTTGCCCTACCTGATTCCGGGGATGGTGTTGTTCAGTTTGTTCTTTATGGTTTTCCTAAACCGCAAGGTCCATCTTCAAAGGTATCTGATCTTGTTCCTAGTGTGCCTCGTGAGCCTCTTTTTGCGTTTGGTGTTGCTCTCCTAGAAAGTTTGCTATCTAAGCGGTTTCGTACGGTGAAATCTATTCCTCCTAAGTTTCGCTTGGGTTTTTCTCGGGTTCTCAAAGGAGTGCTTGATAAGGTGATTTGCAAGCCTGATGAAGTCTCTTGTTGGGTTCAACCGCTTGTGTTGCCTCTTTGTGTTCTAAAAACCTTTTCTCCGAGAAGTAGTCGTGAGTGTTCTTATGGTGTCAGGCGGCAGCGGCAGGAAGAGAGTATCACCGCTGCTATTCGATCTTGGTGTGAGCCTGGTGGTTCTGTGCATCTTGTGCAGGACACGTTGGCTAATGTGTCTCCACCTTTGTTGGATGCTGATGATGAGTATGATTTGTCTGAACGTAATATTAAGCAATGTTAGAGAAAGATTTGTGACGGACATTACACTGTTGCGGTTAGGGTTCTTCGTCTTCTAGTCTTGCCCCTTACAATGATGCTACTCTTGCAGATTTACAAGCTAAGCACCCTTCCTTTCCGGCTCCTATCTTACCGGATATTCCCGTTGATCAGCACCTTATTGCTACTCATGCTGTTGTTTTGGATCAGAAAAGGGGTTTTTCGCGTGGTACGTCATGCAGTAGAGACGGCTTGCGTGCTCAATACCTTATGGATTTCTTGAGTGGTGCTGCAGTTGCTATTTCGGATGAGTTGGTAGACTCTATTACGCAGGTGGTTAATCTGTTTCTTGATGGGAAATGTCCTGCTGTGTTGGGAGAATACATCGCTAGTGCTCCTCTCGCACCTCTTGTTAAGCCTGGTGGTGGTATTCAGCCTATTGCTGTGGGTACCGTTTGGAGGCGTCTAGTTTCAAAGGTTGGAGCTGCTTTAATTGGTCCGCGTCTGGGAAACTATTTAGGAGGTCTTCAGTTTGGTGTTGGTGCGCCGGCGGGTGGCGAGGCTATTCTTCATGCTGTTAATCGTTTGGTTGAGGCTTGTGGTGGTGATGTTGGCCTCTCTATGTTACTGGTGGATTTTCAGAATGCCTTCAATTTGGTTGATCGTACAACTTTATTGCGGGAGGTCCGTCTCTGTTGTCCAACTCTCTCGCGTTG
Organism: Chenopodium quinoa; assembly: GCF_001683475.1. Taxonomy (NCBI): domain Eukaryota; kingdom Viridiplantae; phylum Streptophyta; class Magnoliopsida; order Caryophyllales; family Amaranthaceae; genus Chenopodium; species Chenopodium quinoa. The sequence continues at coordinate 2,483,284 of NW_018745675.1, read as the reverse complement.
GGTTGAATTCTGTTACTCTTCTCCAGCCAGACTGTTTTACGGGGAGCATACCTTAAGGTCTTGTCAAGGAGTGCAGCAGGGTGATCCTCTTGGCCCTTTGCTTTTTGCTAAGGTGCTCCATCCGTTGGTGTGCCGAATCAGGGATTCTTTGTCCTCTGTTTGCAGGCTTGGTATTTAGATGATGACACTATTATTGGTGACACCTTGGTGTTAGGAAAGGTTATGGAGTTGGTTTTGGTGGAGGGACCTCGTCTCGGCCTGCATGTGAACGTTGAGAAAACCGAAGTTTTCTGGCCCATGGAGGATCCATGTAGCCATCTGGTCGGTGTGTTTCCTCCGGATATCGCTCGTCCTATACATGGTGTTAAGTTTCTTGGTGGTCCTGTCAGTGCGGATTCCTCTTTCTGTGGTGAGCTTGTTTCCCAGAGAGTGTCGAAGACCATTGTTCTAATGGATGCTGTTGCTAAGCTTGATGATCCCCAATGTGAGTTGTTACTACTTCGTGCGTGTACTGGGGTTTTAAAACTCTACTTTTCTATGCGCACTTGTCCTCCTCGTCTTTTTAAAGCGGCCTAGATTTCTTTTGATATGGCCCTTCGAGCTTCTTTGGAGCGCATTGTTACTGCTTCGGGTTCAGGTTTTGGTGATTGGCAATGGCGACTTGCCACCTTACCTTTTTCTTATGGTGGATTGGGTGTCTATTCAGCGGGTGATGTTCGGCACTATGCTTTCCTTGCATCCTGTTTGCAGTCTTCTGGTCTTCAGGCTACGCTTCTTCACAATTCTAGTATTGTTGGTCCAGGATCGGCCTTCGATGGTGCTCTTACTCTTTTAAATCGCTGCCCCCAAACTCATGATGAAATTGGCAGATATATATTTCACGAAGGTCACTGCATCTATAGAATCCACTTTTCCCTTATCTCCGTGTCAAGTGGCCTTATGGAAGTCCCAGCAGGGGGATCACTCTTTTTCCTGGTTGCGTGCGGTCTTAATATCAGGTTTGGGTCAGACGATGAATGGTAAGTCTTATCGTTGTGTTCTTTGCTATCGGTTGGGTGTTCCCTTGTTCTCCGTTTCGACACCGCGTTCTGCTTGCTCAAGGGTTTTTGATGGGGACATATATGAGGATCATGCAGTGTCTTGTGTTGGGATGGTTGGTATTAAACATCGGCATAACATTGTTCGTGATACCCTTGTTGATATTTGTTTTCGCTCTGGGATTTCTGCAAGAAATGAGGTTAGCGTTGGGTTGACTTGAGGGAACGACGGGGCTCTTCGACCGGCAGATGTGTTGCTTTATTCTTGGGATAGAGGCCTTGATGTATGTGTTTACTTGACGAGGTCTTCTCCTTTGACACAATCTGGGTTGTCTGACTTCGTTCCTGGTCGTGTTGTGTCGGGTGCGGCTCAGCGGAAGCGAGACAAGTATGGGGCGCGTTGTAGGGCTATTGGCTATGGTTTCTTCCTTTCTCCTTTTCTTCATTGGGGCAATTAGAGAAGAATATTGTTGCGTTGCTGAAGCGGGTTCAGGCGTTCGCTAGGACTCAGGATATTGGTGTTCGTGCTGCTACTCACATCTTCAGCAGGATCGAGTTCACAATTGCTATAGGAGTGGGGGCTCAGATTGTGTCTCGGCTTAGGTTTTTGTAGTAATAATAATAATAATAATTTGTACAAAAAATTATAGTAGTAGTAGTAGTAGTAGTAGTAGTAGTAGCCCTGCCCTGCCCAGAAGCTCAAAAGAACATGCCTTAGTTTCGTCATTTTCATTTAGAGTGCTTCTTTAGTTCTAAATCTGTCTGTCTTTCTGTTCTCTTAGCCTCTGATTTGCGAGTTTTGAGTTATGTAGAGCAGTATTGGAAACCCATGCCAATGGCGCATAACCTCTTGGAAGATAGGGGGATTCTTAAATTAACGAATTAGGAGATAAGTCATTAACACACAGGAGTATTTAGCAATAAGTAATAATAATAATTATTTGATTCAAACTCTTTAATGGATGAATTAAACCCTCCAATGTATGAACTAATCCGTACAACACTTGATAATTGTATAATTGTAGCTAACACCTAATTATTTTTATAAAGTTATTTTATATGTAATAGGATTATAATCTACACTTTTTTAGTATGTTTGAAATTTTTGAAGTAACAGTAATGACATATAACTAACACTTGTTATTAAAATCACAAACTATAGTAAGGCTAAAATTGGCTAATTTCATAACATTTTCGTAATATATCGATATCGATGTCTAAAGAAAGATCATCAAAAAATAATTTCATTGGTATTTTTATTTTTTCTATTTTTATTTTTTATAATAACTTTTGGATTTGTAGTTTGTAAAATATGGTCAAACGAAGTATTATTCGATTTCTTATAATACATCTCTCATCATTAGATGCTGACTAGGACGTAATTATCTCTAGTAACAAAATTGTATTTTTTTAGAAATGTAAAATACTTTTTCAGTGACACGATTATTTAATTTGGTGCCAATGAAATTTATCCCTCCTATTTCTGGTAAATGGCTCCAGAAACCAAATTTTTTTTTTCCTTCTCAATTTTCCCTCTCATTTTTTTTAGCTAATGTTGAGTTGTCAACTTTTAATTGGTGTTGTATGTTTGGTCCACATACAACACTTGTATGTGCATCTCCTCCCTTTTCATTGTCATGCTTTATGTTATTTACATTGATGTTTTGATGTAATCATTGCTATAATTGGGGAAATGATTTTGGCACACCAAAATTGATTTTGACACACCTCTATGTGAGGGCACAGTTTTCCATGCTTTTCTCACATAGGGGTGTGCCAAAATCAATTTTCCTATAATTGGCCTTTATTTTGCATAATTTTCCTGAAAATCAATTGACCTAATACCTTGCTACGTGATTTAGTGTTGTCGGATGTCAGATCTAGTTTTGTTTTTACTTTTGAGATCATATGGAGTTTATCGAGGATGATCCTTTTAAATGTTAAGCTGATTTTTTTGCACTTTTCTAATTAATGGTGATTGTTTCCTGTAAAAAGAAATGTAATCACGAAGCTAGTATAATGAATTTTAATTAATGTATTAGTGAATAAACTGAATATAATGCTAAGTGCTATGCTTTAATGGAGTTAAAAGCTAAAATTTTCCGTAACACAGGTTGAGATTGGTATATTTTAATACTTAGCACTACTGTGACTGGAAATGTTTAAGATACCTGACTTTTGCCGATATTCTTAAACATTAATAAGGAGTACTTTTGTGAAGATCCCTCATGCCCTGGTTACCAGGGCGAGCCCGCCCTATAGGGCGGAAGAGGGCAAAAATACGATTTCAGGAAATTGGGGAAATCCCAAGTGCCCAGGCAGACAGGGCAAGCTCGCTCGGTTGGTCGCAAGAAATAGCGTTTGGCTCGGCATGCTCGTCCGATCTGGCGTGGCCATGCCGGGTAGGGCACGTGGGATTTTCGGGTTTTTGAACGTCTCTTTTCCTTCTTCTTGGATTCCTTTTTTGTTCTCTTTTGGTTCCTTGTAACCCCCATATTTAAGAAAATGATTAAGGTGATTAAATCTTCATCTTTATTCTAATTTATCCACCCCTCATTAATGCTTGAGATTCTTTTACGATCTTCCATATTCTTCCATCCTTCTCTATAAATGGAAGATTAAATTTCTTTTTTTGATATACTTGAAAATACATCAAACACAATAGCTTAAACACATTCTCTATTGGGCATAAGTTACTTGACTCCAACCTTCCATCCAAAAGTGCCTTTGTGTGGCAGTGGTGTGTTGACCTTAGGGAACGTGCCAACGAATACAATTGAGCACCTTGGTTATGCCGGAATTTCGGGTTTTCAAGTCAGTGATTTGCATCACGACATAGACACACCGATCATGTTCCATTGTTATAAGATCAACTTTTAGATCTTGTTGTTTACTTCTTTTTATAGCCTTGAAATACTTCTTATATTACAACAATTTGAAAATAAAGTTCTTTCTTTTCAATGGCTACACATTGGGTATTGGTTGAAAGATTGGATGGTGTGTAGAAAAATAATTTTTGGGAAAATTTTGTTCACGATGTTTTTCTTGGAGCAGTCCCAAAGATGGTCTCCGATCAAAGGTCATTTGTCATCTAATTTGGCTGAAATTTTGGGAGCTTGTTCGGGACATGTGACGTTTCATTTTCAACAGTTGGATCGTTGATAGCTGCTTACATTTTGGATTTTTGGCGATATCTTAAGTTGAATATTTTGTGAGGATGTTTGGGCATATCATGAGAATGTTCTCTTACATAACTTGATTTAATTAAAAGGAGGTCCATTCTAAACTAAGTATTTTATTGATTATGTTAGCACGTGGTTGAATTTCTAACAATCTTAGTTTATTAGCAATTATATGAATTGTGATTTTAACAAATGACTGTGTTAGATATTGATTTTTGTCAAACTTGTTTATTTGCTAATGTGAATATTAGAATAAAGGCTTATGTATAATCCATGTTATATAAGTGTATGATATTACATGGTATGATTATTTTTATTTTTTTGTTCTATTCTTGCGGTTTGAAATTAGTACTTAGAAATATGTTAATTAGTTTTATTTACCAATTTGTTGGATTTTTGAACACATAAATTCTTTTGTGCTTTGAGAAGGTAAATGCTAGGCTATTGTATTTTAGAATAATATCTTTTTAAAAGTGTAGGGAATTTTTCAAACCCAACCTTGAGCTCCACTGTGATCATGTATTTAAGCATGGTAGCGTCCAGGAAGCTAGAGATAATAGAGTCGCCGACAAGTTTTAGGAACTTGTAAACCGTTCACGGGTGTGAAGGTTACACCCCATTCACGATCACAGAGATCGCTAACTCCATAATGGCCCGGAACCGTGACTGAATATTCGGGGATGACAGTACGAATCCAACCTAAAAGAGATTGAACCCGCCCTAAATCGGCCTCTACTTAGTTCTTAAGATATTCATGTGCACTTTCCGATCAACATACATACAATAAATTAATCTAAGCATATTTAATCTACGTTGGTTGATTATTAATGCACAAATAAATCTATTATTGGTGGTCACTTGAATTAAAATCACATTAACCTAAAATCAAATTATTAATTATCTTATTAGGCATGATTTCAAGTACCAATTTCCTTAATATCTGCAAGAAAGGGCGTGATCAAGCAATAACAATAAATCATGAATAATCAAGCAATGTATAATTAATTAACACAACAATCATCATCATAATCTCATCAAAACATCATTAAAACATGATTGGCAAGATCCTAGGCATGATACTAAACGGATCATTAACAAACCCTAGCATGTCACTAATAATAATCATAATCAAAGCAGTAACCTAAACATGATATTAGAAACAACATGATATTAGAAATATTAATTTACACCTTAAACATGATACTAGGAATTAAAATAATATCCTAACATGATACTAGGAATCATAATAAAGGAATAAGGATAGTAAATCTACTCTTTTTGATGCCTCGTACCTCTTTCTATCAAAACAATACACATGTTAGTAACTTCAAGTAAGATATAAATCAAACAAATAAATCAAATAAGAATTGAAATATGGATTTGAGACCAAACCCTCAGAACTATCAACCTTTCACGTCGAGGTTGAAGGCAACTTCGAGATTGGCTAGCTAGGAGTGTTCGAAGCTCGTGATGGAGGTATGGTGTTTGATGAGGGAAAAGTATCAAGAATGCGTGTTTGGGATGTGTTTAGGCTAGGCTAAGAAAAGAATCAAGAAAGAAGAGAGAGAGAAAGTATTAGAGACGGATTAGATGATGATTGTTAGTGATCAAGCTTGTTGATGATTGAAAACGAGCGCTTCCTAGGGCCTCACAGTTAGACACAAGCAAATACATAGCAATGACAATTTCTTAAATAATGACATTTTGAGAGTACTACTGAACAATCTCAGTAGTATTATATATGATTTCAGTATTACTAAAGACACTCTGAGTAGTACTGAAAAAAACGTCTCAGTAGTACTAATAGGACTTTCAGTTGTACAAAAGGCTGTTATGCAATTTTGCTTGTGTCTAACGGTGATGTATTAGGACTTCCTCATTGAAAACGAGGTGAAATGACCTCTATTTATAAGGAAAAAAGAGGGTTGAAGGATCAGAAAAGAGTAAGAATTCGAATTGGAATAAAACTCTTTTTGTCGCGGCGCGATAGCTTTGTCGCTGCGCTACAGGTCCATTGCGGCGCGATAGACAACATTTTTGCAATTTTTGTTTTTATCATAACCTTTGATCCGCAAATAGGAATAAGATAAATAATATATTGTTGAAAATCTCGAGAAGTATACTTTCCAACCCAATTAGAATAATATTGATATCTTTTGTAGAATAAAAGATATGATCAAAATAGTGAAACAGTGTCAGATTTGGATAGAGTTTGGTATTTTAATCATGTCTTTTTCGTTATAGCTTGGAATTGGGATTATGATATGTAATTGGAAAGATAATTTCAAGGGTTATCCAACCACCCAATATTTGGATAAAAATTATGAGGCACAAAAATCATATCCAAACGTCTTTAAATTCAAGTAGAACAAGGACATTAAAAAAGAGGAGTTTTATTCAATTTCAAACTCTTTGATCTTTATCTTTCGGAAAGGATAGATTAGAATCTTCTAGAGAATTTAGAAGTTTCTAATGAATTCTAATTGTTTTAGGATTGGTATTAAGGTATTTAGACCCTCACATGATCATTGGGTCGTAGGTAAGATGGACCTAGGCTCGGTTTGGGCTTGGTTTAGTATTTTAGCCATAACTCATTCGTTATAAGTCGGATTTGGTCTTATAATATATCAATGGGAAGATATTTTCAAGATCCATCCAACTAAACAATAATTGGACCAAGATCCTGGATAAAAATAGACTGGTTTGGACGTTTTTATGGTTTAGACACGAAATAAATGATTTTGAGGGACAAGAAATAAATGATTTTTGGTTTAAAGACACGAAATGAATAATTTTGGGTTAAAATATTTTAGGAAAGACTAGAAATGGTCAAAGATTAAGGGAACTTCACGAGACTCTTAAACTCTTCACCTAACTCGATAATCAAAGACGTGAAAGGTACTCATCACTAGGTTTGATTTTGGGTAGACACAATCAGGTGTCTACAAGAAGATGTTTTGTTCCTAATGTTTACATACCCATGTTGGTAGATGATTCATAGTTAATTATGACTTATCAAAGTGTATTTTTATGTTTTACCATGAATTTTGTATTGAGTATGTTATCAAAGTCTACTATTTCTTATATGTTTTGTTAAAACTTTGTTCATGCTCAAATGCTTACATATTTCCATATGTCTTGAACTTGTGTAACTTTTATCAAACTTTAGGTGTGGAAGTTCTTAAATGGGAATTGTTTGATTCTTTTGTGAAGAGTTATATATGTATTTTTCTCCATAGGAGAATATTTTTGCTATAGTTGTTACTTCTTGTGACCCATATATAGTTGTGTTATATAACTCTTGTTGTGTTGTATTGGTTAAAACATGACTACTAATTTATTCCCTTATGAAATTCTTTTGGTGGCTATTTTTGACGTTTTGGTGTATTAACTAATAAGTAATGTTAGCCTCGTGGTGTAATATTTTGAATTATTAGTATTTTTCTTTTAATTCAAATATTAGATTACTCCTTAGTGTCCACCTTAAGAGAGTTGTTTCAAGTGTAGTAGATGTATTATTTCATGTTTTTTCACTTGATTGTTCTTACTTGATTCAATTTGTTTATTTTGGAATTTGTATAAGGAAACTAATATCGGTTTCTTCATATGTGAAATATTAATTCTTAGAATGTTATCTCTTTTAATGTTGTGCCTAGTAAATTTCCACATAATGCCAACATAAATCTTGTGAAGAAAAATGGTCCAAGTGTTCTTCAAGAGCTCAAAGTATTTAGTGGAAGCATGAATGCACATTCAATCCTAATAGTGAACACTGGGTTGCTCTTGTCGATCACTAAGGTAACCTTTAAAGATACTATATATGGAGGTATGTTTACATATTTCTTTCCTCCAAGCTTGATTATGTTTTGAATATAGACTTAACTTTGGCATGTGGGGGTATTAACTCTTTTGAGTTTATAGAATTTTCTTGTAGGAATCTAGTTCTTATGTGCCCTATGTGAAAAGTATAGAGTTTTTCATGTCTAAATTCCATAATTAGTAGAAGACGTTTGTCGTCCAATGGGGGGGGGGAAGTGTAATATGATGAATTAGTGTTAAAGTCAAAGTCTTTGGATATGTATTCTTTGGTTATGACTTTTAGCAATTGAATTCATGTTATATGACTTTGAAATTTGATTGCGAAAATTGGATTAAATTCATGTCCACTATGACTCTTTCCCTTTACTAATTAAATAATTTTGTTTAGCTTTTTTTGTATTCTCTTCATGTTAGAGTGACAAGTGATGGGCTATGCATGTGGGAGTACTTATTATGTCTCTTGTTTGCTTTATTCCCTCGTATGTTAATGATAAACAATTTGACTATAAGAGGAATAAGAGGCATTAATATTAGATTTCTCTATTATTTGATGCAAAACATGAAAGTGAATAATTATGCTAAAGACAATTATTTGTTTGCCTTGATTTTTTGTTTTGATATCTCTATGTTTGAAGAGTGTTTCCTTAACTTAATGAATTGATGACCCTGAGTGATTGTTTGCTTTGGAAGAAACTATTGAGGATAAGTTAGATCATTTCTAATATGCTTAGAATTCTCCTATCTTTTTGTAGAGTGTGTTTCCTAATATTTCTTCTTAAGGTTTTTTGATGTCATTTCACCAAGTTTTGTTGGAAGTATTCAAGGCTAAGCTTGCGAGTAAAGGTTATTTTGATTTTCTTGTCTTTATGGAATAATTAAGGTCTCACTTTGTTGACATAGTTACTTTGGATCATCGTCCTTTGATGATAAGTTTCCTTGTAGTGGATGAAGTTTGTTTTTCCTTCTAAGTGATGACTTAAGTGATATGGTTAGTAAGTTCCATATTGAAGATATGAAATTGAGAGTTGAAGTTCAAGTATATGTTAAAACTTTTACCTATGAGGTGGTACAAGAGTTTGGTTAGTACCTTGTGAGAATCTAATACTTGTGATTTAGTTTGCTTCTCACTACTTGCTTCAAGGTATTGTATATTGGTTTTTTTATGTTATTTCTACAATGTGAGTAATGCGGTGGTGTTGAGCATCACATGTTTATTTGTGGTAAATAATATTCTTGTACTTCTTGTCTTCTCAATTTGTTAAGTAAATATTTCATGAAGTTGAGTATGACATGTTTTTATTATTTTTGAGAATAATAATATTTATTATGATTTTTTGATTTTGTCAAATTGTCATACATGTTTCGTGATTGGGAAGATTTTTGTGATGATAGGATATATGTAGTTTATGTCGTCATTCATGTGGGAAATATTTTGTATTAGTGTAGACACCTGATTGTGTGTCCCCAAAACACCAAACCTAGTGATGAGTACCTTTCACGTCTTTGATTATCGAGTTCGGTGAAGAATTGAAGAATCTTGTGAATTTCACTTTAGCCTTGACCATTTCTAACCTTTCTTTAAATGTTTAAACCAAAATCATTCATTTTGTGTCCTTAAAATAATTCATTTCGTGTCTACTTTATAAAAATGTCCAAAACAGTCTATTTTGGTCAATAATCTAGGTCTAATTATTGTATAGTTGGATGGGGTTTGAAAACAGCTTTCAAACAATGTTTATAAGTCCAAATCCGACCTATAACGAAAAATTTATGGCTAAAATACTAAAACGAGTCCGAACCAAGCCTTACCTGCGACCCAATGATCATGTTGAGAGTCCATTTATCTTAATCCCATTCCTAAACCAGTTAGGATTTATTACAAGCTTTTAGAATCTTCTAGAAAGTTGTTCTCGATCCTAAATCCATTAGGATTTATTATGAGCTTCCAGAATTCTATAGAAGGTTCTAATTTATCCTGTTTTCGAAAAGATAAAGATTTAAAAATTTTACATTGGATAAAACATCTGTTTTTCAATGATCCTAATCCCGATCAAAATAGAATACGTACCAATATTTGGTTAACCCAATCCGATTGGGAATCAAAATCCGTACGGATTCTATCCTTTCAAAACCATTGCTGAGCGACAGCACCATCGCGCTGCGATGAGAAGTGTTTTACTCCGTGTTGGATTCTGACTCTTTTCTGATCCTTCGACCCTCTTTTTGTCGTATCACCCCGTTTTCATTCACCAACAATCATCATCAATACCCTATCTAATATTCTCTTTCTCTCTCTTTCTTTCTTCATGTTCTTAGCCTAGCCTAAACACACCCCAAACACACATCCTTGATACTCTCTTTGGTTAAACACCATACTTCCTTCACAAGATTCGAATAATCCTAGCCATCCTCGATGTTGCCTTCGACCTCGACGTGAAAGGTTGATAGTTCTAAGGCTTTGGTCCCAAATCTATATTTCAATTTATATTTGATTTATTTATTTGATTTAATATTTTTTTAAGTTTACTAACGCGTGTATTGTTTTGATAGAAAAAAATACGAGGCTACAAAGTAAGTAATTCGATTACTTATTTATTCTTTTGATATAGAAACCATGCTTAGAATCTTATTTTAATTCGTTGTATCATGTTAGAATGTTAATTTCGATTCCTAATATCATGTTTAGGGTGTTAACTAATATTTCTTATATCATGTTCCTAGTATCATGTTTAGGCTAAAGCTTTGATCTTGATTATTAGTGACATGCTAGGATATGTTATTAATCTATTTAGTATCATGCTTAGGATCTTGCTAATAATGTTTTGATGGTATTATTATGATGATGATTGTTGTGTCAATTATATGTTATTTGATTATTCATGATTGATTGTTATTGCTTGATCAAGCCCCTTCTTGCAGGATTAAAGGGAATTTGTACTTGAAATTACGCCTAATAAGATAATTAATAATTCGAATATAAGCTAATATGATTTTAATTCAAGTGATCACCAATAATAGATTGATTGTGCATTAATAATCAACCAACATAGATTAAATATGCTTAGGAGTAATTTGATGTATGTATGCTGATCGAAAAGCGCACATGAATATCATAAGAATTAAGTAGAGGCCGATTTAGGGAGGGTTCAATCCCTTTTAGTTTGGATTCGTACCATCATCCCAAAATATCCAATCATGGTTCTGGACCACTATGGAGTTAGCGATCACAGTTATTGTGAATGGGTTGTAACCTTCACACCTGTGAACGGTTTGCAAGTTCCTAAAACTTTTTGGCGACTCTTCTATCTTTAGTTTCTTTCCTTTTGGATGCCACCATGTTTAAAAACATGATCACAGTGGGGCTTAAAGTTGAGTTTGAAAAATTCCCTACAGTTTTTGGCGACTCCACTAGGGAGGATTTCTAATTTTGATTCCTAAAATTTATTTTGGCAATTGATTTAGAATGAGTGGATGAGACTTGAATGATTCTAGATATTCGTTGTGCGTAATTTTGATTAACATTGTGGCATAAGCATAAAAAGGTTCGCATTAATTGGAATGACCATATATAATGCGTAAAAAACATAGGATATTTACACGTAGGAAAAGCCGAAAATATCTTTCACAACTAAAATCGAATAAACACAACAAAAAATCGGAAAAAACTTTGAAAACCAGAATTGCCGCGACGCGCTAGTACTGCCGCGAGACGATAGAGACCATTGCCAAACAACAACTCAATCGTAGCGCGATAGAGTTGTCCCTGCGCGATAGTCTATGTTTTCTAGCGCCGAGTTCTCGCGACATTGCGCCAGTTTTCTGCTTTCGTGTTTTGACTGGTTCAAGTACTATTTTAAACCCATATGTGTTCTACATATATGGTTTTAGCCCTTAAGAATTCACGCTCCATCCACCCTAATAAACGCTCTGTGCAACAATGGGTGCATCCGAGATTGTGAATTCACCAAACCATGGAAGCAAGTTTAACTTGCAGGGTCACATCCATCGTGCCAACCCTTCTAAGGTAAGGCTTCCGCACGATGCATTCGGACTCATAACCATGGACCCTTTTGACACCATAATTCTTGACTTTAGAGAGCTAGAGCCATGGTTAGGTTGAAAACTCATTGCATCATGTTGTGACTACTTGACTACTTGTTCATCTCTTCCTTGTGCATACTTTACTTGTGATTAAACTAACCCTTTGTGTTGACTTGTTTCTTGTAAATAAATTCTAATAAACTAACTATGGACTAAAAAGGACTTTGCTCAATTAATTTAATTAATTAATATGAAGTATAAATGTACTTTACCTAGCAGTCCATAGGCTAAAACCTTCAAAACGATCACCGAACACAAACTAGATTGATGTTCCAATACTGGTGCAAAAATCTGGTCTGTGCCGCAGAATTCCACGTCCATCGTGCCGTGATGGAACCAGCGTTCCATGACAGTTCCATTGCCACGCGATGGTTCGGTTTTTTCCTTTTCGATTCATCGTGTCGAGTCTAATTTTCATAATTAACCGGTTTTAATGAATAAACAAGGTCTTAACTCGGTCTTTGTTTGAGTCTAATCACATGTTTAGTCCTAGGGTCATCACACGAATCTTGAACATATCACTTTCACTCACGATTCATTGCACACACTTTGTTTATATCTTTTCACCATGACCATGTCTCGAGTCTTATGTGCGTTTTTCCATCAGTTTTTTAGGGGTAAGTCGGATATTATCCTCCCAACATAAACCATGTTGCTTGAAAATTTAATTTGATCCCCATACTTGATTCCAAAAATATGCACCCATTTTTTTTTTCTTTTTCAACCTAATAAAAGTACGAGTCAATTTGAGTCAAGTAATTAAAAGAGTCAATGGTTTAATTTTACAGCATTTGGTCAAGGAGAGAATGACGTTTAATCAAAGACAACACCTTTATACAAGTACTTCTTTTTTTATTGTTCGGTTCGAAAGACAAGAAAGATAAGAATGGCAGCTAGTCAAGAAGATTTCGAGAAACTCCAAGAAACTGTAAATGGTCTCGCCGAAATGCTCAAGGGACTTAGCACATGGATTGAGAAGGCTGAGGATCCCAACAAGAAACTACCAATTGAGACAATCAAGCATATGGAGGACAATTTGAGCCAAATCTCCAATGACTACAAATACCTTGGTATAAGTTTTTAGGGGGTCTCAGTGGACATAGATCTTTTTCCGCAGAAGTTCTTTGCCAATGACATCCCTAAGTTCAAATCTACTGACAACCCTTACTTCCATTTGAGGGCTTTTGAGACAATAATGGAGATCAAAGGGATTGACAAGAAGGTTTTCCCCTCGCTCTTCTCTCTTTCCTTGGAACCAGTATGCCAATAGTGGTTCTTCTCTATAAGTGCTGAGAAAATTGCTTCTTAAGATACTATTACGCATGGTTTCATTGATAGATACAAATGTAATATTCAAGTAGAAACCGATCATAGAGAGCTTGAAATTCTTAAGCAAAAAGAGAATGAAGGCTTCATCGCATTTTACAATAGATGGAAGGAAACGTCCGCCAGGATGATCGAAGTTCCAAGTGAAAAAGAATATGTGAGGATGTTCATTAAGAACCTCCAAGAAAAGTACCAAAAACATTTGAAATATCAATGCAACTTGAATACTTTCAAAGCTATCCATAACATAGGCATTGAAATTAAAAATGACCTTGTAAAACAGAAAGCTGCTAACAATAGTAACAACACACTACAAAAACATGTCCATATAGAAACAAAATTCTAGCGACGGAATTCAATCCGTTTATAAATTAGAGACGGAATTAAAATATCCGTCTCTAAATTAATTTAGAAACGGAATTAAAAAATCCGTTTCTAAATTAGAGACAGAATTAAAAAATCCGACTCTAAATTAGAAACGGAATTGAAAATCCGTTTCTAAATTAGAAACGGATTTTTTTCCGTTGCAAAATTAGAAACGGATTTTTTTCCGTTGCTAAATTTAGAGACGGATTTTTTTTTTTCCGTTGCTAAATTAGAGACGGATTTTTTTTTTTCCGTTGCTAAATTAGAGACGGGTTTTATTTTTCCGTTGCTAATACGAGCAAAGAATTTTTAATTCCGTCTCTAAATTATTTTCGAAACGAATATTGTAAAATATTACTTTAGCGACGAATTATGTAAACTAAAATCCGTCTATAAACTAGAGACGGATTTGAAAATCCGTTTCTAAACTAGAGACGGATTTGAAAATCCGTTCTATACTAGAGACGGATTTGAAAATCCGTTTCTAAATTAGAGACGGATTTTAAATTCCGTCTCTAATTTTTCTTTCACTTATTATCAATTATGTGCATAGAAGTAAACAAATAATATTTGGTATAGTTCGTAAGAGTTTCACTATGTGACTATGAGGTCACGGGTTCGACTCCTACCTATTGTGATTCTTGAGATTTGGGATTCAAGGAGCCTTACATGCAAAGCCGAGTCGGGTTGACCCGAGTGAGGTCGAACCGAATAACATCTACTTATAGAATCAAAATAATTTTTCCGTTGCTAAATTTAGAGACGGATTTTTTTTCCGTTGCTAATACCAGCGACAGATAAAAATAATCCGTTGCTAAAACCCGCGACGGAAATAAAAATCCGTTGCTAAAACCAGCGACGAAAATAAAAATCCGTTGCTAAAATTAGAGACGGAAATAAAAATTTGTTGCTAAGTTTAGCAACGGAAAATAGATACAACGTCGCTAGTCTCATTTAGCGACAACAATTTTACCAACGGAGTAATTCCGTTTCAAAATCTGTCGCTACCTATATTTAGCGACAGAAAAGTACAATCTAGCAACGGATTTGATCTGTAGCTAAATGTGTACTTTTTTTGTAATGACAGTGGTTGGAAAGGAAAGAAGAACGACAATCCTTCTTCTTCCAAGAACACCCACTTTTGTAAAAATTTTAGCACCTTTAACCTTAATGATGTCCTAGCCATGGATAACCAAGGTAAAAGGAAACAACTAAGAAAAGAGTTCACCCTTATTGGGATGAGCTATGACACCACTTTCGATCGTCTCCATGCCAAAGGGAGTATTACTCCCATTGGACCTATGCAAGATCCTCCACTTGAAAAAGAGACCATCCAATTGGAATCCAAATGTACATTGCTAATACAATCAAGGTAGGGGCCACTCTACTGAAAGTTTTTGCAAGCTAAAGGAAGCTATTCAATACTTAATGATAACAACAAACTTCCAGTGCCTCCTGCTCCACTTTCTGATTCTTTGGCAATTTCTGATGATCAAGATCCATTAGATCCATCACTCCTCATTAAGCCGGTTGAATATGCTTCCATGAAAGAGATTCATGCCATTGGAGAAGAAGAGGAAATTTTCTTCGATGCCATGCATGACTGATTTCCAAGAAGAGACTGCCAATGAAGACATTGTTGGTCCCTCCTAAAATTCTATCAACGTAGATTTAAATGGCCTTTGTGATGCTCTCTAAGAGTAAAGCCTTGAACTTCAAGTCCTTTATAGGAAGTTAAGCAAGATAGAAAGCAAACCTATCCTAAAAAGGAAGTGTAACTCCTCTTCTTCCTCTCATAAACTAAATATCGTTGAAAGGAAGCCATTTATCTTCAACGTTGTTGAGCCCCAAGTGAAAAGAAACAAGAGGGCTTACACACCTATACGCACTGCTTATGAAAGAGCCTTTGACATGCTCCTCGACAGGGGTATGATCAAGCCTCTTGAACCAAAGCCATTCGAGTCCCTTAAGAGAATTGAGAAATTCTATTGTAAATATCATTAATCTTGAGGTCATACAACTTAATATTGGTTCAGGTTCAAGGAATATATCCAAGGACTCATAGATGATGGAAAACTTTTCATCAACATCCCAGGAATGGACGCAAGTGGAATTTGGGATAATGATGCCAACATCAATGAAATTTAGGACAGTGACGATGAGGATGTATACCTCAAAGACATGGTTGAATCACCACTTTCCGCACTCACCCACTTGAAGATAATGATGATATTTGGGATGAGGACTCCCCAATCATTGTGCTTACAAGTTCTGGGAGAATACAACAACCAGCCACGACCGTGCCTACTCCTGCAATGCAACAAGCTCTAATACCCATCATAGAGGACAATGACATTGTCAAGCAGCTCAAAAATACTAAGGTGGAGATGAATGTTTAGAAACTTCTAGCCTCATCTCATGAACATAGAGTTGTAGTAATGGATGCTTTAGCAACAGTGGGAATAGATTCCGAGACTACTCTAGAGGGGTTGGCCAACTTCCTCACAAGTGACCTCCCTATTCCAAATAACTTGATCACCTTTTCTGATAAGGACATACCGCCGGAAGGTGATAAGCAAAACAAAGCCTTGAAAACCTCACAGTGGTGTGCAAAAGGATGAATGTGCTAATGATACTTGTAGACAATGGTTCAGCAATCAACGTTTTCCCACTTCGCACTGCCAGAATGTTGGGAATAAAGGATGAAGACTAGACTCCATCCACACATGGCATAAGAGCCTATGACAACACTCGTCGTCAAGCTCTTGGAACCATCACCATGAATGCCACTGCAGCAGTCATTGAACATAGCACCAATTTTCAAGTAGTAGATATCAAGGCTTCATTCAACTTATTGTTAAGACGCCCTTGGATTTATGACCTTAAGGTCGTCCTTTCATCTCTTCACCAACAAGTAAAGGCTATAGTTGGAGGAATTCCTATCACAATCGATGCATCCCCCATGAGAATCAAAGGGATTGACAAACCAATCATTCATGTGGAGCACGATGAGTATGACGAAGATTTGTGGGGCTTCAACGTTAAAGAGGTCTCTTTTATCGAAGAAGATGAAAAGACCCCTCTTGACTATAACCCCCACTCAAATTTCGTTATCAATGCTATTCTTAAGAGACAAGGACACTTTCCTGGAATGACTTTAGGAAAAAAGAAAGAAATAGCTCAGCGTATGAGACTATATAGCCTCCCTAAGAGGGACACTTTTGGACTTGGATTCAACCCAACTCCAGAGGACCTCAAGCGAGCCTTGAAAAAGTACAATACACGAAGAAGAGCTTGTACCCAGAAAGATGCAATGTTAATAGACCATACCCTCTCACTTTGAATGGACAATTTATAAAAGAGGGAAAAGACTACCCATGTAACGAATTCCTCGAACCACTTGTCAGGAACGGAATACGCCAGCCTGGGTTTGAAATCTTCTTGGATTGCAAATTTCTTGATGAGATCCCTGTTCTTATATATAAGGAACGAACCCCCCCATGCTTCGACTTTAATGTCATGGGTCTCCTCTTTGGATACGAGAAAGACAAGCCTAAGTGTATCGACGACAACTCTGCACTTATACAGAGTGTACTACAAAGTGAAGACTTCAACCCCTCCAAGCTCATCACTCTGGAAGAAGGACTACTCTAGGGATGGAGCAAGTCTGGGAGAGTAACTACACCAAGTGGAAGAAAGATATCTATAACCATGGGAGAAGGCCCCATATTTGATGAGTCTGAGTCTCAATTTGAATTTGAGTCTTCTATTGTCGAGTCTTCCAAGTCTTTTGTAGTTGCACCCCCTACTATTAAACCTAGCTTAGCATCTACCCCTAAAATAGTTAGTAGCTAGGTCCCCGTAGACCTTTCTCTTTTTGATGTAATGATTCAGGAATTTAATAACATGTCATCTTCTGCTTACTCCTCGTGTTATTCCCTTACCAAAGATAACGAGTATTGCTTTGCTAATAATGAAAATAACGAAGAAATAGTTAAAGCAATGGAAGCACTTTAGAATAAAACGGTAATAATCGAAGCAATTTTTCTTCTTGATTTCAATAGACCCGCAGCTGGTCTTATACCGTCTAGGGCATCTTTAAGCAATTTTTCTTCATAAATTGCTTTCAATAGACCCACAGTCGGTCTTATACCGTCTGGGGCATCTTTAAAAAATTTTCTTCATAAATTGCTTTCAATAGACCCACAGCCTGTCTTATACCGTCTGGGGCATCTTTAAGCAATTTTCTTCAAAAACGCTTGACCACCTGTCTTTTTTCTTCAGCTTTCAAAACACCCACAACCGGTCTATACCGCCTGTGGTATCTTCAAGCCACATTTTGGGAAAACGATTGAGTCTTTTTACAAATTTCAGTTGCTCTTCAAAGGGGTACATCCGGGCACCGTCTGGGGTATCTTCAAGCTTAAAGGAGTCAACCTCCTTCCAAGTTTTTTCACAACTTTAAGGTACCGTCTTTGCCCTTGCAACTTTTTTGAGTTTTTCCCGGTGGTATAGATTGTTAGAGAATAATGGAGTCACCCAACACACACACGGCACGACCTAGGGCAGTTGTCAACCGTTCACCGGACACGACAGAATCTAGGACTGGGGATGCCGTCTGGGGGTGGTTGGACCACCCTTACTCTTCTACGAATCCGACTGTCTTTGTTCATGTGCAGGATAGAATGGCTCGGACAAGGAAAACGACTGTTGACCCTGAGTACAAGTCAGATGATTCATCCGGAACTCCGGTTGATGATGCTCCTTATGACCAACCGGGCGTACCTAGCACGCTCGAAGATGAGATTCTTGAGGAATCCGAGAGCTCAGACGGTGAAGAAACCATCCAACAATCCGACTCTACTAAGTCGACAATGGAGCTGGATGCCCCTCAAGAGGACGAGGAGGCATATAACTGGCCTTTAATAAATAACCCAACGGAGGCGCACATGAGCGCCCGGGACGTTGTCAATTTAAATGCAACCTTCCCGGCATTTTTGGAGAATCGCCCGATAGGGGTCGGATGGGAGGTCGTTGTTCCGCCTGTGGAGGCATCCGTCGTCTGGGATGACGACTTGGACCACGCCAATGATTACTTCTGCTGCTATGAAGCGGCATTCAAATCCGGCCTCCGGTTCCCCCTCCACAACACAATCAAAGCCATTCTAAGGGGTCACGACCTTGGCGTCTGGCAGCTCACACCAAACTCTTGGGTGAACATTCTTGGGTACATATCCGCTTGTGAAATCTAGGACGTAACGCCTAGATGGGAGGCGTTTGCACATATGCACTATCTTAGTCGTGCCCCAGGCGGCTGGAATGCGTGGTACACATTGACCATGCATCCGGAGTACATGATGATGCTGGAGAAGCCGTCTAAGTGGACCAGCTGGAAGTGCAAATTTTACATGGTCTCTTCCCCTCCTCCGGCTGTGAACCACCGGTTGCATCGCTATAATAAACATCTGGCTCTATTGGGAAAGAAGTGTGCCCTCCCCAAGATATCGGAGAGGTCTTGGGATTAAATTATGGAGCCGAGCCTTTTCAAGAAGACTACCCTGCCTCTAGATGATGGGACACAAGTCATTGTCCCTAAATTCTGGGTCCCTCATCCAGACTGGTTTAAAAACGAGGCGTTCCTTTCCGCCTACGGTCTTAGCACCTTTTGGAGCAAACGTACGTGAATTTCTTAACCGGCATCTTACGCCGCCTGTATGGTGTTTGAATGATCTCTAACTTTATTTTTCCTTTTTGCAGAGAAAGGACTCGAGATGGTTCCTCCCAAAAAAACTCCGCCTAAGTCAGCCGCTGAAATTCGGAAGGAGCAGCTTGAGAAAAAGAAGGCTCAACTGGCGGCCAAAGGTGATGGGGAAGCATCGGTTGATCTTTTTACTATCCGTATGAATTGCAGCCCATTTTAATACTAACCGGTTGTTGTGCTTTCTTTCGCAGACGGGGAGCCAAAACGTCCCTCGGTCCTAAGGCAAATGCTAAAGAGGCCAGGAGAGGAGCCCGCCCAACCTTTTTCTCAAAGGCGGAGGGTCCTGCCTGCCCCTGCCCCTGCCCTGCCTCTATTAGAAGACAACCGGCTCTTGAGAGGCCTACTTCAGCAAGCAAGAGCCTACAAGATCTGGGCTTGGGCTCAGGGCCGGCTGAGGCCAAAGCTAGGGAGCTTGAGGTTCCCCCTAGCCGGGTGCTTGTTGTTGCATCCGACTCTAATGCGGCTGGGTTGGTCATAGGACGCTTGAGAGGTCGGTCTGTGTAAACCACCACCGAATGTGCCAAGAAGTAAGGCTTCAACTTCTTGATTGCCATGAACAGGGCGAGACCAAAATTTTCAACCAAGGGTTACTGTAGCTCAGCATTTCGGAGAACATGGTTAATTAAATAGACCGGGAGCTGTATGTCATCTCTCTCAGCTAGGATAACAACACTTGAAGCATGATCTGAGACGGCCAAATACATTTAGAGAACCTCTCTTGCTAGAGGGCTGACCAGCCATGGCAAAGAGTGAAGGTGCTCCTTCAATTTTTAGAATGCCGCCTCACCATTCTCCCCCCATTCAAATCTAGTCTTCTTCTTGATTGCCTGGAAGAAGTAGAGGCACTTGTCACCTGATCGGCTTAGGAATCTCCCCAATGCCGCCAGACAACCGGTAAGCTATTGGACTTCTCTGACAGTGCCGAGTAACTTCATGTCAATCACCGCCTGCACTTTTTCCGGATTGGACTCTATTCCCCTTTGATCAATCAAGAATCCCTGAGTGACTTCATGTCAAAGACGCACTTTTGGGATTAAGCTTAACCTTATGCCGCCTGAGGGTGGTGAAGGTTTCACGGAGGTCAGCAAGGTGATCCGTCTGGAGCATAGATTTGACTATCATGTCATCAATGTACGCCTCTACATTCCTCCCTATTTGATTAATGAAGACTATATTAATCATCCACTAGAAGGTAGCAGGCGCATTCATCAGCCCAAACGACATGACCCTATAACAGAAGAACCCTTGATTAGTGACTAATGCCGTCTTTTCTTGATCTTTTTTCCACAAGGGTATTTGATGGAAGCCTGAGTAGGCGTCCATGAAGCTCATCAAGGCATGACCGGCTGTAGAGTTGACCAGACTATCAATCTTTGGAAGTGGATACTATCCTTCGAACATGCCTTGTTCTGATCCGTGTAAACAACACACATCCGCTAGGTCCCATTCGGCTTTTTGACAAGGAGGACATTGTCTACTCAATCCGGGTAGTAGCATTGCCGAATGAACTCGGCAAGTAGCTTCTTGACCTCGGCGGCTGCCGTTTGAGATCTTTCCTTGCCGTGGTTCCTTTTATTTTGCCTAACTAGCTTCTTTTTTGGATCCACGGCAAGTTTGTGGATAGCAAGATCCGGCTAACGCTTGACATCTCTTCCACTTCAAAGGCAAAGATGTCTTTGAATTGCTTCAGCAATTGGTGCAAGTCTGCATCCAACTTTGCAAAAGCAACCGTCCCCACTGTTACGGTTCGTTGCGAACGACTGTCATCTAGAACAATATCAATATATTCACCAGCCGGCTGGGGACGGAGATCCTCTGATCGTTCCCGATCAGTGATTGATGTTGCTTCTCTTTTTTTAACGGCCACCAGGTGGTCCGCCTTTCTCTTTTTGCCGGTTGCCTTGGGAGAATGCGCGGCTTCCTTGAAGTCATCAAGGTCGATGGGCTCCTCGCCTTGGCCGGCTGCGGCCATAGTAGGCTTGACGTTTGAGAGGTAACACTCCCTAGCCGTCTTCTGATCCCCGTTCAGGGAACCCACTGACCCCTCATCCCTCTCAAACTTGATCAACATGAGGGATGGGATGATGACAGCCTTAGAATCGTTGAGGGTTTGATGGCCCAGAATCAGATTGTAGGCAGTCAATTCCTCAACTACCAAAAACTAGACGACCATGTGTCGCCTTTCCCCCTTCTCTCCTAGCCAGATGGGTAGGTTAATCCTCCCCACCGGATGTACCACTCCTCCCCTAAAGCCGACCAGGGGGTGAGAAGCCTTGTGCATGCTGCTAGTCTTGTACTTGAGTTTTTCCAAGAACTAGTAGCTGATCTGGTTAGACGAACACCCGGTATCGATGAGCATCCGGCCCACTCGTTGGTTGGCAATCTTGCATTCGATGACAATTAGGTCATCATGAGGCCGCTTGACCTTGCCCCGATCCTTCTTAGAGATGAGGACCTCATGGAAGGTGACTTTCGACGCCTAGACCTTATCCATTGAGTTGACCAGCTTCCAGATGTTGTCCTTGGTACCCCGGACGGTAGGACCACCGCCCGCAAAACTGCCTGCTATGGTGAAGATGTGCTCTTCATCAGTGTCAGAGCTCACAGCCGGCTTCTTGAACGGTTGTCCATTTTTGGTTTTGGGATTACCCTTGGACTTCACCATGTAGGACTTTAAAGCCCCTTCATCAGCCAGACGGTCCAATAGCCGCCTGAGGCCATAGCAACCATTGGTGTAATGGCCAACATCCTCATGGAACTCATAGTACTTGCTCTTGTCCCAGCTGTTGATGGGACTCTTCATTGCTGCCGGTTTTTCAAGGGTCAACCAGTCTTTGATCTCCATGAGGATGGAGGAGCAGTCCTTGTTGAACTCATACTTGGGGACGTACGGCTTCAACTTTCTCTTTTTCTTCTAGGCTGGCTGACTAGAGCGATCCGCGCCCAGACTTCTTTTCTTTTCTTGCACTCTTCTTGTTTTGCCGGCTGAGCAGACCGGCTCACTTTCCTGTTGGACCTTCTAGGTTCTGACGAGTGCTTGATGGCATAGAGCTCCGTCGCCTGTATATAGGCTTCGGCTTCCATCGCCTCTAATGCACCCGGCTGGCAGATTGCCAAACCATCACTGGGCTATGCCCTTCAACGTTGTCAAGAAGCATTGGCACCAGGCGGCGTCTTCCAACCCCTGTAGGTACATGAGGTTGGTGCAAGCCATTAGGTGGTCTTCCGAGTTGGTGGTACCGTCGTAGGTATCGACCAACACATTCTTAAACTTGGCCGGCTAAACCGCCTCAGTTATCTCCCTGGAGAACGCCGACGGCTGTTCCCCAAGGTTTAGTAGCCGGAGCTGCCAGTCCATAGGCTGGACCTACGGTGCTGCCGGACCCCCAAAGAGGGCTGGCTGCATATATGGTGATACATATGGCATGTATGGTTGTTGGGGCACATACGGAGTCGGCTGGATAATCTGAGGGTTAGTGCGTGCGGACATGCCGCGTGACTGACTCTCTTAGTTTGTCTCCGAATACTTCATTGAAGTATTGCGGAAACTGTTTGGGTAATTCGACGTTGAGGCCGACTCAGAAATTTTTTGACTTCTCTTCTCTTGGATGAACATTTGGGCGTCAGAGTAAGCCTTTTTTGACCCATCCGGCTGAACTTGCCGGATGGCCTTCCTTTGCCCTGATTCAGGGAAACGAAGTCTGGAGAGGTCGATCCGGGGCCCATCCGTCCCCTTTAGTTTAGGGTGAGGAGTAGGCACTCGGTCTTTGATGTGCTTCTTCCCGGAGGGAGAAGGCTTCTTGGCTGACTGACCCTTGTTGGAGCCAGTTGACTTCTTTATTATATTTTTAATTTTCCCTTTGAAACTCGTCATGAATTTCATGAGCTCATCTCTTGTGACGGGGTTTGTACCCTCCGCCGCCTAGGGTTGCCCAACAGACTTGTCGGCTGGGTTGCTGGGACAAGCTTTGTCTTTGCCCCGTTCCCTTGTTTCTTTGGAACGGGTGCGCCTTGTTTGGAATGACCCGTCTGGGGTCACATAGGTGTCGACCTCATAGTCGTCACCACTATCCTGATCCGTATGGACCTCAGGTGCGGCCGTAGGCCACGTGCCCTCACCATGTGGTACAGAATCGGATGTCATCTCTGAAGTACTTTCCCCACAGACGGCGTTAAATGTTTCGGGGTTTTTGGAGTCCCTCGGGAGAGTAACAATACTGGGAATGCGCGCCGACCGTCTGTACCTACAAAACCACGAAGCTCCGATTGGGTGGAGTTCCGCCTCCGACGATCAAGTTAGAACGTCTCCAGATATATAAAAGTGCGGAAAGTAAATGGATTTCCTCTCTGATTCAGAGAGAATTCTGCAATTAATATTGCTCGGTTTTCGTGTTTGTATATATGAATCAGTAATAAATGAGGATTTTCCTCTATTTATAGCAGAAGAGGATTTGTTCCCCTATTAGGGTTACAGTGCCACCTGTCAGCATCCGATTGGATCCCATTGAGCCTCTCTAGGGCTGACACATGTCAGCTTGCTATTAGGCCACGTGGCATAGGGTAATTTTACCCCAAACACCAAGTATAAGCAGAGAAATTGCTCAACATAATATACCGCCTATTCTTGGAATGAAACCTATAAAACAAAAGTTACGTCGAATGAAACCCGACGTAGCACTTAAAATAAAAGAAGAAATTCAAAAACAAATAACTGCAAGTTTTATATAGGTGTCAAAGTATCCAAAATGGGTCGCTAATGTTGTACCGGTTCCTAAGAAGGATGGTAGAGTAAGAATGTGTATCGACTATAGGGATCTCAATAAGGCATGCCCAAAGGACGATTTCCCTCTACCACACATCAAGATTCTAGTAGATAACACAGCCAATCACGCACTTCTCTCCTTTATGGATGGGTACGCAGGCTACAGCCAAATTTTCATGGCGGAAGAATGCATGGAAAAGACTACCTTCATAACACCATGGGGCACTTACTGCTACACGGTGATGCCATTCGGGTTGAAAAACGCGGGTGCCACGTACCAAAGAGCAGCAACTGCCTTAGTCCATGAAATGATGCATAAAGAAGTCAAGGTGTACGTGTATGACATGATTTTAAAATCTAAGGATCGCCCTGGTCACCAAATAGCCTTGAGAAAATTCTTCGAAAGGCTTTGTAAATACAACATGAGACTAAAATCTAGCCAAGTGTTCATTCGGGGTTACATTAGGAAAACTTCTAGGCTATGTCATTAGCTCTAGAGGAATTGAAATAGACCCCAATAAAATCAAGGCTATCATGTCAATGCCGCTGCCCAAGACCAATAAGCAAATTCGAGGATTTATTGGCCGGTTGCAATACATAAGCAGGTTCATATCAAAACTCACCATGGTGTGTGAACCAATATTCAAGAAACTCAAGAAGAATGTGCCAGTGATATGAGACTATGAGTGCCAAGAAGCCTTTGATAAGATCAAAGCCTACCTTGCAAATCCTCCTATACTAGCGCCAGCACTACTAAATATTCTTCTTCGTCTATATCTAATAGTCACCAAAGAAACAATGGGGGCTATGCTCACACAAGAAGTGGAAGGCAAAGGGAATTCCATCTACTATTTAAGTAAAAAGATGCTTATTAGGTTTGCTACACACCACTTGAGAAGTTGTGCCTCGCACTTGTGTGGGCCACAACGAAGCTATGGCATTACATGCTCGTTCATACAGTCCATGTGGTATCTTGAATGGATCCTCTCAAGTATCTCTTTGAGAAATAATCCACACTTAATGGAAGGATATCAAGATAGATAGTCAACTTAGCTCAATTAGACCTAAGGTTCATGCCTCAAAAGTCCATCAAGGAATCCGTAGTCTCTAATTTCTTGACAGACTTTCCAATTGAAGACTCAAAATCAGTGCAAGAAAATGACTTTCCAGATCAAGAATTAATGGTCACTGAGGAAGACACTTGGACACTATACTTTGAAGGTTCATCTAACCAAAAAGGATGTGGCGTAAGAGTCCTATTAGTTTCACCCAAAGAAGAGCATGTCCCAATCTTAATAAAGCTTGACTTTGACGTCACCAACAATGCTGCAGAATGTATGTGTGGTAGGCCTCGAAACAGCATTAGCACTAGGAGTTAAGAAACATCAAATATTTGGAGATTCATCCCTTATCATCAACCAAATTTCCAAGAGGTGGAAGGTGAGGAGTGAAAGCCTAGCCCCTTATCAAACCTACTTGGAAACTCTCATTGATCAACTCGAAAAGGTAGAGTACACATACCTACCAAGAGAGGAAAACCAATTTGCTGATGTCTTGGAAAGAGTAGCCTTGATGGTTAGAATTCCTAAGGAAATTGAGCAAATGCCTCTAACCATGGAAAAAAGGCATAAGCCTACCTATGTTCAAGTTATTGAAGATGAAGAGGAAATACAAGAAGATAAAGAAGAACCATGGTTTACAAACATTCTTAACTATGTCACCAAAGGGGAATATCCACTTAATGTTGATAATAGAGCGAAACGTGCCTTAAGACTCTTAGCCTTACAGTTCGTACTCGTAGAAGGTGAACTTGACAAAAGGGTACCTAAAGGTAGAGCTCTCCTATGCGTAGGCAAAAAAGAAGCTCAAAAGGCTATGGGAATTATCTACGAAGGAGCATGTGGAACACACATGAATGGTAAAATTCTAGTCCAAAAGGTCATGCGACAAGGTTATTATTGGACTACCATGAAGAGAGATTGCCATCAATGTGTGAAAAGATGTGAAAAATGCCAAATATATGCCAATTTGCAACATGTTCCAACTTCTCTTCTTTACACTTACACTTCACCATGGCCATTCTCAACTTGGGGAATAGATATCATTGGAAAGATCACTCCCCCCTAATTAGTAGGCCATGAGCATATTCTCGTTGCCATAGATTATTTCACTAAGTGGGTTGAAGCGGCATCTTACACAAAACTCGCTGCCAAACATGTTGCATTCTTCATCGAAAGAAACATCATATGCAGATACGGAGTCCCACATGAAACGATAAGTGATAATGGACCTCACTTTCAAGAAGAGTGTGAAGACATACTTAAAAAGTATGGTATCCAACATCATCACTCTTCTCCCTATAGACCTCAAGCAAATGGTGGAGTAGAGGCAGCAAAAAAAAACTTGAAGACAATCATCGAGAAGATGACAGAAAATTACAAAGATTGGCTTGAAAAATTCCACTTTGTCCTTTGGGGTTATCGCACGTCAATCCGCTCGTCCACAGTACAACCTGTAAAGCTAGAAATACCTTCCTTGTGCGTAGCATTGGAAAGTAAGGTTGATGTGTTTGAATGGACAAGTGCTCGATATGAAGAGCTAGTTCTACTCGATGAAAAGCGGTTGGAAGCCTTGCATCATATCCATTGCTACCTAAACCGTATGGCAAGACACTTCAATAAAAAGGTCAAGACAAGAAACATCAAGGAAGGAGACTTGGTGTTGAAAGCACTTAGAAAAAATGTTCTGGATCCAAGGGATAAATTTAGGCTAACTTGTTTGGACCATATATCGTCAAAACCATCCTATCTGGAGGCGCAACTAAGTTAAGAGATATGGACAATAATGAATTTTCAAATATGACAAACTTAAGAAGTTCTACCCATAATTCAATGTGTTCCGTACTCAAGAGAGCTACATTTGGCTTGATTCCTTAATAAGGATACATAGGCAACCCTTCCGTAAGGTGCGGCCACTTTAAATATTAAAAATTCCGCCTTTGAACGCATGAAATTAATACATAATCGCAAAAATTCAGCATCACAGTAAATAGAATCCAACGTGCCGCAATAGGACCATCGCGCCTCGAAAAAATTGTTCTTTCTTTGGGGGAAGCTACGATTAATTGCGACAGTTCCAAATTAGAAATAATGTTAAATTAATAATTGAAAATTAAATTATTGATGATTTAAAAGCTTGGAAATAAAATTAACTTAGAATTAAAATTTATCTAATAAAATTAAAGGCAAAGCAATACTCTAAGTCTAATCTTCCTTTTCCTTTCGAGCCTTCTTCCAATTCTTGTCCATGTCTTCTTCCTCCCCTATATCCTTGACCAAGAGTGAACCCTTAGAAGAGCGAACTGGAACCTTATAGGAAGAAGTTTCCCCAACTTTCTTCTCAACCCAAGTCTTGTCTTTCTCTATAGGAGAAGCTTTCCTCTTCCCTTTGCCCTCTAGAACACTTTTCTTCTTAGGCATAATATGAGTGTTGAATTCAACTCTTGAACCAAGACGATCTTTAGGAGGAGCCTTCTTGTCCCCTAGGTGGTCTTTTATGTTACTCTTCTCTGCACCTTTAGAGTTTGAGTTTCGAATCTTATTTTGTCCTTTCGATCTCGAGTAAGCAACCATTGTTTATACTCCCTAGACAATGGAGGAGGGACTCTATCAGATACAACAGCCCATAAGGGTCTACCATACCAGTAATCGTCAAACCTTTCAACATTCTAACATACAAAATATTAATAAGGGCGATAATCATCACAAGAAGGAATGGTTTGAGCAAGTCTGTACTGCCTCATTACTCTAGAAGGGTATTAAAAGGTCAACTTTGATGAGCTTGGAACACGACAAAAAGTTTGAGTATTGACTCCAATCATCTTTTTTATCTTCCACCAAGGCACAACCCACTTGATGGAGAAGTCGCGAGCTTCAAATATTTTGCTCCACTCCCAACGTCCCATCTTTATGGAAAATCGCTTCTTCCTTCTCACAAGACAGTTAGGAGTGTATTTCTCAATATTATCAGGAGGACTGATTAATCCAAGTCTTTCCATTAGCCAAATCTGCAAGGATAAAAATAACTTGTTATTACACTACAAAATTAAATATTTTTTATTTCCGTAATTAAGAGTATTGATTTTCTATTTGTAATAATGTTAGAGATCCTCGAATTGGTGTTTTGGGATCCTTTTTCAATTCATCTAAAATCATCATTGTTTCTTTAGATCCATCGCGCCGCGCGAACGAACCATCGCGCCGCGATAGAATCATTTGTCGCGCCGTGATGGAACCCGATGTCAGCGATAAAAAAGCGCGTTCTGATTAATTCATTGATTTGATTTTGATTTGAATTCGTACTTTGATTATCCGGATTTGATCCAATTTTTTTTCATTTTTCCTACCTTATCCAAATTATTATTCACCTTTTCCTATGATGTCTCAACCTTTTTTGATTTAATCGTAATTGATTTGGAATTTCATTTTTAGGAATTTCAAGTTAATTAATTGCGAACCTTTTTTTCCCCATTTTTCTTTTATCATTTTTTCTTTTAGGGGAGAAAGTCGGATATCCTCTAATGATAATAAATATGACGGATTTTTTTTGCAAAATTTGTCACAAAATCACACACTTACATGCACATAGAATGAATAAAGAGTACATAAAATAGATAAAGTTTAAACAAATAGAGTCTAAAATATACATATGTACATAAGTGTCAATAAATGTATAATACACCAATAGCAAAGTCCAAATATAGTCCAAAGAAATAAAATAATGCACGAAAGCTAGGGCGCTAGAGGACGAGGCTCTGAAGAGATGCCCATCGCATCATAGAAATACGTAGACTGAGGAGTCAACACCTGACCGAAATCGGCATCGCCCGTCGTGGGAATCACGATCGTATGGCCAGCCCACGGAGTAAACTGCGGATCTCCCTGAGACTCGTGCTGCTAAAAACTCCCACCAGCAGAGGGAGTAGGCCTACGATGCAGTGACGACAAGCCGACCTCATACATCCCACCACCGAACTAAGAAGATAGATCGGCCGCAAACGCGTTTGGGACCACGTGAGACTGTACCACTGGAGCACCATAAGCGCGTGGGCGCATATCCGTCGATGAGGACCCGTGACTAGGGCTGTCATCATCTCATCCTCCGCATGACCAAGAACCTCCCGCATGCCTGGAATCTTCAACGAGGTGCGCCGACGCCGTGCTCCCACCTCTCTTGAGCCCTTTGGCCTCGAACAATTACGTGGCCGAGGACAAAGATGAAATAAAAAAAAAAAAACAAACAAAGAAATACAAGTTAGTCATCAAAAAAGAAAAAATAGATAAACAAGTAAAAATACATGAAGACATACCCGCACAACATCCTCCGTACGTCGACATGACGCCCGTTGGCTTCACCTCACTAGTGATATCGACAGATGTCGAGAGAAGTTGCCATCTGCAATACCAACTCTCTAGAGAACTGCAAAAATCAAAAGAGATTAGAAAACAAGATGATGTATGCACAAAATAACGGAAAAAATGGAAACGCATCCATCTCTAAGAGCAAGGGATGGATCACTCCACCATCCGCCACTCCTTCGGGGCTGGAGGGATCGTCTCCTCAATGGGACCATGAACCCTTGATAGCGGATGGACAGACATGGAGGCACAAACTCCACAGGCACCTTCTGCTCCTATAAAATGATCCAACAATTAAACACCGTTAGGGGCTAAAGAAAAGATGAAATGACCGATAAAGATTTACAAACCTCCTCATGGTAAGGTGGACGAGCTAGTCAAGGGAGCAACTCCTCCTCATAAGTGCGGTCCGGGTAGATGTGCCTCCATCAATCCTCGCCTATGACACCATCTATAACATGCAGCCAGAGCCTCTCAAGACTGATCATCTAAGAAGGAGGATCCGAAGGGCCCAGAGGAACGTTTGAGGAGTGCTGAATGGCCACTTTCTCACCCAGGTACCACACCACCTGGTAGGTACCCCAGAAAAAACGCCTCTCGGCTGTGTACTGAAAGGCTAGACGGAAATCACCCAAATCAGCCCATGGACGATAGTGAACGACAGGGCACTACAATAAAAATGTATAAGTCAAGAACTCATGATAAAGCCTAAAGAATTGAGAAATAAGGAATGTCCTTACGTTAAGAATATCAGCCTTGACAGCGGCTGCAAAAGTCAAAACGACACGGCGGTCCTGCCAGCTGGCAGCTATAGGGAGCCCTCTAGCCCGAGGCCTCACCGGAGCCAACAAAGGAATATACTTGTAGGGCCAGACCTGCAAAAAGCCGAGAAAATCTATGAATCGATAAACATCAAGACTTGAGCTAAAGTGATAAGAATAGAGGAAGATATACCTCTACGACCTTCCAAAGACCGGAAACAGAGATCTCCGACCTGTAATGCGGATGACGACATCCCATCTGCAGCCCTAGAAGAAGGTCAACATATCCATTACTGGCCCAGTTGTACATCTTGACTCGCTGAAGGTCGCGCAACGTAGGTAGATAGCGCATCAGAGCACGACTTCCCCTGTCAAGAGAACAAAAATGTAAACTCTCTGCTCCGGCGTAGTCGCATCATCAATGAAAGCATCCGCTAGCATTCGAGTACGAATTGTCCTCATACTCGAGGCTTTATCCCGGGCCTTAGTAGCGGCGCTATGTACAATCGAACCTAGAAGATCTGCAATCTCTAGAGAAGCCAGCGTATAGAGCTCATCCACAGGAACTAGAGCCGGGCGAAACTTGAGACCACTAATAATAGAAAAGTCGAATGGGGTGATGGTCATCTCACCCCACGGAAAGTGGAAGGTGTTCATGGTGTCCCAGAGAAACTCTAGGGCACCCCGAACAATGAAATGGCTCTCCCGGAAAGATTAGAAGGTCGCGGAAACTCGCAGAAGGGGAACTCCCAAAGCACTCTGACCGCCTCGTTCCCAACAATGTATTGTCGGTACAAAGACGGAATGGTGTCGTTTCCCAAAACATGGCAACGTACGCGCTCCTAGCAAGACCTAGAAGAACTCGCTGGGAGATGTGGTGAACCGGTTGAAAAGCTAAGGTGTGCTCATCCTACTTAGGGAGAGACCACGTCCGGCTATAGAATCGTCGCCTCCTACAGGCTCGTCCTCTCGGTGAGACGAGCGGGAACGCAAACCGAAACCTCGAAGTCGAGCCATACTATTTATTGTTGGCATAAAAACAGTAAATTAAGTGTTCTATAGTATCTAAGTTCACCTAGCCGCATGATACTATGTTTGTCAAAAACAGAGTACAAAAATGGAAAAACAGAGCATGATTTTGATTCGCACAACAACAAAGATTTTGAGCACCAAAAGAATTTGTTTCAAGTTTATGATAAATATTGCAACAAGTTAGGCACAAAGAGCAAGAAAAATCAAGTAAAACAAGCTACATTGTACTCACGAATCTAGATTGTTCAACAACGGAAAAATGCTTGTTTCTTCACCAAATCAAGCTATTGTAGTCTCAAATTGTTCACAAAGCAACATATAAACACATACAAGCAATTTTATGACAAGAATTTTGATAATAATTCAGCGTACAAGGAAAGCACATTTTTGATTTTCCGGAAAAACGCAAAATAAATGCTCGAAATTCACTCAAAGCAAGAAGAGGTTGAGTAAAATTTACATTGATCGATGTATTGGAGTGAAAATGCAACTGTTTGAGACAAATTTGAGTAAATTTGGTTGAGAAACGACCAAGAACGAGGGCTTTGAAATTCCTCGGCGACGATGAGCAAAAATGACCAACCACTAAAATGGGGAAGAAGAAAGGTTTAAATTCGAGAAAATGCAACTTCATTGCGGTGCAATAGATCTATCACGGCGCGATGAGCCTAACGCGGTGCGATAGACCTGTCGCCACATATGGTTCTGATTTTCTCCTGCGACAGCTTTTGTGGGTCCCACAATTTGAATTGTTGGTCCATGATTATCCATTTGAGCTTCTTGATATGTAATTGAGCCTTTGAGCCTCATAAAGAGCGTTTAAATATTTAATTTAATTAGTAATCAGCTCGATTACAGTTTTGATTGATGATCGGCCCGGTGACGATCACCTTGTTGATTAATTGAGTACGCCTAAGCATTGGTTGAGCACATTGGAGTACGCCTAGCATTGGTTGAGCACATTTTAATACGCCTAAGCATTAGTTAGAGATTGAACATAATCACAAAGAATTCCTAGGTTGGAAGATTTCTACATAAATCATTTTGAAGCTCGGTAAAATCTTAAGGAATGAGGTTTTACGGTAGAAATTCTAAGGAGAGAGAAGTTACCACTTCCAAGGAGTGAAGGCAAGAAGATTGGAAGATGGCTCAAGGAGTAGTGGTCTTTGAAAACATTCCCTAAGATATGGAGGTTGTCCCTCTTTGATTTGAAGACGGCTCAAGGAGTAGTGGTCTTCGACAACATTCCCTAGGATGTGGAGGTTGTCACTTTGGTTTGAAGATGGCGAAGCACAACAATCTTCCACAACATCCCCTAAGATGTGGAGATTGTCATTTTAATTTGAAGATGGCAAAGCATAGCGATCTTCGATGACGCTCCCTTAGATGAGGAGGTTGTCAAACAAAGAAAAGTTGATGCAACAAATTGATGTCACCTAGAGACGTGTGCTTGGCAAAACCCAGATACGCGTTTCTTTACTCCTTTATTTGTAAAATTAACATTTTCTGCAGGTATCGGCGTTAAAAAGAGTGATTTATGATTGCAGAACGTTCTTAATCATTCTCCGTCCCTATCGACTTACTTTGACTTTTGTTTTCGAAACTTACGTTTCTCCAAACTCAATCAAAGTTGGGTCTTCTGTAGACACCTGATTGTGTCTTCCCAAAAAACCAAACCTAGTGATGAGTACCTTTCACATCTTTGATTATCGAGTTCGGTGAAGAGTTGAAGAGTCTCATGCATTTCCCTTTAGACTTGACCATTTCTAACCTTTCCTTAAACGTTTTAAACCAAAATCATTCATTTCATGTCTACTTTATAAAGACATCCAAACTAGTCTATTTTGGTCCATGATCTCGGTCTAATTATTGTATAGTTGGATGGGATTTGAAAAGAGCTTTCCAATGATATACTATAAGTCCAAATTCAACTTATAACGACGAAGTTATGGCCAAAATACTAAACCGAGTCGGAACCATGCCTTACTCAATCCTAATCCTAATCCTGGTCAAAATAGACTATGTACGGATATTTGGTTAACCTAATCCGAGTGAGAATCAAAATCTGTACGGATTCTATTCTTTCAAAACCATCGCTGAGAGACAGCACTATTGTGCCGCGATAGACTGATCACGCAACAATGGACATGTCACGCCGCGATAAGAAGTATTTTACTCCAAGTCGGATTCTGACTCTTTTATGATCCTTCGACCCTCTTTTTCCTTATAAACAGAGGTTGTATCACCCTGTTTTCATTCACGAACAATCATCATCAATACCCTCTCTAATATTCCCTTTCTCTCACTCTCTTTCTTCATGTTCTTAGCCTAGCCTAAACACACCCTAAATACACATCCTTGATACTCTCATTGGTTAAACACCATACTTCCTTCACGAGATTCGAATACTCCTAGCCATCCTCGACGTTGTCTTCGACCTCGACGTGAAAGGTTGATAGTTCTGAGGGTTTGGTCCCAAATCTATATTTCAGTTCATATTTGATTTATTTATTTGATTTAATCTTTTTTAAAGTTTACTAACGTGTGTATTATTTTGATAGAAATAAATAAAAGCCTTCAAAGTAAGTAATTAGATTACTTAATTATTCTTTTGATATAGAAATCATGCTTAGAATCTTATTTTAATTCCTAGTATCATGTTAGGATGTTAATTTCGATTCCTAATATCATGTTTAGGGTGTTAACTAATATTTTTAATATCATGTTCCTAGTATCATGTTTAGGTTAAAGCTTTGATCTTGATTATTAGTGACATGCTAGGATTTGTTATACATCCGTTTAATATCATGCCTAGGATCTTGCTAATAATGTTTTGATGGTATTATTATGATGATAATTGTTGTGTCAATTATATGTTGCTTAATTATTCATGATTGATTGTTATTTCTTGATCACGCCCCTTCTTGCAAGATTAAAGGGAATTCGTACTTGAAATCACGCCTAATAAGATAACTAATAATTTGAATATAGGCTAATATGATTTTATTTCAAGTGATCACCAATAATAGATTTATTGTGCATTAATAATCAACCAACGTAGATTAAATATGCTTAGGATTAATTTGTTGTATGTATGTTGGTTGAAAAACGCACATGAATATCGTAAGAATTAAGTAGAGGCCGATTTAGGGCGGGTTCAATTTCTTTTAGGTTGGATTCGTACCATTATCCTTGAATATCCATCCATGGTTCCGGACCACTGTGGAGTTAGCGTTTTCCGTGATCGTGAATGGGGTGTAACCTTCACACACGTGAACGATTTACAAGTTCCTAAAACTTGTTGGAGACTCTTCCATCTCTAGCTTCTTTCCCTTTGGACGCCACCATGCTTAAAAACATGATCACAGTGGGGCTCTAAGTTGAGTTTAAAAAAT
Source organism: Chenopodium quinoa (assembly GCF_001683475.1). NCBI lineage: Eukaryota > Viridiplantae > Streptophyta > Magnoliopsida > Caryophyllales > Amaranthaceae > Chenopodium > Chenopodium quinoa. Next base: position 2,448,325 of record NW_018745675.1, on the reverse strand, counting down.
TTCCTATAATTAGCATAGAATTTCTATACTTTAAGGAGGTCTTAAAGTAAGTCTTGAGTTGTGTATATGCCAATACATTTAGCAATGTGATAATGATATGTATTACATTCTATGTGTGTATTTGTGAAATACTTGTGTTGAGATGTTTTACAAATTTATAAGAGAACGTTTGAGTGGATTAACCTTGCTTCATCTTTTCAAAGTATCTTGCCTGGTACGAAGATTGTGGAATGCACTACCTTTCGGGGAAAAATATTTGGAATTTTCTGAAAGCAAGTGTATGTTGGTGATTGTTGAAATTTGTTCACTAACGTGGCTATGTAATTTTCAAGGATCATATTTGATTGAGTAAGATTCAAGTTGTGAATATGTCTCGTTGATTCATTCGTTTAAAGATGAACGTGACATAATTTCCTAATTATTTGTGCATACAAATCAAAGTTGATTTTGATAACATGCTAGCTTTCCTTATTGGAAAAAACATTCTAGCAAAGAGATTTGTGCACTATGATAAGGGAATGAAGGACATGAGTTGTGACGACCATTGATAATTTGTTGAAATGTCGAGGGGGATAGGCCTTAAGCCCACATGGAAAAATAAATGTATTATTTTCCTATCCTATGGCATGTGTTATATAATTCTTGGTTGAGGTTTAGTCTCTTTGAGCTCTTAATGGATTAATAAACTAATTAGGGTTGTGTTATTTGAGACGCACTTGATTGATCCACCGTTTAAGGTTGAGTCTTTACACTATTAATGAATCCAAATGTTTGAGTGGACGCACTACAACTTTGGAATCACCGTTGTTTATGATTGTTGTGAGGTTGAGCATTAAGCTCTTAATGAATCCATGGTCTTTAGGAGGGTTAATAGCTACAATGTAGAATTTGTTTAGTTCTTATGAACATGTCTTAACCCTATTGACTAATTACTATCGAGAGGTGCTTGTGATTCAACTATGTGGTTATGAAGACTAGCCATCTTCTACGAAAAACTTAGGCGGATTTCCTAGAGCATCCACCAGACCTAAGGTGAATATGCTTGGCTATAAAAGAGCATATCTCTTTGCGGATTTCAAGTAAATTTTGGAGAAAGGTATGTGATGTGGGGGTCTTGAATTTCTTTGAGTTTCAAGGTTAGTCCATTCCTTGATCAAGAGTCTGAGGGTTTCAAGGTTTTTCCACCCTTCGTATTCTTGTAATTCATTGCCTCATTTCACTAAGCGCTAGATTTCAAATTACATATGTAATTTCTAAGTGTTATGTACTAATATTCTCTTATGCCTAATTTGTTGCTTTTAATTATTTTTTAGCCTTTTTTCCCTATCTTTAGTGGGGGATTGTTGTGTTAAAGGAAGGAAAACAAAGATTACATTCATAAACATCAAGAAGAAGGAATATTTTTGTGAAGATCCCTTATGCCCTGGCTACCAGGGCGAGCCCCCCATGTAGGGCAGAAAAGGGCAAAAATACGATTTCAAGAAAATGGGGAAATCCCAAGTGCCCGGGAAGACAGGGCAAGCTCTCTAGGTCGGGCGCGAGCAACAACGTTTGGCTGGGCTTGCTCGCTCGGTCGGGCGTGGCCATGCTTGGTAGGGCACGTGGGATTTCCAAGTTTTTGAATGTCTCTTTGCCATCTTCTTGGATTCCTTTCTTGTTCTCTTTTGATTCCTTGTAACCCCCACATTTAAGAAGATGATTAAGGTGATTAAATCTTCATATTTATATGATTTATTCACCCCTCATCGATGCTTGAGATTCTTCTATGATCTTCCACGTTCTTCCATCCTTCTCTATAAATGGAAGATTCAATATTTGATTTTGATATACTTGAAAATACATCAAACACAATAGCTTAAACACATTCTCTATTGGGCATAAGTTACTTGATTCCAACCTCCCACCTAAAAGTACCTTTGAGTGGAAGTGGTGTGTTAACCTTAGGGAACGTGCCGACGAATACAATTGGGCACCTTGGTTGCATCGGAATTTTGTTTTAAATCAGTAATTTGCATCACGACACATCGTTCATGTTCTATTATTATAAGATCAAATATTCGATCTTATTGTTTACTTCTTATTGTAGCCTTGAAATACTTCTTATATTACAACAATGCCAAGATACATAGTTTCCAGATAAGACTTTTTGTATTGTTTACATAGTGTAGGGAGTCTATTTTATTAAAATGTAAGGGATTCATATACTCACCCTCAATTTATCTCAGATGTGATGAAGCCTCTTCAGATTGAGCAACTAATGGATCTAGAAGTGATGACGGCCATTTATGGCACTCATAGGGTAGATTTCTTCGTAGTTTTGTGCACACTTTTAGCCTTTTATGTCGTGTTTTTGGGTAATAATGCTTGCTTTGTGTGCTTGTGTATGAGTTTAGAGGATTGCATGTTTTTAATGAATTTGTTATCCTTTTTACGCATTTCTCGGCTATTCTCTTGCTTCTTTGTTTCTTTGACTTGTTTTGTAGGTGTGTTGGGTTTCTCGGGATTCATATATCGAGGAGGAAGCTCAAACATTACCAAGAAAGTCAACGGAACCAAGTTCGAGAAGCCAAACGCAAGCTAAGCAAGTTTTAGCCACATATGATGCTCAGCCAAGCAACCCTTCATGCCCGAGCATCCCCTCCCACCTAACATCGAGGAATAGCAGCATCTGGCAACTGTCGTGGAATGGAAAAGCCACCGTGGTGCGACAGCCACTGCCATGGTACAGTGTAGCTACCGTGGTGCGGCGCTTGTTGCCATGGCGCGGAAACCAGGGCTATGTTGTGGCAAGGCCAACATGGCGCGGAAATTTCTTGCGCGGGCGCGAAGCAATGAAGCAGCAAAATTCAAAAAAGAGGCAGAATGTAGTCACGCCTACACCGCACCTTGACCGCGGGCGTGACCCTGCCACCGCGGGCGTGGCCTTGTTGCCCGGTTCCCAGATCTCGTTTTCCACGGGCGCGGCTCTGCTAGTTTTGACTTATTTTTGTTTGATTTTTCTCTTATTTTGGGGAAACTATAAAAGGGGGCTGAGCCTTCCATTTAAAAAAGAGAACCTTTTTCCAGATTTCATTTGCTAGTTTTAGGAGTATTTTTAGAGAGAGAAAGTGAGTGATTTCAATGGTGATTTGAGAGATTGAAGATTCAAGAGTGACAATTGTATTAAAGATCTTCTCAATTATCACCGAGCATTTCCTACTCTATCTTATTTTATTGCTTTCTTTAATGTCATGTTTGTTTGATTTGGTTTTGATGGTTGATTCTTGATTAGTGTAGTTGTTCTTCAAATTTGTTGATTCTTGATTTCATTTACTTTCTACTTTGATTTGATGATGAATTGTAGTGAGTAGTTGCTTGCTAGGTTTTAGGTAAAACTTGTGTGATTGATTGATTGTGATTAACTTGGGAATTATATGTTGATTGATTGTTGAGATTAAAGTGAGTAATGTAAGTTTGATGTGCTTAGTTTGATTAGGCCTAGAGAACTATGCTAGATTGCATTATAGATCTTAATGACATGATCACTTGATTTAGGATTTGCAATTATTGATTGGTTTGGATTGTGATTCTCCTAGTTTATCATTCATAGAGGAAACCTAGCTTGATGATTAGGTTATAGCTCTTTGATTCCAATAGATAGCTCTTATCATTAGTCTTCATAACCATTGATTGGCTTACCCTTCCCCAGTTGTTGTAATTTTCATGATTACATGCTGATCCCCATTCCCTAGTGTTTCATTTGTTTGATTCTTATTTGTTTTGGTAGTTGTTTAGTCTTTCTTTGCTCTTGACTTCAACCTAACTTAGGCATTGATGGGATGCACTTGAACATGCACGTTCCTAGTGGTTCGACCCTTGACTTACCTCTATACTTGTATATAGGTTTGTTAAGTGATTATAAAGTTGTTTGACCTAAGGGAGGATTAGCCAACGACCTAGTTTTCCTTACGTCAAGAAGTTGTGAATCTATCTGGTGGAGAATTGCAAAGAATCGCATTAGCTTTGGGCTTAGGAAGGGTAAACCTTTATGTTGGTGTAGCTCACTATGAACTCTGTCTCTTCTCTCTCTCTCTTTTGTCTTCTTCTAATTTCTTGGTTGATGTGTAGGGTTTTAGGTACTCTAAGAAGAATTTCATGAATCTCATTCATACACATCTAAACAGGAACTCATGCATATACAAATAAAGATCACATAATAGTTTAGAATTAACCTTTGATGCGTGAATTCCCAAGCTTTCTTCAACCTTCTTGCGGAGATTAGAGCCTCAATTGCTGCTCCTCTATTAATGGTCCACAAGTGCAGATCAAACCACCAATGCTAGTTGGACGAAAGAGATTAATCTCCTCATCTATAGAGAGTTTCTAACCGGTTGTAGAGAGAGAGGAAGGGAAAAATATTACGTTGTTTCTTTGTGAAAGATGAACGTCTTATTATTTTTTTCCAAGCCCTTTATTATATAATCATATTTTCCAATTATAGAATGACTTATTCCTCTCTTACTCCTTATGGCCAGTCATTTGCTAAGCACAACTTTTGGACTCGATTTCTTTGTTCGACCTAACACTGTAACATTTGACCTCAAAGGATCCATTCAATTGGCATTGGTTTAACCCAATTATCAATATTGGTCTCTAGCAAGACGTAAAGATGACCCAACTAAACGAACTTATTATCTCCATAATACGATCCATATTATATTAGTAATTGCACGAAATTCGAGGACACATTTCCTTAAATCTCCCACTTGTCTGAGACAAGCGTTTAATCTTCAAATTCCTTAAGTCTCTTAGTGGCCAAGTTGATAGTATGACTATATCTTTATGTCATCCATACTAGTCCACAAATCATTTCTTGAAATCCGAGTTTGAATTTCTTAAACAAATGATCACACTAAGCAACTTGAACTTCATCCACCAAATTTGCTTAAACAAAGGTCCATTGAAGTAAGCATTATGGATGAGTAGATCAAATTGGTTGATAGTCTCATAAATGAAGAGACTTGTGCATACAAGATGTTTAGTGGCAGCTATGTAGTCTTCTTGGTTTTGTATGTAGATGACATACTTATTACAAGATACGATATTCCCATACATGAATTTGTCAAGTAATGCCTAATGATTTGTTATTGTACGAAAGACCTTGATGAGTTATATGAGTACATCTTGGGAATTAAGATATGATGAGATAGGTCTTAAAGGGCTATTGAACTTGATTAAGAAACTTACATAGATGAGGTTCTCTCAAGGTTCAAAAGAGGTTTCACTCCCATGCAACATAGCACATCGCTTAGCAAGACTTAGTGCAAAGGAAAGACGGGTGAGATTTAGCGAATGAGTGACATTACTTTTGCATTTGCTTTAGAATTCAACATTGCAATCATTTCTTTAAGCAATTCCTTGTGCATTATACTCATTAAATGCACGTGTGCAATTTTCAATCGAATTCTGATATATGATATTGGAATTTATAAAGCTAATTAAGTGTTTCCTAAAGTACTTGGAGAAGAAATAAAGGCAACGTTTAGGTTTATGGAGATAAACTATCATAAAATAAAAGGTCGCAAAGTTCATATGGATGAGAATGTCTCAAAACTTGTTAATTCCTTGTGCTTTAGAATTAAATATTGCACTAAATTTTTTATACAAGTTTCTTATTCTTAAATTTGTAGAAACACAAAAATTTTTTTTATCCATATCTTATATGAAGTCTTATCTACATTGCAATTTGACGCACGCCTGTTTAGTGTAAAAGCTCATCTTTAAAAGTATATCCTTAGAACAGTTGTTTGGAAGATTGGTAACATCCATCCTGAATCATACTACATCTTACATAGTTTGATTCCTCCATTCGGAAAACATTTTTCTTAGTGGAGTTAGTTGTAAACTAATTTCACAATCTTCAAGATGATCATCAAGATCTTAGCTCAAATGCTCATCATTACTATCATGTCGTCAATGCTTTTGAATTCTTGCCAAGTTAAGATTTTGTTTCAAATGTTCACCATCACGATCATATCACAATGCTTTCATTGTCTTGTCAAGTCTCTTTTACTCTTCATAATGATTCTTATTGAACTCCTTCAAAATTTTCAGATTTATGCTTCATGCATGTGTGATCATATCACAAATGACGTGTCCATGTTCATCTCTAGCCTTTGAATCTTAAGTTTTCTTACATCGTTATGTATTCAACCTCAGGTTCATGCCACCTTTTCTCCAAAAAGACGAACTTGACATTTATCAAACAACAATAAGATTCACATACATCAATGGATTCATAATCTTATGATGTTAGAAGTCCATCCCTTTGGAGCTTCCGTATGCGATTCTATTTTATTTTGATGAAATTAACATTTCTAGAGATGATTTAAATAGAAATGGTTCATCTATATCTAACATATAGAACTTGTTATCCCATTTAGCGTTTCAAAACATTCCTTGATTCAACTAAGCACAAGAAACATTTATTCAATGCTTATGAATCTTTGACATTTAGTGATAACCACAATGAAATGATGTTTTGATTATAGAAAGAATGTAATAACGATTGTATAATCCGATGCTAAATAATATGGTTATGTGAGATGTAAAGTTGTACATGTAAAAACAACATTTGCTTCTCACATTGTAGATTTACTTCTCCCTTATCCAATTTCCACTCATTAGCTAATCTTGACATCATATGTCAAATAGGAAAAACTTTGCTAAATCAATTTTTATGATATAATACTTGATGTGGAACATTTCCATTCTTTAGTTCCAGCTGTACTCTATGGGGTGGTTTCTAATTTTCTTGGAGCTAGTCCTCAATTTGAAACATTTGCTATTCATAATAGCATTTGACATTTTAGTAGCCTCGGGTTTTGGAATTAACAACTTATTTGCCTTTTCTTTAGCCTTTAGCTTCTTATTGTTGTCCCCATTCTTCTTAAACCTTTCCCATTTAAACCATCTAGAACATTTCTTTTAAGCTCAAAATGATACTATGCTCAACTACTCTAAGTATCCTACATAATTTTGATAAAACCATTCAACACATTTCATGTTGGAGTTTAATCTTGTATTTAACACCGCATGCAATAAGTGAAGAATGATGCCACTTAGTCAACATTTGACGGTATGAAAATCCAAGTGCTTCTCCATGTTCAATCATATTGAAGATAAGGAATATTATTGGATTCTTCATTTGAGTCGCACTCAAGATGTCTTTAGAGGTCTCGTACCTCTCCATCGTATCCAATCGCTTGAAACATTTTCGAAAAGAACAATGGTGTATGTAACTATCCAATTATTCAGACCTTTTGAGTTCTTGGAAGCTATCATTAGACATATGACATTTCACTTAGGCTTTTAATGCACTTTTAGCCTTTAAAACATTTTAGCAAAACTTGGATAATGGTTTACATATATTCTTTTAGTGTTGAGAACGTTTCTCAATATTTGTATCAATCGAGGAGATAACATATATAAAACGATAGTTTATCAAGAAAGACATAATATTTACAAATAAATACAAAGTTCAACTATGTTTATCGAAGTAGTTTATGATTCAAACATCCTTTGAAATCATTTTATCTACTTTACACTATATTCATTTTATGTCCCTTTATAAATAATGTGATTCCAAGATCCTATCCCTATGTAGCATTAAGCGGACGGAGACCCTTCCTTAAGGTTACATTTTTAAGGTAAGTAAACTAATTTACTAATTAAAAATTCTTGTAACTCTAGGTTGGATAGATAACATCACATTTTCAACTATTCCCTTGCTTCAAAATCCAAAACACTTTTGATGATTTGTTGAGGACAACCAAATTAAGTGTGCAAAATTCGCAATTTCACCTCACCTCCCAAGATAATAATAACACCATGCGGAGGCATGACCTATTACTATTAATCAAGGGTTTAATAATTACTTTATATTTGAAAAAGCGAGCCTCAATATTTGTGGGGGTTAAGTTTATTATGTTGTTATAAATTAGTGAACTCTAGCGCATTTGATAACCAACATTCAATAAACTTATAAACATTTTAAGAATAATAATAAAATGATTAAAATTAAATATGAGCTAGTATAGCCCCTAATTTTAAGAACTAAGCTTGGTTGGGCACCTCCTTGGACACTTCATTGATCTCCATCCACCTTCGTCATGGGTCTTCTCATCTTGGGCTCTTCTTTGGATTAAATAAGAATTTAAAAAGTTTAAATATTGCTAATTAAATAAACTACAAATATACTTAATGATACACAGATCGTATTTAAATTACAAAAATGCATAACGATACGTAGATCGTATTTTCTAATTTAAATCTTGGGTCATACTAGTCCTTTATAGTAATAATAATGATATCATATATACATATAATTGCCAAATAATAAATCACCTAGCATATTTTGCCTGAACTAAAATATCAGATATTCTTAATTAAGGCAACGTATATTCCAAAACATTACATATTTTAAGACATGATTAGATAATATCTTCAAAATATTTATTACCATAATTAAAATATCATATATTTAAATTAGGCATGGGATGGAATCAAATAAATATATAATCTAAGAAAATAAATCACATTTATATCCTAGGATTATCTTAACCAATTTAAAAGTACATCCTAATCCCTAGCCAACCATCCAATTTTAATTAGATTAAAAAAATCAAATTATGGATTGCCACATAAACCAAGTTAAATAAACATAATTGGAATTGCTCAAAAGTCACCTAAAATTAAAATTTAATAAAAAAAATAAAAAAAAACATTCTTTTTTAAAATAGGGACCTGCATGATTGAACAACTACCAAGCCACGTCTCAGCCGTCGCAACAGCTAGGCCGGAGCCCAGCCACCGCTCCATTCTGCCGCCGCAACCAGGCAGGCAGGCAGTCGCCAAGCTACAGCAGCGCTGGCTGGCACACCAGGCATCAGCCCAACACACCAACCAACAAGGTGCAGTGACTGGATCCGTGCAACCCCCCACTGTTTCCTGCCCTACCTTGAAACATCGCCCTACTGCCCCTGCTCCCTTAACGACCACCGGAGCAGCCATCGTGGCCCACCGCCAAGTGGCTCGGCCACCCAGCCGTGATTGCTCCCAATCAAGCCTAAAATTTTCTCTTTTTTTGAGTGAATTTAATTCTACGACTTTTGTAAAGTTAGATTAGTGCTCTAATTAAATTAAACATAAACTATTTTATGCCTAATTCAGAAAATTAATCTAAAATCTACATTTTAACTAATTAAGGGCTTTTCATATAAATTAACCCCTAATTCATACAAAACTCTTTTACATGAATTAATTCATCATAAAACACTTTTAAGTATGAAAAATTAGATTAAAATATATGAAATTAACACATAAAATTTGAATTATTATGGTTCATAACACATCAAATTTTCAAATAATTAATTAAGGCTTTTAGGGCTTAAAAACTCGGCTAGGGTTAGAAGCATAATTGAGCAATTAATTATCTCCATTTAATCAATTCCAATAAATCAAAATCATATTTTAATTGGGTTATTCGATCCATAATTCAATTCCTCCCCTTAATTGACTACAATTAACATAGAACACATCAAAATATCATATTATTGTGACTAATAAATTATATGTAAGGGGCTAACTATACCACTGTAAGGTTTTAGGTACTCTAAGCGGAATTTCATAAATCTCATTCACACGCATTTAAACAGGATTTCATGCATATACAAATAAAGGATCACATAATAGTTTAGAGTTAACCTTTGATGCGTGAATTCCCAAACTTTCTTCAATCTTCTTGCGGATATTAGAGTCTCAATTATTGCTCCTCTATTATTGGTCCACAAGTGTAGATCGAACTTTCACCAATGCTAGTTGGACGGGAGAGATTAATCTCCTCTTCTATAGAGAGTTTCTAGCCGGTTGTAGAGAGAGGAAGGAAAAAATATTACGTTATTTCTTTATGAAAGATGAACTTCTTATTATTTTTCTCCAAGCCCTTTATTATACAATCATATTATCCAATTAGGGCAAGACTTATTCCTCTCTAACTCCTTATGGCTAGTCATTCACTAAGCTCAACTTTTGGACTCGATTTCTTTGTTCGACCTAACACTGTAACGTGTGACCTCATAGGATCCATTTGGCATTGGTTTATCCTAATGATCAATATTGGTCTCTAGCAAGACGTAAAAACACTACTACATTTAAGAGCTAATACAACGGCTTTTTTTGTTGTATTAGGTGTCAAAAACCGTTGTATTAGACCTAATACAACGGTTACCAACCGTCACATTTGCAAGGGTTGGATTAGGTCTAATACAACGGCAAAATAGACCTAATCCAACGGATTGAGCAATCCGTTGGATTAGGTTCCCTTTTGTTTTTTTTTGGGAATAATTGGACCTAATCCAACGGATTGATGAATCCGTTGTATTAGGTATCTACCTAATCCAACGGATTTTTCGCCCAATCCGTTGGATTAGGTCCTTTAATTTTTTATTTTTTTTTACATCTGTTGTATTAGCCCCCCTTTTTTTTATTTTTTTTAATACCGTTGTATTAGCCCCCCCTTTTTTTAAAAAAAAAAAAAAAAACCGTTGTATTAGACCCCTTTTTATTCTTTTTGTTTTTTAAAACCGTTGTATTAGGTAAATTTTTTATTTTTTTTAAATCTATAATAATAAATATAAATTATATTAGTATATTTATAATTTAAATAAACAAATTAAAGTACATATAATATATCTTCGTTCGTTGCATTACGAAATAAACGAAGTACATATAATACATATTCGTTGCATTACAAAAGTAAACGAAGTGTCAATACTAACTAATTATAAATGAAAGTTCACTAGCTAATTAATTAACAAACGTTTAATTTGAAAGCTCTTAGAAGTTGCAATAGATACATAAAATCAACATTAGTCCTTACTTCATTCATCCCGGGGTAGCTCATCGTCATCAACCACCTAAGTAAAAAAAGTAATGCATAAGCCACAATACCAACAACAATAACAACACCAATTGGGGAAATTAAATAACGCACAACAACACACAAATCAGTCATCAAAGTACAAAATATACAATAAGAGAACAAAAATCAGACATCCTTGGCAAGATATCATCATTTTAACAGTTTTCCACATCCAATGGTAAGTGAAATCAAACAAACAAAAGACATCAGAAGGCTATATCAACAGTTTGAGCTAATGCTATGTTTAAACAGCTCGAAGTTGTTAAATACCAAGAACATATTAATGTAGAATGCTGTAAAGATTTAAGCAATACTTGTATGCAGTATAGTATTTTTACAAGGGCCTCGGCCCCCTTGGGATAAAACAAAGCTTCATCCCAGGCTAAGAATTACTTAGAGAGAGTTGTGGCCTAAAGCTACTAAGAGATTCATGGCCTTAAGTCATGCGTTTGTAATCTGAAATTAGTTATCAATAAATACCAACATTCTCCCTAGAAACATTAATTACACTGTTCAGTCAATTATTAGCAATTAATTCCTTGAGTGAGCCTTGATTTTCTGTTTCAATTGAATTAGAGTCAGAGCAGGGAGGAGTGAGAGTTGCTGCAGCAGGGGTCGGCTAGCCAGTCTCTGACAGTCTCACATGGGAGACAAGATCCAGCATAATGTGATCAGCATACGACATTAATTATCGCACACCTGATTGTTATGCTCGGGGAATGCTAGAGGGAGATAAGGAGTGGAATGATGCAAGTTGTGAGGCTCTATATGGGCAAACTCAGCATAACTACGCCAGCCCCTTCTATAGTAGGCAGGCAGGCAGGTAGGCAAGCAAGCAGGCAAGCAGTTAGGCAGACAGGCAAGCAAGCAGGCAAGCAGGTAGGCAAGCAAGCAGGCAAGCAGTCAGGCAGGCAGGCAAGCTTTCAGTCAGACAGGCAAGCAGTCAGTCAGGCAGGCAAGTCAAGCAGTCAGTCAGTCAGTTAGTTAGTCAGGCAGGCAGGCAGTCAGTCAAGGCTCAGGCAGGCAGGCAGTCAGTCAGTCAGGCTCAGGCAGGCAGGCAGGCAGTCAGTCAGTCAGGCAGGCAGCCAAGCAGTCAGTCAGGCAGGCAGTCAGTCAGTCAGTCAAGCAGTCAGGGGAAGTTTAGAAATTAAAGTTTAGAGCAGAGAAGTGCAGATTATACCTGATTAAATGATTTTGAAGATTGTCCACTTTGGGCAGTATTTCGATTTGGTGCACTAGATGCATCATGCGGAGTCAATTGCTGCAGAGTACTAGGAACCACAAGATTAATCCCGGGGTTGACCTCGCGAATCGAATCCAAAACTGCAGCGGTGATGGTAGGTGCAATTTCTTGGACTAATTGTGTTTTTATGCCTACCAGGAATTCCTCCGGGAGTATGTAATTTGACTTTGTATCTTTGTTCTTCAAATCACTCTTCTTCACACCCGAGCCATATAGAATAAATGGATCTTTTTTCCAATTCTATAACAGTTGCGACATCTAGCGATCTCACACAACATCCCCCATTGTAAGTTGATAAACAAATCCAAACTACAATCGGCATAACCAGAATGATGACAGAAATAACAAATTTCAAGCAGAATGGTTAAGCATGTGCTCATTCCAATATCATTGCCTGGTCGGAACTTGTAAAAAAAAGGTTGGCTTCTGAGAGTTCTAACCACACAATCAGCAATTATTTATAACAATAGTACAAACATCCATAACATGCAGATATCCAATTCAAAATTTTAAATTAGCCAATAAGTTGCATTTCAACTAAATAACAAATTGCTGCAACCAAATGGAAATGCTTTAAAAACTACCCCTGCAAAAGAGAATTTAAGGAAATAGAACAAGCAGCCTAACCTTGAGTAAGGGATGCAAATGACCACCTTCAAGTGGAAGACCTTTAGCTTTAAAGTTGTATTCTTTGAGTTCCAAATTCTTCCAGGCACCACTGAGATAACATGCCAGCATTAGAAAGTCAAACAGCAGGAAAAAAATAACTAAAACCAAGCTCCCGCCAAAATGTCAACAAGTCATAAAAAGTTTGCTCATAGCAACACAAGAACAGATTACACTCATTACAGAGCACCAAGGCACAAAAGGCTAATTGGTAAGTATGCCAAAATTGGCGAGAGGGTATGTCACAATGTAAACTGTGCAAAGGGATCACATGACACAACAACTTCACAAATGGAACAAGGCCTGAAGGCCAACAGATTTTCAAACCAATTCATCACTGAAGCTTAAAGATCACCACTGGAAATACCATCAATTTATCAGAGCAATACCAGGCTTATGCAATAAATGCCAACATGTGTGTGTGTGTGTGTTTATGTTGCATGTCAGCTAGGTGAGCTAACCATATCCAATTTGTGAAGATAGAGAAATGTGAGTACAACACAATTAGAATCAAAATACAAATGACAGAAAGCTAGTTTGAATATGCACTTATCAGACAGTAACAAAATTAGATGAAAATCAGACACAAGCATGCAGTAATCAGTTTAGTTGTTCACTTACGCTTAGAAATTCAAATATGCACTTATCATATCCTCTCAAGAGTATGAAACTACAATTACTGAACTAATTTACAAGAAGTGAAGTAGTTTCTCCGAATGGATCACTTAGTTAGAGAATGGATCACTTAGGTGTAACAACAGCACACAGGGTTGCGGTTAGCTAGCAAATCGATCACTTAGGTGTTGATACTTGCTACAACACAGGGATTCGCAGCACAAATCAATTAGCAGATCATGTTAGTGTGGAGATAACCCATTGCTGCTAGCCTGTTATGATCATAGATATCTGCTCATGCAATCCTCAGGTTTCTAAGAAAAATGGGAAAGAGATATTTGATGTTGACTGAATGCTCTAACTACAACAGAAATGCACCTATCAAGCACCTCCAAATCATCATTCCTCAATTGACAGAAGTGTGAGTCTAAATTCAGGTTTTTCCTCCAGAAAAGAAACTATGTGTCTATGTTGGATGTCGAATTTAAGTCCATCCCACAAAATTACTAAGCACTTAAAAGATAGATGACTTCATATTACAAAATCAACAATGGCAACAACAGCCACTAAGTAGTACCTATTACAGTTTTGATGGGAGTGTGGAGAGGTCTACATTGATACGACTCCACCGGTAAAGGCATACCCTCAGTCGTAATCAAGAAACAAACAGAAACTAAAAAAGAGACTCCACCAAGGTAGTGTTTCAAACAGGTAGTCATGTCTATTTTCTTCTAAACAGGTAGTCATGTCACTCCTAGTTGACATATATTTAGACCCGGAAAAGCACAGCAGCATTGAAATTGCTCTTCACATTATAAAATGGGAGTAATGCACCACGAATAGAGAACATCCGTAGCTGCAGGCTGAACATTGCACTGATGCAAAAAAATAACCTTCGAAGCAAATTCTCCACTTCTTTCCACAATACTAATAATTTAGTTCTCCACTTGTTTTCGCTCTTTAACATTTCACTTTAGATGTGGCAGTAGTACTAATAAAAATTGACCAAATTCTCCACTTCTTTCCACAATACTAATAATTCAGTTCTCTGCTTGTTTCCATTCTAAACCCCCAAAACTTACAGAACCTTTCATTTCATTCATTAATTTTTTTGAAGTTTTCAACTTTATTCTAAAAGAAAGAAAAAAAAAAAGAAGAAAAGCAAGTATGGCAGTTGTAGAGATGGTAGTTTCAGCAATGTTTAAAGAAGTGTTGGAAAAACTGGTTTCTGAAGGAGTGAAGCAGTTCGCGAAGCTGATTAAAATTTAGGAAAGAAATCAGCTAACTAAAATTTCACAAAGGACTTTTCATCGGTGACATTCAATGGGAGATAACTAAAATTTCACAACAAAAATCAGCTAACTTCAACAGGTATATGTCAAGTATTCCCAAATAAACCCCCAAAAAAAATTAGGGTTCATAAATCGAAAAACCACCCCAACAACCACCCTCAAGCAAGCAATCAGCCACATGCAACATTCGAACAAATCAACAAATCTAAATCCAAAGATTCGAGCAATCAGCCACATGCAAGGTTCAAACTAAAACTAAATACAAAACAAAATCAACCTACCTCAGATAGAGATTCGAGCACAGAAAAGCGAAAAGGCGAGGAAGGAGAACGAAGCAACGGCGGCGGCGAGAGAGGAGAACGGAGGAACGAGCAGCAGCGAGGGAGGAGAACGAAGGAAGACTGCTGAGAAGTTTGGGAATTGGGGTTTCAATTTCATTTTTGGCTCTAATATTTCAGCATTCCCGGTTTTTTTTTTGTTTTTTACTCATCCGTTGTATTAGTTATTATTATTTTTTTTCTTTTTATTAGTAATTGGGGTTGATCCGTTGGATTAGCTACAGTGGTCCGTTGGATTAGCTCCAACTAAAAAATAAAAAAAATTAAAAATTTCGGGAACACTATCCGTTGTGTTAGAAGAATAATCCGTTGGATTAGCTCATCTAATACAACGGATTAGTTTATCTAATACAACGGTTAGTATAAACCGTTGTATTAGCCCTGTTTTAGTGTAATACAACGGATTAGCCTTGTCTAATACAACGGTGTAAAATTAGCCGTTGTATTAGCTATTTTTGTACCGTTGCATTAGATAAAAAATGTAGTAGTGAAATGACCCAACGAAACGAACTTATTATCTCCATAATACGATCCATATTATATTAGTAATTGCACGATAGTCGAGGACACATTTCCTTCATGATGAAATGTTATCTATGTGTGGGATACACAGCGAATACTTTTTTTAGTATGCAAGTTCTTTTGGAATCAACAATGATGTTTACATGGTGAGATACTATTGAATGATTGGCTACTAATTCATCTGTTAGCTTTTTAGTAATTGAAATGAATCTCTTTTATAGCATCAAGCATTTTGTACTCATGCAGCCTCCAGATATATATCTGATCGATGAATCGAGTGCTTACCTTGATTCTGAGCAGCATATTGTTGCTTCAAAGGTGATGCCTTGTTTGAAGGTCATGCTTAGATGGCAAATTTTTTGGGATTGTCGGGGTGTAGCAAAGCTTTATGCTCGGTGTGATTTTTTTAAAATTTGTATTGTTAATGTTAATGCTAGTGATGCAATTTGTAACATCTATCAAATTTTTTCCCTTGGAATAATTGCAGCTATCAACATTCAGAAGGGACCCAACTAAGTTTTGACCTAGGATTAACAAGCTAGAGTCCACTAAGGACAGGGAGCAGAAATCTGCAGGAACTTATTATTACCAGGATGATTGACTTGGCTCTCTCACAGGTTTTCTCTTCTATCTTTTCTATATTTCTTTTTCTATGTCTTAGTTCTGTAGTCCAATTGTCTCAGTGTCTGTGCTTGTCCTTAGTCTGGTTTTGGAGGCTAAACTTAGGTTCTCCAGTCTTTGGAGGAGTGTTCCTTTGTTATTTCTTTGTTTTTCCAGCAGAGTCTGTGACCTTTAGGGGTCTTTATAGGAGAATAATGACAATCTTGTGAATGGAGAAGCTATTTGCATGCTGGTTTTCAACATTGTGAAAGATTAAAGGTGTTGATTAGCTTGACACAACATGACATGACATATGAATTGTCTAGATATGCCTTGTTGCTACGCCAGATAGGTATTTGTAAAATACGTATTTGACTAGATAGGTATCTTAATAATAATAGATAAAAAGTGTTGATTGGCTAGATAGGTATTTTAAAATACGTATTTGACAATATACACATTTTTTTTTACATATTTGATTTCACTAACAAATTGGTATCATTTTTCTTGTTAACCAAAGGAATTTCTTAAAACGTCGTACAATACACTATGTATGATTCAAAATATGCTAAGAATCTGATTTTTTTTTTTTTCATTTTTTACTTAAATTTTTTAGTTGTTAATATTTTTTGTGGAAGGATACATCAAATATTTTATTTTAGTAATTTTTTAATATTTGGTATTCGAAGTACTCTCCTAGAGCTTCTAATATATAATTAAAAATAATATTAAAAAAATAAAATCCTTGTTGTAATATTTGACACAAATTTTATTAAATATCTTATTTATTTCAATTTTTTACTTATGTTACTTTATATAGTTGTCAATGTATTATGGAAAGATGCATCAAATCTTTTATTAACTTATAAATTTGTTATCTTTAATTTATTTATAAGATTTATTTCATAAATAGATTTTTTTTAAATAAAATAAAAAATAAAAAACTAAGGACACATCAGGAGATTACACGTGTCGTTGGTGGTGTATCTTTTAGTATGTACTAGACTAGATAAAACCCCTGCAATGCACGATTTTTTTTATTTATTTTTTTATAATTTTACGGAGTACTTATATTAGCCATATAATATTTTGATTGTTTTGCTGGTTAGAAAAGAATAGTTTTTTTTCTTTTGTTTTTTTATTAATTATTCATTCGTTTTAGTTATGTGAAAATTGTATTTATAATTAATTAAATAAATTACAAATATGGTATCTCATCCGTCAAATATCAAGATAAATATATCGCCCATAAACATTCTTTTTCATATATCAAATTTTATTAATAAAATTTAGGAAAAATTGCCATCAATAATATAACCTTTGGTCCATTTTTTTTAAATAATACAACCTTTGAATTATATCTGAATGTTACAACCTTTGAGGTCTCAACTTTAAATAAGACAAAACTGGATACAACTTCATAAACAGATTAACAATGCCACGTGTCGCTATATGATTGGCTTAAATAAAAAAATTATTTTTTTTCTTTTCTTTCTCCTTTCCCCAAACACCACCACTGCTCCACCTAACCCCACCACCACCGCACAACTCTGGTCCCCATCCCCACCACAAGAACCTGCCCCTCCCCTTCCCGACCACTGCTACCAAGCCCCCTAGTCCCCCACCACCAGTCCGAAACTCCCCACCGCACCATAGTAGGCCCAATTCCCGACCACCGTTGCCAACTCCCACCACCAAAAAACTCCCACTTCCTCGATTTCTCCCCTTCCCGAACAAAGTAGCCCAAATTCCTCCCCATCATGACCACCCCAATTCTTCCTCTTCCCGATCACAGCAGCCCTAATTCCTCCCTTCTCGACCACCGATTCCATCCCCCAGTCCATTATCGAAACCCCTTCAAATTTCGCAAATTTCACAGACGGTTGGGCAGGGAAGGTAAATTCAATAGTTGGCCGGTTGGGTGGGGATTAGGGAAGGGTAGAGTTGGGGTGGTCAAAGGTCAGGCCGTCGGGGATGTGTGTGAAGGTAGGCTTGGGGGTTGGGGGAGGTGGACTGACCACCATGGCTGGCGGGGGGAGGGAGTTGGGAGGGACTTTTTTTTTTTTTTAAAATAAATTATTTTAAATGAATTGTTTATTTTAAAAAAATTAAAATTTAACATTCAGCCCAATTACACGACAACATGTGTCATAGGTAACCAGTTTAGTAGATTACAAGTTTTTTGTCTTGCTTAAAGTTAAGACCCCTCAAAGGTTGTAATATAAAGGTATAATCCAAAGCTTGTATTATTTTAAAAAAAAATCCTGGCCAAAGATTGTATTATTGATGGCAAGTTTTCCTAAAATTTATACTCAACAAAAAATTGTTCGAATCAGAAGCTTAATTTTTACTCTGTTTCCCCTAATAATTATTTTGATAAGAACATTAAAAAAAATATAAACATAAACACATGTAAAAAAATTATTAAATACACACAAACATATGTAATAAGTATTTAATTTAAAAATAATCAAAGACATATATACCATTCACAACCAACTACATCTAATCTAAAAAAGTAGATAAATGGAACACTAAAATGTTACCAAAAATTAAATTGATATAAAATAATCTTTACATGTATAAAATTGATCTAAAAATTGTAATTGTATAAAAATAAATATGTGCGTTGGAATTTTTTTTATAATCTCTAATTGTTAGAATAACAGTATTCTGAAAAAATTGAATTATTATTTTATTGTCATTGACAATGCGATATTGCTTCTTATTTGGAACTACTGAAAATATCCAACGGAGTAAACTTTTCCTTCAATCAAATTTGGACGAAAGTGTTAAACAAAGTTGGCTTTAATGAGGCATGAACGTAATCACCCTGTAACTAAAATTAAGAAATTAAGTTCATTTAATAACTTGATTAAGCCACCTAAATCACAAATTTTGTGTTTTTTCATAAAATAAATTAATAAAAAAACTAAAGAGGTTTATGAAAATATTAAATAATATAAACAATTTATAAAAATACCTATTCTTTTGAGCTGCTCTACTTTGCTCTGTTCTGCTCTGCTGAAATCTGCTCTACTCTACAGTGTGTGTGGAAGCCCTGCCCTGCTCTGCTGAAATCTTCTCTGCTCTGCTAATCCTTGCTCTTCTAATCTTTTTTGCGGAAGTTTAGTACATATGAAAACAAAATCAGTAAGAAAAACATAAACATACAATCGTTACATATCCTAAATAAACACAATTTAAGTAATAATTACAAATGTAAATTTAAACATGGAATTCAAAAATTAAGCGAAGAATTAACCAACCATTGTTACTAACACAAAATTCACTTGATGTGAATTTGTATTGATACAAAAATTTTCTGGTATCTTATGATGCGTTAATTTATTATAGTAGGTCTTACAAATTTTAATTGTATTTTTTTTTATTTAATTTAGTTAAATTTTATTTAATTTAATTAAATTTTAATTTTAGTGTAATCATGATTAAAGAGCAATATTTTTCTTTCTGCCCTTTTTTTTTTTTAATAATAAATACTATCAAATTTTATCTTATAAAGTTGTACACTTATCTTTATTTTTTTTTTTACCATTAGTTTATAAGATAATTTTATTTGTGGTTTTTAATCTACATGGCGTTAAAATTTTAGATGTCAAATATAATTCGTGATTTTTACCTAGGTGGCGGTATAATTTTTTATCATTTGTGACTTGTTCTTAAGTGGTGAAAGAATTTTTTAATTCTAAAATAAAATACAAATCTAATTTTTAATTGGTCGAAATATTACCCTTTCTTATGTGTCGCGCCGAATCTCCAAAAATGCCTACTATATTTATAACATATTAGATTATTTTTTAATATTTAGTATTCAAAGTATTTTTAAAAGCTTCTAATATATAATTAAATATAATATTTTAAAATAAAATTGAGAAAATACAAGTTTATAACCTTGAGAAGCAAGAATTACTTATAACCTTGATAAACAAGGGTTTATAACCTTGATAAACAAGAATTGTTTATCAAGTGGTGTATATGTAAATTACATCTAACTTTGGTTAACTGTTATTTTCTCTCTCCTCTTTCAACCTTTTGGTATTTTCTGATTTTCTCTCTCCTCCTTTAACCTTTTGTTGTTTTTTCTCTCCTCTTTCAACCTTCAATTTCAATGGTGGAATGTACACCTTTTTCATTATATGATGTCGAACAAGTCGAAATCAATGGAGGAAGAAAAGCTTATCTACCCTTTAGGGTTAACCATGCCCGTTATTTTCACTTTGTTATTTGTATTTTCGTTTAATTCCGACGGCGAAATGGTGGGGCGAAGTTAAGTTTAATGGAGGAAGAAAAACCAAGCTACCCTTTAGGGTTAACTATGCCATTAATTTCTCCTTTTGTTATTAGAGTTTTCCTTTAATTTTGTCGACGAAGCCTACGTAAATGGAGTCGAACGGACTTAAAAGAGAAGGTGAAAGTGCGTAAATGGAGTCGAACGGACTTAAAAGAGAAGGTGAAAGTGGGAAGAGATTGGAGGGAGAAGATTAAGGTGGGTGGGAAGAAAATATATGACCAAGAGGAAGAAGATGAACATGAAAAAGAAGAAGGTGGGAGGAAGAAGATGATGAATAGTAGCAAACAGAGAGTTAACGGTGTTAACTTTAAAAATCTGTCCAACTTGTTATTGTGGCCACAAACAATAAAAATATATTTCTTAATGAAAAAAAACACAATTTTCAATGCAACTTTTCTATGAAAATGACATTTGATAAACATAATTTGTTTATCTAGGTTATAAAATGGGGCTTGTTTCGGGGTTTTTGGAGTCCCTCGGGAGAATTAAAATTCTGGGAATGCGCGCCGATCGTTTGTACTTGTAAAACAACGAAGCTTCGGTTGGGTGGAGTTCCGCCTCCGACGATCAAGTTAGAATGTCTCCAGATGTATAAAAGTGCGGAAAGTAAATGGGTTTTCTCTCTGATTCAGAGAGAATTCTGCAATTAATATTGCTCGGTTTTTGTGTTTATATTTATTAATGTTTCTAATTGAATAATAAATGAGGATTTTCCTCTATTTATCGTAGAAGAGGATTTGTTCCACTATTAGGGTTACAGTGCCACGTGTCAGCATCCGAATAGATCCCATTGGGCCTCTAAGGGGCCTACACGTGTCATATTGCCGTTGGGCCACGTGGCATAGGGTAATTTTACCTCAATCATTTGCCCCTCACAAGTGTGACGTGGCTTGCCACGTGGCACTTGTGACATGTGTCACATTCTGGGAAGGTGACGGTTCGTCTCCTTCCCTCCATTTTTTAGAATTCGAATTTCGAATTGGAATTAGAGGGGGAGGTGACTGTTCGCCTTTTTCCCCCTCCTATAAATGGGAGGCTTCCTCCTCTCATTTCATACTTTGCAAATTTGCACAAAAAACTTCTAGAGAGAAAAAAGCTCTGATTCCGGCTGCTCTTACATTTAACCAGCTTCTTCCATTAAGACACATTCGGATACTAGTTGAGTGCTCTTTGATCAACTCACTAAGGTACCGTCTGACTTAGTCAATTTTCTCTTCTTGATTTCAATAGACCCATAACCGGTCTTACACCGTCTGGGGCATCTTTAAGCAATTTTCTTCATAAATTTCTTTCAATAGACCCATAGCCGGTCTTATACCGTCTGGGGCATCTTTAATCAATTTTCTTTAAAAATGCCTGACCATCTGTTTGTTTTCTTTAGCTTTCAAAACACACAGCCGGTCTCTTCGGCATGTGATATTTTCAAGCCACATTTCAAGAAAACGGTTGGATCTTCTACAAGTTTCAGTTGCTCTTCAAAGGGGTACATCTGGGCACCGTCTGGGGTATCTTCAAGCAACAAATCAAAGATCCGTCTACTAGCTTAAAGGAGTCAACCTCCTTCCAAGTTTTTTCACAACTTCAAGGTACCGTCTCTACCCCTTGCAACTTTTTTGAGTTTTTCCCGGCTGTATAGATTATTAGAGAATAATGGACTCACCCAACACACACACGACACAGCTTAAGGCAGTTGTCAATCGTTCACCGGACACGGCTGAATCTAGGACTGGGGATGCCGTCTGGGGGTGTTTGGACCACCCTCAATCTTGTACAAATCCGAACGTCTCAGTTCATATGCAGGACGGAATGGCTCGAACAAGGAAAACGGTTGTTGACCCCGAGTACCAGTCAGATGATTCAGCCGGAACTCCGGTTGATGATGCTCCTTTTGACCAACCGGGCGTACCTAGCACGCCCGGAGATCCGAGAGCTCAGACAGTGAAAAGACCGTCCAGCAATCCGACTCCACTAAGTCAACGATGGAGCCGGATGCCCCTCAAGAGGATGAGGAGGCATACAATTGGCCTTCAATAAATAACCCAACGGAGGTGAACATGAGCGCTCGGGATGTTGTTACTTTAAATGCAACTCTCCCGGCATTTTTGGAGAAGCGCCCAGTAGGAGCCGGATGGGAAGTCGTTGTTTCGTCTGCGGATGCATCCATCGTCAGGGATGATGACCTGGATCACGCCGATAATTACTTCAGCTGCTATGAGGCGGCATTCAAAGCCGGCCTCCGGTTCCCCCTACACAACACAATCAAAGCCATTCTAAGGGGTTACGACCTTGGCGTCTGGCAACTCACACCCATCTCTTGGGTGAACATTCTAGGGTACATAACCGCCTGTGAAATGCAGGATATAACGCATAGCTTGGAGGCTATTGCACATATGCACTATCTTAGCCATGCCCCAAGCGGTTGGAATGCGTGGTACACATTGACCACGCATCCGGAGTACATGATGACGCTGGAGAAGTCGTCTAAGTGGACCAGATGGAAGAGAAAAATTTTCATGGTCTCTTCCCCTTCTCCGGCTGTGAACCACCGGCTGCGTCACTACAATAAGCACTTGGCTCTATTGGGAAAGAAGTGTGACCTCCCCAAGATATCGGAGAGGTCTTGGGATCAAATAATGGAGCCGGGCCTTTTCAAGAAGACTATTATGCCTCTGGATGATGGGACACAAGTCATTGTCCCTAAATTCTGGGTCCCTCATCCGTACTGGTTTAAAGACGAGGCGTTCCTTTCCGCCTGCAGTCTTAGCACCTTTTGGAGCAAACGTACGTGAATTGCTTAACCGGCGTCTTATGCCGCCTGTATGGTGTTTGAATTATCTCTAACTTTATTTTTCCTTTTTGCAGAGAAATGACTCGAGATGGTTCCTCCCGAAAAAACTTCGGCCAAGTCAGCCGCTGAAATCCGGAAGGAGCAGCTTGAGAAAAAGAAGGCCCAACTGGCGGCCAAAGGTGATGGGGTAAGCACCGGTTGATCTTTTTACCGTCTGTATGACTTGCAGCCCATTTTAATACTAATCGCTTGCTGTGCTTTCTTTTGCAGACGAGGAGCCAGAACGTCCCTCGGTCTCTAAGGCGGAGCGGAGCCTGCCCAACCTTCTTCTCAAAGGCGGAGGGTCCCGCCTTCCCCTGCCCCTGCCTCTGCCGGAAGACAGCCGGCTCCTGAGAGGCCTACATCAGCAGGCAAGAGCCTGCGTGATCTAGACTTGGGCTTAAGGCCGGCTGAGGCTAGAGCTAAGGAGCCTAAGGTTCCTTCTAGCTTGGGGCTTGCTGTTGCATCCGGCTCTAATGCGGCTGGGGGTGGCGTCACCCCTCAGCCTGAAAACCAAGGTATTCCTGTCACCTTTGACCCCTCCTTGGCGCTTGGGCCTGTTTGAGTCAAGTCCTAAGCTACCCAATCAAGGGATTCTTCATGCAGCCGACAAGATATAGGCGCTGCATATGCTCAGTACTTAATAGATAAATCTCATGACGCAGATGCCTCTTCTCGTTAGCCGGATCTCCAGAACTATGCCAAGAGAATGCTGAGGACCCTCACTCGGTCCGAGAAGGAGGCGATACCGGGTATCAACCAGGTCAACATTGACCGCATCAACTCACTGTTGGCTGAGGTAATTTACCGGTTGGGGTACTTTTGTGCAATTCTTTTCATTGCCGATTGTAGCATAACTAAGAAGCTAACTTATTTTTGGTTGACTCTGCAGGTGATGTTGAGGGTTAATGGGCTGATGGTCCCCTTGCGGAAGAAGCAAGAGGAGGTAAGGGATGCTCAGAGACGGGCAGCCGAATTAATAAATGTCTCACAATATAACTCCATTATGCTTGAAATCCAAACTAAAGCCCAGGAGATGAAACAGGAAGAGCTGATCAGGGAGCTCATGGTTGTTGCTGATACAACCAACAAATATGCTGCCGACTGTGAACTCCAAGTCAACAAAATCAAGGCTGACCTCAAAGCCTTGGGGGAGGCTGACAAGGAGCACACCGAGCTGAAGGCTGAGGTCACCCAGCTGAAGAATGAGCTGGCTTAGACCCAGACGGAGCACAAGGACCATTTAGCGGCTGAGCAAGACCGGTTAGTTACCAAGAATGAGCGTGACTGCGAAGAGCACATGAAGATGCCGACCGTGTCGGTTTTGACGCTGAATATGCCTTCTTCGACTAGAGGTACAAATACGCAACTGAAGTATTTGACGCTGACGTTCTCGAGACTGAGAAGTCGACGCCCTTTGAAGAATGGGCCGGCATCGAGGAGGAGGAGCACGCGGAAGACATAGTGTCGGGTGAGGCTAGAGAAGCCCAAACCCAACAAACTCAAGAAGCCCCTCCTGCCGGTCAAGGCCAGCCGTCACAACAACAGCAGCATCAGTAGCTTAATATTTTTATGATTCCTACCTTCATCCGGCCTGCGTGCTGCGTATTTCTGTATCTTTTCCCTGGACAAGGGTATGGTTGACATTTGAATTATATATATATATATATACATATATGCTGACCGTGTCGGTTTTGCCTTGATATTATTTGCTTTAATTTTTTGCAATTTTTTCCTTAAATGAAATATCTTCTTTCTTTGTTGTGATTTAAATTGATACATGCGGTATGCCGGATGCATTGGCTCTATCTGCCCCTGGATGGTTGTTTGCTTATAGTTAATCCAATTCTAAGCAGGCAACCGTCCATACAAGCATCTAGATTAATAAATAGGTGGTCCTTGGCCGTTTTTAAAACAGAATTATTCCTTTGTATCTTCCGGCTGTGCCGGCTAAACCCAACCTAGATTACTCGTTTAAACGGCTGCGGATTACCCTTTAGGTATCCGACAGTGCCATTGATTGATATGTAGGCGGCCTGTGGCCGGACGTATGCATTTTAACCAATTGCGGATTAAGCGACAAGGTTTTGACCTTGTTTATGGAAATTATAGCCGATTGTAGTGCTTTTTGGCAAAAGCAGGCTGCAGACCAAGAGTAAATATACCGTCTGTATTGCCTTGAGGTAATGACTGGGTGTATCTTGATTTCAATAGATAATTTGAACGGCCATGAGTTATCTTTAACCTAACCGGGTAAAGTCGTTTGAGTTTATGCCTGTAGAACAATGTACCACCTGGAAGGGAGATAGATGTTCTCTTCGACGAATTCAGCCAAATGGGCGTCGCTGGATGCCTGCTCATGTTGGAGCAGGTGGTTTAAAATATAATGGTCATTGGCCTTATGAATGACTAAGTTCGATACTTAGCCTTCTACTCAATTAGAGCAAACATTTTCCCGGTTGTGCATTGCAATGATGGGACTTAGTAGTTGCCCGGTTATGCATTGCACAGATGGGACTTTACATAAAAGATAATAAAAGTACAATACTCTTTCATTAATATAATTTATTTACAAAAAGTTTACAAGACCTTAGAAGTAGTAATTTTTTAAGTTATCTACATTCCAAGTTCTGGCTAGCTGCTTGCCGTCTAGGGTTTCCAAGCGGTAGGTGCCGCCTCTAACTTATTCAACAATCTAGTAGGGGCCCTCCCAATTAGGGATTAGCTTCCCTTGCTCATTTGCCCTACCGGTTGCCTCCATTTTTTCGTAGCACAAAGTCCCCCACTTTGAGGGGTCATTTGTGTATTTTTTTGTTGTAGGCTCTCGTCATTCTCAGACGGTATATCTCATGACGCAAGGCGGCATTGCCCCTTCGCTCCAGGAGTGTTGTAGCCAATACTAGACGCATTAGCCTCCCAATTAGCCTCTTCATCATAGAGCATGACTCGGAATGTTGGCTCATAAAGTTCAATTGGCAGGACGGCTTTAGTGTCGTATGTCATGAGAAACGGGGTTTCACCGGTTGCCCCTTTTTCAGTTGTTCTGATGGCCCAAAGGACATGAGGCAACTCATCCGCCCATAGACCCCCAGCCCTTTCAATTTTCTTCTTAATGTCGTCTGAGATGAGCTTGTTGAAGGCTTTGACTTGGCCGTTTGCTTGGGGGCGGCCAACTGATGCGAAGCAACGTGAGATCCCTTGATCTTCCAACCAGCTCTTAAGGGTAGGCGTTTCGAGCTGAGGGCCATTGTCAAAGACCATAAACATAGGAACTCCAAACTGGGTGATGATGTTCCTCCAGATGAAGGAGATGACATTCTTTGTCTTAATGCCCTTGACCGCCTCTGCCTCAACCCATTTGGTGAAGTAATCTATAGCCACCACGATGTACCTACGCCCGCCTGTAGCAGGCGTATATGGACTCAAGATGTCCATGCCCCATTTTGCAAATGAAACTGGGCTGTAGATAGCCGTCAAGCCGGTGGGCGGACGGTGTATGAGCCAGCCAAATCTTTGGCACTTGTCACATTTTTTCACCATTTCCATGGCGTCTGCCTCAAGAGTAGGCCAAAAGTAGCCCTGTCGTCTAGCCCTTTTTGCTAGAGTTTTTCCGCCTATATGTGATGCACAAAAGGCCGAGTGTAGATCCTTTAGAAGCTCTTTGCCCTTTTCAGGGGTAACACACTTCAGCAACGGTTGGATCTAACCCTACCTAAAGAGCTCCCCCTTGTAGATCTCGAAACTCAAAGCTCGCTTTTTAAATGCTGCCGCTTTTGAAGGGGCATCCGACAAGGTGTTGTCTACCAAATAATCCCGGATTGGATCCATCCAGGTAGAGCTTCGGTCAAGAACTCCAATGGGATCATGCTCAATGCTTCTCTTTTCCATGAGTTCCCAGAAGACTGACCTAGGCACATCACAAGTGGAGGATGATGCCAATTTGGACAATGCATCCGCCTAATTTTTTTTCTGACCTGGGCACTTGACTTAGATGGAATTTGTCAAGTGTCCCAGCCTCATCTTTGACCGCATGCAGATACTTGATCATCGCCGGATGGGTGGCCTCATAGTCACCATGGTATTGGCTAACGATCAGTCAAGAATCTAAGCAGGCGTCAACTTTTCTTGCCCCTACCATCTTACACATGCGTATACCGGCTAGCAGGGCCTCGTACTCCGCCTCATTATTTGAGGCTTGAAACTTGAATCGTAGTGCGTATTCATGTTTGTCCCCTTCTGGAGACTTGTAGATTACGCCTGCACCATAGCTATTCATAGTAGAGCTCCCATCTACATATAACTTCCAAACCTGATCAACATTTTCCGGCTTTGTCGGCCTTGTCATTTCAACAATGAAGTCGGCGAACGCCTGACCCTTAACTGCCTTTCTAGGTTCGAAGGAAATTTTAAGACTTTGCATTTCAATAGCCTACTTGAGCGTTCTACCAGATGACTCTAAGGTTGTCATTGGCCGCTTGAGGGGTTGATTTATGTAGACCACCACCGGATGTGCCAAGAAGTATGGTTTTAACTTCTTGACTGCCATGTAAAGGGCAAGGCCAAAATTTTCAACCAAGGGGTACCGCAGCTCAGCATTTTGGAGAACATGGCTAATTAAATAGACCGGGAGCTAAATGCTGCCTCTCTTAGCTAGGAGAACGGCACTGAGGGCATGATCTAAGACGGTCAAATACATATAGATAACCTCTCCTTCTAGAGGGCTGACCAGCCGTGGCAACGAGTGAAGGTGCTCTTTCAATTTCTAGAATGCCACTTCAGCATTCTACCCCCATTCAAATCTAGTCTTCTTCTTGATTGCCTGGAAGAAGTAGAGGCACTTGTCACCTGACCGGCTGAGGAATCTCCCCAATGCCGCCAGGCAACCGGTAAGTTTTTGGACTTCCTTGACAGTGCCGGGTGACTTCATGTGAATCACCGCCTGTACCTTTTCAAGATTGGCCTCTATTCCCCTTTGATCAATCAAGAATCCGAGAAACTTCCCAAACTCAACACCAAAGACACACTTTTTGGGATTAAGCATGACCTTATGCTGCCTGGGGTGGTGAAGGTTCCTTGGAGGTCAGCAAAGTGATCCGTCTGGAGCTTGGATTTGACTATCATGTCATCAATGTACGCCTCTACATTACTCCCAATTTGATTAATGAAGACCGTATTTAATCATCCGTTGGAAGGTAGTAGGCGCATTCTGCAGCCCAAACAGCATCACCGTATAACTGAACAACCCTTGATCAGTGACGAATGCCGTCTTTTCTTGATCATTTTTCCACAAGGGTATTTGATGGAAGCCTGATTAGGCGTCCATGAAGCTCATCAAGGGATGACCGGCTGTTGAGTCGACTAGACTGTCGATCTTTGGAAGTGGATAACTGTCCTTCGGACATGCCTTGTTCAGATCTGTGTAATTAACATACATCCCCCAGGTACCATTCGACTTCTTTACCGCAACAACATTGGCTACCCCATCCGGGTAGTAGCATTGTCGAATGAACCCGGCATCTAGCAGCTTCTTGACCTCGGCGGCTGCCGCCTAAGATCTTTCCTCGCCGTGGTTCCTTTTCTTTTTCCTAACCGGCTTCTTTTTTGGATCCACGACAAGTTTGTGGACAACAAGATCCGAGCTGACACCTAGCATCTCTTCCACTTCAAAGGCAAAGATGTCTTTGAATTCCTTCAGCAGTAGGTGCAAGTCTGCACCCAACTTTGCAAAAGCAACCGTCCTCACTTTTGCAGTTCGTTCTGGACGGCTGTCATCTAAAACAATATCAATATTTTCACCAGCCGGCTAGGAACGAAGATCCTCTGATAGTTCCCCAATTAGTGATTGCTATTGCTTCTCTTTTTTTACAACCACGAGGTGGTCCGCCTTTCTGATTTTGCCGGCTGCTTTGGGAGCAGGCGCGGCTTCCTTGAAGTCATCAAGGTCAATCGCCTTGGCCAGCTGCGGCCACAGTAGGCTTGACGTCTGAGAGGTAACTCTCCCTAGCCGTCTTCTGATCCCTGTTCAGTGAACCTATTGACCCGTCATCCCTCTCAAACTTGATCAGCATGAGGGATGGTGATGCAGAATCGGATATGGGTTAAGTGTTTTTGGCTAGGTGTTTTTGGTGGCTAGGTGTTTTTGGTGGCTAGGTGTTTGGGCTTAGTTTTTGGCTAGGTGGTTGGTGTAAGTGGTTTATTTGGATAGGAATAGCTAGAGTTGAACACTCACTCTACTAGCTACTAGAACGAGTTCAATCCGAACACTCCGAATGAAACTCACAAACCCGAGTCCACGAGTTCAAGCTAACTTGAATCCACAAGTCAAAACAAAGAAGACATAAAATATCTTGAATTGTTGTATTTCATTAAAATTTGATCCATTACAAACTAGAATAAAAATTCCTTTCATAGGCTAAGGAAGCTACTTACATTATTAAGCTAAGTAGTCTAAATTAATTAAACTAGCTAATGAGCACACCAAAAACTGTCCAAATGCATCAACCTCAAGTGAGTAACGTCCCCGAGTGGCTCTACATTAAAGGCTTCATCCAGCTTCAAAAACTGTTCGTTCAGCTGCAGTTAAAAGGCAGCGGTTACGCGGGAGACCCACAGCCTAAAGTGCTGATTAGGCAGCGGTAACCGTAAAAACCGCTGCAAATTCCTCTAGCTAGACTACTTCCAACATCTTGCGGTTTTAGCTCCACTTATTACACTACGTAATTACAACTTTTAAAGCATAATTAAACAGAAAAATAAACATTAAAACAAGACTAAAAACAAGCATTTAAACTAAGGAATTTCAAACTTCAAAAGAAGCATCCAAGGGCGTGTAACCTCCCTCATAAATGCCTCATTGAAGCCGTGTAACTTCTCCTTGATTGTCTTGTTGGGAGCCTTCATTTATTTTGTCTTGTGAACCAAAATAAGAAGGAGTATATTCCTTCTTATATGCTTGAATTCACGCCCAAGCATCCAAGGGAAGCAAGCCTTGACTAATATTCTACCCAAGTCACGCAAGACTTGATTGGAGGTGAAGGCATGACAAAGCCTATGCGTGAGTCTTGATAGAACTTGGACCCTTGTATGAACAAACCATGGACCAAAGGGACTTGTTTTTGTTGAACCTTGGAACGTGTCATTGGACCCTTCGAACCATGCATTGGACCATTAGACTCGTTAGGTTGTAGTGAGTCTTGAAAAAGGTCCAATTCCAGATCAGATGGGATGATGACTGCCTTGGATTCGTTGAGGGTTGGACGACCCAAAATCAGATTGTAGGCAGTCAATTCCTCGACCACCAAAAACTTGACGACCATGTGTTGCCCTTCCCCCTTCTCTCCTAGCCGGATGGGTAGGTCAATCCTTCCCACCGGATGTACCACTCCTCCCCCAAAGCCGACTAGGGGGTGAGAAGCCATGTGCATGCTGCTAGGCTTGTACTTGAGCTTTGCCAAGCACTGGTAGGTGATAAGGTCAGAGGAGCTCCTAGTATCGATGAGGATCCGACCCACTCGTTGGTTGGCAACCTTGAATTCGATGACAATTGGGTAATCATGAGGCCGCCTTACCTTGCCCTGATCCTTCTTAGAGATGAGGACCTCAGGGAAGGTGTCTTTCGACGCCTGGCCCTCATCCACTAAGTTAACCAGCTTCTGGATGTTGTCCTTGGTACCCCAGATGGTAGGACCACCGCTCGCGAAATCGCCTGCTATGGTGAAGATGTGATCTTCATCAGTGTTAGAGCTCACAGCCGGCTTCTTGAACGGTTGTCCATTGTTGGTTTTGGGATTACCCTTGGACTTCACCATGTAGGAATTTAAAGCCCACTCATCAGCTAGACAGTCCAATAGCCACCTGAGGCTATAGCAACCATTGGTGTCATGGACGACATCCTCATGGAACTAACAATGCTTGCTCTTATACCGGCTGTTGATGGGACTCTTCATTGCTGCCGGGTTTTCAAGGGTTAATCGGTCTTTGATCTCCATGAGGATGGAGGAGCAGTCCTTGTTGAACTCGTACTTGGGGACGTACGGCTTTAACTCTCTATTTTTCTTCTAGGACGGCTGACCAGAGCGATCCGCCGCCCAGACTTCTTTTCTGTTCTCGCTCTCTTCTTTTTTGGCCTTTTGAGTTGACCAGCTTTCTTTCCTGTTGGACCTTCTAGGTTCCGAAGAGTGCTTGATGGCACAGAGCACCGTCTCCTGTATATAGGCTTCGGCTTTCCTTAACGCCTCTTGGAGGGTAGCAACCCTCTTGCGGACCAGGTCGAACTTAAAGGTTGACCCGTCCTTCAGACCCTTGAAGAAGTCTGTATAGGCAACTTTGTCAGACAGCCCCTAAATCTAAATTCTCATCAGATTGAACCGCCTGACATATGACCGTAGTCCCTCCTTGTCTCCCATGCTGAATAGCCCCTAGGTCAAGACTTGTCTTTTTGGCAGGGATGTTCATGGAGAAGTTGGGCGTAAAAAGGTATGCAAGCATCTTAAAATTGTTGATGCACCTGGCTAGCAGATTACCAAACCATCGTTGGGCTATACCCTTCAACGTTGTCGGGAAGCATCGGCACCAGGCGGCGTCTTCCAACCCCTGTAGATACATGAGGTAGGTATAAGCCATTAGGTGGTCTTCCGAGTTTTTGGTACCATCGTAGGTACCGACCAACACATTCTTAACCTTGGCCGGGTTAACCAACGGCTATTCCCCAAGGTTTAGCAGCTGGAGTTGCAGTCCATAGGCTAGACCTGCTGTGCCGCTGGACCCCCGAGGAGGGTCGGCTGCATGTATGGTGATTCATACGGCATGTATGGCTGTTGGGGCACATACGGAGCCGGGTGGATAATCTGAGGGCCAGTACGTGCGAAAATGTCGCGTGACTAACTCTCTCGGTTTGTCTCCGAATACTTCAATGAAGTATTGTGGAAACTGTCTGGGTAAGTCGACGTTGAGACCGACTCAGACATTTGTTGACTTCCTTTCTCCTAGATGAACATTCGGACGTCAGAGTAAGTCTTTTTTTACCCATCCGGCTGAACTTGTCGGATGACCTTCCTTTGCCCTGATTCAGGGAAACGAAGTCTAGAGAGGTCGATCAGGGTCCCATCTGTTTCCTTTGGTTTAGGGTGGGGAGTAGGCACCCGGTCTTTGAGGTGCTTCTTCCCTGAGGGAGAAGGCTTCTTGGCCGACTGACTCTTGTTGGAGCCAGTTGACTTCTTTATTATATCTTTGATTTCCCTTTTGAAACTCGTCATGAATTTCATGAGCTCGTCTCTAGTGACAGGGGTTGTGCCCTCCGCCGCCTGGGGTTGCCCAACAGGCTTGTCGGCTGGGTTGTTGGGGCCAGCTTTGTCTTTGCCCCGTTCCCTTATTTCTTTGGAACGGGTGCGCCTTGTTCGGAATGACCCGTCTGGGGCCACATAGGTGTCGACCTCATAATCGTCACCACTATCCTGGTCTGTATGGACCTCAGGCTCGGCCGTAGGCCGCTTGCCTCCACCAGGCGGTACAGAATCGGATGCCATTTCAGAAGTACTCTCCTCATAGACGGCGCCAAATGTTTCGGTGTTTTTGGAGTTCCTCGGGAGAGTTACAATTCTGGGAATGCACGCCGACCGTCTGTACCTGCAAAACAACGAAACTCCGGTTGGGTGGAGATCCGCCTCCGACGATCAATTTAGAACGTCTTTGGATGTTTAAAAGTGCAGAAAGTAAATGGGTTTTCTCTCTAATTCAGAGAGAATTCTGCAATTAATATAACTCGGTTTTTGTGTTTGTATTTATGAATGTTTCTAAATGAATAATAAATGATGATTTTCCTCTATTTATAGTAGAAGAGGATATGTTTCCCTATTAGGGTTATAGTGCCACGTGTCAGCATCCGATTGGATCCCATAGGGCCTTTAAGGGGCTGACACATGTCATCTTGCCGTTGGGCCACGTGGCATAAGGTAATTTTACCCCAAACAAGGCTTGCTCAATAAAATCCTTGTTTTAATATTTGACACAAATTCTGTTAAATATCCGATTTATTTCATTTTTTTTTCCTAGTGTATAATATGGAAAGATACATAAAATCTTTTATTTATTATAAATTTGTTATCTTTAATTTACATATAAGATTTGTTCTTAAGTAGATTTTTTAAATGAAATAAATATAAAAACTTAAGAACACACTAGGAGATGACACGTGTCATTGGTAGTGTGCCTTTTAGTATTTAGTATTTATTATATTATTATTATTACTAGATTAGCTCCCATGCGATGCACAAATATTATATAAAGAATTTATAATTTGTACATTTTCAAGTCATATTATCAATAAAATTATATATGTAAAAGCTTTGTATTAACATAAACCAAACTATAAAAATTAAAATAATATAAACAAAAGAAAACTCATGACTATAACAAAATTAGCGGACTTTGTAATTAGACAGAGTAATCACATATATACAGGGTTAATATTTGCTTTCCTTTAGATTATATGTATATATATGTGTATATGTATATATGTATATATATGTATGTATATATATGTATGTATGTATGTATATGTATATATATGTATGTAAGTATATGTATATATATGTATGTAAGTATATGTATATATATATGTATATATATGTATATATGTATATATATATATATATATATATATATATATATATATATATATATTTATATGTATATATATGTATGTGTGTGTATATATATATATATATATATATATATATATATATATATATATATATAAATGTATATATACATATATATATATATGTATACATATATATATATATATGTATGTATATATATGTATATGTATATATGTTCACGCCTTAAGTGAAGTACTGTATAAAATAACTTTGCAGTTAATATTTAGCTTTTCCAAAAAAAAAAATTAAATAAAAAAAAAAGAGCAAAAATAGGAGGGAAAAAATTGAAGGAGAATTTGACACTTGTACAATTTAGGGAAAAAGAATAATGTCAGCGGTTGTTATTTTAGTACTCGTATTAGTTATAGATTGATAATTACTAATGATTGATGATGGAAAAAAAATAGGTAAATTATATATACTAGCTCGGTTCTCGGGCCGAAAGAAGGTTACGTTTGATGGTCTTACACCATTAATAAGGAAAATAAAATAGTGAAAAATAATTATTAGATGTCACATATATCTATTATTAAGACTTTAAATTAACTCTAAAAATATGAATATTTGCATTAAGACTAGGTAAATATTTTTGTAAATAGGAATAGTTGCATTGGGCGTATGTAAATGTTTTTCTAAATGAAAAAAGTTGTGTATATATATGTATGAGGGAAATGTGTAAAAGAATAGTTATTTTAATTTATATAATAATTGAAACATAATCATTCAAAGGGAACGCCAAAAAGGGCAAACGTAAATCTCTTTCAGGAACGGAGGGATACTACGTACTATCAATAAAATTTCGTAAAACAAGATTATTTAAAACATAATTACTATGGATTATTGACAACATAATTGCTATGGAGTACTAAGTATGTACAAATATATATTTAGTCAATGCATTCAAAATTCTAAACAAATATTGTTAAAAATAATACAAAATTTGAAAGATCCGCCAAAAATAAGTCAATCTTTTGATTACTTCTAAATAAACTTTGAAAGGTGTCCGCTTTAAACAAGTTATGACCTGTTGGTGACTTGTTTAACATGTTTTATGGGACACATGTCATCGTTTTATTGGTTTGACGATTTAATTTATTTATTTTTACATCTTTTATAGTTTCTTCAATGTTTTAATTATGACCTGTCAAAAAAATTAATTATTATTATTATTAAAAAAACACACACTTTATTATTATTATTATTATTATTATTTTGACACAAACCCAACACTTAAATATTTATTAAAGCATCAAGTTTGAAAAATCTTTACAAATAGCCTCTTGAAGTTCAAGAGGGTACTCTTCGAGCCAAACACGACACTCACTGTAATTGCAACTTAATCTCGCTAATATATCCGCTACTCCATTGCCCGCCCTTTTAACAAAAGAAAACACCACTCTTCTACAATCTCTGATGAGCTTCAACACATCCATCACCACTTTGCCGAAAGCATTTGGGGTTATGATACCCTTTTGCAAATGATGGAACAATTTTATATTGTCCGTTTCAAGCATGAAATTCCTGAACCCAGCTTCCTTAGCTATCCGTAAGCAGTGCCTCATTGTTATTGCTTCTCCAATATTCACCTCAAAGGTCCCCTTCAAGCATGAGCAGCAGGCTAGCAGCACATCCCCCACATTGTCTCGTAGCACACCCCCAATTCCCTGCGTCTGTTGATCAAAACAGGAGGCATCTGTATTCAACTTATAGAGGCCTGCACTCGAGGCTTTCCAGGTTGACGCCAACTGCTGAATTGGCTTCTCTATTACAGATTTTATCCTGGCCTTTTCATACTCCCCAACAAGGCTGGACTCTTTATGGATGACATCCACATCATTCTTCCTCCTCCCTTCAAAGACACATCCATTCCTCCTAAGCCAAATCCCCCACGCTAAGCACCAAAATAAATTCCACCATTTTTGACTTTTTAAGTAGCTCCCTCATTGCATTATACCATTCCACAAGCCCCCTCATTCCATCTATCTTTAATTCCTATCTCAAGGCAGAAAAACTCCATATCGAGTGAGCACTTGAACAACCTAGCAACATATACATAACTATTTCATCTTCCTCCCCACACATGGGGCACTTTTGATCATGACACATACCTCTAGCAGCCAGATTGCTTCTCACAGGAATGCTGTTTTTCATGCATCTCCACGCAAAAAACTTGATTTTTTGTGGAATGTGAGACTGCCTTATCTTCTCCCATTTAGTGTCTTGCCTCCCACTTGACTCCCTTTCTTCACACTCGATCAACATGTTGTACGCACTTTTGACCGTGAAATTCACGTCCTTCGAGAAGTGCCATGTCCATCCATCTTCGTCATCAAATATAGGGATTGGGATGCTACAAATATCTAGAACCTCTCTCTGGGAAAACACATCCTTCAATATACTCATATCCAAGCTCCTTTTCACCCACAACTCATTAACATGGGTTGGGGTATTCTCATTCTCAGGCTTTTGAGTTCTTATCCGAAAATTAAGCAGTTTTGGCACCCAAGGGTCATCCCATATACTTATACTGCTTCCCCGTCCCACTAGCTTCTTTGCCCCGTTCTCAATCACATCCTTCACACTTAGTATTGATCTCCAAGTGAAGCTTGAATTCGAGGTACATTAAGCATCCAGATTGGTGAACTTTGGGAAATATTTTCCCTTAATCACACGAGTCATAAAAGACTTTTCATTTGTTAGGATCCTCCATGCCTGTTTTGCTAACATTGCCTTGTTGAAGATTTGCATACTACGAAACCCCATGCCACCCCTGTTTTTAGCCCTATACATTTTGTGCCATGCCACCCAGCAAGTTTTTCTTTCCTCCCCTCGCTGACCCCAAAAGAAATTCCTGCACATTCTTTCAGTCTCCTTTAAAATTCTTCCCGGAATGGAGAAACACTGCATTGCAAACATAGGGATAGCTTGGGCCACCGCTTTTATAAGAATCTCTCTCCCAGCTTGAGATAAGAATTTTTCCTTCCAACCTTTTAGCTTCTTCAAGACCCAATCCTAAATACACTGGAAAATGATTTTTTTAGACCCTCCAATATACGTTGGAAGCCCTAAATATTTTTCATGTCCATCGACAGCCTTAAATGACAACTTCATTTGAAGCATATTTTTCTTCTCACGTTCTATATTTCGGCTAAAGGACACTTCCGACTTTTCCATATTCAGCTCTTGACCAGACGCCACTTCATAGGTTGATAGGATCTCAAGGACTTTGTCACTTTCATCTTCATTTGCCCGAACAAAAAGCAAGCTATCATCTGCAAAAAACAAATGAGAGATTGATAAGTGGCATTTATGCCACTATTCGGGATCCTTTTCCCAACCATTTCCCTCCATTTATCGCTTGTTTAGCCCTATTTTGCCGCGCTTCTCCATATATTGCACAACAATGCTATTTCCCTCGTACTTCCCCTTTACTTTACCTTTTTGTGCTGTTTTTGGGTGTTTTCCTGTGTTTTGCAGGTAAACCAATCGATACGTGAAGTAGAAGAAAGTTCGGGACAGTTTCGAGAGCCGGTTTCAATAGCAAATAAAGTGAGGAGCTTTAATCAGGCTGCGCGCCCAGGAGAGCCCTCTCTCCCGCTCTGTGCGGGCGCGCAACCCAAGGGAGAGGGCGCGCATTCAAGGCCAAATCAGGATGTAAACCTCGTAGATGCCTCGCGCCCTGGAGAGGGCGCGCTACTCATCCTACGCGGGAGCGATGATTCCTGGAGAGGCGCACAAATTAGCTTGAACTCTTGAAGATAGAAGGCAACTTTCTGTAGATGCCAAGCGCGCTTAGTAGAGGGCGCGCAGTATACTTCGCGGGCGCACAGATGTTAGTAGAGGGCGCGCACACGGAAGTTCGCGGGCGCGCAGCCTTTAGTAGAGGGCGCACACATCATCCTGCGCGGGCGCGCAAAGAGCTGTAGCAGGCGCGCACGCCGTCAGCCCAGCCCGTTTTATTTCCCTACTTAAAAGCTGATTTGAAAAGGGAATGAAGGCAGCTATTCCATTTAGGGTAATATGCTTAGAACATTTCTAGAGAGAGAATAGCCTCCATTGATGCTTGTATAAGTTTTTAGAGAGAGAAAATTCAGATTCTTGGTTTTTTATCACCCAAACTTTAATCTTTAATCTAGATTAGTGCTTTAATCATCCTTGTAATCAATATTGGAGCATTCTATTGGATTTTTGATGGTTCACCATTGAAGGTTCAAAGACTCATTTTCTTATTTCAATACAAGGTTGAAGCTTTGTGAGCTCTTTCTATCTTAATCCCTTTTATTTTGGTTTATTTACATATTTCAAGTATTTTTTATTGTTATGTTGATGATTTTGATTATGGCCAATATTTTGGGTATTGTTGATATGAGTAGTTTCTCTCTCCTAGGCTAGACTTTTAGCTAGGGGAAGGGGAATGGATGACTTGGTTGCTATTTGATTAAATAATTGATTTTTGGGGATTTAAACCCTTGTTGTATGAACTTGTGCTTATTGTTATATGGTTGATGTTGTGCACCATTGACTATATTATTACATGTCCTTATTGATGCGCGGGAGTGATCATGTTAGGATAGATCGTAGTTTATACATTGCTTAATCAATTGCATGGGAATGAATTGTGTTAGGTAGGATCCTTTCTCCCTTGGTTGCGAATCCTTGATTATCTATGTGTTTAGCTCTTAATCTCCAAGTTTGACGTTCCCTGATCCCCCTAGCATTTTTAATCTCATAGTTTCCAATACTTGTTAGTCTTTGTTAATTGTTAGAGTAATTTTGGTAGCCTTAGTTTATTTATTGTCTTGTTTTCCACCACTCTTATTCATATACACCCCTTTTAAAACTCTATTGTTAGCACTTAGCGTTGCAATCTCCCGTTTCTCCGTGGATCTTGACCCTTGCTTGCCTCTATACTCATTTAGGTAATCTAGGATTAATTTGATAGGAAGGTGTATTGACGACGACATTTCGCTCCTCATCAAAGATTGGCTCTACATGCCTCCCAATTTTCACCCCATGAATGATTTCTTTTTTTCTGCATCACTAAGAAGCGTCGATAATCCCTTCGCACACATGATGAAGAGAAAAGGGGATAGAGGGTCTTCCTGTTGGAGTCCCCTACTTGACTGAAACTTCTGAGACGGTTGCCCATTCACCAAGACCTCAAAAGAAGCCGATGACACACAGTTCATAATATTCATCAGAAAGGTGTCCGGAAAGCCAAATTTTTCCTATCATTTTTCTCAAAAAATCCCATTATACTCTATCGTACGCTTTACTCATATCGAGCTTCAAGCCTAAATACCCTTTCTTCCTAGTCTTCTTTCTTCTTAGATAATGAAAGCACTCATAAGCAACAAGAATATTGTCAGTGATTAATCTGCCCGAGACAAAACCACTTTGAGTTTCACAAATAATAGTAGGTAGTACGTTTTTTAGTCTATTTGCCAGAGTTTTAGCTATTACTTTATACAATACATTGCACAGACTAATAGGCCTATAATCAGCAGGAGACTCACACACGTCTTTTTTCGGAATTAAAACTACATGATTCTGATTAATATGACCTATATCTCCTACATTATTTAAGATACTCAAAGAATTATTAATCACATCAACGCCAATAATGTTCCAAAATTTTTGATAGAAAATTGCTGACATACCATCTGGACCCGGAGCTTTCGTAGGATGCATTTGAAATTGGGCTTCTCGGACTTCCTCTCCCTTAAAAGGAGCTATCAACTCTTAGTATTGCTCTTCCGAAATTTTTGTATCCACCTTGTCAATGACTTCCTGCGCTTCTCGATGCCCACCCGAAGTGAATAATCTTCAAAATGTTTTGCCAACACTTCTGAGATCTGAGATTCATCCTTGTAACTATTTCCAGCCGCATCTTTTATCACCCGAATCTGATTTCTAGCTCTCCTCTAACTTACCTTTTGATGGAAAAATTTTGTGTTTTTGTCCCCTTCACGAATCCAGTTTTGTCTACTACACTGTCTCCAATATAGATCTTCTCTATGTTCAAGCTCATCCATTCGGTCAGCAAGTGTTCGCATCTGAGCTATAATGTCATCAGTTTGGTCCATTTTCATCAACTCCTCCATTTGGGCTCGACAGTCTTTTAATTCTTTCAAAAAGTCACCAAACTTGTTTCGACTCTAGGCACTCAAATTATGGATGTATGGGCGATTTTTGAGCATATATCTCCACCTCGACTCAACGCATTTTCCACAATGTCAGCACACATTTCCTCTCTTAGCCACATCTCCTCGAACTTGAAGCGTTTTTTGAATTTTTTCTTCTTAGCCTTTCCCACACCGTCACTGATACATAACAGTATAGGAACATGATCAGATTTACGCTTTGAGAGATGGGTTACAAAAGCACCAGAGAAAAGTTGCCTCCATTCTTTGTTTTCAAGGAACCTATCGAGCCTCTCTTGGACATTCTTCTCACCACCTCTATTATTAGTCCACGTGAAGGGATGTCCCAAATATCCCAAGTCTTCCAGCTCACACACATTAACAACATTTCTCATAATTTCAGCCTCCACGAGATTGAATTCCTTCCCTCCCTTTTTTTCATCAGATGTGAGCATAAGGTTTAGAGCACCCCCACAAATCCACGGACCACTGTGCTTACTGTGGAGGTTTTCCAGAAGAAGGCCCGTTTTATGCTTATTTTCTTCCTCGTGATGTCCATAAATTCCTGTGAACCTCCATCTTATATTGCTCCCCCACTCCACCCAAGCATCAATGTGGTTTAAGGAAAAGGATTTGATCTCCACATCTAGAGTGTCCTTCCATAACAAAGCAACTCCTCCACTACGCTTCCTTCCCACCCCATCACAGCAAACTGGCACCATATTATTGAACTTCATCTTTACTTTTATTTTCTCCATCTCATTACTCTTCAACCTCGTTTCAGATAGAAACAACAATTGGGGTTTTTCTAGGAAAACAACATTTTTAAGAGCATTCACCGCCGAGGTATTCCCCAAACCTCTACAATTCCATGAGAGAGCGTAATTCATTGTTCACCGAGAGCCCATGGTGTGGGGCCCGCCACCTTTCTCCTTTTATTTGTTTCATCAGTAGTTGTATCAACGTCCATCTGCATATCATCCTCCCCAACCCCCTCACCTTCCCAGCTTTCTCTTTTGTTTCCTGCCAAGCTTTTGTCCCCTCCCCCTCCATTTCTTTTCCCCTTTAAGATTTTTACCTTCCTTGAGTTCCTGCCCTTACTTTCCTTTTTAACCCCCTGCACCTCAACATTCCCCTCTGCTAAGTCATCAAACTTCACCTCCTGCGCTGCTCTAAAGATAGTATCTTTCACCAGTAACTCTACCCCTCCCTCCCCTACACTAGTCTCCACCTTTTTATCCCCCTCCCTTCCCTCTCCTCTCCTGCTTGGCCTTCTTTTTTATTTTTTGTCGCTCCCTCTTCCACTACAGCATCATCACCCTCTCTCCTTCTCAGCCCCACTGTCCGTAGCACCGCCATCTCCCCCTCACCTTTATGCACCATCATAACCTTAGATTCCCTACCCTGAGCAAAACACTCCTCAGTAACATCCCCCTTTGTATTCATTGATGGGAATATAAGTCTTTTCGCAGCACTTACAGGCCCCAATTTTATCACATTTGGGTCATTATAGCTTACTAATTTTGTTGCATTGCATGTGGACCTTAGTTTATCCACCTAAGATTTTTCTAGCTCTCTTTCCCTTGCCTCGATCTTGCTCCTCTTCTTTGGTGAGGCATGAAAGGAATGGTGTCCTTCCAACAAGTGTATTATTCTGATAGAGGGTTCAGAATTATTACAGAGCTAATTCTTCAGTGAGGTCAAGTGATCGGAATGCCTAGGTGGAGGCCGCTTTCGATCAGTAATATTAAGGTATAATTAATATTACAGCTTAATCTTAACTGAACCCTTCGGGTCGAACCCAATCGAACAACCGATCCGAGATGACGAATTAATCCGAAGGATTTAATGAGTCGACAGAGTTTTACGAATACAGACTTCGGATATCGAGCCTAGGGCGTCGAGACCGAGCGTCACAAAATCACAAGCAACAAGTATGAGTGTGGCCGTAGCTAGGCTAGGCTAGCTCATCGCAAGCCTAGGCGCAACATGTGTGTGCTAGGCGCACCATGGTGTGCAAGGCGAGGCATGAGTACCTAGGCGCTATCGCATCCCTAGCATGATTCCTAGGCACCATCGCTACCCTATCGCACCAAACACAGCACCCATGTGTGTGTGCATGTGCGTAGGCACTATCGCAGCACACTAGCACCACGCACAGCACAATCGCAATGCTGGGCACTAGCGCATTTGCGTGTGCGTGAATGCCTGGCACCATCGCAGGCCATTGCGTCCCTCGCACCATCGCATGCCATAGCATGCCTCGCACCATCGCCCACCACGCACGCTAGGCCCTTGCGTGCTTAGGCACTCTGGCTGGGCTAGCAGTACGTGTGGTGCGTATGTGTGTTGGTGCGCATGCATGTGGTGCGTGTGCTGGGTATGCGCTGCTAGCAAGTGCGTGACCTTGGCTATGCGTAGCAGTGTGAGTGTGCGAGAGATTGCGTGGGAGTGCTAGGCCAGTGCCAGCATGCTAGCACAACACAGCACTAGCACGCAGCACCAGCGCCAAGCATCGCCCAGCGCCAGCACGCATTGCCTAGCTGGGGATGCGAGGCTGCTGGTTGGGCTGGTGCTAGCTGGCTGGGCTAGCTGGCACTGCTAGCTGGCGTGCTAGCTGGCAGCAACCCAGCAGCCCTTGTTTTAGGCAGTTTTTGGTGAGTGGGGACCATTACTTGGAGCAATGGCTTGGGGATCAAGGCAATGGTCCCCCCCAAGCCTTTGGTCTCACCTAACTCTCTCTCTCTCTCCTTGACACTTGTTGCATTGTGATTGATTTAATTATTAATTTATTTTGGAAATAAATTAATTATCAAAATTACTCAATCTCCCACATTGGTTGGGAAATGAAGTTCAAGGGTGCATTTCCCTATAAATACCAAAGGTATGGGTATTGGGAAAGACACAACCTTGAGTGGAATGAAAAGGCAATTCTTAATTTGAGTAAACCTTAATTCGTAAAACTCATAGTTTTATTTGTCCGGGTCTCGACTAACCTTCGAGACTTAGGACGCTCGGGTCGGGTTTGAGGGTACGATCCCGTCGGAGGCCTCGTGTTTTCGAGGTTCAAGTAAGAGCTCATAGTTTAGCGAAGCACGCATCAAAGGTATAATCTTTTATCCTTTCTTGTGTTTTAATTTTGTTTTGCTTGTTAATTGCATTTATTATGGGGGCACGTCTTGGCGGGTTTCTTTCCGCGTAGTGACGGTCACTACGATACCTTACAGCGGTATCGGAGCCATGCTCCTTTTAATTTTTGCAATTACTTATTAATTAAGGTGTTTTAAAAGAGTTTATTTTTCTGGTTCATGTTCTTCTAATTAGATTAGAAGCTCGTTTTAATTAATTTTAAAACTCGGTTTTATTTTCGATTTGGCTGTCGAACCCAGATTTTGGCTCAAAAATAGTGAATTTTGGTCGGAATCGACCTTCTGAAACAGTTTCAACCCATTTAAGGGCTGTCCAGAAGCCAAATTCAAACCAGAAACCCATTTTTTCTGGGGTTTTTCGTTTTTCAACAAAAATTTTAATTCTTTTTAAGCCTTGATTAATGCAAGCATTACAAGGTTAGATTAAATGCACATTTGCATCACTAATCTATTGGTTTTAAATATATCCTTAAACATAATAATGGAGTTTTTTTTATTAGTGCTTAAGTTGATATACCATTTTTCACATAAACTTGTTTTTCACAAATTTTGCAAATAAATTGCAATAAAATGTGAAAACTTGTTGTGAACTTGTAATTTTAAGTTCCTAAAATGTTAAAGTTCTAATCTTTAAAGGTTTAAATGATTGGAACCCTGACCCTAAATTCCATATTGAACAAAGTTTGTATTTTTCATGTTTGGTTGATTAAAATCCATCAAGTTCAAATACTTGTGAGTAATATTTGATTAATCTTCATATTTGAAGATGTAATCTTGTTATTTTACACAAGTATGAAAGTTGGAAAATTTTTATCATTAGATGGTTAATTTATTTTTCCAACTCCCATTTGTCAAATCCATTATTAATTTGCATATTGGCAAAATTAATTATGGACATAGCTATTTCAATTTTAAGCATAAAGGAAAACCTAAATTATTTCAAAATAAATTTTGGATGATTTAGGCTTGTGCATCGTTAAATTGAAATTAATTAAGTTGGACTTATTTTATTCTCATTTTGCCCTTAAATTAATTGTAAAATAAATTTAGATTAATTTTATGTCACACATAAATCGGAATAAAATCCCGAGAAATGGCACGCAAATCGAGGCAAAAACACCCAAGCGCCACCAAGGCTAGCCGGGCTGCCTAGCAGCCCACATGTGGCTGTCTATGGTGCGCACAGGGGTGTGCCTTGAGTGGCTGCTGTGTGCTAGGGAGGCTTGGGGCTGATGTGCGTGGAGCAATGGAAAGGGGCTGGCTTGCAAGGGGATGCTGCTGGGCAGCATGGCAGCAAGCACCAGCCCAGCGCACCACTTGCTGGCAGGCGCCAGCTTGCTAGCCAGCATGCGTAGCATGCCTG
Organism: Chenopodium quinoa; assembly: GCF_001683475.1. Lineage (NCBI taxonomy): Eukaryota > Viridiplantae > Streptophyta > Magnoliopsida > Caryophyllales > Amaranthaceae > Chenopodium > Chenopodium quinoa. The sequence goes on along the minus strand of NW_018745675.1, from coordinate 2,403,637 downwards.
GCAGGCTGCTGGTGCTAGCAGCGTGGCCTGCTGCGCTGGGCGCAGCATGCTAGCATCACGCACCATAGCACAAGGCGTGGGCTGCCTAGCAGCCATGGTGCGCACCCACCAGGTGCTTGTGTGGGGTTTTTTCTTGATTTTGAGCTATGTAATTTTGCGAAAATTTTTGCCGTTTTAAATTATTTATGTAATTATTTTAACGAGGTTACACCTCAGTTTTTCCGGCTTTTGCAAAATTTTGACTTTGACAAATTATGGGTTATGCCGACTTAATTAATCAAATGGATGCAAAATTTAGTGGGAGCTTAGTTAATTACGTGAGCAATTTGCGTTTAGAAACAATGGATTAAACAATTTTGACTAGTTTTAATTAGGCGCGTTAATTGGATTAACCACCTAAGTTAGTTACTAGTTTTGCGTGTTTAATTATGTATTTCGTAATTTGCATGGGCCATTCACAAATAGTGAATGGGTGAATGGAAGATTGTTTTCAAAATAGGTTATTGAAAATGGTAACTAGTGAGGCCCGACTAGGATAGAAAATACGGACTGCGTTCCGTTATGTATTTTTGTAAATCTAAATACGGTCTGCGAACCGTTAAGTATTTTTGTACTTTAGATTAATCTTAGTCGTTCTAGCTAGCTTATTTATTTTGGCCAAGATGTCTCAAGACGACGTTTCGATGAAGACGAGCCAATATGAAGACCCATTGAAATTGAAGATTTCAAGGGGTCATGCTAGTTGCCAAATGCATCTATTTTTATGCTTTATATATATATTGTTATATATGAATGTTAGATGCATGTCTAGGATTTCTATATGTTGCGACGATTAGTTAAGTTCACTTAAATCAAACCAACATAGAAACCCTAGGTCCCTTAATAATATTGAGCTAAAATTTGTCGTTCCAAGAACAACACTTACCGAACTAATGCGCATATGTGATGGGCTACGCCAAAGCGAGGCATCACTACTTCCCTAGGAACGTAAGGTATACTAGGTATACAAGTTGTCTTGGTTAAGCTCAACGATATCAGTAAGGAGTCCTTAGATGTCGTGGCAAAAGAGATAAAATGTCAAGGATGCATTAGATACGACATTTTATCAAACCGAGAGTAGCTTGGAGCTATTAGCAATTGGATTGCTTACCTTAAGATATTTAATGATTAAGACAAGCGAAATCATGATTAACCATTTCTTGATCTTTGGGATCTCAGAATCATTTATTCTCGCCCATAAGGGACAATTTATGAATGCGTGGACAAAATGCTCAATAAGATTGAAAATATGCATGAACGCTTTTAAATTTCAACTTATTGGATTATGAATGGTTTTTCATTTCAAGTTCTTTCAATTGTAGAACAATGTCTGCAAGTAACTCAAACAACAACCATGTGTGCCCGGAACTTCCCAAAAAGTTAGCTATCAAGCTTAACTTAACAAACCTTGAAGAATGAGAAGAGGAACTCAGGAAAACTCTCTAGAGTTGTTCCAAGGAGTATGTTCTGGATACTTCCCTCCCAACCCTTTGTAGCAAGAAACATTGAGTGACGAAACTTATTGTGCATGCTCCAATGATTGCAAATTAGTGTCACAGCTCATAGCTAACTCCATCCCGAAATAATGGAAAGAAAAACTTCCATTCTCTTTTCCGGACTTATTCCTTGGAGGACTAAGAGATGTTGTCGGTGTGAGATTCTCTAAGAGTTTCAACGACAACAATGATGGACTCTTTTTTGAAGTGACTAGGTCACTTACAGACATGAATGTGAAGCCATCGGATCAAGGTTGTCTTGCAAAAGAGAGGTACCATCTTTGGTCTACAGTCTGCAACACCAAGTTGAGACCAGGTATGCCCCTCCGACCCCATGTGGCAAGAATGACTAGGCTCTTCAAGCACATGGAACTCCTAGGAATTCCATTAGAAGATGGAATAGCTGGTCATATTATGCTCACTTCCCTCCACTCAGGAAATGATGCATTAAGGGCATATATTTCTGAAAGAAAGGAGACACATTCTTTAAAGAATGTGGTGGAGCTATTTCACCGAGCTAACTCATTTGGGGCAACCAAAAGACCATCAAGAAGGAGGGATTTCAAGGTCAAGGCGAAGATGCGTTGCTTCTATTGTGGTGGGCAAGGCCACTACAAAAGAGAATGCAAGCTTTTCAAGGAAAAAGAGGAGAATAATGGAGCATCTGCCTCAGGTATCTTCCTAAACACTTGTGCATTACGCTTATCATAGGTATTAGATACCAAATATGAATCACTTAATGTTGCCTTTTCAGGGACCAAGTGAGAAGCTTATCAAGTGTTGGTGCATGGACAAGTAGACGACGAAGATGGTTTTTTCGGTCGTGCTTGCATGCACTATTTTGTCTATGACATGTAATTAAACTAATCTTAGTTTTTCATCATGCTTTTGAATATACTATGATCTATGGTGTTGGACACCTAGTTATTTTGCATGTAAGACTTTGACAATAGTTGTTTCAAAATTGTGTTGCAAGTACATGTTCAATGGAAATAGCATGATTTTTTTTACATATGATTAGACAAAAGTTGATACCGTTAACTAAGACATCTAAATGTTCAACTTCGTCAACAAACATTAATAGATATGGCTATATCTACTTTATGTCGAATAAATCTGAATCCTTTGAGAAATTCAAAGAATTTCAGAAAGAAGTCGAGGATCAACTTGGCAAGAAAATTAAAGCACTTCGATCGGATCGAGGTGGCGAATATTTGAGCCATGAATTCGACGATCACTTGAAAGAAAATGGTATTCTTTCAGAGTTGACACCTCCCAGACTCCTCAATGGAACGGAGTATCCGAACGGAGGAATCGAACCTTGTTAGACATGGTTCGATCAATGATGGGTCTTAGTGAACTTTCTATCTCTTTCTGGGGACATGCACTACAAACCGCGGCACTAACACTGAACCGCGCTCCGTCAAAAGCTGTTGAAAAGACTCCATATGAATTATGGACTAAGAAACCTCCTAGGTTGTCTTTTCTCAAGATTTGGGGATGCGAAGCATATGTCAAGCGATTTATTTCGGACAAACTTCACCCCAAATCAGATAAGTATTTCTTTGTGGGATATCCAAAAGAAACCAAAGGGTATTACTTCTACAATAAATCGGAGAACAAAGTGTTTGTTGCTCGTGATGGTGTCTTTTTGGAGAAGGAACACCTTTCCAAAATGACAAGTGGGAGGAAAATCGAACTCGACAAAGTTCGAGAGGACGAGCAACAATGTCAACCTGATAAAACTGACAATCTAAGTGCTTTGGAAGCAGCTGGGAAGATTGGCCAAAATCAAACAGACAATGTAAATGCTCAACCGATTACCCTTCGTAGGTCGTAACGGCAAAGATCTCAACTAGACAGATACCTCGGTATCGTCTTAACCGATGATCAGGACATCCTAGTCATGGATGGTGATGAGCCAGCGACATACAAGCAAGCTATGACGAACCTCGACTCTGTAAAATGGCAAGAGGCCATGAGGTCCGAGATGGACTCCATGTCTGAAAATCAAGTCTGGGACTTGGTGAATTTGCCCGAGGGTTATACACCCATTTGTTGCAAATGGATCTTCAAAGTGAAGACAGACAAGGATGGAAATGTATCGATATACAAAGCTAGACTGGTGGCAAAAGATTATAGACAAATCCACTGGATTGACTATGAAGAAACGTTTTCACCAGTTGCAATGCTAAAATCCGTCCGGATCATCCTAGCGATTGCTGCATATTACGATTATGAAATATGGCAGATGGATGTCAAAACCGCCTTCCTAAATGGAATTTTGGAAGAAACTGTGTATATGACACAACCAGAAGGTTTTGTCGATCCAGGCAACGCTGGAAAGGTTTGCAAGCAGAAGTTGGAATCTGCGATTTGATGAAGCCATTAGCAAGTTTGGTTTTATTAAGAATCCTGATGAATCTTGTGTATACATGAAGGTCAGTGGGAGTGATATTGCATTCCTAGTCTTGTATGTCGATGACATACTTTTCATTGGAAACAGCACAAAATTACTGGAGTCCGTGAAGGGCTGGTTAGGAAAGTGCTTTTCAATGAAGGACTTAGGAGAGGCACAGTGCATATTGGGCATCAAGATCTACAGGGATAGATCTAAGAGGATGATTGGATTGAGCTAGAGTACTTACATTGATAAAGTACTGGCACGATTCAACATAGAGAATGCCAAGAGAGGGCATCTACCCATGTCCCATGGCATAACTCTAAGCAAGAAACAGTGTCCACAGACATCTGTTGAGCGAGAGAGAATGGATCATATTCCATATGCTTTGCTAATTGGGTCGATCATGTATGCCATGATATGTACCAGGCCAGATGTCTCGTATGCCTTTAGTGCTACGAGCCGATACCAATCAAACCCAGGAGAGGCGCATTGGACTGCGGCTAAGAATATCCTGAAGTACATGAAAAGGAACAAGGATAAATTCCTGGTTTATGGTGGCCATAAAGATCTGGTTGTTGAAGGTTACACCGACGCTAGCTTCCAGACTGACATAGACGACTTCAAGTCACAGTCAGGTACATATTTTTCCTAAATGGAGGAGCATTTAGCTGGAAGAGTGCAAAGCAGAGCACAATTGCAGACTCTACGACTGAAGCCGAATACTTGGCTGCTTTAAAAGCTGCTAAGGAGGATGTTTGGATTCGGAAGTTCGTCAGTGAACTTGGTGTTGTACCCTTCATCAAGGGTACGATAGATCTCTACTGTGACAACAATGGAGCTATCGCTCAGCTAGAGAGCCAAAAGAGCACCAGAAGGTCAAACATGTTTAAAGGCGATTTCACATGATAAGGGAATGGAAATCCGAAGGTGAAATCAGAATTTGCAAGATCGGCACGGATGATAATGTGGCCGATCCTTTGACTAAACCTTTGCCTCAAGTGAAACACAACAAGCACGTTGAGGCAATGGGAATCAAGCACGTTGGAGACTGGCTTTGAAACTCCCTGCACATGTGTTTTAATTAAACAGGTTATTTTAAGGTAAGACACTGTATTGAAACCATTCATTAATGGAGTAATTAATTTTTGAGCAAAATTATCATTCGCTCCATTGCTATTTAATTGTGGTTTAGAATTAAATAATGAGTCCATTCGATTTATGGAAATATTCAAAACAGGGTATCAAGACCATGTCTTGGATAAAGAAACACCTGATAAGTGAACATTGAATATTTAAATCAAAAATTATCCCTAATCAAGGTCATCTAACTGATGGACGATTTATGACCACCAGAGATTAGTGTGTAGTATGATTTACAGCACCGTTTCTTGTGCTGCAAGGACATAATGGTCAAAAATCATTTGCACAGGTGCCAGTTTGGAACTGCACTGGATCGACCTGTGAGAGTACTTTAAGAGATTCAAAAATTGTCATAAGTACATTCCTCATTATAGCTATAGGAACTCGTTTCCTCGACCATGAGTGTTGTGAAGTTTTCTTGTTTGAGAACTAGTCTCTTTAATGCTGCCTAACGTCTGCCGTAACTGGGGATCATAACGGGAACACTCGAGAGATTAGGTCCTCTTAGTAAGAGAAACTTACAATACAAGACTGGGAATGTCCCCCTATTAACAAATACGGAATATGTCTTTGTTGTTTACAAGGCTGCTCGATGAGCGAGACTGTGAAAATGCATGGCCGTGCTCAGATGGATTTTAGAAATCATCTGTTTATTGACAGTTGAACTCGGAGATCGAGAAACACTTCTGAACGTAATAAGGATGACGATGAATCTTACCTTATAATTCACGAATAGACATTAAGCGACATAGGAAATGGGCTATACACTGTTTGCACACTTGTCCGGAAGGACAAGTGGGATATTGAAAGGAATGGTGTCCTTCCAACAAGTGTATTATTCTGATAGAGGGTTCAGAATTATTACGGAGCTAATTCTTCAATAAGGTCAAGTGATCGGAATACCTAGGTGGAGGCCGCTTCCGATCAGTAATATTAAGGTACAATTAATATTACAGCTTAATCTTAAGTGAACCCTTCGGGTCGTACCCAATCGAACAACCGATCCAAGACGACGAATTAATCCGAAGTATTTAATGAGTCGACAGAGTTTTACGAATACAGACTTCGGATATCGAGCCTAGGGCGTCGAGACCGAGCGTCACAAAATCACAAGCAACAAGTATGAGCGTGGCCGTAGCTAGGCTAGGCTAGCTCATCGCAAGCCTAGGCGCACCATGGTGTGCTAGGCGAGGCATGAGTGCCTAGGCGCTATCGCAGCCCTAGCATGATGCCTAGGAACCATTGCTGCCCTATCGCACCAAGCACAGCACCCATGTGTGTGTGAATGTGCGTAGGCACTATCGCAGCACACTAGCACCATGCACAGCACCATCGCAGTGCTGGGCACTAGCGCATGTGCGTGTGCGTGCATGCCTGGCACCATCGCAGGCCATTGCGTCCCTCGCACCATCGCATGCCATAGCATGCCTCGCACCATCGCCCAACACGCATGCTAGGCCCTTGCGTGCTTAGGCACTCTAGCTGGGCTAGCAGTGCGTGTGGTGCGTATGCGTGTTGGTGCGCATCATGTGGTGCGTGTACGTGTGGGCGAGGAGTGTGCTGGGTATGCGCTGCTAGCAAGTGCGTGACCTTGGCTGGCATGGCTATGCGTAGCAGCGTGTGTGTGCGAGAGATTGCGTGGGAGTTGCTAGGCCAGTGCCAGCATGCTAGCATAAAACAGCACTAGCACGCAGCACCAGCGCCAAGCATCGCCCAGCGCCGGCACGCATTGCCTGGCTGGGGATGCGAGGCTGCTAGCTGGGCTGGTGCTAGCTGGCTGGGCTAGCTGGCACTGCTAGCTGGCGTGCTAGCTAGCAGCATCCCAGCACCCCTTGTTTGAGGCAGTTTGTGGTGAGTGGGGACCATTGCTTGGAGAAATGGCTTGGGGATCGAGGCAATGGTCTTCCCCCCAAGCCTTTGGTCCTCACCTAACTCTCTCTCTCTCCTTAACACTTGTTGCATTGCGATTGATTTAATTATTAATTATCAAAATTATTCATTCTCCCACATTGGTTGGGAAATAAAGTTCAAGGGTGCATTTCCTTATAAATACTAAAGGCATGGGTATTGGGAAAGACATAACCTTGAGTGGAATTAAAAGGCAACTCTTGATTTGAGTAAACCTTGATTCGTAAAACTCATAGTTTTATTTGTCCGGGTCTCGACTAACCTTCGAGATTTAGGACGCTCGGGTCGGGTTCGAGGGTACGATCCCGTCGGAGGCCTCGTGTTTTCGAGGTTCAAGTAAGAGCTCATAGTTTAGCGAAGCACGTGTCAAAGGTATAATCTTTTATCCTTTCTTGTATTTTTATTTTGTTTTGCTTGTTAATTGCATTTATTATGGGGGCGGGTCTTGGCGGGTTTCTTTCCGCGTAGTGAGGGTCACTACGAAACCCTACAAGGCACGAAGCCATGGCCCATATTGAAATACCATCCTTGTTTCTTCGTCTTTTTCTTGCTCCTTCTGGTTGCATTCTTTTTCTGTATGGTCAAGCCCGCCACAAAAGAAGCAGAAATCTGCTAGCCTCTCATACTTTATATCGATCCATCTCGATTTCTTTTGTCCCATTGCAAGGAACAGCCCCCTACGCAGGGGTTTATTGATGTCCACAAGGACTTTTATTCTCATACACTCACCCCAACCAAGGGGATCTGACTCGTCCATCTCCATAAAACCTCCAAGAAACTCTCCTACATCATACATCACAGCCACCGATCTTTTATTAAACGACACATCCATCAGTCGCACCCACATAGGAGTGTTCTTGAAGGTAATTTCTGAGGATTGCTCATCCCCCTGCACCTCCTATAGAAGGAGTAATTTTTCATCGAAAAACCACGGCCTTCCTTCCATAACACGTTCCTTGTCTTCTATACAGAAGAATTGAAAGACAAACAAATTCGTCTCCACAATCCTAACAACGAATTTCTCCTTTAGCCTCCATACATTTTTTAGGGTACGTTTCATTGCTTCTAACTTATAAGGTTTAACAGTCCATAGCTTCCCAACTAGGGTGAGTTGTATTTGGTTTTTTATATCATCAGTCACCGTTTCCACGTAATCACCACCTAAAACCAGTTCTACCTCATCTGTCAATCGAAGCTTTTTCCAATCATTCAATAACTCGTCACCCATCCTAGTCTGTCATCGAATCACACTCGAAAATTGAGGTGAAAAGCACAAAAATTCTCAAAATTTACCTTACTTTACGAAACCCTAGATTAGGGACTCACGAAACCCTAAGCAAGGGACTAGAGTAATTATATTAATAAAATCCCACCCTTTATTATTAAAACTACTAATTTATTTTCGAAAACATCATCATCATCATTATTATTATTATTATAAATGAAAAAAAAAAACCTTTTTCAAAAAAAAAACACCTTCCACCACCACAGCCCAGCCCAGCCACCGCCCTCTCCCTCGCTGCCAGTCGCTGCCAAGACTCCCTCCAACCCCCTCACGTCGGCCTGCCGATCGCCTAGCCCAGCCCAGCCGACCAGCCCTTCTCTTGCCCCGATTCAACCCCTTTCCCCTTCCCTTGCTCGATTCGACCCCATCCCCATCCCCTTCACCGAATGTCAAGCCTCCCTTCCCTTCCTCCATTGTAAGCCGGCGCGACCCAAACCCAAAACCCCCAACCTAAACCCGATATCCCATAGCCCAAACCTTCCTAATTAGTTAGGGTTTAGATTTCGGGTTTAGGGATTTTGGGTTCCGGTGAAGGGGAGGGGGAAAGGGGTAGTTTGGGGAACCGAGGAAGGGAAAAGGAAAGGCTGGGGCTAGTCGGTCGGCCGACACAAGGAGGAGGAAGGTGGTTTGGTGGCGGCAGCTGGGGTGGGGAGGGGGTGGTTGGACTGTTGGTGGTGGTGGGAAAGGTGGTAATGTTTTTATTTTATTTTATTTTATTTTTTATTTTTTTATTTTTATATATATATAATGATATTAGAATAATGTTTTAGAAAAATAATAATAACAATAGGAGCTAATTAATTAATTATTTAGTTAGGATTTATTTAATTAAGAGTTACATGAGAAATTGTTCATGCTTAAAGTTTTGATTAAAAGTAAATTATATTGTTAAACGATTTTGTAAAAAAAAAAAACAAAAAAGTTAACCGCCCATATATGTTGTAGGTAAAGTATCTTGTTTAAAGCGGACACCCCTTAAAGTTTGTATTTTTAAAAATAATCAAAAGATTAACTTGTTTTTGGCGGACCGTTAAAAATTTGTATTATTTTTCAACAATTCTTTCAATTCTAAATGTATGTTTTTCAATTAAGGCTATACCCAAACAATTGAAACACATAGAAGTAATATAACAACCATTACAAGGTTTGAATCCAAAGCATTATTATATATAGTTGTTAAGACGAGAGTTTTATAAAATAAAAAGCCTTTAGTATGAATCACATAAGATAAATTTAGATACAACTCATTATTCTTATATATTCGAAGAAAACTATAAAACCAAAGGTGAACAAATATATATCTATTTTCCCTTTGCATTGATGATGGGCAACTTACTTTCCCTGCAAAATAAGAAAAACACAATCGAAATATGTTACTCCTTTCATTGTTCTTAATGACAACCTCTTTTTTTTTTTCTCTTTTTTCTTTTCTTTTTCTTTTTTTTTAGTACTATATACCTTTTAAAAAACGTATCTATTTGGGTTTTAGATAAATGCGGGGAAATTTACACTCATTTACATGAAATATAACCCCCAATTGACATTAATTAAACATGCTTTATAAATAAACATTGTATTAAATAAACTTAATGACAAGTATATTTGGTCTTTAAAACTATTTTGTTGACGTTATCTATCATGGAGTAATAAGTACATGTTAGCTAGTACTTCTAGTGCCCAATTATTTCGTACGGAGTATTAATTTAATTATGCAAACAAGTATGTGTCAATAGGTATACTTAGTCATAGTGTCATACTTTATGTCAATGAGTTTAATTTTGACTTATCTCATAATCATCTTAAGCATACCACTTTTATACTAAAGTGTAGATGTGTCATTTTGGGTGTCTGGATCAAGTTTGATGGAGTCGGGTTAAGTTTTTTTTTATTTTATTTTATTTTATTTTCTTTTTTTTTTAACATATTAAATTATTGTGTCTAACCAAGTCGATATCAGAATTTATTTTTTTTTCAGGTTGATTTCGGATCATGTGAGTATAAAAGACTATCACAATACCTTGATTTTTCAGTAAAGATCCTTTGACGAATGTTTATAGGTCTTAATAGGCAAATTATCACTATTCTTTATTAACCAAAAAAAAAAAAAATATCCAATTTGCACACTAAAATTATGAGTATATACATTTAGTAATTAATTAGAGGAACGTAGATTATGATCAATTTCAGCAATGTGTTAAGATCAAGTTTAATCACTAAGTTAAGAAACAATCAATTTGAGTCTGTCAAAAAGAGTGTGTTACCATTTTCCTAATATTGATGGCAGCTGGTTGCCTAGATGTTGTCACAACTTTGTGATGTATGTATGGATTTCTTTTAAATCGCTCTGGAGGTGGAATGTGTGAGTGTGTCTCCGGACCTCTATAATCAATCTCATATACATCTTCTTCTTTTACTTTTGACATTTCTGCTACCCCTACAAATCAAATATATCAAACATTAGCAAACTATATACAAGTGTGTTACAATTAGAATATTTTTAAAACCGACTAATGTAGATTGAAAGCAATAATAATATATACGACATTAGATCTTTGGTATCACTTTTTAAGTATTCGTATTTATCAGCTAATCTAGTTTGCGCCCATCTTATTATAACGAACTAACCAATAATTGATGACAAAATCAGCGAAACATTGGTCTAGTAGTTAAGACTGAGGGACTGTGAGGTTCAAATCTCTCTTAACTCCTTTTGTAACTTATACTGTCTATATGACTCATTTGCATCAAAAATTAAACAAGAGTTGATGACAAAGATTCAAACCGTAACATACCTGAAATGATGTAAGGATTGAGTAAAAGACAAAAGATCAAAATAGCGAAAACTCTAGAATACTTATTGGGCTCCATTGACGTAAAGGATTTATAATTTTACAAATATTTGGTTTTTAGGTATGTAAGAAGAGCATGAGAAGAAAAGCTAGATTTCCTCAAAAAAAAAAAAAAGAAGAAAAGCTAGGAAAAAGATGAGATAAAAAGGCAATATTAGTAGGAAATATCATGGCTTTTCATTGTCAAAATCGTTGTATTGGTGGTAAGCACAGCAAAGCAATGATGTGTAATTGGAATTGAGTTGGAGCATTTAATTTAGAGCAAATGCGCCATACAACACGACCCACATACTTTGCAATAAGCATTAAAAGTTTGTTTGCCTTTTGCATTTAGTTACTTCCTTAATTTCCCTTTTCAAGCTTCTAAATTATGGAGTATACGTACCAAAGAGGCGACTTAAAAAAGAGGAACCTCATATTCTTTCTAATTAATTTACCATAAATTGCCTTCTCACCCAACTCACAACCAACTTGCCCTACTGTATTTTATATTAATTGCTTGTCTGATCATACAGGCTAAAATGGGGTGTTTGGAACTTGAGTTGGATGAGTATGCTAGTGTCATGGTTTGATTAAATAGCATTCAAAAATTTTTGTGTATATCAGGTGTACAATAATATTAGTGTGTTAGGATTAATTCCTACAATATATTTAAGTATTCATATCAAATTAATTGGTAAATCTTAATTGCGGAAGCATACCTGATTTCATGACAATTGATCGAACCTCTTATTGATTATGCGTCTTCTAGTAGATACACACTTTATTGATGGGATATTATTGAGAGTTTATTGAATTTACTACTAGGGACCATAACCCTAGAAGTCTATTTATATAGACTCCCTTCATAATCCGCCCATCATGCATTAGAAAGGGTCCAATGGTTTTTACACATAAAACTAAACACGTACTCTATTAAACACGAAACAAGCCTAACAATAATAATTACTTAAATTGATCACTTTATGTTTGGGCTAAACTATATGATAGCGTATAAATACAATCATAACCGTATAGTCCACATTACGTTATTGTATTTAGGTCCATAAATTTCTTAGACATTGTATTTTAAACAATTTTAAGGTACATTTCAATGAAAATTTGGATAATTTTTAACCCTATTTTAGTGTAATTTGAACTTTATATATTATTTTAGTGTGAATAATAATAAGTAATTATATATAATTGTAAGGATAATATAAATTTATCACACATTGAAATTTGATTTTTACTCTTTAGAGATAGAGAATTTATTAATAAAAAAAATTAGATGATTTTAACTATTAATGGGGGTAATTCTTAATTATTTTTGGATGACTATTGGAAAATGCTCATTGGAGGTCTTTAGGTTTGCACATAAATTTTGAAAGCCAAAAGGCTATGAAAATTTCAATGGCAACCTTGATGAACCACTTAATATTGATGATGTAACTGTAAAAGAGGTCGATTTAGGGTTCACTAAGAGTCTATTTGTTTCGACAAATAATATCTCATTTTGTCTTATAGCAAAAATAAGCGGTTGGGTTCCCTAGGTTTTGAATTGATGACAAATAAACAACTTAGCTAGGTGTTGCATGCTTTGTGTTTTCAGTTGTTTCCTTTGTACAATAGAACTATCCAGGTCTCTGAAGTATTTCAGTCCTCTCAAAGTTAAAGAAAGAAGTGTATCAAAGTGTTTTAATCAAGAGATGTTTCAAGACTTGAAGAGTACGAAGATCTATATGATAATACTTTATATTAATTAGTTAGTCTGGTGTAGGACTAGTGGTGTAGATTAGAGAAGTTAAGTATTCTGAGTATCAAGAATAGTTGAGCTAGTACTTAGGACACTAATAGTTTAGGAAACTGAACAAAAAGCCTGATTGCTGAACACGATCTATTAATTGACGAATATTCAATATTTTCAAAGATTGAGGATTCCTTCTTTAATGTATTTTAAGTAAGGGAATATTTTCTAACTAAAGGGGATCATAATGCGCTATTTAAGAGATGAATTATTTCCAATTTGCATATATTTTAGAATGTTATTCTAGTTCTAAACAGAATAATATGTAAGAATGTTTTCCATTATACAGGATGTGTATTGTGGATACTAAAAAGTCTTCTCACCTAATACATATATGATCGTTTTAGGTCACGAAATAATGATTCATCTCCCAAAGACTTATTAAACTAACACAATAACAATTTCAGTTTGAGCTTAAGCTTTTTGTGCACACCGGAGATTGTAACAAGCTCTCAAATTAGTGTGAAACATTGAAATTTGAAATAGGCACGAAAGCTTGATTACACCTTTATTTACAATTAATTTTTTTTTTTAAAAACCATGTAATGGTTTTAACTTGATTCATTTACAATTAAAACAAATGTCATTGTATAATACGTTGTGGAATTCGTTACATTCAATGTATACTTTAATTCAGAGTATCAATTTTTTATAATTTTAATCACATATAATTAGAAAAATCAATAGTCAAAATCGTTTTCAGAATGTGTACTTGGTCAAGTGTGACAACTTACAAACCGGATGAGTAATCAATAACATAATACTAAAACAGACACCAAAAATGACGCATGTCATTTGTTAGTGCTGTTTTTTTCCTCCAAAACTTTTTTTTATTCACTTCCTAAAATAATATTCACTTTCTTTATAAATGTGATTCATTTCCTTAATTCACCAAATCATATAATTATGATTCACTTTCTTAATAAAGTATTCACATCAATCATTTCCATATCTTTTATTGTATAAAATATATTCTATATTTGTTACTTTACATATCATACGGAGTACATATTATTTTATATATTTAAATATGATAGTACTTCATATTATTTTATATATTTAAATATGTTCTATACAGTATATGTTGTATAGAGTATATAGTAATTTTGTAACAAATTTTTTAGAAAAGATGTATTATGTTGTTGTTGTTGTTTACAAAAATAGTGTTAAACTAGATTAGTCTCGTGGAATGCACGATTTGAACAAATAATTTCTTAATTTTTTTTATAACATTTTTTTAAAAAAAAATCCCGAAACAAATAATACTTCAAATATTTTTTTAAAAAGAATAAGAGCTCATAGAAAAGTGAATGATGAGAAAATTTTAATTATTGTTGTTAGAGAGAGTAGACTATTTTTCGAAATTGATACTAATAATAATAATATATAGTTGGCCAGAATTTTAATAAAAAAAAATTCATAAAATAATGACATCATTTGTAGTTTTGAAGGAAAAATTTTTAGCGACAACATGACATATGTCTAATTTTAGGATGGAATGATGTCAGCGGTTGCTATTTTAATATTAGTTATAGATTTAGAATATTAGTGAAATTATCGAGCATGACATGGGACCTAGCCTAGTTTAGTTAATTAATTTTCAGCAATCTTAATAATGCATCAACTTTTAAACATATTGAGTTAATACTAGATGCTATTGACACAGCTGTTGGGATTTACATAAATCTAATTAATGTGCAAAAACAAACCCATGCCCAAGTCCAAGTATAATTCAAAAGACTCATCAATGTACAATAAGCATTTAAAACATTACATCTTTGACACTTGCTTGTCCGTTCAATCTGCGTCTAACTAGAATCACAAGTGCCATCCTTCTATAGTTAGTCAACCAAAATGATCAAATTTGCCTTGAGTGTGTTGTCTTTTAAACATGTAATGTATATTATATCTCAAGATTTAGGTTATTACTTTGATGGAGGCTAATACAATGTCTTATATTCTCCTATCAATCTAATTGACTAGGGTTTATAGTAATACTATCCTCCTTCAAAACCAATTAAGATTAGGAAAGTTGTTCACATATACCCTAAATCCATGCGCGCGCACGTGCACACACATACAATGCTGACTAGCTAAAGAGTCGTGTCATTGCAAGTTGACCCACGCAGAATAGGCCATGCGTGCGCATGCCAACATGGCACTTGGGCCTTGCACACATGATGGACCATGCTACTTTCATAATATGTGTGTAGACACCTAATCGTGTCTTCCCAAAAACCAAATCAGTGATGGGTACCTTTCACGTTCTAATTTATGAGTTCAGTAAAGAGTTGAAGATTCTCACAAAGTTTCCTTAGACCTTGAACATATTTCTAACCTTACCAAAAATATATTAATTCAAAATCATTCATTTCGTGTCCTTAAACCCAAAATCATTCATTTCATGTCCTTAAAATCATTCTTTTTGTGTCCAAATCATAAAAAGTCCAAACCAGATTATTTTGGTCCATATTCTTAGTCCAATTATTATTTATCTAAATGGGTCTTGAAAAGAGTTTTCCAACGATATATTATAATCCCAAATCCGACTTAAAACAAATAAGTTATGACGAAAATACTAAACCGAACCCAAACCGAGCCTAGGTCCACCTCTAGTACAACCCAATGATTATATGGAGTCCAAATATTTTATTTAGGCCCTATATGATCATATTCTCAATCCAAAACCAGTTAGGAACTTCTAGAGTCCTCTAGAAGGTTCTAATCAATCCTTTCCAAAAAGATAAAGATTAAAGAGTTCGAGTTCAGATAAAACTTCTCTTTTTGATAATCCGATCCTTATCTCGTAAAATCTCAAAGACATTCTCATATATTTCACAAATATAATTCCATTACTAGAAATCAAACCCTGTGCCAAATCAAATTACCTTTTGAGCCATCGCGCGACGACAGGTCCATCACACAGCAATAGGCCTGTCGCGGCGTGACAGAACCCAGCACTGCACAACAATCCTGTCGTGTCTCTTCAAAAGCAATTTAATTTCCTTTCAAATTCTAATATTTTTCTAATCGTTCGACTCTCTTTTTTCCTTATAAATAGAGGTCGTTTTCCCTGATTCAAGGCATGGACAATAACCATCAATAAGCTACAACCATCAAGAATTCTTAGCTTCAATCATCATCAACAATCCTTATCAAACACCTATGTTCTTAGCCTTAGCCTAAACACAATCCTTGATACTCTCCAAAACAAATACAATACTTCCTTTACGTGATTCGAATACTAAAAACCATACTCGACGTTGCCTTCGACCTCGACGTGAAAGGTTGATAGTTCTGAGGGTTTGGTCCCAAATTTATATTTCAATTCATATTTGATTTATTTAGTTTATTGATTTAAATTTCTTGAAGTTTACTAATGTGTTTATTATTTTTAATAACAATAAGGTTGAGGCATCAAAGTAAGTAATTCAATTACTTAATTATTTGATTTTGGAGTAGAAATCATACTTAGGATGTTAATTTTGATTGCTAGTATCATGCTTAGGATAACACTTTGAGTTTGTTATTAGTGACATGCTAGGATTTGTTATTAATTTGTTTAGTATCATGCCTAGGATCTTACTTCTAATGATGTTTTAATGATATTTTTATGATGATGATTGTTATATTAATCATATGTTACTTGATTATTCATGATTTATTGCTATTGCTTGATCACACCCCTTTTTGCAGGTTTAAAGGGAATTTGTACTTGAAATCACGCCTAATAAGACAATTAATAATTTGATTTTGGTTAACATGATTTTAATTCAAGTGATCACCAATACTAGATTTTATTGTGCATTGATAATTAACCAGGCCAACGCAGATTAAACAGGTTAAGGATTAACTTGATGTATGAATGTTGAACTAAAAGCGCATATGAATATGATAAGAATTAAGTAGAGGCCTATTTAAGGCGGGTTCAATCACTTTTAGGTTGGATTTGTACCACCATCCCCGAACATCCAGTCATGGTTTGGACCATTATGGAGTTAGCAATCTATGTGATTGTGAATGTGGTGTAACCTTCACACTCGTGACGGTTTACAAGTTCCTAAAACTTGTTGGTGACTCTTTTCCCTTAAATTCTTTTCCTTGGAGCATCGCCATGCTTAAAAACATGAACCACAATAGGGCGGAGTTAAAATTCCCTACAAGTTTTAGCGACTCCACTAGGGAGGATTTCTAAATTGATTCCTAATTTATTTTAGCAATTGATTTAGAATGAGTGAATGAGACTTGAAAGATTCTAGATATTAATATGCGTAATTTTGATTAACATTGTGGCATAAGTATAAAAAGAACTAAAATCGAAAAGACTCTGCAAAAAATCGGAAAAAATACCGAAAATCGAAACTACCGCAGAGCGTTAGAACAATCACATGGCGTCAGTTACCCACGCCGGACGACAGCACTGTCGCATCGCAACAATGTTGTCGTCGGACGTTGGTCCCTACCGTCCAGCGATACGATCTGGCGATTCTGCGCCAGAATTTTATCTTCGTGTTTTGTCGGATTCTAGTATTGTCTCAACGATTTTACTTCCTGATTAAGTTCTTTCGACCTTTCTGAAACCATATGTGTTTTACATATGCTTTTAGCCCTTGGGAATTCACTCTTCTTCCACCCTAATAAACTCTCCGTGCAATAATGGGTGCATCCGAGTTTATTGAATTCACCAAACCATGGAGTAGAGTTTAACTCGCGGGGTCCCGTTCATCATGCCAACCCTTTTAAGGTAAGGCTTCCGCGCGATGCATCCTGACTCTTAACCATGGACCCGCTTGGACACCATAATCCTTGACCTTAAAGAACTAGAGCCATCGTTAGGAGGAAAATTCATTTCATCATGTTGTGACTACTTGTGCATATCTTGTTTGTGATTAAACTAACACTTTGCTTTGACTTGTTTCTTGTACATATGTCTATACATACTAACCTAAAGCTAAGAGGACCTTTCTTAATTAATTTGGTTAATTAATATGAATCCATAAAGTATAAATATGTTCGACATTGAAGACTTTAAGACTTAAACCTTCAATTCGAAGGAACAACTGAAAAACAAGTCATTTTAAATTTCCAATTTTGGGCGCCACTTTGACATGTGGCGCAGAACATTAGTAACCAACGCGTCGCGATAGTTTAGTCATTTATTTTTGAGTCTTCACATCGAGTACCACTGATAAGATTAACCATTTTAATGTACATAAATAGTCTTGCCCTTGTCTTGTTTGAGTCTAACCACATGTATAGTCACATGGTCATGACATGAGTCTTGTAAATATCACTTACACTCACGAGTCTTCACACACTTTGTACATACCTTTTTCACACCTTGACCATGTCTTAGGTCCATGCATGGGTCATCCTTTTCGTCATTTGAGTTGAGGGTCCATCCTATTCCCGGAAATTTCCATGTCTTTCAACAAATACATTCTTTCCCTTTACATCACTTTTCATACATTACATACCTCACACTTTCCTTCTTAAACACTTTCCACAAACATTCTTTCCCTTTACATCACTTTCCATACATTACATACCTCACACTTTCCTTCTTAAACACTTTCCACAAATACATTCTTTCCCTTTACGTCACTTTTCATACATTACACACCTAACACTTTCCTTCTTAAACACTTTCCACAAATACATTCTTTCCCATTACATCACTTTCTATACATTACATACCTCACACTTTCCTTCTTAAACACTTTTCACATTCACATACTTTCCCTATACACATATACCCTTCCTTGCATATTCTCCTCTTACATGCTTTTCCCATACATATCATTCACCTCACCCACTATGCTCTTTCCCCATATGTGCATGTTGAATAAAGTTTGAGTCAAGTAATTGACAATAAGTGTCCATGGTTTCCCTTTCTACAGCTTTTGGTCAAGGAAAGAGGGTCGATTAGTTCGAGACAATTCCTACGTACAAGAGATCTTCTTCACGAACACGATTCGAAGAAAACAGAAACCAATGTCAGCCAAACAAGAAGATGTTGACAAACTCCAAAAGACCATGGAGGGTCTTGCCGAGCTTGTCAAAGGACTCTCCATTCGAATGTAAAAAGTTGAAGATCCTAATGAACAAGTTCCCCCTGAGACAATCAAATGCATCGAAGAGACGCTAAGCCAAGATTCCAATAATAATAAGTATCTTGATATGAGTACCAAGGGAATCTCACTAGATAAGGGACTTCTACAGCATAAGTTCTCTACCACTGACATTCCTAAGTTCAAGCCCACAGATAACCCTTACTTCCACCTGAGAGCTTTTGAAATAATCATAAAAAATCAAGGGGCTAACTAGCAAGTCTTCCCTTCGATTTTATCTTTCTCATTAGAGCCGGTGTGTCAACAATGGTTCTTTTCCCTGGATTCCAAGGACACTGCTACTTGGGAGAGTATTGCACATACTTCCATCAAAAGATACCAGTGCAACGTACAAGTAGAGACTACCTACAGAGAGCTCGAAATATTGAAACAAAAAAATAATGAAAGCTTCACTGAATTCTATACTAGACTGAAAGAAGTTTCTGCAAGGATGATTAAGGCCCCAAACGAAAAAGACTCCTGTGAGAATTTTCATCAAGAACCTTCAAGACAAGTACCAAAAGCACCTGAAATATCAAATTTTAAACACTTTCAAGATCGTTTATAATATATGCATCGAAATTGAAAACAACCTTATGAAATTAGTTGCTAACAGTAGTAATGCGAAAGGAAAGAAGAACGACCATCCTTCTTCTTCCTCTCCTATTAATAAAGCACATGCTACAAAAACTCCTAAGCAACGAATCTAAAGGTCGAAAAGGGTGTTTACTCTACTTGGCATGAGCTACGAGATAGCCTTCGATAAGCTGCACCACAAAGGACTGGTCATGCCTATAAGACCTATCAAGGATCCGTCCTAGAGGCCAGACCACCTAAGTGGGATCCTAATAAGCACTGTAAGTACCACCAAGGAAGAGGTCATGATACTGAGGAGTGTTGGAAACTCAAAGAAGCTATCCAGGACTTGATTCATGTTAACAAACTTTCTGAGGTTCTAGCCATCGTAGAGGATCAAATAACCTTTGACCCTTCTCTCCTCATTACACCTATTGATGAGCCTATGATTAAAGAGTTCGATACAACTTCAATTAACGAAGTGACCATGATTGAGGAGGATGAAAATTTTTTCTAATATGCCACCGAGGAAAACTCATCAGCAAATCTAAAGGAAAACGTTGATAAGCTCTAAGATTCCATTACCAAGCTTACGAGTATGGTATAAAAACCTTGTGAATCGAATGTCAGTTATTGAACAAAATCCTTATCGCCAATATTTAAAGAATGAAAAAAACGACCATCATCCTTCTTCTTCTTCCTTTCAAATATTAAAGAAAAAACTCAATGCTCCTAAGCTAAGGGTAAAACGAACCATTGATGAATATACACCAATGGGAATTACTTAAATGAAGCTTTCAACTACCTCCATGACCAAGCCTTCATTTATCCTATTGGTCCAACCCAAGATCCAATACCTGAGAGACGGTCTCTTAGTTGGGATCCAAACTCATATTGCAAATACCATAGAGGCAATGGTCACACTACTAAAGAATGCTTCACCCTTAAAGATTGTATTCAAGACCTCATCAATTTGAATTGGCTTCATGTTCCTCCAAGCAACAAGAAGGTTGTTTCGGGGTTTTTTTGAATCCCTCGGGATATAAGTCTCGAATACAGCCGGACGGTCGTGGACACTTGCAAAACAACGAATATTTTGTTTGACGGAAAATTCGCCTCCGACGATCAAGTTAGTGATCGGAAAACGAAAGTGTTTAGAGAGTAGAGAGAAGTTGGAGCAAATTGCTTATGCAATAAATGAGATATCTCTATCCACCTTTCCCATCATAAATGATTGGTGTATTTATAGTGGTGGGAATGTGTCCCATCTAGGGTTTAGTGACCTAGAATGGTGTGCTTTGATTGGCGGCGCAATCAAGTAGGGACAAGTGTCCTTTGGGGGCGCCATTATAACGCATTTCTCGATATTTGGGCCTCCTGATGTAAGGAGGCCTTCTCTCATTCAGGCGCTGTCTTGTTTGTCACGTGTCATCTTCCTATTGGGACACGTGTCGCCCTTTTATTGGGCCACTATAGGATTGGACCACGTGTTGGGGGTAATTTTTACCATAAACATTTGCCTCTCAAAGGGGGTGGCTCATACCATACGGGCCGCCTCCTCTAATTTTCACTCGTCCAGGGACGTTCGAGTACCGGGCTGATGGAGCAATTTAATTGGAGGAGACAGACTATACTGTCTGCCTGGTTTTGGGTAAGATTCTTTAGGCTAATTGCCTTGATCCGTCCGCCTGATTTCATATTTGGACCTAAGTCTTGAAATAAGACGGACAAGGGGTGCCGCCTGTAATAAGGGGTCTCCGTATTTTGCGGACTGACAGTTCGAGTTTGCTGACCTGGCCATTAATTTTGACGCGTCGTAAGGGTAATCGTACGTCTTCCCGTCTTTATTGACAAAGCGGTTTTTTAACCGTTTGAGCCTCTAGGTCAATCATTTTTCAAAAATAACTGTGTGAGCTTTTAGGTAGGAAAAGAGTTTTTACTATTTTGCCCCCATAAATTTTTCCTATAAATAGGATTTCGTTAACTTCATAAAAACAATTTGAATTTTTTTGTTTTCTAGAGAAAAGTCAGAGCTTCTAGAGAGAGAAAGTGTTGTTCCTCACTAATCTTCGAGAGGTCCACCGTGTTCCTGAGGTCTTCATTCGAGTTTTTAGTTTGCTGGTCAGCTTATTCAAGATCTTCACAGTTCTTCAACCTTTCTACTCGTACAGAGGTAACCGCTTGTTTCCTCCTTTTACATGTTTTTTAAACTCAAACTAGCACAACACTCGGACTCATCCGTTTCTCCTCACGAGGTCGGTCGTTTGCCTGAGGAATCTAGAGTGGACGGAGACGACTCCTCCTCTTTCTAGAGTCGGTCCATTTCTAGTACGTACCAACACACCCCCACATATTCTTCTTTGTCCCTACAATCGAACATGATGCGTAACGTACAAGAGGAACATTCGACAGTAATGTAGCAAGAAACCCAGATGGCAGCAGGTTCCATCCTTTGGTACCCTTTAATCCAAATGACACGGACACTGGGGCCACGGACGCCACACTCAATGGTAGTGCTGGCTCGATTGTGGAGGTCAATTCCTCCATGTTCGAGAAAAATAATAAAAAAAAAAACACTCCTACCTAGTCTTCAACCAGGGAGACAAGGGAAATTAATAATGGGGCGTCCGGCCAAAATCCCCTTCTCGACATACCAGCTCGGTCTTGATGTCGTCTGAGCTGCTTTCTTCTGAGAGGCATCCTTCTTCATTTAGGGCGGAAGGTGGAGCGCCAGTTCAAAATTCTCAACAACCCCCATCATAACATACCAGGTCGACCAGACCTCGGACTAGGATTCACATCTCTGAGCCGTCTGATCGACCTGCCTCCTCGCAACGTTCCTCCTTCTGGAAATCAGTCATATGCTGAGGGAGGAAAGAAAGATAAGGGCAAGAGGCCCTTGGTGCTATAAGGCTTAGTGGTGACCGAGCCGAGGCAGGGCTCGGTGGGTGGCAGCTCGGCCGAAGCCGCTGAATTAGACAAAGTGTTGTCCTCTAACTTTGGTTTGGCCAGGAACCCTGAACCACAACTGGCTAAGCAAAAAGAAGAGAATTCGGACGCTGAGGAGGGGGAAAAGGATGCTAATGCGGTCAATTTTAGTGACCCGTACGCCTGCCTTGTCAGCGAAGTGGCCCTTAGATTTCTCGACGACGAGTTCGAGAAATTTGAGAGATTCCTCATGCTAGGGTAAGAGTACCACATCAGGCCGCCTAGGAAATCTTGCTTGGCGGCCACCTCCGATGATAAAGGAGCTCAACGAAGGGGCTTTAATGTGTACCAGGCCGCCCTGGAGGTGGGCCTCTTTTCCCCTTTATCCATTCGTCCAGGAGTTGCTGGAAGAATACAATATTGCGTTGTTCCAGCTGGCACCGAATAGTTAGGCCAACATCTTTGGGTATTTGGTGACTTGCCTTACGAACGGCTTCACCCCCAACTTCCCGGTCTTTAGTGAGATACACAACATGGTGCGGCTGAACTCACAAACGGTCGGCTGGTTTATCTTGAATACCCGCCTTGACTACTTAGTAGTCTTACACAAGCCGTCCAAATGACGTGACTGGAAGCATCGCTTCTATCGCATTAAGATCAGGGATAGGGGCTTTAACTAGCGGATGAACAAATTTAATGGCGAGCTTGTTTAGCTCAGACGGGGAGATCATAGGCCGACTAGCCGCCTATTCATCCGGACCATGCGCACCAACTTGACTATTTCAAGGTCAAGAAGTTTCTTTAGGAATGGGCGACAGGTGACCGTGCCTTCCAACTGGATCTCTCTAACGGACTGGCTTAGGGATCCGGTCTTCATGACGTCATTTGACCTACTCCAGAACTATCCTCAAGATGGAATTTCGCAACTTAACCATCTGAATCATTTTTAACTGAAATATTTTCTAACACTTTGTTCTTTACTTTTTCAGAAGAGGAAATGTCGACACTGGACAAGGAGCAAAACAGATATGTCCGAGTTCCAGCTTGAATGTTATAGAATCCTCCGCCAAAATTATGAGGCGACCAAGGGGGTACGAATCCTTTTCAATATCTCTTTTCTTCTTCTTCTTCTTCTACTTCTTCTTCTTCTTCTTCTTATTTGTTTTTTTTTTTTTTACGTTTGACCTGTTATGTAAGGAAGGACATCCTTCTTATTTTCACTCGGAAAATTGGCCGAGCTAGTATATTGGGAAGGATGTACTTTCCATTTTCTCTCGGATGAAACATCTTATCACTTTTGTCTTCTGATTTTCAAGACAACTACCCTAAAGCCAGCGAGGAAGCGGCCCGCGTCCGTTTCAAAGGACGAGGGGTCATCCAAGACTCATAAAAATTCTGCGTCCAAGACCCCCTCAGGGGCGTAGGCGGCCAAGGCAAGGTCGCAGGCAGCCAAGGAGCTGCTTAAAGGAGATCCATCCCAGTTGACACCTAGTGGGACCTCCAAGCCCTTAGAGCCACAACAACCTGTTGTGGTCCAAGAGAAGACCTCCCAAGAGGGTGATGAGGGAGAGTTGTCCCTAAACCAAACGGCCGGTAACAAAAGCTCAACTCCGCATGTTGAGTACTTGGGGACTCGGCCGAAGGGATCCCAAGCAGATGAGGGGTTGCAGCCACAACCTCGGGATACCTAGGAGCAATTCACTTCTAATCACACTCTAGAGAGGCGTTCACAGGCACCCCACTCCTTCTCGGAAAGTACCGAGACCAACCCTTCACCTGACTTTAATATTTGTCTTGCTTTGATTTTTTAACTTGTCTTTATTTTGCAGATATTGCCAAGGAGATAGATGTACGCGCGCCCAACCAATCACTGACCGAGGCCGAGCACAAGACCGTCCATGAGGCCATGGCGAGGCCGTCTTGGCGGACATTCAAGACAAATTTCGGGGAATCCACGAAGGGTTCCTCGGCCTCATGATAAACAGCTGCACTGAGGTATCTGAGCTTCTTTCGAGCTTTGGTACTTAATTTATTTTGCACTTGTTTCCTTTTACTAACTTGTTTTTCATTCATCCGCAGCTCTTCCTTAGGCTCAATGCCATCCTATATTGGCGCACCCGTGAGCGGCGTCAAATTCAACCGGCCTGGGACGACATTTAGAAGATAAAGGATGGAAACACTGGGGCGCTTGCCCTATAGGAGATCCGACACAAGGCCGCCCAGAATGCACAACGAGGATATCGTCAAAATGGGCGATGCCCTCAAAATAGAGTGACTTGCTCGCGAGGCTCTCTAAAAGGAGAGGGATGAGGCGACCGCCAACGCCGAGCAATGGAAGGAGGGATTTGAGGCCTCTGAGAAGCTCAAGCCTAAGCTGGAGACTAACCATCACGCTCTAGAGAGAGCCTTGAAGAGGACGGATGAGCTCAATCAAGAGGCCTAAT
This sequence comes from Chenopodium quinoa, assembly GCF_001683475.1. NCBI lineage: Eukaryota > Viridiplantae > Streptophyta > Magnoliopsida > Caryophyllales > Amaranthaceae > Chenopodium > Chenopodium quinoa. The sequence continues at coordinate 2,378,672 of NW_018745675.1, read as the reverse complement.
GTCTCATGAAGGAGGCGAAGGCCCCCATGTTGGGTTTTGTAGCGTCCAACACTACGCAGAATGAAACCTGCCCAAGACCCGCACACTAATTAAGATAACAAAACATGCAATCACATAATTTAAACAACAAACAGAGAAAGAGAAAAGACATTCTTACCCTCGACGCGTGCTTCATGCGCTCGCTTACGAGCTCTTACTTGAAAGATCTAGTCTCGCAAGTGCGTAGGCCTCCGACGGCTCGCACCCTGGACCCAACCCGAGCGGTCTCTTCCCCGAAGGTTAGTCAGGGCTAGACTAAAGAAAAACTAGAGTATTACGAACTTAAAGGTTTTTTCACTTTCAAGGAGATGCCTTATTGAGTTCAACTCAAGTGCTCTTTCACAAACCCAAAACATCGGTATTTATAGGGAAGGAAGCCTTGATTTCCCATTCCCCATAAATGTGGGAGAATTGCATTTTTCCTAATTTATTTTAATCTAAAAAAAATTGAAATGCAAAATGAATCAACAAGCACCAAGTGGAAAATGGTGAGCAAGGGTGGGTGAAGACCACTAAAGAGGGGACCAAAACACCACTTGCTCCCAGAGCAATCCCCAAAGACCGGTCCCCTGCTTGACCGTGAGCTGGCCACGCATAGCTGGCTGCCAGCCTGCCTTGGCTGCCTAGCTAGCGCCTGGCACCTTGGTTGGGCTAGCTAGCCAGCCCACATACGCATGCACACAGCTAGCAAGCCACACATGCAATGCGGGTTGTTGCTACTGCGTAACGTATGATAGGTGCTGCCTGGCAGCTACTGCTTGTGCTAGGCGCTGCTCAGCACACAAGCATGCAAAACCACAGCACACGCACACGTAGCACGCTGCTAGTGCTAGAGCGATGCTGCGAGCTGTGTTGTGCGAGGCCCAGCATGCTACGATGGCTGGTGCTGCTATGTTAGCAAGCACGCACAACCATAGCACACACACACGCATGGCAAGATTAAGCCGTAATATTAATTACCCATTAATATTATTGATCGGAAGCGGCCTCCACCTAGGCATTCCGATCACTTGACCTCACTGAAGAATTAGCTTTCTAATAATTCCAAACCCTCTATCAAAATAATACACTTGTTGGAAGGACACCATTCCTTTCAATCTCCCACTTGTCCTTCCGGACAAGTGTGCAATTAGTGTATAGGCCATTTCCCATGTCGCTTAATGTCTCTTCATGAACTATAAGGTAAGATTCTTCGTCATCCTTATTACAGAAGTGTTTCTCGATTTTCGAGTTTGACTGTCAATAAGCAGATGATTTCTAAAATCCATCTGAGAACGGCCATGCATTTTCACAGTCTCGCTCTTTGAGAGGCCTTGTAAACAACAAAGACATATTCCCTATTGTTATTCGGGGGACATTCCCAATCTCGTACTGTAAGCTTCCCTTACTAAGAGGACCTAGTCGCCCGAGTGTCGCCGTTATAATCCCCTTTTACGGCAGTTGTTTGACATCATCAAAACGACTAGTACTCAAATAAGAGAACTTACAATACTCATGGTTAAGGAAAGAGGTTCTGATAGCTATAATGAGAAATGTTCTTATGACGGTTTTAAATCTCTTAAAGTAATCTCATAGGTCGATCCGGTAGAGTTCCAAACCAATACATGTGCAAATGATTTATGACAATCATGTCCTCGCAGCACAAGAAACGGTGCTATAAATCATACTACACACTAATCTCAAGTGGTCATTAATCGTCCATCATTTAAATGACCTTGATTAGGGATAATTTTCGATTGAAATATTCAATGTTCACTTAACAGGTGTTCTTTATCCAAGACATTGTCTTGATACTCTGTCCTGAATATTCTTCAAATCGAATGGACTCATTATTTAATTCTAACCACAATTAAATAGAAATGGAGTGATAATAATTTTGCAGGAAATTAAATTACTCCAAAACCGAATGGTTTTAACATAGTGTTTTACATTAAGACATCTAGTTTAATTAAAACACATATACAAGGAAATCAAAGCCAATCTCCAACATGCTTGATTCCCATTGCCTCAACGTGCTTGTTGTGCTTCACTAAGGCAAAGGTTTAGTGAGTGATTCCCATTGTCGTCCGTTCCAATATTACAAATTCTGAATTCACCCTCGGACTTCCATTCCCTTACCATGTGAAATCGGCTCTTGACATGTTTGACCTTATGATGTTCCCTTGGCTCCCTGACCTGACCAATAGCTCCATTGTTATCACAATAGAGGTCTATCGAACCCTTGATGGAGGGTACAACATTAAGTTCACTAATAAACTTACAAATCCAAACTGCCTCCTTAGCTGCTTCTGAAGCTGCCAAGTACTCGGCATAAGTTGTTGAATCTGCAGTGGTGCTTTTCTTAGCACTCTTCCAACTAAACACTCCTCCATTTAGGCAGAATATGTACCCTGACTGCGACTTGTAGTCGTCTTTGTCAGTCTGGAAGCTCGCGTCGGTATAACCTCTAACAACCAAAATCATCACTACCACCATAGACTAGAAACTTATCCTTGTTCCTTTTCAGGTACTTTATGATATTCTTGGTTGCAGTCCAATGCGCCTCTCCTAGGTCCGATTGGTATCGGCTCGTAGCACTCAAGGCATACGATACATCCGGCCTAGTACATATCATGGCATACATGATCGATCCAATAAGCGAAGCATATGGAATCTAACTAATCCTTTCTCGCTCATCAGGTGTCTATGGAAACTACTTCTTGCTAAGAGTTATGCCATGTGACATGGGTAGGTGCCCTCTCTTGGCCCCTTCCATGTTGAATCGTGACAATACCTTATCAATATAAGTACTTTGGCTCAATCCAATCATCCTTTTAGATCTATCCCTATAGATCTTGATACCCAATATGTACTGTGCTTCTCCTAAGTCCTTCATTGAAAAGCACTTTCCAAGCCAGCCCTTCACAGACTCTAATAGTTTAGTGTTGTTTCCAATGAGTAATATGTCATCGACATACAAGTCGAGGAATGCGATGTCACTCCCACTGACCTTCTTGTAAACACAAGATTCATCTAGATTCTTGATAAAATCAAACTCACTAATGGCGTCATCGAATCGCAGATTCCAACTTCTGCTTGCCTACTTAAGTCCATAAATGGACTTTTTAAGCTTGCATACCTTCTCGGCATTGCTTGAATCGACAAAACCTTCCGAATGTGTAGAACTAATACTCTTTGGTTTCTTTTGGGTATCCCACAAAGAAACACTTGTCAAATTTTGGGTGAAGTTTGTTAGAAGTTAATCTTTTAAAATATGCTTCGCAACCCCAAATCTTAAGAAAAGACAACCTAGGAGTTTTCTTCATCCATAATTCATATGGAGTCTTTTCAACAGCTTTTGACAGAGCTCGGTTCAGTGTTAGTGCCGCGGTTAGAAGTTTGTGTCCCCAAAAAGAGATAGGAAGTTCACTAAGACCCATCATAGATCAGACCATGTCTAACAAGGTTCAATTCCTCCTTTCAAATAATCTTCCATTGTGGAGTTCCAGGAGGTGTCAACTCTGAAAGATTACCTTTTTCTTTCAAGTGATCGTCGAATTCGTGGCTCAAATACTCGCCACCTCGATCTGATCGAAGTGCTTTGATTTTCTTGCCATGCTGATTTTCCACTTCACTCTGAAACTCTTTGAGTTTCTCAGAATTCAGATTTGTTCGACATAAGGTAGACATAACCATATCTACTATAGTTGTCTATGAAGGTGATCAAATATCAATAAACATTCCTTGCGGGTGTACTCATTGGTCTACATACATCTGTATGTATTAGACCCAATAAGTCACTAGCCCTTTCTCCCAACTTGGAGAATGGCTGTTTTATCATCTTGCCTAATAGACATCCTTCGCAATTTTCAAACGACTCTAAGTCGAATGAGTCAAGAATACCTTCATGAAGAAGTTTCTTGATGCGTTTGATGTTAATGTGGCCAAGATGACAATGCCACAAGTAGGTTTGATTCGACTCAATGGTCTTAGCTCTTTTGGCAGTATCATTAACATTTATCTAATCATATGCAATTTTATAGAACATATAAGCAAGACATTTCAAAACAACCATTGTTATAGTCTTGTGTTCAATGTAACCCAGTGTCCAACACCATAGATCAAAGTATGTTCAAAAGCATGATAAACAAAGATTAGTTAATTACAATCCATAGACAAAAATGTGCCTACAAGCACGATCGAAAGACCATCTTTATCGTCCGCTCGTAGTTGCACATCCACTTGTGAAGCCCTCTCACTTGGTCCCTGAAATGGGAGCATAAAGTGAGTTATACATGGTATCTAATACCTATGAATAGCTTTATACACAAGTGTTAGGTACCTGAGGTAGATGAAACATTCCTCTCCTCCTCATCCTTTCGGAAGATCTTGCATTCCCTCTTGTAGTGGCCTTGCCCACCACAATAGAAGCATCGCATCTTCGCTTTATTCTTGAACGCCTTCTTCTTTGCTCTTAGGGGCCTTTTGGTTGCTCCATACGAGGTGTCTTGGTGAAGCAGCTGCACCACCTCTCTTAAAGAGCGTGTCTCCTTTCCCGCAGCTATATGCTCTCTAAGTGCATCATAGCCTGAGTGGAGTGAAGCAAGCAAGATATGACCCACCATCTCATCCTCCAAAGAGATTCTGAGAAGCTCCACGTGCTTAATGAGCCTAGTCATTCTAAGCACATGAAGTCAGAGGGGCATACCAGGTCTCAATTTGGTATTGTAGACCCTTGACCAAAGCCGGCTTTATCTTCATGTTCGAGAGTGACCTAGTCACATTAAACACGAGTCCATCATAGTTGCCATTGAGACTCTTGGTGACTCTCACATTGACAACATCCTCAAGTGCTTAGAGGAACATGTCCACAAACTAGAAGGAGAGATTTTCTTTCCATTCTTCCGGGATGGAATTAGCCATTAGTCGTGAGACTTTCTTGTAATCGGAAGACCATGTATCATGAGCTTCATCACTCATGATTCCCTTAGATAAGAAGCATGGAATGGGAGTATCAAGAGTGTACTCCAAGGAACAATTCCGAAGAGTTTTCCTGAGTTCCTCTTCCCATTCCTTGAAGTTGACCAAGTTAAGGCTAAAAGCCAACTTGTCGGGGAGTTCCAAGTACATAGAGTTGTTATTTGAGTTATTTGAAGACATGTTTCTAGAATTGAAAGAATTTGAAATGAAAAACCATTCATAAACCAATAAGTTTGAAATTTAAAGCATACATGCAAATTTTCAATCTTATTGAGCGTTTTATCCATGCATTAATATTAGTCCCTTTTTTGGCGAGAATAAAACAATTCCAAGATCTCAAAAATCAAAAAGTGATTAAGCATGCTTTGTCTTGTCTTAACACTTAATATTTAAGGTAAGCAATACAATTGCTAATAGCTCTAAGATACTCTTGGTTCGATAAAACGTTGCATCTAATGCTTCCATGAAATTTTATATCCATTGCAACGACATCTAAGGACTCCTTATTGATATCATTGAGCTTAACCAAGACCAACTTGTATACCTAGTATACCTTACGTTCCTAGGGAAGTAGTGATGCCTCGCTTTGGCGTAGCCCATCACTACGTGCATTAGTTCAGTAAGCGTTGTTCTTGGAATGACAAAATTGGCTCAATATCATAGGGACCTAGGGTTTATATGTTGGTTGATTTAAGTGAACTTAATTAATCATCGCAAAATTTGAAATCCTAAACATGCATCTATCATACCATTCAATCATATATAAACACAATTATATATATAGAACAGAAGTAAAATATGCATTTTGCAACTAGCATGACCCCTTGAGTCTTCAAATCTCCATGGGTCTTTGATGCAACTTCTTGGCTTGTCCTCTTAGAAACTCAATCTTCGAGACATCTCCACCAAATATGCAACTACTAGTTACTATGACTAGGATTAATCTAAATATTAAGGTACAAAAATACGCAACGGTACGCAGACCATATTTAGATTTACAAACATACATAACGGATGTCCTAGTCGGGCCCCACTAGTTGCCATTTTCACAAAACCTATGATACAATATACATTTCATTCATCCATTCACTATGTGTAAATGGTCCATGCATTTTACAACGAAAATAAGTAACAATGCATAACACGCGCAAACTAGTAACTAACTTAGGTGGTTAATCCGATTAACGCACCTAATTAAAACCAGTCAAAGTTGTTAACCGATTATGATTAAAACGCAATAAATTAGCTCAAGTAATTAACGAAGCTCCCACTAAAATCCGCATCCAATTTAATTAAGCCGGTTAACCCATATTTTGCCAAATTATTTTGCAAGTGCTAGAGGAACCGAGGCCTAGCCTCATTAAAATAATTAAATAAATAATTAAAACGGCCCAATTAACGCAAAGTTATAGCCCACCAACTGGTCGAGTGCCTAGCATCCAAGCCTTGGGGCTAGGCTTGCTAGGCACCAAGGCCTTTGGCTATGCGTGCCTAGGGTGCTAGCCTGCCCAGCTAGCAGCGCACCCCACGCCTGCTGACACCAGCAGCCTCACAGCATGCTACGCATGCTCGTATGCTGCTGGCGCTGGCAGCTTGTGGGTGGCCTGTTAGCATTGCTGGCTTGCTGCCCCTTGTGCCGCACCAAAACCGCAACAAATGCACACATACCGCAGCACCAAGTGTGCACTTACTTGCACACACCACACATTAACGCATCAAAGGGGTAAGGCAACCCACACACGCACCTTGGCAGCCACATGTGGGTTGCGTGAGCAGCCTGGCTAGCCCAAGGGTGTGTTTTTTAGCGGTCCTTGCCTCGATTTGCGTGCACTTGTCTCGGGATTTTAATCCTGATATGTGTGTGGCATAAAATTGATTCTAAATTTATTTTAGAACCAACATTGAGCAAGAATGAAAATATAACAAGTCTAACTTAAATAAATTCAATTTTATAGTGCACAAACCAAAATTATTCAAGACCATTTTTTAAATCAATTTTAGGTTCATCATGATGCTACAAAAATGAAGGATTATACTCACAATTAGTTTAACCATACATAAATTAATAATGAGATTTGACAAAATTAAAGAGGTTGGAAAAATAAACCCATTCATCTAATGAAAAATTTCCAACACTAACTTGTATATAATAGAAAAATTACATCTTCCAATATGAAGATTAATTAATTTTCAATCACAAGTTTTTGAACTTTTAGGACTTTAATCAACTCAAAAATGATTAAATCCAAAAATTAGTTCAGCATGGAATTTAGAAATCAAAGTTCCAACCAAATAAACAATTAAAGATTGGATCTTTAACATATTAGGGACTTCAAAATTACACATTCACCATAAACATTCACACTTGAAGCAATTAATTTGCAAAATTGTGAAATTTCAAGTTTATGTGAAAAATGAGCATACCAAATCAAGCACAAATTATGACTTCATAAACATGCTTAATAAGGTTTATTATTATAGTAGATAAGTAATGCAACCATACATTTAATCTACCTTTAACATGCCATAATTAATCAAGGTTTAAAGATTTAAAAATTTTCGTCAAAAATGAAATACCCCTCGAAAAACATGTTTCTGGGTGGATTTTGGCTTCTTGACAGTCCTCAAAAGGGTTAAAAACGATTTTGAACATCAATTCCACCCAAAATTCACTATTTTTAGGTTGAAATTTGGGTTCGTTGGCCAAAATTAGTATAAATACGAGATTAAAACTAATTAAAAACGAAATTCTAATCCAATTAGAAAGCAAAACCAGAAATTTAAATCCATTTTAAATCACCTCAATTAATTATTAGTTACAATAATTAAAGTGAGCGCGGCTCCGATACCGTTGTTGGGTTTCGTAGCGTCCAACTCTACGTGGAATGAAACCCGCTCAAGACCCCCACACTAATTAAAGTAACTAAACATGCAATCACATAATTTAAACAACAAAGATAGAGAAAAAGAAAAGACATTCTTACCCTCGACGTGTGCTTTGCTCGCTTACGAGCTCTTACTTGAAAGCTCTAGCCTCGTAAGTGCGTAGGCCTCCGACGACTCGTACCCTCGACCCGACCCAAGCGGTCTCTACCCTGAAGGTTAGTCAGGGCTAGACCAAAGAAAAACTAGAGTATTACGAACTTAAAGGTTTTCTCACTTTCAAGGAGATGCCTTATTGAGTTCAACTCAATTGCTCTTTCCCAAACCCAAAACTTGGGTATTTATAGGGAAGGGAGCCTTGACTTCCCATTCCCCATCAATGTGGGAGAATTGCATTTTTCCCAATTTATTTTAATCTAATAACAAATTAAAATGCAAAATGAATCAACAAGCGCCAAGTGGCAAATGGTGAGCAAGGGTGGGAGAGGACCAATAAAAGGGAGACGAAAACACCATTTGCTCCCCAAGAAATCCCCAAAAGACCGGTCCCCTCCTTGACCGTGAGCTGGCCACGCATAACTGGCAGCCAGCCTGCCTTAGCTGCCAAGGCTGCCTAGCTGGCGCCTGGCACCTAGGCCGGGCTAGCTGGCCAGCCCGCATACGCATGAGCACAGCTAGCAAGCCACGCATGTAATGCGGGCTGTTGCTGCTGCGTAGCATATGCTAGGCGCTGCCTGGCAGCTGCTGCTTGTGCTAGGCGCTGCTCAGCACACAAGCATGCACTGCCACATCACACGCACACATAGCACGCTGCTTGTGCTAGTGCGATGCTGCGAGCTATGTTGTGCGAGGCACAGCATGCTGCGATGGCTGGTGCTACTATGCTAGCAAGCACACATAGCCATAGCACACACACCATGCTTGCGATGCTCGTGCTGTGCGATGCCCACCATGCTAGCATGCTTGCGGGTGGGGATATCGCCTAGCCTAGCACTCGCATGGCTAGGCCAATGCGAGGCTACGACTTGTCTAGTACTTGTCTCTTGCTTTATTCTACGTCTCGTCGAATTCTAAATTCAACTTGACTTGTGACGCTCGGTTTCGACGCTCTAAACTCGATATCCGGCGTCTTTGTTCGTATTACTCTAATGACTCATCTAATCCTTCGGATTAATTCGTCGTCTCGGATCGGTTCTTCGATTGGGGTGCGACCCAAAGGGTTCAGTCAAGATTAAGCCGTAATATTAATTACCCATTAATATTAATGATCGGAAGCGGCCTCCACCTAGGCATTCCGATCACTTGACCTCATTGAAGAATTAGCTTTCTAATAATTTTGAATCCTCTATCAGAATAATACACTAGTTGGAAGGACACCATTCCTTTCACCCCAAGCAAATAACTCCTAAATAAATGGTTCGGATTGAGGAGTCGGCCGTGACTAGGCTCAAGAACCAATTTGAAGAGGCCTTCTCTTTCATTTTGACATCAGTGAGGTCTCTTACGATCTGGAGCGCTTCACTAGTCAGTTGGACCATGTCTCCATTAAAGATCAGAGTAGTGTAGTGCCGTTGGGGAGCCCGTCCCTCCATTCGTCGCCACCCCCTCCCCCGCTCCGTGTGATGATGAGGAAGATGATGAAGATATGGAGGAGGAAGAGGAGCCAACTAAGGAGGATGAGCTGGCCAAGACGGATGAGGCGGCCAAGGAAGACGAGCCGACCGCGGGTGCTGATGACAAGGAGCTAGCCAACTGAGGAGCTCTCTTGTTCTGTTGCATCTTTTTAAGCTTTATGTACTTTGTTTTTATTTCCTTTTAAACAATCTCAATTTTTGTTGCCTGTTTGAGCGATCTTGTATTATACTCTTTCTTTTATTTCCATCTTTTTAAACGGCTTTTATATATGAAAGTTTTCTTCTTTCTTCATCCATACTTAGCAATGTTTGAGCAATTTTTATGCATTTGTTATGCATTTTTGCATACGAATGACTATATACTGGGGGTATGCCTCTTTATTCGGCATTTTATCTAGTCTATATTCAAAGAGGTTTGATTAACTTGATGGATTTTATACGTTGAAGGGTATGAGAACTAGTAAGTTAATCAAATCATAATGATGATTGCCCTTGGACTAGGCAAATGCCGAATGAATTTTAGGTATGTAGTCGATTAATTGACCTTTGCCAAGTCGTCCTTTGATACAATCTCTCGCACGTACTCATGAAATTTCAAGTACTATCTCAACCTGAGAATTTCTAAATATTTGTAGGGCTTGGTAGCCTAGGTATGCTCTTGTCCTTAGGGTTAAATTGTCTTAGACAAATTTTAGGTTACATTATTTCTTAACTGTCCGACCAGATTCCTGGCCGAATGAATTCAATAACAACCAAACCATTGTAGCCGAGTTGCTTTGCTAGGATTAACATTTATTAGGCATTTTTCCCGGTCATTCAACTCTGCCCTTTTTTATGGGTCGAGCTGCTATGTTGCAAGCAACCTTTATTTCCGTTTTTAGGCGATAATTTTGCTTAATTTCAACTAGACGTACGTAATACATATGCACAAATTTAATAACAATGTATGATTTTTTCATTAATTTTGTCAAAATTACATTGTTTGGTCGTACAACTTTAATTACATTGCTCGGTCTTTAAACCTAGTTGTATATACAATTTTAAACCTAAGTACAAAAAAATTTATACATAATATTTTTTGTGATTGTCCGTATTCCACGTACGGGGAATAGGACGGCCATCCAAGGCTTCAAGACGGTACGTACCATCTCGTACTTCTTCTTTAATTTGATAAGACCCTTCCCAATTAGAGGTTAGCTTGCCATCTTCTTTCGCTCGGCCTACCGCTTCCATCTTTCTCAGGACTAAGTCTCCCAACTTAAGCGGCCGCTTTGACACTTTTCAATTATATGCCCATGTCATCCTTCAACGATATATTTCGTGTCTTAGCACCACATTGCCTCTAGCTACTAGAAGGAAGTTTAGGGCGGTCTTCATGGCCTCCCAATTGGCCGATTCATCATATAACATCACTCGTAAAGTGGGCTCGTACATTTCAATTAGGAGAACGACCTCAACACCATAGACCAGAAAGAATGGGATCTCCCCTGTTGAGCTTTTTGCTGTTGTTCGAATGGACCATAGAACATTCACCAACTCATCAGCCCATAGGCCGCCTGCTTTCTCAAGCTCCCGCTTAATGCCATTAAAGATCAATTTGTTTTATGCTTCAACTTGGTCGTTGGCCTTTAGGCGTCCGACCGAGGCAAAGCAATATGCTATGCCCTGGTCACTTAGCCAATCCCTGAGATGGTCGATCTCAAATTCTGGTCCATTATCGAACACCATTGATTGAGGCACACCAAAACGTGTGATTATGTTCTTCCAGATGAAGGCAGATACATCTTTCCAATTGATTCCTCGGACGGCCTCAGCCTCCACCCACTTCATGAAGTATCAACTACTACTAATATGTACAGCTACTGCCCTGGTGCAAGAGTATATGGCCCCAAGATGTACATGCCCCATTTGTAAAGGGAAGTAGACTACTAATGGCCAACAAACTATCTTTTGGACATTGGATGAGAGTTGTGAATCTCTGGCACTTGTCACATTTTTTCACCATCTCTATGGCGTCCAAATTCATGCTCGGCGAGTAATACCCAGGTGGATTACCTTTTCAGCTAAGGCTCGTCCGCCTATATGTGATCCGCAATGCCCTTGGTGGAGGTTGTCTAATACTTCATGCCCTCTCTCAAGCGTAACACACCTCAAATATGGTTTTACAAATTATTTTTTGAACAAGTTCTCTCCCTTCATGTCAAACCAGGCCGCCTTTTTCTTCATCACCTAACTCTCCTTTGGGTCGTCTAGATGAACTCCATATTTGAGATTATTTCTCCCATCCATGTGGAGCTTCGGTCAATGACTTGCACAAGCTTGGCATCAATGCTCTTCTTTTCTTTAACTTCCCAGAACACAGATTTCGAAGTATCACATGATGTCGAGGAGGCTAGTTTGGACAGGGCGTCCACTTGATTATTCTCGGACCAGGGAACTTGTTGCAGCGTGAAATGCTCTAGGCCCTTTGCCTCATCCTTCACCATTTTTAAATATTTCATCATTGTTGGCTCCCTAGCCTCGTAGTCACCATACACTTGGCTGACTATCAGCTGGGAGTCTGAGCAAACATCAAATTTTGTTGCCCCGGTCGCCTTACACATTCTAAGGCCGACTAGAAAGGCTTCATACTCGGCCTCATTGTTGGAGGCTTGAAACTGAAATCTCAAGTCATTTTTAAACTTATCTCCTTCTAGAGATAGACATATATTACCAGCGCCGCATCCGGTGGCTATTGCAATTTCATCTACAAAAACTTTCCAAATCTGATCCCTTGCCGACTGTAGATCCGTCCGTGTCATTTCGACCAAGAAGTTTGCAAAGGATTGCCCCTTGATTGCTTTTCTGGGCTCAAATGTAATATCAAATCCTCTTAATTCTAAGGCCCATTTAAGCATCCAACTGCTGGCCCCCAATGTTGTTAACGACTTCTTCAACTGTTGGTCCGTGTAGACCATAATTGAATGAGCAAGAAAATATGGGCTTAGCTATTTTGATGCCATGAACAATGCCAAGCCGAACTTTTCAATGGGTGGATACCTAAGCTCGGCATTGTGCAAAACATGGCTGATGAAATACACGGGGATTTGATTGTCGTCCCTTTCAATAGGCAAGACGACACTTGAGGAATGATTAGAAATAGCCAAATACATGTATAGCTTCTCATCTTTGAGTGAACAAACGAGTCGAGGGAGTGTATGCAAATGATCCTTCAGCTGAAAGAAGGCTTCCTCGGCCTCTTCTGTCCACTCGAACATCGTTTTTTTCTTGATTTTTTGGAAAAAATAGCGGCACTTATCCCCTGATCTTGACAGAAATCGTCAAAGTGCAGCTAAGTAGCCGGTTAGTCTCTAAACTTCTTTTATAGTTCTGGGTAATTTCATGTCTAAGACCGCTTGGATCTTCTGAGGGTTGGCCTCAATGTCGTGCTGATCAATTAAAAATTTGAGAAATTTGCCGGACATAACACCAAAAACACACTTCTTTGGATTTAACATCATCTTATGCTGCCTGAGTTCGGTAAATGTTTCTCAGAGGTCACTTAGATGGTCGACCGACCTTTTTGACTTAACAATCATATCATCAATACAAGCCTCCATGTTCCAGCCGATTTGATCTCTGAAGACCGTATTCACAAGTCTTTGAAATGTTGCAAGGCCATTCTTCAGGCCGAACGGCATAACTTTGTAACAGTACAGCCCCTGCTCGGTCACGAATGCTGTTTTTTTCTTGATCTTCTTCCCATAAAGGGATTTGGTGAAAACCAGAGTATGCATCCATAAAGCTCATTAGGGCATGCCCGGCTGTTGAATCAACAATGCGGTAAACTTTAGGTAAGGGGAAGTTATCCTTAGGGCGCGCCTTATTGAGATCACTGTAATCCACACATATCCGCCAAGTTCCATTCGGCTTCTTGACTAGAACTACATTGGCCACCCAGTTAGGGTAATAACACTACCAAATGAAACTTGTGCCCATCAACTTCTTTACATAGACTGAGGCCGCTTGATTCCTCTCTTCACAATGATTTCTCATTTTCTGCCGGACTGGACTTACGATCAGATTCATAGCCAACTTATGGACTGCTAGGTCTAGGCTTATACTCAGCATCTCATGAACCTCAAAATCAAATACATCTCTGAATTCTCTAAATAAATTCAACAAGTCATCTCCAAGCAAGCCTGTGGCCATAGTGCCCACCTTGACCATTTGATCAAGCTGGTCTAGATCTAGCACTAAGTCCATATGATCGCCGGCCGGCTGCGGCCTCAACTCTTTTGGCCAGCCGACGATCATTAACTTTTACGCTTGCTATTTATTGATTGACTTGATGGGGTTGAAAAGAGATTTCCAGCGATATATTACAAGCCCAAATCCGACTTAAAACGAATAAGTTATGACCAAAAACTAAAACTAACCCAAACCGAGCCTAAGTCCACCTCTAGTACGACCCAATGATTATATGGAGCCAAATATTTTATTTAAGCCCTATATGATAATATTTCTAATCCTAAACCAGTTAGGTACATCTAGAATCCTCTAGAAGGTTCTAATATATCCTTTCCGAAAAGATAAAGATCAAAGAGTTCGAGATCAAATAAAACTTCTCTATTTTATAATCCCTATCCAGTTCAAACTCAAAGACGTTCTGAAATATTTCACAAACATAATTCCATAATCAAATAATCCCCCGTGCCGAATCAGATTATCTTTTTAACCATCGTGCGACGATGAGTCCATCGCACAGTGATAGGCCTATCGCGGCGCGACAGAACCCAGCGCAGCGCGACAATCCTGTCGTGTCATGTCAAAAACAATTTAATTTCCTTTCAAATTCTAATCTTTTTCTAATCGTTCGACTCTCTTTTTTCCTTGTAAATAGAGGTCGTTTTCCCTTATTCAAGGCATGAACAATAACCATTAATAAGTTACAACCATCACATATTCTTAGCTCCAATCATCATCAACAATCCTTATCAAACACCTGTGTTCTTAGCCTTAGCCTAAACACAATCCTTGATACTCCCCAAAACAAATACAATACTTCCTTTACGTGATTCGAATACTGCAAACCATACTCAGCGTTGCCTTTGTGAAAGGTTGATGGTTCTGAGGGTTTGGTCCCAAATATATATTTCAATTCATATTTGATTTATTTACTTTCTTGAATTAACTTTCTTGAAGTTTACTAACATGTGTATTATTTTTAATAGCAAGAAGGTTGAGGCATCAAAGTAAGTAATTCAATTACTTAATTATTCTTTTGATTTGGGAGTAGAAATCATACTTAGGATGTTGATTTTTATTGCTAGTATCATGTTTAGGAAAGCTTTGATTTTGTTTTTAGTGACATGCTAAGATTTGTTATTAATCTGTTTAGTATCATGCCTAGGATCTTACTTCTAACGATGTTTTAATGATGTTTTATTATGATGATTGTTATATTAATCATATGTTGCTTGATTATTCATGATTTATTGCTATTTCTTGATCACACCCCTCTTTGCAGGTTTGAAGGGAATTTGTACTTGAAATCCGATTAAGGCTTAATATGATTTTAATTCAAGTGATCACCAATAATAGATTTTATTGTGCATTAATAATACACCAGGCCAACGTAGATTAAACATGTTTAGGATTAACTTGATGTATGAATGTTGATCGAAAAGCGCACATGAATATCATAAGACTTAAGTATAGGCCTATTTAGGGCGGGTTCAATCACTTTTTGGTTGGATTCGTACCATCATCCCCGAACATCCAGTCATAGTTCCGGACCACCATGGAGTTAGCAATATATGTGATTGACACTCGTGAACGGTTTACAAGTTCTTAAAACTTGCTTGCGACTCTTTTTCTCTTTCTTTTTCTTGGTGCGCCACCATGCTTAAAAACATGAACCACAGTAGGGCAAAGTTAAAATTCCCTACAATGTGGGATTATCTTCTTAGCACACTATCATGTTGTGGGGTTTGAGAAGTGTGGAGAACGGTTCAAGAAGGCTAAGGGGGTGCATATCTTTGGTGTTAAGCTATGGATTGTTTGCTTGGTGCAAAGCAACAATGAAATGTAGGAGCTGACTTCAAATGGGAATATCTCAAGATCTAGAAATGATATTGAGATGATTCAAGTTGGAGGTGATAGCTCGTTGCAAGAGCCTTCCAACGACTAGTCATATGCTTGATTTGGTTAAGAATCGAGGGAATTATGGCCTTTTTTTGAAGAGATGTCCGCGCAGTACGGAAGTTCGACCGAATTGTTGAAAAGTTCGGTCGAACCATTTGAAGGAAATCAAGTTTTGCTACTGACTTGAGGGTTTAACCGAAGCTCTTGGAGGTTCGACCAAACCACCCCTGGTTCGACCGAACTCTGGGTAGGTTCGGTCGAACCGGCTGCCCCTGTTCCAGTGATGCGATTTCTTTTATTTCGCTCGGGATATAATCTTAGGCGTTGATCTTGTTGAACTATATATACTATTGTTTTGTCATTGTAGAGAGAATAATAGGATGAAGGAAAAAATGTAGAGAGAGAAAGCCTCAATGTAAACCCAAACACTTAGGGTTTGACTGTTTGAGAGGGTGAGTTTGGGGTGGGAGCTTTCATGGTGAATTGAAAGCTTGTAACCTACATTGTTCTTCATCAAATTATTACTCCATAATGGATTGGTGGGTTTTTCTCCCAATTCTTGAGTTTCCCACGTTAAATTCTCCTTGTCTCATTTATTACTTGTTTTTCCGTCTTTGTTGTTGTTAATTGTCGTTAATCGCAAACTAGCTAGCACATTCGTTAATCCCTTTCACATGCGAGGCCCAAGTCCCATGGCCTTGATGTTGTTTATCGTTCCCTTGATTGGGCCTCTGAAGCCTACCCTTCGCACATTGCCCACGTGTAAGGCCATTGGGCCTTTGCTCGAGTTTACGTACCTATGTCGTCATGCCAGATGATCTTTCGACTCGTATTTTGATGTGGCTTTGGTTTTGGCGCGTCTAAGCATAACGTTTACACTTTGATCCAATTGTTACTTCCTCCGTTTCATACTTATCTTCCCAGTTGACGAAACATAGGGAATACTAATCAAATAACTTATTTGGGATTTCAGCCCAATCCATCTTAAATATTGATTTCATTTAAGGCATTATGTGTGATCCAATAGGCTCAATCAAGAGTAAGCTATGAGACTAATAAAATATTTTCACACCAATTTAATATTTTTATTACTTGATGATCACATCTCACTAAATAATTACTCCATAATTATCTGAACCAATTATTGGAATAACACATTTGGCCTATGGACACATTTCTCTTCATGTTGTGCCTAACATTGTATTTCGAAGGGATATGAGTTTTGTTTGGATTGGTTTTAAATTATATGGAGGTTTATTTGGATTCAATTTAATTGGAAGGTTTGTAGATATTGTTTTTCAACTCATTTCTCGGAACGCATTTAGTGTGCGATTGACCACATTATGTGATCGCTTATAAAAGAAAAAAGTAGTCTCTACAATACTGACCGAGTAACTTTTGTAACACTGACCGAGTAAACTCTATAATACTAATGAAATAACCCCTAAGATAACTAGCCACACAGTTTGACCAAAAGCTGGTGTTTCCTAACAACTGAATTGAACGAATGTTCATCAAATTTTTTGGTGAGACATTAAGTGTCTATAGTGTCTCCCTATCATAGAGCTCAATGGCAAGTCACTAAACCGCTACCATCGTTTTTCTTGAATGTTGACATTGCTTAACTGACGAGCTATATGTATGGATATCCGTTCTATATAACTTTTCATTCATATATAATAAGCCCCAATTCAAATTTGTAAAGAAAATGTAAGCAAAATACTAGAATTGCACTCTTTGGGATATAATTCAAAATTCATTAGGGCTTGTTGAGTTAAGTTTAATTTCAGTTTAGTTCATTTCAGCTTCAATTAATTTAATTAAATTCAGTTAAACTTCAATCAGTCAGTTCAGTTCTTTTGCTAATTTATTTATGTTATATGATTTAACTAATGATATTGTTAATGACAATTTAGTTTAGGCATGCCTTTGAGCTGATGTTTTTAAGTTCATCTTTATGGCTAATAATATTGCTAATGATAATTAAAGTCAAATTTCATACTTTTTAGTATATATTACAACGACGACGACAATAATGCGATGTGTTTTTGTTTTGTTTTGAATGGAAGTGCGTAGTTTTGGGTCTTTGTTTCCTTTTTTTTTTTTAGATATTTTCTTCGTTTTATTTTTGGTTTATTTTGTTTCATTTTTGAACAGTCAAACTATTACAGTAGATTAATTTCACAAGCATCAAGTAACATACAAAAAAAAAATTTTAAAAAAAGAAAATCCTATTACTGGATTAATTTTGAACTTCATTTTATTTTACACAATTATTAATTGATAAATATCATTACTAATCTATAGTTAAAAATCATTAATCCATAGTAAAAAGTTTCAATTCAATTCAGCTTAGCTCCAATCAATTTAGTTTAGTTCAGTTTAGTTCAAACTTGTTTTCAGTAAATCGGAAAAAGCCCGTAATTATATCTTTACAATACCATTTAATTTGGAAAGTAGACTTCTGTAGGCCACTTGTTTTGGTGATGACCTGTAATCGAAGGAGCCTTCCCAACTGAAAATTTTGGAGGTCCAAAGTGCTCCAATCTTGGTTAATGTCTCCCAATAATGTATCAGTTCATGTTGAAATTGCACTTCGAACACCCTTACTAGTATACAATAATAGAGATACAAAAGAGTTGGGGAAATATGATCAATATAATGAGAATTCGTGGATGCCTTTTCTACAACTCGAACTCATGCCCTCTTGACACTTCTACAACTAAAAGAAAACTAGCAAAAGAATATGGGGGGAGGGGTCACTCAAAAAACAATTACAAATGAATATGGAATGCGGTTGTACAATCAGAGAGGATTACATAACCCACATATGTAGGTTCCACATAACTGGGCATCGGTTGAACAAAATTCCTTGCTGCCAATGCTAAATAACTGTACACAGGCTGTGACACGGCATCTACTCCTAAGACTTCTTATCAATACAATCGTAGTGATCAAGTGGTCATCTAGCAGCTGGAGTCTTGCGTGGGTGTTCGTTTTTTTTTTGACCAACTATCTTTAACACAACATGCCTTGACTGACCAATCAATTTGACATCCTTCGCCTTTTTTTTCCAATAATAAACAATATCTCCTGAATGTATCTACGTTTACTTGAAGCCTAAAATCTATGCTAAAGAGTAATTTCATCTCCAACCTGTTTATTTCAGAAGTGCTAATACCTCCAACTTTGGCATAGTATGCATTGTTAAAGGATCTGCAGATCAAGGAAAATTGTATTACTCAACAAGGCAATGCAACTAGCAAAGATATATCCAGATTGTTTCTCATGTCAACCATAGTTGTCTATAAGACATTACTTAAGACGTATCCAGCAGGAGAAATGGATGATATCATAGTAGGTAACATTACATAGTATAGAACAATAAGTATGAGATCTGAATGAAATTATATTTAAAGCCAGTACATTATAAGAGTAATCAAGATGATTTTAGCATTAAACATTCCTGTACGACCAGAGAACTTGTATTTTCATTTTCATATGGGTATATAACCCAGCAACCACCCCACACCCCTGCTAACTAAAGCAGGAGGAAAAGAGAAACCATCAATCTGCATTATCCTTACCATTGGGAGAATCACCTGTGACTCTAATAGAGAAGTTGAAAATCGCAAGAATTAATAGAGAGCTTGATCAGCTTTGCCTTAATTTGTTATAACAGAAGATGGATCAAGGACGCATTTAGCAGGGTAAAGCTAAAAAAAGGCACTATATCAAATCAGTATCTCATTAAATATATAACTCCTACATAATCATGATTAGATCCATAAGAAGGTAACTGGAGCAGACAGAACATTCTCCTCCCCTATATTATTATTATGAGCTGTTAGTTTCCTGAACTACAAGTGAACTGCAAGTGATGGTTAGGCAGTTACGTAAGTTTCATCCATAGATAACTTATGCTTCCTCCATCCATTCTTTTTATAATTGCAACAAAGGGAAGATAATGTTTCCCAAAGCACAATTTTAATCTTGAACATCTGTAAATAAAATTTACACAAATTGATATTTTGAATATCAAGACGAATTTATTAAGATCCTAGTTCCCACATGAATATGTTTTTTCTTCACATATAAATTACAATAGATAGTAAAAAGAGTGTGAATAGTACAACTTTCATTGTTGCTATAATAAAAGAATGGAGGAAGTATTTGGAAAATACAAATACCAAAGCAAGCATTTAGGATGGAAGTTAGAAAGTATCATGCTACACTTAAAAGAGTATAACTTAAATAGATGTTTCACTTCATTTGTCAAAAAAAATTATTTGAAAATGGGCAGGTGGAAGCTTTAGTAAGCAGCATTATTGCCCCTTCAATGATAAGTTTTTAGACCATTTCTGACTGTATGAGCACATCAAAGGGTTCGCAAAGGTTTTAACGATAAGAATATAGGTTGTGTGATATTTTTGCTCCCTCAGCTCCTATTACGTAGTTGAACTGTTTTTTTTCCCTGTCACATATTGTGCTTCAATTATCTGCTTCTCAATGTTTTAAGTGTATATTGTAACTAAAGCCCTATAATAAGCAAGTGATGGAATATTGTGAGCAGTACTAGGTACTACTTGTTCTTTGGTATGTTTTAAGACGAACAAATTGAGAAGAGTGTGGCATGAAGGCCAAGAGCAGATGAGACATGAACAGGAATATGGATTTGGATTAATCCAATTGGAAAGTGAAAAAAATTGAAACAATGCTTTGAATGGATGCATAATTTAAGATAGTGCCTAGTCATTTAAGAAAAATATAGAAATTTTCCTTTAAGGGGAGCTTGTCTCTAAACCATGAACTAAAAATAGATCCACAACTAATTTCAGACGTATTCAGTACAAATCATCTTATACTAAAGAATTATGAGTGCTCAAGGGGGAAAATAAAAAAAAATAAAAAAATTTACTCGTACAAGACAGTTAAATCATCATTTCCTCTTATACTAGGGAGGTCTCACTATTTACTGCTAAACTTACTCGAGTAATATTCACAAAAACCTAACCCACTTTAGCCGAATTTCAAGGTTGGTATGCACAACAAAAGTGTGCTGTGTAACCATAGTTGTTAAAATCCCGATTCGGATCTTACGATCCTACGATTCTACGATCCAAAATTGCGTGATCGATCCGGATTTTTGGTAGGATCTTAAAGTTTGTAGGGTCTTACAATCCTATTCCGATATTAATTTTGAGTGGTAGGATTTCAACACGATCCTACGATCCGAGCCAACATTTTACTATAATATGAGACTTTGATTTATTTTGACACATTGTTTATTACTCATTAGGTTATATGCACCTAAATTTAATGTATTCAATAATTATCGCTAATAAATTAGCGAATCCGAGACATTAATATGATTTTATCAATTGACAACTTGCAATTATCATAGTTAAGGTCTCATTTTTGACAAATTTGCACATAATTTATTAATTTAAAGTTGTGTTATTAATCTTCTAACTACCATACAGACAAATCTAAATGAAGATTGACCTTTCTTAAGTAAACCAATGTCTTTTAGCATTGAAACCCCTTAATATTGCATAATATATAATATTATTCGTTATTAAGTAGGATCTTACGATCCTATGATCCGATTTTATCGATTCGATCCCACCCCCCCTCATCGATCCAAGGTAGGATCCCGATCCTAACAACCTTGTGTGTAACTATATCTGGAGGCTTTAGATCACATTTTATTTCATGTGCATTTACTAAAACTATTATGTCAGAGATACATCTTTCCACTTTAGGTTGTGTTAAAAGCTCTCAGCTACAGTTTCCTATCAAGGTCAAAGGTCCTTCGTGGTTTTAACAATCTTTTGGAGCTATTGTGGGATCCATTATCTATGTGATGTGAGAATCCATTAATAGTAGGATCACAGAAATGAAGCCTTCACTTCTTTAACAGTCACAAGGAAGATTTGGTTAAATGTGTTTGTTAGTGGCTTTTTTCAACTGAAACAACTACTTCAAACGACTATGTCTACGCGATTAAGTTACTTTTTCTTAATTGAATGTCCACATCACCAGCCTACTGTACAGAGTTGTCTCTGATCACAATAATGCATTTTACTAGGATGTATTTCAATATGATGCAGCACAAAGTTTTGGATGTATGACAGACATTAATTCATAAGAGTGGTGCAGTACTTACGCGTCGTCAACAAATTTTGCAGCCACCATAACACTAGTAACTAGAAGCCGGTGGATATTGAGAGAAGTTAGGTGAGTCTTCGTTTGTTGGAGGTATCTATCCACATAAATATATGCCACGATGAAACAGGATGGACTACACCCTGCATACTTGAACATTCGGTCAAAATACTGTTGAATGCTGACAGGTGGGGCTCTTAAACCATGAAATACAGTAAGGTCATCTTCAATTTGTGCTGTCTCCAACAATGTTTCATTCTTTTGGACATAATTATCAAGAAGAGAAGATAGAAGTGACAAGAATCTCGGTGTTCTCAATGATCCTTTTCCATTCTCTTTCAGACCCAATTTAAAATAAATATCTGATCCAACATCATCAGCATCAAAGGCCAGGGCTCCCATCTTGAGGCATAGCTGCATTGATTAAAAGAAGAATGTAAGAAAACCATTTTAAGAACTTAATCTTACCATCAAGTCTAAATCAAAAGAAACCCTGACTCCATCACACTATACATGTGATATATATATTTATGACTACTCCTTTCAGTAAATGCATTATCAGCAGCACAGTTGATGCTTTTAACCATGAGCATCAATTCGTAGATATGTTTGAGTATGTGATGGATCCTTTTCCCTTTAACCAGATGATATTCCTGATCCTTAGAGAAAGCATCAAATACAAGTTCAATGAATAAGAAAGACGATTTAACGAAACATGAATCATTGAGCAGGAGCATAAACAATTTGAGCTACATTTTACATTTTACTCTAAAATATCCAGTTTCATAAGATTTTTATAAGTGAGCTTCACTGCCTATAAATAAGGAAAACATCTATCATCCCCAATCCAAAGCACCAAAATTTAAGAACAGTCATACCTAATTACATAGTAACTTTTCTAGCTGATACAATTCCAGGTGCATTTTAGTTGGCATATAGATAAGCTGAATTATTATAGATAAGCAGGGTATGGTAATTCAGACCTGCAGCACTAATTACATCAGGGTTATGAGCTACGAAATACGGCGCATAGTAGCATATTACCAATTGATAGCAGACACGAATCAGAGCCGAAACTACATTGGAGAATAATTAATACAGTAAGCAATTGCCCATATTACCTTCAATTTCTTGAAGCTTATTGGTAAGAATTTGATTCAGTGATATCGAAACTACTCCTTTGGTCCATTAAAGGGGCGTATGATCTTCATAACTCTAACCCAGCATACAAACAAGTTCGGGAATTCGATTCAGTGATAACTAGCTAATTATTAATGCAGATAAAAAGGCATTTATATAATCTAAGTAAAAATGAACAAATTGCTAATTCATCAAAAAAAAAATCAACTTACAACAACAATTACCCAAATTCAACACAAATTACACATTATATTCAGCATAACAAGAATCAACAACTACTAACTCAAAACCCCATTAAAATAAAATAAAATAAACCAACCTATGTTTTTTCATAAATAATTCAAAAATAATTTTTGAAGATACACATTAATCTCCCAAAATTTCCAAATAATAATACACTATTTCCATAAATAAATTCAACCACGTCAGCAAATATAACAGATAAACACGACAAATTATCACCCAAAAACACCGACAGTTAGATAAACGTAAGAAAGTACAATAAAAGAAATATTTGAATGCTATAAAAACAAAAGATCCGACCCATCTGAGCTTACGGATTCAGAAGAAATTCGGGTATCAGACAGAGGAATTTGCTGCGGCATTGGCATCTGGGGTAATGGCAGAATTAGAAAGAAATGAAGAAAATCAAATCAAGAATAAAAGAGAAACAAAGAATCAGGGAGTTTCCATGATTCTTGAAAAGGGTAATGTGTAAATTAGTGAATTAATTTCACCAGCAAGAGAGAGAAAGAAAGAGAGAGAGGAGAGAGAAAATAGTAGTGATAATCACTCTCCTCTCTTTCTCTTGGATGTGGATGTGGATGTGAGCTGGGACACTTTACCAGAAAGAGAGAGAATGAGAAAGAGAAAGAATGCTTTCTTTTAATTATTCATTTTTTTTTTTCATTTTAATATTTTTTAAAAATGTATTGTAAATTCCACCGCATTTTTCTCAGTTGCATCTTCTTCATCGCTACTACCGACTGTCTTTTTGTCCACTTTCCTACGGAGTACCATTTTTAATCTGCATATTGGGAGGATTTTTTTTTTAATTTTTAATTTTTAATTTTATTTTTTTTATTAAAAATGAAAGAAATATACTACCTCCCTTTAGTTGAAACTTTGAATATTTTAAGTCTCTCAAATAATACCCCAAAGTTGCAATTAATATTTAACGAAGGTAGTAACATGTTATACTCCCTCCGTATTTTATTACTGACTTTGCTTTCATTTTGTGGCCGTATTTCATTACTTGTTCTATTTTTTTTTTCTGGAAAACTTTAACAATATTTTATTATTTATCATCCCACTAATGGTCCTTATATCATTTTTAATATTTTTCATATTATTTGTTCTACCCACTTAGACCCTGTTCAGATCACCTTACAAAATAATATTTAATAAAAATCAATAGCTCTAAAGAAAAAATATAATAGAGAATCAGTAAAAATAATTTCAGTTCGGCAAAATTACTTCAATTTAGTAAAAATAATTTTAATTCAATAAAAATAATTTAAGTTCAATAAAATTAATTTCAGTTCAGTAAAAATAAATTGAAGTGGACTGGGCCTTATTCTCACTTTTGCAATTTCACACTTTTTTTTTATTTTCTAACAATTCCAATTCTATCATAAAATAATACTTTTACCATTCCTCCTAAGACTCATTGTCCAGAGAAATGGAGCAAGTAATAAAATATAGAGGGAGTATTTATTTACTTTCTCTATTTCTTTATAGTTGCATCACTTTCAAAGAAAGTTGCTATTTGACCAAAAAAAATACTCATGTCCACAATGTAAATGACCTAGAAGTCCCTATAAATTTTTAAACCCTTTTCCCTTGATTCAATCAATGCTTTACTCCATACCAACAACAACACCACCTTCATACCCACCCTCCACACCACCACCTTCTTCACACCCTCCACAACACCACCACCTTCACGACGGCAGCCACCCTCCACAACAAAATCACCTTCACGACCGCAACTAGCCAAGTACCACCCAACAAGGCGAACATGATGACGCCACCCCCATGCTAGGGATGACAATTATAAATGGATATCCAAAAACCCGATCAACCCGATAAAAATAAATGGACGAAAATCAGGGTTGAATGGATGAAGGGCGGGTGACGGATCGGGTCGAATTCGGATGGGGCTCCATTTCATCTGTCACCCGATCTGTCGTCCATTTATCACCCGATCCATCATCCACATATATATATATACATATATATATATATATATACATATATATATATATATATATACATATATATATATATATACATATATATATATATATACATACATATATATATATATATATTTATATATATATATAATCAAGATCATGTGAGAACCAAGTCCTATAATAGGAACTCATCATGACCGTTGATCACTCTCAATTAGACAGCTCACGTTTCACCCGCCTTTTTCAATCTCATTAAGGGAATTTTCGTAATTCGGGCATCAAATGACCTCCATTCTAATTCGCGCACACGCTTCTTTTTTTCTCAGTCCTCTTTAGATTTTCTCTCTCTTCCTCCCAGTTCTTCGAAGAGGCGATTTATTTCTACGCTCTTCCATTTCTTCGCTCTTCAATTTATTCACTTTTGCTCATCAATTTCTCGCGATAATCTGTTTAGGTATGTAAATTTTGGTTTAATTTTGAATTTGCTCGATTTCGAAACATGTTTTTGCGATTTTGATTGCGAAAATTAGGGTTTTTGCGAAAATCTGGTTATGCGGTTTTCGATTGGGAAAATTCGATTGACATGCTTGCTTTTTAAGAGGTAATTTTTTTTATTTTGTTGTTTATTTATTTAAATAGGGTTTTTCATCGATCTTAGAATAGTAGAATTCTACTACTTTGTTGTTGTTTTTGCTTTTTTGATTCAATTATGGTTTCATTACTAATTGCGATTATATTTTAATTCAATTGATTATGACTTGATTTGTTTTATTTGTTACTTTGATGTGATTGTTAGCTGCCTAAAACTCTTTATAATACTTATCTTTTGATCATTTGTGGCCAACAATGGTGGATTTGTCAAACTCTAATACTACTGGAACTGTACGGACTTGATTGGCAAAAGCTATTGTTGTATTTTTCAGAGCTTCTACATGATTATTCTTAAATTAAAGCAATTGAGGGTGACTTGGCTTGGTTTTGTTTGTATATGAGGTGAGGGTGACTTGGTGCATAAGATATATTAAGAGATGCAATTTTTGTAATTAGGAGAAATATTGGTCTTTATGACATGTCATGAGGATATAAAGAAGTTGGTGTAGAAGCTGGAGGGTCGAGTTAGGAGCTTAGAGGAAGGTTCTGTAATGGATGCTGTTTTGGGGTTTTTGGAGTCCCTCGGGAGAGTTACAATTCCAAAAATGCACGTCGACCGTCTATACCTACGAAACCACAGAAACTCCGGTTGGGTGGAGTTTCACCTCCGACGATCAAGTTAGAACGTTTTCGGATGTATTAAAGTGCAGAATGTAAAGGTTTTTCTCTCGGATTCCGAGAGAATTCTGCAATTAATATTGCTCGGGTTTTTTGTGTGTATTAATGAGTGTGTAATAAATGAGGATTTTCCTCTATTTATAGTGAGAGGAGATCAGTTCTTCTTTCATAGGTTAGAGTGCTACGTGTCACTAGAGGATTGGTTCTATTAGAACCTCTCTGATGATGACACGTGTCAACATGCGATTGGTCCATGTGGACAGGGGTATTTTTACCCTAAACATTTTCCCCTCATAGGTGTGACATGGCTTGCCACGTGGCACCTGTGACAGGTGTCATGCTCTGAGAAGGTGTCGTTTCGTCTCCTTCTCTCTCTTTTTTTTTTTTTGAATTCATATTTTAAATTCGAATTAGGGTGGTGACGGTTTTCCTTCTGGGTGTCTCTATAAGTAGAGGACCCCCCCCCTTATTTTGAGAAATTTTCCTTAGAGAAAGGTCTGATACCGACTGCTATTTTTTTTTTACACAACTGTCTTCCTTTTCCTCACTCATCCGGTCACCGTCAGAGTGCTCTTTGTTTAGAACTTGTTAAAACCGCCTGAGGGTCTTTTGTCATCCCTCTTTCAATTCATCCACAACCGGCCAACCATTTGGGGGTCTTTGGACTGGTTATATTTGCTTTCAATACACCCGCAACCAGCCTACCGTCTGGGTATCATCAAGCAAGATTTCGGAGAAATGATTGGGTTGCTTAACAATTTTCAGTTGCTCTTGAAGAGGGTACACGGGCTACCGTCTGGGTATCTAGTAAGCAACAAAAAGATTTCTGGCTGCTGATCCGAATAGCCTACTTTCTCCTCACTGAAAGCATCTTCAAAGTACCGTCTCTACCCCTTGCAACGTTTTTGAGTTTTTCCGGTTTTATAGCTTGTAAAGAATAATGGACTCACCCAACACACACACGGCACAGCCTAGGAGAGTTGTCAGCAGGTCACCGGATACGACTGAGTCTAGGACTGGGGATGCCGTCTGGGGTGTTTGGACCACCCTTACTCTTTTGCGAATCCGACCGTCTCTGTACATGTGCAGGACAAAATGGCTCGGACGAGACGGACGGCTGTAGACCCAGAATACCAGTTAGACGGCTCAGCGGAAGCTTCGGCTGACTTTGTACCTTATGACTAGCCGGGCGTACCTACCACGCCCGGAGATGATACCTTGGATGATTCCGAGGATACAGGCGGCGAAGAGACCGTCAAGCAATCAGACTCTACAGAGTCTACTATGGAACCGGATGCCCCCCAAGAGGATGAGGAGGCATATAAATGGCCCTTTATCAACAATTCGATAGAGGCACACATGACCACTAGGGATATGGTCACTCTAAATGCCACCTTACCCGGATTTTTACAAAAGCGCCCGGTTGGGGTAGGATGGGAGATTGTTGTGCCGGCTGTAGAGGCTTCATCTGGGATGACGACCTTGATCATTCCAATGATTATTTCGGCTTCTATGAGGCGGCATTCAAAGCCGGCCTCCGGTTCCCCCTCCATGATACAATAAAAGTCATTCTAAGGGGTTACGACCTTGGCGTTTGGCAGTTAACACCCAACTCTTGGGTGAATATACTAGGATATATAGCCTCCTGTGAGATGCAGGACATAACGCCTAGCTGGGAGGCGTTTGCACATATGCACTACCTCAGCCGTGCCCCAGGCGGCTGGAATGCATGGTATACATTGACCACACATCGAAATACATGATGACGCTTGACAAGCCGTCAAAGTGGAGCAGGTGGAAGAGCAAGTTTTACTTGGTTTCTTCACCATCGCTGCGTCAAAATCACCGGCTGCGTCGCTACAATACACACCCGACTCTCCTTGGAAATAAATGCACCGAGTGCTGGAAGAGGCTTGGACTCAAATAATGGAGACGGGGCTCTTCAAGAAGACTTCCCTGCCTTTGGATGATGGGACTGAAGTCATTTTCCCCAAGAACTGGGTCCCTCATCTGGACTGGCTAAAGGAAGAGGTGTTCCTTTCCGCCCGTGGCCTTAGCACAATGTTTAGCAGATGTATGTTGATTGTTAACTGGAACTTTATGCCGTTTGTATCATTCTTGAATGGCATTTGATTTTTTTATTTTCTTTGCAGAGAAAGGATTAGAGATGGTGCCTCCTGAGAAGACGCCTGCTAAGTCTGCTGCACAGATCCGGAAGGATCAGTTGAAAAAGAAAAGGGCCCATCTGGCGGCCAAGGATGATGGGGTAAGTGTCGGCTGAGCTCTTTTACCGTTTGCATGGTTTAATGTCAACTCTGTTATTAACCGTCTATTTTGTTTTCTTTTGCAGACGGGGAACAAGAATGTTGCTCGTTCTTTAACAAATATGTTGAAGAGACCAAGAAAGGAGCCCTCCCAGCCTGTTTCTAAATCCAGAAGGATTCCGGCTGCTCCTGCCTCTACTGGAAGGCCGCCTATGCCTGAGAGGCCCACCTCAGCAGGCAAAAGCCTGAAAGACCTTGGCCTAAGCACAGGGTTGGCTGAGGTTGAAGCGAGGGAGCCCGAAATTCCCTCAAGTCGGGTGCTTGTTGTAGCGTCTGGCTCCAATGTGGCTGGGGGTGGGATGACCCCTCAGCCTGAAAATCAAGGTACGACTCTCACCTTTGATTCCCCCATGGCTGCTTGGGCCTATGTGAGTCAAGTCCTAAGCTACCCTATCAGGGGATTCTTTAGGCAACCGGCAGAATGTAGGTGTCGCCTATGCTCACTACTTAACCAATAAATCTATTGATGCAAATGCCTCTTCTCGTTGGCCTGACTTCCAAAATTATGCCAAGAGGATGCTGAGGACCCTCACCCGGTCCGAGAAGAAGGCGGTGTCGGGTGTACACCAAGTCAACATAGACCGCATCAACTCACTGCTCGCTGAGGTAATTGACCGGTTGGGGTGCTTTTGTGCCACTTTATTCTTTGGCCGGTTGTAGCGTAATTGAAAGAATAACCCCTTTCCGGCTGACTTTGCAGGTGATGCTAAGGGTGGACGACATGAAGGTCCCCTTGCGGAAGTAGCAGGAGGAGGTAGGGGATGCTAATAGAAGGGCAGCCGACGTTATTGATGTTACTCAATACAACACCCTTATGTATGAAATTCAAACTAAAAGCCGGGAGATGAAATAGGAGGAGCTAATCAAGGAGCTCACGACTGCTGCTAACACGGCCAACAAGAAAGCGGCTGACTTTGAGCTGCAAGTTAAAAACCTCCAAGCTGATGTCAAGGCATTAGAGGAGGCTGACAAGGAGAATGCTGAGCAGCGGGAAAACGTCTCCCGGTTGAAGAATGAGCTGGCCCAGACTCAAGCAGATCACAAAGCTAAGATGGAAGCTGAGCAAGATCGGCTGATCTCCCAGAACGAGCGCGATTGTAAAGAGCGCATGAAGATGGTCTTTGACACTGACTGGGCTTTCTTTGACCTGTGGTACAAGTACGCCACTAAGGTGTTCGATGCTCTAGTTCTCGGAACAGAGAAGCCGGCTCCGTTTGAGAAATGGGTCGGCATTGCCGAGGAAGAAGAGGAGGAGCAAGCGGAAGAACAAGCGCCGGGTGAGACTAACGAAGCTCAAGCCCAACAAACTCAAGACGCTCCTCCTTTCGGCCAGGGCCAGACGTCTCAGCATCAGCAGCAGCAGTGACTTGATTTGTTTGTTTCTTTTCTACCTCCGGCCTGCGAGCCGTGTACTTTTGATGTATCTACTTTCCCCGGACGTAGGTCCGGCTGACAATCATTTCTGTTAATATATTTTGCCGACTGAGTCGGTTTTGCCATTGATAAAATTTGCTTCAATTTTTGCAATTTTTCTAGTATGCTCGTATGTCGGATGCATTGGCTATGCCTTTGTTTATTGCCCAACTCTAAGCAGGCAGCCATCCAAACAAGCATCCGGATGGATAGATAGGCGGTCACTGACCGTATTTGAAGAAGTAGAATTATTCTAAGTTGGATTAGTAGAAGGTGTCGGCTAGGGCCAACCTAGATTATTCTTTTAACCGGTTGCGGGTTACCCTTTGGGTATCCGTCATTGCCGTTTGTTGGGATGCAAGCGGCCATTGGCCGAGCGTATGCATCATAACTAAGTTAATTGCCAAGGTTTTGACACTGCATAAGTTGGCTTTGTAACCGGCTGTAGTGCCTTTGGGCAAACACCGGTTACATTCGACCAAAATTTTAGTTATCGTCTGTGTTGCTTTGAAGCAACGGCCGGTTACATTCGACCAAGATTTTAGTTACCGTCTGTGTTGATTTGAAGCAACGACCGGTTGTATCTTGGTTTCAATTGATCATTCAAACGACCATGAGTTATCTTTAACCTAGACAGTCGGTTAAAGTCGCTTGAGTTATGATTTATAGAAAAATGTACCACCCAAATAGGAGATGCTCTCTTCGACGAATTCACCCAAATGGGCGCCGCCGGTCGCCTGCTCATGTTGGAGCAGGCGGTTTGAAAATTATTTGGCCATTAGCCTTGTAAATAGCTGCTAAGTTTGATACTTAGCTTACGTCTACTCAGTTTAGAGCAGACGGTTGCCCGGTTGTGCATTGCACAGATGGGACTTTGTACGAAAGACGATGGAAATAAAGCATTCTTTCATTAATATACTCTATTTACAAAGATTTACAAGTCCTTAGAGGTAATACTTTTTCAAGTTATCTACGTTCCAGGTTCTGGCTAGCTGCCTGCCGTCTGGAGTTTCCAGGCGGTAGGTGCCGCCTCTAATTTCTTCAAAAATTCGGTAGGGGCCCTACTGGATAGGCTCCATTTTTTGAAACACAAAGTCACCCACTTTTAGGGGTCGTTTGTGTACTCTTTTGTTATAGGCTCTCGTCATTCTCAGACGGTATATCTCATGATGCAAGGCGGCATTGCCCCTGCGCTTCGGGAGTGAATCCAATGCTAGACGAATGGCCTCCCAATTTTCCTTTTCATCATTGAGCATGATTCGAAGTGTTGGCTCATAAAGTTCAATAGGCAGAATAGCTTCAGTGTCGTATGTCTTGAGAAACAGGGTTTCACCAGTTGCCCATTTATCTGTTGTTCTGATGGCCCATAGGATATGAGGCAACTTATCTGCCCAAAGACCGCCAGCCCTTTCAATTTTCTTTTTAATGTCTTCTGAGATGAGCTTGTTGAAGGCTTTAACTTGGCCGTTTGCTTAGGGATGGCCGACTGATGCAAAACAATGTGAGATCCCTTGATCTCCCAACCAGCTCTTGAGGGTAGGCATTTCAAAATGAGGGCCATTGTCAAAGACCATAGACATAGGTACCCCAAACCGGGTGATGATGTTTCTCCAGATGAATGAGATGACATCCTTTGCCTTAATGCCCTTGACCGCCTCTGCCTCAACCCATTTGGTGAAGTAATCTACAGCCACCAAGATATACCTCCGTCTGCCTATAGCAGGCATATATGGACCCAGGATGTCCATGCCCCATTTTGCAAATGGAACTAGGCTGTAGATAGTCGTCAAATCAGTAGTCGGACAGTGTATGAGCCGGCTGAATCTTTGACACTTATCGCACTTCTTCACCATTTCCATGGCGTCTGCCTGAAGAGTGGGCCAGAAGTAACCTTGCCGCCTGACCCTTTTTGATAGAGTTCTGCCGCCTATATGCGATGCACAAAAGCTCGAGTGCAGATCCTTTAGAACCTCTTTCCCCCTTTCAGGGATGACACATTTCAGCAGCGGCTGGAGGTAACCCTTCTTAGAAAGTTCTCCATTGTAGATCTCAAAATTGGAGGCTCACTTTTTCAATGCAGCCGCTTCTGAAGGGGCGTCCAGCAAAGTGTCGTCTGCCAAATAAGCTTGGATGGCATCCTTCCAGGTAGAGCTTCGGTCAAGAACTCCAATGGGATCATGTTCAATACTTCTTTTTTCTATGACTTCTCAAAAGACTGAGCTAGGCGCATCACAAGAGGCGGATGATGCCAACTTAGACAGTGCATCCGCCTGGTTATTTTCTGACCTGGGCACCTGACTTAGATGAAATTCGTCAAGTGTCCCGGCCTCGTCTTTGACCGACTGCAGATATTTGATCATAGTCGAATGGGTGGCCTCGTAGTCACCATGGTATTGGCTAATGATCAACTGCGAATCAGAGCAGGTGCCAACTGTCCTTGCCCCCGCCGCCTTACACATGCGGATACCAGCTAGCAGGGCCTCATACTCCGCCTCATTATTCGAGGCTTGGAACTTGAACCGTAGTGCATATTCATACGTGTCCCCTTCCTGAGACTTGCAAATTACGCCTGCACCATAATCGCTCATTGTAGAGCTTCCGTCTACATATACCTTCTAAACATGATCAACATTGTCCGGCTGCGCCGGCCTTGTCATTTCTACAATGAAGTCGGCGAACGCCTGACCCTTCACTGCCTTTCTTGGTTCGAAGGTGATTTCCAGACTTTGCATTTCAATAGCCCACTTGAGCATTCTCCCGAATGACTCTAGGGTTGTCATTGGCCGCTTGAGGGGTTGGTCTGTGTAGACCACCACCGGATGTGCCAAGAAGTATGGTTTCAACTTCTTGATTACCATAAATAGGGCAAAGCCAAAATTTTCAACCAAGGGGTACTGCAGCTCAGCATTTCAAAGAACATGGCTAATGAAATAGACCGGGAGCTGAATGTCGTCTCTCTCAGCTAAGAGAACGACATTGAGGGCATGATCCGAGACGGCCAAATACATATAGAGAACCTCTCCTGCTAGAGGGATGACTAGCCGTGGCAATGAGTGGAGGTGCTCTTTTAATTTCTGGAATGCCACCTCAGCATTTTCCCCCCATTCGAATCTAGTCTTCTTTTTTATTGCTTGGAAGAAGTAGAGGCACTTGTTACCTGACAGGATGAGGAATCTCCCCAATGTCGCCAGACAATCGGTAAGTTTTTGGAATTCCTTGACAGTGTGGGGTGACTTCATTTCAATTACCGCCTGTACCTTCGTCCCAAAGCAATAACAATCACTAACTGGGGAATAGTCAGATGACCTCCGTCCCCAACCGGCTAGAGAACATATGGACATCGTTCTGGATGTCACACGTCCAGAGCGTATCGTAAAGGTCGGGACGGTTGCTTATGCAAAATTGGGTGCAAACTTGCACCATCTGCTAAAAGAATTCAAGGATATTTTTTCCTTTAAAGTGGAAGCGATGCCAGGCATCAGCCCGGATCTCGCTGTCCATAAACTCGTCGTGGATCTAAAAAAGAATCATGTTAGGCAAAAGAAAAGAAATCACGGCGAGGAGAGATCTTAGGTGGCAGCCGCCGAGGTCAAGAAGCTGTTAGACGCCAGGTTCATTCGGCAATGTCACTTCCCAAACTGGGTTGCAAATGTTGTCCTTGTAAAAAAACTGAATGGTACTTGGCGTATGTGTGTTGATTACATTGATCTGAACAATGCATGTCCGAAGGACAGTTACCCGCTTCTTAAGATCGATAGTCTGGTCTATTTAACAGCTGGACATGCTTTGATGAGTTTTATGGATGCTTATTCTGGCTTCCATCAGATACCCCTATGGAAAAAAGATCAATAGAAGATGGAATTCGTTACTGATAAAGGGTTATTTTGCTATATTGTGATGCCGTTTGGCTTGAAGAATGCGCCTGCTACATTCCAACGTATGATTAACTCGATCTTCATTAATCAGATTGGAAGGAATGTAGAGGCGTACATTAATGACGTGATAGTTAAATCCAAGCTACAGACGGACCATCTAGCTGACCTATGAGAAACCATCACCACACTCAGGCGGCACAAGGTCATGCTCAATCCCAAGAAGTTTGTCTTTGGTGTTGAGTCTGGGAAGTTTAACGAATTTTTGATTGATCAAAGGGGGATAGAGGCCAACCTAGAGAAGATCCCGGCGGTCATTGACTTGAAGTCTCCCCGCATATAATGGAAGTTCAAAAATTAACCGGTTGCCTGGCGGCATTTGGGAGATTCCTCAGCTGGTCAGGTGATAAGTGTCTCTATTTTTTCCAAGCAATAAAAAAGAAGACTATGTTTCAATGGGGGGATGATGCTGAGGCGGCCTTCCAAAAATTAAAACAACATTTGCACTCCTTGCCAAGGCTTGTTAGCCCTTTGCCCAAGGAGACGCTTTACAGGTACATAGCCGTCTCAGATCATTCTCTCAGTGTTGTTCTCCTTGCTGAGAGAGACGGTAATCAGCTCTCGGTCTATTTCATTAGACATATGCTTCAAAATGCAAAGCCTGGTACTCTATGATTGAAAATTTTGGTCTCGCCTTGTTCATGGCAGTCAAGAAGTTGAAACCTTACTTCTTGGCACATCCGATGGTAGTCTACCAACCTCTCAAGCGACCAATGACAACTCTAGAGTCATCCGTCCAAATGCTCAAATGGGCTATTGAAATACAAAGTCTTGAAATCTCTTTCGAACCAAGGAAGGAAGTGAAGGGTCAAGCGTTCACCGACTTCATTGTTGAAATGACAAGGTCAGTTGAACTGGAAAATCTTGATCAGGTTTGGAAAGTGTATGTAGACGGGAGCTCTACTATGAACGACTTTGGTGTAGGGATTATATGTCAGTCTCCTGAGGGGGACAAGTATGAGTTTGCACTACGGTTTAAATTTTAAGCCTCATACAATGAGGCTGAGTATGAAGCCCTGCTAGCCGGTATACACATCTGTAAGGCGGCAGGAGCAAGAAAAATTGACGCCTACTCTGATTCTCAATTGGTAGTTAGCCAATACCGGGGTGACTATGAGGCCTCCCATCCGGCTATGATCAAATAATTGAAGGCGGTCAGAGCAGAGGCTGGGACACTTGATGAATTTCATCTAAGTCAAGTGCCTCGGTCGGAGAACAATTAAGTGGATGCTCTTTCTAAGTTGGCATCATCCGCCTCTTGTGTTACGCCTCGGTCAGTTTTCTGGGAGGTAATGGAAAAACGAAGTATTGAGGAAGATCCCATTGGAGTTCTTGACCGGAGTTCAGCCTGGATGGACGGCATCTAGGCCTATTTGCTAGACGGCACTTTGCCGGACACATATCTAGAAATGGCTGCAATGAAAAAACGTGCGGCCAACTTTCAGATCCATAATGAAGAGCTTTTCGAAAAAGGTTTTTTGCAACCTCTTTTGAAATGCATCACCCCATAAAAGGGGCAAGAGATTTTAAAAGATCTGCACTCGGGCTTTTGTGCTTCACACATAGGTGGCAGGTCTCTAGTAGAAAGGGCCAGGCGGCAAGGCTACTTCTAGCCCACTCTTACCACCGATCTTACCACCGATCTGACGGCCATTCATAGCCCATTACTATTCGCTAAAAGGGGTATGGACATTCTGGGTCCGTAAACGCTTGCGCTAGGCGGACGACGGTATATTCTAGTTGTCGTTTACTACTTCACCAAGTTGGTAGAAGCATAGGCGGTTAAAAACATTAAGACAAAGGATGTCATCTCCTTTATCTAGAAGAATATCATCACCCAGTTCAGGGTACCTATGTCTATGGTTTTTGACAATGGCCCTCAATTCGAGACGCCTACCCTCAAGAATTGGCTAGGAGACCAAGAGATCTCCCACAATTTTTCATTAGTCGGCCGTCCCCAAGCAAACGGCTAGGTTAAAGCCTTCAACAAACTAATCTCAGACAGTATTAAGAAGAAAATTGAAAGGGTTGTCGATCTATGAGCAAAAGAATTAACTAATGTCCTATGGACCATCAGAACAACGACAAAAGGGGCAACCGGTGAAACCCCATTTCTCATGGTGTACGGTGCTGAAGTCGTCTTGCCTATTGAACATTGTGAGCCGACTCTTTGAGTCATGTTGTATGATGAAGAGGCAAATTGGGAGGCCATGCGGCTGACATTGGACTCACTTCCAGAACTCAGGGGCAATGCTGCCTTGCGTCATGAGTTATACCGTTTGAGAATGACAAGAACCTACAACAAAAGAGTGCACAAACGCCCTTGAAAGTAGGGGACTTTGTGTTACAGAAAATGGAGGCAACCGTTAGGGCCAATGAGCAAGGCAAGCTAACATCTAGTTGGGAAGGTCCCTACCGGATTTATATGAAGAACTAAGAGGCGACACCTACCGCTTGAAAACTCCAAACGGCAGGAAGCTAGCCAGAACATGGAATGTAGACAATCTATAGATGTGCTACTTCTAAGACTTGTAAATTTTTTGTAAATAACAAGCTTATTAATGAAAATTTGCTTTTTGTTTTCAATTTTGTTTTATCGGATGTATCTCGATGGGAACACCGTCTGTGCAATGTACAGACGGCCAAATCTAAATCAATCCTCTACTCCTACATGAGTACGACATCCGATGACATCCATACGGGTGACTTCGTCGCAGAGAGCATCTCCCATTTGGATGGCACATTGCTCTATAAACTCAATAGCAAGCAGCCAAAATTGATTAACCCTATAAGGGCTAACTCATAGCCGTTTGACTTGAAAAATCTAAGATGTAACCTAAACGACATAATATAACTGCATGTCTTATTAACACCAGCCGGTAACCAGTCGTCATTTCAACTTAGATTAAAACATAGTGTTTTCATAACTCAAGAAATCAGCCCAATGGGGCAAAAGGATGTAAGAGTATTTTCATTACAGACAACCCAGACAGGGAAGAATGTTTTTCCTAGCTTAGAAAACTAGGTAATCTTTAGCATCGTCTGGGTGCTAAAATTAATAATGCCTGAATCTTAGACGGCTGTGTACTTGGTTTGGGGTAATCACAGTAGTGATTGATTAACTAAGGAACTTGTCATACTCTTAAAAGTATCAAAAGTTCCTAAGCCAATCAATCAACCTTTTGAAACCAACCACACAGACGCCCTGGGGCAAAAGGCCAACCGGTTTGTTAGTTACCGCATGTAATTAATAAGTAAGGCAATATCGAAGCATGTATCAAAATTGTCAAAACCGACTCAGTCGGCTACTTCATTAATAACACCCAACCTAAAGGCCGGGAGAGAAATTTGTCATACCGAATCCACATCTGGGAGAAATAAGAAAAGATTGTTGAAAATACATTCAAATACTCGGGCGCAGGCTGAAAATACAGACGGCTCAAGGCCGAAAGAGAAATGTTTAACTCTGCTAATTCTGTTGAGGTGGGGGCACCGACTAGTCATGGCCTGAGGTGAGCTCATCTCCTATTTGCCCTAGTTGAAATAGGTTAGGGTCAACCGACACTTGGTCCTTCTACTGATCG
Source organism: Chenopodium quinoa (assembly GCF_001683475.1). Taxonomy (NCBI): domain Eukaryota; kingdom Viridiplantae; phylum Streptophyta; class Magnoliopsida; order Caryophyllales; family Amaranthaceae; genus Chenopodium; species Chenopodium quinoa. The sequence goes on along the minus strand of NW_018745675.1, from coordinate 2,341,003 downwards.
TTGAGCTCACCCTCGCCCTCTTCCTGCTCCTCATTAGACGGATCAATGCCGGCCCATTCGTTGAACGGAGCCGGCTTTGGCAGACCTAGGGTCCAGACATTATATACCACAGTGGCATACTTATACCCTTCACCGAAGTAGTCGCTCTTGCTCCTCCTCGAGCTCAACCTTGTACTCGCTCCGCATTCGGGTTATCTTGTCCTTGAGCCAGCCAACGTCAGATCGGAGCTCGGTATTTTCTTTGTCGGCTACCTCCAAAGCCTTGAGGTCCGACTGAGCATTTTTAAGCTCGAGCTCGAGGTTAGACGTCTTCTTGTTAGCCATCTCTAGGGCAGCCGTCAGCTCCTTAATGATCTCCTCCTGTTTCATCTCCTTGGCTTTAGTCTTAATATCAATCCATGTAGTTTGATATTGAGCAGAGTTAAGGGCTTTAGTCACCCGTTTATTGGCGTCTCTTACCTCCTCCTGTTTTTTGTTAAACGGGGTTTTGAGCTCGTCTACTCTAAGCATTGCTACCAAAACACAGTCGGCAAAAAGATAACTTAGCTGGCATACTGATGAAAAACAGACATTTGAAAATAGCGAAATTACCTCATCAAGCAAGGCGGAGATGCAATCCAAGTTGACTTGATGCAACCCAGGAACTAAGTCCTTCTTTGACTAGGTGAGTCACCTCAGCATCCGTTTAGAGTATTATTGGAGGTTCGGCCATCTTGGAAAGGCATCTGCACTATAAGAAGGATGTGGTAAGATGGCAGCATAAGCGGCACCTATATTGTGCCGACTGCTGGACGAATCCCCTAACTGGGTAGCCTGAGATTTGACTCGCATACGCCCAAGCGACCATGGGGGGTTCAAAGCGGTTAGTCATACCTTGAGGTTCTGGCTGAGGGATCACGCCACCCCCAGCCGATGTAGAACCGGATGCAGCGTCGATTGACATGCCACTCTTCGGCGTCTTAGGGACGCCCGACTCTTTGTCGACCAAGTAGGCGTTCAGGCCAAGATCTTTTAGGTTTTTTGCCTCCACAGTTGGTCGGTCATGTCCATGCGATAAGGAAGATACCGTATGGGTTGGCTGAGCCTTCATGACTTTGGAAGCAGCTTTAGCAGATTCCTCAGGCTTCCGCTTAAGCATCTTTGTGATGGACCTTAGAATGTTCTTGCTTCCACCCTGAAAGTGGAACACATGGGTTACAACTGTTTAAATGCCGTCAGAAGACTATAAATGTTTACCCAAGTTGAAGGATACAAGCGGAGCTTACCCCATCATTTTTGGCCGCCAGCTGGGCCTTTTTCTTTTCAAGCTGATCTTTCCAGATATGGGCTACCGATCTAGCAGGCGTTTTTGTAGTGTCAACCATTTAAAAGATTTTTCTATAAAAACGAACCGGTTGGTTAGACACAAAACAAATCACAAAACAATAAAGGCGGCATCAAAAACGTCGGTTAGCTGGTCAACATACATCTATCAAACATGGTACTAAGACCACAGGCGGAGAGGAACGCCTCGTCTTTGAGCCAATCTGGATGAGGTACCTAATTTTTGGGTACAATTATTTTTGTGCTATCATCCAGAGGCATGGAGGTTGTCTTAAAGAACTCCAGCTCCATTATCTATGACCAAGCCTCCTTAGGGATATGCAGAAGGACACACCTCTTCCGCAAAAGAGCCGGCTTCTTATTATACCGGCGGAGGAAATGATTTTGATGTCTGGATGGAGAAGAAACCAAGTAGAACTTTCTTTTCCAGTTTCTCCACTTAGACGGTTTATCCAGCGTCATCATATAATCTTGATGCATTGTCAAAGTATACCACGCCCTCCAACCGCCTAGGGCACGGATCAAGTAATGCATGTATGCAAACACCTCCCAGCTAGGCGTCATATTTTGCATCTTGCAAGTAGCGATATAGCAAAGAATGTTCACCCACAAATTGGGAGTGAGTTTCCATACCCCTATCTCACAGCCCCTTAAAATGGCTTTAATTCCTTCACGAGGGGAAAGCGGAGGTCGGCTCTGAATGTCACCTCATAGCAGCCGTAATAATTATATGAATGTTCAATCTCATCCTCCAAGACAACTATTGTTTCTGCAGGCGGAACAATTATTTCCCACCTATCCCCTATTGGGCATTTGTCTACGAAGGCGGGAAAGCTTGCTTCCAGGGTAATTCTATCCCTGGCGGACATATGCACCTCAGTCAGGTTGTTCCTAAACGGCCATGAGGATGCCACATCCTCCTCACCGTCGGAATCTGCCTGCAGTAAGCTCGACTCCTCTGATTCGGATCGTTGGACGGCCTCTTCGCCGTCTCCGTGATCAGATTCATCCAAAATGTCGTCACTCGGAGTGCTAGGAGCACCCGGAGGTGGTCATTTCTCTATCAGTCGGCGCCTCAGCTGAGCTGTCTAACCTATTATCTGGTCAGGTGCCATCCACATCATCCGAGCCATATTGTCCTGCACATGCAAAGAGACAGTCGAATTCAGGGAAGAGCAAGGGTCAGTCGTACCAGGAGAGCATTTGAATACTGTCCTAGACTATGCCGTGTGTGTTGTGGGTGAATCCATTATTCAATGCAATATATACAAACGGTAAAAAGCTTGAAAGAGCTGAGAAGAGGTGAGACAGTAACCTTGAAGGTTGTAGCAAAGTAGTCTCAAGCGGTGACCGACTATGTCAAACGAAAGTAAAAGACGGAAACTTTGTGAAGATAAATGCAGCCGGATACTAGAGCCTCTCTCTCTAAAAAACTTCTCTCTCTCTTTCTAGACTTTTCAGAAGGGTCAAAGATGAGGGGGAATGGGGGGTAAAAACCTATTTATGGAGGGGTACGAATCAGGGGTATCCCTGTAATTTCCCCAGAAGGTGACCAGTTAAAATTGTTCACCAATGCCTGTGTGACAAGAGTCATAGGCGCCACGTGGCACACCACGTCACCCTTGTGAGGCACAAATGTTTTGGGTAAAAATACCCAGGCCATGTGGCCCAATCAGAAGGTGACACGTGTCACCCTAGGAAAGGTTCTAAAAGAACCTATCCCCAGCTGACACGTGGCACTCCCAATTAGTAGGGAAAAAGGCAGCCTTTTGGGCCCAATTCCCAAAAAAAGCCGCCAAACGGCTCAGCCCCCCAAATCTAGGTCAGAATAACCTAGGTAGGGGCACGTTTACCATCAACCCTATATATTAAATAGGGTGATTTCTTCCATTTTGGGGAGACGTTCATTTATTACACAATCAATTCTCTCGAAAACAGAGAAATCACCTGATCTCGTAATCCACTTTTACATCACTTCGAACACTTTCTAATTTGATCGTTGGAGGCGGAACTCCGAACACCCGAAGCTTCCGTTGTTTTGCAGGTATAGCCGGCGAAAAATCAGTCTTGGTGACGTAACTCTCCCGAGGGACAAAAAACCCCAAAATAATAATTATTGCATATTAATAAATTATTCGTTGAGACGAATCAAGCAAAACCCCACATGACCATATTATGTCTCATATATTAGGATTAGAAGATTTTCCCATCTTATGAATATATAGTGTCAAAAATCAAAATGTACAAATAAAAAGGATTGTAGGGAGTAATTAATATTGCGATTAACTTTGAGTTTTTAAATTAGTTGTAGTAATCAAAGGCTAATAATAAATGAATTTAGTTGTATTCGTTGCACGAGCTCCAAACTGAAAGGAATGGTGTCCTTCCAACAAGTGTATTATTCTGATAGAGGGTTCAGAATTATTACAGAGCTAATTCTTCAGTAAGGTCAAGTGATCGGAATGCCTAGGTGGAGGCCGCTTCCGATCAGTAATATTAAGGTATAATTAATATTACAGCTTAATCTTAACTGAAACCTTCGGGTCGAACCCAATTGAACAACCGATCCGAGACGACGAATTAATCCGAAGGATTCAATGAGTCGACAGAGTTTTACGAATACAGACGTCGGATATCGAGCCTAGGGCGTCAAGACCGAGCGTTGCAAAATCACAAGCAACAAGCATGAGCATAGTTGTAGCTAGGCTAGGCTAGCTCATCGCAAGCCTAGGCGCACCATGTGTGTGCTAGGCGAGGCATAAGTGCCTAGGGGCTATCGCAGCCCTAGCATCATGCCTAGGCGCTATCACAGCCCTAACATCATGCCTAGGCACCATCGCAACCCTATCATACCAAGCATAGCACCCATGTGTGTGCGCATGTGCGTGGGCACTATCGCAGCACCCTAGCACCACGCACAGCACCATCGCAGTGCTAAGCACATGCGTGTGTGCGTGTGCGTGTGCACCATCGCCCAGGAGCCTCGTTATGCAGCACCGAGCCTTCGCATAGCTGTGTGCTTGCGTGCATGCCTTCGCATGGCAGCACCAAGCACAACAAGCTAGCAAGCAGCACCAAGCCCAGCATGCATGGCTCGCTAGCAGCACGCATGCTAGGCCTTGCGTGCGTGAGTGCACTGGCTGGGCTATGCGTATGCTGGCCTGGCTGTGCTGGCTATGCGAGAGGGTGTGTGCGTGTGCGATGGCGAGAGAGGCAAGGGCCAGCACTAGCGCCAGCAGCTAGCAGCGCCTAGCACTGGCATGCAGCAGCAGCACAAGCATCGCCCAGCGCCAGCACGCATTGTCTGGCTGGGGATGCGAGGCTGCTGGCTGGGCTAACTGGCAGTGCTAGCTGGCGTGCTAGCTGGCAGCAGCCAAGCAGCCCTTGCTTGAGGCGGTTTGTGGTGAGTGGATACCAAAGGCTTGGAGCATGCCTTGGGGAGCAAGGCAATGGTCCCCCCAAGGTTCATGGTCCTCACCTAACCCTCTCTCTCCCCTTGACACTTGTTGCATTGTGAGTGATTTGATTATTAAGTTATTTTAGAATTAAATTAATTATAAAATTATTCATGCTCCCACATTGGTTGGGAAATGAAGTTCAAGGGTTCATTTCCCTATAAATACCAAAGTTAGGGTATTTGGGAAATACACAACCTTGAGTGGAATTAAAAGGCAACTCTTGATTTGAGTAAACCTTGATTCGTAAAACTCATAGTTTTATTTGTCCGGGTCTCGACTAACCTTCGAGACTTAGGACGCTCGGGTCGGGTTCGAGGGTACAATCCCGTTGGAGACCTCGTATTTTCAGGGTTCAAGTAAGAGCTCATAGTAGAGCGAAGCACGCGTCAAAGGTATAATCTTTTATCCTTACTTATGTTTTAATTATGTTTTTCTTGTTAATTGCATTTATTATGGGGGCGGGTCTTGGCGGGTTTCTTTCCGCATAATGTGGGTCACTACGAAACCCAACAGCGGTATCGGAACCACGCTCCTTTTAATTTTTGCAATTATTGATTAATTAAGGTGTCTTAAAGTAAGATTTAATTTCTGGTTTTGCTTTTCTAATTAGATTAGAAGCTCATTTTAATTAATTTTAAAACTCGTATTTTTATCGATTTGGCTGTCGAACCCAGATTTTGGCTCAAAAATAGTGATTTTTGGGTGGAATCGACATTCTGAAACAGATTTAACCCCTTTTGAAGGCTGTTAAGAAGCCAAATTCGAACTAGAAACCCAAGTTTTTTGGGGTTTTTTTCGTTTTTCAACGAAAATTTTAAATTCTTGTAAGCCTTGATTAATGCAAGCATTACAAGGTAAGATTAAATGCATTATTGCATCCCTAATCTACTGCTATTTTAATTATCCTTAAGCATAATTATGGAGTTTTAATTAGTGCTTGAGTTAATATGTTATTTGTCACACAAACTTGATTTTTCACAATTATGCAAATAAATTGCATCAATGTGTGAAGGTTTGATGTGAATATGTAAATTTAAGTTCCCAAGTATGTTAAAGATCTAATCTTTAAATGTTTAATTGATTGGAACTTTAACCCTAAATTCCATGTTGAACTAATTTTGGATTTTTCATATATGGTTGATTAAAATGCTTGAAGTTCAAATGCTTGTGAGTAAATGTTGATTAATCTTCATATTGGAAGATGTAATCTTGTTATTTTACACAAGTATGAAAGTTGGAAATTTTTTTATCATTAGATGGTTAATTTATTTTTCTAACTCCCATTTGTCAAAACCATTATTAATTTGCATATTGGCTAAATTAATTATGGACATAGCTATTTCCATTTTAAGCATAAAGGAAGACCTAAATTATTTCAAAATGAATTTTGGATAATTTAGGCTTGTGCACCATTAAAATTGAATTTAATTAAGTAGGACTTATTTTATTTTCATTTTTGCCCTTAAATTAATTCTAAAATAAATTTAGATTAATTTTATGTCACACATAAATCGGGATCAAAATCCCGAGTAAAATGCACGCAAATCGATGCTAAAACGCAAGCGTCACCAAGGCTAGCCGGGCTGCCTAGCAGCCCACATGTAGGCTGCCTATGGTGCGCGCATGGCTAAGCATCAATGTTGCGTGGCTGTGTGGCGAGGGGTGCCAAGGTGCTGGGCTTGGGCAGTGGCATTGGCTGCTGGTTGCGAACCGTTAAGTATTTTTGTACTTTAGATTAATCTTAGTCGTACTAGCTAGTTATTTTATTTTGGCCAAGATGTCTCAAGACAGCGTTTCAATGAAGACGAGCCAAGATGAAGACCCATGGAAATTGAAGATTTCAAGGGGTCATGCTAGTTGCCAAATGCATCTATTTTATGCCTTATATATATTATTGTTATATATGAATCTTAGATGCATGTCTAGGATTTCTATATGTTGCGATGATTAATTAAGTTCACTTAAATCAAACCGACATAGAAACCCTAGGTCCCTTAATAATATTGAGCTAAAATTTGCCGTTCCAAGAACAACACTTACCGAACTAATGCGCGTATGTGATGGGCTACGCTAAAGCGAGGCATCACTACTTCCCTAGGAACGTAAGGTATACTAGGTATACAAGTTGTCTTGGTTAAGCTCAACGATATCAGTAAGGAGTCCTTAGATGTCGTGGCAAAAAAAAGATAAAATGTCAAGGATGCATTAGATGCGACATTTTATCAAACCGAAAGTAGCTTGGAGCTATTAGCAATTAGATTTCTTACCTTAAGATATTTAATGATTAAGACAAGCCAAAGCATGCTTAACCATTTTTAAATCTTTGGGATCTCGGAATCATTTTATTCTCGCCCAAAAGGGACAATTTAATAATGTGTGGATAAAATGCTCAATAAGATTGAATATATGCATGAACGCTTTTAAATTTCAACTTATTGATTTATGAATGGTTTTTCATTTCAAATTCTTTCAATTGTAGAACAATGTCTGCAAGTAACTCAAACAACAACCAAATGTGCCCGGAACTCCCCGAAAAGTTGGCCTTTTCTTTAAACTTGGTCAACTTCAAGGAATGGGAGGAGGAACTCAGGAGAACTTTCCGGAATTGTTCCTTGGAGTATACTCTTGATACTCCCAATCCAAGCTTCTTTGCCAAAGGGATCATGACTGATGAGGCTCATGAAGAATGGTCTCCAATTGCAAAAGGGTCTCACGACTTATGGCAAATTCCACCCCGGAAGATTGGAAGGAAACCCTTTCCTCCTACCTTCCGGACATGTTCCTCAAAGCACTTGAGGACGTTGTCGATGTAAGAGTCACCAAGAGTGACAATGGCAACTTTGATGGACTCGTGTTTGACTTGACTAGGTCACTCTCAAACATGAGGATAAAACCACCAAACATTGGATATCTTGCTAAGGAAAGGTGTCGGCTTTGGACCAAGGTCTACAATGCCAAATTGAGACCCGGCATGCCCCTTCGACCTCATGTGCTAGGAATTACTAGGCTATTCAAACACATGCAGCTTCTCGGAATCTCATTGGAGGATGAGATGGCGGGGCATATCTTGCTTGCTTCGCTCCACTCGGGCTATGATGCACTTAGAGTGTATATAGCTGCAGGAAAGGAGACACGCTCCTTAATGGAGGTGGTGCAACTACTCAGCCGAGCCACCGCATGTGGAATGACCGAGAGGCCCTTAAGAGCAAGGAGAAGGGAGTTCAAGAAGGTCAAGGAGAAGATGTGTTGCTTCTATTGTTGTGGGAAAGGCCACTACAAAAGAGAATGCAAGCTCTTCAAGGAAGAAGAGGAGAGGAATGGAGGATCTGCCTCAGGTATCTTCCTAAACACTTGTGAATTAAGCTTATCATAGGTATTAGATACCAAGTATGACTCACTTTATGTTGCCTTTTTACGGACCAAGTGAGAAAGCTTATCAAGTGTTGGTGCATGGACAAGTAGACGACGAAGATGGTTTTTCGGTCGTGCTTGCATGCACTATTTTGTCTATGACATATAATTAAACTAATCTTAGTTTTTCATCATGCTTTTGAACATACTATGATCTATGGTGTTGGACACCTAGTTATTTTGCATGTAAGACTTTGACAATAGTTGTTTCAAAATTGTCTTGCAAATATATGTTCAATGGAAATTGCATGTTTTTACATATGATTAGACAAAGATGATACCAATAACTAAGACATCTAAGAATTCAACTTCGTTAATCAACATTAGTAGATATGGCTATATCTACTTAATGTCGAATAAATTTAAATCCTTTGAGAAATTCAAAGAATTTCAGAAAGAAGTTGAGAATCAACTTGGCAAGAAAATTAAAGCACTTCGATCGGATCGAGGTGGCGAATATTTGAGCCATGAATTCGACGATCACTTGAAAGAAAATGGTATTCTTTCAGAGTTGACACCTCCCGGAACTCCTCAATCGAACGGAGGAATCGAACCTTGTTAGACATGGTTCGATCAATGATAGGTCTTAGTGAACTTCCTATCTCTTTCTGGGGACATGCACTACAAACCGCGACACTAACACTGAACCGCGCTCCGTCAAAAGCTGTTGAAAAGACTCCATATGATTATGGACTAAGAAACCTCCTAGGTTGTCTTTTCTCAAGATTTGGGGATACGAAGCATATGTCAAGCGATTAATTTCGGACAAACTTCACCCCAAATCGGATAAGTGTTTCTTTGTGGGATATCCAAAAGAAACCAAAGGGTATTACTTCTAAAATAAATCCGAGAACAAAGTGTTTGTTGCTCGTGATGGTGTCTTTTTGGAGAAGGAACTCCTTTCCAAAATGACAAGTGGGAGGAAAATCGAACTCGACGAAGTTCGAGAGGACGAGCAACAATGTCAACCTGATAAAACTGACAATTTAAGTGCTTTGGAAGCAGCTGGGAAGATTGGTCAGAATCAAACAGACAATGTCAATGCTCAACCTATTACCCTTCGTAGGTCGCAACGACAAAGATCTCAACTGGACAGATACCTCGGTATCGTCTTAACCGATGATCAGGACATCTAGTCATGGATGGTGATGAGCCGGCGACATACAAGCAAGCTATGAAGAGCCCCGACTCTGCAAAATGGCAAGAGGCCATGAGATCCGAGATGGACTCCATGTCTGAAAATCAAGTCTGGGACTTAGTGAATTTGCCCGAGGGTTACACACCCATTGGTTGCAAATGGATCTTCAAATTGAAGACAGACAAGGATGGAAATGTATCGATATACAAGGCTAGAATGGTGGCAAAAGGTTATAGGCAAGTCCACGGGATTGACTATGATGAAACCTTTTCACCAGTTGCAATGCTAAAGTCTGTCCGGATTATTCTAGCGATTGCTACATATTACAATTATGAAATATGGCAGATGGATGTCAAAACCGCCTTCCTGAATGGGATTTTAAAAGAAACTGTGTACATGACACAACCAGAAGGTTTTGTCGATCCGAGCAACGCTGGAAAGGTTTGCAAGCTTAAGAAGTCCATTTATGGACTAAAGCAAGCAAGCAGGAGTTGGAATCTGCGATTTGATGAAGCCATCAACAAGTTTGGTTTTATCAAGAATCCAGAAGAATCTTGTGTATACAAGAAGGTCAGTGGGAGTGACATCGCATTCCTAGTCCTATATGTCGATGACATACTGCTCATTGGAAACAACACAAAATTACTAGAGTCCGTAAAGGGCTGGTTGGGAAAGTGCTTTTCAATGAAGGACTTAGGAGAGGCACAGTACATATTGGGCATCAAGATCTACAGGGATAGATCTAAGAGGATGATTGGATTGAGCCAGAGTACTTACATTGATAAAGTACTGGCACGATTCAACATAGAGAATGCCAAGAGAGGGCATCTACCCATGTCCCATGGCGTAACTCTTAGCAAGAAACAGTGTCCACGGACACCTGTTGAGCGAGAGAGAATGGATCAGATTCCATATGCTTTGCTAATTGTGTCGATCATGTATGCCATGATATGTACAAGGCCAGATGTATCGTATGCCTTGAGTTCTATGAGCCGATACCAATCAAACCCAGGAGAGGCGCATTGGACTGCGGCCAAGAATATCCTGAAGTACTTGAAAAGGAACAAGGATAAATTCCTGGTTTATGGTGGCCATAAAGATCTGGTTGTTGAAGGTTACACCGACGCTAGCTTCCAGACTGACAGAGACGACTTCAAGTCACAGTCAGGGTACATATTTTGCCTAAATGGAGGAGCATTTAGCTGGAAGAGTGCCAAGCAGGGCACAACTGCAGACTCTACAACTGAAGCCGGATACTTGGCTGCTTCGGAAGCTGCTAAGGAGGCTGTTTGGATTCGAAAGTTCGTTAGTGAACTTGGTGTTGTACCCTCCATCAAGGGTCCGATAGATCTCTACTTTGACAACAATGGAGCTATCGCTCAGGCTAGAGAGCCAAGAGAGCCCCAGAAGGTCAAACGTGTCCAAAGGCGATTTCACATGATAAGGGAATGGAAATCCGAGGGTGAAATCAGAATTTGCAAGATCGGCACGGATGATAATGTAGCCAATCCTTTGACTAAACCTTTGCCTCAAGTGAAACACAACAAGCACGTTGAGGCAATGAGAATCAAGCACATTGGAGATTGGCTTTGGAATTCCCTGTACATGTGTTTTAATTAAACTGGTTGATTTAATGTAAGACACTGTATTAAAACCATTCATTTATGGAGTAATTAATTTTTGTGCAAAATTATCATTCACTCTATTGCTATTTAATTGTGGTTTAGAATTAAATAATGAGTCCATTCAATTTATGGAAATATTCAAAACAGGGTATCAAGATCATGTCTTGGATAAAGAAACACCTGTTAAGTGAACATTGAATATTTAAATCGAAAGTTACCCCTAATCGAGGTCATCTAACTGATGGAATATTGATGACCACCAGAGATTAGTGTGTAGTATGATTTACAACACCGTTTCTTGTGTTGCAAGGACATGATGGTCATAAATCATTTGCACAGGTGCCAGTTTGGAACTGCACTAGATCGACCTATGAGAGTACTTTAAGAGATTCAAAATTGTCATAAGTACATTTCTCATTATAGCTATCGAAACTCGTTTCCTCGACCATGAGTGTTTTGAAGTTTTCTTGTTTGAGAACTAGTCTCTTTGATGTTGCCTAACGTCTGCTGTAACTGGGGATCATAACGGGAACACTCGGGAGATTAGGTCCTCTTAGTAAGAGAAACTTACAATGCAAGACTGGGAATGTCCCCCTATTAACAAATAGGGAATATGTCTTTGTTGTTTAAAAGGCCGCTCGATGAGCGAGACTGTGAAAATGCATGGTCGTGCTCAGATGGATTTTAGAAATCATCTGTTTATTGACAGTCGAACTCAGAGATCGAGAAACACTTCTGAACGTAATACGGATGACGATGAATCTTACCTTATAGTTCACGAAGAGACATTAAACGATATAGGAAATGGGCTATACACTATATGCACACTTGTCCGGAAGGACAAGTGGGAGATTGAAAGGAATGGTGTCCTTCCAACAAGTGTATTATTCTGATAGAGGGTTTAGAATTATTACAGAGCTAATTCTTCAGTAAGGTCAAGTGATCGGAATGCCTAGGTGGAGGCCGCTTTCGATTAGTAATATTAAGGTATAATTAATATTACAGCTTAATCTTAACTGAACCCTTCGGGTTGAACCTAATCGAACAACCGATCCGAGACGACGAATTAATCCGAAGGATTCAATGAGTCGACGGAGTTTTACGAATACAGACGTCGGATATCGAGCCTAGGGCGTCGAGACCGAGCGTCGCAAAATCACAAGCAACAAGTATGAGCATAGCACTACTACAAAACCCACTGATTTTCGACGCTGTCAATAGGGTGTCAGTGGAAATTTTTGTTCCCGCGTTTTCTCGACGCTTTTCAGCGTCCTCACTTATTTTGACTTGAAAAAGCGTCCAGAATATAAATCACGTGATAAGCGCATGTGCTCCAGCTTGCGAACTGAAATAAAATTAGACAACAAAACCGTTCATCTTTTACTCTCCAATAATTAAACCCTAGCCTTTCACTCATTTCACTCCTCAATTCATCTATCCAAAATCGAAAACCTAGTAACAAATTAAACTGAAAGATGCTCTTTGATTTCATCATGTTTGGTATTCTAATCGTTTTCCGGTATTATCTCCTTTCTCTTTGGATTTTGATATTAGTGGTTTTTCTTTTAGTGCTTTTTTTCGATTTCGATTTTTTTTCTGATATATTATTCTTAATTTATCATGGAGGAAGAGGAGATAAACAAAGCTGTGATGTTGAAGTCTCTTTGACAACAACAGCTACGAAAAAATACACATTCGAATGTTCACGCACTGACCCAAATGTCGCTGAGCTCATCCTCGCCTTTACTTTCGAGTAATTTCTCGCATCTAATTTATTTCTTGTATATTTTTTCTATTAGTTGAGTATGTAATTTTGCTGAATTCTGTTCATTTTGGTTTAAGAATTTTCGAGTAATTAAGAATTTTGTTGTTAATTGAATTTATAAAATTTAGACCTAGAACCCATGGTGCCCATGGTGTCAAATTTTGTCTTCAAGTAAAGGCCTCACCTACAGTCCTTCACAATTCATTTGATAATACCCACACCATTTGGCTGGGTAAGTCCAATTGTCTGGAGTTGGGACCATACCTAGACCACATTGAAAACTGATTCTATCTTTTCTTTGCCAAGTAGTAAATCATAGCAGGACCAAATTAATTAATTGATTGGATTGTTTTACTGTCTCTAGACTGCCCATTGAATATATCTTATTTTTACTAACTATCTCTGCATGTGCTGTATATTAGTTAAGTTAGAGTGTATTAGTGGTGACATTGAGAATGGGCAGTCTTATGATTGAAATTTGAGTGCTTTTGTTCATGTAATAATCTGTATGTTTGAGTCTTTTTGTATATGAAGATGCTGATGTTCATATCAGTTGTAGTGTATATGTAGATATACTGATCAAGTGGTTACATGTAATTATTACTTACTTGTGTGTAAGGCTGATTAGATGTGTAATTTAATGTATACTAGTTTCGGATAAGTAAGGCTCGTCTCTTATCATTTCTCACAACATGTATTAAACTTTTAATGCTCTTTTTGATAGTGGTCTTTTGCTTTTACTCATATTAGTGGTCTTGTAGAGTTATACTTAATATTAGTGTTAAATTAATTTATTTTTTTAATCTACTTCATATAATAAGATATTCACACAGAAAGTTAGTACCTTGATTGCAACTCACGACATTTGAGTCGATCACATTCTTAGTTCTTAAGAAGGTACGATATTAATCAATAAGGCTTCTGATCTTGTGAGCATGGAGTATGGATTCTAGATATTCTTGCATTTAAATTCCTTTTTAATTTAAATCTCCATAGCTTTCATATCAGGTTGTATCTTTTTCTTTAGGTGTTTCTAATTATTTGATTTTCATAACTAGTATACATAGTTGGAGTTTATTTGGGATTGCTCTTCTTATATTGGCCTCATTTAATTACATATTGTAATTGGAAATAAGCCAATTCTTTCTCAACGCATGGTAGTAATGTCGCTGGACATTATTAGTGAGGATTATTAAAAATATTATATGGACAATGACAAGGACAACATGTATATATCATTAAGTTTCATGTACTCTCCAAAACATATGAAGTATAATTTCTCTACTCACTCCAATTGTATTCGATGTCTTCCCTTTTTTTGCTGATAGTATTCAGGTACAACCTTACCTTTTGTCTTCTGGATTGTTTACAGAGTTTTTTTTTTTAATACCAATTATAACTAGATAAATATCAATCTCTCATTTTGGCCCTCTCTCTATCAAATTTGGCACACTCAATCTTATTTTTCTTTGGTTTGATTAACTATTGGTTAAAATGTATGATACGATAGTCTTGTTTGTTTTCTCATGAATAATGCAGAGTATCATACTTTAGGATGCACAACATATATATATATATATATATATATATATATATATATATATATATATATATATATATATATATATATATATATCCAGAGTGTTCTTGTTGTATCTGACTTTGAGGCATGTATCAAGGGTGTTCTTGCTGTTGTATACTTTTTTTTTTTCTGGTGGTATTAGAGTGGTAGTGTGTAAATTATAAGAATATTGATTTTGTGTTTTTAGTTTAACAGTATGTGATACTGAGTATCTATATTGATAAGTACTGAAATTATGGTGTTTAAAAGAAAGTGATAAGGGATGAATAATAAAAAGATTTAAAAGCAGTTTGAAAATGTTATGTGCTATGTAGAAGTTTCTAAGATGGTCTTTGATCGAGATTTAATTTTATTTTTATTTGGGTTTAATGATAAGCTCCAAACTAAAATTTTTATTTTGTTATACACTTGCTTTGTCAAAGGTAAGAATACACTTTCTCTCTCTCTTATGGAAATAACTATTATCCCTGCAAGGTGAGCAATAACTTTTTAAGGCATTATATATGTTTTTATTGGAACTCAACTAGCTTTGACAAGCTAATAGTGCTTATTGAAGTGGATGTGTGGTTCTGTAGCAAATAAATTGATGCCCATATTCTATTTTCATCTACATTCATTTGCAATTTGGGTAAATTAAGGAATGAATTTTGGCTATATTTTGTAGCAAGACTACATATATTGCCTATTTAGATGCTGCTGAAATTTTGAAAAGAAAGGATGTACATGTGCTGGTTTTATAGCTTTGTTCTTTTGAAGCTTCATTTAAAATTTCATAAAAAAAAATTACTTGCATGATATTCATACATAGGTGCATAATTATAGCATTATCTTCAAATATACCCTTATGTTAATATCTCTCATACTAGACTCTTCCGGTTTAATATTTATTTTGGTCGTATCCGTGCCTGTATTGATCTTCATGTGTATTTTAAACTTGTCCACTGAGGACTGGGAGCATAAATGTGCAAGAATGAACGAATTGAATATTCTGCTGAGTACGGTTGTTACCAGTTAATATATGTTTAGAAATTCTGTTTTATCCTACCTTTATACTTTATATATTGATCATAAAACACTTGTTATTTTTGAAAATCAAACTATGTCTTTTGGGTAGCAACATTTTTTTCAAGAGTGAGAAGAGAAACCTCCTAGTTATGTTGGATTACTTTTTGTGGGAGGTCATATCTGTTTATATCTGGTTGTGTTGGTGTTTTATATTTTTCTGCTGGTAGAGTACCATAGCTTGGAGTTTTTTTTAGATTTGTCGCGGCTCTGTATTGTTGCTGCTGTTATTTTATCGCCCTGTAGCTGCAGTTCTGTTCGTCCCAAAAATTTTAGACCTGCAGTCGTTTTTAGCCTCTAGTCCTTTCATAAAAGTTATAGATCTCAAAAGGTTATCCAATCTAGGCTCAAGAATTTCTCAAATTGGAATTTTGTGCTAGGAGTTATGCCTTCTGGAAATTTCTGTGGTCTGCTGACTTGATTCTATCGCAGCGGGCTGTTATTTTTACTTGACGATTGTGTGGGTTGTTTTGTTGAGTTGGGTGGGCTTGCTGAAATGAATCCTCTGGCTTTTCTTATTTGTTTTAGTATATTTTTCCTCTAGTTAATTATATATTACTGTAGCTTAAAGAAGAACTATGGTTGTGTTCTTGCATTGAAATGCTTGATTTTGGTGCTTTACAGAATATGAAGTGACTTAACAGGGGAAGGATTCATTACATACACTAAGGCAATTTATCAGCAAGAGGTGTAAAGAGTAAGAGGAAATTTTTTTAGCAAGAAATCAAAAAAGCAAGAGGTGGCTGCTTACTTGGGATCTTCACAGGTTATCAATCCCCACCAATTATTATTGCTTCATGTAAATTCCTACTATTAGAAAAAGTTGCAGGTTGATTACTATTTTCTGATCATCGTATATACACACTCATATATATAAGGTCGCTGTACTTTCCACAACTTTACAAGTAAACTAGTTCTCTATTGAACATACACCGACAAGGTAAAGGTAGTAAGGTACTAGTTTTCCCATTTCTATTAAAATATCCATTGAACTGAATATTGAACTATATGATTTGGTTGATGCAATCCCATGTCCATTATATGTATATATGACATAATGTTTAAGTAAGAAATAAATAATATGCCTTGAATTGATTTTCCATGTAAGAGGGGTTTAAGTGCAACATCCCCCCTATGATTGCTCTGAAGCTAGTGATATTTATTATATTTTAACTACCGTTTTCTATTGAGCTGTGCGGTTTTCTGTCTTCTTTATATAGGTTTATCAAAAACTTTGTTAACTCAAACTTGGATATGAGTGTCTAGCCCTACTGAAGTTTCAGGTGTGAAACTACAACTTTCCCTCTCTTATCTACCTAGCTTCCCTCTCTTCATTAAAAGAAATGTATCTTTTGCATTTGCTCATTGCAGTTTTCATGCGGTTGTGATTCTGATTTCTTCAAACTGTTTATATGCTTTTGACATCCCAGGCCACACTAAACCACTAGTTCCTGCCAATGATCCAGAAACATCAAAGGGTGTGTTGTGACTTCAAGGCCAACGATAATTGGTTACAATGTGAGCTTTGCTTTATGCCCCCTTGCGAGCAGATTAAGGAAAAGCTAAATTAGAGATTGATTGAAGTTTTTTGTGATGAAATTAGCATATTTGTTCCACTACAACTAGTTACGAATTAAGTATAAGTTGGAATCATGAGCATAAGTTGTAATAGAGAACTCATTACTATGAGATATTATACATGTACTATAATATTTATATTATATGCAATAAAAAAAATTGGCCTAATTTTGCTGTGTATATATTGGTAATACTAGTTTCAGTGTGAAATATTTTTTTTGTTAAATATATTCTAGATATTTTTATAAAGATTATGGACAAAAAAAAGCATTTCCAACAAAAAAATATAGACCGAAAAAAGCGTCGCCAAATTTCTGAACATCAAATATATGAAATATGGACACGAAAAAGCGCCGCTAAAATTGATAAAGTGCGCCAACTACTGAAAGTTCGACACTTCGTATAAAAATTTGGACAACTTAAAGCGTCGAAATTTGCGACGCTTTTTTGTGACGCCAAATTCTCGACTCACTTTTTCTCGACGCTTTTCTGAAGCTTTGAGAAACAAATTTTCGACGCTTTTTGGCGTCGAAAAAATGCTTTAAAAGCGTCTAAAAAGGACGCATTTTCTTGTAGTGTAGCCGTAGCTAGGCTAGGCTAGCTCATCGCAAGCCTAGGCGCACCATGTGTGTGCTAGGCGCACCATGGTGTACTAGGCGAGGCATGAGTGCCTAGGGGCTATCGCAGCCCTAGCATCATGCCTAGGTGCTATCGCAGCCCTAGCATGATGCCTAGGCACCATCGCAGCCCTATCACACCAAGCACATCACCCATGTGTGTGCGCATGTGCGTGGGCACTATCGTAGCACCCTAGCACCACGCACAGCACCATCGCAGTGCTAGGCGCATGCATGTGTGCGTGTGCACCATCGCCCAGTAGCCTCGCAATGCAGCACCGAGCCTTCGCGTAGCTGTGTGCTTGCGTGCGTGCCTTCGCATCGCAGCACCAAGCACAACAAGCTAGCAAGAAGCACCAAGCCCAGCATGCGTGGCTCGCTAGCAGCACGCATGCTAGGCCTTGCGTACGTGAGTGCGCTGGCTGGGCTATGCGTATGCTGGTTATGCGAGAGGGTGTGTGCGTGTGCGATGGCGAGAGAGGCAAGGGCCAGCACTAGCGCCAGCAGCTAGCAGCGCCTAGCACTGGCACGCAGCAGCAGCACAAGCATCGCCCAGCGCTAGCACGCATTGCCTGGCTGGGGATGCGAGGCTGCTGGCTGGGCTAGCTGGCGTGCTAGCTGGCAGCAGCCCAGCAGCCCTTGCTTGAGGCAGTTTGTGGTGAGTGGGTACCAAAGGCTTGGAGCATGCCTTGGGGAGCAAGGCAATGGTCCCCCCAAGGTTCATGGTCCTCACCTAACCCTCTCTTTCCCCTTGACACTTGTTGCATTGTGATTGATTTGATTATTAATTTATTTTGGAATTAAATTAATTATCAGAATTATTCATTCTCCCACATTGGTTGGGAAATGAAGTTCAAGGGTTCATTTCCCTATAACTACCAAAGTTTGGGTATTTTGGAAAGAACAACCTTGAGTGGAATTAAAAGGCAACTCTTGATTTGAGTAAACCTTGATTCGTAAAACTCACACTTTTATTTTTCCGGGTCTCGACTAACCTTCGAGACTTAGGACGCTCGGGTCGGGTTCGAGGGTACGATCCCGTTGGAGACCTCGTATTTCGGGGTTCAAGTAAGAGCTCATAGTAGAGCGAAGCACGCGTCAAAGGTATAATCTTTTATCCTTAACTATGTTTTAATTATGTTTTGCTTGTTAATTGCATTTATTATGGGGGCGGGTTTTGGCGGGTTTCTTTCCGCGTAGTGAGGGTCACTACGAAACCCAACACAAACTATTTAGTATTGCGAATAATTTGGAGTTTTTAGTTGTTGTGTTAATCAAAGGCTAACAATAAATGAATTTAGCTTTATCCGTTACTTGAGTTCTAAACTAATTAATATTTTGAATTGAAGTTGTAAGTTGTTTTAATAATCAAAGGCTAATAATAAATGAATTTAGTTGTACGTATTCATTGCACGTAGTACTGTCAAATTTTTAATCGAAACTATTTGTCTATCCGAAGTCGACCGACTAAAATAGAACTGAACCGATTATTTGAAACCAAAAGCGGACCCAATTCGTAGTTTAGTAAACCTGAAACCAAACCGATGCGAATAATTTTAAATCCTATAAGAACCGAACATGTTGAAGAATCGAACAAGTCCTATACCTAACCGAAATAGGACCATATTGAAAAATAACCGAAAAGTTTTAATTTCGACCCAAATCTTTTCTAACCCTACACTGTTTGAAATAGGTTAAAAATCATTTAAACCAAACGTATCAAACTGTAATCCGTTTATGACGAACCGTTTACACACCGAATTGTTCACAAACCGACCCGCTTATAAAATGAATTGTTTACAAACCGCTTGCTTTAAAAAATTGGTAACCACATTAGAATTAATCTCGTCATTTTAATCTAAACGTATGAACTATAAATTGAAGATTAAAAAAAAGCTAAAAGGAATTTGAAATGAAATCTTATTATGTACACATGTTACTATGTAGTACATTAGTACTAGAGTATTGGTTAAGTTAGTAATTAGTTCAATTTTAATTTATTTTACCTTTAACTGATTTTAAACTATATTCATGCATCATTACTTCATTAGAACAACTTTAGAAGAAAGGAAAGTGTTGAAAGTGTTAAAAATGATGATGTTGAAATTAATTAAATTACTAGATGACAAATATACAGAAAGAAAACCCAATTTCAATCCGACCAAAATGAAATTGAACTAAACCGGCTAATTAATTTATTTTACCGATTAAAACCGACTCGTTATGGAATGAACCGTTTCAACCCCACCCAATTTAATTTGAACCGATGCAAACCTAAGTAATCCCATTCACAAACCGACCCGTTTTAGACCAACCAGATTATGACCTGAACAGTTTATTATCCGAACCGTTTACGACCCAAACTGGATATAAACACGAACCCACATTAATCTGTGAAAACCTGCTCCTAGATCGACCCGTTTTAAACAAATGTGATTATGCCTCGAATCGTTTATCATCTCAACTGTTTACGTTCCGAACTAATATAATGTAATACCCTTAAATCTCCTTCTACGGATATATATAAGTATGATACGTACAATTATACCGTAGAGATAGACTTAGGCATATTACCACCACGTGATTACGCAAGGCTACTCAAAATTACTAACCAAAACCAAAACTTTGTAGCAGAAACTCAAACTCTTCCTTTATTAATAATTAATATAACTAGTAATCATTGTTATGAGTACTCAAAAATAGAAACAAAGACCAACATTCCAAAACTAAGTGAACAATATCTCAGGACTCCCAAATGCTCATTTATTGACTCCACCTGAAAATAGCCACCACTACATACCATTAAGGTAAATAGGGCGAACCAAAACCAAAAGGAAATACGGATTAGCAAAATATGCTATGTACGACAAGTGCAAGATAAGTAAACTTAATTTATTAGCAAACATGCTTCTTAAATCAATCATGAAAATTCCAATATTTATTTCAATAACTCAAATCTCATAATTCAAACCAATTCTCAAGATTCACAAAATAATTCCAATAACTCAATAATTCAATAAAAGTGACTATTAAAAAAATCAATTCCTCTTTTAATAACTCAATTCCTCTCCTAAGTGTGCACACCCCCCAAACTAGTATCATTATATCGAAAGGCTATTCTTGAGGAAAGAGTAGGTCATACAAAGTCCATAGTCTTTTCACCCAAATCTGCATAATGGGATTAATATAATCATGCTTGAAAAGCTTTACTAAATAATTCAATAAAGCCTCTTTAAATCAATAATTTCAACCTTTATAACAATCAACTCAAACTCCTTTTTATTTAATTCAACAAGTTTTCAAAATCAAACCTTTTAAACATGATAAATAATTCAATTATTCAAAACATGCTATTAAAATCAATCCTTCAAATTTATATCAAAACCAATTTTTTTTAACATACTTTATTTTATAAATCATTATTCAAATAAATTTAATTCAATCATCATAGAAATCATATAAAACATGCATATTCAATCCAATCAATTTCGAAGGTATCTAGCCACCTAAACGTACCTTGATCTTTGCTTAGCAAACACCAAAAAGGAACCTCAAGAACTCGATCTTGTCAAAAACACCCTACAATTAAATATAACCTTAATCAATATAAGGTCAACAAATAATCTTAACAATTAAAATAAATTCCCCAGTTATATGTACATGAACCTTATAAAAATTCTTTTTCATAAACTTGAATAATAACCTAATTTTATTTAATGAAAAACACTCATAATAATTTTTATAAAACCCCCATAATAATAGTAATAATAATAATAATTAGGAGAAGAGAAGAAGAAGTTGAAAACTGTGAAGAGGAAGGAGGAAAGGCTCGGCAAAGGGGAGCAGCAGCACGCCGACAGGTGGCTGTTGCTGGTGGCTGGCGTCGGTGGTTTTTGTGGTGGTTATTTAAGAAAGCCGTGAGAAAGAGTAGAGAGAATTAGAGAGAAATTAAAGAGAAAAAGAGAGCTTTTGGTGTGAGTTTTTTACTATGATTCAAGGGGTATTTATAGGCTACCTCATGCAAGAATTATGGTAGGAAAATGTAAAAAGAATTGTGGTAATTTGGTTTAGGGAATTACTTGAGAAGAGAGCTAAAGAATTAAGGAAAGTTTTTTATGGTGATTAAGGAATTAAGAATTATGGTAAGTATGTTGTCATGAAAAATAACATGCTTAATGGCTTTGCTTGGTTAATAATCAAGAATAGTTTAAGGTAAATAAATAAGATGATCAAATATTTGGGAGATAGAAAATAAGAATTAAAGAAATAATAGAATTTAAGGAAGATAATTAAAATACAATAATTACCAAAATAATTAGCTCAAAATATCATATGGTGGCCGAATTTTGAACTTTCCTAAGATAATATTTTTGGACCTCCCTATTAATATTTAAGCATTATTTTGCTAGATTTTAAGGAATAAAAATGATTGTGTAAATAATATACATTGTATAAAATAATTAATTAGGAAAATACCAATTATTAACTAATTAAATCAATTAAGAAAAATCAGATTTTCTTCACTAAGAAAATCCAAAAATTCCTAGCTAATTAATTAGGAAATTCAGCTCTTTTAAATTTAATAATAAATAATAATTTTCCTTAGTTAAAATATCCAATATATATATATATATGTATATAATCCAGTTTTAAAAATAAAATAAATGGATAAAAAATCTTATCCAAAATCCAAAATTAATAATTAAGTTTTAAAATGCTTTTGGCTCCAATATTGAAATAGTAAAATAAATTATTAACACACCCTTTTTAGAAAATATTAATTAATTAATTAATTAATTAGAAATACGTCTAAAAAATAAGAGGTATTACAATCTACCCCCCTTAAAAGAAGTTTCGTCCCGAAACTTAGCCATAAAAGATAAGAAAATCATTTTAAGTTATGGTTCATGCACATCCTAACCCAACTTAAGACTACGACTAATGCAAGAAAGACTCAAAATTACTCAAAAATGACGCGAAACGTAAACGCATGAAACACTAACGCCCTTTACCCCCCTGTAAAAGGAATTACACCCCCGTAACTCGACCACTAGCCTTAGTCAAACAATTTTGTTTAACATTTCCTCATATCAGCCTCAGCTTCCCATGTAGCCTCCTCAGTTTTATGGTTCGACCATAACACGTTCACAATTCTCACATCTTTGTTCCTTGTGCTTCTCACTTTGGTATCCAAAATCTTTGTCGGTCTTTCCTTACATGTCAAATTCTCATCCATCTCGATGGTTTCCGGTTGTAACATATGTGTCACATCTGGTACATACTTTCGAATTTGACTCACATGGAACACATTGTGAACCCTTTCCAGCTCATTGGGCAAATCAAACTTATATGCCACTTTTCCCACATTCTGAATAATCTCATATGGCCCTATGTACTTTGGGCTTAGCTTTCCCTTATTCCCGTACCTCATTACTCCTTTCATGGGTGAAATCTTTAACAAAACTTTCTTTCCCACCTCATATTCCTCATCCCTTCTTTTCAAATCAGGATAGCTTTTCTGTCGATCTTGGGCTGCCTTTATCTTTTCTTGGATCAACCTCACTTGTTTCACCATATCTTCAATCATCTCAGGTCCAAGTGCCATTGTCTCACTTATATCATTCCAACAAACTAGGCTTATACACTTCCGACCATACAAGGCTTCAAACGGTGCCATTCCAATGATTGCATGATAATTGTTGATGTAAGAAAACTCAATCAAGTCCAAGTGGTCTTCCCAAGACCCTTGATACTCCATCACACATGCTCTCAACATATCTTCCAATGTCTGAATTGTTCTCTTAGTCTGACCACCTGTCGCGGGATGAAATGTCGTGCTCATTAACAACTTCGTTCCCATCCCCTTTTGCAAACTTTGCCAAAAGGTAGACAAGAATCTTGAATCTCTATTTAAAATGATATTCGTGGGTACCACATGGTACTTCACCATAAACTTCACATAAGCCTTTCCCAACTGATCCATAGTCCAAGTAATTCTCATGTGTATAAATGTTGCTGACTTCGTCAACCTATCCACTATTACCTTGAAGCATACTATCGAGTATCATTTTATGGCACTCATAGGGTAGGTTTCTTTGTATTTTTATGCTCGTTTTTTTAGCCTTTTCAGTTATGTTTTTAGGTAATAATGCTTGTTTTGTGTGCTTGTGTGTGAGTTTAGAGATATACATGCTTCTAATGGCTTTCTTATCATTTTACGCATTTCTTGGTTATTCTCTTGCTTTCCCTTTAGTTTGACTTATTTTGTAGGTATGTCGGGATTTTTTGAGGCTCAAATGTCGAGGCAGAAGCCCAATGCAAACTTTGGAAGTCAACAAAACCGAGTCCGGGAAGTTAAAGTGTAAGCAAACCAAGTTAGAAGTTAAAGCAAAGTTGCTTGGGCATTCACTTAACTTGCCCAAGTTTAATATTTTTTATTTTGCGTCTGTGCTGGGCACGCAAAGATGCTCGGTCAACCAATATGTCCTGCATGAGCAAGTCTCCGCGCAGCACAAGGTCCTCGCACAACCGAACGACAAAGCGCAGCAGCCAAGCAACAAGCACAGCCACTGCCGTGGCATGGCACAGCCACCGCGGTGCGGCAATTACCATCGTTGGGCGACGGATGTTCTCGTGGCACGACAGTTTCTGCCGTGGTGCAGCGTGTGTTGCCGTGGTGCGACGTGTGTTTCCATGGAGCGGCAGAAGCACCGTGGCGCGATAATTCTCTTGCACAGCTACAACAAGTGGGTATTCTCGGGCAAGATATTTTGCTCGGTCGAGCAGATGAACTTCCCGAGCAACCCTGTTCATGTTTTGCCTCTTTATTTCTTTTTATTATAAATAGCTTTTGGCTTCCCCTTTGTAAACTTAACTTTTAGAATAGTTTAGAATTCCTCTCTCATATTTTAGCTTAGGTTGAGAGCTTTTCTCTCTAGATAAGGCTAGCTTAGGAGTAATTTTAGAGAAAGAAAGTGAGGAAAGTCAAAGAGAGACACTACAAGAAAAATGCCTTTTCATAGCGATTATATTGTATTGATTGTACATTTGCTACAATATGCATGTATATTTGTGAAATTGTAGAGGAAATCATATACTTTTACAATCGCCATGGTAATCCGATATAAAATTGATATGCAAAACATAATAATGCATATCCACCCTTTTTTTGCATATTTATAAAATTATTGGAAATTGTATCATTTACAATCGCCACTAAAACCCAAAAATCAATACGAAAAGCCTTTTTCACACTAGATATACAAATATTGTTTGATAAATAATACATAAAATATGTCATAACTTATTGGTAAAATATTTAATATTAGAGTTGAAGGTTGCATTTTCGAATCTTTTAAAGATCATATGTGTGATTTTTTTTGGAAGAAAATGAGTTCAACATTTTATAGCGATTATAATCGCTATAGTAATCACCACGATTGGATGTAGTTTTTCGTATTGATTATTGAGGACAACCCCAACGATATTGAAAAACACTACTAAAGGCTATGGTAATGGCGAATATTGTATCAAATAACCATTCGTTGGGAATGTCTTTTGTAGCAAATACAATCGTTACCAAAGGTTGGAATAATTGCTACGAAAAGGTAAATTTCTTGTAGTGAGATTTTGGATTTTGAAGATTCAAGGTGACAATTGTATTGAAGATCTCCATAATCAATCAATGAGCATTTCTCACTCTCTCTCCTCTTATTGTTTTCTCTAATTTCATGCTTGTTTGATTTGGTTTTGTTACTTGATTCTGGTTAGTGTAGTTGTTCTTCAATATTTGTTGATTCTTGATTTCATTTACTTACTTGTTTCAATTGGATGATGATTGTTAGTAAATAGTTGCTTTGCTAGGGTTTGGGTAAAAATTGTATGATTGATTGATTGTAATTAATTTGGGAATTATGTTAATTGATTGTTGAGATTAAAGTGATTAATGTAGGTTTGCATGTGCTTAGTTTGATTAGGCCTTGAGAACTATGCTAGATTGCATGGTAGATCCTAATGACATGACCACTTGATTTAGGACTTGCAATTGATGATTAATTTGATTTATGATTCTCCTAGTTTGTTATTCATAGAGGAAATCTAGCATGACAATTATGAGATAGCTCTTTGATTCCAATTGATAGCTCTTACCATTAGTCTTCACAACCATTGATTGGCTTAACCTTTCCAAGTTGTTGCAATTGTCATGATTACATGTTGATCCCCATTCCCTAGTGTTTTATTTATTTGATTCTTGTTTCTTTTGGTAGTTTTATAGTCTTTCCTCACCTTTGTTTTTGACCTAGCTTATGCATTGATTGAAAGCACTTGAACATAACCGTTCCTTGTGGTTCGACCCTTGACTTACCTCTATACTTGTATTTAGGTTTTGTTTTTCAAAATGGCACCGTTGCTGGGAACGGTGTCTATGTTTGAGTGTTTTTTATTGCTTAAGAATAGGTCTTTGTATATACTTTTCTTTTATTTTATTTTTGTTTGTATTGTGAAAAAAAATGGCATGTCTCTCATTTCCTCAATATGATAATGAGCCTTTTTGTGAATATTTTAATAGACTTGAGGAATTTCTTGACTATAATTGTTGTAGTCTTTGGGAGGCTTGTGAGATTTGTCATTTTGGCTTGAATGAGCATAATAAAGATGAAGTTGAATGCATGCATTATAGTGAATTTAGAGCATTATCAATTGATGATGCTTGGGATTTCTATGTTTGGTTTGCTTGGGATGTTTATAAAAGGGATAATCATGATTCTAATATTAATGTGCAATGTGTTGATTATTCTAATATTAGCATGAATTCCCATGATTTGTCACATGAACCCATTAGTGAACCTAGAATAAATTATTTCAACTCTATTTCCCCCATTGTTCATGATGACCAGGTACATGCCCAAGTTGATGCTAATGGTGTGTTTCAATTTTGTTCATTATTTGGCATGCCTTCTTGTGATGTGCTTCGATCCCTCAATAATGAATCTCATGTGTTTGATTAAGCCCCCTCTCCCCAATTTGATGAAAATGCTCATGTTTATAATGTTGATGATCCTACCCTTGGTTGTGAATCTTCTTTTACTCTTGATCCTCAACCCTCTTCACCTTCTCATTCTGCAAACTCTTATGACGAGTCTCTACTCCCATATAGCAAAATTGATAAAACTTTGAGGGTGTTAGAGATGAATCCTAATCTTAGGCTGTTTGAGAGACAAGTGATGGAAACTTTGAGGAGCCAATTGGAGAATTAGAGAGCGTAAGGAGCTTTTTAAGGAAGAATTGAAAAAAAAGAGAGTTAGAAAATCAATTGTCATCTTTGATGTTTGTTTGTGAAAATTTCAAATCCAATGTGTATGTTGAGGAGGATGATGATGATTTTGAGCAACCTGGGGTGTGTGAGGATCCCATTGTGAGTATTTGAGTTATGGTGAAAGAGTTGAGAATGAAGAGAGTGCTAATTTAGAAAATCCTAACCCCCTCCCCCATGTTGATGAGTCTCAATTGCATGACTGTGATTCTTCTATCCATGAGTATTTGGACTCATTTGAAGTTATGTCCAATGTGTTCTTTGAGGTTCAAATGAAAACACATAGCCTTTTGAGTGAGTTTATTGAAAATGCTTCATTGGAAAGAGATGATTCCGAGATGAATTTGCATCCATGCATGCATGGTTTGAGATTCTTGGCTTTGAGGATATTCAGGGAATTGTTGTTCATTATTGTGATAGAGAAGATGATGTAGTTTCTCTTGGAAGTTGGATGTTTGAGGGAGATGGAGATCATGAGTATTCTTCTTTTCAAGACTTAATAATTGATTTCCATGCTCTTATTGTTGATATGAGGCATGGTGATGAGGAAGAGTTCACTTTTGTGAAACCATTGCTCTTATCCCCTCTTCTCAAGTCCCTTTTTCAAGGAAATTTAACCAAATCCCCTTCTGTCCTATGTCCCTTTCTTCTTTTGTCAATGAGCCTCTTGGGGACCCTCCTTCTATTCATGACTTTTAAGCTCCCCACTCATCGATTATTGTGGAAAAGGGTGATTTTGCCACCCAAAAACATTTTGAGAAGAGTTTGCCTTATTTTTCTTTTTCTTTTTCTTCTTCCTTTTCTTCTTATTTTGTTGAATTTGCTTTTGATTCTTCTTCTTTTTCTTAGCATCTATCTCCTCATTTGCGTGCACTATCCTTGTTGCACGTCCACTTCCCGTCATTTTCCTACTTGTTATCTTATGAAATGCGTAGTAGCCCATTTGACAAGCTCTTGCGTTCGTTGCAATATTATTTACTAGAGCGGTCAAGCTTGGACCTTAAGCAAGCCTTTCTCGTGAAGTAACCCATGTTTTATTGCTTTCATTTTCTTTTCTTTTTAGTATAGATTATCTCTCATGGAAATGTTTGTGTGCCCTTTGCTAGGTACATAACTTGATATACTTTGGTGCATTAGTATTGGATCAAGAATCAAGGAAGTTTGACTCCTCTTTCCTAGAAGGGTGAAAAGAACCGAAAGCCCCTCTTTTACTTTGAAGTTGTTTCTAGATACATGGCTTACATACTCGGCTCAACTAACATTCTTGGAAAACAATCGAATCAAGGGTCTGGAGGAGAATTGGCCATTCAATCTTGTGAACTAATCGAGACCGAAATTGGAAAAAGTGATGCGAATGAAGAAAAATAACCCATCGATGAAAGAACATGAAACCATTATGTTTTAATAGAGGTACAAGAAACGGTTGAGGGCAATGAAGTAGGTGAAGTGGTTAAATTTTGCGAGTTGTTCCAACCACTGCTGGATGTGATTCCAAGAGCCAAACAAGAAGGAATACCGCACAGAAGAATGAAAAAGAGATATTATGGCATATGAGGCATAACTTCGGAAGAAATTGAATTTGAAAGGTTTAAGAGGGTCATTGTGGGTATATACACCCACTAATATCCGGTAATA
The DNA here is from genome assembly GCF_001683475.1 of Chenopodium quinoa. Taxonomy (NCBI): domain Eukaryota; kingdom Viridiplantae; phylum Streptophyta; class Magnoliopsida; order Caryophyllales; family Amaranthaceae; genus Chenopodium; species Chenopodium quinoa. Next base: position 2,312,496 of record NW_018745675.1, on the reverse strand, counting down.
TCTTTTCTTGTTCTTCCTCTTATGTTTAGTGACTTGTTGGCCATGTGTTAATTTGTTGGATTGATTCCTTTCTTTTCCCCTCCCATGGATTCTATGATTTATGATTTGAGTGTATTGTTTCATTCAAACTTGGGGGAGGGTATTCTATCATGTTTGGTGGAATGTTGATTCATATATGCTATGCACAGTTGTACATGCATTTCCATGTTCTTTATTTTTAAAAACTCCAAAAGATTTTTGTTTCTTTCAAGGAAAATTTGCATTATGTTTTGTTTTGTTCTTGCTTTGGACATAATACTTTTTGGACTTGCATTCTTGAATGCTTTTATTCCTAAGTGGTAGTGGTGTTCACGGTTTGAGAATATGCTTGGTTGATTCTAGAATAGAGTATGCTAAGGTAGTGTGTTAAGAACTTTGGGACCTTGAATCCCTAGTCTACTTGTTTGTGGTAAGAACGTGTGGCTTCCTATAGTGATTTGAAGCCAATAGTGAGTTTTTTCTACAACCATGTGAGGTATCATTTCTCTAGTCTTCTACCTATTTTGCATGAGTGGCACATGGATCCTTGACTATCGCTTACTTTATTTAGAACTTGACTTTATCGCCCGAGATCGCGACAGAACCATTTGGGAAGGACAAAGGCATCTTTTCGAGGCGGTTATTTTTTCTTTTCTAGGTTTTTATTTTATATTTTTGGTTTTGGGTTTACATTTGCCTCCTTGCTAACCATTTGAGCCTTATACCTTCTAATCTAGCCATATTACTAGACTTCTTACCATTTGTTTCATTCTTTTCATCTTTGGTTTTTGTGAAGCTAGTGCTGATGAGTTTGTTTGGTGCTTATAAGTGCAATAGTTTGAAGTTATGAGATCATTTTGTATAGCAAGTATGTATTGTGTATAATTTTGTGAATAAAAGCAAATGCAAAGTTGAAAAAGCCGTCCATAGTCAAAAGAGGCGAGGAAAAAGCAATAAATTGAAAAAAAAAAACAAAACAAAACAAAAAGCAAAGCAAAAGCAAAAGAAAATGCTTTGAAAAAAGTAAAAACAAAATGAAAAAAAAAAGAAAAGCACAAAACTATTTTGATGTAGTCATTATCTCCCTAGTTTAGAACATTGAGGACAATGCTCCATTTAAGCTTGGGGAAGCGTGTATACGCTTTTTGTATATATGTTTGTGATTTTTCTTTGAATAAGCTTTGGGGTGTTGGTGTTTTTGTTTGGTGATAACTTGATTATATTGTTGAGGATTGATCACCCTTTGCTTCACAAATTAGGTATACCACCAAATTTCAAATTATAGCCTACCTTTACCCTATTTGCACATACGTTACAACCCTTCAAAGACCTGTTGACCTTTGTGGTTAAGTCACAAGTCGGTTGAGAGAGATGGGAGTCAAACTTATGGAGCGGTTTGCATAGTCAATGTTGGGTTTTGCGGTGTCGATTGCGCAGAAACAAAACCTGATAACCGAATTGCTTGCATAATAATTGCAACATAAATAAAAGCATACAAATAAACATAAACATAAGAGAAGAGAGAGAAAATAGAGAAAGAATGCTAACCCTTGTAGCGTGCTTCGCTCAACCATTGAGCTCGGACTTGAAAGCTTCAAGTTTCGCAAGTGCGAGAACCTCCAACAGCTCACATCCTCGTTACCGAACCATAACCAGTCCCTACCCAGAAGCTTAGTCGGGGCTAGACCAAAAATAACTTAGAGTTTACAAACAGAGGTTTTCCCGCGTTTGGAAATCCCTTAAAGTTCACCAACTCAAGTGAAATTCCTAATACCTAATGATGGGTATTTACAGGGAAGTCTCCCTAGAATTCCCATCATCTTTCAATGTGGGATAGTTGGTAAAAAGAAAAAATAAGAATTAATTTAATTCCAGATTAAATTAAAAAGCCATGAAACAATAATCAAATAACAAGTGTCATCACACAAAGAGGGAGTAGGTGGGAGGACCACCTTGACCTTGGAGCACAAGGCAAGGGCTGCCCCCACCCATTTCAATCAGCTAGGGCAGCTGCCCGGCCTTGGGCAGCAAGACCAGCCTTGCGCCACAAGGCTAGGCCTGCTGGCCCTAAGAGCACTACCAATGGTGAGCTAAAAATTTGCTCATGGGCATTTGGGTGGGCATAAAATTTGCTCATGCATTACAATGGTGAGCAAATGAGAAAAAGCCAAAAAATGCCCAAGACTTAGCATTTTATAAGATGAATAGTGATTAGGGGATTTTTATCCACCAATCACCGTCTGACAAGTGGACCAACCAGGTTCCGCCACGTGTCCTTCACGAAGGCCAATAGGAGCCTGCCACGTGTCAATCACAGATACGTCCTCTACGGACCAATTGAGACACGCCACGTGTCCACCCATGCCAAATGGGAAAACCGGCCAACAAGGCCCAATCCTGTCTAGAGGCCCGGTCAGCCCTAGGTTTACCCTAAACCTAGAGAGTGGCACGCTTCTCAAGGCTATAAATACTTAATTAATCCTCATTAATTAGGCAGATCAAGAAATCAAGAGAAGAACAGAAACATTACGGAACACTAATAACCGGCTAATCTCGCTAACGACGCAGATTACCAACATTAAACACTCTCACCTAGAGAGATCTTATTACTTTAATTTCCGTATTAATTATTCCTTAATCAGGTACTAACTTGACCGTTGGAGGCGGAGCTCTCAGGAGTCTCCGTTATTTTGCAGGTACAGGCGTCCGGTTCCAGTCTCGGAATTGTAACTCTCCCGCAGGACATCAGAAAACCCCGAAACATTTGGCGCCGTCTGTGGGGAGAGTACTTCAGAGATGGCATCCAAGTCTGTACCGACTCCTGAAGAGAGGCGTCCCCTAGACGACCCTCAAGTTCAGTCGGACCATGATACCGAAAGTGAATTTGAAGTGGAAACTCATACAGCTCCAGACGGGACCCTAAGGGCCCGACGTACCCGTCATACCGAAAGAAGGGAACGGGAGCATCTTTAAACAGGAAGCGAGCCAGCAGGCGCACCGCCTGCTCGGCAACAGCCGACTGATGGGTCTGCTCCCATCACAAGGAACGAACTCATGACCTTCATGAGGGACTTCAAGGGAGAGATTCAAGAGTTGATCAACAAAAAGCCGCCTGCTTCAGTCAAAGAGCAGTCGGCTAAAAAACCTTCCACTTCACTGAAGAGGAAGCCAGTTCAAGGGCGAGAGGCGACTCCTCATCCTAAATCCAAGAAGCGGGAGCCACTTGCTCTTGATTTCACAAAATTCCGTTATCCTACGGGAAATAGGAAACCGGTTCGTCATATTCAGGCGGACGGGTCAAAGCAAACGTTCACAGATGCTCGGCTACTGCTAGAGCAGAAGAAGAGTGACCGATTGTCAGAGTCGGCTTCTACTTCAAATTTTCAAGACAGTTTGCGAAATGCCTCGATGAGGCATACTCAGTCGTACCATGAGAGTCAGTCAGGCGGCACCTCCCGTCAGTCCGGCTTTCATAGTACCCAGGCGGTACCAAACTTACCATTTGTGCCGCAACAACAGTATTTTATGCAGCCACCTCCATTTGGTGGACCTGCAGCAAAAAACGTCCAACCTATGGACTGGCAGCTACGGCTGCTTAGACTTGGTGAACAGCCGTCGGCCTTCTCCAAGGAAATTACTGAAGCCGCTCAGCCGGCCAAAGTAAAAAATGTACTAGTAGGCGCCTATGACGGCACTACTAATCCAGAAGACCATCTGATGGCATTCACCAACCTGATGTACCTTCAAGGGTTGGATGATCCCACTTGGTGCAAGTGTTTCCCAGCGACTCTCAAGGGAATCGCACAGCAATGGTTCGGCAACCTGCCGACTGGTTGTATAAACAGCTTCAGGACGCTTGCTTACTTATTTGCCTCCAACTTCGCTATGAACATCCCTGCGAAGAAAACGACCCTTGATTTGGGAACAATTCAGCAGGGCGAGAAGGAGGGGCTTCGTTCTTACATCAGGCGGTTCAACCTGATGAGAATACAGATTCAAGGGTTACCGGATGAGGTAGCTTATACTGACTTTTTTAGAGGTCTCAAAGACGGGTCTACCTTCAAATTTGATTTAGTTCGAAAAAGGGTGGCGACTCTTCAAGAGGCCTTGATTGAAGCAGAAGCCTATATACAGGCGACTGATCTGTGTACGATAAAACAGTCGGACGGGAAAAGGTTCGACAAAAGAGACGGACGACAGAAACAGTCGTCTAACAAAGATGAGAAAAGAAAAGAGGTCTGGGCGGTTGATTCCTCTAAACAGCCGGCCCAGAAAAAGAAAAAAGAATTCAAACCATACTCCCCAAAGTATGTGTTTAACAAGGATAACCAGTTTATCCTAAAAGAAATAAAGGGACGGTTCTCAATTGAGAAGCCGGTCCCCATGAAGGGTTCTGCAAACAACCGGAACCAAGACAAAATCTGTGCTTATCATGATGACGTTGGTCATCACACCAATGACTGCATCAGTCTCATGCGGTACCTAGACCGCTTGGCTGAGCAAGGTGATCTTGACACTTATGTCAAGAAATCTACGGGGAACACTTCCTCAAAAAAGCTGTCGGCCAAAAAGAATCAACAGGCCGACAGTTCCGATACAGATGATGCAGTCGTCTACACCATTGCAGGCGGCTTCTCAGGAGGCGGCCCCACTATTAGGGGCAACAAAGATAATATAAGGCGGTTAGATGTAAATTCCGTTCACCAAGAACGGCCGTCCAAATATACATTTCCTGAGATTGTCATCACTGAAGAGGATCTAGGAGGGGTAAGGGGGCCGCATGACGACCCTCTCGTTATTGAATGTAAAGTGGCCAACCAGAGAGTTGGCCGAATCCTCATAGATACCGGGAGCTCCTCAGATCTCATCAGCAGCAAATGTCTGTCAAAACTGAAATATCAGACGGACTGCATACATCCGGCCTCCCACCCTTTAATAGGGTTTGGAGGAGGAGTCGTCCACCCACTGGGACGAGTAGATTTGCCCATTCGCCTTGGCGAAAAAGGGGAAGGACGACACATGGTAGTCCGGTTCCTAGTAGTAGAGGAACTCTCGGCCTACAACATGATTCTGGGTCGACCAACCCTGAATAATTCCAAGGCTGTTATAATCCCGTCTCTTATGCTGCTTAAGTTTGAGAGGGATAATGGAACAGTCGGCTCCCTAAGGGGAGATCAGAGGATGGCCCGAGAGTGCTATCTCTCGGATGTCAAGCCCACTGTTATGGCCACTGGGTCAAGTGGAGAAAAAACAGACCTTGACAATGTCAAGGAGAGTGCGCCTGTTCAAGAAACAGGCGACAAAAAGAGAAAGGCGTCCCAGACAGAGTCCGCAAGAAAAGCAAGAAAATAGCAATCATTGGCAGAGGAGCGGCCGGATGAGTTCCGCCCTCAGCCGGCTGGTGAGCATGCGGACCTGATCTTAGACGACTCACGTCCTGACCGAACAGTCAAAGTTGGGACGACTGCTCTGAGAAACCTTGGTGACGACTTTCACAATCTATTGAAAGAATACAAGGACATCTTTGCATTTGAAGTCCATGAAATGCCAGGCATTAGTCCTGATCTGGCAGTACATAAACTCGCTGTGGATCCGAAAAAGAAGCCGGTACGGCAAAAGAAGCGGAACCATGGCGAAGAAAGAAGTCAGGCGGCAGCCGCCGAAGTTAAAAAATTACTTGATGCAGGGTTCATTCGGCAATGTTACTTCCCAGACTGGGTTGCAAATGTGGTGCTTGTTAAAAAGCCGAATGGCACCTGGTGAATGTGTGTAGACTACACAGACTTAAACAAGGCGTGCCCCAAAGACAGTTACCCTCTGCCTAAAATTGATAATCTGGTCGACTCAACAGCAGGTCATGCCTTGATGAGTTTTATGGACGCCTATTCTGGTTTCCATCAAATTCCTTTATGGAAGAAAGATCAGGAGAAGACGGCCTTCGTCACTGATCAGGGGTTATACTGTTACACGGTCATGCCGTTTGGTCTTAAGAATGCCCCGGCTACCTTCCAACGAATGATAAACACAGTGTTCTTTGATCAGATTGGGAGAAACGTCGAGGCATATATTGATGATATGATTGTCAAGACTAAACTTCAGAAAGATCATCTGACGGACCTCCGAGAAACTTTCGCCACACTCAGGCGGCACCATGTCATGCTCAATCCCAAGAAATGTGTATTTGGAGTTGAGTCTGGGAAATTTCTCGGATTCCTTATCAATCAGAGAGGAATAGAGGCGAACCCTGAGAAGGTACAGGCGGTCATTGACATGCAGTCGCCCCGTACCATCCGAGAGGTTCAGAAGTTAACAGGTTGTCTGGCGGCCTTGGGGAGATTCCTAAGCCGATCAGGCGACAAATGCCTATACTTTTTCCAGGCAATTAAGAAAAAGGCAAGGTTTGAATGGGGGCCGGATGCTGAGGCCGCCTTCCAGAAATTAAAGGTTCACTTGCATTCCTTGCCGAGGCTGGTCAGCCCTTTGCCCAAAGAGGATCTCTACATGTACCTGGCCGTCTCTGACCATGCGTTAAGCGCTGTGCTCCTTGCTGAAAGGGACGGCTGTCAGCTCCCGGTCTACTTTGTCAGTCACGTACTGAAAAATGCCGAGTTGAGGTATCCCCTAGTGGAGAAATTTGGTCTTGCACTCTTCATGGCTGTTAAAAAATTGAAGCCCTACTTTTTGGCACATGCAGTCGTCGTGTATACCGACCAACCAATCAAGCGGCCCCTTACCATCATGGAGTCGTCAGGACGAATGATCAAATGGGCCATAGAAATACAGAGCCTCGAAGTTACTTTCGAGCCTAGAAAAGCAGTGAAGGGGCAAGCCTTTGCTGACTTTATTGTAGAGATGACTCGTCCTCCTGACTCTCAAGTTCCAGACCAAGTCTGGAAGGTATATGTGGACGGAAGCTCTACTTCAAATGGTTGTGGAGCAGGCGTCGTATGTCAATCTCCAGAGGGCGACAGGTTCGAGTATGCTCTACGCTTCAGTTTTCAGGCTTCAAACAATGAGGCAGAATATGAAGCTTTACTAGCCGGGATCCGCATGTGCAAGGCGGCAGGGGCAAGAAAAATAGACGCATGTTCTGATTCACAATTGATAGTGAGTCAGTACAATGGCGAATACGAAGCAACCCATCCGGCCATGATCAAGTATTTACAGGCGGTCCGACAAGCAGTCGGCTCCCTTGAGGATTTCCATCTGATCCAAGTGCCGAGATCAGAAAACAACCAGGCAGATGCACTGTCAAAATTAGCATCATCCGCCTCCTCCGATACTCCTCGAACTGTTTTTTGGGAAGTAATGGAGAAGAGAAGCATCGAGGAAAACCCTATTGGAATCCTAGACAGAAGCTCAACCTGGATGGATTCAATCAGGGCATATCTGACAAACGGTACACTGCCAGATGATCCTCAACAGGCGGCAGCACTGAAAAAACGAGCCTCCTGTTTTGAAATGATACAGGGAGAACTTCACAAGAGGGGGTACCTTCAACCCTTCTTAAAGTGTGTTACTCCTGAAAAGGGACGAGAGATACTAGATGATCTTCACTCTAGTTACTGTGCTTCTCATATAGGTGGTAGGATGCTTGCTCAAAGGGTAAGGCGGCAGGGCTACTTTTGGCCTACTTTGGAAGCAGATGCAATGGAGATGGTGAAAAAATGTGACAAGTGCCAAAGGTTTGGCAAATTAATTCACCGTCCGGCTACTGACCTCACTACCATTCACAGCCCACTACCGTTTGCTAAGTGGGGCATGGACATTCTGGGTCCATATACGCCTGCTACAGGCGGCAGAAGGTATATACTTGTTGCCGTTGACTACTTCACTAAATGGGTAGAGGCGGAGGCTGTAAAGGGAATCAAGACGAAAGATGTAATTTCATTCATTTGGAAAAACGTCATCACTCGGTTCGGGGTTCCCATGTCTATGGTTTTTGATAATGGTCCCCAATTTGAGACGCCTGTTCTCAAAAGCTGGTTGGGAGACCAAGGAATTGCACACTACTTTGCATCTGTCGGCCGTCCACAAGCAAACGGCCAAGTAGAAGCCTTTAATAAAATCATCTCAGACGGTCTCAAGAAAAAGATTGAACGAGCAGGCGGCCTATGGGCGGATGAACTACCACATGTTCTCTGGGCCATTAGGACGACTGAAAAAGGGGCGACTGGAGAAACTCCATTCCTCCTAACTTATGGTGCGGAAGCTGTTCTTCCAATAGAACACTACGAGCCGACTCTTCGAGTAATGCTGTATGACGAAGAGGCAAACTGGGAAGCCATGCGCCTGGCATTAGACTCACTTCCTGAAAAGAGGGGCAATGCTGTTTTGCGCCATGAGATCTATCGCCTGAGAATGACTAGATCATACAACAAAAAAGTACACAGGCGTCCACTCAAAGTAGGGGACTTTGTACTTAGAAAAATGGAAGCAGTTGGTAGGGCTAATGAGTCTGGCAAACTAACTCCCAACTGGGAAGGACCCTACCGAATCTATGAGGAAGTCAGGGACGGTACCTACCGTCTGGAAACACCAGACGGACAACCGTTGCCTCGAACTTGGAATGTAGATAACCTTAAAAAATATTTCTACTGAAAGATGTAAAGTAAAGAGCTACTTAATAAAGTTTGCACTTACTATTCAATTTTGTATTACGAGGGGCATGCCGTCTGTACCTTTACAGTCGGCTACTCTCCATTGAGTTTTTTCACTCTATCTTCAGAGGGGCATGCCGTCTGTACCTTTACAGTCGGCTACTCTCCATTGAGTTTTTCACTCTATCTTCAGAGGGGCATGCCGTCTGTTCCTTTACAGTCGGCTACTCTCCATTGAGTATTTTACTCACAATACTTAGCTAAAAAGATTAGGGCCTGGCCGACCCTGTGCCTAACAGGCGGCTACCCTTCTTTTACTTAGCACCTACGTTCACCAAGAACTTACCAAGGCCACCGGCCGAATGATCAGACCAGGCGCCAAGCTACCTGATCAAATCTACAAAACTAATACGACCTGTCCCAACATCATAGCAGGCGTCCGACGGCATCCCTCCGGATGAAATTCGTCGCAGAGAGCAGCTCCCTTTTGGGTGGAACATTGTTCTATAAACTAATTACACGGCACCTATACGACTGTCCCCAAGGGCAACCACGTAGCCGTTTTTGAGACAAGGATAACTCTATCACTAACCAAACTAGTGGTAGCAGTTGACATCTGAGTCAGATGACCGCCTGTATTACTTGGGATAAATGCAGGAGGTACCTATTGAGTTAATAGCCAACAAACATTGGCGAATCAAGGGGTCTAGCCGGCCTACGCCGCCTGGTACCTCTACTACTCAATCTAGATTGTGACGAAGACTAAGTAACTCCTATGTTAACTTAATAGCCACTCAAACTTAGTATGGAGCCTAAAAGGTATGAGTCGTCCGCCTGTTTTTAATAAACAGGGGCTCTCAACCACTACTCTTGCTAGGTTAACAAATTACGAGTTAAAAGCCAACATTGGCAATAAAGGGAAACAACCGGTACCCGCCGCTTGTTATCTTACTTAATTCCTTGGCGACTAGGTAATACTATTTACTTGGTCAGACCGAGTGAATAAATAGTTCGAATACCGATTGAATAAATGGTCGACTGATCTTCTATCCTGGAAACAGACAACCAGTCGTCCAGGGGAATAGGCGGCGTACTTACTATTTGTACCTGTCTGCAACGTTCGGCCATACACAACAGTCGGTCTAGTGAACAATGAGATATTAGATATGGAATACTTAGACAAATTTGAATCAAAACAAAAATTTGATTAAAAATAAGCCAACAAAAATTTGATTAAAAATAAGCCGGTCATTAAAGACCAGCAAAATATTCAAAACCCCGGCCCCCTGGCCGGGTAAATACAAAGCAAACGGCACGCAGGCCGTGAAAAAAAAAAAATAATAAAATACTTAAAGCTTAAGAAGGGGGCAGTTCAGTATTAGCAGCTGCCGCCTGGTCAGCACTCTTCTTGCTGGACTCGGCTTTAGCTGCACCCTCTTTTGATGCCTTACCCCCAAGTGGCACAAGCGCCACAACCGGCTCTTCCTCCTCCTCCAACGTACCTTCCAACGCCTCTTCTTCAGCAGCCGCCAGGATCTCTTGATTATATGTTTCCGAACACTGGCGGTACGTTCTCTCCCATGAGGCAAAGTCGGCATTGGGGAACAGGTGGCCCCAGGTCATGCGCTGGATTTGAGCGGAGTCTTCCACCATCTCCCGGACGAGCTCTTTCTTCTCTTGCTCGGCCTTTTCCGAGAGCTCTTGGGTAAGACTCTTCTCTTGGCTCACCAGGCGTTCTTTTACGTTGGCCAAAGATTTCTCCATGGCTTCGTAAGAGTGCATTTTTTGGCGAAGAGGTTTCAGCTCGGCCTTAAGATTTGTGACGGTCGCCTCCAGCTCGTCATTCTTCTTCTGGGCCGCCTCTAACTGAGCCCGAACAGCGGCGGTAGCCTGCGCCTGATAATAAAGAATATCAATGGTCAGTACTTCATTTTGGGCAATTTGAAACATTGCCTTATCACAGTTGGAGGCGGCCATAGCTTTTGCGGCCTTTACCTCTTTGTTTTTCCGATCAATCGGCTTGCGAAGGCTGTTGACTCGGAGCAGGGCCTAAGTACAAAAAAAAAAAAACAGGCGTCAGTTTCCAAACAAAAAAGATAACAGGCGTCCTGGAACTCAAATACTCAAAAATATGCTAAGAATACCTCAGCAAGGACCCCTGAAATCCCATCAAGGTCAAGGGTGCCGGCACCCCTGACCGCCTCCCTTTCAGATGGAGGAACTACTTTGATCATGGACTTGGCTACCTCAACCAAGTCAAGCCCCTGAGGGCCGGCTGCATCAAGGGTAAGAAAAAAGCAAGTTAGACCTAGTCAAGAAGGAAGCAAGTGTGAAAGTTTTTACAAGTGATTGTCCATACTTCTAGGCGGCCCCGCCGGGGTTTTAGAAGAAGTGGCCGGCTGCTTCTCAGCCGCCACTGTTTTCCTGGAAGACCCAGGAGAACTTGCAACAGTCGTCCTCCGGGCCTTGGGGTCCGGCTGTTGCGAGGAAGAAGCTCTTGGAGTGCCAGACTGAAAACAAAAAGAGTTAGTATATGCATAAGACAACTCCTAAAAGAGGAAGAGTTTTCGAAGCCTACCAAGGGTGCCCCCTTGTTGGGGGAGTCGGCATAAGACTGTTGCATGAGAGAGGCCCGCAACATGGCCGCCGCAGTCTTGGATGCTGTTATTTTACTCATGGCGTCAGCTGCAAAAAATAAACAGCAAAGTTAGTAAAGATCCCAAGTAAACAAGGCGTGAAAAAAAAAAAAAAAAACAGAGTATTTGTCAGGCCGGCTACCTCTAGAGCACCGACTGCTGAGGCCACAGGTGGCCAAAAAGTACTCGTCATAGAGCCACTTGAAGCTCGGGACGCAGTTTAGGGGTACTTGCTCTCGTACCCCTGAAGTAGGGTTCACCCTAGTCTCTACTTTGAAGAGTCCTTTGTCTAGGATCTCTCTTTTAGCCTTTGGGGGAACAGGCGGCATGCTGCGGCCGCCTGCGAGAAGAGGCGGATCCCTATTCCACTTGTTAAAACGTTGGTTCAGCTCCGTGTCTGAACCCTCAATGATAAGGAAGGTGTTCCGCCAATCCTTCCATTTGTTCGCTTTACCTCTCGTCATGAGGTAACCCCTATGGCTTGTTAATTGATACCAGCCGGTACCTCCCGACTTAGGGGTCCGGCTGAGATAGTTCATGTGGGCGAAAGCCTCAAAGCTTGGCTCCACCCCGTACATTTCGCACCCGGCCACATAGCCGAGTACGTTTACCCAAGAGTTGGGGGCTAACGGCCATAACCCCAAATCATACCCATCTAAAATCCGCTGAACAGCCGGATGTAATGGGAAGCGCAGTCCAGCTTTGATGGCCGCCACATAGCAGCCAAAGCAGCCGTCATCATAGCTGGTACCAGCCGGCCAGACGACAGTGTCTTCTGGATCCGGCACGAACAGTAAAAATTCCGGGCCCATTCTGTGGTTAGCAATAAAGCTCTCCACTTTGTCTTGCATGGTTGCGATCCGGCCCCGGGGTACCATGCAGTAGTAGGGGGCGTTTTCCTCTCTGTAAGAGGCGGACGGCTCCGCCCAATTGTCCCCCTTCTCAACTGCATGAGAAAGTCTCGCCTCTTGTAGGCGGCTATGTCTTTCTTCTGAGCCTGGAGAACTGTGGCCAGAAGAGCTGGACTCGGACTCGTCCTCTGACGAGTCCGAAGAGGACGACTCCTCCCCTCTCCCAGAGGGGCCCGCCTCCTCTCTCTTAGAAGGAGCAGGAGGAAAATTAGACATGTCAACGGTAAGATGGGAAGGGACCACCTTGGCCCCTCTCTCAGAACTGTCGGCTTGGAAGCCGCCTCGTTTCAATTCTACATCTGGCGCCTGGTCAGATGTTTCACTAATGAGCACCCTTTGGGAGGAGCCGTCTGAGTTTGATATCATAGCAGTCTTTTTTGTTCTGGCCATCACGTTCTGCATAGACACAGATACAGTCGGACTTTGTATAAAGGGCAAAGATGGGTCCAGAAAAGGGCAGGCGGCACTCCTAGTCCTAGATTCAGCCGTCCCCGGTGACCGGCTGATCACTAACTTAGGTCGTGTCGTGTGCTTCCGTGGTGCCATTTCAAAAAATAAAAAGAAAATTAAGAGTAAGAGAACTGAGTTACCTGAACGAGTGACGGTTGATGAAGTTCTGGAAGTCCGGTGCAGTCGGCTTGTCAGAACAGGCGGTAGGCAGAAAAGGTCCGAAATGTCAGAGCAAGTTCAGGGGTCCGAATGTTCTCGCAAAGTTCTCTAATGTGAAAATGACCGAAGTCAGCACTTCCTTATATAGGCAAAGTGAGAAGGCGAAGGGTCGCTTCCAAATTCAAAATTTGGGCGGGAAAATCTCTCGGCCATTTGCAAGGTGACACCTGTAGCAGGCCGTCGCCTGTCACCGTGCGACACCTGTCACAGGCGACACGTGACCAGTCACGTGCCACCTGTGAGGGGCAAATGATTAGGGGATTTTTATCCACCAATCACCGTCTGACAAGTGGACCAACCAGGTTCCGCCACGTGTCCTTCACGAAGGCCAATAGGAGCCTGCCACGTGTCAATCACAGATACGTCCTCTACGGACCAATTGAGACACGCCACGTGTCCACCCATGCCAAATGGGAAAACCGGCCAACAAGGCCCAATCCTGTCTAGAGGCCCGGTCAGCCCTAGGTTTACCCTAAACCTAGAGAGTGGCACGCTTCTCAAGGCTATAAATACTTAATTAATCCTCATTAATTAGGCAGATCAAGAAATCAAGAGAAGAACAGAAACATTACGGAACACTAATAACCGGCTAATCTCGCTAACGACGCAGATTACCAACATTAAACACTCTCACCTAGAGAGATCTTATTACTTTAATTTCCGTATTAATTATTCCTTAATCAGGTACTAACTTGACCGTTGGAGGCGGAGCTCTCAGGAGTCTCCGTTATTTTGCAGGTACAGGCGTCCGGTTCCAGTCTCGGAATTATAACTCTCCCGCAGGACATCAGAAAACCCCGAAACAAATAGTGCTCTGGTGGGCCCCACAATTTGCAATGGTTATATTTTTTGTAATGCAAATTCTGAAATAAATATTTATTAAAAAAAAAATTAAAATTACCAACGGTCATAAAATTTAATTCTCTATAAATAGACATGCATTTTGGTATATTTGGTAAAATTTCAGAAATACCATAAATCCTCCATATTCTTTATTTTAACGATAAAAACGACACAAATAAAAAAAAAATAAGTTACACAAATTTAGACTAGTTTTTATTTATTTGGAGTAATATTGTTAAAATATAAATGAAATTAATAATTAAAAAAGTGTTGTGTGGGAGAGAGAAAGTAATGGTGGGGTATTGAAAAAGTAATAGAGAGAGAGTAGTGGGCAAACATTTTTTTTGCTCACCATTGGGAGAGAAATTGTGAAAAAAAATTTCCCATGGGAAAAACAGATTTGTTGAGAGAGAAAGTGGGTAGAGAGATAGTAGGTGGACATTTTTTTTGCTCACCATTGAGAGTGGTCTAAGGCACATGCCCACACCTACCGCAAGCAGGCCATGGGCCTACCTCAAGCAGGCTATGCGCCTACCACAAGCAGGCTATGCGCCTATCGCAAGCACGAAGAAACAACACAAGCCTAGCAGTAGCGGCGTGGGCACTGGATGCTTGCTGGCCTTTCTGGGCAAGCTTACTAGGCTTCCATGGTGCGCAGGCCTACTAGGATGCCTCATCCAGCCTCGCACGCAACGGCTAGCCTAGATGTGCCTTGCGATGGTTGCGGTGGCTTGGTGCTTGGTGCTTGCGGCCCCTAGCCACTTGCCTTTGATCCAAGGCGTGGATAGGGCTCGTGCTATCCTTGTAATTTTAGCACGATACTTCATTTGATTATTTTTCTTGTCTTAGTCGATTTCGAAAATCGACTCGACGCACGACGTTCGGTATTGACGCTTTAAGCTCGGAATCCGACGTCTTAGTTCGTAAAATCTCTATTGACTCATTTAATCCTTTTGATTAATTCGTCACTTCAGTTTGGTTACACGATTAGGTGTGACCTAAAGGGTTCAGTCAAGAGCAAGCATACATTAATATTACTGATCGAAAGCACCCTCTGGCTAGGCATTCCGATCACTTGACCTCACTGAATAATTAGCTTTCTAATTAGTTCCGAACCCTCTATCGGAATAATACACTTGTTCGAAGGACACCATTCCTTTCAATCTCCCACTTGTCCTTCCAGACAAGTGTACTGATTGTGTATAGCCTGTTTCCTATGTCACTTAATGTCTCTTCATGAACTATAAGGTAAGATTCATCGTCATCCTTATTACGTCTAGAAGTGTTTCTCAATTTTCGAGTTCGACTGTCAATAAGCAAATGATTTCTGAAATCCATATGAGTACGGCCATGCATTTTCATAGTCTCGCTATTCGAGAGGCCTTGTAAACAACAAAAACATGTTCCCTACTTTTAATAGGGGGACATTCCAAGTCTTGCATTGTCAGCTTCCCTTACTAAGAGGCCCTAGCCGCCAAACTGTTTCCTTTATAATCCCCTTGTACGGAAGACGTTTAACAACATCAAAGCAGACTAGTATTCAAATAAGAGAACTAACAATACTCATGGTCAAGGAAAGAGGTTCCGATGGCCATAATAAGTAATATACTTATGACGATTGTTAAATCTCTTAAAGTATTCTCATAGGTCGATCCGGTATAGTTCCAAACTGACACCTGTGCAAATGATTTATGACAATTTTGTCCTTTTAGCATAAGAAACAGTGCTATAAATCATATTACACACTAATCTCATGCGGTCATTAATCATCCAACTTTCTAATGACCTTGATTAGGGATAATTTCAATATGATATTCAATGTTCACTTAATAGGCGTTTCTTTATCCAAGATATGGCCTTGATACCCTATTTTGAATATTCTTAAATCGAATGGACTCGTCATTTAATTCTAAACCATAATTAAATAGAAATGGAATCATAATTTACAGATTAGTTAAATTACTCCATAAATAAATGGTTTAACTTAGTGTTTTACTTTAAGATCTCCACAACTTAATTAAAACACACAATTAGGGAAATCAAAGCCAATCTCCAATATGCCTGATCCCATTGCCTCAACGTGCTTGTTGTGTTTCACTTAAGGAAAAGGTTTAGTGAGAGGATCGGCTACATTGTCGTCCGTTCCAATCTTGCAAATTCTGATTTCACCCTCGGACTTCCATTCTCTTATCATGTGAAATCGCCTCATGACTTATTTGACTTTCTGATGCTCCCTTGGCTCTCTAGCCTGAGCAATAGCCCCACTATTATCACAGTAGAGGTCTATTGGTCCCTTTATTTAGGGGATAACACCAAGTTCACTAACGAACTTATGAATCCAAACTGCCTCCTTAGCTGCTTCCGAAGTTGCCAAGTATTCGGCTTCAATTGTAGAGTCCGCAGTTGTGCTTTGCTTAGCACTCTTCCAACGAAACGTTCCTCCATTAAGACAAAACACATAACCTAATTGTGACTTGAAGTTGTCTCTATCTGTATGGAAGCTTGCGTCGGTATAAACTTCAACAACCAAATCCTTACTCCCACCATAGACCAGAAATTTATCCTTGTTCCTTTTCATGTACTTTAGGATATTCTTGGCCGCAGTCCAATGCGCCTCTCCTGGGTTAGATTGATATTGGCTCGTAGCACTCAAGGCATACGATACATCCAGCCTAGTACATATCATGGCATACATGATTGATCCAATAAGCGAAGCATATGGAATCTGACTCATCCTCTCTCACTTATCAGGTGTCTTCGAACACTGTTTCTTGCTGAGACTTATGTCATGTGACATAGGTAAGTGGCCTCTTTTGGCTTCCTCCATATTGAATCTTGTCAGTACCTTATCGATATTAGTACTTTGGCTCAATCCTATCATCCTTTTAGATCTATCCCTATAAGTCTTGATGCCCAATATGCACTATGCCTCTCCCAAGTCCTTCATTGAAAAACACTTTCCTAGCCAAGCCTTTACAGAATCCAACATTGGAATGCTGTTTCCAATGAGCAATATGTCATTGACATATAAGACAAGGAATGCGATGTCACTCCCACTAACCTTCTTGTAAACACAAGACTCATCTGTATTCTTGATAAAACCAAACTCAGTAATGGCTTTATCGAATCGCAGATTCCAACTTCTTCTTCCCTGTTTTAGTCCATAAATGGACTTCTTAAGCTTGCATACCTTTCCAGCATTGTTTGGATCTACAAAACTATCGGGCTGTTTCATGTACACAATTTCTTCCAAAATCCCATTAAGGAAGGCGGTTTTGACGTCCATTTGCCATGTCTCATAATCATAATATGCGAAAATTGCTAGGATTATCCCGACAGACTTAAGCATGGCGACTGGCGAAAAGGTTTCATCATAATCAACGCCGTGAATTTGCCTATAACGTTTTGCCACCAATCTAGTTTTGTATACATGTACATTTCCATCTTTGTCGGTTTTCAACTTGAAAATCCATTTGCAACCGATAGGTGTGTAACCTTCGGGCAAATCAACCAAGTCCCAGACTTGATTTTCAAACATGGAGTCCATCTCGGATTTCCTGGCTTCTTGCCATTTTGTAGAGTCGGGGCTCGTCATAGCTTGTTTGTATGTCCCTGGCTCATCTTCATCGATAACTAGGATGTCTTGATTCTCAGTTAAGACAATACCGAGGTATCTGTTTGGTTGAGATCTTGGCCTTTGCGACCTACGCAGGGTAATTGATTGAGCATTTCCTTTGTCATTTTAACTATGACCATTTTCAGCAGTTGCTTCCAAAGCACTTTGATTGTCAATTATGTCAGTTTGACTTTGTTGCTCACCTTCTCGAATTTCACCAAGTTCGATTTTCCTCCCACTTGTCATTTTGGAAAGATGCTCCTTTTCCACCATCTCGAGCAATAAATATTTTGTTCTCAAATTGGTTGTAGAAGTAAAACCCCTTTGTTTCTTTTGGATATCCCACAAAGAAACATTTGTTAGATTTTGGTGCAAGCTTGTTGGATATGAGTCTTTTGACATATGCTTCGCAACCCCAAATCTTAAGAAAAGAAAACTTTGGAGGTTTCTTCGTCCATAATTCATATGGAGTCTTTTCGACAGCTTTTGACGGAGCGCGGTTCAGTGTAAGTGCTGCGGTTAGAAGTGCATGTCCCTAGAAAAAGATAGGAAGATCGCTAAGACCTAGCACTGATCAGACCATGTCTAACAGAGTTCAATTTCTCCTCTCGGACACTTCATTCCATTGTGGGGTTCCTAGAGGTGTCAGTTCTGAGAGAATTCCATGTTCTTTCAGATGATTGTCGAATTCATAGCTCAAATACTCACCACCTCGATCCGATCAAAGTTCTTTGATTTTCTTGCCAAGTGATTTTCCACTTCACTCTGAAATTCTTTGAATTTCTCAAAAGATCCAGATTTGTGCAACATAAGGTAGACATAGCCATATCTACTAAAGTCTTCCGTGGATGTGATAAAATAGCGATAACAATTTCTTGCGGTTGTGCTCATTGGTCCACATACATCCGTGTGTATAAGACCCAATAATTCGCTAGCCCTTTCTCCCAATTTGGAGAATGGCTGCTTTATCATCTTGCCTAGTAAGCATCCTTCGTAATTTTCAAACGACTATAAGTCGAATGAATCAAGAATCCCTTCATGAAGAAGTTTCTTGATGCGTTTGATGTTAATATGGCCAAGACGACAATGCCACAAGTAGGCTTGACTCGACTCAATGGTCTTAGATCTTTTGGTGGTATCACTAAAATTATAAATCTGTTGACAAATGAAAGCACATAAAGACCATTTTTCTGAATGTGCCATACCATATAAAACATTATCAAGATAAAATGAACAACTATTGCCTTTAATTCGAAATTCAAAACCCTTAGCATCCAACGCCAAAATTGAAATAATGTTTTTGGTAATGTTTGGAACATGAAAATGATTTTCAAGTTCTAAAACAAGCCCAGAGGGCAAAGACAAACTAAATGTCCCAATGGATACGGCCACAATCCTTGCTCCATTTCCGACCCGAAGTTCCACTTCTCCCTTCACTAGCTTTCTACTTTTCCTTAGTCCCTGAGCATTGGAACAAAGGTGTGAGCCACATCCGGTATCTAATACCCATGAAGCTTTGCTAGTAAAGTTAAGGTCTATAACATATATACCTGATCCAGAAGAAGCGGAGCCGTTCTTCTTATCCTCCTTGAATTTGAGGCAATCCCGTTTTCAATGTCCCTTCTTCTTACAGTAGAAACATTCGGAATCAGATTGAGAAGAGGCTACCTTCTTTTCCTTGTTGCCCTTGGTAGCTTTTGACTAAGGCGAAAAATTCTTCTTACCCTTTCCCTTAAAGCCTTTCTTCTTGCCTGAGCGCTTGATTGGCTTGCCCTTATTGACCATAAGCATATCATTCTTCCCCTCATCCTTAAGCGTTTGCTCGGCTTGCTTCAACATTCCATGATGCTCGGTGAGGGTTTTCTCCATGCTGTGCATATTATAGTTCATCTTGAACTGATCATAGCCTTTGTGCAGCGAGTGGAGAATAATGTCAATTTCCATCTCGATTGAATACCCAGCATCAAGCCTTTCCATGTTCTCAAATAATCCTATCATCTTAAGTACATGTGGGCTGACCGGCTCTCCCTTCTTGAGCTTGCTCTCAAGGATCTGCCTAGAGGTCTCAAACTGCTCATTCGGACCTGCTCTTGGAACATATTCGTTATAAATGATCTTAAAAGTCGTCTCCTTTCCAAAGAAGGTCTTTTGGAGATCCGGAGACATTGTGGCCAACATGATGCATTTGACATCCCGATTGGCAGCGTGCCATCGGTTTAGGGCAGCCTAAGTGACCTCCTCATTAGGAGCGCCGGGCATTTCCTCATCAAGGACGTATTCCTTTTTCACTTACATGAGAACTATACGCAAGTTCCTTTGCCAATCAAGGAAGTTTGTCCCATTCAACTTCTCTTTATCGAGATTAGAACAGAGTGAAAATTGGTTGTTGTTGGTATAAGTTGCAGACATGTTTCTACAATTTGAAAGAATTAGCATTAAAAGACCATTCATAAAACCAATAAGTTTGAAATTTAAATCATACATGCAAATTTTTAATCTTATAAAGCGTTGTATCCACACATTTATAATTGTCCCTTTTAGGCGAGAATAAAACGATTCCAAGACCCCAAAAATCAAAAAGTGATTAAGCATGCTTTGGCTTGTCTTAAACTAAATATTTTAATAAGCAATCCAATTGCTAATAGCTCTAAGCTACTCTTGGTTCGGTAAAATGTCGCATCTAATGCTTTCTTGACGTTTATCTCCATTGCCACGACATCTAAGGACCCCTCACTTATATCGTTGAGTTTAACTAAAACTAACGTGTATATGATGCCTTGCTTTGGAAAGCACACCAACATACCTTACTTCCCTAGGAAAGTAGTAATGCCTTGATTTGGCATAGGCCACTACTATTCTCATTAGTTTCGTAAGTGTCATTTTAGAATGGCAGATTTAACTCAATATTCTTTGGGACTTAGGGATTCTATGTTGGTTGATTTAAATGAACTAAACTAATCATTCAACATTCAAAATCCTAAACATGCATCTAACATCGCAATTATATATAAGCATAAGCATAAATATATATATAAAGCATTAATAAAGATGCATTTGGCAACTAGCATGACCCTTTGAAACTTGAGTCTTCAAATCTTCAAGGGCCTTCGTTGCATCTTCTTGGCTTCGTCTTCTTAGAAACGCCGTCTTCGAGATATCACCACCAATTATGCAACTACTAGAAAAGGTAGGACTAATCTAAATTATTTAAGTGCAAAAATACTTAACGGCACATAGTCCGTATTTAGATTTAAAAAATACAAAACGGAATGCAGTTGGTATTTACTATCCTTGTCGGGCCCCACTAGTTGCCATTTTGTAAAACCTGCATCAGAATATCTATTCCATTCACTAACGTGAATGGCCCATGCATTTTACAAATAATTAAAGCAACACTTCAAAACAAGCGCAAAACTAGTTACTAACTTAGGTGGTTAATCCAATTAACGCACCTAATTAAAACTAGTAAAAATTGTTATCCAATTATGTGAATTAACGCAATAATAGTAGCTCAAACGATTAAAGCTCTCACTAAATTTCACATCAAACTTAATTAAAATTAATCCAATTAAAATTAATTAAGCCAGTTAACCCAAAATTTTGCCAAATTATTTTGTAACTGCCGCGAAAAATCGAGGCTTAGCCTCATTTTAATTAAAACAAAATACCGCAAAACGCAAAATTAATAGCCCCTCAAACAGCCAAGGTGCTTAGCATCCAAGCCACGAGGCTCGGCTTGCTAGGCACCAAGCCTTGGCTGCCATGCATGGGTGCTGCCCCGCACATGCACAAAAGCGTCAAGCCATGTGCTAGTGGCTGACAATGTCGCATTCATGCGTTACGCTTGCCCTAGCACCGTGCTTGCACGCACACTCGTGCTAGCCGTGCAGGCCTTGCTGCTATGCGTGCTGCACGCTACCTAGCAGCGGCACTTCCGCACCACACACATGCCATCTCCACACCAAGTGGTGCTGCTCGCACACACTTTAGCACCAAGCACGATGCACTTCCTCGGTAGCCACATGTGGGTTGCGCAAGCAGCCAAACTAGCCGAGGGTTGTGCTCGGAGCTTGGTGCCTCGATTTACGTGCTTGTGCCTCGGAATTTTACTCCGATTTTGTGTGTGAAAAAATAAAATTAATTCTAAATTATTTTTAGAACCAACATTGAGCAAAATAAAAATAAATTAAGTCCAACTTAAATATATTCAATTTTTAGTGCACAAACCAAAATTAATTCAAGAACCATTCTTTAAATTATTTTGGCTCAACTTGATGCTACAAAAATTGAGGGCTATTCTCACAATTAATTTAACCAACATAAATTAATAATGAGATTTGACAAAATAGTTGAATAAATAATCATTCATCTAATGAAAAAGTTTATCCAACACTCACTTGTGCACATTTGAATATTGTAATATTCCAATATAAAGAACGATAATTTTTTTTTTCAAGCACAAGTATGAACATTTAATGATTCTAATCAACTCAAAATGATTAAAACCTAAAATTTGTTCATTGTGGATTTTAGAAAGTTAATATCCAACCCAATAAACAATTAAAGATTGAATTTTTAACATTTTAGGGTCTTCAAAAATACATTTTCACCATAAACATTCACACTCCAAGCAATTAATTTGCAAAAATGTGAAATTGCAACTTTATAAGAAAATAAGAGCTTCCCAAATTAAGCACCAATTATGACTTCATAAATGTTTCGGGGTTTTTTATGTGTCCTGCGGGAGAGTTACAACACCAAGACTAACCTCTAGCTGTCTGTACCTACAAACAATGGAGACTCCCAGGGGTGGGAGTTCCGCCTTCGACGATCAAGTTAGAACGTGTATGAGGAGTAAAGTGCGGAATGTAAATGGGATCAGGCTCCTCTTAGGAGAGGAGTGATCATCTGGCTGTCTGAGATAACCTCAATATCTGAGCCTTTCACTCTCTGATTTGTGAGGATTGAATGTGTATTCAATTGAATTTCCATTTAACTGATGGAAATGATTAGTATTTATAGAGTCTTGGGATAGGTGCATCTTAGGTTATTTAACCTAAGTTGATAGGCTTCCCCCCGTTTTATGCTTTCTAGGATTATGGGCTTGAAGCCCGTTTTTCCCCTTTGAATGACACATGTCATGCTCTAATTAGCTCATTGAGCGCTGAGTTTAGGGACACGTGTCGCAGTGGCATTGGTCCACATATCAAGGGTATTTTTACCCTAAACAATAAAAATCGAGGGTTAAAATTGCAGAAGATTAATGGTATAATCAAACACATAATCCAACAATAGCATGCCATAATTAATCAAGGTTTAAAGATTTCAAATTTTTCGTAAAAAAAAAAAAAAACCCTCGAAAAATCACTTTCTAGGTGGACTTTAGCTTCTGGAAGGCCATTTTTAATCACAAAGTAGGTAAAGTCTAATTTAGAATGTCGATTCCACCAAAAATTTACTATTTTTGAGTTAAAATCGAAGTTCGTAATCCAAAATTAACATGAATACGATTTTAATCCAATTAAAAACGAGCTACTAATCTAATTAGGATGCCAAACAAGAAATTAAAATCCATTTTAAATCACCTTACTTAATTTTTAGTTGTGAAAATTAAATGCAAGAGGCTCTAATACCGCTATTGGGTTTTTCGGTGTCTGACACCGCGCATAAACAAAACCCGATAATCGGATCACATGCATAATAATTACAACATAAATAAAAGCCATCAAATAAACATAAACATAAGAGAAGAGAGAGAAAGAATGCTTACCCTTGTAGCGTACTTCGCTCAACCGTTGAGCTCGAACTTGAAAGCTTTAAGTTCCGCAAGTGCGAGAACCTCCAACGGCTCACACCCTCGCCACCGAACCGTAACCGGTACCTAACCTAAATCTTAGCCAGGGCTAGACCAAAAATAACTTAGAGTTTACAAGCAAAGGTTTTCTCGCTTTTGGAGATCCCTTAAAGTTCACAAACCCAACTGAAATTCCCAATACCCAATAATGGGTATTTATTGGGAAGTCTCCCCAAGAATTCCCATCACCTTTCAATGTGGGATAATTGGTAAAAAGCAAAAATAAGATTTAATTTAATTCCAAATTAAATTAAAAAGCCATGAATCAATAATCAAATGACAAGTGTCATCACATAAAGAAGGAGTAGGTGGGAGGACCACCTTGACCTTAGAGCACAAGGCAAGGGCTGCCCCCCCCCCATTTCGGTCAACTAGGGTAGCTGCCCGGCCTTAGGCAGCAAGTTTAGCCTTGCTATAGCCTTGCGCCACAAGACTAAGCCTGTTGGCCCTTAGTCGCAAGCCTTCACCTACCGCAAGCGGGCCATGCGCCTACCGCAAGCATGCAGCAACAACATTGGCCCAGCAGCAGTGGCGTGGGCACTGACTGCTTGCTGGCCTTGCTGGGCAAGCCTGCTAGGCTGCCATGGTGCACAGGCCTACTAGGCTACCCCAGCCCTGCATGTAACGGCTAGCCTAGCTGTGGCTTGCGATGGCTGCGGTGGCTTGGTGCTTGGTGCTTGCGGCCCCTAGCCACTTGCCTTTGATCCAAGGCGTGGCTAGGGCTCGTGGTATCCTTGTAATTTTAGCACGATACGTTATTTGATTATTTTTATCGTCTTTGTCGATTTCTAAAATTGACTCGACGCACGACATTCGGTTTCGACGCCCTAAATTCAGAATCCGTCGTCTTAGTTCGTAAAATTTCGATTGTCTCATTTAACCCTTCGAATTAATTCTTCACTTCGTTTCGGTTACACGATTGGGTGTGACCCAAAGGGTTCAATCAAGATTAAGCTGTAATATTAATTATTCATTAATAATACTGATCGGAAGCGGCCTCTAGCTAGGCATTCCGATCACTTGACCTCACTGAATAATTAGCTTTCTAATTAATCCTGAACCCTGTATCGGAATAATACACTTGTTGGAAGGACACTATTCCTTTCAGTCAAGATGTCGAGCAGCCCTAAAATCTCTTCTTTTCCGGTTCCTTAGAGGAATCATTGAGATGCTCACTAGAGGTGGATTTGAAACTAGTAGGGAGAACGCGGTAAGAGTGTTTGGGATGAGGGTGAATTTTGTCCTATAGTTCTCTACGCTTAGCATATATTATGTTTCAATCAACCTTAGATATCCTGAAACGTGCATTGAACTTTGATTTGAATTACTCATGTAGAATAGTATTCATACGTTTATTGAAGTGATTTATTCATATAGATGTTGGATGAAAAAATATTTAATATATATTACTTGAAAGATGAAGGGATTAGTATGTGTTAATGTTTGGTGACTAGAATAACCACCCTTTTTTTACCTCTTTATGAGAAGTTTGACCTTGAAGTGTTCACTCAACTACCATGGCTAGTACTATTAGCTCTAGTTCTCTTGCCTAAAGTTACAAAGTATGAACCTTTGTTTGAGAATGAGAAGCACCATCATGAGGGAAAGTGGCTAGCAACCTTGACTCAATTCAAAAGTAATTTTTACTACCTTAAACGTGACTATGAACCTAGATGGAGAGTTATAGAAGCACCAAAGTTGGGGAGAACCAAACCTTGAAATAACTTTACCAACTTCATTACTTGAACTCCCAACTACCCTTTCATTTATCCAAGACTTCACAAGGAGTTTGTTTCTTCCATTGATGAATCCATACCACCTTTTGAAAGGTATAAGAATTGTACTTCCCCTTTTCCTACTCCAAGTTATGAGACTTCTACCCCATGTAGGCGTCCAAGTCCAAAAGCTAATTTTCACTTTGCAAAAAGCCCAAGGTTCATAATGCTTCATATTCATATAAAAGATTACCAAGCCTAAAGTTTCATCCACCTTCTCCAAAGGTCCAACATAATTTCTTCTAAGCCAATTTGTGGATTTGCTAGCTCACACTATAACCTAATTTATAACCCAATTCAAAGCTCAAGCCATGCTCCAAAATACAGTGATTAAAACACAGTTTGTCCAACTAAAATTCCTACTACACTTAGCCTAGTTATTAAAGCTTATTGAGTGGATGTTAAGGTAAACTATGACGATCCAGATTATGATCCTTCCAAAGAAGACTTTGATTATGAGAATTCAGATTAAGTGGTTGAATTACTTTTATATGCTTTCAATAAATGACTTAAGTGAAGTTAATATTGTTTGATATTTTTTTATGTTTTGGAATGAATTAGTGTTTTAATGGTGTTTTCCTTTTAATTTTCAAGTATGGTGTGAATAACCAGAGATTATGTCTTTAAGAGCGGGAAATAGGCGATCTGGTTCCAAAGTAGGCAAGGTCCTTAGGAAGTTAACCAACATAATCACGCAAGTGGTGAACCAAGGAAATCTTCATTTTGACTTGGATTCTTACAGTGAAACCTTTAAAAGGATAGCCGTAGCTAAACCACTTGTGTACTTGGGAAAGGAGGACCCCGACAGTCTTGAAAACAGGATTAGGGAGTTTGACAAGCTGTTTGATGCCATCAATTGCCCAAGTAAATTGAGGGTGAATAATGGTGCTTATTATCTAAGGGAGGAAAATGACTTGTGGTGGACCCAAAGGAAGGATGAGTTGTTGAAGAGACCTAATTTTGGGTGGGATGAGTTCAAAGAAGCCTTGAGAGAAGTTTTACCCAGCCTACCTAAGAAAGCAAAAGAGTATGGAGTTTATCAATATCATGATGAGAAGTATGTCTATCAATGATTATTACAACAAATTCATTGAACTAATGAAGTTTGCAACAAATTCAAGGCCTAACCTTAACCCTTTAAGGGAAGCTAGGGGGAGTGACTTTTGAAAACTTGGATGAAGTTTATGGTTGTGCTACCCATTTGTATGGGATTAAGGGAAGGGAGATTGAGAGTAATGAGGGAGAGAAAAGAAAGAGTCCTGAGTGTGTAAACGGAGGTGGAAAGAAACACAAGCCAAATGGGAATTCTCAGGGGAATGGAGGTTTTAATGGAAGGAGGGAGAATAAGGGGAACTTTGGGAAGGGAAATGATGGACAAGAAACCAATGTTCGAGGAAATGGAGATCTAGGAAACAGTGAGAAATCCAAGAGATTGTATTTTTGTAGAATGTGTGAAAAGAACCACCTTAGGAAAGATTGTGTAGGTAACCCGGTGACTTGTCATTATTGTCAAAAACTAGGACACCATGAATATGAGTGCTTCAAGAAGGAATTTGATATCAAGGTAGGGAAAGTTCAAGAGAGTAAGAACCCATTCAAGCCATCTCAATTTAGTGGACCACAAGTTGGAACTAGTAGCAATGGAGAGAATGTTCCTAAGGGACGTGTGTTCGTAATAAATAATTGTGAACGTGAAAACTCTGAATGATGTGATATGTTCTCTATGTTGTTAGAATTTTTATTGGTTTAAGCTTTTTGAATCCTTCTATATGATTCTCATTGACAAAAGTTGAATTATAATAGCATTTGAATTTTCAAGATTCATGTGATGTTTTCATGAGAAACATATATAGTTGTCCGAATTCTTAGTGCATGTTGAAGTTTTACAGAATTTTAATTCCAAGGTGGAAGATGCATATGTGTTAATATCAAGTGGAAGTTGGAAATAATTATTTTTATGTGCATATCATTGTGTATATATATATTATTTACATGGTTTATATGACAGAATTTATGAATTCCAAGATTATTGGTAGGATAAGAATTATTTAATGAGTATTCTTAATGTTCAAATTAGTAAATAATTTCCTTATATGGAAATAGATGGGGTTGTGAATTCCAATAAGTTGTATTGGTTTATCCATTTAAGTGTAAATTTTATATAAGTTTGATATAATCTATTAATTAATTTCTTTGACCTTATATGGTATAATTAACTATGTGATATGTGGCAAGTATTTGAATCATACGAAGTTTACATGTGGTCAATATGGCCGAGTCTGTTATTTTGAGATTACAGGATTTGATGATTACCATGTGATAAATGAGGAGTTATTTTGGATTGTTAAAGGTCATAACCATGAATATTTGGAGGAATTGTGTTATCAAGTCTTTACTAATTTTTGGAATCTAATTTATGTTAAGCATGGAAATATTATTTGTGGCAATGATGGTTTGAAGGTTTTATATAAGTGTTGGAGTAAGGTATGTATTTTTGGGATATATTAATTGTGATATGAGATTAGCTTTAATTTATGATTTTTTGTACCTAAAGGTGGAAAATATTCATACTGTAAGGATAAGTATTATGATGATTATTTAAAGAAAAATTGTTGAGGGTTGAAAATTTTGAAGAAACTTAATACAAAAGTTAGAGGATTTTGAGTCAATTGATGTGAAAGGAAGTATAAGAAATAGTATTTAAGATAAAGGGATTTGTTTGAAATCGAAGTTTATTTTGAAGAAATAATACCATGTGAAGGGATCTAATGAAGTCAGCTAGGAAACGATTGTTTGTATGGTTACTTAAGGGATTTTACTCTAAGGGATTGACGAAAAAATTAATTGATAGAGAGATGTTTTTAATGATGGAAGAATCAATGATTGTATTTCGTTCAATTGAGTTATTTAATAAATTGCCTTAAAGATAAACCAGATTGAGGAATTTGAAGTTATGAGAAAAGATGATCAAGTTTTTGAATGTTTTAAAGGCGAATTATTATTTGAAGTGACCAAAAGTTAATGATTATGATTTAAGGTTGGATTACCAGGATTCATGAATTTATGAGAAAATTTTCAAATACTTTTGGAAATCACCCTGAGACATGTTACTAATCTACGTGCGATAAGAGGGTTAACATAAGATGCGTTCCTTTTATACTTGGTACCTATGACTATCTTTTCTATGAAGTTGAATATGTAATTATTGTAATTAATTATAGAGTTTATTTATGAAAAAGTAAGGATTTTCTTCAAATTAGTATTTTATGCAAAAATGATTTTTCAAATATACAATTTTAAAAGTAAAGTTTTGTATTCCTTGTTTTTAAATAATTATTTAGATTGAAAACTTTCATAAATCTTTTATTAAATATTTTATTTTAGTTCATACCCTATAAATAAATATATATATGAGACTTTTACAGTGTTTTCAACGATTTCTCCTAATGTACGTATTTTAAATTTTTCAAATGACTCATAAAAATATTTTACAAGTTTTCTCACTACTTTTGTAAGCAAATCATTTTAAAACCTAAGTCTTTTGGATATTTAAATTAAATAGTAATATGTTGAGAAATTTGTTAGCTTGATGCTTGTTGATAAAGTGTTAATATGGTTGATTTAATGAGTTAATGTGTTGGTAGAATTACGGGGATGTAACTCCTTTTAAGGGGGGTAGAGAGCGATAGAGTTTCGCGCGTTAGCTTTTCGAGTCATTTTGAGTAATTTAGAGTCTTTCTTGAGTTGGTTATGATCTTGAGTCTAGTTTAGATGTGCATGAGTCTAAGAATTAAAATCGATTTTTTTATTTTAACTAAGTTTCGGGAAGAAACTTCTTTAAAAGAGGGTAGACTGTAATACCCCGTATTTTTGAGACGTATTTTCTAATTAACTAATTAATCAGTATTTTCTAAAAAGGGTATTTTAGTAAATCATTTTGTATTCGATTTTTGGAGCCAAAATGGTATTTGAATTTTGGCGCCAAAAACATTTTCAAACTTAATTATTATTTATAGATTTTGGATAAGATTTATTATCCTTTTTTTTATTCCAAAAATGGGATTATATATATATTTTGGATATTTTAATTAAGCAAAAATTACATTTTTCTATTTATTTAAAATGACATAATTTTCTTAAGTTAATTAGCTAGGATTTTCAGATTTTCTTAGTGAAGAAGATCTGATTTTCTTAGTTAAATTAATTAGTGATTAGTTGGTATTTTTCTAATTATTTATTTTGTACAAAATATATTATTTACACAACCATTTTTTATTCCTTAAAACCTAGCAAGATATTTCCTAAAATCTAGCTATGAGGTCCGAAAATAAGAGCTTAGGAAGGCTCAATATTTTCGGCCACTTCATGATAATTTAATGTTAATTATTTTGGTAGTTTTGTATTTTAATTATCTTCCTTAAATTTCCTTAATTCTTATTTTCCATCTCACAAAGATTTGATCATCTTATTTATTTACCTTAAACCTTTCTTGATTGTTCCCTAAGAAAAGCCTACTTACCATTTTATATTTCATGATCAAGCACTTACCTTATTTCTTCATTTCTTAATCACCATAAACTAGACTTTCCTAAATTCTTTAACTCTCTTTTCCAAGTAATGCCTTATACCAAAATTACCATAATTCTTCTTACAAAATCTTGCCTTAATTCTTTCATTCAAGAGCCTATAAATACCCTCTCATACCTCTCATATTCTTCACACCAAAAACTCAATTATCTTTTTCTCTCTCACTCTTCTTTCCCCTCAACCTTCTCTACTTTTCTTCTTCTCTTTTCATAAAAATAATGTCCCGTATACCTTTGAAGCTAGTTTACGGGCACTTCTATTCAGTTTTGGGGTTTTTCTATTTCACATAAAATTGTTCCTCTAGAAAAATCCTTGAGGTAAGGCTCAAGAATAACCGAATTCAAAGTTATATTGAAGGAGTTATAGCCTCTGCAAGTTCTGCTTAATCTTTCCAACGCAAATCCAATACTCTTTAATCCTATTCCTTTATTTTCTTCATGATTAGTTTTCTAAAATATAAATACCCATTTCAAAGCTATAATTTTATATTAAAGTATTATTTTTAAAATATTTTTATATTCCATGCACATTAGATTTGGGTTTATGTCTAAACATGTTGAGATACCCTTATGGTTATGTTAATTGCAAGGTGTATTCGTGATTGAACTTTGAAGTGTTGATTGAAATTCAGATTCAAGGTACGTTTAGGTGGCTAGATACCTTTGAAATTTTTGAATAAATAAGCATGTTTGTGTGATTTTAGTTAAATGGTTTTGAATTATGATTTAGAAATTTACCATTAGAATTCATGTTTTAATAAATATGTTTGGGAATGGATTTCTATCTTGTTTTGAATGGTTTGAAATTATTTATTATGTTTGAAGGAATTTGGTTTTTAAAAATATGTTGGATTGATTTAAAGAGTTTATAAAAAGGTTTTAATTTTAAAAGCTAGTTGAATTAAATACAAAAGGAATTTTTGAGTTATACTATTATAAAGTTTGATTTTATTCAAAAGAGGAATTTAAAGAGGATTTATTGAATGATTTATTAAGCTTTACAAGCATGATTATTATATTAATCCCACTATGCAGATTCATTAAAGATTATGGACTTTGTATGACCTACTCTTTCCTCAAGAATAGCCTTTCAATATAAAGATACTAGCTTGGGGGGTGTGCACACTTAGGAGATGAATTAGTTTTTAAAAAGGATTTGGTTTTTATCTTTTAAATTATTATTCAAATTATAATTGAGTTATTGGAAATATTTTGAGAATTGGTTTTGAATTATGAGGTTTGAGTTATTGAATTAATTATTGGAATTTCATGATTGGTTTAAAAAACATGTTTGCTAATAAATTGAGTTTACTTATCTTGCACTTATTGTACTTAGCATATTTTCCTAATCCGTATTTCCTATTTGATTTGGTTCGCCTTGTTTACCTTTATGG
The DNA here is from genome assembly GCF_001683475.1 of Chenopodium quinoa. Lineage (NCBI taxonomy): Eukaryota > Viridiplantae > Streptophyta > Magnoliopsida > Caryophyllales > Amaranthaceae > Chenopodium > Chenopodium quinoa. Next base: position 2,281,594 of record NW_018745675.1, on the reverse strand, counting down.
TAAGCGGTGTTGACTATTTTCAGGTGCAGTCATGAATGAGCATATAGGAGTCCCGGGATTTACTTCACCTAGTTTAGGAAAGTTGATTTCGTCTTTATTTTGAGTACTCATAACAATTTTACTAATTTTTTTTATAAGTATTAATAAAAGAAAGTTGAGTTTTCCGCTACAAGTTTTGTTATTGAGTTAAGTAGTTTGAGTAGCCTTGCATAATCACGCGGCAGTAATACTCCTAAATCTCTCTTTGCGGTATAATTATACGTATTATACTGATATTTCCGTAGAGGGATATTTGGGGGTGTTACAGTCCTTGCACAGCCGAGCGACAAAGCGCAGCAGCCAGGCAACAAGCGTAGCCACTGCCGTGGAACGCACAGCCACTGCGATGCGGTGGATGTTGCCATAGCACCATAGTTTCTGTCGTGGTGCGGCGTGTGTTGCCGTGGCGCGACAGTTCCCTTGCGCACCTACAGCAAGTGGGTATTCTCGGGCAGGCTATTTTGCTCAGCCTAGCAGATGAACTTGCCCGAGTAGCCCTATTCGTGTTTTGCCTCTTTATCTCTTTTTATTATAAATAGCTTTTGGCTTCCCCTTTGTAAACTTAACTTTATGAATAGCTTAGAATTCTTCTCTAATATTTTAGCTCCGGTTGAGAGATTCTCTCTCTAGATTAGGTTGAGAGCTTCCCTCTCTAGATTAGGCTAGCTTAGGAATAATTTTAGAGAGAGAAAGTGAGGAAAATCAAAGAGAGATTTTTGATTTTGAAGATTCAAGGTTACAATTGTATTAAAGATCTCCATAATCAATCAATGAGAATTTCTCACTCTCTCTCCTCTTATTATTTTCTTTAATTTCATGCTTGTTTGATTTTGTTTTGTTACTTGATTCTTGATTAGTGTAGTTGTTCTTCAATATCTGTTGATTCTTGATTTCATTTACTTACTTGTTTGAATTGGATGATGATTGTTAGTAAGTAGTTGCTTTTCTAAGGTTTGGGTAAAACTTGTATGATTGATTGATTGTGATTAATTTGGGAATTATGTTGATTGATTGTTGAGATTAAAGTGATTAATGTAAGTTTGCATGTGCTTAGTTTGATTAGGCCTTGAGAACTATGCTAGATTGCATTGTAGATCCTGATGACATGACCACTTGATTTAGTATTTGCAATTGTTGATTGGTTTGAATTGTGATTCTCCTAGTTTGTTATTCATAGAGGAAACTTAACTTGACAAGTAGGAGATAGCTCTTTGATTCCAATTGATAGATCTTATCATTAGTCTTCACAACCATTGATTGGCTTAGCCTTTCCAAGTTGTTGCAATTGTTATGATTACATGTTGATCCCCATTCCCTAGTTATTCATTTGTTTAATTCTTCTTTGTTTAGGTAGTTTTATAGTCTTACCTCACCTTCGACTTTGACCTAGCTTAGGCATTGATTGAATGCACTTGAACATAACCGTTCCTAATGGTTCGACCCTTGACTTACCTCTATACTTGTAATTAGGTTTGTTATGTGTTTATACATTTTGTTTGGCCTTAGGGAGGATTAGTCAACGGCCTAGTTTTTCCTACGTCACATACACAATCACTCTTTGTCTCTGCATCAAAACACATCCCAGTCCAAACTTCGATGCATCACTATATACTTCATTTAGATCACTTCCATCCGGGAAAGCCAGCACAATTGTTGTGGTTAACCTTTCTTTCAAGGTCTGAAACGCCTCCTCACACTCTTTAGTCCATGAAAACTTATACTCCTTTTTCATCTAACTTGTCATGGGATTTGAAATCCTTGAAAAATCCTTTACAAAACTTCTGTAATAACCTGCTAAACCCAAGAAACTTCTTACATCCGACACATTCTTAGGGGTTGGCCATTCACTGACAGCTCGATTCTTGCTTGGATAAACTAAGACTCCTTCCTTGGAAATCACATGGCCCAAAAATGCCACTTTTTCAACCAAAACTCATACTTTGACAACTTAGCATACAACTGGTGCTCCCTCAAACATGACAATACTTGTCTCAAATACACCTTATGCTCCTCTTTATCCCTTGAATAAATCAAAATTTCATCAATAAACACCTCTAAAAACTTATCCAAGACGGCCTAAAAATCCTATGCATCAAATCCATGAACATTGCTGGTGCATTGGTCAAACCAAACGGCATAACTGTGAACTCATAATGACCATAGCGGGTCTTGAAAGCACTCTTTAGAATATCTTGCTTCGCACTTCTCAGCTGGTGATAACCTAACCTCAAGTCTATCTTTGAGAAAACTCCAACCCCTTTTAGCTCGTCAAACAAATCATTGATCCTTGGTAATGGATACTTATTCTTCACTGTAACCTTATTCAACTCTCGATAATCAATACACAACCTCATACTTCTATCTTTTTTTTTTCAAACGACACTGTAGCTCCCCAAGGGTGAGGAACTAGGTCGAATGTAACCTTTCTCCAACATATCATACAACTGAGTCTTCAACTCTTTCATCTCAGTTGGCGCCATCCTATATGGAGCCTTAGAAATAGGTCCAGTACCAGGTACTAGGTCGATAGTGAACTAAACATCCCTCACTAATGGCATACCAGAAATCTTATCTAGAAACACATCAAGAAACTTTTCTATAACAGGAATACTTTCATTATTCTTCTCCTCCTCACTTCCAACTTCTTGAACACTGCACATAAACAGAGGGTAACCCTTCTTAATAAGCTTCTATAGTTGCATTGTAGAAATAATTCTCAACCCTGAACCATTCCCTTCCTTTCTATATACCACCCTAGTCTTACTTGGGCTATTCAAAGTAACCTTTTCAGCTGCATAGTCAATCTTGGCTTTATACTTTCCTAACCAATCCATACCCAGAATCACATCGAGAATCTTCAAAACGAACTCGTTCAAATTCGACGGAAAATCTACTGCCTAGAAATGGAAAGAGGTACACTCTTAAACAACTTGGAACAATTCCTTACTTCCCTAGATGGAATAGACACAACTAGAGAAACTGACTCAGGAGTGACTAACCCGAGTCATTCAACTACTCTCTTAGAAATAAAGGAATGGGATGCTCCCGAATCAAACAAAACTTTCACAGACAAAGAACTTATAAGGATAAACATCAATTACCTCATCATTAGCAGTTTCAGCCTCATGACTGTTCATCACGAACACACGACCCTTTGGGGCACCTCCCGCAACACTAGTGGTTCCAACCTTGGGTGCAAATTCCCCAGGTTGTGATGGTTTGCTAGGAGCACTAGACTTTTTCACCTTTCCTGACTTAACGTCAGCCTCTTTCTTGCAACACTCATACTCTTCTCGCAGTAATGGCAAGTTACCGGGTTTCCCTCACAGTCCTTCCCTAGGTGGTCTTTCTCACACCGCCTACAAAAATACTTCCTCTTGGGTTTCTCACCCCTTTGGTTTCCATTCCCTCTAGCATTGGTCGACTGGCCTCCTTTCCCTTTCCAAAAGTTCCCTTTGTTGTCCCTCCTATCTCCAAAATTCCCTTGGTGGTTACCATTGGGCTTATGCCCCTTTTCACCCCCCCCCCCCCCCCCCCGTGAAAAGATTCCTATTTCTTTCTTTTGTCTCCCAAATGCTCCATCTCTCTCCCCTTGATTCCGTACAACTGGGCTGCACGGCCATAAACTTCATCTAGGGTCTCAAAAGTAACTCCCCCTAGCTTCCCTTGGAGGGTCAGGGTTAGGCCTTGCTCAAATCTCTAAGCTTTGATGGTTTCTATGGGAACTACTTCCGGGGAAGACCTCATCAACTCAATGAACTTGTTGTAGTACTCATTAATAGACATGTTCCCCAATCTTAGGTTGGTAAACTCTATACACTTCTGCTTTCTCAGGTAGGAAGGGTAAAACTTCTCCCTCAAGGCTTCCTTAAATGCATCCCACCAAAAATTTGGTATTTTCAGCAACTCATCCTTTCTTTGGGCCCAACATAAGTCAGCTTCCACCCTCAGATAGTAAACACCATTGTTCACCCTCAGCTCACTTGGGCAAGTGATAGAATCAAATAACTTGTCAAACTCCCTATTCTAGATTTCAAGACTGGTTATGTCCTCTTTTCCCAAGTAAACAGGTGGTTTGGCTACAACAACTCTCTTAAAAACTTCACTATAAGAGTCAAGGTTAGAATTTTAGTTTCCTTGGTTCAACACTTTCGTAATATTTTCAGTGATATTGGTTAACTTTCTAAGGACCTTCCCTACTTTGGAACTAGTGCGCCTACTTACCATTTGGTTTCTCATTCTTGCAGATATACTCCTAGTTATAATTACCATACTTTAAAAATTAAAGCAAATTATACTCATATAGGCATTTAATTCACTCAATAACATAAGAAAATTCAATAAAAATAACTTCATTTCATTAATAATCAAATTGAAATTGCAACTTTGCCATCTAAGGCAATTATTGAAAGCAATAAACATAACATAGTTCACATTTAAGCAACACTCTTAGAATAGTCATCCTCATTAGGATCATAGTCAGGATCATCTTGCTTAGATTTTCCCTTATCATTTGGGTCAGTCATGAAAGTTGGGTTATATCCATTGTAGCTTGGAGTATGGCCTGAACTTGAATTTGGATTAAGGTCACTAAGAGTATCGTCCGAGCTTGCATAAGGAGTGTAAGTTGGGCTTCTAAGTGGGATAATACTACCACAAGGTTTCTTTGAAGAAGCATTGAGATTTTGTTGAACTCTTGGTGAAAGTGGATGATATTCTAGACATGGTGACTTTTGATTAATTTCTTGGTTAAGATTTCTAGGCCTTTTTGCAATATGAAAATGGGCTTTTGGGCTTTGAAGCCTTGGAGGTTCATAGCTTGGAGTAGGTGAAGGAGAAGGGTAATTCTTGCTCCTCCCAATTAAGAGGTGGTATGGACTCATCAGAAGAGGACTTAAATTCATGGCGACGCTTCTAGTATGAAAAAGATAACTACGCATTTAAGTAGTACATTTGGTCATCTTTTCTCAAGGTATCATTCCTCAAAAATTTGAAGAAATTTCATAATTTTCCTCCTAGGCTCATAGTCACGTTCAACATAGTGCAACTCTCTTTTAAAGCTAGACATGGTTTCTAACCACTTCCCTTCGTGATTGTGTTTTTCATTCCACATTCCATAATCCTTGATTACATCCCCATACTTGTCAAAGAGAGGTTTATATTTGTAGACTCTTGGCAAATGGGCTAAGGCCAAAAGAATCTAAGGTGGTTGGGTCAACACTTCCAATCCATACGTTCATAGAGGGTTAAGGCCAAAGTAACTATGCTTGTCACAAAGTCACTAACACTGACTCCATCATCTTTCAAATAATGCAAGTTAAAGTATTTCTTTCTCATTTCATCAATCCTTTCCATATGTTTCACATACACATGCAAAACAATCAATTCAATACCAAATCACATAAACAATTCAATTCAAAAATCCATTTGCATAAAGCAATTCATAATTCAATCAACCAAGTATAATTCAAGATCACCCAACTATAGGCAATAACTCAAATATTTCGGATCTCATGACCATAGACTAAGGTGTTTAAACACAAACTTTAATGCACACATAATCACACAAACTCAAGCTTCAAATAGTTCAATTCTTTTAGTTTTCAAAAATAATAATAATGTACTTAATCATGATATTAGACAGTCGAGCCCGCGTCTCCCAAGTAAGTTAACTACAGCATCAAAGCGAGCCTTACCTAGACAGAGAGTCATACCCATTATTGGCCTCCGTAGAGAACTCGAGAATCCTTTTCTCAATCATCTTTCCAAAGTAGGAAAATAGTTTTTATACAAAAATAAAGCTTTTGACTTTCACACACAAATGCGAAACTCTATCCTATATGCCCTCTTAAGTCTACCCACAATTTTTATTTTTATTCCAAATTTTAATCTTTTTAGGACCGGAAAACTGATACAACTTTGTAACACCCCCAAATCTCCCTCTACGGAAATACCAGTATAATACGTATAATTATACCGTAGAGATAGACTTAGGTGTATTACCGCCGCATGATTACGCAAGGCTACTCAAAACTACTAATCAAAACAAAAACTTTGCAGCGGAAACTCAAACTCTACTTAATATAAATAGTAATCATTGTTTTGAGTACTCAAAAATATAAACAAAGACCAACATTCCTAAACTAGGTGAAGAATATCCCGGGACTCCCAAATGCTCATTTATTGACTCCACCTGAAAATAGTCAACACTGCTTACCATTAAGTTAAAGAGGGCAAACCAAAATGAATAGGAAATACAGATTAGCAAAATATACTAAGTACGATAAGTGCAAGATAAGTAAACTCAATTTATTAGCAAACATGCTTTTAAAATCAATCACGAAAATTCCAATATTTATTTCAATAACTCTAATATCATAATTCAAACCAATTCTCAAGATTCTCAAAATAATTCCAATAACTCAATAATTCAATAATATTGATTATTAAAAAAATTCCTCTTTTAAAAACTCAATTCCTCTCCTAAGTGTGCACCCCCCAAGCTAGTATCTTTTATTGAAAGGCTATTCTTGAGGAAAGACTTCGTCATACAAAATCCAGAGTCTTATCAACCAAATCCGCATAGTGGGATTAATATAATTATGCTTGTAAGGCTTTAATAAATAATTGAATAAAGCCTCTTTAAATCAATAATTCCAACCTTTATAATAAATCAACTCAAACTCCTTTTTATTTAATTCAACATGCTTTCAAAATCAAACCATTTAAACATGATAAATAATTCAATTATTCAAAACATGCTATTAAAATCAATCCTTCAAGTTTATATCAAAACCAATTTCTTTTAACGTACTTTATTTCATAAATCATAATTCAAATCAATTTAATTCAATCATCATAGAAATCATATAAAACATGCTTATTCAATCCGATCAATTTCGAAGGTATCAAGCCACCTAAACGTACCTTGATCCTTGCTTAGAAAACACATAAAAAGGAACCTCAAGAACTCTTGTAAAAAACACCCTACAATTAAATATAACCTTAATCAATATAAGGTCAACAAATAATCACAACAATTAAAATAAAACCCCCAATGTACATGAACCTTATAAAATTCTTTTTCATAAACTTGAATAATAAACTGAATTTATTTAATTAAAAACACTCATAATAGTTTTTATAAAACCCCCTCAGTAATGATAATAATAATAATAATAATAATAATAATAATAACAATAATAATAATAATAATAATAATAATAATAATAATAATAATAATAATAATAATAATAATAATTAGGAGAAGAGAAGAAGAAGTAGAAAACCGAGAAGAGGAAGGAGGAAAGAATTGGCAAAGGGGAGTAGCAGCACGCCGGCAGGTGGCCGTTGCTGGTGGATGACGTCAGCTGTTGCACGAGAGTGGTGGAAGCCGGTGGTAGCGGTGGTTTGTGGTGGTGGTTGTGTAAGAAAACCGTGAGAAAGAGAGGTGAGAATTAGAAAGAAATTAGAGAGAAAAAGAGCTTTTGGTGTGAGTTTTTAGCTCATGCAAGAGTTATGGTAGGAAAATGCAGTAAAAATTATGGTAATTTTTGTTTAATTTAGGGAATTACTTGGAGAAGAGTGGTAAAGAATTAAGGAAAGTTTAGATTTATGCATGGTGATTAAGGAATTAAGTATTATGGTAAGTATGTTGTCATGAAAAATAATATGGTAAATGGATGTGCTTAGGGATTAATCAAGAATGGTTTAAGGTAAATAATTAAGATGATCAAATATTTGGGAGATGGAAAATAATAATTAAGGAAATAATAGAATTTAAGGAAGATAATTAAAATACAAAAAATACCAAAATAAGTAGCTCAAAATATCATATGGTGGTCGAAAATTTTGAGCTTTCCTAACCTCATATTTTCGGACCTCCCTATTAATACTTAGGCATTTTTTTGCTAGATTTTAAGGAATAAAAATGATTGTGTAAATAATATATACTGTATAAAATAATTAATTAGGAAAATACAATTATTTACTAATTAAATTAACTAAGAAAAATCATATTTTCTTCACTAAGAAAATCCGAAAATTCCTAGCTAATTAATTAGGAAATTTGGCTCCTTTAAATTAAATAATAAAATATAATTTTACTTAATTAAAATATCCGAAATATATATATATATATATATATATATATATATAAATTCGGTTATTAAAATAAAATAAATGCATGATAAATCTTATCCAAAATCCAAAAATAATTAAGTCTTAAAATGCTTTTGGCGCCAAAATTCAAATATCATTTTGTCTCCAAAATTCAAATAGTAAAATAAATTACTAAAATACCCTTTTTAGAAAATATTAATTAAATAATTAATTAGAAAATACGTCTAAAAAAAACGGGATATTACATATAAATCCAAACTGGTTATTATTTGAGTTTATATGAATCTGTATCGTTTACACCCGGGTAAACTCCCAAACTGACTGTTCAAACCAATTTGTTTACAACCCGAACCGCTTACTACCTGAACCGTTTACGAGCCGAACCTAAATAAAACCAATAAAAAATAAACTGGAACCAAACCGAATCGATAATAAGTTTAACCGAACCGAAATCGACCCGTCGGCGAATTAAACCAATTCCAAATTGAACCGAAACCGAATTGTCAAATCATTTTGACATTGCTAGTTGCACTAGTTTTAAACTTATTAATATTGCGAACAATTTGGACTTTTTATTTGTAGTAATCAAAGGCTAATAATAAACGAATTTAGTTGTATCCATTGCACGAGTTATAAACTAATTAATATTGTTAAAAAGTTAGAGTTTTTAGTTGTAGTAATCAAAGCCTAACAATAAATATATTGAATTGTATCCATTGTAGGAGGTCTAAACTAATTAATATTACGAATAATTTAGAGTTTTTAGTTGTAGTAATCAAAGTCTAACAATAAATGAATTTAGTTGTATCAATTGAACGAACTCTAAACTAATTAATATTACGAATAATTTAGAGCATTTAGTTGTAGTAATCAAAGACTAATAATAAATAAATTTAGTTGTATCCATTACACGAATTCTAAACTAAGTAATATTATCAATAATTTGGCGTTTTAGTTGTAGTAATCAAGAGCTAAGTTAATATTCGGGCCCGCCCATTAAACATGCCGAATAGAAGTGTAGACAATCTATTCACCCAACATACAACCTACACATGAAACATATAAATTAAGGTTATATTGAAGGTCCAAATTAGAGCCGTGATAATATTTTCCACTCATCCTCTGGCCTTTTGTCCATGGCAGAAAGCTTAATGGGATGAGTGGAAAATATTATCACATGGCAGAAAGCTACTCTTCTCAACTTCTCGATGCCATGGACCGTCTTTGGTTCCACCAAATCATTTTGTCGCCCGAACCAACTTCAGTACTTAGTTCTAGTAATGCCTTACAATCATGTACTAGTTCATCGTCGGAATCTTGTCAATGGGAGGGGGATGTTGTATCATCAAGCTCTTTCTCTCAGGTAATGTCACAGTTTCAATTTATGCTTCTATTCCATTTTAGTAGCCGTATTGATAATGTAGTTTGAATTAGTCTTGTCACAACAACTTATTCATGCTAGCTATTGTCGTCCAATTAATAAACTAAATATTTCGAATAGGAAAGAGGTTCAACAAAATTGTGTTAAAAAGGATCTGTTTTTCAAATCCCAAAAGAAATGACTTATTCTAATGTACAAAATAACGTTAGGCCTTGTTCTTTTAAGCTATTGTGGCCTGCTCTGCTATGCTTTGAAGCTCAAAAGAACATGACATTGTAACTATCTTATAACATGAATCATATGAAACGTTTCTAGTTTCCATACTAGTTTTTTTTTTTTTTTTTTTTTTTTTTTTTTTTTTTTTTTTGTGCAAACCAAATTAAGCTTTGTTGGAATGCAATCGGAAGATTCGCAAAGCTATTACGATCCACACTCATGAGGGAATAAACGACGCCTCGAAGTAATACTCGCGCCCGATCAGGCGAAGTTGGCTACAGGACAGGAGGGCTCTCGCGCCCGATAGGGCGGTGGTTCGCCTGGCTAGGCGGCGATACCTAAGTTTGACGAGCCCGACCAGGGGGTTGTTGCTCGCCCCGGGCGAGAATTCGAGATCGCCCGACCAAGCGCGATGCCTGGTTTGGGAGAGTTTCTCTCGCGCCCGGTCGGGCGGCCGATTGCCCGGCTGGGCCCACCTATTTCTTGGGTCAGCTTCGTTTATTTGTTTCCCTTATTTGGGACACCTATAAATACGAGTATTGTCTTCTTCTTTAATTATTCATTCATACGAAACAAAAAACACAAACCTATCCTTTGAGATCTGAACTGTTCTTGAGCAATTCCAACCATTGAGTTCGGGTACACGAATTGCGGAGGTCGTTGTGTAAAACTTGGGAGGCGTGCGCCACTGGAGAATTTGTACCGGTGGTGGCGTATTACGCTTCTAAGGCAGTGGGTTCCAAACCACGACACAATAGAAGGAGGTCGGATCTTGATCGATTGTAACGTGTAGCTTGTCTTTGTTCTAGATTAATACAATATTTTTCCAACAATTTAAAACCAAAATAATTATTTAGATCTGTTAATATCATGACTAGAAATTCTCGAACTCGTTTATACCTAGATCTGTCTAAGGTTGAGTCTCTTGATGGAATTAATTACAAGAGATGGTCACAAAGAATGTTGATTTTTTTAACAAGTAGAAGTCGATTATGTTTTGTTTAGGGATGCCCCAAAACCTATTGTTCAAACCAATGCTATGATTGATATTCCTAGTACTCCTGTCGCTAGGAGTAAAGAATCTGACCCTACCCAGAGTATCTCTACTACTGTTGGTAATGAATTTGAAATCAAGAAATTTGATCGTGATAATAAGTTTGTTAAGGGTCATCTTCTGAACCACATGAATAATAACATATTTGATTTGTATGTTTATATGAAATCTACTAAGGAGATATAGGTGTGTTTAGAAAAGAAATATGGTGCGGATGATGCCGAGAAAAATAAGTATAGGACTGGAAATTGGTTGAACTTTAAGTTGGTTGACTCGAAGCCTATCATGGATCAAGTCCATGTGTATAAAAATTATGTTGCAGAAATTCTTGCTCAAGGTATGAAGATGTGTGAGATCTTGTTGGATAATGTATTAATTGAGAAATTACCTGAATCCTAGTCTGACTATCGAAATCACCTCAAGCATAAGAAAAGAGATCTAACTCTTGAAGATTTAGTGAGTCATATGAAAATTAAAAAGGCAAACCGCCTTAAGGATTCAAACTCCAAGCCAAAAAATGAATTAGCTGTGAAAGCCAATCTGGTAGAACTTGATTCTAACAATGAAAGGAAATCTGATAACAATCGTGCTGGCTAGGGGAAGTCTAGAAAGCACAAAGGTAACCTCAAGCCTAGAAGCAAGATTGACAAATCCAAGACCAAATGCTAGAACTGTGGCAAATTAGGGCACTTCGCTGTGTACTGCAAGGTGAAGGGAAAGTTTGATCAGAAAAGCAATGATGGGAAGAAGGGAAAATTCAAGAATCAAGCTCATCTAGCTGAAGATGAGGATGATGATGTTATTGTTGCGGTAGTCTCTGAGGTCAACTTGGTAGAAAATAACTTTGAGTGGATTGTTGACACAGGAGCTTCCAAACACTTTTGTGCCAACAAAGATCTATTTGCTACCGTGGAGGAAGCCAAAGAGGGTGAACAAGTCTACATGGGGAACTCTAGCAGCTCTGAAGTGCTAGGGAGAGGAAAAGGTGATTCTTAAGATGACTTCAGGAAAGACTCTGGCCCTACACAATGTACTGTATGTTCCTTCTCTCTACAGGAACCTTTATTTCTGGTGCTTTGCTTAACAAATTAGGAGTTAAGTTAATCTTTGATATGATGCTAATAAACTTGTACTAACCCGCAGTGGTGAATATGTTGGCAAAGGGTACCTTAGTGGGGGTCTCTTTGTTCTTGAAATTGTAACTAAATCTTCCATTAATAAGAGTTCTACTTCTGCTTATATTGTTGAGTCCTTTGATTTATGGCATGCTAGATTGGGTCATATTGGTGTTGCCAAACTGAAACGTATGAAACGTTTAAATTTTCTCCCGAATATGTCATTAGATGGACTAGAAAAATGTAAAGTATATGTAGAGTCTAAGTTTTTGAAGAAACCTTACAAATTTGTTGATGATCATTCCTGATACTATAGGGTTTATCTATTAAGGTCAAAAGATGAAGCTGAATCCAAGTTTCTTGTGTATAAGGTAGAAGTTGAAAACCAGCTGAGTCGAAAAATTAAAAGGGTTCAGTCTGACAGAGGAGGAGAGGTACGGCTCAACTTTCCTTAAGGGAGTGCGTGAAGCTGAGGGGATTATTCATGAGGTCTCAGCTCTGTACACACCACAGCAAAATGGGATCGCAGAGAGGAAAAATAGGACTCTAAAGGAGATGATGTGAGTTTTGGGTTGCCAGACAACATGTGGGGAGAAGCTGTACTGTCAGCAAATTTTGTTCTGAACAGAGTTACACATAAGAAGTTAGACAAGACTCCATACGAGTTATGAAAAGGTTATGCCCCGAATCTGAGTTACTTGAAAGTGTGGTGTCTAGCAAAGGTGGGATATCCTTCCTTCAAACGGTCGACAATAGGCTCGAGAACGTTTGATACGGTGTTCATTAGATATGCTGAGAATAGTGCTGCCTTCAGGTTCATGAGTCTAGGCGACAATGTCATTAGCGAGTCCCGAGATGTAGAGTTCTTCGAACAGGTGTTTCCTTTGAAGAAAAATGATGTTACTAACAATTTTTCTTCAATTCCTTTGTCAACAGATTAGGTTGAAACTTCTCCCAAGACTAAGGAGTTAACTCAATTTAGGAGAAGTAAAAGACAGAAAATAGAAGCAACCTTTGGCCCTGATTTCCTTACGGCGTTCTTAACTGAAATAGAAGGTGAGGATGGTCTAGATGAGGTCATGGTTTTCCTTTAGGTTGTAAATGAAGATCCCAAAATGTTTAAAGAAACAATGAGCTCAGTTGCTGCAAGTCTTTGGAAGGTAGTAGTTAAGAGTGAACTTGAGTCCATCATGTAGAATGGCACTTGGAAACTTGTTGATTTACCAAAGGGAAGCAGACCTATAAGGTGCAAGTGGATTTTCAAGATGAAAATGAGGACAGACGACAGTGTAGAAAGGTTCAAGGCCAGATTGGTGATTAGAGGGTTCACTTAGAAATACGACATTGATTATTTCTACACTTATTCTCCGGTGACTAAGATTGCTACTACTCGTACTTTATTTTCCTTTACCTCATCATTTAATTTGTTTGTGCATCAGATGGGTGTCAAAACAACTTTTTTAAATGGTGATCTGGAAAAGGAAATTTATATGGAGCAACCTCCAGGGTTCGTAGTTCCTAGAACGGAGAATAAGGTATGTAGGCTCAAGAAGTCCTTGTATGGACTAAAGCATGCACCAAAGCAATGGTATGAAAGATTTCATAGTACCATTCTTAGTTTTGGTTTTGATGTCAATGGTAGTGAGGCATGTGTTTACTCTAAAATATTTGCTATAATTAAAACTAAGAAGTTGCTTTCTTCTAAGTTTGAGATGAAGGATTTGGGAGAAGTAGATGTGATTCTTGGTGTTAAGGTTTTAAAGACCAAAAAGAGCTATTTTCTGAATCTATCTCATTATGTAGTGAAAGTGTTTAAAAAGTTTGATTACTTTGATGTTGTGCCTTTGAAAATTCCCTATGACAGTAGTATAGCTCTAGAAAAGAATTAGGGAAAAGTTGTTTCTTTGGAGAAGTATGCCAAGATAATAAGGAGCTTGATGTTCTTGATGAATTGCACTCGCCCAGACATTGCATTTGTTGTGAGCAGGCTTAGCAAATACACTCCTTGCCCAAGCGATGATCATTGGGTAGCTCTAAGACATGTACTGAGATACCTTCGTGGAACCATGAGTTGGGGCTTAGACTTTGTGGATCGTCCTTTGGTTCTAGAAGGGTATTGTAATGCTAATTGGGTAAGTTCCAGTGATGAAGTGAACTCTACTAGTGGGTATGTTTTTACTCTTTGTGCTAGTGTTATATCATGGAAGTCTGCAAAGCAGTCTTGTACTGTATTGCCAGGTCTACAATGGAAGCAGAGTTCATAGCTTTGGATCTTGCTACCCAGGAGGCGGACTGGTTGAGAAACTTATTGGCTGACATCCTTTTGTAGGGGAAACCAACACCACCGGTCTCTATTCATTGTGATTCACAGGTTGCTATCTATGTTGCTAGGAATAGTGTCTACAATGGCAAGAAGCAGCACATACATGTTAGCAGAAGTCAATGAGACAGTTTATTGTGAATGGGGTTGTTTCTTTAGACTATGTCCGGACAGAGAAAAACCTAGCTGATCCTTTTTACAAAGGGTCTATGCAAGAGAATGGTGATTGAATCATCAACAGGTATGGGTTTGAAACCTTATGTTGAACGGATGTGAGCTTTGTAAGTATTGATTAAACATTTTAATGTTTTATGTTATGAATAAATCCTGTTTTGTTGAATATTGTATGAATGAGAAATATTAGCTTGATTTATTGCTTATTGTTTATACTTACATTTAATTGAATCTAATGACTCTTTTTGAGTGGTTGTTAACTAGGTAGATTCAACGAACAAGATGAGTTTAGATCTTAATACCTCTATCCTGGTAATCAAGAGTGAGGAGTGATGGTGGTCTTAAGTGATCTGGACTATCAGCTGAGACTGCTTGAGTAGGGAATGTGAGAGGTACCGAAGATATGAGGTTGGGTTTAGCCCTTAATGCTACGGTTAGTCCATGGTCCGCTAAGCAGGATAGGTGCACCGAAAATGTTGAAAGAGGATGAACTTAATTGTTCTTAATGTTGAATCTCCGATGCATGAATAGTCCTTGAATTTGCAAAGTATTGTGAGTTACACATATTTGCATGAATAGTTCTTGGATTTGCAGGAGTGTGTGGAGTAGTTCACACGGCAACACCTACGTAAGTACGAAGAGTGGCTCTCTTCTAGGGAGAACAAGTATGGTTCTCTTGAAGTACTCATTAGTTCCCAAGAGTAGCCAAATTTGCAGAGTTGCTTAAGATATAAAGTCAAGGTATGTGTTTACAAGATCCCTTTCTCGCTCCTAGGAGTTGAAATCTTAGGATACTTACTAGGTAAGTGTTGAAAACCTTGTGCACTAATGTGTTAGTTCAAACCTTCAGATACTAGCATTTAAGTACAGAGACTTTGATTTACTGTTCAGATTTCATGTCGTTGATCCGCTTGCATTAGTGGGGGATTGGTGGAAATAATAATGCAATCGGATGATTCGCAAAGCTGTTATGATCCACACTTGTGACGAAATAAACAACTCCTCGAAGGAGTACTCGCACCCGACCGAGCGAAGTTGGCTACAGGAAAGGAGGGCTCTCATGCCCGGTAGGGCGGTGGTTCGCCCGGCCGGCTTGCGAGACCTAACTTTGACAAGCCCGACCAGGCAGCTCTTGCCCAGTTGCTCGCCCGGGGTGAGAATTCGAGATTGCCCGACCGGGCGGTCGTGGCCCAACCGGGCGCGATGCCTGGTCTGGGAGATTTTCTCTCCTGCCCGGTCAGGCGGCTGGTTGCCCGACCGGGTTCGCCTATTTCTTGGGTGAGCTTCGTTTATTTGTTTCCCTTTTTTGGGAAACCTATTAATACGAGTACTGTTTTCTTCTTTAATTATTCATTCATACGAAACCAAAAACACATACCCATTCTTTGAGATCTGAACAGTTCTTGAGCAATTCCAGCCTTCGAGTTCAGGTACACGAATTGCGGAGGTCGTTGTGTAAAACTTGGGAGGCATGCGCCACTGGAGAATCTGTACCGGTGGTGGCGTATTTCACTTCTAAGGCGGTGGGTTCCAAACCACAGCACAACAGAAGAAGGTCGAATCTTGATCGATTGTAACGTGTTGCTTGTCTTTGTTCTTGATTTCAATAGGTATTTTTCCAACAAGCTTCACTTATATTATTGATGTTGTAAAATAAAAATATTAAATAAAAAACACTATATTATTTAATGATTTGTGTTACAACAACAGATGCGATAGGTCAATTATTAATCAAGTTGTTCAAGATGATGAGGTGTTGTTATTCATCATAAAGGTTTCTACATTACTTAGGTAATACATTATATTGATTCAATGTATAAGTCATAGTAAGTTTCTTCTTCCACTCAAATATAAAAAAATAATAATAATAATAATAAAATAAATAATAAAAAAAAAAAAACCAACTTAGTTTATGCCTCTTTTTAATTTCTATACTCAAGGTTGTCTACTTTATTATTTAACTATTTTACTTAGCTAGTTTTAGTTAATACTAGAATGTGTCCGGTTAAATGCACAAGATATTGTATTTACACGGAATGATGTAAGCCTTGTTAAAAATTAGTTTTCTTTTATACAGTATATTTTACTCTTGGAATGAAGTTGGTTTTTTATTTGGATTTTTTGTTCTTTATCAGCTTTAAATAAAAAATAATACAATAAAATAAAATAAAATAAAATAAATAAAAAAATAACCGAATTGTGTTTTATCACCCGACAAAAAAATAATATTTTACCATCCACTTAAATTTTAATTCTACATGTTATCACCTCCGTAACAAATTACATCCCTAAATTCGTTAATTAGGCCCATCTAATCGTTAGTTTTTCCTTTTTATTCCACAATTCTTCATCATGCTTACCCTAAATTTCACCTACACCAATTTAATTCCTTTTTTTGTGAATAAAGATTAATTTATAAATAAAAAGTCATACGACATCTACAAAGAGATTTAAATTTGATAAATACATAAAAATTGAATCAAATAAAAGCATTCTTTCAGCAGAGCTACAATCGTTGTTGCAAATCGTATATTCTTCATACCCTCTTTTATATCGCTATGATTTACAACCTTCTTCGATGAGGGGGTCTATTGATCTGTTGTAGTCTTGAAGAATATTTTCGTCTGATTCATCTGATTTTAATCGAAGAATTAACCTCTTTCTCGATCCCGCACAAATCTTTACCCATGAAACAACTTGTACCATACTAAACTTAAAAAACAAAAACAAAACTAGAACAAAGCCCACCATAGGGGCACTTACTACACTCAAACCCACAATAGGGGTACTTACTACCTTTCAAATAGTGTAATTTTATTGAATTTAATAACAAAAACTTAAGGAAACTAAAGGAAAAGGGTCGGAAATAGCCAAATTTCTGGAGAAATTTTACTATTTTCGGCTTATAAAACACTTTTTTGAAGAACCCTAAAGAGAAAAAAAAAAATAGAGAGGAGACGGCTAGGCAATTAAACCTAAGAATACTTTCACCAATTTAATTCCTTCTTTTTACAAACTTAATTTGTTAAGGAAGCTGTAAAATATAGAATTAAACTTTTTTAGTGAGCGGTACAATATTAGGTGGTAATAAACTAGATCTTACAAATTAAAAAGTCCTTTTTATGAATTAGTGATCTGATACAAGGTAGTTATTGAATGATTTTGAGAAATTAAGTTTAATTATAGCTTTTGAATGGTTTTGGAGGTGTAAGTGAATGTTGAAAGTTTTTTTTAAAAGACAAAGTGAAAGTTATTGTAGAAAATTTGATTTTTTGTTTAATATACACTAGCTTAGGCTCCGTGCCATGCACGGTAAGTCTATTTTCTTTAAGAAAATGTTAATTATATCTAACAAATAAAAGTGACACTTTAAATTTCATTAATATCAATAATATGAATCAATTTTATTACGAGAGTATTACTTTTTTGGCAAAATATAATATTTCTCTGTTTATCATATAATAAAAAAGGAGTTGGAATAATATTTTAAGTAAATGTGTATGGAAGAATTATGAACACCAAATAAAAAGGAATATTTTTGTCATAAAGATAATATAAATTTTTTTGAAATGATATTATTATAATTGTATCAAATATTCAAAAAAAAAAGGTTAAAAAAGGAAGGGGAGTTTTAAAGGGGAAAAATAGCATCAGGATGTGACACGTGTTACTTTTGGTGTCTGTTTTAGTATAAAATTACTGATGATTGTGTATAAAAAGTGAGGATTGAAAATTTGGGATAATAAGGTGGTGAATATTTAAAAAAAATAACTCCTAAATCCTAATTATATACTTCGTATATGGTTTGATTTGTTGACACTACTAGTTTTTTTGTTGACATTACTAGTTTATGTACAATTGCAATTGATATTAGTGAAAGTAACGTAATTGTGTAGTTTTGTGGTCTTTAACCAAAGAAAGTGACTTAGCTATTGCATTAGTTTTAATCATGCAAATCACCCAATGGAATCAAAATCATTGCCTCATGGTAAGCTTATCATATCCTAGATTAGAGCCACTTTTACCAATTCACCAACATACTTTTCAAGATTTCAAGTTCTCAATATAGATAAACCAAAATATAATCCATATGTTCCGGTTTACTTGCCCGTAATCAATTTCACAAGATGTCAAGATTTATGTAACTAATAGAGTGGGAAGAAAGAATAATTAGGAGTATTAATTAATTTATAAGTCAATTTGTACAATGTCAAGATGATATATATACAGAGAATTAATTAATTTATACATTTCATATTGAACAGAAGGATTGCAATAATGAAGTAGAAGACAAGAGACAAGATGATGGTGATGATAATCGTCTTGGGAGGGAAAGATTATCAAGGAAAAATTTGATTAGCAATAAAATTAGGTCACAATCGTCCTCTCCATGGATTGAAAGACCAAGAAAGAGTTCAAGTCTTTTGACGAATGCAGGCCTTAAATTGCAAAAATTCTTAAGTTGTAGCAGATTGCATGATCTTGAGCTAGAAGAGTTGAAAGGGTTCATGGATTTAGGATTCCAATTTGAAATGGATCAACTTAACCCTCGAACTGTGAGAGTAATTCCGGCCTTGCAAAGAGTTGATGAAAAGTATGGAACGAGCACGCTTGGTGATATAGAACCTCAAACCAAAGAGAAAAAGAACAAAGTTGTGGAGCCATATTAGTCTGAAGCATGGACGATAAAGAGACCGGACTCGCCGTTGCTAAGGTTGAGAATGGCAAGGGTTTCTAGAGAAGAAGAGCTGAGAGAATGTCTTAAGCTTTGGGCTAGAACTGTTGCATCAACTATGCAATCTGATTAGTTTTCCATCTGTTTATTTTTAAGTGTATCTATTGACTTGCACATAGTTTTGACTTTATTAAAATAATATATAAACAAGGTTTGTTGGAAAATTAAAAAATTATTAAAAGAAGATAGTGGGTGAATAATTTACTTGAAAGTGATGGAAAAAGGAAATATAAAAAAGTAAAAGTGGAAATTATGGGTGGAGAAAGGTATTTAACAATGCATAAAAGCTTTAATTTCCATTTTTTAGAGTTGTTGCCCTTAAAAACAGCAGGTTTTGTGTGTGGCTTATCACATGGTGTGGCTAGCTAATACACAAGTAACCCCTGACCAAGTAATCCCTAACAAACCTAGCAATCCCAAACCAACCTAGTAAAACCAGACTGATCTAGTAACCCCAGACTGATCTAGTAACCCCTAACCGATCTAGTAACCTCTAACCGAGTAACCCTTAACCAACCTAGTAACCCCTGACCAAGTAACACCTGACCGACCTAGTAACCCCTGACCGAGTAACCCCTGACCAAGTGTGTAATCCCCGACTAAGTAACCTCTGCTAACCGAGTAACCCCTTTTCATAAATTAATTTTAACTCTATTGTTTGAACATCAAATAAAGTTTAATTTTCCTTCAAAAAAAATATAGTTTAAGTTTAGAAAAAATAGAGGAATAGAGGAGAAGGAGAAGAACAAAACAACTCAAGTGAAGAACGCAAAGGGGTTCGCTTGCGAGAAAAAGTAAGGATTCCATGACATTCTCTTTCTCCTCCTCCTTGTTCTTCTTCTTCATGCAGTTTTACTTTCTCTCTCCTTTTTCTCTAATTCCATGCAAATCTCAACCCTAAATTCATTCTTTGACAAACAACAACAAAAACAAACTACTCAAAACTGCCATTGCCAAAGACAAAATTGAAGCGAAAAATTACTCTACAATCTACTCATACTGCTACTATTGTTGTTTCTGCTACTGAATTTTTTACGAAGAATGTTCGATCAAAGATTCCACGAAGAAAACGAGCTCACATTTCTCCAATTCTCATCGATTTCACTACTTCAAATGTTGTTAATGATCTTAAGCTTAATCGCAATATTTCACAATAATTCGGCACCCAATTTCTACAATTCGGGCTTTAATTGCAGCAATTTGGCAAAGAGGAGAGAGAAAATGGGTGGAGTAGGAATACGGTTGTTGGTGATGTGTGGTTTGGCTTGGAGAAGAAGATAAGAAAAGAAGAGAGAGAAGACTTGTGGTGCAAGATTTTTATTTTTTTTTTTAAAAAAAGTTGTGCTTAGTTGTATGAAATTATTACACAAAAAATAGAGGAATAAACTTTTCTTTTTTGGGAGTATGGAAATATGTTTTTAGGAGTATGTGAATATAAACAACGGTCATTTAGGATGTGCATAGCCTCAAGTTTTATGGGTTAATGAAATTTTTTTTTTCATTGACATAAATACAACAAAGCAAAACAACAATGAATAAGAAAATAAGCAGACTAGAAGTGAAAATACAGCACGCCGACATGCAGAAGTTATGGCTAACTAATGGGCAGAAGATACTATAACTCGGGGCTCATTTTGAACTTGGCATGCCGAGAAACCCGAAATAACATTCCTAATTTCTTTCTTGATCAAGAGTATAGAATTATTAGATGAGCCCTTAGCTTGTCTAACCCTAAAGCGCATTGTTGTAACATCATAGTTTTTTTAGATTAACCAATGAAGGAACCCCGCTTCTTGATGGCCAAATCGCCAAACGCAAAGTTAACAAGCAAGCCAATGATTCAGATTGTATAGCATAGTTGGTAATACATACCCAGGCACCACCCTCTAAAATACGAGTTGAACGTAACTCTGGAAAAATCCAGCTTAAGCTTGTCCCTGCACTATGGTCCCTAGAATCTCAAGTGGGCTCGTTAAACGAAAGGCAAATATCCAAAGAGTTCGACATGCTATCCGACAGACATAGAGAAGATGAAAAACAGGTGAAAGCAGGAGGAAGATGGTAGGACAAACAAGATAAACAAGCACGAGGTTTGGATCTCCTAACAAACCAGGTAGTTAAGAAAAACACATATTCCGGAAAAATGCCCTCTTTACGGAAGTGTAAGTTATTCTGAGACAACCAAATTGCCCATAGTAGACTAAGAAAGGAATCAAACCAAAATAGTCTTTAGAAGATTGATGCAAGTAATTTAAAGAAACAAAGACCGCAAATCAAGCTTCAAAGGAAAGATTGGAAGCAAAATCTAGGCGAATCCTAAACGGACCACTAACTTAGAGACGATTAACAAATGGATAGTCCAAATTAAATAAGACATCATCTTGAGAAACTAATGACAGATACAATGTAAGGATCCATAGGAAAACCCTTCATTTGTAAGGAACTCGCTCTAGGTAGAGCATTATGAAGAAGCTTTTAGGCAAAAACTTCCCACTTAGGAAGGATCGACATACCCCAACATTTTCTCCACTAGAGAGAAGAAGGGTAATAGGAAAACGACAACAGATAACCTAATTAATAAACCAAATGAATGTATACTGATTTTGTCAAGAAAGACCCATCTTTGGTAAATTTCCAGTAGATGAAGTTATCCACTAATTTTCGCGGTCATGCAAAACCTAGACTATGAAAAGTTGTAGACGAAGGTCATAACTGGTGAACCATAGAGGTATCCCATGCGTAATAACGCAGATTAAGCAACAAAAAAACGTGAGTAAGTAATATTGACTCATTAACCGAATATTCTAAAGTGAACTTCAGTGTCGGGAACTCAAGAATCACCCAAGATTTGAACCTAAGACTTAGAAGCCATCCTCTAAGCATTGCCTTGTCAAAGGGCGGTGAGACCCTCAACCAAGCTATGACATCCCCAAGAAAGACGAAGGATCCTATCTGCTGCTTAAACCACCAACAACAAATATTTGGCCTACAATACACGAGAGAGGAGCTGGGGATGGTGAATAGGTAAGGTTCAATGTCTGCTGGACTAGGAGGGTCGAGCTAAAGCAACCCAAATGATGAAGACAGACCACCAACACCCTTAGGCCGTTGAAAAGGGAAGAAGAAGTTAAAGAAAGACCCCTAGAAAAGTCACTCGTTCTCCACAAGAACCTTGGCCAACATGTCATCTATCCGATCACACATAGTCGAAATTGTTCACTCTCTAACTTTTCATATAATATTTAAAAATCTTTTCTTTTGTTATTTCTCCAATTTATATTTTGATTGTGAGTTTACATCAACTCATTAAGTATCGAACGGTTATATTATGATGTTTAGGGCCGCGCTAGATGTATTTCTCAAGAGCAAAGCTCCAGCAAGTAAGAACAACTCCAATTGTTGTAGTTAGTGACTTACTTGCTTGCAATTTTCAAAATTCTCTAGCTATTAGCTTGACTATTGGAGCTAAAAAATACAGTTTGCTTGAGAAAATAGCTTCCACAATTTTAGAGACTAATGTATAAATATAATTAAATTTTTAAAGCTAATTGAGAAAGTTAAGCTCATTTCAACACCAAGCCAATTCAACAGCTAAACATTGAGGCACAAAATAGCTATAAAGAGAATAAGCTGAAAATTCTATGTGGCATGGCAAACTTACATGACAATCAGCTTACCATTGAAAATGCTAAAGTATCCTTTTTTTTTTAATGCCTCACTTTGACTTTTTGAACTGTTACCATATTTTACTTTCACCATTGGTTTTTTTTTTTTTTTTTTTTTTTTTTTTTTTTTTTTTTTTTTTTTTTAGGAAATAACCAATGTTAGTTATATATGCATAAGTAGAAAAAATAATCATCATGGTATTTGTTGGAATCAATTTAATATATAGTTTTCAAATATCAATCTTTTATAAAGTATGTATACTTTATGATGATCGATAAAATTATTAGGAAAAATACATTTTACTTATAATAATCCTATTTATGACCTGACTTTGCCTCCAATAGACCCAACCGGTTAACACCAAGTCAACGGCTTGTTGTAGCAGCTAATCAATACACGTTTCAGCACGTGATTGGTCTAAAATTAAAAAATTAAAAAAAAAAAAAAAAAAAAAAAAAAAAACCAAAATCCCTTAACAGCCACCACCGCGAAACCCAAGGGCCAAACCCATCCCATCGGAACGGCCAGTCGCCTCCCCTAACCCCTGAAAACGGCCAGCTGGCCTCTGCTGACCCCAGAAACTGGCGCTGGAGTTGGTTGCGTTAGCGTTAATTATTGGACAGTGGAGGTTGCGGTTTGTGGTGAAAATGTGAGAGTTTTTTTTTTTTTTTTTCCGACGAGGAGGGAGGGAAGGGAGGGGGTGGTTTGACGTTGACTGCTGCGATTGGTGGTCGAAATTGATGTAAAATGTGGCGAATTGTGGTTATTGGAGGTCGAATTGATGCTTAGTGGATCGTGGATCGTGGTTTTGGGGTTACTCCGACTGCTCCTGCTGTTGTTGCGGCAGCCATTTAGGGGTTGCTTCGTTTAAATCCTCTCCGACCGCCGGCTCTAAATTACTATGTTTTTGGGCTGGTGCTTGTTGCGGTATTGGTGGTGATTGGTGATGCCTGCTGCGGTTGTAATTGATGGGTTGGTAGGTCGGCAGGTGGCGAGGTTGGTGAGGTAGGTGGAGGTTTGGGTTGCAATTTTGGGCTGGTGTTGGAGATGCGGCTCTGTGAATGTGAGTTGGGAATGGTGCGCTGCAGTTACGGTGGTTTGGGGAAGAGGGAGGGGGTCTGTGGTGGCTGGTGATTTTGGGGTTGGAGGGCCTGTCAGCTAGTGGTTTTGGGGTGGCTGGTGGTTTTGGGGGTTGGCCTAGGGTTGGTGAAGGGAGAAGCGGGTGGCTGGGATGGTTTTTGTTTTTGTTTTTTTTTGTTTTTTTTTTTTTTTAATATTAGGCTAATCATGTGTTGACATGTGGCATTTAAAAACAAAAACAAAAAAGTTTACCCGTTCAACAAGTAATCGGTTTTTGGGTCTATTCGAGGCAAAGTTTGGTCATATTTAGAATTACTAAAATATAAACCTGAGTTGGGATTATTAGAAGTAAATCAACATTAGTTAGGATTATTAAAGTATATTTTTTCAAATTAATTATTGGACAAATTTTTGTATTAACATACGTGAATAAACAAACTTGGTCGAACACTTATTACTAAAAAAACAAAGGGATTAATCTTAAAATAATTTTTTTTTATTTCGATTCTGATTAGGGGATTTTTACCCCGCCACGTGGACCAATCAAGACCCTCCACGTGTCATTCACGTGGACCAACTAGAGTCTACCACGTGTCACTCCATGAAGAGTCTAAAGTGGACTAATCAAGGCACGACACGTGGCAGACAGATGTCAAACTAAGAATGACTGTCTTCAAGGCCCAAACTCCTAGGCATCCCAATCAGTCCTAGGGTTCCGTAACCTAGGACTTGGCACGTGCTTCGTGACCCTATAAAAGGGAGATGTTCCCACCTAGGGAACGACATTCATTCATTCACAAATATTCATAGAGCATTAATTGCAGAATTGAATACACTTGAGAGTTCACACTCAGATATTGAGGCTGTTCGCTATAGCCGGATGATCACTTCGCTTCCAAGAGGAACTTGATCCCATTTACATTCCGCATTTTTTACATCTGAACACGTGCTAACTTGATCGTCGGAGGCGGAGCTTCCACCCACTGGAGTCTCCGTTGTTTTGCAAGTATAGGTGCCCGGAATCCAGTCTTAGAATTGTAACTCTCCCGAAGGACACAAAGAAAACCCCGAAACATTTGGCGCCGTCTGTGGGGAGAGTATTTCTAAGATGGCTTCACATGAACTTGTACCGCCTCTTAATGAGAAGCGGCCCTCGGCCGAAGTCCAGGTCTACTCAAACCAGGATAGTGGTGATGACCTTGACGTTGACACCTACGTAGCTGCTGATGGTTCGCTCAGGACTAGGCGTACTCGTTCCTTGGAAATAAAGGAACGGGGCATTGATCAAGCCGGTCCAAGTGACCCAATAGAATAGCCGGCTGGACAAAACCTGGCGGCCAAAGGCGCAACCCTAGTTATTAGAAGTGAGCTCATGGAATTCATGACCACCTTCAAAGGGGAAATAAAAGACTTGATCAACAAGCAGACGCCTGCCTCCACCAGGGGACAGTCGGCCAAGAACCCTTCTTCCTCAAAGAAGAAGAAGCCAATCGAGTTCCTACTCCCCATCCTAAATCAAAGGAGGGGAATCAGCCTTTGATTGACTTTTCTAAAATCCACTTCCCTGAAATGGAGAAGAGGAAACCCATCCGGCATACTCAGCCGGATGGTTCAAAAAAGATGTATTCTAATGCCCGGTTGCTAATCGAGCATACGAAGAATCAACAATTTTCTGAGTCGGCTTCAACATCGACTTACCCAGACAACTTTCAAAATACCTTAATGAGGTATTCGCAATCCAACCGAGAGGGTCAGTCAGGCGGCCTATCCGTCCACTCTGGCCCTTAGATGATCCATTCGGCTCCGTATGTGCCTCACCAGCCATACATGCCGTATGGACAACCATACATGCAGCCGACCCTCTTTGGGGGGCAGGCGGCATAACATGTCCAACCTTTGGACTGGCAGCTCCTTTTGCTAAAACTTAGGGAACAACCTTCAGCGTTCTCCAAGGAAATAACCAAGGCAGCACAGCCGGCCAAGGTTAAAAATGTTCTAGAAGGTACTTATGATGGTACTAGGTATGTCCATGGGGCGGGGCGGGGCGGATGTTGGCCTTCTCATCCCCATCCCCATCTAAAATTTTCATCCCCATCCCCGCCCCGGCGGGTACAATTCCAAAACCATCCCCGCCCCAACCCCCACTTGGATATCCACCCCCACCTAAGACCCGCCTAATCCCCACCTCCTAAATACACAATCCTTCATAATTAATAAAGATTGCAAAAAGAAAAAAAATTATTGTTAATATTACACATTTTTTTGTTTATAATATAAGTGTATTACAAAGTATTATATTTACTATTTCATTTTAAATAATTTTTTTTATAAAACAGTATAAAAGTATATAATTTTGTTTTTAAAAATATATGGATGTGGGGATGGGGCGGGTACGAAGTGGGGTAGGTGGGGATGAGGCGGGTACAAAGTGGGGCGGGGCGGGGCGGGGCGGGGATGGGGCTGGTACAACCTAGAATCCACCCCCTCCCCATCACCCATGGTGGGTATGGTTTTTATCCCCATCCCCACCCCATCACCCGCCAAACCAAGATCCATCCCCGCCCCGTTAGGGCGAGGATGGGGTGGGTCTCCTATTTGACCCGCCCCACTGTGACATCCCTAGATGGTACCAGCAACCCAGAAGATCACCTCATGGCCTACACCAACCTCATGTATCTAAAAGGGTTGGATGACGCCGCCTGGTGTCGATGTTTTCCGGCCACATTGAAGGGCGTCGTCCAACGATGGTTCGACAACTTGCCAGCTTGATGCATCAACAGCTTCAAGACGCTTGCATACTTGTTTGCATCCAACTTCTCTATGAACATCCCTGCTTAGAAAACAAGTCTTAACTTGGGAGCCATTTAGCAGGGAGATAAAGAAGGGCTTCGATCATATATCAGGCGGTTCAATCTGATGAGAATTCAGATTCAAGGGTTGTCTGATGATGTGGCCTATATAGAATTTTTTAAAGGTCTGAAAGATGGGTCGGCCTTTAAGTTCGACCTCGTCAGAAAGAGGGTTGCTACCCTCCAAGAGGCACTGATAGAGGCGGACGCCTATATACAGGCGACCGAACTCTGCAACATTAGTAAGCAGTCGGACCCAAAGCGGTCAGACAAAAAAGAGAGTCGGCCATCTCAGCCGGCCAAGAAAGAAGAGAATAAACAGAGAAAGGAAGTCTAGGCGGCCAACAGCTCTGAGCAGCCGTCCCAAAAGAAAAAGAAAGAATCTAAACCATACATCCCCAAGTATGAGTTTAACAAAGATTGTTACTCCATTCTCATGGAGATCAAAGACCGGGTGACCATTGAGAAGCCGGCTGCAATGAAAGGTTCCGCTAAAAATTGGAACAAAAAAAAGTATTGTCATTTCCATGAGGACATTGGTCATGACACCAGCGACTGCTATAGTCTTAAGCGGCTGTTGGACCGTCTAGCTAACAAAGGAGTGCTTAAGTCTTATATTCTGAGGTCCAAGGTTACTCTTCAAACTAACCATGAGCAGTCTTCCAAAAAGAAGCCTCAATCTGCTAATAGTTCGGACACGGATGAAGAAACAATCTATACAATAGCAGGCGGCTTTGCTGGAGGCGTTCCAACCATCCGGGGTACCAAAGACTACATTAGGCGGCTGGATGTCAGCGCAGTTGATGAGGGGCAGGCGTCCAAGGACATTTTTCCTGAAGTTATCATCACTGAGAAAGATAGGGGAAAGGTCAGGAGGCCGCATGATGACCCCATTGTCATCGAATGCAAAGTGGCCAACCAAAAGGTGGGCCAAATCCTCATAGACACTGGTAGTTCCTCTGATCTCATCAGCCACAAGTGCTTGGCAAAGCTCAAGTACAAGCCTGAGAGCATGCACAAGGTATCTCTTCCCTTAGTTGGTTTTAGGGGTGGAGTTGTGCATCTGGCAGGCCGAAAAGATTTACACATTCGACTAGGAGAAAAGGGAGAAGGACGCCACATGGTGGTTCGTTTCTTGGGCATGGAAGAGCTGACGGCCTATAACTTGATATTGGGTCGTCCTAAATGAATCCAAGGTTGTTATAATCCCTTCCCTTATGCTTCCTAAGTTTGAGAAGGATGACAGTTCAGTCGGCTCCCTAAATGGGGACCAGAAGAAAGCTAGAGAGTGTTATCTCACGGACATCAAACCCACACTAGCTGCATCCAGCCAGGGTGACGAACCAATAGACCTTGAAGAGGTTAAAGAAGCTGCCTGCCCCTAAAGCAGGCAGTTAGAAGAAGAAGGCAGACCAGTTGGTGGCTGCCAAAAAAGAAAAGCAATAGCAATCACTGACCAGGGAACGGTCAGATGAGCTCCGTCTCCAACCGGCTGGTGAACATATTGATATCGTACTAGACGACTCTCGGCCAGAACGAATTGTTAAGGTCGAGACAGTTGCTTTTGCAAGCTTGGGTGCAGACTTGCACAATTTGTTAATAGAATTCAAAGACATTTTTGCCTTTGAAGTGGAAGAGATGCCAGGCATAAGTCTGGATCTAGTTGTTAATAAATTTGTTGTGGATCCCAAAAAGAGGCCGGTTAGGCAAAAGAAGAGGAACCATGGTGAAGGCAGAAGTCAGGCGGCAGCCTCCGAAGTAAAAAAGCTGCTTGATGCCGGGTTCATTCAGCAATGTTACTTCCTAGATTGGATTGCTAATGTTGTGTTTGTCAAGAAGCCGAATGGTACCTGGCGCATGTGTATTAATTACATAGATTTAAACAAGGCATGTCCCAAGGACTGTTATCCTCTACCAAAGATTGACAGTTTAGTCAATTCTACAGGCGGCCATGCCTTGATGAGCTTCTTGGACGCCTATTTAGGTTTCCATTAGATACCCTTTGGAAGAAAGATCAAGATAAGACGGCATTCGTCACTGATCAGGGGTTATTTTGCTATACTGTGATGCCATTTAGTTCGAAGAATGCGCCTGCTACTTTCCAACAAATGATTAATAAAGTCTTCAATAATCAAATTGGGAGGAATGTAGAGGCATACATTGATGACATGATAGTTAAATCCAAACTACAGGCGGATCACCTTGCTGACCTCAGGCGACACCGGGTCATGCTCAATCACAAGAAGTGTGTCTTTGGTGTTGAGTCTGGGAAGTTCCTCGGATTTCTAATTGATCAAAGGGAGATAGAGGCCAACCCAAAAAAGATACAGGCGGTCATAGACATGCAGTCGCCCCGCATTGTAAAAGAAGTTCAAAAATTAATAGGATGTCTGGCGGCATTGGGGAGGTTCCTCAGCCGAGTCGCCCCGCACTGTAAAAGAAGTTCAAAAATTAACAGGATGTCTGGCGGCATTGGGGAGAATACTCAGCCGGTCAGGCGACAAGTGCCTCTATTTCTTCCAAGCAATTAAAAAGAAGAAGTTTTTGAATGGGGGGAAGATGATGAGGCGACCTTTCAAAAGTTGAAACAACATTTGCACTCTTTGTCAGGGCTGGTTAGCCCTTTGCTAAAGGAAGTGCTATACATGTATGTAGCTATCTCAGACCATGCGCTCAGTGCCGTTCTCCTTGCTAAAAGAGGCGGCACCCAGCTCCCAGTCTACTTCATCAGTCATGTCCCACGGAATGCAGAACTGAGATATCCAATGGTTGAATAATTTGGCCTTGCCTTCTTCATGGCAGTCAAGAAGTTAAAACCTTACTTCTTGGCACATCCAATTGTGGTCTATATAGACCAACCTATCAAGTGGCCAATGACAACCATGGAATCATCCGGCCAAATGATCAAATGGGCGATTGAAATTCAAAGCCTTGAAATTTCCTTTGAACCAAGGAAGGCAGTGAAGGGACAGGCGTTTGCTGAC
The DNA here is from genome assembly GCF_001683475.1 of Chenopodium quinoa. Classification (NCBI taxonomy): domain Eukaryota; kingdom Viridiplantae; phylum Streptophyta; class Magnoliopsida; order Caryophyllales; family Amaranthaceae; genus Chenopodium; species Chenopodium quinoa. Next base: position 2,251,860 of record NW_018745675.1, on the reverse strand, counting down.
TTTATTGTCGAAATGACAAGGCCGAATGATCCTGAAAACCTTGATCAGGTTTGGAAGGTATATGTGGACGGGAGCTCCACCCTGAATGGTTGTGGTGCAGGCGTCATATGTCAATCTCCAGAAGGAGACAAATATGAATATGCACTTCGATTCAAGTTTCAAGCCTCAAATAATGAAGCAGAATAGGAAGCCTTACTAGCCGGCATCCGCATGTGTAAGGCGGTTGGGGCAAGGAAAGTGGACGCCTGCTCTAATTCACAATTGATTGTTAGCCAGTACCATGGTGACTATGAAGCCACCCATCTGACTATGATTAAATACTTGCAGGCGGTCAAGGAAAAGGCCGGGACACTTGATGAATTTTAACTAAGTCAAGTTCCCAGGTCAGAAAACAATTAGGCGGATGCTCTCTCTAAACTTGCATCATCCGCCTCTTGTGACACACCTAGGTCAGTCTTTTGGGAAGTTATGGAAAAAAGAAGTATTGAAGAAGATCCCATTGGAGTATTGGACTGAAGCTCAACCTGGATGGATGGGATTCGGGCTTACTTAACATACGGCACCCTGCCGGATACTTACTCAGAGATAGTTGAAATGAAAAAACGTGCGGCCAGTTTTGAAATTGAAAATGGAGAGCTCTTTAAGAAGGGCTATCTCCAACCTTTGTTGAAATGTGTCACCCTAGAGAGGGGACAAGAGGTTTTATAAGACTTTCATTCGGGCTTCTGCGCCTCCCAAATAGGCGGCAGGACCCTAGCAAAGAGAGCCAGGCGGCAGGGCTACTTTTGGCCCACTCTTGAAGCAGACGCCATGGAAATGGTGAAAAAATGTGACAAGTGTCAAAGGTTTGGCAAGCTCATACACCGTCCGGCCACTGATTTGACGGCCATCCATAATTCAGTACCATTCGCCAAATGAGGCATGGACATTCTGGGACCATATACGCCTACTACATGCGAACGGAGGTATATCTTGGTTGTTGTCAACAACTTCACCAAATGGGTTGAAGTAGAGGCGATCAAAGGCATTAAGACCAAAGATGTTATCTCCTTCATCTGGAGAAATGTCATCACTCGATATGGGGTACCTATGTCAATGGTCTTTGATAATGGTCCTCAGTTTGAGACGCCTGATCTTAAAAATTGATTGGGAGACCAAGGGATCTCTCATTGTTTTGCATCAGTCGGCCGTCCTCAAGAAAACAGCCAGGTTGAAGCCTTTAACAAGTTAATCTCAGATGGAATCAAAAAGAAAATAGAAAGAGCTGGCGGCCTATGGGCTGACGAATTGCCGCATGTTCTATGGGCCATCAAGACTATAGAAAAAGGGGCGACTAGTGAAACCCCATTTCACATGGTTTATGGTGCAGAAGCCGTTCTACCTATTGAGCGCTACGAGCCGAATCTTCGAGTCATGTTATATGACGAGGAGGCTAACAGGTAGGCCATGCGGCTGGCATTGGACTCACTCCTAGAACACAGGGGCAATGCTGCCTTGCGCCATGAGATCAACTGTCTGAGAATGACGAGAGCCTACACATAAAGAGTACACAAGCGACCCTTGAAAGTAGGGGACTTTGTGTTACAAAAAATGGAGGCGACCGGTAGGGCCAATTTGGGAAGGCCCCTACTGGATCTATGAAGAAGTACGAGGCGACACCTACAGCCTGGAAACACCAGACGACAGGCAGCTAGCCAAAACTTGGAATGTTGACAACTTAAAAAAGTACTACTTCTGAGACTTGTAAAATTTTTGTAAATGAAAGCATATCAATAAAAGTTGTTGTTTTGTTTTCAATACTTTATGTTTACTTGTTTGCATCCTCTTAATGGGAGGGTTGCCTGAGTAACGTGCAGAAGACCTTATTACCATTTCCTTTCAACTCCAACATGAGTAGATATAAGCTAAGTCTAACAAACTTAACAGCTATGCGTTGTTCCTTTTAAGACAACCTAATGAGGCCTATGGTCGGATTATCTAAGTCAGGCCCATGATCGAATGATCAAAATGAGGCCTATGGCCGGATTACATAAAAATAAAACAATACGTCTGTCCCAACATGAGCAGGCGTCCGGCGACATCCATTCGGGTGAATTCGTTGCAGAGAGCATCTCCCATTTGGGTGGCACATTGCTCTATAAACTAAAAACAAACGGCCCTACCGAATGTCAAAAAAGGCAAGCTCGTAGTCGTTTGAACCGATCAAATGAGACTAGGATAACAAAGACTACCAACTATTCTAATACAGGCGGTAATATGTAATATCTGGGTTGGATACCGCTTGCTGTTGCTTAGGGGAAACACAAACGGATAAATTTGAGGATATAAGCTAAGATCATACTTAGCAGCTATTGAAAATAAGCTAAGTCCAAAACTTAGCAATCAAGCATGCGAAGCAATCACAAGTGGCCATTCGCTGTCTGCTTCCTCTATACGCCAGAAATCAAACGATAGAGACTGATCTACCCAAAAGGCTAACTCACAGTTGTTCGACATAGTAACCTTAAATGGAACCTAAATGGTATGAACAAAGCCGTCTGTCTTATTGACACCAGTTAGTATTCGACCCCTATTCCTACTTAGGTAGGTAAAACTAGGATAGTTAAGGCTACTGCCTGTAAAATAACAGGCATCCGCTATCTTAGATAGATATCCCGTTTGACGCCTTCTATCGTCTAGGCATCATACAGATGATTTATTCACAATCAACAAAATAAGCTAAGTATAAAAACTTAGCAGCTAAGCGCGGTTCGTATTACGAACCATAATGAGGCCAAAGGCCGGATAATACTGACATTTACCCGCATGTCCAATGGCCGACTGCCCACCTGGTTTGGGGTAATCACCATAGTTATTGATTGACTTAGAAATCAGCCATACTCTTTAAAGTATTAAAACTTTCCAAGTCAATTAATTTACCTTTGAAAACCAGGCGCACAGCTGCCTAGGGGCAAAAACAGTCGGTATATAAAAACAAGTCGGTATATTGACAAAAGCATTCATACAATAGCCAAGTTATACTTTGCAAAATTTATGAAATGCAAAAATTTGAAACAAGTGTTGATTAAAGGATTTTGCTCCCACCAATCAGAATGCGCCACGTGGGCCAATCAGGTCCTGCCAAGTGTCCTCTAATTGGACCTGTCAGAGCCTGCCACGTGGCACACACCTATTTGTCCACCATGGACCTATTATGTCACGACACGTGGCATCCTCCATGCCAAATGGAAAAACCGGCCACCTAGGCCCAACTTCCAAGGGAAGCCCAATCAGCCCTAGGTTAACCTAAACCTAGGATTGGCACGCTTCCCAAGGTTATAAATACCCTCATTAATCCTCATTAAAGGGGATTACGCTCAATTATTACTCTCACCTAGAGAAAACACTTTACCTTCTTTCCGCATTAATTACTCCTTAAACAAGTACTAACTTGACCGTCGGAGGCGGAGCTCCAACCACTCGGAGCCTCCGTTTGTTTTGCAGGTACAGGCGTTCGGTTCTAGTCTCGGAATTGTAACTCTCCCGTAGGACATCAAAAAACCCCGAAACAAGTGTAAATTGGAGAAACTAGCTAAATGGCCAGATGATTCATAAACACAGTTGGCCTCATGACCGACAAAGAGTTACCAGTATAACTGGCAAAGATTGTCAATAAACCCTACCCCTCGGTCGGTAAAGATACAAAGAGAGCATACGACACGTAGGACGAAGAAATGTAATATAAAAATAACAAAAGCTTAAGCGCCGGGAGGGGGCTTCTCAGTATCAGCAGCCGCATCCTTTTCTTCCCTAGTCGGCTGCTTTTCCTTTTCAACATCCTCCTCCTCCTCCTGGTCGGACCCCTCGGCCGAATCAGATGACTCGTCCTCGTCCTCCTCCTCTTCCTCTTCAGCTTGGCTCATGATTTTATCATTGTACTCTTGAGAGGAGGCGGCAAACTGATTCTTCCAGCTCTCGTAGCCAGAATCCGAGAAGAGAGCCTCCTAGGCCATCTTCATGATGGCATCCCAGTCGTCCATTATTTGTTTGACCAAGAGCCCCTTCTCCTCCTCAGCCCTAGAAGTATACTTCTTGGCGAGTAGGACTTCCTGGTTGGCCAGCCTTGCCTTCAGCTTGTCAACTCGAGTGCGGAGGCCGGCTGCCTCCTGGTCCGCCTTTTTGAGGGGCTCGAGCTTAGCCTTGAGGTCCTTGACCTGCTTCTCCAGCTCAGAGACCTGCCTCTTTGTAGCGTCCAAGTCAGTGTTGACCTGCAGGTTGGCGGTCGCCTGTGAATATAGTATGTCAGTCGTCAATATTTTATTTTAAGCAATCTAAAACATGGTCGTATCTAGAGAAGAGGCGGCCCGAGCATTCGCAGCTTTTACCTCTTTGGTCTTCTCATTGATAGGCATGTGAAGACCGTGTACTCACAGCATAGACTGCATTCGGCAAAAGAGAACATTAGTAACAGGCGGCTCTAAGAGTTGTGTAAGGAAAAGAGAAGTAAAAAATTACAAGGATATACCTCAGCTAGAAAGGCGAGGATGGTGTCTAGGTTGAGGGTGCCGACTCCCTGTCCTCAAAGGAGACGGCTCTCAGCATGGTCTTTACCAGTTGTTGAAGATCCAGCCTCTGAGAGGCATCTGCACAATCAACACCCTGTAAATACTTGGTGTAAATTCGACTAATAGACCGACTGCTTTCAGAGGTACTGTCGACTGCTGTTGGAATTTGACCCTACAAGGGTAAGGCAAAGGATTAAAGTTTTTTATACCTTTAGCTGCCACCTCCTTCTCCTTCTGAGGCCGGATGACCTCAGGGACGACTGGAGACTTGGGAGGATGGCTCTTCCGAGGCCTACTGGCCACATGCTTCCTGGGTTTACTAGGAGTTGTCACGTCACTAGCCATTTGTTTCCGAATCTTCGGATCCGGCTGTGAGGAAGGAGAGGGTTTGGCTGAGTCGCCCTGCAACAAAAACCACAAAGAGTAAGAAGCAAGCGGCAAAAAATAAATTAAGACTTAGACAAATTGAAAAGAAGTTCACCAAGGGCGTCTGCGACGCAGGCAACTGTTCAGCTGACCGCTTGCCTAAGAAGGAGCGGTAGTAGGCGACAAGTTTCCTTGATACAGAGAGCTTCTCCATTGCTTTGTCTGCACAATAAAATTTAAATGGTTAAGTAAGAAGTATGAAAAAACAAACAAGTCTTACTAAACATTTAACATTCAGTCATCTACCTCTCGACCTCTCTACACCTCTCGGCCTCTTTACATTAAGGCCACAGGCGACCAGATAGTTCCCATCGAATAGCCAGTCATATTTGGGAATGTATCCTTGGGGAACAAACTCTCTCGCTGCAGTCATTGCGTTTGCTTGGGTGACCACTTTGAAGAGACCCTTATCCAAGATCTCCTCCCTGACTTTCCTGAGAACAGGCAACAGTTCTAATCCGCTTGTTAGAAGAGGTGGGTTCCGGTTCCACCTGTTATACTTCTTGTTCTTCACTTTATCAGAGAAGGAAATAATGTAGAACTTATTTCTCCAATCCTTTCATTTGTTCACCTTCCCAATAGTCATCATGTAGCCCTTGTGGCTAGACAAAGATTACAAGTCGGACCCGCTTGTTTTTAGGGTACGACTAAGGTAATGCACGCATTTGTGCGAATGCTTTAAAGCTGGGATCCGCACCCTACATTTCACAGCCGGCTACATAGCCCAGGATGTTAAACCAAGAATTAGGTCGAGTTGTGAGACACCTAGTTGGTATCCGTCTAAGATTCGTTCCACGGCCGGATGGAGGGAAAATCTAAGGCCAGCCTAAATGGCCACCTCATAGCAACCAAAGCATTCGTCGCCTCATAGCTGGACCCCTCTGGCCAGACTACGCCTCAGCATTCGGTACGTATAAGATGTAACCATGTCCCATGACATGGTCAGCCCTGAAACTTCCCACTTTTTCAGCTATAGTTTTCAGCCTGCCTGCGGGAACGTGACAGTAATAGGCGACATACATCTCTCGGTTGCCAACATCCGGCTCAGCCCAACCTTTTCCCTTTTCCACAAAAAGGGATTCTCTCTCTGATTCCAGCCGAGAGTGCAATTCCTCCGAGGCATTAGACGGTCTGCCAGAGGTACCAGTCTCGGGTTCACTTTCAGAACAGTCGAACCTATAGTCCGCCCTAGGGATCTTTTCAACAGAGCCCGAGACTTCACTTTGCACTTCCTACCCTGATTCTTCTAATATTGAATCATTAGGGGTGCCTGGGGTGCCAGTCGGCACATCAGATAGTTCACTAACAAGCGCCCTAAAGGAGGAGCCGTCCGAGTTCACTAGCCTGGTTGTTTCTTTGATTCTGGCCATGGTGTCCTGCACAGACACATAGACAGTCGGACTTGAGGAAGTTCGCAAAGTGTGGTCCATCAAGGGGAAGTCGGCGCTCCTAGTTCTAGATTCAGCCGTCCCTGGTGACCGGCTGATCACTAATCTAGGTCGTGTCGTGTGCTTTTGGGATATCATTTTCAAAAAGGAAAAGAAACAAAGAAAAAGTACGAGGGAGAACAGGCGGTTACCTTTACATTAAAGTGACGGCGCTTGAAAGACTGTAAGAGTAGGCGGTCAAGTAGCAGGTGGCAGTCGTTCCTCTCAGAAAATGACAAGTTCTTTTCTTAAAGTCTAGAGATTTTATGACTGAAAACTTTGAGAAGGTGTGATAAATGATTAGGGCGTCGCCCTTATATAGAAGTGTAGGAATTTCGAGGGTCACCCTTGAAATTCAAAAAAGAGAGGGAAAACGGGTAAAAAAAATAAAAAATAAAAAAAAAAACCCCGTCCTCCAATCTTCAAGTTACACCTTTCACAGGTGCCACGTGGCAAGCCACGTCACCCCCATGAGGGGTAAATGATTAGGGGATTTTTACCCCGCCACGTGGACCAATCAAGACCCTCCATGTGGACCAACCAGAGTCTTCCACGTGTCACTCAGTGAAGAGTCCAACGTGGACCAATTAGGGCGCGACACGTGGCAGACAGATGTCAAACTAGGAATGCCTGCCTTCAAGGCCCAAACTCCTAAGCAGCCCAATTAGTCCTAGGGTTCTGTAACCTAGGACTTGGCACATGTTTCAGGGGTTTTTGGCGTCCCTCGGGAGAGTTACAATTCTGAGAATGCGCGTCGACCGTCTGTACCTGCAAAACCACGAAACTCCGGTTGGGTGGAATTCCGCCTCCGATGATCAAGTTAGTGTGTCTCCAGATGTAGAAAAGTTCGAAAAGTAAATGGGCTTTTCTCTCTAATTCAGAGAGATTCCGCAATTAATATTGCTCGGTTTTTGTGTTTGTATATTTCTAAATGTATAATAAGTGAAGACTTTCCTCTATTTATAGCAGATGAAGATCTGCTCCCCCATTAAGGTTACAATGCCACGTGTCAGCATCCGATTGGATCCCATTGGGCCTTTGAAGGGCTGCCACGTGTTAGCGTGGTATTGGGCCACGTGGCATAGGGGGGGGGGGAATCTTACCCCAAACATTCGCCCCTCACAGGTGTGACATGGCTTGCCACGTGGCGCCTGTGATACGTGTCAGATTTCGGGAGGGTGAAAGTTCGTCTCCTTCCCTCCATTTTTTTTTGTTTGTTGAATTCGAATTTCAAATTTGAATTGGAGTGCAAGGTGACGGTTTGCCTTCTTCCCCCCTCCTATAAGTGGGAGGCTTCCTCCTCTCATTCCATACTTTACGAATTTTACAAAACTTTCCTTTGAGAGAAAAAAAAAGCTCTAACACCGATTGCTCTTGCGTTCAACCAACTACTTTGATTTAGACTCATCTGGATACCGGTTGAGTACTTCTTTAATCCTCTCCATGGTACCGTCTGACTTAGTCAATTTCCTTTTCTTTATTTCGATAGAACCACAACCGGTATTACACTGTCTGAGTCACTTATAAGCAATTTCTTCCATTATTTGCATTCAATAGACCCACAGCCGGTAATGTACCGTCTGGGGCGTCTTTAAACAATTGTCTTCAAAAACTGCATTCAACGGACCCACAACCGGAAATATTCCGTCTGGGGCATCTTCAAACAATTGTCTTCAAAAACTGCATTCAATAGACCCACAGCCGGAAATATTCCGTCTGGTGTATCTTCAAACAATTCTCTTCAAAAACTGCTTTCAACAGACCCACAGCCGGAAATATTCCGTCTGGGTTATCTTCAGACAATTGTCTTCAAAGACTGCATTCAACAGACCCACAGCCGGAAATATTCCGTCTGGGGTATCTTCAGACAATTGTCTTCAAAGATTGCATTCAACAGACCAACAGCCGGAAATATTCCGTCTGGGGTATCTTCAAACAATTGTCTTCAAAATTTCATTCAACAGACCCACAACCGAAAATATACCGTTTGGGGCATCTTTGAGCAATTTTCAAAAAAGTCACTCTATGGATACCGCCTGGGGTATCTTTGAGCCATCTTCATAAACTGCTTTCTATAGATACCGCCTGGGGTATCTTTGAGCAATTTTCATTCAAAATGCATGACCATCTGCTTTCTTTATAACTTTCTAAACAACCGACCCTTCCGTTTGTGGTATCTTTGAGTGATTTTCTTTGCAAACGTCTAACTGTTTTGTTTTGTATTTCAGCTTTCAAAACATACACAACCGGAGTCTTCTGCCTGTGGCATCTGCAAGCCACATTTTGAGATAACAGTCTTCTACGAACTTCTTCACAACTTCAAGGTACCATCTCTGCCCTTCCCAACTTTTTGAGTTTTTCCCGGTTGTATGGGTTAGAGAATAATGGACTCTCCCAACACACACATGGCACAGCTTAGGGCAGATGTCAACCGTTCACCGGATACGGCTGAGTCTAGGATTGGGGATGCCGTCTGGGGGTGTTTGGACCACCCTTATTCTTCTACGAATCCGACCATCTTTGTTCATTTGCAAGACATAATGGCTCGGACAAGGAAAACGATTGTTGACCCCGAGTACCAATCAGATGATTCAGGCGGAACTCTGGTTGAGGATGCTCCTTTTGACCAACCAGGCGTACCTAACACGCCTGGAGATAAGATACTAGAAGAGCCCGGGAGCTCAGGCGGTGAGGAAACCGTCAAGCAATCCGACTCAAGTGAGTCTACAATGACGCCGGATGCCCCTCAAGATGATGAGGAGGCATATAACTGGCCACCAGCAAATAATCCAACAGAGGCGCACCTGAGCGCCCGGGATGTTGTGACCTTAAATGCAACCCTCCCGGCTTTTTTAGAGAACCGCCCTGTAGGGCCGCATGGGAGGTCGGTGTCAATCTTCGTCCGGGATAACGATCAGGAACACGCCCGATAATTATTTCGGCTGCTATGAGGTGGCATTCAAAGCCGGCCTCCGGTTTCCCCTCCACAAAACAATCAAAGCCATTCTAAGGGGTTACGACCTTAGCGTCTGGTAGCTCACACCTAACACTTGGGTGAACACCCTTGGGTACATAGCCGCCTGCAAGATGCAGGACGTGACGCCCAGCTAGGAGGCGTTTGCGTACATGCACTTTCTGAGCCGCGTCCTAGGCGGCTAGAATGCGTGGTACACATTGACCACGCATTCGGAGTACATGATGGCTTTGGAGAAGCCCTCCAAATGGACTAGCTGGAAGAGCAAGTTTTATTTTGTCTCTTCCCCATCTACGGCTGCAAATCATTGGCTGCGCCGGTACAATAAGAACCCGACTCTATTGGGTAAGAAATGCGCCCTTCCTAAGATACTGGCTGGGTCTTGGGTTTCAATTATGGAGCCGGGGCTTTTTAATAAGACTACGATGCCACTGGATGATGGGAAACAAATTATTGTCCCCAAATTCTAGGTCCCTCATCCGAACTAGTTCAAAGACAAGGCGTTTCTTTCCGCCTGCGGTCTTAGCACCTTTTGGAGCAAACGTAGGTTTACTGCTTAACCGGCATATAATGCCTCTTGTATGGTGTTTGAATGATCTTACATTCTTTCTTTCTTTACTATTTTGCAGAGAAAGGACTTGAGATGACTCCTCCGGAAAAAACGTCGGCTAAGTCAGCCGCCAAGATACGGAAGGAGCAACTTGAGAAGAAAAAGGCCCAACTTGCGGCCAGAGGCGATGGGGTAAGCGCCAGCTGATCTTTTTACCGTTTGTATGTCTTGCAAACAATCTTGATTCTAACTTGTTACTTTGCTATCTTTTGCAGACGAGGAGCCAGAACGTTCATCGTTCTTTGAGGCAGATGGTGAAGAGACCGGGGGAGGAACTCCCCCAACCTGCTTCACAGAGGAGGAGGGTCCCAAGTGGCCCCGCGCCAACCTCAGGCGGTAGAACACTGACTCTTGATAGGCCCACAACCGCAAGCAAAAGTCTGCAAAGCCTGGGTTTGAGCTCGAGGCCGGCTGAGGCCGGATCTTAGGAGCCTGAGGCTCTCTCTGGCCGGGTGCTTGCTGTCGCATCCGGCTCAAATGTGTCTGGGGGTGGGCTCACCCCTCAGCCTGAAAACCAAGGTACAGATTTCACTTTTGACCCCCTGGCCGCTTGGGCTAGTTCGAGTCAAGTCCTTAGCTTCTCAGTCAGAGGATTCTTCCGGAAGCCGGCTGAATATAGGAGCCGCTTATGCCCAACACTTAACAAATATATCTCCTGATGTAGATGTTGTTTCTCATTGACCGGATATGCAAAATTACGCCAAGAGAATGCTGAGGACCCTCACCCGATCCGAGAGGGAGGCGGTACCGGGTGTCCACCTGGTCAACATTGACCGCATCAACTCACTACTGACTGAGGTAATATACCGGTTGGGGTACTTTTGGGCAATTTTTCCTATTGCCGGTTGAGGGTTGATGGTTTGAAAACCCCCTTGCGGAAGAAGCAAGAGGAGGTAAGGGATGCCCAGAGAAGGGCAGCCGAATTAATTGATGTTTGTCAATATAACTCCCTAATGCTTGAAATCCAAACTAAATCCCGGGAGATGAAACAAGAGGAACTCATCCGTGAGCTTACGGCTGCTGCTGATACAGCCAACAAGAAGGCTACCGACTGCGAATTCCAAGTTAACCAACTCAAGGCTGATGTCAAGGCCTTGGGGGAGGCTGACAAAGAGATTGTCGACCTGAATATTGAGGTCATCGGGCTAAAGGACGGGCTGGTTAAGACCAAGAAGGAGCATCTAGACCAGCTGTCGGCTGAATAGAACCGACTGGTCACCGAGAATGAGCGTGACTGTGAAGCACGCATGAAGATGGCATGGTCCATGATCCACTCGGACACCGACTATGCTTTCTTCGAATTGAGGTACAAATACGCAACAGAGGTATTTGACGCTCAAGTTCTCGGGAATCAGCAGCCGGCGCCCTTCGAGGAGTGGGCCGGCATGGAGGAAGAGCAGGCAAAGGAGAATGCGCCGGGTGAGGCTGGAGAAGCCCTAACCCAGGAAACCCAAGGAGCCCCTCTTGCCGGCCAGGACCAGCCGTCTGAGCAGCAACAATAACAACAGCAGTAGCAGCATTAGCTTTATTATTATTTTGCTAACCCTGCTTTCATCCGGCCTGCGTGTCGTGTACTTTTTGTATCACTTCCTCCGGACAAGGGTCCGGTTAACATTTTGAATTTGAAATATATATATATACATATATATATATATATATATATATATATATATTTATATATATGCCGACTATGTCGGTTTTCTTTGCCAGTGTTTCAATTTGTTTCAATTTTTGCCTTGAATGAAATTTTTTTTGTAATTTGAATTGATATATGCCGGATGCATTGCCCTGTCTTCCCCTGGATGGTTGTTTGCTTAATAGTTACCAACTTGAAGCAAGCAGCCGTCCATAAGCATCTAGATGAATATATAGGCGGTCCTTGACCGTTTTAAAACAGAATTGAACCCAAGTCGAATCTGCCGGCAGTGCTGGCTAAATCAAACTTAGAATACGCGCTTAACCGGCTGAGGATTACCCCTTGGGTATCCGACAATGCCGTTGGTTGGCTTGCAGGCGGCCTGTGGCCGGACGTATGCATTTTGAACAATTGCGGATTAATTGACGAGGTTTTGACCTTGATAATGGAAATGGTAGCCGGCTGCATTGATTTTTGGCAAAAGTCGACTGAAGACCAAAATTTAATTCACCGCCTATATTGCATTGGGGCAATAACCGGGTGTCCCTTGATTTTAACAAGGTTTTGACCTTTTTTATGGAAGCTGGAGCCGACCGTAATGCTTTTTGGCAAAAGCCGGCTGCAGATCAAGATTTAATTCACTGTCTGTATTACCTTGGGGCAATAACCGGGTGTATCTTGATTTCATTAGGTCATTCAAATGGCCATGGGTTATCTCTAACCTAACCGGTTAAAGTCGTTTGAGTCTATGACCTATAGAACAATGTACCACCAGGAAGGGAGATGTTCTCTTCAACAAATTCTCCCAAATGAGTGTCGCCGGATGCCTGCTCATGGTTAGAGCAGGCGGTTTAAAACAAGTTGGCCTTTGGCCTTTTGAATAACTAAGTTAAGTACTTAGCCTTCTACTCATTTGAAGATGCAGGCGGATGTGCATTGCACAGGTGGGACTTTGAAGATGCTCGGTTGTGCATTACACATGGGACTTAGAAGTTTCCCGGTGGTGCATTGCACACGGGACTTTATACAAAAAAAATTGAAATAAAGTACTCTTTCATTAATATACTCTATTTACAAAATATTTACAAATCCTTAGAAGTAGTACTTTTTCAAGATGTCTACATTCCAGGTTCTGGCTAGCTGCCTGCGGTCTGGTGTTTCCAGGCGGTAGGTGCCGCCTCTAACTTTTTCAAAAATCCGGTAGGGGCCCTCCCAATTAGGGGTTAGCTTCCCTTGCTAATTTGCCCTACCGGTTGCCTCCATTTTCCGTAGCACAAAGTTCCCCACTTTGAGGGGCCGTTTGTGTACTCTTTTGTTATAGGCCCTCGTCATTCTCAGACGGTATGTCTCATGACGCAAGGTGGCGTTGCCCCTGCGCTCCGGGAGTGAATCCAATGCTAGACGCATGGCCTCCCAATTAGCATCCTCATCATAGAGCATGACTCGGAGTGTTGGTTTATAAAGTTCAATTGGCAGGACGGCTTCAGTGTCGTATGTCATGAGAAACGGGGTTTCAACGGTTGCCCCTTTTTCAGTTGTTCTGATGGCCCAAAGGACGTGAGGTAACTCATCCGCCCAAAGACCGCCAGCTCTTTCAATCTTCTTTTTTATGCCGTCTGAGATGAGCTTGTTGAAGGCTTCAACTTGACCGTTTTCTTGTGGGCGGCTAACGGATGCAAAGCAATGCGAGATCCCCTGATCTCCCAACCAACTCTTGTGGGTTGGCATTTCAAACTGAGGACCGTTGTCAAAGACCATAGACATAGAAACCCCAAACCGGGTGATGATGTTTCTCCAAATGAAGGAGGTGACATCCTTTGTCATAATGCCCTTGACTACCTCTGCCTCAACCCACTTGGTGAAGTAATCTACAGCTACTAGAATGTACCTCCGCCCGCCTGTGGCAGGTGTATATGGACCTAAGATGTCCATGACCCATTTTGCAAATGGAACCGGGTTGTAGATAGCCGTCAAGTCTGTTGCCGGACGGTGTATGAACCGCCAAATCTTTGGCACTTGTCACACTTTTTCACCAATTCCATGGCGTCTGCCTTAAGAGTAGGCCAAAAATAACCTTGCCTCCTGGCCCTTTTTGCTAGAGTTCTGCCGCTTATATGTGATGCACAAAAGCCCGAGTGTAGATCCTCTAGAACCTCTTTGCCCCTTTCAGGGGTAACACACTTCAGCAACGACTGGAGGTAACCCTTTTTGGAAGAGCTCCCCCTTGTAGATTTCGAAGCTTAAAGCTCGCTTTTTCAATGCTGCCGCTTCTGAAGAGGCATCCAACAAGGTGTCGTCTACCAAATAATCCCGGATGGGGTCCATCCAGGTAGAGCTCCGGTCAAGAAATCCAATGGGATCATGCTCAATACTTCGTTTTTCCATGACTTCCCAAAAGACTAACCTAGGCGTATCACAAGTGGCGGATGATGTTAGTTTAGACAATGCATCCGCCTGATTGTTTTCTGATCGGGGCACCTGACTTAGATGAAATTCGTCAAGTGTCCCGACCTCTCCTTTGACTGCCTGCAGATACTTGGTCATCGCCGGATGGGTGGCCTCATAGTCACCATTGAATTGGCTAACAATCAATTGAGAAACTGAGCAGGCGTCAAATTTCCTTGCCCCTGTCGCGTTACACATGCGTATACCAGCTAGCAGGGCCTCATACTTCGCCTCATTATTGGAGGCTTGGAACTTGAACCGTAGTGCGTATTCATATTTGTCCCCTTCCGGAGATATGCAAATTACGCTTGCACCACAGCCATTCATAGTAGAGCTCCCGTCTACATATAACTTCCAAACCTGATCAACATTTTCCGGCTGTGCCGGTCTTGTCATTTCAACAAAATGAAGTCGGAAAATGCCTGACCCTTAACTGCCTTTCTAGGCTCGAAAGAAATTTCCAAACTTTGCAATTCAATAGCCCACTTTAGCATTCTGACGGATGACTCTAGGGTTGCCATTGGCCGCTTAAGGGGGTGGTCTGTGTAGACCACCACCGGGTGTGCCAAGAAGTATGGATTTAGCATCTTGACTTCCATGAAAAGAGCGAGGCCGAATATTTCAACCAAGGGGTACCACAGCTCAGCATTCCGGAGAACGTGGCTAATGAAATATACCGGGAGCTAGATGCCATCTCTCTCAACTAGGAGAACGGCACTGAGGGCATGATTTGAGACGGCCAAATACATGTAGGGAACCTCCCCTGCCAGAGGGCTGACCAGCCGTGGCAAAGAGTAGAGGTGCTCCTTCAAATTCTGGAATGCCACCTCAGCATTCTCCCCCCATTCAAATCTAGTCTTCTTCTTGATTACCTAGAAGAAGTAGAGGCACTTGTCACCTGACCAGCTAAGGAATTGATAAGTGGCATTTTTGCCACTATTTAGGCCTCAATTTGAAAAAAAAAAATAATGGCATGCTTATCTTTTCCTCAATTTGATGATGAACCCTTCTATGCTTACTTTGACAGACTTGATGGTTTCTTAAGCTTCCATGGTTGTTCTCTTTGTGATGCCTGTGGTATAGCTTATTGGGGCATGAATGAGTATACTAGGGGAATGGTTGAGAACATGTATGATGGTGCATTCCATATTTTGCATATGCATGATGCTTGGAATTTCTTCACATGGATTGCTAGAGATTCTTATGATAGAGAATGTCATGTTTCTAGTTTTGATTCTCAATGTCAAGATTCTTTTAATTTTTTGCATGAATTCTCTTGATGATTTTAATATGCCTTGTGATGATCCCAATATGCATGTTAACCCCTTTCCCTCTTATGCTCATTATGATGAGGTGCGTTCTAATGTTGATGATATGCATGTCAATGATGATTGTGAACCTCAACCCAATAACATTGATGCCCAAATTCTTTCCCAAATACAATATCTCACCCAACTAGTCCAAGAGCTTCAAGAGGAACAAAATTTGAGAGAAGTGAGACTTGCCCAAGTGATGAGTGCTAGGGTTGTTGGAAATGAATGCGAGGCACCTCACTTGGAGTGTGAGAGTGTTTTTGAGGATAATATGGGCCAAGGGTGTAAAGGTGAGGGGATATTTTCTTGTGATGAGAGGATTTTTGAGGATATCAATCCTTTTCATTCCCCTTTTGAGCTTGAGCGCCTTCCTTCCGCTTATTCACCCTTTTTGAGAGCTACCCTTGGTGAGGATGTGAGTGAGCCATTTTCAATATTGGATGAGGGATTTCATGAGGAGGAAGATGATGAATTTGAGCAACCAATAGAGATTGAGAGTCCCTTGGATGATGGTGGAGGAGTTGAGAATGAAGAAGTTGTTGATTTTGTGGATTCCAACCCCCTTCCCCATCTTGATGAGTCTACCTTGCATATTTGTAACCCTCCGATCCATGAGTACTTGGACTCATTTGAGGTTATGACTAGTGTGTTCATTGAAGAAGTAACGAAAACTTATAGCTTTTTGAGTGAGTTTATTGATAATGCTTCATGGGAGAGAAATGAGTTTGAAATGAATTTGCATCCTTTCATGCATGGTTTGGAGACTCTAGGCTTTGAAGATGTCGACGGAGTTATTGTTCATTTTTGTGATAGAGAGGAAGATGTGGTTTCTCTTGGAGGTTGGATGTTTGAGGGAGATGGAGATCATGAGTGTTCTTCTTTTGAGGACTCTATGATGGATTTATATGCTCTTATTGCTCCTATTCCCTTTTCTCATGTCCCTTTTTCAAGAAGATTTAACCATATCCCTTACTATCCTATGTCCCTCCCTTCTTTTGTCAAAGAGCCTATTGGGGACCCTCCTTCTATTGGTGATACTCAAGCCCCTCTCTCATCAATTATTGAGGACAAGGGTGATTTTGCCACTCAAGAAGATTTTGAGGAGGTTTTGCCTCTTTATTCTTTTTCTTCTTCTTCTTCTTATTTTCTTGATTTTTCTTTTTATTCTTTTAATTTCTCTTTTCCCCCTCCCCTCAAGCATAGAGTCTCTTGTTACTTTGTGCTTACTTGTCATATGAGCATCGCTTATGCTCAATTTCTTGAAATGTTTTCCGATGCGTATGACAAGCTCTTGCGTTCTTTGTCGGGTTATTTATTAATAAGGTCAATCTTGGACCTTAAACAAGACTTTCTCGGAAAGTAACCCGTGTTTTTTTTTTATTGCTTTTACTTATCTTTATTTCTTTTAATTTTCTTTTTCCTCTTGTTTCTCCTTGTATATAGGTACTTGATTTCTATATCCTTGCGCATGGACCTTGGATCGAGAACCATAAGAATAAATAAACCAAGGAATGATTGCAAATGAAAGTTGAAGCATCATAGAAGAGAAATTTAATGGAAATGAGGAAAATGAGTTATTTTGCGGGTTTCTACACCCACCTAACACTTGGTTCACTCTTTCCTATTACTCTCTTTTATTCCTTTACCCTTTTATTTGTTTGTGGTTTGAAAGATACGCGTTTGTGGTTTTGTTGTTTTTATTATTCCCATTCTTGGTCTATAGATTGTTTGATTTATTCTCCACGCATACCAAAGTTTATTTATTCTTGACATTGGTTATTCTATATTTGGATGGCCATGAGTGCCTTGTTAAATTGACTTTTGGTATACATGGCTATGTTGATCATGCTTTCTTCTTGCGCAATTGTATATACATTCTTAAGTTTTTCTCGTTTTGTGAATATTTGTTTGTATAAAGTCTTTTCTTAGGGAAACAAGGCAAGTTTGCATATGTACTTTGATTCGTTCTTGTTTTGGACTTAACGTTTGAACTTGTGTCCTTGAATGTATTCCTTCCTAATTGGTAATGGTATGCACGGTTTGAGAGTGTTTTGGGTTGAATTAAACATATTTTATTGCTAAGATAGTGGTTTTAAGAACTTTGGTATACTTGTAGCCTTAATCCATGGGTTGTGGTAAGAATGGTGTTGCTCTCCTTAGTGGATATGACCCCCTTTGGTTGGTAATGGCAATACAAATCCCGTGTGAGGTTTACTTGTTCTAGCCTTCATCAATTTTATTGAGTGGCATATTTGGATCCTTGGCTATGTATTTCTCAATCCGGAGTTTGATTTCTATCTACCCAAGACCGTGACCGAACCTTTAGGGAAAGACATAGGCATTTTTCATTTTCTTTTTCTCCTTTTGTTTTGTTACAAATTTGGTTTTTATTTACATTTGCCCCTCTTGCTAACCCTTTGAGCCTATTTACCTTTCTTGACTATGAACCTCTTTACAAACCCAATGACCTTTCGTTTACATAACACAATTTAGTTTATGTGAAGCATGTGAGGCGTGAGAGTTTGTTTTGTGTCGATTTTGAATGCAAATGAGAAAGTAATAAGTTATTTGGTCAAGCAAATGAGTAAAATTTTTCTCTTTTATGTGAAATAAAAGAAAATGCATTTAAAAAGCCGTTCTAAAAAAATAAATAAAAAGAGAAAAAAGAAGAAATAGAGTAAAAGAGAGAAGTTTACTTCATCTCCTTCGTGTTTGAGCATTGAGGACAATGCTCCATTCAAGTGTGGGGGAGTCGTTGTTCTTAGTCTTGTTAATGTGTGTTTGTTGAATAAGTGTGGGGGAATTGGTATGTTTGTTTGATGTTTGGTGCCTTCATGAGTTTTTTTTTTTGAGGTTTGATCACCCTTTTGCTTCACTTAGTAATTACCACCAAAATTTTCAAAATTTTCCCTACCTTGTACCCCGAGCCTATCATTACAACTAATAAAAGAGCTATAGACCTTAGAGGGTTGAGTCTTTATCGGTGGAGGGAGATAGATTTCAAGATTATAGAGCGGGAGTGCATAGCCAAGATGTCGGGGTAACCTTCTCATTGTCTTTCATTTCTTTATCTTTTTCCGGTTCCTTCGAGGAATCATGAGAAGCCTGCCTAAGGGTTCACTTGAAGCTAGTGGAGAGAACGCGGCTAGCTAGTTTGGGAAAAGGTGAAACGTACACTCATTAGTTCTCTATGCTTAGCTTAGTCTATGCTTCTTTCAACCCTAACATCTTGGAACGTGCATACCCTTATTTGTTTAGAAAGTGATGCATTCATTGGTGCTTGTTTCTTCTAAAATCTACCAAGAACGTTTCACTTGTGTGTTTGTTTTGCTTCTTTATGCATTGCCTTGTTTGTGGTGTTTCGAATGTAGAGTTATGGGTTAAACTCTTTGGAAACCCTTACGAGAGCATACTCGTCCTCATAGGCGACTTTGGGGTTTAAATGGCTTGTTGTTTACGCTCAAAACAACCGTGATTCCTACGAAAGTGAGTTAGTGTATATTCTTGTACTTCTCCTTTCTTTTTAGTCTTAGTTGTCTGCTCTTATTTCTAACTTGTGTGCGGATCTTGCTTGAGGAGAAGCAAGAGGCAAGTGTGGGGGAATTTGATAAGTGGCATTTATGCCACTATTTAGGCCTCAATTCCATGTCATTTCCCTACGCTTGTCGCTTGTTTAAGCCTATTTCGCTCGGTTTTCCCCGTTTTTCCGATCATTACGCTAATCCCTTCGTATGCCCCTCTTATTTTCTTATTTGTGCTATTTTAGTGTTATTCCTTGTGTTTTATAGGCCAAAGAGGTGGACATCGGGAAAATAGGAAACCTCGAAAAGTTCAGGAGCCCATTCGGGAGGCCCGACACGATCCTCGAGAAAGAGTGCACAAGCAATTCAATGACAAAGGCTATAGCTTGCTGTAGATAGGAGTGAGAGAGCTTGTAGAGGGTGCGCAAATGGTGTATGAAGTGTTAAAGATTCTGTAGATAGCTCGCGCGGGCGCGCAGTTGGCGCGCAATTGGAAACTAGACTTGAAGAGCTATCCAAAGGTAGGTCGCACGCCTCCAGAATCCTCCTAGAACAGAAGTTATGGCCGTTTGAAAATGAATGTTGCTGCCAGGCCAATCCCAGTGCGCGGGCAGCTACGGGTCTTTTAAACGCTTCTTCCTCTCCTCTTTTTGGCCAAGTTTTGATTGGGGGTTTCTTTGGGGTTTTCTCTCTCCTCTTTGAGGGGTTAAACCCTAACATCTCTCCATCAATCTTCACATAAATTAGGCTTAGATTTAGTTTTAGTCTTTGTTTTTATACTTTGTAATGTAGATTAAGAGTAATTTAGGGTAGTTTAGAGAGAGAAAGTGAAGAGCTTTAATGGAGGATTGAAGAAGATGAAGATGCAAAGTGACATTGTTTTGGATTACTCTTCATAAATCTAATGAGCATTCTAAACTCTATCTCATTTATTGCTTTCTTTAATTCTTGCTTTGTTTAGTTATTGCTTGATTAGTATACTAGTTTTGATAATTTGTTCTTCTTGTTGGGTTTTATTCTTAGTCTCTCTTGTTCCTCTTTGTTGGTTAATGTTTGTTGTTCTTGTTAGTTTAGTTTGTGTTAATGTCTTTGATTTTGCTAGTTTAGTTATGTTAGAGTAATTTTCTTAGCTAGGGTTAGGATTTAATTCGGGATTAATGAGCAAGATGAACACTTTATTGATGAGCTAATTGGAATTGTTGATGTATTGAACTAAAAATGAAGGTCTTAATGCTTGGTGTCTTTCTAGCCAATTGATGTCATGATTTAATTGCTATTGTGTTAGTTGTGTGGGAGTGAGCTAGCTTGATAGAAGTATTTCATTGTTTAGTTGACCACGACCTCACAGGCGAGATTGAGAGTTTAATGGCCTAGTGTGTGCGGGAGTGACCTAGGTTGTTAGGCAATTCTCCATATTATCGACTTGACAAATTAGATTAATGATGATTGTTTGCTTGCGTTTGATTAGTGCTTGTATATTGGTTTGTATGTATATTTCTTGGTGATTAGGTTGCGCTCATTGAGGTGTGTTTAATGCTTGATTTTGTTTTGGCCGGTTGAATGCATGATCTAATTGCTATCCTATTTAGTTGCTTGGGAAAGAGCTATTTAGGTAGAAGTGAACCCCTTGAGTTGATCACGAGCCTCGACCGGGATTGGGTGCTTGATTGTGTAGCGTGCTCGGGAAAGACCTAGATGATTAAGATTTTCCCCTTGCAAGTTATTGAAAATGTCCATGTTCATTGCTATGCTTGTGCTTGTCACATTGATTGCCTTGATTCCCCTTCCCTATTGATTTTACCTCTTAGTTTCTCTTTCCTTAGTTAGTTAGTTTTCCTCTTTATTTTAATCTACTCCCCATATCTTCTTGACCTAGCTTAGTTGGTGGTAGTGTGATGATAATTTAGCCGTCTCTGCGGATTGACCCTTTACTTACCATTAGACTTGTCTAGTGTAGGTTTAGGTATATAAATATTGTTTGGTAGAGGGTAGTTACTCCAACGACCTAGCTATTCGCCTCTTATCAAGAATCTCCCCAACGCCGCCAGACAACCGGTGAGTTTTTGGACTTCTTCGACAGTGCCGGGTGACTTCATGTCAATTACCGCCTGCACTTTGTCCGGATAGGCCTCTATCCCCCTTTGATCAATCAAGAATTCGATAAACTTCCCAGACTCAACACCAAAGAAGCATTTTTTGGGATTAAGCATGACCTTATGCTGCCTAAGGGTGGTGAAGGTTTCTCGGAGGTCAGCAAGGTGATCCGTCTAAAGCTTGGATTTGACTATCATGTCATCAATGTACGCCTCTACATTCCTCCCAATTTGATTAATGAAGACCGTGTTAATCATTCGTTGGAAGGTAGCAAACGCATTCTTTAACTCAAACGGCATCACCGTATAACAGAACAACACTTGATTAGTGAAGAATGTCGTCTTCTTTTGGTCTTTTTTCCACAAGGGTATCTGATGGAAGCCTGAGTAAGCATCCATGAAGCTCATCAAAGCATGACCGGTTGTAGAGTCGACTAGACTGTCGATCTTTAGAAGTGGATAGCTATCCTTTAGACATGCCTTGTTTAGATCTATGTAATCAACACACATCTGCTAGGTCCCATTTGGCTTTTTGACAAGGACGACATTGGCTACCTAATCTGGGTAGTAGCATTGCCAAATGAACCTGGCATCCAGTATCTGCTTGACCTCGGCGGCTGCCACCTGAGATCTCTCCTTGTCGTGGTTCCTTTTCTTTTGCTTAACTGGCTTCTTTTTTGGACCCACGACAAGTTTGTGGACAGCAAGATACGGGCTAACGCCTGGCATCTCTTCCACTTCAAAGGCAAAGATGTCTTTGAATTCTTTTAGGAAGTGGTGCAAGTCTGCACCCGACTTTGCAAAAGCAACCGTCCCCACTTTTACGGTCCTTTCTGGACGGTTGTCACCTAGAATAATATCAATAGTATCACCAGCCGATTGGGGACGGAGATTCTCTGATCGCTCCCCGATCAGTGATTGCTATTGCTTCTCTTTTTTGGCGGCCACCAGATGGTTTGCCTTTCTCTTTTTTCCAGCTGCTTTGGGAGTAGGCGCGGCTTCCTTGTCATCAAGGTCCATGGGCTCCTCGTTATGGCCGGCTACAATAGCAGTCAGCTTGACGTTTGAGAGGTAGCACTCCCTAGCCGTCTTCTGGTCCCCGCTCAGAGAACCCACTGACCTATCATCCCTCTCAAACTTAATCAGCATGAGGGATGGAATGATGACTGACTTGGACTCGTTGAGGGAAGGACGGCCCAAAATGAGATTGTAGGCGGTCAATTCCTCGACCACCAAAAACTTGACGACCATATGCCGTCCTTCCCCCTTCTCTCCTAGCTGGATGGGTAAGTCAATCCTCCCCACCGGATGCACTACTCCTCCCCCAAAGCCTACTAGATGTGAGAAGCCTTATGCATACTGCTAGGCTTGTACTTGAGCTTTGCCAAGCACTGATAGCTGATCAGGTCAGACGAGCTCCCGATATTGATGAGGATCCGGCCCACTCGTTGGTTGGCAACCTTGCATTCAATGAAAATAGGGTTATCATGGGGCCGCCTAACCATACCCCGATCCTTCTCAGAGATGAAGACCTCAGGGAAGGTGTCTTTCAACGCCTGACCCTCATCTTCTGGGTTGCATTGTTTCCGGATGTTATCCTTGGTACCCCGGATGGTAGGACCACCGCTCGCGAAGCCGCCTGCTATGGTGAAGATGTGCTCTTCATCAGTGTCAGAGCTCACAGCCGGCTTCTTTGACAGTTGTCCGTTATTGGTTTTGGGGTTACCCTTGGACTTCACCAGGTAGGATGTCAAAGCCCCCTCATCAGCGTGACGGTCCAATAGCCGCCTGAGGCTATAGCAATCATTAGTGTCGTGGTCGACATCCTCATGGAAGTGATAGTATTTTCTCCTGTCACGGTTCTTAATAGAACTCTTCATTGCAGCCGGCTTTTCAAGAGTTAACCGGTCTTTGATCTCCATGAAGATGGAGGAGCAGTCCTTGTTGAACTCGTACTTGGGGACGTACGGCTCTAACTTTCTCTGTTTCTTCTGGGACGGCTGACCAGAGTGATTCGCCGCCCATAATTCTTTTCTTTTCTTGCCCTCTTCTTTTTTGGCCAGATGGGCAGGCCGGCTCTTTCTCTTGTCGGACCGCCTAGGCTCCGACGAGTGCTTGATGGCACAGAGCTCCGTCGCCTGTATGTAGGCTTCGGCTTCCATCAGCGCCTCTTGGAGGGTGGCAACCCTCTTATAGACCAGGTCGAACTTGAAAGTCGACCCAACCTTCAAACCCTTGAAGAAGTCTGTTTATGCAACTTCGTCAGACAGCCCCTGAATCTGAATTCTCATCAGATTGAACCTCCTGACATAGGACCGTAGTCCCTCCTTGTCTCCCTGCTGAATAGCCCCTAGGTCGAGACTCGTCTTTTTGGCAGGGATGTTCATGGAGAAGTTGGATGCGAACAGGTATGCAAGCGTCTTAAAGTTGTTGATGCACCCGGCTGGCAGGTTGCCAAACCATCGTTGGGCTATGCCCTTCAATGTGGCCGGGAAGCATCTACACCTGGCGGCGTCTTCCAACCCCTGTAGGTACATGAGGTTAGTGT
This sequence comes from Chenopodium quinoa, assembly GCF_001683475.1. NCBI lineage: Eukaryota > Viridiplantae > Streptophyta > Magnoliopsida > Caryophyllales > Amaranthaceae > Chenopodium > Chenopodium quinoa. The sequence goes on along the minus strand of NW_018745675.1, from coordinate 2,228,323 downwards.
AAGCCATTAGGTGGTCTTCCGGGTTGGTGGTACCGTCGTAGGTACCGACCAACACATTCTTAACCTTGGCCGGCTGAGCCGCCTCGGTTATTTCCCAGGAGAAAGCCGAAGGCTGTTCCCCAAGGTTGAGCAGCCAGAGCTGCCAGTCCATAGGTTGGACCTGCTGTGCCGCCGGACTCCCGAAGAGAGCTGGCTGCATGTATGGTGATCCATACGGCATGTATGGTTGTTGGGGCACATACAGAACCGGTTGGATGATGTGAGGGTCAGTACATGCGGACATGCCGCGTGACTAACTCCCTTGATGTGTCTCCGAATGCTTCATTAAAGTATTACGGAAACTGTCTGGGTAAGTCGACGTTGAGGTCGACTCAGACATGTGTTGACTTCTCTTCTCCTGGATGAACATCCGGGCGTTAGAGTAAGTATTTTTTTACCCATCCGACTAAACTTGCCGGATGACCTTCCTTTGCCCTGATTCGGGGAAACGAAGTTTGGAGAGGTCGACCAGGGGCCCATCCGCCCCCTTTGGTTTAAGGTGAGGGGTAGGCACCCGGTCTTTGAGTTGCTTCTTTCCGGAGGGAGAAGGCTTCTTTGCCAACTAACCCTTGTTTGAGCCAGTTGACTTTTTGATGATGTCCTTGATTTCCCTCTTGAAACTGGTCATGAATTTCATGAGCTCGTCTCTAGTGACGGGGGCTGTGCCCTCCGCCGCCTAGGGTAGCCAAGCAGGCATGTCGGCTGGGTTGTTGGGACCAGCTTTGTCTTTGCCTCGTTCCCTTGTTTCTTTGGAACGGGTGCGCCTTGATCGAAGTGACCCGTCTGGGGCCACATAGGTGTCGACCTCATAGTCGTCGATCTCATAGTCGTCACCACTATCCTGGTCCGTATGGACCTCAGGCTCGACCGAAGGCCGTCTGTCCTTACCAGGCGGTACAATGTCAGATGCCATCTCAAAAGTACTCTCCCCACAAACGGCGCCAAATGTTTCGGGGGTTTTTTTAGTCCCTCAGGAGAGTTACAATTCTAGGAATGCACTTCGACCGTCTGTACTTGCAAAACCACGAAACTCCAGTTGGGTGGAGCTTCGCCTCCGACGATCAAGTTAGTATGTCTCCGGATGTAGAAAAGTGCGGAAAGTAAATGGGCTTTTCTCTCTGATTCAGAGATTTCGCAGTTAATATTGCTTGGTTTTTGTGTTGGTATATTTCTGAATGTATAATAAGTGAGGAGTTTCCTCTATTTATAGCAGATGAAGAAATGCTCCCCCAGTAGGGTTACTATGCCACGTGTCAGCATTTGATTGGATCCCATTGGGCCTTTGAAGGGCTGCCACGTGTCAGCGCGATATTGGGCCACGTTGCATAGGGGGCTTTTTTTTAACCCCAAACAGCACGTACTTCGTGACCCTATAAAAGGGAGATGTTCCCACCTCGGGAACGACATTCATTCATTCACAAATATTCAGAGAGCATTAATTGCATAATTGAATACACTTGAGAGTTCACATTCAGATATTGAGGTTGTTCTCTATAGCCGGATGATCACTTCTCTTCCAAGAGGAACCTGATCCCATTTACATTCCGCATTTTATACATCTGAGCACGTTCTAACCTGATCGTCGGAGGCAGAGCTCCCACCCACCGGAGTCTCCGTTGTTTTGTAGGTATTGGTGCCCGAAATCCAGTCTTGGAATTGTAATTTACTCCGAAACAGATTCTATTTTCTTCAAATGACCCCTAATAATTTACTCCCTATTTTTCGTAATAGTCTCAATACTTTCCTTTTTCATCCATTTTGTAACGATTGTAATACTAACTTATTTGGTAAGGACCCAATACTATTTGATTATTATTTCATTCTTGTAACCACCCCACTTACAATACTTTTATTTTTTATTTACTATTTCTCTCTCCTACAATCAATTTAATACATCTCACTAAATATAATTTAACATTATAATATACCTACTTTAATCCTTATCCAGTTACCCTATATAACTTTCCTAAAACTTTTTCTCCTTCCTAATATTGCAATCTATACTAATATAATAACAGGAAAACTTAAAAGACATATAGAGTGCCACATCACCTTTTTGATTTTCCTTTTCTTTATTTATTTATTTTTTAAAAAAAAACCTTATTCAGTCTTTAATTTACCCATTCGGAAGCTTATCCTTCCAAACAAACGCTTCCCTTCGATTTCACCATCCTAAATGTGCAAACAACGTTTGATTCACCCTTATTTATTTATTTATTTATTTATTAATAGATTCACCCTTAGTTTCTTCATCCAAGATTTATAAATAAATTGAATGGGCATTAGTGTAGTATCATGCACATCAATGAAGATATAATAGGCCCCGTATTCCCCTACGTCTACTTTTTTCATTAATTTTAAATAAATTTTCATAGCGCATACAATATCTAATATGTACTTGATATAATTTTCCAATTTCTAGACTAAAATGCTTCTTTCAGGTTTAGGGCAATTGTGAAATAGATGCTAGTACAAAGTTGTTTCTTTTAAAAGGTCCTTGCTTCATTGAAACTTGCAGGTTTGCCCCTATTTTCCTAGAAATTTTGAAGTTAATTTTGCTTTAATATTTAGGCTTTTGTTGATTAGTAAATATATGGTTTAATAAGTTGATTAATTGATTACTGTTTTTGATTGAATTTTTCCCAACAACGATTTATGCTTTTTTTAATTGGTACGAATTAAGTTCGAATTCTATTTTTCTTGCCTTTCTTTTCCCCAATTTTAAATATTTTATAATAATGTATGACATTGTCTAATTTTTAATTTGTCTGATGTATGGAGGTTTATTTGATTAATTATGGAGAAAGGGAGATGGGTAATTGAGTAGGGGCACTTTTTATTTTGCACTATGTTTAGTGTTGACAAAGTGGTATTTCGTATATGACATATGTTGTTTCTGATAACATCAAACTAACAAGTTTAACCCATGCATTGCACGGGCTAAATACCAGTTATTATAAAAGGGAAAGAGTAATTGTAAACATCCCTAGTAAATAAATCGAGCAGTTCATAGCGAAATTAGTCAAAAACAGTTTACTTATGTAACATATAGGATCTTTAATTTAAGTCGCGTAAGGACTTCCAACACTTCGATTTTCTCAATCTCTAGCTCTCTTGCTTCTTTTAATCATATGGATGTTGAAGACAAAGTTGTTGCGCCACTGCTATACCCACCATTAGGTAATGGAAATGTGTTGACTTATGTTGTTAGTTTTCTCAAACTTATTATTATTATTATTATTATTATTATTATTATTATTATTATTATTATTATTATTATAATCTCAAAAACAAAAAGTCATACAACCTACAATAAATTAGTGGGAAGCCGAGATACAATCTGGGCTCCCACTCCTATAGCTATAGAAAAGCCTACCCTAGTGAAGATAAAAGCTGTCGCACGAGCCCCAATGTCTTGCGCCGTCGAGAACCTCTGAACCCGCTTCAGTAACGTAACAACATCCTTTTCTAATTCCCCAAGAGAAGAAAAGGAGAAGGGAATGAAACCGTATCCATTTGCCTGACAACGAGCTTCGTACTTAGCCCGCTTTCGATGTGCCGCTTCAGCCACAACACGTCCAGGGACAAAGTCAGCTAGCCGTGACTGCGTCAAAGGGAAAGAACCTGTGAAGTCAACACATACATCACGACCACGATCCCATGAGTAAAGTAACACATCGGCAGGTCTGAGGACCTCGTCATTTCCTCCAGCCAATCCTACGTCAACCTCCTTTCTTGCAGAAATACCAGATCTGTAGCAAATATCCACAAAGGTATCCCGAACAACATTATGCCGATTTTTAACACCCACGATACAATTAGCATGGAAGTAATTGTGGTTGTGGAAGTAGTTTTCATGATACATGCATGTGATAGTCAATGAAATAATTATCCCACAAAAAAAAGTAGTGCTACATTAACTAAAAATATTAGTGCTACATTAACTCCAATCACTACTAGTCTTGCTACTTTTGAAAATAACAGTAAAATAATATTAACCATGTAAATTTTTTAAAGCAATTTTTGCCTATATATATGTCAACACTTCTAATGTAAATTAAAGCAAGCAAATTAAACACCAACTTTAAGAAAGCATGTAAAAAACAGTGAGGACACAAAAGAGAGCCTGAACATATGATGTCTTTTTATAATATCTACTGCTTTTGCTTGTTTCTCCTGTTGCTACTACAACATCAATTTTATCATGGTACCTTTCTTTAGCCTTTTTTCTCAGTAAAGATATTATTTAGATTGGATTTAGATCGTGTAATTTTGATTTGGGTCAAGTTAGTTTTTCATTCAATTTTATTTTGATACTTTGTGATTTTCGATAAATTATCAAATTTATGTTTTATAAGTTGTAAAAAAATTACACACCCTCTTGCACCAGGAGTATTTTCTGACCATTTAACATATTTTTGCTGATTTCAAAATTTTAAAAAGAGCAAAAAATCATCCTTGGATGCACCTACCTTAATGTGCATTTACGTGTGCATAAAAGGTTTTGATCTGAATCAAGTTTATGGTCAATAATGTGTGTGTTTAGATTAAATTTTATTTCGGTCTATTCTTGTATAAATCATTATCCATATGTGTCCGACGAATTCCAAGTCAAACTTAGTGCCACAAATGAAAAATTTAATAATTTTTTTAAAACATTAAATAATCTTTTTGGCTCATAATATATTGTCCGTTGGGTAAAGTTTATAAAGTTTGGTGACATTCTTTTCAATGTATACAAGAAATTTAGTCCTGTGAGATGTAGGTGGATTCGTTTTAATAATTAGTTTTATTATAAAACTAATTTTTTATTACTTTGGTTAATATGCAACTTACAGATATTGATGGTTAAAGGTACGTTTTGAAAATCATTCAAGGTGAAGTAGACATCATAGGTTGGAGTAATTAAAAAAAATTCAACTTTGAACTTAAACCTTTTCTTCTTAGGACTAGTACGTTTATAACATACACAAGTAATGAACGTTAGTAACATACTTTGTATGCCTAAAAAAAAGAAATAGTAGGATACCTTCTAAACTCTATTATTATTATTATTATTATATTATTATTAACAAAAACCTACATAGTCAAACAATTTACAAGAAATTAGTGGGGAGTCGAGATATAATCTGGGCCCCCACCCCTCTAGCTATAGCGAACCCAATCCTGTTGAAGATGTGAGCAGCTGCATGAGCACCAATATCCTAAGTCTTAGCGTACGCCTGAACCCGCTTCAGCAACGCAACAACATCCTTCTCTAATTCCCCCACTGAAGAAAAGGAGAAAGGAAGAAAATCATAACCAATAGCCTTACAACGTGCCTCATACTTGTCTCGCTTTCGCTGAGCCGCAGTCGACACAACACGACCAGGAATGAAGTCAGACAACCCAGATTGTGTCAAAGGAGAAGACCCCGTCAAGTCAACACATACATCAAGGCCTCTATCCAGGAATAAAGCAACACATCTGCTGGTTGAAGAGCCCCGTCGTTCCCTCCAGTCAACCCAACGTTAACCTCCTTTCTTGCAGAAATCCCAGAGCGAAACAAATATCAACAAGGGTATCACGAACAACGTTGTGCTGATGTTTTTAAATACCAACCATCCCAGCACAAGACACTACATGATCCCCATATATATCTCCATCAAAAACCCTTGAGCAAGCAGAACACGGTGTCGAAACGGAGAACCAGGGAACACCCAACCGATATCAAAGAACACAACGGTAAGTCTTACCATTCATAGTCTGAACCAAACCTGATATTGGGACCGCTCGCAACTAGGCAGAAGTGTGATCCCCCTGCTGGGACTTCCAAAAGGCAACCTGATGCGGAGATAAGGAGAAAGTGGATTCTATAGATGCAATGACCTTCGTGAAATATATATCTGCCAATTTCTTCATGAGTTTGGGGGCAGCGATCTCACTAGGGTTACGCATATGGTCAGTCTCTACAGTCCTATTAAAAAGACTAAGAGCACCATCGAATGCCAATCCTGGACCAACAATACCAGAATTGCGAAGAAGCGTAGCCTAAAGACTAGAAGACGCAAACGTGACGCAAGGAAAGCATAGTGCCGAACATCTCCCGCTGAATAGACACCCAATCCACCATAAGAAAAAGGTAAGGTGGTAAGTCGCCATTGCCAATCACCAAAACCTAGCCCCGAATCAAAAGAAATCTGGGCCGCTTCAAAAAGACGAGGAGGACAAGTGGCATAGAAAAGTAGAGTTTTGAAACCCCAGTACACGCACGAATTAGTAACAACTCACATTGGGGATCATCAAGCTTAGCAACAGCATCCATTAGCACAATGGTCTTCGACACTCTCTGCGAAACAAGCTCACCACAGAAAGAGGAATCCGTACTGACAGGACCACCAAGCAACTTAACACCATGTACAGGACGAGCAATATCTAGAGGAAAGACACCGACCAGACGGCTACGAGGGTCCTTCGTGCGCCAGAAAACTTCCGTTTTCTCAACGTTCACATGGAGGCCGAGACGAGGTCCCTCCACCAAAATCAACTCCATAACCTTTCCTATCACCAAGGTGTCACCAATAATAGTGTCGTCATCCAAATACCAAGCCTACAAACATAAGTCGAAAGAAACCCTGATTCGGCACACCAACGGATGGAGCACTAAAGCAAAAAGCAAAGGGCCAAGAGGATCACCTTGTTGCACTCCTTGACAAGACCTAAAGGTATGCTCCCCATAAAACAGTCTGGCTGGAAAAGAGTAACAGAATTTAACCCAACGCGAGAGAGCAGGACAACGGAGACGGACCTCATGCAGTAAAGCCGTACGATCAACCAAATTAAAGGCATTATGGAAATCCACCAACAACATAGAGAGGCCAACATCACTACCACAAGCCTCAACCAAACGATTAACAGCATGAAGAATAGCCTCACCACCCGCCAGCACACCAACACCAAACTGAAGACCTCCTAAATATTTTTCCAGACGAGGACCAATTAAAGCAGCCCTAACCTTTGAAACCAGACGCCTCCAAACGGTACCCACAACAATAGGCTGAATACCACCACCAGGCTTAACAAGTGGCCTAAGAGGAGCACTGGCGATGTATTCTCCAAACACAGCAGGACATTTCCCAGCGAGAAAGAGATTAACCATCTGCGTAATAGAGTCTACCAACTCATCCGAAATAGCAACTAAAGCACCACCCAAGCAATCCATAAGGTGTTGAGCACGCAAGCCGTCTCTACCGCATGACGTACCACGCGGAAAACCCTTAATCTAATCCAAAACAACAGCAGGTGTAGCAATAAGGGGCTAATCAACGGGGATATCTGGTAAGATAGGAGCCGAAAAGGAAGGGTGCTTAGCTTGCAAATCAGCAAGAGTAGCATCATTGTAAGGGGCAAGACCAGCAGACGAAAGAACCCTAACCGCAGCAGTGTAATGTCCGTCACTAATCTTTCTCTTACATTGCTTAATATTACGCTCAGACAAATCATGCTCATCATCAGCATCCAACAAAGGTGGAGACACATCAGCCAACGTATCCCGCACAAGATGCACTGGACCACCAGGCTCACACTAAGATCGAATAGTAGCGGTGATACTCTCTTCCTGCTGCTGCCGCCTAACACCCGAAGAACACTCACGACTACTCCTTGGAGAAAAGGTTTTTAGAACACAGAGAGGCAACACAAGCAGTTGAACCCAACAAGAGACGTCATCAGGCTTGCAAATCACCTTGTCAAACGCTCCTTTGAAAACCCGAGAAAAACCCAAGCGACACTTAGAAGGAATAGATTTCACCGAACGAAACCGCTTAGATAGAAAACTATCCAAGAGAGTAACATCGAACGCAAAAAGAGGCTCACGATGCACTCTAGGAACAAGATCAGATACCCCCAAAATGGACCCTGCGGTTTAGGAAAACCATAAAGAACAAACCGAACAATACCATCCGCATAATCAAGTGGGGCCACAATATCATCAGAACCAGGACCATGTCGACACTTCGTACTAAAAGTATGTGTCTTAAAACACTCCCCATAAAACCAAATGCCCATACGACGAAATGTTGATTCTGCCTCTAAGAAAATAGCGAAATCAGAAGAAAGAGAGTGCCGAGTCATATCTCGCGCATCCCCACAACAATGATGATCACGAAGATGAGTGAGCAAATAAGCTTTAGTGAGCCATTACCCCCACCATCCTAACACCCATTAAGACCCACAAACGGACAATGAAATCGAACCATAGGAGGCATAACACCCACCACAACTTGCCACGAGAAGAACACAAAACAACACACCAAAAACTGCACCAAAATAGCACACCAACGACACACTAAAACCAAACTCAAAAGCACCAAAAACTACACCTTATATACACCAAAACTGCACCAGAAATTGCACACGAAACTGTTCCGAAACCACACCAGGAACTGCACCAAAATCACACCCAAACGGACCAACAAACTGCACCCAAACTCGAGCAGGAAACTGCTTGAAAAACAAAGAGAAAACCGCTTGAACCTTGAGCTGAAAACTGCCTGAAACTCGCCCACAACAGCGCCAAACACTACCACAATACACCTGAAAACAACCCAGAAACGAAGCCTATCTGCCTTAAAAAAACCGCTGCCGGAAAACCACCCAAACACTCCCTGAAACTGCACCAAAACACGCCTTGAAACTGCACCCAAAAAACAGCCTGAATATTCGCCGGAAAATCGATCATGAAACCTCCCGCAACCTGACCCACGCTTGGGTCTATAAAACGCCGGAAAATTCACCTAAAAAGGTCGTCGAACCTGCTCGAAATACGCCCAGAAACAGCCAATAAAACTCGTTGAATTTCAAAGGAATTTCGCCTAGATATTGCCTGCTAACCGCTCTGAAACCCCTAAAATCGACGGTCACCAAACTGGACTACACTTCGCCGGAGGAGTAACCGGAAAAATGACGTGAAAGATGATGGAAAAGCCTAAACCTACCCAACCCTAATCATCCAAACCGAGAGAATTCAATATTATTATTATTATTATTATTATTATTATTATTATTATTATTATGTGTATACAATCATCCAAATAATAATTACCTTACTATTTAGCAATAATTAACTTAAATGCATTCATACTTTATTATTCGTTACATCACTTACATACTATAGGTTATTTCTTATAGCTTTATTTTTTAACAAATCATATACGAAGTATTTCTTTAGAGTTTGATAGTATCAATCTACTCTTTTTCCGACCCATTTAACATTAAGTACTTAATGATGATAGTAATATTGTATCGTAAAGACCCGGGACATCATCAGCCAACAACTAGTTAATAAAACAAATTACAATTAACTTAGTATTCTAAGTCCTGCCAAAGTTAGTGGTAAGTATTTTTTTTTTTTTTTAAAAAAACACACACACAGACATATGATTTTTAAAATAGAAAACTAATAAACTATATAAACTGATCTCGGACTTTAAATAGTCCTTTAACAAAATAATTCATGCATTTAGGTGTATCTTTGACAGAAAATAAGACATTTATTCTTAAATTTACACAATATATATTTAATGTAAGATCATGTCCTTTATATATATTACCTCCTTTCCCTTAATATTAAATGATGATGACATCAATCAATTAATAATCAATCAATCAATAACTATATACTAAAAGACACACCAACAATGACACGTGTCATTTTCTGGTGTGTCCAAAAAAAAAAAAAAAAACCTATTTAGGAAACAAATCTTATATATAAATAGAAGATTAAAAAGATTTAATGTATCCTTGCACTATATATATTGATACCATAAGCTAAAGTTAAAAAAATGAATATCAAATTCTTAACATAATTTGTGACATACATAGTGCTATATACTACTCTTACCATTTTTACAACAAGGATTATTTTTTTAAAATATTTGTGTATTTAATTATGTTTGAAAAGCTTGCTAGGAAATATATGATTTTTTTTCTAAGCCAGTTGATTATTGAGAAGAAAAATAAATACCGCGTAAGAGGGAATGGATTAATAGTGTGTAAAAAGTAAATCTATCTATGAATTAGATACATAGTTGTAAGATATTCATTTGGTTAAAAGAAGAAATGATATAAATTAGTTAGTGAAATATATATAAATATACATATATGTGTATTTTAAATTATCTATTTTGCTAATAATAGACTCTCTCATAATTAATTCATTTTACAAAATAGTAACTTAAATAGCTTTTTTTTTATAATTAAATATAATGTTAATAATTATAGAGTAGTTATTGAAAATTACGCCAAATAAAAACGTCTTTAAATTACACCACGTCACTTCCCAAACACTTCATGACGCCACATCACCTACCCAACATCTCTTTATGCCACATCATCACTAAATTTACCTTAATCATTACGCCACGTCACCCAAGCAACTCACATTACTTCATATATATAAAAATATAAGGTTAAGGGAATTTGAACACCCAACCACTTATATGAAAGTTGGCTATTCAACCATCTTAGCCCATTATCAAGCATGTTATAAATATGAAAAAGAAATGTACATAAGTGTAAACCACATGATTTAATTCTTAAAAAAAAAAAAAAACACATTCAATAATGTTGATTTCAGATTTCAAAATTCTTTTTAAAATATATCTCAATTGAACGATTACAAAAGTAGTAACTCAGGGCAACGCTCGGGCTACTTACTAGTAACTTAATACTAAAACAGACACCGGAAGTGACACGTGTCACATCTTGGTGCTGTTTTTTCCCTCCAAAACACTTCTTTCCTTTTTAACCATTTTTTTTAATATTTGTTACAGTTATAATAATATCATTCCAAATCGAGGGTGTGATTTTAACTCCTTATTATTCTTTTAACCAAAATATTATTCTAACTCCTTATCTAATAAATAGAGTAATATTAGATTTTGCTAAAAAAGTAATACTCCATGATAAAATTGATTCATATTATAGATGTAAAAAAATTTACTTTAAAGCATTCCTTTTTTGTTAGATATAAATAATTAGACTTACAGCTTGTTTGGATGGATGGAAAGGGAGAAAGGAAGAGAAGGGAAAGAGAAGGGGGCAATTTCCACTGTTTGGATACCAGTTTGTGAAGGTGAGGGAAATGGAGGGGAGGGCAATGGAAGGAAATTTTTTGTTTTAGTGTTTGAGAATCAAATCTCTCAAATTTTGAAGAGATTTGGAAGGAAATTGAGTTTAAAAGTCTGAATAACCTGAAAAGACTATTTTACCATTACTTTAGCCCATTGATTTTCTTTCTCCTCTCCTCTTTCAACCCTCTTATCATAATTTTTTTTCCCCTCCTCTGTTTCTCTATCTTTCATGGAAACCCCCAATTAACTTTTTCCCAATTTGAAACTAGGGTTTATATAATGTATTTTCTACTTTGTTAGATTTTCTAATTCAAAACGTATCTATTGGGATTTCTAGTTCAATTTCGATGGAATTTCGCTTTTCGATTGATCATTATCCTCTTCTTTTTGTTCAATTTGATGTTTCAATCGGTATATTTGCATTGACTTGTTGATTGAATTTTTGCTGGGTTTTGCATTATTATCAAATATTTGAGCATACTTATAACTATAAATTTGTAAATAACCTGCAAATCTGATTTTTTTACCTTCCCTTTCCTTCCTCATCTCCCCCGTCCAAACAAGGGGAACTGATTTTTTTTCTCCCTTCCCTCCCCTTTCTTCCCCTTCCCTTCTTTTCTCCACCCTCCCCTTCCTTCCTAAATTTCTATCCAAATACACTGTTATCATGCATGGCATGGGGCCTAAGTTAGTTAGTTGTATATTTCCTTGACATAAGTATTTATTAATATCAGGTCAGCTTATATAAGTCATATAATTAAGGTAAGAAATTTTATTGGAAACCTTCCGTATATATTATTTTGTCCATAAATGAAGCCAAAGGGTACGGGGTAGGTAATATAAATAGTGAATTTCCTTTTGTCCATTATTTTACTTTAACAGCGTTTTCAGCTTATATATTATTTTGTCCATATCTTTATCGATCATTATGGCAAATTAATATAAATAGTGAATTTCCTTTTATTTTACTTGATGTGCACCAAGAAAATTATGATGTAAAAATATTAAAAAAAAAATGATCAGGATCAAGTCAACTAGAGCTTAACTATTACTCCGAAACATGTCCAAATGCTGAAGCTATAGTCAAAGAAGAGGTGAGCAAACTATACCATAAGCATGGAAATACAGCCATTTCATGGATCAGAAACTTATTTCATGATTGCATGGTTAAGGTATAAAATTTTCTTTGACATATATGGATTTTAATCATTTTATTCAATTTATTTAAATTACTTATTAATGTTAGTAGCTAAATGATTTTATGTGAATCAATCAAATTGTTCATGTAGTCGTGTGATGCATCAATCTTATTGGACGAGGATCGAGCACAAGGTATACACTCTGAAAAATCTTCGTCGAGGAATTTTGGGATGAGAAACTTCAAATATATAAATATAATCAAGAAAGCCCTAGAGGATGAATGTCCAGGAATAGTCTCTTGTGCTGATATTGTGGCTCTTGCAGCAAGAGATGGCGTGAAACAGGTACATATATTTATGTCCTATTAACTTCACCTTATTTTTGCTGAATTGATTTTTTTTTTTTTTTTGCTGAAACGAAATTATTTTTACTGATTTTCTATTATTTCTTCTTTGAATTTACTGATTTTTACTGAACTTCACTTATTTTAAATGAGCTGAATTATTTTTACTAAATTGAATGAACTTACTTTTATTGAATATTATTTATTTAAGGTGAAGTGAACAAGGCCTTACTAATTATATTGCAATCTCAAGAATTAAAAAACTAAATGTACTGTAATTATTATTCAAATTTAATAATGATTTGAGTGTAAAATTGTTAATCAAATATTAAGATCGATTTCTTTGATATTTTATTGCAGCGTATATTATCTTCATATTTGAATAAATAACGTGCCAATCGCAAAACATCCATATTTCTTAATTCCTAGGACAGAATAACAAATACATGTATTGTACACCATCCATTAGATTAGTTCCCCGTTCGTGGCTAATACGAGAGTTGTCAAAATCTGACCCGACTTGAAAAATCGACCTGAGCCGAAAATGATCTGTATCCGATCCGTACCCAAAGAATAGGTGAAAACAGTGACATGTAACTTGAACCGAAACAGATCTGACATTAATTGATAACCGAATAGACCTGATACTTTATGACCTGAACCCGAATCTGAACCTATAATTAACTTGATATTAACCAAAAACCAATTTGATTTGACTTGATTATGATCCAAACTCGATTAGTATTCGACTTGTTAAGAACTTGAAATCGATTATAACCTATCACAATTATACCTTGAAATCGATTATAACTTGTCACAATAATAACTTGAAATCAATTATAGCCTGTCACAATTAGTACTCGACTTGTTTAGAACTTGAAATCGATTATAACTTGTTACCAACCTGAATGGATATTGATCGATAACCAATTTGACCCGATCTTACAATGATCTAAACCTTAAATAACACTCAACTTAATTATATTTTACATAATAAACACCAAACATAATAACCTATTACTTATCTCGATTCATATTTGACACGAGCCTAGAGGTGTCAAAACATAGCCCTGCTGACCCGATCTAAAATCGACCCAACAAAATATCCGATTTAGATTTTGACTTGCATGGATCAAATAATTTAGCATGACTTAAGTTTGAAATTAGACCCGACCTGAACCGACTTGACCTCACCTCTTTGAATCCGCCTTGATCACTCGAATTGACACCTTTACCGGGCGAGCCTAAGAATGACATGGCTTGATTGTGCTTTAATCTTTCAAAACTTTTCTTTACCCAACTTGACTATAATTTGACACGAGTATAAGAATGACCCGATTTGATGTTCATTTGACCGAAGTTTTCTTGCTTTAAACTTGTTTTAACCCGACTTGACACAAATTGAACCCAAAACATTACCCAACCCAAAATTGACTGAAATTGAACCCGAACTGCAACCGCGCGAAAAGATATAAAGCATGTTGTTTTGGGGTTTTCTGATGTCCTGCGGGAGAGTTACAATTCCGAGACTGGAACCGGACGCCTGTACCTGCAAAATAACGGAGACTCCTGAGAGCTCCGCCTCCAACGGTCAAGTTAGTACCTGATTAAGGAGTAATTAATACAGAAATTAAAGTAATAAGGTCTCTCTAGGTGAGAGTATTTAATGTAGGTAATCTGCTTTGCTAGCGAGATCAGCCGGTTATTAGTGTGTTCCGTAAATTATTCGGTCCCTCGATTAATGAGGATTAATCGAGTATTTATAGCCTTGGGAAGCGTGCAACTCTCTAGGTTTAAGGTAAACCTAGGGCCGATCGGGCTTCTAGACTGAAATGGGCCTTGATGGCCGGTTGTCCCATTTGGCATGGGTGGACACGTGGCGTGTCTTAAGTGGTCCGTGGAGGACGCGTGGCGGAACCTGGTTGGTCCACTTGTCAAACGGCGCTTGGTGGGTAAAAATCCCCTAATCATTTGCCCCTCACAGGTGGCACGCGACTGGTCACGTGTCGCCTGTGACAGGCGTCGCACGGTGACAGGCGACGGCCCGTTACAGGTGTCACCTTGCAGACGGCCGGGAGACTCTCCCGCCCAAATTTGAATTCGGAAGCGACCCTTCGCCTTCTCATTTTGCCTATAAAAGGAAGTGCTGACTTCGGTCATTTTCACATTTGAGAATTTTTGCGAGAACATTCGGACCCCTGAACTTGCTCTGACATTTTCGGACTTTTTCTGCCTACCGCCTGTTCTGACAAGCCGACTGACCCGAACTTTCAGGACTTCATCAACTGTCATCCGTTCAGGTAACTCAGTTCTCTTACTCTTAATTTTCTTTTTATTTTTTGAAATGGCACCATGGAAGCACACGACACGCCCTAAGTTAGTGATCAGCCGGTCACCGGGGACGGCTGAATCTAGGACTAGGAGTGCCGCCTGCCCTTTTCTGGACCCATCTTTGCCCTTTATACAAAGTCCGACTGAATCTGTGTCTATGCAGAACGTGATGGCCAGAACAAAAAAGACTGCTAGAATATCAAACTCAGACGGCTCCTCCCAAAGGGTACTCCTTAGCGAAACATCTGACCAGGCGCCAGATGTGGAACGAGGCGACTGTCAAGCTGACAGTTCTGAGAGAGGGACCAAGGTGTTCCCTTCTCATCTAACCGTGGACATGTCTAATTTACCTTCTGCTCCTTCTAAGGGAGAGGAGGCGGGCCCCTCTAGGAGAGGGGAGGAGTCGTCCTCTTCGGACTCGTCAGGGGACGAGTCCGATTCCAGCTCTTCTGACCATAGTTCTTCTGACCATAGTTCTTCTGACTCAGAAGAAAAACATAACCGCCTACAAGAGGCGAGAAGTTCCCATGCAGTGGAGAAGGGGGATAATTGGGCAGAGCCGTCCGCCTCTTACAGAGAGGAAAACACCCCCTACTACTGCAGGGTGCCCCGGGGCCGGATCGCAACCATGCGAGACAACGTGGCGAGCTTTATTGCTAACCACAAAATGAGCCCGGAGTATTTACTGTTTGTGCCGGATCCAGAAGATACTGTCGTCTGGCCGGCTGGTACCAGCTATGGTGACGGCTGTTTTGGCTGCTATGTGGCGGCCATCAAAGCTGGTCTGCGCTTCCCATTACATCCGGCTGTTCAGCGGATTTTAGATGGGTATGATCTGGGGTTATGGCAGTTAGCCCCCAACTCTTGGGTAAACGTACTCGGCTATGTGGCCGGGTGCGAACTGAACGGGGTGGAGCCAAGTTTTGAGGCTTTCGCCCAGATGAACTATCTCAGCCGGACCCCTAAGTCGGGAGGTACCGGCTGGTATCAACTAACAAGCCACAGGGGTTACCTCATGACGAGAGGTAAGGCAAACAAATGGAAGGATTGGCGGAACACCTTCCTTATTATCGAGAGTTCAGACACGGAGCTGAACAAACGTTTTAACAAGTGGAACAGGGATCCGCCTCTTCTTGCAGGCGGCCGCAGCATGCCGCCTGTTCCCCCAAAGGCTAAAAGAGAGATCCTAGACAAAGGACTCTTCAAAGTAGAGACTAGGGCGAACTCTACTTCAGGGGTACGAGAGCAAGTACCCCTACACTGCGTCCCGAGCTTCAAGTGGCTCTATGATGAGTACTTCTTGGCCGCCTGTGGCCTCGGCAGTCGGTGCTCTAGAGGTAGCCGGCCTGACGAATACTCTGTTTTTTCACGCCTTGTTTACTTGGGATTTTTACTAACTTTGCTGTTTATTTCTTTCAGCCGACGCCATGAGTAAAATAACAGCATCTAAGACTGCGGCGGCCATGCTGCGGGTTTCGCTAATGAAGCAGTCGTACGCCGACTCCCCCAGCAAGGAGGCACCCTTGGTAAGCTTTGAAAACTCTTCCCCTTTAAGTTGTATTATGCATATACTAACTCTTTTTGTTTTCAGTCTGGCACTCCAAGGGCTTCTTCCTCGCAACAGCCGGACCCCAAGGCCCGGAGAACGACTGTTGCAAGCTCTCCTGGGTCTTCCAGGAAAACAGTGGCGGCTGAGAAGCAGCCGGCCACTTCTTCAAAAACCCAGGCGGGGCCGCCTAGATGTATGGACACTTGCTTGTAAAAACTCACTCTTGCTTCCTTCTTGATTAGGTCTAACTTGTTTTTCCTTCTGCTTAATGCAGCCGGCCCCCAGGGACTTGACTTGGTTGAGGTAGCCAAGTCAATGGTTAAAGTAGTTCCTCCCTCTGACAGGGAGGCGGTCAAGGGTGCCGGCACCCTTGACCTCGATGGAATTTCGGGGATCCTAGCTGAGGTATACCCTTTTGAAGTTCCAGGACGCCTGTTAACCCTTATGATTGGAAACTGACGCCTGTTTTTCTTTGTACTTAGGCCCTGCTCCGAGTCAACAGCCTTCGCAAGCCGATTGATCGGAAAAACAAAGAGGTAAAGGCCGCAAAGGCTATGGCCGCCTCCAGCTGTGATAAAGCAATGTTTCAAATTGCCCAAAATGAAGTACTGACCATTGATCTTCTTTATTATCAGGCGCAGGCGACCGCCGCTGTTCGGGCTCAGCTAGAGGCGGCCCAAAAGAAGGTTGACGAGCTGGAGGGGACCGTCACCAAATTTAAAGCCGAGCTGAAACCCCTTCGCCAGAAAATGCACTCTTACGAAGCCATGGAGAAATCTTTGGCTAACGTAAAAGAACGCCTGGTGAACCAGGAGAAGAGTCTTACCCAAGAGCTCTCGGACAAGGCCGAGCAAGAAAAACAAGAGCTCGTCCGGGAGATGGTGGAAGACTCCGCCCAAATCCAACGCATGACCTGGGAACGACTGTTCCCCAGTGCCGACTTTGCCTCATGGGAAAGAACGTACCGCCAGTGTTCGGAAATATATAATCAACAGATCCTGGCGGCTGCTGAAGAAGAGGCGATGGACGTTGCGTTGGAGGAGGAAGAGCCTGTTGTGGCGCTTGTGCCACTTGGGGGAAAGGCATCAAAAGATGATGCAGCGAAGGCCGAGTCCAGCAAGAAGAGTGCTGACCAGGCGGCTGCTGCTGATACTGAACTGCCCCCTTCTTAAGCTTTAAGTATTTTTTTTCTTTTCACGGCCTGCGTGCCGTTTGCTTTGTAATTACCCGGCCAGGGGGCCGGGGTTTTGAATATTCTGCTGGTCTTTTATGGCCGGCTCATTTTAATCAAATTTTTTGTTTTTGTTCAAATTTGTCTAAGTATTTGAAATTTGCTCACTAGACAGACTGTTGTGTATGGCCGAACGTTAAGACAGGTACAAATAGTAAGTATGCCGCCTATGCCCCTGGACGACTGGTTGTCTGTTTCCAGGATAGATGATCAGTCGGCCATTTAATCAATCGGTATTCGAACTCTTTATTCAATTTGACCAAGTAAATAGAATTACCAAGTAGCCAAGGAATTTAAGTAGGAAAACAAGCGGCGGGTACCGGTTGTTTCCCTTTATTGCCAATGTTGGCCTCTAATTTGTTATTTGTTAACCTAGCAAGAGTATTGGTTGAGAGCCTTTGTTTATTAAAAACAAGTGGACGACTCGTACCTTTTAGGCTCAGTACTAAGTTTGAGTGACTATTAAGTTAACATAGGAGTTACTTAGTCTTCGTCACAATCTTGATTGAGTAGTAAAGGTATCAGGCGGCGTAGGCCGGCTAGACCCCTTGATTTACCAATGTTTGTTGGCTATTTACTCAATAGGTTATCCAGTAGGAATAGGGGTTCGAGTGCCCTTGTTTGTATAAAACAGGCGGACGACTCAAACTTTTTAGGTTCCATACCAAATTTGAAGGAGTGACTATGAGTTAACTTTGGAGTTACTCAGTCTCCGTCACTTTTGTTTGAGAAGTAGAGGTACCAGGCGGCGTAGACCGGCTAGACCCCTTGATTCGCCAATGTTTGTTGGCTATTAACTCAATAGGTACCCCCTGCATTTATCCCAAGTAATACAGGCGGTCATCTGACTCAGATGTCAACTGCTACCACTGGTTTGGTTAGTGATAGAGTTATCCTTGTCTC
This sequence comes from Chenopodium quinoa, assembly GCF_001683475.1. NCBI lineage: Eukaryota > Viridiplantae > Streptophyta > Magnoliopsida > Caryophyllales > Amaranthaceae > Chenopodium > Chenopodium quinoa. Next base: position 2,209,676 of record NW_018745675.1, on the reverse strand, counting down.
AAAAACGGCTACGTGGTTGCCCTTTGGGACAGTCGTATAGGTGCCGTGTAATTAGTTTATAGAACAATGTTCCACCCAAAAGGGAGCTGCTCTCTGCGACGAATTTCATCCGAATGGATGCCGCCGGACGCCTGCTATAATGTTGGGACAGGTCGGATTAGTTTTTAAAAGTTAGATCAGTTGACTAGGCGCCTGGTCTGATCATTCGGCCAGTGGCCTTGGTATGTTCTTGGTGAACGTATGTGCTAAGTAAAAGAAGGGTAGCCGCCTGTTAGTTACAGGATCGGCCAGGCCCTAAACTTTTTAGCTAAGTATTGTGAGTAAAATACTCGAGGGAGAGTAGCCGACTGTAATGGAACAGACGGCGGCCTCTGTAAAGATAAAGAGTGAAACTCAATGGAGAGTAGCCGACTGTAAAGGTACAGACGGCATGCCCCTCGTAATACAAAATTGAATAGTAAGTGCCAACTTTATTAAGTAGCTCTTTACTTTACATCATTCAAAAGAAATATTTCTTAAGGTTATCTACATTCCAAGTTCGAGGCAACGGTTGTCCGTCTGGTGTTTCCAGACGGTAGGTACCATCCCTGACTTCCGCATAGATTCGGTAGGGTCCTTCCCAGTTGGGAGTTAGTTTGCCAGACTCGTTAGCCCTACCAACTGCTTCCATTTTTCTAAGTACAAAGTCCCCTACTTTGAGTGGACGCCTGTGCACTTTTTTGTTGTATGATCTAGTCATTCTCAGGCGGTAGATTTCATGGCGCAAAACAGCATTGCCCCTCTTTTCAGGAAGTGAGTCTAATGCCAGGCGCATAGCTTCCCAGTTTGCCTCTTCGTCATATAGCATTACTCGAAGAGTCGGCTCGTAGTGTTCTATTGGAAGAACAGCTTCTGCACCATAAGTTAGGAGGAATGGAGTTTCTCCAGTCGCCCCTTTTTCAGTCGTCCTAATGGCCCAAAGAACATGTGGTAGTTCATCTGCCCATAGGCCGCCTGCTCGTTCAATTTTTTTCTTGAGACCGTCTGAGATGATTTTATTAAAGGCTTCTACCTGGCCGTTTGCTTGTGGACGGCCGACAGATGCAAAGTAATGTCCAATTCCTTGGTCTCCCAACCAGCTTTTGAGAACAGGCGTCTCAAATTGGGGACCATTATCAAAAACCATAGACATGGGAACCCCGAACCGAGTGATGACGTTTTTCCAAATGAATGAAATTACATCTTTCGTCTTGATTCCCTTTACAGCCTCCGCCTCTACCCATTTAGTGAAGTAGTCAACGGCAACAAGTATATACCTTCTGCCGCCTGTAGCAGGCGTATATGGACCCAGAATGTCCATGCCCCACTTAGCAAACGGTAGTGGGCTGTGAATGGTAGTGAGGTCAGTAGCCGGACGGTGAATTAATTTGCCAAACCTTTGGCACTTGTCACATTTTTTCACCATCTCCATTGCATCTGCTTCCAAAGTAGGCCAAAAGTAGCCCTGCCGCCTTGCCCTTTGAGCAAGCATCCTACCACCTATATGGGAAGCACAGAAACCAGAGTGAAGATCATCTAGTATCTCTCGTCCCTTTTCAGGAGTAACACACTTTAAGAAGGGTTGAAGGTGCCCCCTCTTGTGCAGTTCCCCCTGTATCATTTCAAAACAGGAGGCTCGTTTTTTCAGTGATGCCGCCTGTTGAGGATCATCCGGCAGTGTACCGTTTGTCAGATATGCCCTGATTGAATCCATCCAGGTTGAGCTTCTGTCTAGAATTCCAATAGGATTTTCCTCGATGCTTCTCTTCTCCATTACTTCCCAAAACACAGTTCGAGGAGTATCGGAGGAGGCGGATGATGCTAATTTCGAGAGTGCATCTGCCTGGTTGTTTTCTGATCTCGGTACTTGGATCAGATGGAAATCCTCAAGGGAGCCGACTGCTTGTCGGACCGCCTGTAAATATTTGATCATGGCCGGATGTGTTGCTTCGTATTCGCCATTGTACTGACTCACTATCAGTTGTGAATCAGAACAGGCGTCTATTTTCCTTGCCCCGGCCGCCTTACACATGCGGATCCCGGCTAGTAAAGCTTCATATTCTGCCTCATTGTTTGAAGCCTGGAAACTGAAGCGTAGAGCATACTCGAACCTGTCGCCCTCTGGGGATTGACATACGACGCCTGCTCCACAACCGTTTGAAGTAGAGCTTCCGTCCACATATACCTTCCAGACTTGGTCTGGAACTTGAGAGTCAGGAGGACGAGTCATCTCTACAATAAAGTCAGCAAAGGCTTGCCCCTTCACTGCTTTTCTAGGCTCGAAAGTAACTTCGAGACTCTGCATTTCTATGGCCCATTTGATCATTCGTCCGGAGGACTCCATGGTGGTAAGGGGCCGTTTGATCGGTTGGTCGGTATACACGACGACTGCATGTGCCAGAAAGTAGGGCTTCAATTTTTTAACAGCCATGAAGAGTGCAAGACCAAATTTCTCCACTAGGGGATACCTCAACTCGGCATTTTTCAGTACGTGACTGACAAAGTAGACCGGAAGTTGACAGCCGTCCCTTTCAGCAAGGAGCACCGCGCTTAACGCATGATCAGAGACGGCCAGGTACATGTAGAGATTTTCTTTGGGCAAAGGGCTGACCAGCCTTGGCAAGGAATGCAAGTGAACCTTTAATTTCTGGAAGGCGGCCTCAGCATCCGGCCCCCATTCAAACCTTGCCTTTTTCTTAATTGCCTGGAAAAAGTATAGGCATTTGTCGCCTGATCGGCTTAGAAATCTTCCCAAGGCCGCCAGACAACCTGTTAACTTCTGAACCTCTCGGACGGTACGAGGCGACTGCATGTCAATGACCGCCTGTACCTTCTCAGGGTTCGCCTCTATTCCTCTCTGGTTGATAAGGAATCCGAGAAATTTCCCAGACTCAACTCCAAATACACATTTCTTGGGATTGAGCATGACATGGTGCCGCCTGAGTGTGGCGAAAGTTTCTCGGAGGTCCGTCAGATGATCTTTCTGAAGTTTAGTCTTAACAATCATATCATCAATGTATGCCTCGACGTTTCTCCCAATCTGATCAAAGAACACTGTGTTTATCATTCGTTGGAATGTAGCCGGGGCATTCTTAAGACCAAACGGCATGACCGTATAACAGTATAATCCCTGATCAGTGACGAAGGCCGTCTTCTCCTGATCTTTCTTCCACAAAGGAATTTGATGAAAACCAGAATAGGCGTCCATAAAACTCATCAAGGCATGGCCGGCTGTTGAGTCGACCAGGTTATCAATTTTGGGCAGAGGGTAACTGTCTTTGGGGCACGCCTTGTTCAAGTCTGTGTAGTCTACACACATTCGCCAGGTGCCATTCGGCTTTTTAACAAGTACCACATTTGCAACCCAATCTGGGAAGTAACATTGCCGAATGAACCCTGCATCAAGTAATTTTTTGACTTCGGCGGCGGCCGCCTGACCTCTTTCTTCACCATGGTTCCGCTTCTTTTGCCGTACCGGCTTCTTTTTCGGATCCACAGCGAGTTTGTGTACTGCCAGATCAGGACTAATGCCTGGCATTTCATGGACTTCAAATGCAAAGATGTCCTTGTATTCTTTCAACAGGTTGTGAAAGTCATCACCAAGGTTTCTCAGAGCAGTCGTCCCAACTTTGACTGTTCGGTCAGGGCGGGAGTCGTCTAATATCAGGTCCGTATGCTCACCAGCCGGCTGAGGGCGGAACTCATCCGGCCGGTCCTCTGCCAATGATTGCTATTTTCTTGCCTTTCTGGCGGACTCTGTCTGGGACGCCTTTCTTTTTCTGTCGCCTGTTTCTTGAACAGGCGCACTTTCCTTGACATTGTCAAGGTCTGTTTTTTCTCCACTTGACCCAGTGGCCTTAGCAGTGGGTTTGACATCCGAGAGATAGCACTCTCGGGCCATCCTCTGATCTCCCCTTAGGGAGCCGACTGTTCCATTGTCCCTTTCAAACTTAAGCAGCATAAGTGACGGGATTATAACAGCCTTGGCACTATTCAGGGTTGGGCGACCCAGAATCATGTTGTAGGCAGAGAGTTCCTCTACAACTAGGAATCGGACTACCATGTGTCGTCCTTCCCCTTTTTCGCCCAGGCGGACGGGTAGATCAACTCGTCCCAGTGGGTGGACGACTCCTCCTCCAAACCCTATTAAAGGGTGGGAGGCCGGATGTATGCAGTCCGTCTGATATTTCAGTTTTGACAGACATTTGCTGCTGATGAGATCTGAAGAGCTCCCAGTATCTATGAGGATTCGACCAACTCTCTGGTTGGCCACTTTACATTCAATAACGAGAGGGTCGTCATGCGGCCCCCTTATTCCTCCTAGATCCTCTTCAGTGATGACAATCTCAGGAAATGTATATTTGGACGGTCGTTCTTGGTGAACGGAATTTACATCTAACCGCCTTATATTATCTTTGTTGCCCCTAATAGTGGGGCCGCCTCCTGAGAAGCCGCCTGCAATGGTGTAGACGACTGCATCATCTGTATCGGAACTGTCGGCCTGTTGATTCTTTTTGGCCGACTGCTTTTTTGAGGAAGTATTCCCCGTAGATTTCTTGACATAAGTGTCAAGATCACCTTGATCAGCCAAGCGGTCTAGGTACCGCATGAGACTAATGCAGTCGTTGGTGTGATGACCAATGTCATCATGATAAGCACAGATTTTGTCTTGGTTCCGGTTGCTCGCAGAACCCTTCATGGGGAGCGGTTTCTCAATTGAGAGCCGTCCCTTTATTTCTTTTAGGATAAACTGGTTATCCTTGTTAAACACATACTTTGGGGAGTATGGTTTGAATTCCTTTTTCTTCTTGGCCGGCTGTTTAGAGGAATCAGCCGCCCAGACCCCTTTTCTTTTTTCATCTTTGTTGGACGACTGTTTCTGTCGTCCTTCTCTATTGTCGAACCTCTTCCCGTCCGACTGTTTCATTGTACACAGATCAGTCGCCTGTATATAGGCTTCTGCTTCAATCAAGGCCTCTTGAAGAGTCGCCACCCTTTTTCGAACTAAATCAAATTTGAAGGTAGACCCGTCTTTGAGACCTCTAAAAAAGTCAGTATAAGCTACCTCATCCGGTAACCCTTGAATCTGTATTCTCATCAGGTTGAACCGCCTGATGTAGGAACGAAGCCCCTCCTTTTCACCCTGCTGAATTGTTCCCAAATCAAGGGTCGTTTTCTTCGCAGGGATGTTCATTGCAAAGTTGGAGGCAAATAAGTAAGCAAGCGTCCTGAAACTGTTTACACAACCAGTCGGCAGGTTGCCGAACCATTGCTGTGCAATTCCCTTGAGAGTTGCTGGGAAACACTTGCACCAAGTGGGATCATCCAACCCTTGAAGGTACATCAGGTTGGTGAATGCCATCAGATGGTCTTCCGGGTTAGTAGTGCCATCATAGGCGCCTACTAAAACATTTTTTACTTTGGCCGGCTGAGCGGCTTCAGTAATTTCCTTGGAGAAGGCCGACGGCTGTTCACCAAGTCTAAGCAGCCGTAGCTGCCAGTCCATAGGTTGGACGTTTTTTGCTGCAGGTCCACCAAATGGAGGTGGCTGCATAAAATATTGTTGTTGCGGCACAAATGGCAATTTTGGTACCGCCTGCGCACTATGAAAGCCAGACTGACGGGAGGTGCCGCCTGACTGACTCTCATGGTACGACTGAGTTGGCCTCATCGAGGCATTTCGCAGACTGTCCTGAAAATTTGAAGTAGAAGCCGACTCTGATAATCGGTCACTCTTCTTCTGCTCTAGCAGGTGCCGAGCATCTGTGAACGTTTGCTTTGACCCGTCCGCCTGAATATGACGAACCGGTTTCCTACTTCCCGTAGGATAACGGAGTTTTGTGAAATCAAGAGCAGACGGCTCCCGCTTCTTAGATTTAGGATGGGGAGTCGCCTCTCGCCCTTGAACTGGCTTCCTCTTCAGTGAAGTGGAAGGTTTTTTGGCCGCCTGCTCTTTGACTGAAGCAGGCGGTTTTTTGTTGATCAACTCTTGGATCTCTCCCTTGAATCCCCTCATGAAGGTCATGAGTTCGTTCCTTGTGATGGGAGCAGACCCATCAGTCGGCTGTTGCCGAGCAAGCGGTGCGCCTGCTGGCTCGCTTCCTGTTTGAAGATACTCCCGTTCCCTTATTTCAGTATGACGGGTACGGCGGGCCCTTAGGGTCCCGTCTGGAGCTGTATGAGTTTCAACTTCAAATTCACTTTCGGTATCATGGTCCGACTGAACTTGAGGGTCGTCTAGGGGACGCCTCTCTTCTGGGGTCGGTACAGACTTGGATGCCATCTCTGAAGTACTCTCCCCACAGACGGCGCCAAATGTTTTGGGGTTTTCTGATGTCCTGCGGGAGAGTTACAATTCCGAGACTGGAACCGGACGCCTGTACCTGCAAAATAACGGAGACTCCTGAGAGCTCCGCCTCCAACGGTCAAGTTAGTACCTGATTAAGGAGTAATTAATACAGAAATTAAAGTAATAAGGTCTCTCTAGGTGAGAGTATTTAATGTAGGTAATCTGCTTTGCTAGCGAGATCAGCCGGTTATTAGTGTGTTCCGTAAATTATTCGGTCCCTCGATTAATGAGGATTAATCGAGTATTTATAGCCTTGGGAAGCGTGCAACTCTCTAGGTTTAAGGTAAACCTAGGGCCGATCGGGCTTCTAGACTGAAATGGGCCTTGATGGCCGGTTGTCCCATTTGGCATGGGTGGACACGTGGCGTGTCTTAAGTGGTCCGTGGAGGACGCGTGGCGGAACCTGGTTGGTCCACTTGTCAAACGGCGCTTGGTGGGTAAAAATCCCCTAATCACATGTCATGACCCAACCCGACGTGAACCCGACTTGTAAGTCAGAAAAAATCGACACGATCCGACTTGAATTTGACTTGAAACCTGACATGACCCGACCTGAATCTAACTTGAATACTTGATTTAACACCTCTAGCTAATACTATATAGTATACACAATGCTCTTGGTTTTAGGAGTGCTAAGTGAGTGTAACAAATAGATAATGGCAAGCGTATGGTAAGACCAATTAATAACGTAGAAAAAGTTTAAGATTTAACTAATAAAGATGAATGAAGTTAAAAGAGAAATATAGAGAATGTGTCAATATTGTGAAATAAGGTGTTTAGAGTAGTAAAATGTATTTTTCAAAAATAGAATTAAGCAACACTATATACATAAAATTTAGTCAATAGATATCCTTTGATGAAGTAAAAGTTAACACATGTAATTGACGTAAATAATATAAATTATGGTCATTTTATGGAGTCAAACCTCATCACTAGTGCTATCAAATAATATTTTTATGAACTCCATTCTGTTAATCTAGCCATGAGATCTTGGCCTGGCCAACCAATTCAAAATGAGAATCTATGTAAGATAAGTTATGAGTTCAAATCCCGCCTCTAAAGCTATCAAATCGGGTATTCAGTTGAGCTCAAATTAAATTGGGGCTTTGGCCGAGATCATTTTCCTTATTAAATCAAGTTGGGTCATGTTTTCTCAATTTAACCTCTAAATTTGGTTCATGTTCAGGTTGATCGGGTCATGTTCTGTTAGGTTATGTTGAGTTGTTTAACCTTTTGGATGTAGGTCAGATTCAACTTAAATCCAATTTTATTCGGGTTTTATTTCAGGTTTAGATTATGCCGAATCATGTTTGAGTAGGTTTTGAAAACTAATTTCGAGTTTAGGTTACGTAGGTTTTAATCACATAATTCATGAGCTGAATACGCTTTATGTGGGACCAATTTTGAGTTTATTTGGGTCAAGTTCAAGTTCAAGTTGGATTAGTATGTTGAACTTATATAATGACTTCTATACTTTGTGTTACGGTCCATTGCAAGGTATCGGGCTTAAGTCCCACATCAGTCATATGGGGGGCTGATGTGGGGTTTATATATATATAGGACAATGGGCTCTCCTTCTCTTGAGCTAAATTTTGAGATGGTTCTCCTATTGTTCTATATCAATAGTATCAGAGCCAACCACCACCCCTTCGTGTCTACATGTAGCCGATGGATCAAAGGTGACGCTGGTTCGGCTAGGGCTAGGATCACTTAGCGCAAAGCCTACCACTACACATGAATGGAGGTGACATCATCGCTATTGTCGGGGTTAGGATCGTTAGCATAAAGCCTGCCACATGAGGGCATGTGGCATGCAAAGAGGGGTGGTGTTTCGGGGTTTTTTGAAGTGTCCTGCGGGAGAGTTACAACACCGATACTGACCTCCAGCTGCCTGTACTTGCAAAACAACGGAGACTCCCAAGGGTGGGAGTTCCGCCTCCGACGATCAAGTTAGAACGTGTTTGAGGAGTATAGTGCGAAAAATAGTAATAACCCCTCATGAGTCAGGAGGGTTCTGCAATGAAGATTGCTCGGTTTTGTGTGTATTGAATATGTATTCAATGTATGTTTTTTTATAAATAAAGATGGTTCCTCTATTTATAGAGAAGGAGATCAATCCTCTTCTAGGGTTTTGGTGACACGTGTCAGTAGAGGGTTGGTTCCCTTTGGGCCTCTCTGAGGCTGACACGTGTTAGCAGGCTATTGGGACACGTGTTGCGTTAACAGTGGTCCGTTTTTTAGGGGTATTTTTACCCCCAAACAGGTGGTATATTACGGTCCATTGCAAGATATTACACTTAAGTCCCACATCGGTCGTATGGGGGGCTGATGTGGGACACTTGAGCTAGCTTTTGGGGATGGTTCTCCTATTATCATATATCACTTTCATCAAGCGATTTAAACATGTTACAAGTTTATATTATAACAAGGGCTTTATGAATTAAGTAAACTGAATCAATATGTTGTTAGACTAAAATGAAATCCATTATCATTGTAAGCAAATTAACTCATGATGAATTTTGGTAACTCTTGTTTGGAATTGGGTAATAAACAGGTTCCGTTGACATTTGGTTCATGTTACTTTATGTTATGGTTGATGATTATGAGTTAACAATGACGAGTCCAATAAAATCAAGTTACTGGTCACCACAAAATGAGTGAACAAAAGGTTTTAATTGATTTTATTATTATTATATATTGGTTGAATACTAATTCGACCTCAAATCATTTCAAGTCGAGTCAAATCGGTTTTTAGTAAATACCATGCATGTCGCGTACAAGTTAAGTTTGGGTCGTAGAGTGACCGGTCAAATCGGTTGGATGTCAATATCTGTTTGTGGTCAGTATCGGGTTATAAGTTAATAGTTTTACCCCAATATTCGAGTACAATAATGATGATTCGAATAGGTCAATAGTTTTACCCGCTATTCAATAAGTTTTTGAAATCTTTTGAACTTTAGAGTTTTGACAGCTCAATTCATAATTTGTATTGCCCTAAGGACTCATTTTACTAAAAAACAGTATAATAAATTAATAAAATTCTCTTGATTTAATATATGCAGTTAGGAGGGCCGTATATAGAAATGAAGACAGGAAGAAAAGATAGCCTAGAAAGTTATGCAGCAATTGTTGAAGATTTCATTCCGAACCACAATGATTCTATTTCTCTTGTTATAGCTCGTTTTGGATCAATTGGCGTTGACATCGAGGGAACAGTTGCTCTTTTAGGTATACTATTAACGCTTGATGTGTAAATCATCATCCACGTTTTTATTTAAATTACATAACATCCAATATATTTATTGTCTGTGTGCAAATATTTGTAATAAAATATCATATAAATAGGCTTAAGACATTAGAGTCAATTTCAAAACCTATTTCCCAAAAAATAGCCACATCGCATGCATTGTGCTAGTTGAAAATTCTAATATTTTAAAAACAGCAAAAAGTAATATTATAAAAGTATAAATCGAGACGAAACTAACAAGATTTCTCGTGACTTTATTTTCTTTATGATAAATCATCAAACCTAGTCAAGGTTAGTAAATAAATAGTGTAACATTTTGTGTATTGCAAAGAAAAAAACAGAGGAAGTACTATAATTTTAAAGTTAACTCATTATAGCATCCGGTCCACATTAGTGAGTATGGTGACCATTGGACTTTTTGTCCCTGAGAAAAAAAGTTGTGGGACTTGTTAACCACGTGAAGTTTAAGACAATCATGTAACCAATTACCTAGACTAAATTTGATTTCTAGATCAATAATGCAAGCATTATTCAAGAACAATTTACATTACTTACCTAAATCATTAGTAAATTAAAACTAAAAGGTGTGAAATTGTATTCATCAGGGGCTCATTCTGTTGGAAGAGTTCATTGTGTAAACATCGTAAATCGAATATATCCAACTGTTGATCCAACATTAAACCCTGACTACGCCAATTATCTTAAGAGAAGATGCCCAACACCAAACCCAGATCCAGAAGCAGTCGAATATGCAAGAAACGACCTTGAAACTCCAATGGTTTTAGACAACATGTACTACAAGCATTTATTGAACCATAATGGCTTACTACTAGTAGACCAGCAGCTAGCCTCAGATCCCTCTACTTTGCCTTATGTTGAGATCATGGCACATGATGATACATACTTTCATGACAAGTTTGCAAGGGCCATGATAGTAATGTCCGAGAATAATCCTCTTACCGGTGACCAAGGTGAAATTCGAAAGGATTGTCGCCGTTTGAATAATAGTTAACACCGAGAATAATTATGTCTTAGTCTAGACAGAGAACTAATTGTACTCTTGTATCTTTCTTCCTGTACTTATATTTCTGTTTTTTATTATATGCAACAAATAAATTTTTTTAAGTGTCACAAATAATATCCGTTTGTTGCAAATAATACTAATAGAGGTAGTTAAAAATATGTACGGCAAATGTCGATGAATGTAACACATAAATTATGTATTTGAACAAGTTTAGTGGTTTGTTTCTTTATCGATCAACAAAAATGCCAAGCTCTAAGTTTATAAAATTAATTATAGTAATTTTCGCCCTTGATCAAATTTAGATGAAAATTAATAATCGAATTACATGTCATTCTCTTTATTAGCTTAAAAATTAAGGAAAATTTTGAAAAATAAGCCAAATTTTAGCCGGTCTTCTCAAAATAAGTCAAGCTTTTGATTAACTCAAAATAAGTCAACTTTTATAGGATATCTTCCCAAAACAAGTCAAAACATAGAGGGTTTGGAGGAAACTAGTTGTTTGGGTAAATTATGCCATGGGTCATAATGTGATTGGATTTTATAAATTTAAATCAAAAGTTATAATTTTGATGAATAGTTAAAAAAAACTTAAAATTTAAAAGCCCTTCCCACCATCCCCGCCACTTGTACCAGTAACTCGTCGGTCAACTGTCGACTACGCCCACCGCAACTCCTCCCCTATCATCGACCCCTTGCTCTTTTTCCCTGACCTCCCGCTGCCATCCTCCACACCACAAGCTATCTCGATCTTAGTCTGTTTGCTTCCCCACTGCTGAACAACCCACCCCACCCTCCGCCGGCCCTTCCCACTGCCAACAAAAATATCTCCTCACTAAACGCCAACCAAACCCCTAACATAGGAAAATTAGAGACAAGACTAACCTTCTAAGGCTTAACAAAATTTATAATCACTCAACTACCCTAATACAAGTATAGGGGCAAGTCAAACCACTAGGAACGATAAAGCTAGAATGTTTCAAACGAAGCCTAAGCTATGTCGAAGTCAAAGGATGGGGAAATAAGATACTAACAATAATCAACTACCAACTCAAAGAATCAAATAAACAAAACACTAGCTATAGGGAATGAGGATCCATATGCATTCATGAAATTCAAGCTAATGGGGAATCAACTAATTTTAGCAATGTAAGGCCTAGTAGTAGGAGCAACCGAGAGCATATAATAGATATCCTCATTTTAAATCTAGCTCCCTCATTTGAAGATATATAAGAGAAAATCACAATAAAATTCTCTGCCAATTATGATAAATTCAATATAAAATCCTACGTCATTCAAATTCAATCATGCATTCATGCTTAAAATCAAGGGAGGTCAATCCAAACAATTTAAACTTAAAATCAATCCAATCAATTACAAAGCAATTAATGTTAAATTCCCAAATTAAACCCAAAATCAATTCAACATGCTTACCAAACCCTAGCAAGATGATCTACTAATTGATCATCATCTTCTACTTAAATCAAGTAATTAAAGCAAGCATGAATAACATGTTTTGTTAATCCAACTCCCTTATTAATGGTTCAGAACTCGATTGTTGATAACTGTGAATTTGAGAATGGGGGTATTACTGATAATGGGAATTGTAGCCCTATATTTAAACATCATGTTTTTGCTTCACCTAATATGGGTAGGTCCAATTTTAATGGAAAGAAATTATCAGATTGTTTTGAACAAAATCTGGATGAGGGATTTGATCTATCTCAGAAATGGAGACCTTCTTCTAATAGAGGAGATGGGAGAAATGGTGATAAAAGGGTGAGGATTATTGTTGAGGATGTTAAACCAGAAATTAGTTTATGGAAATCTGTTGTTGTTTGTTATGTTCTTAGCTCTCAGCTACCATTCAGAATTATGAATGGATTTGTAAGAAGGATATGGGGGAGGTTTGGTGTTGATAGAGTTGCTGCTATTGAGAATGGGGTTTTTCTGGTTAGATTTCGTACTAAAGAGGGGAGGGAGAGAGCTTTGGCTGCTGGACCTATCTTTTTTGATAGGCAACCTGTGGTGGCTAAAAGATGGGAACCAGGAATTAAGCTGCGAGATGAAGGAGTGCATGAGGTTCCTGTAGGATAAGATTGCCTGGGCTTGACCTTAGATTTTGGGGTCAGTCTTCTTTAATGAAGTTGGCTGGTGCAGTGGGGAAGCCAGTGAAAATAGACAGAGCTACTGAAACAAAAGAATTGATGGCATATGCTAGGATCATGGTTCAGATCAATGTCAATGAGGAGATGATCGAGGAGATTGAAATTTTGGATGAGAATGGGGAGGTGATGCATCAAAAAGTAATATATGAATGGAAGCCAGTGATTTGTTCTACTTGTTCTGGGATGAGACATGATACCAGTCAATGTCTTAACCATAAAGTTCAAGCAGAAGAAGAGGAATGTAGAGCAAAAATGGATCCATTCCTTTCTTACCCCTTTTTGCTCTACATTCCTCTTCTCCTGCAGTGGTTAGGACATTGATTGGAATCATGTCCCATCCCAGAACAAGTTGAACAAATCATTGACTGGAATGATGGTCAGTGATAGGGTTCTGTATGGTGGTTTGGAGAGGGGGGAATACTCCTACTCTTTACATGGATAGATTGGGGTTTTGGAATGTAAAAGGACTCAATAGGCCTAGTAAAGTGTGTGATATCCTGTGGTTTCTCAGATATCACCAAATGGGTCTCTTTAGTCTTCTTCAAAGTAAGGTTAAGAGTAAGAACTTTTGGAGGGTCTTTGCTAATTTTGGGTCTTACTGGTCTGTAGCTGCTAATTACTCCAAGCACTCTGCTGGAAGAATTCGGATTATATGAAATCCGAGTGTGTATGAGGTTAAGGTTTTGAATACTGAAGTTCAATTGATTCATACAAAGGTTACACATAGAGCACTAAATGTTTCTTTTTGGATGACTGTTGTTTATGGGATGAATAGGGGGAATGACAGGGTAGCTATGTGGAATCAGATTAGTTCTATTGCTAAGAAGGTTAAGGGACCCTGGATTGTTTCAGGTGTCTTTAATAATGTCCTTAATCTTGAAGATAGAGTTGGCTCGGCCTGTACTTTGGATGAGGTTGAGGATTTTAGGAGCTATTTGAAACTTAATGGGTTGATAGACTTCAAAACTGGTGGTTTATTTTATACGTGGAATAACAAACAAGATGGAGAAAATAAAGTTTGTTTTAAAATTGATAGGGTTATGGTCAATGGTGAATGGGTGGATTGTTTCAAGCATTTCTCTGCTGATTTCTTACCAGAGGGACTTATGGATCACATCCCATGTTGTATGAGACTTTTTGATGTTTGTGGGAGTATTAAGAAACCTTTCCGGTTTTTTAATATGTGGGCAGAGGCTCCTAGTTTTCTTGATATAGTTAGGAATAATTGGAACAGAGGGGGTAAGGTACTGCTATGTTCATTATGACTCAGAAGTTGAAGGATCTAAAAAAGGGTCTTAAAGAGGTTAACCTAAAATATTTCTCTGATGTGGAGACTGTTGATATTGCTGCTCAGAAGGAACTTTCTAGGATTCTAGAACAGTTAAATAAAGATCCGAGGAATGATAACCTTATCAGGGATGAAATTGTGGCTAGGATGAGGTACAGTGAGGCTCACAAAGCTAGATTTGATTTTCTGAAACAGAAATCTAAAGTGAGATGGCTTAAGGAAGGTGACTTCAATTCTTCTTACTTTCACTCCTGTTTGAGAAAGAGAAGAGTTACTAACAGAATCTGTGGTATTGTAAATGATTCTGCTGATATAATAATGGATCTGATGGCAGTGTAGCTGATGCTTTTGTTAGTTATTATAAGGGTCTGTTGGGTACTGATCAGGGACAGGTTAGGGACATTCACCCCATTGTTAATTCTGCTGGCTCTGTTCTGTCTGAGAATCAAAAGGTTGGGCTCTGTAGATCTTTTTCAAAAGCTGATATCAAGAGTGCATTATGGAGTATTGATGAGGACAAATCCCCTGGACCTGATGGTTACACTAGTAAGTTTTTTAAGGTGGCTTGGCAGATTGTAAAGGATGATTTGTGTAATGTTGTGATGGATTTTTTTTGCTCAAGGTAAGTTGTTAAAGCAAATCAACACTACTACTTTGACCTTGATTCCTAAGACTGCTAATGCTCTGAATGTAACTCAATTTCGGCCAATAGCTTGTTGCAATGTGTTTTACAAAATTATATCAAAGTTGATTTGTGGTAGGCTTAAAGAGGTCTTACCTGGGTTGATTAGTGATGGACATGGGGCTTATGTAGCTGGAAGATCCATTATGGATAATATCATGGTCTGTCGGGATCTTTTGAAAGATTATAACAATAAAAGAAAACCACCTAGGTGTACCATTAAGTTGGACTTAAGAAAGGCCTATGATTCCTTAAGCTGGAAGTTTATTGAGAGAATGCTTGTGGCTTTGGGCTTTCCTGAGATGTTTGTGCAGTGGGTGATGGTTTGTGTCTCTTCTCCTTCCTTCTCTATTATGATTAATGGTGGTCTAAGTGGTTTCTTTAAGGGGGCCAGGGGAATCAGACAGGGGGATCCTATGTCCCCCCTTCTCTTTGTCATCTGTATGGAGTATCTTACCAGACTTCTAAGGAAAATTGGTGAGAAGAAAGATTTCAAGTTTCATATGAGGTGTAGATCTTTAAAGCTTAATCATCTTTTTTTTGCTGATGATTTAATGCTTTTTGGGGCTGGTGATAAGATGACTATTATGCTACTAGTAAAGGCTCTTAAGATGTTTCATAAAGTTTCAGGGCTGCAAGCTAATCAAGACAAAACAACAATTTATTTTGGCAATTTTGATGAGGATTTAAAAGCTGAAATTCTTTCTCTGTCTGGTTTTGTTGAAGGTAATTTCCCTTTTAGATATTTGGGAATACCTCTTAATTCTACTTACCTTAGAATTGTTGATTTTGATGTGTTAGTTGATAAAATGATGGCAAACATCACCTGCTGGACTAGTAGAAGTCTTTCTTATGCTGCTAGGGTGGTTCTTATTAATTCAGTGCTAATAAGCTTTCATTCGTATTGGGCTCAATGTTTACTTCTTCCTAAAAGGGTTATTGATAGAATTAATAAGCTTTGTCGTTCTTTCTTGTGGGATGGGTCTGTTTCTCTCTCTAAAGCTCCTCCTATTGCATGGGAATGGGTGTGCTATCCTAAACAGGCTGGTGGTCTGGGAATTAGGAATTGTTCTTTGTGGAATAAAGCAACCATAGGGAAGTATGTTTGGAGAGTAGCTCATGAGTCTGATTCTCTATGGGTGCGTTGTATGCATGGTGTGTATATAAAAGGTAGGGACTGGTGGCAATATTCTCCAAGTAAGGGTTCAAGATGGGCATGGAAGAGAGTTTGTAAGGTGAAGGAGGAAATGAAGGAGGGGTTTAGTGGTGAGTAATGGAGGGAAAACCAGTATACTGTTGCTGATGGTTATACTTGGTTACAGGGCAGTTTACAGAGAGTGAACTAGACACAATGGATATGGAATAGATTCAATATTCCCAAGCATGCTTTCATTGCGTGGTTAGCTGTGCATAATAGACTCAGAACCAGGGATAAACTGCTGCAATTTGGTTTGTGTGATAGTGACTTATGTCTTTCTGTGGTGCTGTCCCTGAAAGTAATAGTCACTTGTTTTTTTACTGTAATTACAGTCAGTGGTGCTTGAAAAGCTTATGTTCTTGGCTGGGTTTTGAGTCTAGGCATTTCAGTATTGCTGCTGCCTGGAAACATTGGAAGAGAAGATGCACAGATATTATTCAGAAGAAGACTGCTCTTGCTACTTTAACTGCTGTCCTATATCACATTTGGATGGCCAGGAATGAGGCTTATTGGAATGGTGCTGTGATTCATCCTTGGGTTTTGTGCAAGAAGGTGAGATTGGAGATTATGGACATATGTCATCAATTAATCAGAAAATCATGGTCTTGAGCTCAGTGTAAATGGTTATATAGCCTTAGATAGTCTCTAGTTGTTTGCCTTGTTTTTTTGCTCTATCTATTTCTGTTTTGTTGTGCCTTTGCCAGGATTGTAGGCTTTGGCTGTGCTGTGTTGTTTGGTCTTCGGACTGTGTAGTTTTAGAGTTTTGAGGGCTTGCCCTCCTCTTTTTGGTATAAAATCTTACTTACCCAAAAAAAAATGAAGACCAACTACATTAATCAAAGTATTAAACAACAAAGCTAAATCAAGCATGAAATTAAAGAAAACAATCAAGATCAGATAGAGCAAGACATGCTCATTGAATAGTTGAGAAGATTTCCAAAGCAATTGTCACACATAGGGGTGTTAAGAAGCCGAGCCGAGACCGAGCCTCTCTAGGTCTCACCTCGAGCACGACAATAGTGAGCTTAGGCTCGGCTCGATCTCGAAGCTCGTCAAGCCTAAGATATTAAGCTCGGCTCAAGCTCGAGCTTGGGCCCGCCTTATCTTGTCTCAAATTTCCTTTTTTCACCAAATTTCACCTTTTTAGTTTAATAAACTAACTTAAACATATTTTTCAAGTAATCTATTTATCAAAAATCAATGCATTGCAAGTTAATCATCCCCCCCCCCCCTCCCCCCTCCCAAAAAAAAAAAAGAACTAGAACAAAACTTATCATTTTGCATCAATAGCAAAATAACACAAAGACAAGACTTGAAGACATTTTAGTGGTGGCCGAGTCATGAATAATTAGAGTCGTATACTTCGTCGATGACGCCACCGATCGGATTGGAGTTTGCGAAACACTACAACAAAAGAGGGCTATAGCAACACCATTTTTTGCAACAGTTTAATCAATGTTGCTATAAGTAAACATTTGCAACACATTTTACTTAATGAATCTAATATGAGTCGATTTATTTAAAACTGTTGCTATACAAAAAATATGGCAACACTTTTAGATGAATGAGTTAACTATAGTATATAGCAACAACGAACAGTTTACTATCATATCTCTAACCAAAAATAAAATAAAATTTAAAATAATATATGGGCTTTGAAAATTTTCATTAGGCCGTTTTATGTTTTGGTTTCTCACTCTTTCTGATTTTCATTCAACAAATTAAACCCTATTTCTTGTTTCTCTCTTCTCACTCACAATTGTAATTGGCGAATTGTCTCAAAGATTGCGTAAAGAGGGCTATTCAACAGTTTAGCGAATTTTCTATCTTCAAGATCGACCTACAAGGTTAGTTTTAATTCGGTGTTTTTTAATTTTTGAATATGATATTATTATCACAATTTTAAAGTATTTAATTGGGGATATTAGTGTTGATTAGGAAAAATGGGGTTCTTTGGATATAAAAAATTGAGAAATTTGTATGAATTGATATGATAAGGAAAAATTGGGTTCTCCAGATATATAAAAATTAGGGAGTTCGCATGATTTAATTTTATCAAATGGGAAATTGTTGTGATATAATTAGGGAATCTGTATGATATAGTTTAGCAGATGGGCAATTCATTTGATAATTTTAGCATATCGGCAATTCTTATGATATAAATGTCAAGAATATAGCAGGAACATGTGTAGGATGAGAACTAAGCCTATTCCAAGATTTTTCCTAGATTGATATATAAATTGATCCCTTGCAAGGGTAGTGTTTAGTTGATAGCCGTAGAGAGAATAAATCACAAGGTTGAGGAGGTAGTATCTACTGCTTATTTGTAATCGTATTTGAGAGGTAGATGTCTTGCAATTGCTAGAGTTTTGTCAGGCGTTGTACAATTTTCTCCTTCTCTTGATCATTTGAACTAATCTTAAATGAGGCAAGATAATGTTATTTGAATCTCCTAGGGAATGATGGCTATCCTTGTAAGAATTAAGTAGAGACCCCCACTAAATATTACGGAGTACTACATTGTCAATTGCCAAATATTCATGATTGGTGCACAAGTAAAAGATTATCATATAATAGGAGTAGGAGAGTGATGAATTGATCTAAAAGCTTTTATAACATGGTTTATCAGCTGAATTATTATATTATTTAAGTACATCACAAAAGCTGAATCAATTTCTAATATTCTAAATTTATTAGATGGTTTAGAGTATGCGCAAGAGTTCTGAGAATAAGGGCTCGACAAGATTGCTCAAACTTTGTTGTAAAAAAGTAAAAACCAGCATGCAAAAGGAAAGGAGAACGTGAATTCTGGCGAAGATGATCAAGACTATGTGCCTGATGGAGATATTTGTGACCTTGAGGAGTTTGAGATGTCTCGAGAGAAAGGGGTTTTAATTGAAGCAACAAACTCTATACCTAAGAAGGTTTTGTTTTCCTTTTTTTCATGATTTTCCCCCTCTGGCTAATGTTTATTTTATGCTCATTACCTTGATGTTCTTATGCTAGAAGGTAAGAACTAGAGAGAAACCACCTAGGAAGAATAAGAAGCAGCCATTGTTCCCATCTATGACAATAGACGATTTCCTTGTCGCTCAACATCAAATGGATCCAGTTGAAGCACGACAAATACAGCAAGATGGATAACAGACAAAGATCTAAGTGTCTTCTTTAGACCATTGCTCCAACTAAAACGACAAGGAGAATCTATTTCCGCTCAAGGTTTGTCTTTAATACTCTACCCTTTTAAAAATATTATGGTTTAGTAAACTTTTCTAGTTATTCAATCAAAGATCAGACAACTTTTCCTTTAGCTTTGCTAATTCCCTCCATCTTATTTGTACGGACTCTCACAACTTTATGCATTTATTTATTTTTTCTTCGATTATATAATCTGCTTTGGGTATTGTATTACATTCTGTTGCCCCCACAACAGCAACACATACATAGCAACCTTACTGCAGTCATGCACAACAACACGTAGAAAAACTAATGCTTCTATAATAAGCCTCTTCTCTTATTATACGTGATTAGTAGTAAACAATGAACTAAATGCAAGCTAAGTACCGTTATAAAATCAAACCTCTGAATATCTTGAATCAAGAATGAAGCTGGAACAAATTTGCTAAACAAACATTTATTTTCATACTCTTAGATTCAGCATTGGACTTGTCTTATTTTTTTGACAATGCTCTTTAATTTTTCCTCTATTTGTAATTAATAATCACATATTCACATATACGTCAAAATCATGTTCCAAAAATTGTCAACTTTCCTAATATAATTGTAAACTATGAACTTTGAGCTAGAACTTGCTCTTAGCTAGGCTACCATTGTATTAAGGTCAGATTTGAGTCTTTGGTGGTATATGGCCAATATGGGAGGTGGTTAAAAGATTGAAAGTGTTTTTGATTTTGTTCTGGGATATAATAAATATATAGTACTAGTTTCGAGGCGAGTTTTTGTTATGGGAGGTGTTGCTGCTGCTCGTGGAAATACAGGGGTTGCCTTTGTGCAGACTGCTATTCTGATCAGTGTAGCATGGGGGTCTGCTGTCCAGGAGTTGTTACTAATTCAAGGTCTGATGTTGTTGATGTAGGGCCTGCTGCTTCTGGTGCAGGGCGTGCTGCTACTAGTGCAGGACATTTAATTTGGTGGCAGTTAGAGAAAGTGTGTGTCGGCTAAAGAGATAGGATATAGAAGATTAGAGATCATATCTTATAGAACTTACGTGTCATGCTTTGTCTAAAGTATATGTGAGGTATCGAACAAAGTGTTCCTGTTGCTCATTCTTAGTGGTTATATAATTCAATATTTCATTTGAGATATATTTGTTTTATATTGAATACTATTTTATTGAATTATTGACCTTTCATAAGAGTCTTATTAACTAATATTTTTCTTTTTTTTTTTTTTTTTTTTTTTTGCAGGAAACTATATATCCAAGTATGAAGTGCTCCATCAAACTCCTGAAGATCGATTGGATTTTGCGCAAAAATATTAGAATGGTCTTTGAAGATAAATTTTGTAGAATTTGGTTTTGGAATTTTTATTAGTTTAAAGGATGAAATATATAAATTGAATGTTTTTGCTATCAAGTTGTAATAAATTGTTAACTATGTACAACTTTTTGGAAAGCTTATTTCTAAATGAAAGTTTATTGATTATATGCACTTTAAGCATGTTTCTTATATCTGCATTATCAATCTATTGCTTCAGAGTCAATTAAAAGTGTCTTTATAGATTAAAAAGTGTCGCCTTAGTTTCAATTGGAAGCATTGCCATAAACTAAATAAAGTGTTGCCTTAATTTTAAAGGTCAACTAATAGCAAGCTAAGAAGTGTTGGTTAAAAATACCATAAATTGTTGCTTTAACTTTGAAAATGTTACCTAAAGTTGTTGAATAAGTGTTGGCATAAGTTAAAAAGTGCTACCTAAAAAAAGCGCTGCCATAATTATTTATAGCAACAGTTTACAATAAATGTTGCCTAATGCATGAAAGCCGTTGCCAAAGAGTTTTAGCAACGACACCTATTGGTAACAGTTTATAATCTGTTGCTATAGGCATATGGCAACATTAACAGGACATATGGTAACAGATTATTGCCATTGCCATAAGTCTTTTTTCTAGTAGTGAAAGGAATGGTGTCCTTTGAACAAGTGTATTATTCCGATAGAGGGTTTAGAATTAATTAGAAAGCTAATTATTCAGTGAGGTCAAGTGATCGGAATGCCTAGCTGAAGGTCGCTTTGGATCAGTAATATTAATGGATAATTAATATTACAGCTTAATCTTGACTGTACCCTTTGTTGGGTTTCGTAGTGTCCGACACTACGCAGAAGAGAAACCCGCCCACTAATTAAAGCAACTAAACATGCAATCACATAATTAAACAAAAAAAAAAAAAGAGAAAGAGAAATGACATTCTTACCCTCGACGCGTGCTTCGGTCGCTTACGAGCTCTTACTTCAAAGCCCTAGCCTCGCAAGTGCGAAGGCCTCCGACGACTCGCACCCTCAATCCGACCCGAGCGGTCTTTATCCCGAAGGTTAGTCGGGACTTGACCAAAGATAAACTAGAGTATTACGAACTTAAAGGTTTTCTCACTTTCAAGGAGATGCGTTATTAAGTTCAACTCAAGTGGTTTTTCCAAAACCCAAAACTTGGGTATTTATAAGGAAGGGAGCCTTGATCTCCCTTTTCCCATCAATGTGGGAGAATTGCATTTTTCCTAATTTATTTAATCTAAAACAAATTAAAATGTAAAATGAATCAACAAGCGTCAAGTGGCATGTGGAGAGCAAGGGTAGGTAAGGACCACCAGGGGGGACCAAAGCTCCTTGCTCCCCAAGCAAAGCCACCAATACCGGTCTTTCATATGACCGTGAGCTAGCCTCCAACGCACAGCTGGCTGGCTGCCCAGGTGGCGCCTAGCACCAAGGTTGGGTTGGCTGCCAGCTCGCACACCGCATGTGTGCAGCAAGCAAGCCATGCATGCATTGCGGGCTGCTGCTGCTGCTGCGTGTGTTAGCGAGGTGTCAGGCCTAGCTGCTTCTTGGTGCTGCTACGCTAGTAAGCACGCATATCATACGCACACACAGCATGCTGCATGCGATGCTAATGTTGTGCGAGTTTGATGCTGCATGCTAGCAAGCATGCACAGCCATAACACGTATACTCATAGCACTATGCTTGCATGCTAAGCGCAGCCTAACTGCGGCTATGCGTGTGGATGGGTGTGATGCCCACCACACTAGCATGCATGCGGTTGGTGCCCTTGCCTAGCGTAGCACTCGCATGGCTAGGCCATTGCGAGGTTACGACTTGCTTCGTACTTGTTGCTTGCTTAATTCTACGTCTCGTCGAGTTCTAAATTCGACTTGACTTGCGACGCTCGGTTTCGATACTCTAAGCTCAATGACGTCTTTGTTCGTAATACTCTAATGACTCATCTAATCCTTCGGATTGATTCGTCGTCTCGGATCGGTTATTCGATCGGGGTGTGACCCGAAGGGTTCAATCAAGATTAAGCTGTAATATTAAGGGAAATTCTCAATGGTAGCCCTGAACTTTTGGCAATTCTCAATGGTAGCCAGGTTTTTAAAAAATTCTCAATGGCAGCACTAAACTTTTTAAAAAGTTGCTTCCGTAGCCTTTATTAGTAAAAAATGTTAAGTTTATGTTATTAAGTGGTCATTTCGGTTTGTTAGGTCAACTAAGGCTAACTAAGGTTATTTTTGGCTCCAAACTTTCCCTCCAAATTTTCCCTCCCTTTCTTTTGCATCTCTCCCTTTATAAATACCCCTTCTCCTCCTTAATTCCCCCACTGCCAACCCTCTGAAACTTTTCTTACATTAGCCATGGCTAAAAAATGGGCAAAGATGAAGGTATGCAACTGTGTGCCTAAGAAATACGCTGACATCAAGATATTAGACTCAAGGAGCAACCCATGAATAGCTTACTACAAGTGCAACTTGTGTGGATTTTTTTCGTGGGTGAATGATGATGAAATTGTGTTCTGGAGCAGGGGAATTGGGTCAGCTATTGTTGCTAAAGTGAAAGATGGACTTAGCTGCTGTGTGAAGATTGCAATTGTGGTGTTGTTTGTGTATTTCCTGTTTAGTATGATGGAGTAATTTTCTGTACTGTGATGTAATGTAGGACTTAGGGTTGTATGAAATGCACTGGTATTTGAATAGAGTGGCTGCAGTCTGATATAAACTAATTAAGAACAAAATACATATTTTAAGTCTGATAGAAAATACTTCAGTACAAAATATTTATAGGTAATAATTAATGTTTTGGCTGATGATATTTATCATAAAAATAAGAAAGTTAAGCTTAAGGCTGTGATGTAGCAACAGCTGCAGCAGATCTTGATCTTGATCTTGTCCGTAATGCTGGTTGAGAGGATGGTGGTGCTTGCTGCTTCTTCTTACCCTTTTTACCATAGCTTGCCTTTTGCTTAGCTGTCATACCTCCTTTGCAAGTAGCTGCATTGTGGCCAAAAGCTTTACAGTTGCTGCACCTAACTGTCTTAGCCCTTTTGCCCTTCCTTTCTTCATCATCTGCTCTCTTCCTCTCTTTAGTAGGCCTCCCTATGCCCCTTTTCATGGGTGGTGGATTAATGTGAGGCATGTCTATGGGTGGCCATTGTTCAACATCTGGTATGGATTTAATCCCACAGCTGTAAGCTTCCTTGTACTTGGTGACTGAATACCAGTCATTGACAAATGAGTGGGGGTCCAACCTTGCTTTAATGATGGCTCTTATACCATGCCTGCATGGAATTTCAGTCAGGTGCCACACATTGCATAAGCAAGTGTGGTTGTTGAGGTTTACAGGGAGCACAGACTTGCTATCTTGAACCTCATACTCTCCTTCAGCACTCATGTATGCAATGCAAGTCCTACTCTCATGAATAAGCTGTTGTATCCTCTTTATAATGTGTGGGCATATGTCTTGCCTCTTCCATGTCTCAGAAACCTGCCTCCTTTTTGCCATTCTAACCATAGTGTTCCTTCTAACACCTATAATATAAAAAGGGAAATTAGTAACAGATAATTGCAACCCTTTTGCCAAGCATTACAGCAGATAAATGTCATTATGATTTACTTTCAAGTAATGTCATAACTGGTCTGCTCCTATCCAATCCTAGTGTGGCATTGAAGCTTTCAACAAAATTGGTGACATTGACATCACACTTCAGTTCAGTGTTGAACTTGTGTTTACTCCACCTCTTTTGATCTCCTAATTTAGAAAGCCAAATCCTGCCAGCTGGATTAACTTTGCCTAATTGATCCATAGCCTTCTTGAAAGTGAAAGCTGAGTTAGCATTACATGCTCTCCAAAACAAAGAGAACAACAAAGGCCTTGGAAATGACTTCTTCCAATTGACTACCATTGAGAATTGCCAAAAGTTCAGGGCTACCATTGAGAATTTCCCTAATATTAATCACCAATTAATATTACTGATCAGAAGTGGGCTCCACCTAGGCATCCCGATCACTTAACCTCACTGAAAAATTAGCTTTCTAATAATTCCGAACCCTCTATCGGAATAATACACTTGTTGGAAGGACACCATTCCTTTCAATCTCCCACTTGTCCTTCCGGACAAGTATGCAGTTAGTGTATAGCCCATTTTCTATGTCGCTTAATGTCTCTTCCTGAACTATAAGGTAAGATTCTTCGTCATCCTTATTACGTCCAGAAGTGTTTCTCGATTTCCGAGTTTGACTGTCAATAAGAATATTCCCCCTTACTAAGAGGACCTAGTCGCCCGAGTGTTGCCATTATATTCCCCCTTTACGGTAGACATTTGACAACATCAAAACAGACTAGTACTCAAACAAGAACTTACAATACTCATGGTCGAGGAAAAAGGTTCTGATAGCTATAATGAGAAATATACTTATGACGATTTTAAATCTCTTAAAGTATTCTCATAGGTCTATCCGGTATAGTTCTAAACCAATATCATATCCTCATAGCACAAGAAATGGTGCTATAAATCATACTACGCACTAATCTCAAGTGGTCATTAACCGTCCATCATTTAATGAAATATTGATTGGTCATTAACCGTCCATCATTAGGGATAATTTTCGATTGAAATATTCAATGTTCACTTAAAAGGTGTTTCTTTATCCAAGACATGGTCTGGATACCTTGTTTTGAATATTCTCAGAAATCGAATGGACTCATTATTTAATTATAAACCACAATTAAATAGAAATGGAGTAATAATAAATTTACAGAAAATTTTATTCCTCCAAAACTGAATGGTTCAACATAGTGTTTTACATTAAGACATCAAGTTTAGTTAAAACACATATATACAGGGAAATCAAAGCCAGTCTCCAACATGCTTGATTCCCATTGCCTCAACGTGCTTGTTGTTCTTCACTTGAGGCAAAGGTTTAGTCAGTGGATCGGCTACATTGTCGTCCGTTCCAATCTTAAAGATTCTAATTTCACCCTCGGAGTTCTATTCCTTATCATGTGAAATCGCCTCTTGACATGTTTGACCTTCTGATGTTCCCTTGGCTCCCTAGCCTGAGCAATAGCTCCATTATTATCACAATAGAGCTCTATTGGACCCTTGATGGAGGGTACAACATCAAGTTCACTAATGAACTTACGAATCCAAATTCCCTCCTTAGCTTCTTCCGAAGCTGCCAAGTACTCGGCTTCAATTGTAGAATCTGCAATGGTGCTTTGCTTAGCACTCTTCCAACTAAACGCTCCTCCATTTAGGCAGAATATGTACCCTGACTGTGACTTGGAGTCATCTTTGTCAGTTTAGAAGCTCGCATCGATATAATCTTCAACAACCAAATCATTACTACCACCATACACCAAAAACTTATCCTTGTTCCTTTTCAGGTACTTTAGGATATTCTTGGCCGCAGTCCAATGCGCCACTCCGGAGTTTTATAGGTATTGGCTTGTAACACTAAAGGCATACGATACATTTGGCCTAGTACATATCATGGCATACATGATCGATCCAATAAGCGAAGCATATGGAATATGACTCATCCTCTCTCGCTCATCAGGTGTCTATGGACACTGCTTCTTGCTGAGAGTTATGCCATGTGACATAGGTAGGTGCCCTCTCTTGGCCCCTTCCATGCTAAATCGTGCCAGTACCTTATCAATATAAGTACTTTGGCTCAATCTAATCATCCTATTAAATCTATCCCTGTAGATTTTGATGCTCAATATGTACTGTGCCTCTCCCAAGTACTTCATTGAAAAGCACTTTCCAAGCCAGCCCTTCACGAACTCTAACAGTTTAGTGTTGTTTCCAATGAGTAATATGTCATCGACATATAAGACGAGGAATGTGATGTCACTCCCACTGACCTTCTTGTAAACACAAGAGTCATCTGGATTCTTGATAAAACCAAACTTACTAATGGCTTCATCGAATCGCAGATTCCAACTTCTGCTTGCCGGCTTTATTCCATAAATGGACTTCTTAAGATTGCATACCTTCCCAGCATTGCTTGGATCAACAAAACCTTCCAGCTATGTCATATACACAGTTTCTTCCAAAATCCCATTAAGGAAGGCGATTTTGACATCCATTTGCCATATTTCATAATCATAATATGCAGCAATTGCTAGGATAATCCAGACGGAGTTAAGCATGGCGACTGGCAAAAAGGTTTCATCATAATCAACGCCGTGAATTTTCCAGTAATCTTTTGCCACCAATCAAGCTTTATATATAGATACATTTCTTGTCGGTTTTCAACTTGAAAATCCATTTGCAACGTGTGTAACCTTCGAGCAAATTAAACAAGTCCCAGACTTGATTTTCAAACATGGATTCCATCTCAGATTTCATGGCCTCTTGCCATTTTGCAGAGTCGGGGCTCGTCATATCTTGTTTATATGTCGTTGGCTCATCTCCATCCATAACTAGGATGTCTTGATCTTTGGTTAAGGCAACACCGAGGTATCTATCTGGTTGAGATCTTGGCCGTTGTGACCTACGCAGGGTAATAGGTTAAGCATTTTCATTGTCGGTTCGACTTTGCACATTGTCGGTTTGACTCTAACCAATGTCAACAACTGCTTCTAAAGCACTTTGATTGTTAGTTTTGTCAGGTTGACTTTGTTGCTCGTCCTCTTGAACTTTATCGAGTTCGATTTTTCTCCCACTTGTTTATTTTGAAAGGTGTTCCTTCTCAAAAACAACACCATGTCGAGCAACAAACACTTTGTTTTTGGATTTTTTGTAGAAGTAAAACCCTTTGGTTTCTTTTGGGTATCCCACAAAGAAACACTTATCCGATTTTTGGTGAAGTTTGTTAGAAATTAATCTTTTGACATATGTTTCGCAACCCCAAATCTTAAGAAAAGACAACCGTGGAGGTTTCTTCGTTCATAATTCATATGGAGTCTTTTTGACAGCTTTTGACGGAGCTCGGTTTAGTGTTAGTGTCGCGGTTGGAAGTGCGTGTCCCTAGAAAGAGATAGGAAGTTCACTGAGACCCATCATTGATCAGACCATTTCTAATAAGGTTTGATTCTTCCTTTCGGACACTTTGTTCCATTGTGGAGTTTCGGGAAGTGTTAACTCTAAAAGAATACCATTTTCTTTCAAGTGATTGTCGAATTCATGGCTCAAATACTCGCCACCTCGATTCGATCGAAGTGCTTTGGTTTTCTTGCCAAGTTGATTTTCCACTTCACTTTGAAACTCTTTGAATTTTTCAAAAGATTCAGATTTGTTCGACATAAGGTAGACATAACCATATATACTATAGTCATCTGTGAAGGTGATGAAATATCGATGACCTTGCCTTGCGGGTGTACTCATTGGTCCACATACATCCGTATGTATTAGACCCAATAAGTCACTAGCCCTTTCTCCTAACTTGGAGAATGGTTGCTTTATCATCTTGCCTAATAAACATCCTTTGTAATTTTCAAACGACTCTAAGTCGAATGAGTCAAGAATACCTTCATGAAGAAGTTTCTTGATGCGTTTGATGTTAATGTAGCCAAGACGACAATGCCACAAGTAGGTTTGATTCGACTCGATGGTCTTAGCTCTTTTGGCGGTATCGTTAACATTATAAACTTGTTTGTCTAATCATATGTAAAGCAACATTCGAAAAACAACCATTGTTTTAGTTTTGTGATCAACTAACCCGGTGTCCAACACCATAGATCGAAGTATGTTCAAAATCATGATAAACAAAGATTAGTTAATTACAAGCCATAGACAAAAATGTGCCTACAAGCACGACCGAAAGACCATCTTTATCGTCCATTCGTATTTGCACATCCACTTGTGTAGCCCTCTCACTTGGTCCCTGAAAATGGGAGCATTGCATGTAGGAACTGGAATATGTTTTCTCATAAAGTTAGAAAAAGGTTTGGCTTATGGAGAAACATAGAAATTCTTATAGATAAGAAGTTTAGTGGGACCAAAAGTCAATTTTGTAAAGGTCCAACAAGAAGTTTACGAAATCTGTTGTGAAATGACTATCGAATGCTAAATGCTTAGATTTGAAAGTATTTTCGACAATGGACCAAGGTAAGGTGATACTTAGTATATAGTGGGAATTAAGATCTATTGGATAGACTTAATAAAATGTTTAAATGAGTAAAGGAATTTACCGTGTCAACACATGAAGGACTTGAAAAGTTTTCAACCATATGTATAAAACTAAGTAAATGTTTGAACTAAGTATAAGTTAGGCAAATACTAAGTCAAACAAGAAAGACTCTAGTGGAGACTTTCAACCATATCATATAGCAAACAGTTTAGCAAGACTTAGTGAAATTGGATGAGCTAAAAGTCACATGAATGAGATCAAATAGGAATAATTTTGCAATTAGATCCATCATGTATGCTATGATATGGAATCGTCTCATGACCTGCATGCTTAGAGCATGATGAGTATAAAATACCAATCAACTTGAATCTAAGCAATGGATTTTTAGATTATGATCAAGAAACGTCCAAAGTACTTTGATAAGTAAAAGAATGAGTTCTTGATGCATGGAAACAAATATAATTTGAGTATTGATGTTGCAAGTACAACCTCAGCAAGGATTAGATCCTTAATGAGGAAGCCATTTATAAGCACGAGGTTAAGATGCGTCGTGGCTTAAGAATGGCAACATGAACTTATGTCCATGTATATTGTGTGGAAATTTAAGGTAAATTTACATAATCACAAATGATTAGGATACCCAAATCATTGTGAGCCAGTTGGAGTAAAATTTAAACAAAGCATCATTAGGAAATCTACTAAAGTATATGTTGAGAACATTGCTGCCTTAGAGGCAATAATAAAGAAGTTGTTAAATGGATAGTTTGTTGTTGAACTTTGATGATTGTAGGCTGTCAAGTTGAGGATCTCAAATCATGAAAAATGAGTGGGAGCCATTACTTGGACAATAAATCTTAAATCACATATAATCCATAACACACTCGAATTTTATCATCTTATTATGAAAGTGATCGATAATGAAGATGCTAAGATTTGCAAAGTACTTGTAACTAAACCTATGCAATAAGTGAAACACAACAATCACAATTACATGAAAGAAATCAAGCATATTAAATATGGGTTTGATTTCTATAAATGTTTTGTTAAGAGAATTCTTCTTAAAACATTTAGGAAAACCATTTATCATAAGATGAAACATTTGAAAGTTTCATAGTGAAATAAAATTTTAATAATTATTCCACAAACTATTTAAATGTGGTTTAGAATTAAATAATGAGTCCATTCGATTTGAGAATATTCAAATTAGGGTACCAAGGCCATGTCTTGGATAAAGAAACACCCATTAAGTGAACATTGAATATCATATCGAAATTATCCCCAATCGAGGTCATTTGGAAGTTGGACGACTAATGACCACATGAGATTAGTGTGTAGTATGATTTATAGAATTGTTTCTTGTGCTACAAAGACAAAATTGTCATAAATCATTTTCACAGGTATAAGTTTAGAACTATACCGGATCAAACTATTGTAGGGTTTCGTAGAGATCGTCTCTACGCGGAATAGAAATCCCCCAAGACCCGCCCCAATAATTAAAGCAATTAAAGCATGCATAAACATAATTAAACAATAAATAAGAAAAGG
This sequence comes from Chenopodium quinoa, assembly GCF_001683475.1. Lineage (NCBI taxonomy): Eukaryota > Viridiplantae > Streptophyta > Magnoliopsida > Caryophyllales > Amaranthaceae > Chenopodium > Chenopodium quinoa. Next base: position 2,179,581 of record NW_018745675.1, on the reverse strand, counting down.
GAGAAATAAGTTATACCCTTGCAGCGTACTTCGCTCGTAAACCGAGCTCTTACTTCGAAGCTTATAGCCTCACAAACGTGACGACCTCTAACGGCTCGTACCCACGACTCGACCCGAACAGTCTCCGTCTCGAGGGTTAGTCGAGACTTGACCAAAGATAAAACAAGAGTTTTACGAACTTAAAGGTTTTCTCAATAATTAGAGATGCCTTTTTGAGTTCCACTCAAGTTGATTTCCACTTGCCCAATCAAGGGGGTATTTATAAAGAAATGCAACTTGCACTCCCATTCATGATTAATGTGAGATAATTTGCATTTCCAACTAATTTATTTAAATCAAAAATAAATTAAAAGATAATGCAATCAACAACTAACAAGTGGCACATGGAGGATTAGAGGTTAGGTGAGGACCACCACCAAGGGGGGGGGGGGCATTGCCTTGCTCCCCAAGGGTTGGCTCCTAGACTTGGTCCCCACATCTCACAACGGACCTCAAGGACTTGGCAGGCTGGCAGCCTTCCTTGGCTGCCAAGGCTGCCAGCTGGCGCCTGGCACCAAGGCTAGGCAACCTGCCTTACAAGCCATCCAGCGCAGCAAGCCCCAGCGCATGCGTGCTGCTAGCGAGCCACACATGCTGCTGTGCGAGGCCCCAGCTCGCTACTGCTAGGCGTGCTGCTGGGTGCTGCCATGGGAAGGCACATGCACATACGCACAGCCCAGCGTGCTTGCTGGCTGGTGCGTAGCGTTGTGCTATGCTGCCACATAAAAGCGCCTAGCAAGCTAGGCACGCTGCGCCAGTGTTAGCAAGGCCTAGCCTTGCTATTACAGTTGGGCATGCTGTGCGCCAGTGCTAGCAAGGCCTAGCCTTGCGATAGCAGCTGGGCACTAGCGCCTAGCACACATGGCATTCTGAGCTTGCGCTTAGCAATGCGAGGTGCGCGCTAGTTCGAGCTAGCCTAGCAACCACATGGCTAGGCCAATGTGAGGCTACGGCTTCGCTCGAACTTGTTGCTTGTTGATTTTGCGACGCTCTACCCTCGATTTCCGACGTCTGTGTTCGTAATACTCTAGTGACTCATCAAATCCTTTGGATTGATTCGTCGGTTCGGATTGGCAGTTCATTTGTGTTCGACCCGAAGGGTTTAGTCAAGATAAAGTTGTAATATTAATTGTTCACTAATATTACTGATTGGAAGCGGCCCCCACCTAGGCATTCCGATCACTTGATCTCACTAAAGAATTAGCTTCCTGTTAATTTTGAACCCTCTATCAGAATAATACACTTGTTGGAAGGACACCATTCCTTTCACCTATGAGAATACTTAAAGAGATTTAACAATTTTCATAATTAAGTATATTACTCATTATGGCTATCTGAACCTCTTTCCTCGACCATGAGCATTGTTAGTTCTCTTGTTTGAGTACTAGTCCGCTTTGATGCTGTCAAACGTCTGCCGTACAAGGGGATTATAAAGGCAACAGTTAGGCGGTTAGGGCCTCTTAGTAAGGGAAGCTAACAATGTTGGAGTGGGAATGTCCCCCTATTAATAGTAGGGAACATGTCTTTGTTGTTTATAAGGCCTCTTGAAGAGCGAGTATGTGAAAATGCATGGTCGTGCTCAAATTGATTTTAAAAATCATCTGCTTATTGATAGTCGGATTTGGAATTCGAGAAACACTTCTGGACGTAATGAGGATGACGAAAAATCTTACCTTATAGTTCACGAAGAGACATTAAGTGACATAGGAAACAGGCTATACACATACAACACATTTGTCTGGAATGACAAGTGGGAGATTGAAAGGAATGGTATCCTTCAAACAAGTGTATTATTCCGATAGAGGGTTCGGAATGATTTAGAATGCTAATTATTCAGTGAGGTCAAGTGATCAGAATGCCTAGTTGGAGGTCGCTTCCAATCAAAAATATTAATGAATAATTAATATTACAGCTTAATCTTGATTGAACCCTTTAGGTCACACCCAACCGTGTAACCGAACCAAAGTGACGTATTATTCCGAAGGATTAAATGAGTTAATAGAGATTTTACGAACTAAGACGTGGATTCCGAGCATAGAGCGTCGAAACAAAACGTCACGCATAGTGTCAATTTAAGGAATCGACGAAGACGAGAAAAATAATCAAATGGCATATCGTGCTAAAATTACAAGGATAGCACGAGCCTTAGACACGCCTCGGATCAAAGGCAATTGGTTAGGGGCTGCATGCACCAAGCACTAAGCCACCGTAGCCACCGCAAGGCACATCTAGGATTGTCGTTGCGTGCGGGGCTGGCTGGGGCAGCCTAGTAAGCCTGTGCACAATGGAAGCCTAGCAGGCTTGCCCAACAAGGCCAGTAAGCAGCCAGTGCCCATGCCGCTGCTTCTAGGCCTGTGCTGCTGTTGCGTGCTTGCTGTAGGCGCATGGCCTACTTGCAGTAGATGGAGTCATGCGGCTAAGGGCCAGTAGGCCTAGCCTTGTGGCGCAAGGCTGCAAGCAAGGCTGGTCTTGCTGCCCAAGGCCAAGCAGCTGCCCTAGCTGACCGAAATGGGTTGGGGAAGCCCTTGCCTTGTTCTCCAAGGTTAAGATGTTCCTCCCACCTACTCCCTCTTTGTGTGATGACACTTATCATTTGATTATTGTTTCATGGCTTTTTAATTTAATTTGGAATTAAATTAAATCTCATTTTTGCTTTTTACTAACTATCCCACATTGAAAGATGATGGGAATTCTAGGGGAGACTTCCCTAGAAATACCCGTTATTGGGTATTAGGAATTTCACTTGAGTTAGGGAACTTTAAGGGATCTCCAAAAGCGAGAAAACCTTTGTTTGTAAACTCTAACATATTTTTGGTGTAGCCCTGACTAAGCTTCGGGGTAGGGACCGGTTATGGCTTGGTAGAGAGGGTGTGAGCCATTGGAGGTTCTCGCTCTTGCGGAACTTGAAGCTTTCAAGTCCAAGCTCAATGGTTGAGCGAAGAACGCTACAAGGGTGAACATTCTTTCTCTCTCTTCTCTTATGTTTATGTTTATTTGTATGCTTTTATTTATGTTGTAATTATTGTGCATGCGATCCGGTTTATCGGTTTTCGTTTCCACGTGGTGTCGGACATCGCAAAACCCAACAATTTGGTCCACTATAGGAGTGTGGAAGTTGTGTTTTTTTTTTCATTTCTTATTTTACAGGATAGTGTGATAGTTGTTGAAGCCAAAGGGATACAAAGAGCTAAAGGATTGAGGCAATAAAGGCTAGGGTTTTTGAGTCATATCATCAATCATCAATTTACCTGTGTAAGGGAATAAGACTTAATGTAAAGTTATATGGACAAATGTAGGAAATAACTCTCCAAGTGTTGAATTTCATGATTATAAATAACTTTAGTTTACAAATTATCTTTTTATATATTAATTTTTCTTAATAAGAGATTACATATTATCTTATATTTAAATATAAATTTTAAAAAAATTTCAAGCTTGTTATTGAGATTTTGAGTCGAGCCAAGGGTAGCTTAGACTTGGCTTACTAATATCTCGAGCCGAACTTGAACTTGAATCGAGCCCACTCGAGCCAAACTTTGACCGAGATTTGACCAAGCCAAGTACCGAGTAGTTCACGAGCAAGCTCGGCTCATTAACACCCCTAGTCGCACATTATTCTTCAATCTCACAAATTTCCATTTGTTTTCCTCACATTCTCTTTCAAAAACTAATCCTAATCTAAGTTAATCTAGAGAGAGAAGCTCTCAACCTAATGTTAAATATGAGATAAGAACCAAATTAAACCTTAGAATAAAGGGATAAAGTTGGCAAAATACGATAAAAATAAGAGCCTCAGGCATAAATACTCATCCACGGACATGGACAAGCCTCTAGGCGTGGCCAAAAAGAACCTACCATGGATACGCTGCTTCTACTACAAGCGCGATACTTTGGCCACATTTGGCCTCAATTGTTGCTCAAGCACGACAATGTACAAGCAACCCTAAGGCGTGGCAACCTGAACTTGGGCAATACATAAGAGCGTGGGTACGGGGACTTATCTTGTAACATCCTAGAAATTTCCTCCTTTTGATCGAAATACCTAATTTACCCTTTGAAAGTACGTAATAGGAAATAACTAAAGCAATACCGCCACCATGATAACGGCTTAGATATTTGTCATAAACACACACTGACATTTTCAAAATCTTTCAAATCAAAAGCAAAGTCCAATATTCAAACCAAATGAAAGTAAATTTAATCCAAATTCAAACGAAGTCAAACCTACAATTTGGTACCATTAAAGGCCCTTTCAAAACAAAATGAATATTTAACACCAACGAGTTAGTCTCACCAAAAGATAATATATATAATTCAAAAGCAAATAACCAACACATATTTGATGTGTGTCATTTGTGGCACTCATTTGATGAGTTTTTAGGTTGTTTATACCTTATTTTCATAGTTTTCTTCCTTAATAAATGCTTAGTTTTATTCATTTTCTCTTTAGTTTCCTTATTCTTTTTTATTTTGTGTTTTTGTCCACTTTTGTGGATTTTCTCGTGTTTTTCCCTTATATTTATTTTTTTCTTTGTTTGTAGGTTTAAGGCGAAGCTCGAGACCTGACACGATGATTTTTTGGGTTGGAAGAGGCTTATGGTGTAAGGAGAAAGCTCAAGTATAGCTCACAAGGCAAGGATTGACTAGCTCCAAGATTTGGTGTTTGCGCTCTCATGTTGCACTCTCATGAAATCATGGTGTTGAACCCACCGTAAACCTCATTTTGGGACTGTCATACCTAGTGATGATCAAGAGGAGCGCACCATTCGCGTCAAGCACGCACCAAGAAAGTCCCCTGCTCCAGCAGTGTGGGCGTACAGGAAAGAACTACCGCAACACGTCAGGCAGCGTCGCGCTACGGCAATTCCAAATTGTGTTATGTTGATAGCTTGATTTTTCAAAAGGGTTTTTGCGCGGGTGGCGCGACCTTTGCGTAGGCACGCACTAGGGTTGCACAAGCGCGCAAGCTTTCTTCGCGGGTTTACCACCTGAGTTCTCTTTTTCTGTACCCTCATTATCACGGGCGTGCAAGCTTGTGAGAGGGCGCACTCGACTGGGTCTATTTCGAGACATTTGCCCTATTTCCTTTGTAGTTAGTTATACTAAAAATAGCTTTTCGCTATTATTTATTAATTAGGAAATTAAGCAATTCATTAAGCAAATAGTTTTTAGCTTAGTTGATGGTTTCTCTTGTTGGGTTTCGTAGTGTCCGACACTACGCAGAATGAAACCCGCCCAAGACCCGCACACTAATTAATGTAACTAAACATGAAATCACATAATTAAACAACAAAAGAGAGAGAAAGAGAAAGACGATCTTACCCTCGACGCGTGCTTCGCTCGCTTACGAGCTCTTACTTGAAAGCTCTAGCTTTGCAAGTGCGTAAGCCTCCGACCGCTCGCACCATCGACCCGACCCGAGCGGTCTCTACCCCGAAGGTTAGTCGGGGCTAGACCAAGGAAATACTAGAGTATTACAAACTTAAAGGATTTCTCACTTATAAGGAGATGCCTCATTGAGTTCAACTCAAGTGCTTCTTCCCAAACCCAAAACATGGGTATTTATAGGGAAGGGAGTCTTGATTTCCCATCTCCCTTCAATGTGGGAGAATTTCATTTTGCTCAATTTATTATAATCCAAAAACAAATTAAAATGCAAATGAATCAACAAGCGCCAAGTGGCAAATGGTGAGCAAGGGTAGGTAAGGACCACTAAGGAGGGGGGGACCAAACACCACTTGCTCCCCAAGAAAGCCACCAAGATCGATCTTCCTTTGACCGAAAGCTCACCCCACGCATGGCTGGCTGACATCCTGCCTTGGCTGCCAAGGCTGCCCAGCTGGCGCTTAGCACTAAGGTTGGGCTAGCTGGCCAGCCTGCCTTCGCATGCGCGCAGCAAGCAAGCAAGACACACAATGTGAGCTGCTGCTGCTGCGATGCATGTGTTGTGTGAGTGCTGGGAGATGCCTAATAGCTGTTTGCTGTGAGTGGCTGGGTACAAGGCCCAGCATGCTAGCACGCTAGCACGCATGGCAAGCTAGCTGATAGCCTGCTTGCGGCCATGAGCACCAGCCCCGCAAGGATGCTCAGCCAGCAAGCCTAGCACGCATATGCATGCTTGGCTTGCAACATGCACTTGCCATGCAATTAGTGGCCTAGGCTAGCCTAGAACTCGTATTGCTAGGCCAATGCGAGGCTACGACTTAGCTCGTACTTGTCGCTTGCTTGATTTTCGTCTAGTCAAATTTTAAATTCGACTTGACTTATGACGCTCGACTTCGACGCTCTAAGCTCGATATTCGACGTCTTTGTTCGTAATACTCTAATGACTTATCTAATCCTTCGGATTGATTCGTCATCTCGGATCCGTTACTCGATTGGGGTGCGACCAAAAGGGTTTAGTCAATATTAAGTTGTAATATTAATTATACATTAATATTATTGATCGGAAGCGGCCTCCACCTAGGCATTCTGACACTTGACCTTACTGAAGAATTAGGTTTCTAATAACTCCGAACCCTCTATCGGAATAATACACTTGTTGGAAGGACACCATTCCTTTCACTCTCCCACTTGTCCTTCCAGACAATTGTGCCGTTAGTGTACAACCCATTTCCTATGTCACTTAATGTCTCTTCATGAACTCTATGGTAAGATTCTTTGTCATCCTTATTACGTCTAGAAGTGTTTCTAGATCTCCGAGTTTGACTGTCAATAAGCAGATGATTTCTAAAATCCATCTGAGCACGACCATGCATTTTCACAGTCTCGCTCTTCGAGTGGCCTTGTAAACAACAAAGACATGTTCCCTATTGTTAAAAGGGGGACATTCCCACTCTTGTATTGTTAGCTACCCTTACTAAGAGGACCTAGCCGCCCGAGTGCTGCCTTTATAATCCCCATGTATGGCAGAAGTTTAACAACTTCAAAACGGACTAGTACTCAAACAAGAGAAATTACAATACTCATGGTTGAGAAAAGAGGTTATGATGGCTGTAATGAGAAATATACTTATGACGATTTTAAATCTCTTAAAGTATTCTCATAGGTCGATCAGGTATAGTTCCAAACCAATACCCGTGCAAATGATTTATGACAATCATATCATTGTAGCACAAGAAATGTTGCTATAAATCATACTACACACTAATCTCAAGTGGTCATTAGCCGTCCACCATTTAAATGACCTTGATTAGGGATAATTTTCGATTGAAATATTCAATGTTCACTTAATAGGTGTTTCTTTATCCAAGACATGGTCTTGATACCCTATTTTAAATATTCTCAAAATCGATTGGACTCATCATTTAATTCTAAACCACAATTAAATAGTTTAAGGAATTTATTAGTAAAAAATTTATTCCACTATGAAACTTTCCAATGTTTCATCCTATGATAAATGGTTTTCCCCAAATGTTTTAAGAGTAATACTCTTGACAAAACATCTATAGAAATCACACCCATATTTAATATGCTTGATTCCCTTTATGAAATTGTGAATGTTGTTGTTCACTTATCGCATAGGTTTAGTTATGATTACTTTGCAAATCTTAGCATCTTCATTATCGAATACTTTCATAATAAGATGATAAAATTTGAGAGTGTTATGGATTATGTGATTCAGGATTTATTGTCCAAGTGATGGCTCCCACTCATTTTCATGATTTGAGATCTTCAACTTGACAACCTATAATCATCAACGTTCAACAACGAAATTTCCATTGAGCAACTTTCGTTTTATTGCCTTTAAGGAAACAATGTTCTCAACATATACTTTAGCAGATTTCCAAATGATGCTTTGCTTGGATTTTACTCCAACTGGCTCACAATGATTTGGGATACCATATTCACTTGTGATCATGGAAATTTACCTTATATTTCCGCACATTACACATGGATGCGCGTCATGTTATCATTCTCAAGCCACGACGCATTTAAGCTCGTACTTAAAAACGGCTTCCTTGTTAAGGATCTGATCCTTGCTAAGGATGTGCTTGCAACATCAATTCTCAAATTACATTTGTTTCCATGCGTCAAGAACTCATCCATTTTACTTTTCCAAGTACTTTGGATGTTCTTGATTATAATCTAACGATCCATTACTTAGATTTGAATTGATTGGTATTTTATACTTCTCATGTTCTAAGCATGTAAGTTGGTGACGACCCCATATCATAGCATACATGATGGTTTCAATAGCAAAATTATTCCCAATTTATTCCATTAATGTGACCTTTTAGCTGATCCAGTTTCACCGAGTCTTGCTAAACTGTTTGCTATATGATACGGTTGAAAGTCTCTCCTAGAGTTTTTCTTGTTTGATTTAGTATTAGCCTAGATTATACTTAGTTCAAACATTTACTTATTTTTATACATATGGGTCGAAGGCCTTTTCAGGTCCTTCATGTTTAACACGGTAAATTCCTTTACTCTTTTAAACATTTATTAAATCTATACAATAGATCTTAGTTCCCAATATGTACTAAGTATCGTCTTTCACTTGGTCCATTGTCGAAAATACTTTCAAATATAAGCATTTAGAATTTGATAGTCATCTCATAATAGATTTCGTAAACTTCTTGTTGGACCTTACAAGGTCGACTCTTGCTCCCACTAAACTTCTTATCCATAAGAATTTCTATGTTTCTCCATAAGCTAAACCTTTTTATTAACTTTATGAGAATACACGTTCCAATTCCTACATGCAATGCTTCATTTAATCACACAATGGATTTCTTGAGCTTTCTTTCAAATCTAGCATTATTTAGAATTACAAAAACCCTTAGACTATATCCATAGTCTCTTCCTAAATCCCATTTTAGGAAGGCGGTTTCGTTATCTATTTTGCCATAATTAATCTGCGCAATTTTGCTAGAATAATCACGAAAAGACTTAAGCTTTCCGATTAGTGAATAGGTTTTATTAAATTAACGCCATGAATTTAATTGTAACCTTTTTAGCTAATCTAGCTATGTATACATTTCATTTCTACATTTGTTAGTTTTCTCCTTGAAAACTTATTTGCGATCGATGGGTCTAACCCTTCATGCAAATTAATCAAGTTTCAAACATGATTTTCAAACATGGAGTCTACTTCGGATTTTATGGCCTCTAACCATTTTTTGGAATTTGGATTTGTTGTAGCTAATTTACAAGACACTATTCCCTTACCATCTAATAGTAAATAGTATGCTTGTAAGTCTTAGGTTTATTTCTAACTTAATAGAAATTTATAGGATTCAATCCAAGCCTTTGGTGAATTATATACCTATACGGGGTAATTGCATCAAACACTGAGTTAGGTGCTTTTAAAGCCCTTTGATTATATTGATCTTACTCTAACACTTCTAAAGTTTTGTAAGTGCTGAATTCTCATTTAAGGCACTTGTAAAGTCCTTTGAGTATTCTTGATCAATCATTCTCATGAATTCCTTCTAAAGTCTTCGGAGATTCTCAGTTTAAGTTTGTTGCTAATCTCGATAGTCATCGAGTTCATTTTCCTCCCACTTGTCGTTTTGGAAATGTGTAACTTTCCAGAAAGACACCACTTAGAGCAACAAATACTATGTTCTGAATTAGGTTGTGGAAGTAATGCTCGTAGTCCACTTGAATGCTTACAAAGAGACATGTATATAGTCTTTGGGTAAAAGTTCGTTGTGAAACAAACAGTTAACTCCCACTCGAGCTACCTTAGCCCTTATTGGGCCACTTGGCTCCCATTGAGCCAGTAAACTCTCACTGAGCTAAGAGCCCTAGACATATACCTGAAAAGACGCTAGAAACTATTTCTATCCATACCTAAATATGGTATCCTTTCTTAGCTTCGACAATTTTGTTTAGTGTAACACTAGTCATTTGTGCAAATCTTTAAGAACGTTACAGGAAGTGATGTTATCCATCATCATTCGAGTCATTTCCAAATGGCATCGAGGTCTCCGTTAAGACATACTATATTATTTGTGGAGCTAATTATGAAATTCCAATTTCATAACTTTGATATGATCACTCTTGGCTCAAGCAAACATCACTCTATCTAATTTAGACATTTTGATATCTTGCCAAGTCGATTCTATACATCACTGAACTTTTGAGCTACTTAAGATGCAGTTTGTTCACATTTGATGAATATACCCATATTCTTTTAAATTCTTATGAGACATTGAAGTAATGGAATTCTCTTTAGCTTTCCAAGTCAATTGTCTATATCAAGCACAATAGCTTCTTTCTTTGTCAATTTCAACAAGTAAGACTTGCTTGTCTTACAACGATTCCGAACCGATCAACTATCAAGAGTCTATCTAATAGAGCCTTGAGTACGCTCTTGTCTAGTGACATTGCTAAAGATGTTTGGAACACAAATCATGTCCATGACTTGAACTTTGTGAGTTTTTATGTTAGGGAGACGTTTGTTTATAATCTAGCATTCTTGACTCATGGCTTAGACAACCATGCCATTCAAATAAAACCCGCAACTGTTGCTCTTTTACTTTGAATGTGAGTATTTCCGTGTGTAAACGGATCGCTTGCTGATTATGGAACATAATAACCAGTATTTGTTCCAGCCTTAGCTTAAAAGGTCTTTAAATAGAGCAAATGACCTTACAACTAATGTAGCACTTTTTGCTTCATTTTAAGCTTGTAAGTTAATAACTTAGCTTAACTTCAATGATTTGAGGTCACTTTCTAAGTGGAACACTCAAGCAGTATGCGATACTTGTGAAGATAACAAGTTACTAAGTTAACTACAATAACATGAACTCATGGGTAGAAAAGGAATCTTATCCCTTTTCTTTGTTCCTTGTTTCCTATATTATCATACATCATATCATAACTTTAAGAACCATTTCTTTAAGTGTTTTGACTTTTATACTTTGTTAGGCATAATTAAGCATCTAATGTGCTGTAAAACAAAGTTCCATCTTTTCTTTAATTCATGCTTGAATTATTACATCAATGAGTCCTACTCATTAGTGTATGAAGTGAAAAGATATGTTGGTTGTTAACTATTGACAATTTGAGTTTTTCAACTCAATACTTCATGTTCATCAAAACTACCTAGTATTTTGAATACATGCTATCCAACTGTCCTTTCGGATTTTAGTTATAAAAGTCATTTATGAGAGTTGTATTTTAGAAATGTTTTCCTTTCTTTGAGAACCATCCTCAAAGATTTCCTTTACCAATCATTGAAAACAGTATAATTTGATTTAGAATTCTACAAATATAAGTGCAAAGTATAACCATTTATCAAGATACAAACATAATAAGTTTGAAATTTAAAGCATACATGTAAATTTTCAATCTTATTACGCGTCTTATTCACGCATTAAAATTTGCCCCTTTTAGACGAGAATAAAATGATTCTAAGATCCCAAAAATCAAAAATTCATTAAACATGCTTTGTCTTGTCTCAACACTTAATATTTTAGGGTAAGCAATCCAATTGCTAATAGCTCTAAGCTACACTTGGTTCGATAAAACGTCGCATCTAATGTTTCCTTGACGTTTTATCTACATTGCCACAACATCCAAGGACTCCTTACTGATATCGTTGAGCTTAACCAAGACCAACTTGTATACCTAGCATACCTTACGTTCCTAGGGAATTAGTGATGCCTCGCTTTGGCGTATCCCATCACTACGCACATTTGTTCGGTAAGTGTTGTTCTTGGAATGACAAATTTAGCTCAATTTTATAGGGACCTAGGGTTTCTATGTTGGTTTATTTAAGTGAACTTCATAAATCATCGCAACATTTGAAATCCTAAACACGCATCTATCATACCATTCATTCATATATAAACATAATTATATATATAAAACATAAGTAAAAGATGCATTTGGCAACTAGCATGACCCCCTGAGTCTTCAAGTCTTCAAGGGTGTTCGTTGCAACCTCTTGGCTTGTCTTCTTAGAAACGCCGTCTTCGAGACATCTCCACCAGAAATGCAACTACTAGTTATTATGATTAGGACTAATCTAAATATTAAGGTACAAAAATACGCAACGGTACGCAGACCGTATTTAGATTTACAAAAATACATATCGGATCGCAGTCCGTATTTACTATCCTAATCAGGCCCCACTAGTTGCCATTTTTACAAAACCTAAAATACAATATACATTCCATTCATCCATTCAATATTTGTGAATGGCCCATGCATTTTACAATGAAAAGCAAGTAACAATGCATAACACGCGCAAACTAGTAACTAACTTAGGTGGTTAATCCGATTAACGCGCCTAATTAAACCTAGTCAAAGTTGTTAACCGATTATGTGATTAAACGCAATAAAATGGCTCAAGTAATTAGCGAAACTCCCACTAAATTCCGCATCCAACTTAATTAATCCAATTAATCACTACTACAAATCCCTTAGTTTCTAGACGCTTTTTCCTTGACGCCAGATAACATGTGTTAGCAAGAAAATTAATTTCCGTGTTTTTTCGACGCTTTTAAGCGTCACAATTGATCTCAACACATAAAAGCATCGAAATTAACATACCTTAGTGCACGTGACTACAGCCCATATCCCGGGACTTTAAAATTTTGGAAAAAAGGGAAATTATCAATAATACCCTCCAGGTTTTGGCTCTTATCAATAATACACATCATTAAACTTTCATTATCACCGGTACACCTAAAATTTTCCCTAAATTACTACAATAAGCTTAACGTTAAGTAAACGTTAATTATACTTTGTTGTCAGCGTTTTAAAGGTTAGGAGGCTAAAAATACTACATCGCCCCTCTCATTTAATTTCCCTCCAAACTTTTCCTTAATTCTCTTCAGTTTCTTGGCTGATTATCGGCCTGCGAAAGCCACTATCCTACCTCCAAATTCCTACTCACAGGATCAAAATTGAAGCACATAAGAACTACAAACCCCATCCAAAATCATCATCCCAAAATCAAGATTAAAAATTCTAATTTCATGGTAATAATCTTATAGGGTTTAGCTGGGTGAGGCCAAAAGTGTTTCCATTTGAACAAATAAAGCTTAATAGTCAACAATGTAAAATTAAAGAAATAAAATTAACCAATTAGTATCTCAAATTACAAAAATGAAACTAAAATAATAGTGGGTATTCATTAATTTACAAATTTCTGTAAGCAATTAGGTAATTAAGATAGGAAATTGAAGAAATTTTGAAGAATATTAATTGAATAGAAGAGTATTACTGATGTGGGTTTTGTTGGATAAGAAGTTAGATGCAATCCTCCACCTCCAATAATTTGTAGTGAGAAATCCCATTTTATCGTCAGTTCTTCAACAAGCAGCAGCGCGGATAGTACAAAATTGCCAAATTGAAGAAGCAAACTGATACACATCATTAAACAAAGTATAATTAACGTTTACTTAACGTTAAGCTTACTGTAGTAAATTAGGGAAAAGTTTAGGTGTATCTGTGATAATAAAAGTTTAATGATGTGTATCATTGATAAAAAGCCAAAACATGAAGGGTATTATTGATAATTTCCCAAAAAAAAGCGTGCTAAGCTAGCTAAATAAAAAAAAAAAAAAAAAAAAAAAAAACTGCCCATATACAGTGAGTATACCAAAAGTTTTAGACTGAAGAAATAAAAAAAAAAAACCCAAACTACACGCCATAAACCCTAACTTGCTCGCTGAAGATCGATCTCATCTGATCTCATCACTTGAAATTGTTGAATTTTCGTTCCTCTCTTCTGTATTATCTTCAATTTTCGGTAATCTCCTCGCTCTTGTCATCAATTTTCGTAATATCCTTGTTATAGGCATCAATTTCGTAGGTTTTGATTGATATATTATTCACTCAAATTATGTTGCTTATGCTTAATCTTTGGTTATTCATTGCATGTTATGGGAATTCTTTTTGCTAATGGGATTTCGAAACGACCGACGCAGAGAAGTCAAGAATATATATCACGCAGGTCATGGTCCAATTAATTAGATACTTTTTTATATAGTACTTTTAATTATTGACTGGTATTTGTTTTGCTTGATTATGTTTCTTGAATTATAAATTTTTTGTATTAATTTTGTGAAATTTTAATTTTATTTGGGGTTTCTGGGTTAATTTTGTGAAATCATACTCTTAATTGATTTATCACCTTCATCGATAACAACAAGCTACAAGCCACCGAATTTTTGTTCTTCTGTATCAGCCCTGTAATTAACAATTTAAACGTGACCTCATCAGGACAGGGTCCTACCTTTTATATTGTGATACGAACTCATAGCCTCGTTCATTCTAGAAACTTTACACAGCCCAATGTAAGACTTTTTCGTGTGTTGGCCACTGCATAGTCCCTCGATAATAGTATTATAAGAGACAACATCACATAATCCTTTCACTTCCATGACATCAAGCAACAAATACGCCTTGTTTAGGCGCTTAGCTTTACAAAGACCCTTCAGAAATTGGTTGTAGCTGTATATATCAGGTTCATGTCCATTCTTTTCCATCAGTTTCTCAGCCTCCGTTAGCATAAGTTGATCACAACAATAACCCAACAGTATATTATATGTGACTTGATCTGGCTCACATCCATTCCTCTTCATGTATGATTTGATAGTGAGTGCTTTACTGATCTGGTCAACCTTACAAAACCCACTAATATGGGCATTATAAACCAGTATACTTGTAGGTGCTCCGCATTTCATCGTATCTACTATAAGCTCGTAAGCTAAATCAACTTTACCACCACCACATAAACCAAGAACCAAAGCTCTACAAGCTTTGTCATCTGGATTCAATCCAATCTTTATCATAGTATGCCAAATCTCAACAGCATTGTCAAATTGCCCTACTTTACACAATCCACTAATAAGTATATAAAAGTAAAAGTTACAGCATCAAGTTGTCTTCCCTTCAGCATCATATCCCGTAATAATCTTAAAGCCGAGTCTATTTTATTTTCCTGACACAACAAATGTAAATATATATTGTATGCTTATATGTCCGGCACAGATCCAAGCTTTTCCATATCCTCCAACAGATACTCAATGTGCTGCCTTCTGCTTGTTGTTTGTGCTGCTGCTTGTTGTTCTTGGTGTTCTGCCTGCTGCCTTTTCTCTTTAATGGTTGCTGCTATCCTCTGCTTGTAGTTTGTGATGCTTCTTGTTGTATGTTGTTGGTGTTCTGCCTGCTGTTTGTTGCCTTCTGCTTGTGATTTGTGTTAATGTAATTACTTTCAGTTTAGTTTTAATAAAATCAAGTAAACTTAACGTTGCTTAGAGTTCTTTATCATTCTTTAGTGATTCCAGGCCAAGAATCATAGCTACAAATTAAACTTTTTAAGACGTTAGATTATTATACATAACTCTTTATTATTTATGGGAAAAGTACTGATTCTAGGTTTTTTTAACCGTATTTTTTATAAGGATTTCCATTCATATTGCATCCAAACTTGAAATACTCCGCAAATGTTAATCAAATGTGTAGTCTTTTTGGTCATGCCTAGTGTAAATATATTCTCCGTACCTTCACAAATGGATGCCAAGAGACTATCTTATAAATAAACCTGATGATTGATAGTATCACATTTGTATGCCAAAGAATATATTTGTAACATTGATTACTTAAAATCGTACAAGTTTGACTTATGTAAAAAATATATATAAATCTTAAGCCAATAGGCTAATATTTATGACATATCTTAAAATTTGATGTTGTGTTTTTGTGTTTAATAGGTGACAGAGGAGGAGCTTGTCTAAAAATTGTTCTAGATTGTGATAGTTGCTGCACTTAGCGAGTTGGCCGAGGTAACTACCCAAATTCCTAAATGATTTTATATTTCATATAATTGTATATTATATTTTCGTGTCATATGTATGGTAGATAGATCTCCCAAAATAGTTTTACATAATTTATGATATTGATCATATATGAAAAATGTGACACTAGTTTTTTCTGACCTGCTGTCACTAATCCTAACTATTAGACAATGCTTCTACAAATGGGAGAATTTTAAGCAGTTTTGTCTTATGAAAAGAAATTCACTCAGGCAGTCTGATTTATATTTCTGACAGGTGTTTGAAGGAACATCTGGAATTGACAACAAATATACTACCGTGCAGTTCACTGGTGAGGTAAGGAGACTCAGACTATCAGTGATTTTCATTAACAAGACTAACAAGTAAAGCTATAGCACTAAATGGTTGATTGCATGAATGTTGTTAGATTAGATTCTTTGTATTTTATCAAGAGCGGATTCTCAGTGTTTTAAAGTTGTATCTGTATCTTCATTGTGTGTAATTTATTACTTGCTAGAAAATTATTTTACCTGAAGAATAGATAAATATGGTTGATGACTATTTAGTTTTTAATTATAACTTGTCTTTTTGCTGTGTCTCTATCCTCTTCTTTTTTCTTGCTTTGTTTGAACTTAGTGTACTATAGATTTGGGTATTGGTGGTCTTAAATTCTGCTAAGTTTAAAACGTAGTGCTCAGGAAGCTCCAGTTCAAGCCTATTATTCTACCCGAAAGTCTGAAACCGAGGTCCTTATGGTGCTTCATAGTAAGATATTCTAAGAAATTTATTGAATCAAGAATGTATTGTTTGATTCTGTAAATGTGCTGGAAACATTTGTATCTTGTGAAATCTACAAATCAGAAATATAAAATACTTAGTAGCTGTTATGTTCTTATTTTGGGGTTTCTTGAAAATCAGCTATGTGATTGGCATCACTCATTTAGAATACCATACTATGCTATTCTTGGATGGAAATTTTATTAGGAGAGGAACGATTAATTTGTTAGATCTATAGACAATTTGTTAGATATTCATACTATCCATATTGCTTGATTGCTTTCTACATTGCATCTCTATAGCTGCTATTGTACTTGAATGACTAATTATGTCATTTGAACATGATTTAGTGTGATATATGGTGCCTCTTGATAAAACATGGTGTTACTAAATGTAGCTATCTGATATTAAGAATCCAGGGTAGATTATTATGGAGTCAAACACCTCTTGGAGGATTTTTTTTTTCTTTTTTTCTTGGGGAATAAATTGGTTTGCAGGTCCATTAAACCTAGTTTTCAGTTTTTGGTTCTCTACATGAAAGGAATACAAGGATCAGATATCTTAGGGCAAAGCTTTCTGGGTAACATAACATAAAAAAAAAAAAAAAAAAAAACAAATAAGAAAAATATCTTTTTCTGAGTTTGTTGTGTTGCTGCAGCCAGTTCTAGTATGGAGCCTCAGTTGTGTTTTCCCTAGCTGTGGCTTTAAGGATTATTGCCCCCTGTCTTACATTCTTTAATGGATTTTTATTTTGTTTTTTGGTTTGTTGTGGGGGTGGAGGGTTTCCAATTATCTATTCTCTGTATATATTTTATAATAAGGATTTGAAGATATATGGCAATAAGCTAACAGAGATAAAACCTGATTTGGTGTGATATGGCTTAATTTTAAAAGAATAATTGTTAAGTCCTTTCTTTTATATATTACTGACAATCTTCATTTACTAACTATTATAATGTGGTCATGTAGGTATGACTTATCGAGTAAAAAGAGAAAGGGCTGCATCTACTGCCCCTTGTGCATATATGAGTGGAGATGCATCACATGATTTTCTATCTATAGGAGATGAGCATGGAGAAAAGATGAGCTTATTAGCTCTCTGGATAAAAGCTCATACAGGCAAGAATGGAAGTTTTCTTCCGGGCACAGTTACCGAAGATTTTTTGGTAAAAGATCTAAATATGTTTTAAAGCTTGTTATTTTATGTGGAAATGAGTTCGATCTTTTACAATATATATTAATATTTGACATTTTTCATAGGATGATGTGAAAGTTAAAGTTGAACAGTTGAGGTTGATAAACCCTTCTAAGTCCTAACAGGAGGATGAAGCCTTTGAGCTGACCATGCATGGTGGAGAGATCCCTGATCGTCCTATAGGTTACGAACTTGGGGTTCGAAAGAGCGACATTTACGGGGTGCATGCTTTGCTAAGGAAGGACGGGTCTAGAAGAATTAAACAAAGGACTGGTAATGGATAGTAATGTGAAAGAAGAAATGTCTACTTTGCACAAAAAAATTGAAGTACTTGAGAAGGAAAATGAAAAGCTAAAAGACCAAGTACAAGAGAATAATATTCTTCTTAAAACCCTTATCGGACAGTTTTCTCAAATTGTTGGTGGAGTTAATGATGGAAAGGGTTCAACAGAACTTCTTAACTGTGCCAAATCAGTCTTATTTTCTATCTATTCTGATAAAATTAAAGAACAACCATCATTTTCATATATTAAAGCTGTCAATATGTTTTGTTTTGTTATTGCTGGTGGTTGTGGCTGTTGCTGTTGAGTGATGTTGTGCATTGCTCGTGGTCTGTTTGTTGATCTGCATTGCTATTGCAGGTCTATTTGTTGCTGTGCATTGTTGGTGGTCTGTTTGTTGTTGTGCATTGCTGTTGTGCAGATATGTGCCCTTACAACCCAAACTACAACGACCCAGCAAAAGGGCCAAACACCTATCAATTACCTGAGCACCTACCCTTTTGCAAACAAGAAGAGTGCTCATCAATCTGCATCCACGAGCTAATACTGGAAATGCAATGTCTGCTGTAATTTTTTTAGCAATTAAGTTTTATATTATACTCTTGTATTTTCTTTTAACAATTAAATAGTATATTATATTTATTATATTTTTTTTTTGAAGGTTATGAATGCAACAGGAGAACAAGGAAAATCTACTAAAGATGGAAATTAGCCTACTATGCACCTTTTTTTTTTTATAGTCAGTTAGTATTTAACTTATGTAGGCTTCAATCTAACTTTTTAATTTAGTTGGCAGTTGATATATGTAATAATAATGATGATATTTTGGACATGATATATATATATATATATATATATATATATATATATATATATATATATATATATATATATATATATATTTGAAAAAACTTATTGTATGTTTTTTTGATTAACGTGCTAATCATGCTCTGCTGTTTATTATGTTCTGAGTTTCTAGTAATTACCATATATATATTTATATATAAAAAAAAGTAGAAAAAAAATCTAGATGCTTTTTGTTGTCAAGATATTTTACTTTAATCAGTTTCAAAACTTCCCGCCACTATTTCTGTGTGGACATTAAAAAGCGTCTTAATTGATTTTGAGACTGAAAACAACGTCGACAATGTAGACGGGAAAAAGCGTCTAGAAATTTGGTGGTGGAGCTTGAAAATCGAAATTCACGACGGTTAGTATATTTTATAATACATTAATAAGCGTCGATATTTAAGACACTAAAAAGCGTCCAAAAATATTGGGACATATAATGGCGTCGAGATTTGTGACACGAAAAAGCGTCGCGAATTTCTAGACTCACTTTTTCTCATTAGCGACGCTTTTCCACGTCGTAAATAATGGAAAAAAGTGTCAAAAGGCTGGGATTGTAGTAGTGAATTAAGTCGGTTAACCCATATTTTGCCAAATTATTTTGCAAGTGCCGGAGGAACCAAGGCCTAGCCTCGTTAAAATAATTAATTAAAATAATTAAGACGACCCAATTAACGCAAAAAGATAGCTTACCAAACGAGTGAGTCCTAACATCCAAGCCATGAGGCTAGTCTTGTTAGGCACCAAGGGCCTTGGCTATGCGTGCTTGGGTGCTGGCCTGCCCAGCTAGCAGCGCACGCCACACCTTCTGGCACCAGCAGCCTCGCAGCATGCTACGCATGCTTGCATGATGCTGGCACTGGCAGCTTGTGCCTGGCCTGCTAGCACTTGTTAGCTTGCTGCCCTTATGTCGCACCAAACCGCAGCCTTTGCACACATATCGCAGCACCAAGTGTGCACCATACTTGCATCCACCACACACTAGAGCACCGTCGTGGCAAGGCATCCCACACACGCACCTTGGCAGCCACATGTGGGCTGCGTGAGCAGCCCGGCTATCCGAAGGGTATGTTTTTGGGCGGTCTTTAACTCGATTTGCTTGCACTTGTCTCGGGATTTAATCCCGGTTTGTGTGTGATAAAAAATTAATTCTAAATTTATTTTAGAACCAATTTAGAGCAAAAATGAAAATAAAATAAGTCCAACTTAAATAAATTCAATTTTAGTGCACTAACCAAAATAAATTCAAGAATCATTCTTTAAATTATTTTAGGTTCATCTTGATGCTACAAATTGAAGGGCTATTCTCACAATTAATTTAACCATACATAAATTAATAATGAGATTTGAGAAAATTAAAGGGGTTGGAAAAATAAACCCATTCATCTAATGAAAAATTTCCAACACTAACTTGTCTAAAATTGAAAAATTACATCATCCAATATGAAGATTATTTGAATTTCAATAATCACAAGTTTTGAACTTTTAGGACTTTAATCAACTAAAAATTGATTAAATCCAAAAATTAGTTCAACATGGAATTTAGAAAGTAAAGTTCCAACTGAAAGGAATGGTGTCCTTCCAACAAGTGTATTCTTCCGATAGAGGGTTCAAAATTATTACAGAGTTAGTTCTTCAGTAAGATCAAGTGATCGGAATGCCTAGGTGGAGGCCACTTCCGATCAGTAGTATCAAGGTACAATTGATATTACAGCTTAATCTTAACTGAACCCTTCGGGTCGAACCCAATCGAATCACCGATCTGAGACGACGAATTAATCCGAAAGGATTTAATGAGTTAACAGAGTTTTACGAATACAGACGTCGGATATCGAGCCTAGGGCGTCGAGACCGAGCGTCGCAAAATCACAAAGGAACAAGTATGAACATAGCCCTAGCACCACACTGGCCTAGCCATGTGGGTTGCTAGGCTAGACTCGGCCTAGCACCATGCCTAGGCGCACCATGTGTGCCCTAGGATGGCTGGGCACCATCACAGCCCAAGAAGCATGCCTAGGCGCACCATGCGTGCCCTAGGATGGCTGGGCGCCATCGCAGCCCTAGCACCATGCTGGACGCGCATGGCAGGGCCACACGCACCAAGCACAGCCAGTGCTAGGCACTGGCGCATGTGTTAGTGCGTGGATGCCTCGTAGCATCGCTCAGCACACATGCTAGGCCCTTGCGTGCGTAGGCGCACTGGCTGGGCTAGCAATGCGTGTGGCGCTTGTGCGTGGGTGCGAGGCTGGTGCGTGGAGTGCAAGGCTGGTGCGTGGGGTGCGAGGCTGGTGCGTGGGGTGCGAGGCTGATGCGTCTAGTGCGAGGCTGCTGCGTGCTATGCGAGGCATGTGCGCCGCCAACCAGTGCGTGGGCTGCTGGGGGCCAACGCTAGCACAATGTGCTAGCAGCGCTAGGCGCTAGCACACAGCACCAGCGCTAGCATCGCCCAGCAAGCACTGGCTGGCTGGGATACTGCTGGGCAATGCTAGCTGGCAACGCTAGCTGGCACGCCAGCTGGCTGGAAGTCCAACAGCCATAGCACGGTTGTAAAAAATAGTGTGGGGACCAAATCCACCCCTTGGGGTGCAAGGCATATGGTCCCCCACCTAACCTTGGGCACTACTCCTTTGCACATGATCATGCCACTTGTTGCAATATGATTTAATTGATTATTAATTTAATTTGGAAATTAAATAAATCATTGATTTTTCAACTCTCCCACATTGGTGGGAGATTGAAAACCAAGGACCCATTTCCCTATAAGTACCCTTCAAGGGTGTTGGGAAATGAGTAACCTTGAGTGGAATTAAAAAAGGTAACTCTCGTAATTAGAGTAAACCTTTAATTCGTGAAACTCATAGTTTTGTTTGTCCGGATCTTGACTAACCTTCAAGACTTGGGATGCTCGGGTGGGGTCGAGGGTACGATCCGTCGGAGATCTCGTAGTTTCGGGATTTTTGAAGTAAGAGCTCTTCGGGAGCGAAGCAAGCTACAAAGGTATAATTCTTGTTCTTAGTCTTGCTTAATTATGTTTATTATGCTTGTTAATTGCTTTAATTAAGGGGCGGCTCTTGGTGGGTTTCCTTCCGCGTAGTGTCGGGTCACTACGAAACCCTACACCAACCAAATAAATAATTAAAGATTGGATCTTTAACATTTTTAAGGGAGTTCAAAATTACAAATTCACCATAAACATTCACTTAAAGCAATTGATTTGCAAAAATGTGAAATTTCAAGTTTATGTGAAAAATGAGCTCACCAAATTAAGCACCAAATATGACTTCATAAACATGCTTAATGAGCTTTATTATTGCAGTAGATTAGTGATGCAACCATACATATAATCTACCATTAACATGCCATAATTCATCAAGGTTTAAAGATTTAATATTTTTTGTCAAAAACGAAAAACCCCTCGAAAAACATGTTTCAAGGTGGATTTTGGCTTCTACACAGCCCTTAAAGAGCCTTAAAAACGATTTAGAACATCGATTCCACCCAAAATTCACTATTTTTGGGTCGAAATCTGGGATTGTGAGTCAAAATTAGTATAAATACAAGATTAAAACTAATTAAAACGAACTTCTAATCTAATTAGAAAGCAAAACCAGAAATTTAAATCCATTTTAAATCACCTCAATTAATTATTAGTTACAATAATTAAAATGAGCGTGGCTCCGATACCACTGTTGGGTTTCGTAGTGTCCGACACTACGCGGAATAAAACCCGCCCAAGACCCGCACACTAATTAATGTAACTAAACATGCAATCACATAATTAAACAACAAAAGAGATAGAAAGAGAAAAGACGATCTTACCCTCATCGCGTGCTTCGCTCGCTTACGAGATCTTACTTGAAAGCTCTAGCTTCGCAAGTGCGTAAGCCTCCGATGGCTCGCACCCTCGACCCGACCCGAGCGGTCTCTACCCCGAAGGTTAGTCGGGGCTAGACCATGGAAATACTAGAGTATTACGAACTTAAAGGTTTTCTCACTTATAAAGATATGCCTTATTGAGTTCAACTCAAGTGCTTCTTCCCAAACCCAAAACAAGGGTATTTATAGGGAAGACAATCTTGATTTCCCATCTCCCTTCAATGTGGGAGAATTGCATTTTGCTCAATTATTTTCATCCAAAAACAAATTAAAATGCAAATGACTCAACAAGCGCCAAGTGGCAAATGGTGAGCAAGGGTAGGCAAGGACCACTAAGGAGGGGGGGACCAAACACCACTTGCTCCCCAAGCAAGCTACCAAGACCGGTCCTACTTTGATCGAAAGCTCACTCCACGCATGGCTGGCTGGTAGCCTACCTTGGCTGCCATGGCTGCCCAGCTGGCGCCTAGCACCAAGGCTGGGGTAGCTGGCCAGCCTGCCTTTGCATGCGCGCAGCAAGCAAGCCACGCACGCAATGCGGGCTGCTGCGTGGTGCGAGTAGCTGGGTGTGAGGCCCAGCATGCTAGCACGCTAGCACACATGGCCCGCCAGCTGCTAGCCTGCTTGCGCCTGACAAGGGTTAAATCGGTCGCTACAATCTAACTCTCAATCAAACAATACTTATACGAACACCCTGTAACCAAGTACAATGGCAAATAAAGGTTCGGTCCACGAGGAACGAGAGTAATTGCAAATCAATCTTAAACCTAAGCTAGTTCGAAATCAATGGAAAATGGTGTTCTAAAATACTACTAATAAGATGGAATAAATCAATAAACTAAGACACTAGGGAGAACGAGAATCCGCCTAACCATTGGTAACTAAGCAACAAGGAATCACAGAGACAAACGGGATATGCAAAGACTATAAGTCTGATCAATATCATGTGATAGGAAGACAACGGGCAATACTAAGCTTGGATTTCTCATGCACTTAACATTACTCGATACATAATCAAACCACATTCAATAATGAAATACTCAATTCACAATCTCTTGTTCAAATCAAGAATATCATGCAATCAAATTCAAGATTCTAGGTTAGCTACTCCTATTATAATGAATTAACATGCAATCGCATATAATCAATTTAATCACAATCCGTTTATCAAAATCAATCCTCAATTACATAGATTACCTAGGCCGGGTTTCATCCCAAAACCCTAGCTAGGAGACTACTCACACATATTCATAATCAAAGCAATAATGAATTCCAAAAGCATAATAGATATAAACATGAATTCTGATTAAGGAATAATAAAGCTTGATTAATAAACAAGAATGAATAATACCAATTGTATTGATGCGAATCAATGGAAAAGTTCAGAACTTTGATATCCGTCGTCAATAAATAATACAAAGAATCTTCGCAAATCTTGCTTCAAATCAATCCAAGAAAACTAAAATCTCTAGAAATATCTCTAAGAAAACTAATGAATCTCTAATACTAAGAACGTTCTCCATTAACTCTCTACAAAGGCTCTCAAAACTATCTTTAAAAAACTGTCTCTAAATCCCCCCTTAACCCTCACAATAGGGTTATATATATATATATGTTTTAAATCAGAAAGTAAATCGCAGGCTGCCCTTCGTGAATCGGCACGGCCGTGCTGGAAGTGGCACGGCCGTGCAAGCATGGAAGTAGCTGATTCGCAATATCTTCAATTATGGCACGGCCGTGCTGAATTTGGCACGACCGTGCTAATGCCTGGCACGACCGTGCTGAATCTGGCACGGCCGTGCTAATGCCTAGCACGACCGTGCTGAATCTGGCACGGCCGTGCTGAATCTGGCACGACCGTGCTGAATCTGGCACTGGTACGGGCATGGAAATTGGCTTGGCACGGCCGTGCTAATGCCTGGCACGGCCGTGCTAAAAGTGGCACGGCCGTGCAGCATAGGCAGGAAGGTTGCAGGCACTTTGGTCTTCTTAAATTAGTCACAACTTCTTATCCAGAGCTCCGTTTGAGGCGTGCAATATATCGTTGGAAAGCTCTTCAAGTCTACTTTCTAATGAAATTAGAATCACTCCATTATCATTTGTATATTGAAAGTTGTGAGCAAAATAGTGAACAGGTGTCATATTTGTGAACTGTTCTGCCTTGCCTGCTACTTAACTTGCCTTTCAAGGCCTTGAGAACCGCAGCAAAGCCTTAGCTTGGTGGACTAGGATCGATAATAGCCTGATTACGCACCAATGGTTCGGGACTCAACATAACTTGGTCAACTATACCTGTTAACACACCAAAAACAGACCGAAACCCGTGAAGCACGTAATATGAAGGAAACGAGTGTAACAAGGCAATAAACGACCAAAACGGGCCTAAATACATCCAAAATCACCCATTTATATGCCTTAAAGGGCGCTCTAATGTGCGCTTGTTAAAATCCCCCAAGCTACAGTTTTGCTAGTCCTCGAGCAAAACTAAGGGATACACACACACACAGGATCAAATAAACTATTGCCCTTACATATAAGTCAAGTTTAAGCACAGAATAAAGTCAACGGATCCTACTTAGAACAACCATGCACGGAATGAAAACTCACTCAAACAAGCAACGAGACCACAATCCAAGGTATCGTTGATCAAAATGCAAACAAAACCTAAACCAAGCATAGAGAACAAATAAGTCATGCTTCCCTCTAAACCCAACCAAACCGGCCACGTCCTCCCCTTTTGCTTCAAATCACCACCCTAATTGGCCCCTCGTGATTCCTCGAAGGAACCGGAAGAAGTGATGTTTTGAGGAAATAACAAAGGTATCCCGACATCTCGATTACGCATAATCTTTCCATAGGGTTGAAAGGTATCTCCCTC
Organism: Chenopodium quinoa; assembly: GCF_001683475.1. NCBI lineage: Eukaryota > Viridiplantae > Streptophyta > Magnoliopsida > Caryophyllales > Amaranthaceae > Chenopodium > Chenopodium quinoa. The sequence goes on along the minus strand of NW_018745675.1, from coordinate 2,153,946 downwards.
CACCGTTTGAGAACCGAACACCTCTAAAGTCTAAGGGTCTTAAAGGGTTGTAATGTATTGGAAATGGGTAAGGTAGGTGAAAACAATTTAAAAAAAGTGGGGTTAATTCCTAAATGAAGCGCAAGAATCACAATTCTCAAAAACAATAGTTCAAAAGATGTAATTCACTTTCCACAATCTCATTGATTCACATTCTTACACATCCCAAATTATCCATATAATACACACTCAAATGACCTCTTTAAAACTTCAAAACTTTATTTATGTGTCCTTGCCTTTTTCACAATTCGGACGACTTTTCTCTTCTTCTTTTTTTTCTTTTTAAATTCTTTTTTTTTTCTTCCTTTTTTTTTCTTTTTTTTTATTGATGGCAAAATGACTTTCACATTACATATTTACAATTAGGCTCACTTTCACACCTGCTCAAACCAACTATCAAACTTTATTTCTTGATTAGTAAACAATAAGCTCAACAAACCTATCTAGGTAAACGCTTCACAACTAAGGGTTGGTAAAACATTGGCCATCGGGTTTGTAACACGGTTAACCAAGAATGGAATTAAAGCTCAACATGGTTAGCAAGTAAGATGATGTAAAAAGAAAATCAATTTGTAACAAAACAAAAGGAACAAAATAAGAAAAATGAAAAAGGTGCCCTCTTCCTCCCTTAAAAGTGTCAAGTCGGTCTCGGGAGCTACTAGTCAACACAAAGATCGAAAAATGCGTAATCAAGGATCCAAATATGCCACTCAACAAGAATGATGAAGGCTAGAACAAATAAACCTCACGGGATCTAACAAATAAAGCAACTACCAATTAAGGGGATCAAATCCACAAATGGGAAGCGACTCCATCTTACCACAATTCAATGGCTTAGAGTTTCACATGATAACAAACGTTCTAACCAACCACCTTCGCCTAGACTCGTCTACATTGATCAACAATAGACTCAAACTGTGTATTCATCACTGGCTTAAGTAGAAATAGATATTCCACACACATTCATTCACGTTTCGAATCCAAATATGAGCATTATTCCAAAAGTTTATGCAATTAGACAAGTTTATCACGATCCAAAAATATAGGAAAAGACTATGAGGCAAATCATATAAACTAGACTACACATTCTCATAACAGAAGCTTTTCCTATATTACACACATATATAAACAACTAAGTAATCTAAACAAGCTAAATGGCTCATAAAGAGGCATGAAAATCACATAATAATCCCAATCGACAAACAAGTGATCAATTGATATAAACATCAATGATCCCAGGTTCTTTAGAACCGATCAAACATCCTCGAACCATTCAACTTCTTCCTAAACTAAACTATCCTAAGCACACAAAAACAAAAAAAACTAAAGGAAAAAGGGAAAGATTTCACCAAATGCTTCTTGAGAACACACTAAGACAACATGAGATGCGGCGAAGCTCCTAATGCTACCTCCATGAGTCTTCATATCTGCACAGGTTAGATAGAAACAAACCAAAACGAAACCAAAAGAAACTCGTTTTTTTTAAATTTTTTATAGGAATATGAAGAAAAACAAGGGAAAATCAACAAGGAAACCATTCACCCCCCCAAGCTAGTATAGGCATTGTCCTCAATGTCAGGCATCGAGAGACTACCTAGAAGGCAAAAAGGGAAAGAGAAAAGTACCTCATTGACTGGGTCTCGGGTTGCCTCCCGGAAGCGCTTCTTTAACGTCATTAGCTTGACGCAACACATGGATTATAGGTTACCCATAATCAATACTTGCCATTGCAGTGGAGATAAGCTCACCATTCTTATTCTTGACAATAGTCACCGCCCCTTTCTTAGGTACTACAAACATAGGGGAAACCCTTCCTTGATGTGTTGGAAGGGGTTTAAGCTTTACCTTTGGTGCTTCATTAGCCTCCTTTGCAGTGGCCACATCTAATGCATCTAGAAATTGCTCCTCCATGTCCCTGTTTTCCTTGTTCTCATTCAACTCAAAATCATGATTAGTATAGAATAATTCGTTACGCATATCAGAGACAATGGAATCAACAGTGTCAACCATCATGCAATTATCAGAATTATAACAAGGATATTTCATAGTTTTATTTAAATCAAAATCTAAAACCTCCTTTCCTACTTTCAATGAAATCTTGGCACCCTTTACATCAATAAGGGCCCCCGAAGTAGCTAGGAAAGGACGTCCTAGAATTATAGGTATATGAACATCCTCATCCATATCTAGGACCACAAAGTCAACAGGTATGACAAACTTCCCCACCCTTAGGGGAACATCTTCCACTTTACCCTTTGGAAATTTGATCGATCGATCGGCTAATTGAAGGGATATGTTAGTGGGAAGAAGTTCTCCTATATTTAATCTTTGATAAACAGAATATGGCATGAGACTAACACTAGCTCCAAGATCACACAAAGCATTATCAATATTCATTTTGTTTATAGCACAAGGGATTGAAAAGCTACCCGGATCTCCTAACTTAGGAGGCATTTTGTTCATTATTATAGCACTACAGTGTTCAGTGAGGTTAACAGTTTCTACCCCTTCACAGTTTCTTCTACCACTCAATATATCTTTTAAAAACCTAGCATAGTTAGGCATTTGCTTGATAGCATCAGTGAATGGTATAGAAAGGTGGACTTCTCTCAAGGTCTCTAAAAACTTCCCGAATTGGGCATCTAGCTTATGTCTCACATATTTTTGGGGGTAGGGGAGTCTATGTAATAGGTCGGGTTCATTGGTTTGTGCTCCCACCTGTTCCTTTGGGACCTCATTAATTTTATCTTTTTCTCTGGTCCTCTCATCCTCACTTCCTACAACATTATCAGTGATAGGTGGAGTCACAGGTTGACTCCTAGGGGGTACTACTTCATCGCTCCCCCTCAATGTCTTTCCACTCCTAGTGGTGATAGCATTTACAGAGTTTTTAGGGTCAATACCTTGAGGCGGTAGTTTTGAAACTCCAACCCCATCTTTTATAGCACTAGCCAACTGAGAAATCTGGGTTTCAAGCATCTTATTATGTGTCATCACTTCATTAAACTTTTTGTCACTGGTGGCCATGAAAGTGTTGAACATTTTGGTCTGTGCTTCCATCATCTCCTCCAAACTAGTCCTTTGCGATGGTCCTTGAGCATTGTAGTTGTCATTAGAGGCTCGGGAGCCACGCGCATTAGACTGTTGGGGATTTTGATTTTGGAAGTTGTTCCTGTTACCATTGTTATTCCAATTTCCCCTGTTATTGGCATTCATGTTCTGATTGTATTGCCCTTGATTACCTGCATTTTGTTGGTAATTATTCTGATTACCAAAATTACCATGTTGATTATAAGACCCTTGGGGATTTTGGTCCCTTTGGTTCCTGTTTCCCCACTGGTTTTGCTGTTGGTAGTCAGAATTATTACCCTGTTGATTATAATTGTTCCCTCTTTGATTAGGTGGTAAATATCTGTTATTGTCATTCCTAGGTCTATTATCATAAGACAAGGCATTGACTTGTTCATTATCACACTCATTACCATCATTATAATTGGATTGAAATTGGGAATCTACGTTACAGGCAGAGGTATCATGGTCATAAGACCCACAGTTTTCACAGAATATACATCCAGCAGGCATATTATTAGAGTTAGAGTGCATACCTGCTCCCTTAGAATAGGATAGAAGATTTTGATGCGGTGGAGCGTTGAGCTTCTCTTTGATAATTGACATTTCCTTACCTAGATTTACAATTTGCGATGTCAAATTCCCGATTGCATTAAGATGGTCTACCGAATAGACCGCTCCTCCACTCTTGCTCGTGGCCTCTCGCTCTCCATCTTGCCAATCCATGTGGTGTCGTACCACATCTTCTATGATATCAATGACTTCTTCTTCGGTTTTGTTCATAATGGGGCCACCTGCTCCCGCATCCAAACTGGTCTTCCCTTGAGGACTCAATCCTCCATAGAAAATCTGTAAAACTTGATATGTTGAGATTCCGTGGTGTGGGCACTCTCTTTGATACTCCTTGTACCTTTCCCATGCTTTGTAGATTGACTCCCCACTCCTTTGCCGAAATCCCTGGATCAAAGCTCTAGCATCGACCGTCTTCTTTTGGGAATAAAATCTTCCCAAGAATGCTGTCGTGACATCATCCCAAGTGTGTAGAGAGTTCGGCTTCACCTCCTTCTCTAACCATTCGAGAGCTCTCCCAATAAGTGAAAAGGGGAAAAGCTTCAATCTCACGAACTCTTGATTCACCCCATTAACCTTGATGGTATTGCAGTACTTCTCAAATTCGTTCAAATGAGCCAAAGGGCTCTCATGCTTGGCACCACTAAACTGCCTTCTCTCGATGAGGGTGATCATAGCCGGCCGGATCTCGAAATCATTGGCCTCAGTAGTGGGTGGAGCAATCCCACTTGAATCTCTATACGCCCCAGCAGTTCCCAACTCCTTAAGGGGTCGTGGTGCTGGCCGATTGGGTTGGCGCGGTATGTCTTCCATTGGAACCTGTTGTGTGTTGTGTTCCTTTCCTTGAGAGTTTGATGACGTCAATCAAGATTTACGATTGCTCTTCAAAGTTCTTTCGATTTCTGGATCGAAGGGTATTAATTCTCTCTGTTTAGACCTGCGCATACACACTAACCAAACCAATTAAATAGCAGGGCTACAAGTGTAGCCAAAAGGGAAAAACCTTTTTGTGCTTTTTTATGATGAACTAGACTCAAGAAATCAAAAAGCAATTAACAAACACCGTTCCCCGGCAACGGCGCCATTTTGACGAGGGTTAAATCGGTCGCTACAATCTAACTCTCAATCAAACAATACTTATACGAACACCCTATAACCAAGTACAATGGAAAATAAAGGTTCGGTCCACGAGGAACGAGAGTAATTGCAAATCAATCTTAAACCTAAGCTAGTTCGAAATCAATGGAAAATGGTGTTCTAAAATACTACTAATAAGATGGAATAAATCAATAAACTAAGACACTAGGGAGAACGGGAATCCGCCTAACCATTGGTAACTAAGCAACAAGGAATCACAGAGACAAACGGGATATGCAAAGACTATAAGTCTGATCAATATCATGTGATAGGAAGACAACGGGCAATACTAAGCTTGGATTTCTCATGCACTTAACATTACTCGATACATAATCAAACCACATTCAATAATGAAATACTCAATTCACAATCTCTTGTTCAAATCAAGAATATCATGCAATCAAATTCAAGATTCTAGGTTAGCTACTCCTATTATAATGAATTAACATGCAATCGCATATAATCAATTTAATCACAATCCGTTTATCAAAATCAATCCTCAATTACATAGATTACCTAGGCCGGGTTTCATCCCAAAACCCTAGCTAGGAGACTACTCACACATATTCATAATCAAAGCAATAATGAATTCCAAAAGCATAATAGATATAAACATGAATTCTGATTAAGGAAAAATAAAGCTTGATTAATAAACAAGAATGAATAATACCAATTGTATTGATGCAAATCAATGGAAAAGTTCAGAACTTTGATATCCGTCGTCAATGAATAATACAAAGAATCTTCGCAAATCTTGCTTCAAATCAATCCAAGAAAACTAAAATCTCTAGAAATATCTCTAAGAAAACTAATGAATCTCTAATACTAAGAACGTTCTCCAATAACTCTCTACAAAGGCTCTGAAAACTATCTCTAAAAAACTGTCTCTAAATCCCCCCTTAACCCTCACAATAGGGTTATATATATATATGTTTTAAATCAGAAAGTAAATCGCAGGCTGCCCTTCGTGAATCGGCACGGCCGTGCTGGAAGTGGCACGGCCGTGCAAGCATGGCAGTAGCTGATCCGCAATATCTTCAATTATGGCACGGCTGTGCTGAATTTGGCACGACCGTGCTAATGCCTGGCACGGCCGTGCTAATGCCTGGCACGGCCGTGCTGAATCTGGCACTGGCACGGGCATGGAAATTGGCTTGGCACGGCCGTGCTAAAAGTGGCACGGCCGTGCAGCATAGGCAGGAAGGTTGCAGGCACTTTGGTCTTCTTAAAACAGTCACAACTTCTTATCCTGAGCTCCGTTTGAGGCGTGCAATATATCGTTGGAAAGCTCTTCAAGTCTACTTTTCAATGAAATTAGAATAACTCCTTTATCATTTGTATAACAAAAGTTGTGAGCAAAATAGTGAACAGGTGTCATATTTGTGAACTGTTCTGCCTTGCCTGCTACTTAACTTGCCTTTCAAGGCCTTGAGAACCGCATCAAAGCCTTAGCTTGGTGGACTAGGATCGATAATAGCTTGATTACGCACCAATGGTTTGGGACTCGACATAACTTGGTCAACTATACCTGTTAACACACCAAAAACAGACCTAAACCCGTGAAGCACGTAATATGAAGGAAACGAGTGTAACAAGGCAATAAACGACCAAAACGGGCCTAAATACATCCAAAATCACCCATTTATATGCCTTAAAGCGCGTCCTAATGTGCGCTTGTCACGGCCATGAGCACCAGCCCCGCAAGCATGCCTAGCTTGCGGCATGCCTAGGCTATCTTAGCACTTGCATGGCTAGGCCAATGCGAGGTACGTCTTAGCTCTCACTTGTCGCTTGCTTGATTTCTTGTCTCGTTGAATTCTATATTCGACATGACATATGACGCTCGGTTTCGACGCTCTAAGCTCGATATCCGACGTCTTTGTTTGTAATACTCTAATGACTTATCTAATCCTTCAGATTGATTTGTCGTCTCGGATCAGTTACTCGATTGAGGTGCGACCCGAAGGGTTCTGTCAAGATTAAGCTGTAATATTAATTATACATTAATATTACTGATCCAAAGCGGCCTCCACCTAGGCATATCGATCACTTTACCTTACTGAAGAATTAGCTCTCTAATAATTCCGAACCCTCTATCGGAATAATACACTTGTTGGAAGGACACCGTTCCTTTCATCTTTCTCTAGTTTTAGGGTTAGTTTTTGGAGTAGTTTTACTGAGAGAAAGTGAGGGGATTTCAATGGTGATTTGAGAGATTGAAGATGCAAGGGTGACAATTGAATTGAAAATCTTCTCAATAATCAATGAGCATTTCTTACACTATCTCATCTTATTGTTTTCTTTAATTTCATGTTTGTTTGATTTAATTTTGTTGCTTAATTCCTGATTAGATTAGTTGTTATTGATGTTTGTTGATTCTTGATTTCATTTACTTACTTATTTGATGTGATCATGTTTGTTAGTGAGTAGTTGTATTGCTAAGGTTTGGGTGAAAATTGTATGATTGATTGATTGTGATTAATTTAGGAATTATGTTGATAGATAGTTGAGATTTAAATTGATTAATGTAAGTTTTCATGTGCTTAGTTTGATTAGGCCTTCAGATGTAACAACCTAGAAATTCCTTTCCACTAAAATACCTATTTTGCCCTTTTAAAATACGAAATAGAAAAATCTAAGACATTACCGCCACCGTGAAAACAACTAAGGCAAATATCAAAGACTCACACACAACGGAAGACTACTTTTAATACCATTTAAAAATAAGTCAACTTAAAAGGCAAATTAATGTTTTAATTTTGATTACACATCGAACGTGTTTCCAACCAAATCCCTACCTCAATGAAATTGAGGTAAACTACACCGGGAGCTAGCCGGGTAGGCATATGTCACATGAAGTGACAGGACGTCCTGCGCATAATAATAATAAAAAGGAAAATACAGCGTCCTGTACTCCCAGTAGAAGTCATGGTGAAATATAAAACCCCATAACTCCCCCGTATATACGTTATAAGAGTTTTAGTGTGTAATCTCTTTTACTTTACGTTATTTACATATTATTAGACTTGGTGATGACTCTCAAACCATAACACAATCAAACATTATCATTCATTCAAGCAATCAAACATACCAATTTAATTCTTGAATAATTAGTGACCACATAAATTTAATAGTTGAACCCTTTTTAAATCTACCTCAGTGTCAAAGACATCTTAAACGCATAATGCACCGCAAATCTTATCCCGCAGTGTTAGAAACACCTTAAGTGCATATAAGTACCGCAATATAATTTATTTGTACTAAGACACTTAAATAGCTCAATTCCCATGCTTAAAGCATCAATAAAAATTATATGAACCATAATAAAATTCCTTTTCAATATTCCAAACCAAATTAAACACTTAGTTTAATTAAACATGCTCTCTATCATGCCAATAATAAAAGTGTGGTTCATATCCAACATGCCAATATAATTAATTCCAATCAACAATTCACCATAAATAATTCATACATCACAATTCAATCACCAACATCAATCCAAATCAACAATTCCAACCAACACCTATCATGATACTGCTTGGAATTAATTACACAAAGCCTAGCATGCTTCTACATATTCAAATAATTACTAAGTACGCGAACGTACCTTGAATATGATCTCAAAATCGCCACAACTAAATAAAATCACTCACTTGAAAATCTCCTACAAACCAAAATTATAAAGAAGTATTAATACCTCTTCCACACAAATTTCCAGCAATATATACTCTCTTTAAATCACTCATAAACACTCTAAAATAATATGAAATTTTATTTAAAACCCTTAATTTTATTTCCAATTAATGGGTAATTAATAATCCTTTCAAAAAACATAATTATAGCTTATATATAAAAATTCCAGCATTATTAAAACTTATATAATTGCTGTAATTTAGTTTAAAAACATTAATTTCAATAGTTTTTGTTTCGGGGTTTCTTATGTGTCTTGCGGGAGAGTTACAATACCAAGACTAGCCTTTGGACGCCTGTACCTGCAAAACAACGGAGACTCGGCCATCCTGGGCAAGCGGCTTGTTGCGGAGTCGCCTGCTTCACAAGCGCCTAAGGTGAAATTCTCTTCCATTTGTCTAAGTCAAAAATGATTTGTTGTTACCTGCTTCTCACTCTATGGTTTTTGTTGTAGGGCGACCCCAACAACCCCTCTCCTCACTCACAGTCGGATCCGAAGATTTGAAAACAGATGGCTGGTGACGTGACAACTCCTGGTAAACCCAAGAAACATGTGGCTAGTCGGTAAGGGAGAAGCCATCCTCCCAAGTATCCAGCCGTCCCTAAGGTCAGCCGACCTCATGAGGAGAAGGAAGTGGCGGCTGAAGGTATCAAAGACTTGTTTCCTTTCCCTTACTCTTTGAGGGTCAAATTCAATCAGCAGTCGTCTAGTACCTCTAAAAGCAGTCGGTCTATTGGCCAAATTTACACCAAGCCGTCTCCCTTGAGGATAGGGAGGTGGTTAGAGGAGTCGACACCTTCAACCTAGATGCCATCCTCGCTCTTTTGGCTGAGGTATACTTGTAAAGATTTTCTATTTCTAGTTTATATAACTTGTGAGCTGCCTGTAATTGACGTTTGTTTTTTGGCCGAGTGTAGTCTATGCTGCGAGTGCACGGTCTTCGCAGGCCCATCAACGAGAAGACCAAGGAGGTAAAAGCTGCGAATGCTCGCTCCGCTCTTCTTATGATAAGGCCATGTTTCAGATTGCTCAAAATAAAATATTGACGACTGACATACTATATGTTAGATATTTAGAGTGTAGATAGTTTGCGCGATCGCGACCATGAAAGAGCGCCTGCGCAAGTTAGGCGCGGCCGCGCAGAGAGCGCGCCTAAACTGCGCACATCTCTGGAAATTGGCAAAATTGGAAGGGTGAGATGGCACGCTCGTGCGGCAGTTGGCGTGCCCGCGCGTCTTGGTTAGCGCGCCCGCGCTGCTGGTTGCGCGTAAACCGCGCCCCTCACTGCCTTCCTTTAGAAATTTCGCAGTTTTCGTGAAGAGCACCCGCTCCTAAAAGAGGAGCGCCTGCGCCTTCTTGGGAGCGCCCGCGCCACCTGGCAGTTGCGATTTCGTTTATTCTTTAAATTGCGAAATTAAAAGAAGAAAAGGGGTGTTGGCTCTTTACTCTCTGATTTCCTCTCCAATATTTCACTTTTCTTCACACCTTTTCTCTAAGAAACTTGCAATCTCTTATAGAAAACTTTATCAATTAAGTTAATTTTTGAGAATTTGATCATCTTACTACAATTCTTAGTGCAAAGATTGTAGTGTTTCTATTGTATCTCAAAGTGACTTTCCGGTTTCAACCCGAGCACCGTGGTGGGCACTAGTAGAAAAAAAGAATTAGGCAACCCCCCTATGAAAACGGTTCATGAAAACTGTTGCCAACTTGCTGTGAGTGCCATTTTAAAAAAAAAAAAAAATTGGTTTTATTTGGCAACGGTTAACCGTTGCCAATTGATAAAATTTTTAAAAAAAAAAAAAAAATTAAAAGGGGTAGATTGGCAACGGTTAACCGTTGCCAATTTAAAAAAAAAATTTCGGGTTTTTGAATACAAACAGCAAGCTGTGCAAACGTTCTTCTTTCACCTCCAAAAACGCGCGCCTTCCTCTCCCCAAACCATTTCTCCATTGAATTGAAGCTTCCATTGAAGGGTTTTGTTCTTCTTCCTCCCTCAAGCACGCACTCCCCTATTCTTCTGCCTCCCTCAAGCACGCACTCCCCTGTTCTTCTGCTTTCACCCCTCAAGCACGCACGCACTCAGCTCTTCTCTTCTGCCTCCCTCCATATATAGCAGCTCCTCCATTATTGAAGTATGTAGCAGCTCCTCCATTATTATAGCGCTCCTCATTGCTAGGTAAGTTGTAATTGCGCTCCTCCATTGTTATGGTTTTTGAAGAATTGGTCTTTAAATTAGTTAATATTGACAATGCAAGTTGCTTGTAATTGCTAGGGTTTGTCAAGAATTGGTCTTTTGTGTTAGCATGAATTGGGTCTGTGATGTTGGAACTTGAATAGAGTTATTTATAGTTAGAAGTTCCTTGGTATTGAAAAGATGATATACCCTTGTATCTTATTACTATAATTTGACAGATGTTTGTGATGATACTGTGTCTGTCAAACTGGCTTCGAATGAATTGAATGAAAATTTTAGCAATGCACCAACTGCCCTCAACCTTGTTGCTGCTTTCATTGCTGAATTTCAGCCAAAGACATGGATAGAAAACAGTTGTTATTGTATTTAGTACAAGCTACATTTACCTTTATTTCTAAATTGTTATGAGAACTTATTTATCATCACTAATAAAGTTGAGAATTTTATTTTGTTTATAGGATAATTTAGTCCTTTTTATTTAAGAGAACAAAGTTGAGAGTTTAGGGTTTAGGGTTTAGGGTTTAGGGTTTAGGGTTGAGATTTTAGGGTATAGAGTTTAGGGTTTAGGGTTTAGGGTTTAGGGTTTAGGGTTGAGAGTTTAGGGTTTAGGGTTTAGGGTTAAGGGTTAAGGGTTTAGGGTTTAGGGTTTAGGGTTAAGGGTTTAGGGTTTAGGGTTTGAATATACTTTTCTTTATGAGTTGCTTCTCACTATATATATGCGTGTTTCAGGCTAAGAAATGGGTGTCAAGGGCTTCTAGGGTAAGATCATCAGTTTGGAGAGTGGGCGGAAAACATCTTGGTATGGTATCTTACTCTGACTGTCCTTGTTCTTGCATTGCTCACTAATATCATTCTTATCTTTTCCCTTAATCTGGTTTTCTATTTGTGTTCTATATAGGTTACACTGAAAAAGATTATCAGGAATTTTTGGGCGAAGCATAGACCTTGGCATTGACCTTCTATTTGAGAGTGTTGAGCCTTTATAGGTACTCAGGTATATATATATATATATATATATAACTCTATGTGCTTTAAATAAGTTCTTGGTTGCACAATTTTGTGGAGATGGTGTGTGATATAACTTTGGTGCATCTTCTATCATGATGTGTGATTAAACCATTGGTTTTTAATTGATTTCATGTATCATCATATGCCTAGATACCCGTTCAAGGCTTTCTCATTAGGAGAAAGTCTTGAATAGTCCCCGGTTGGGACTGTTCTTGAACGTTTACTCTCACTTAGGTGGTGAATGTATGTCAGTTTTTTCGATTTTAAGGAACATCTTGGCTTAGCATTTCCTGGATCACCATGTTCTCTGGGTACATATGTGGGTAAGTAAATACCTACGTCGTGTACTTGGAGAACTGGGGGGAAATGCTGCCAGAATTTCCTTAAAATTGGAAATCTGATATACATTCACTAGTGAGAGTAAACGTTCAAGGATGGGTTAGGTTGGAGTGATAAGGACCCTTTGGAAGCATATATGCATTTTTGTATCTATATGAATGTTATATGCATGTTGTGTGTTTGAATTTGATTTGTATATATAATAGATGTAGCAATTATACATTATTCGTAATATGTTGCCATGTTTAGAGACAATTTACTTAATGGAGAGGGATCGTGGATGGATGTATGGTAGACGTGATACATTGGAATTCTTTAATGGGGTTCAAGAGTTCTGCGAGACGGCTTCATCTTATCAGCGCAGAATGGGTTTCGAGTGCCTCTATTGTCCTTGTGTTGATTGTAATAATGTGAAGGTGGTCAATAATGTTGATATCATTAGAGATCATGTAGTTTGTCGTGGGTTTAGGGTTAAATATCATGTGTGGATTTGGCATGGTGAATAAGGAGAGTACAGTGGGGATGTTATTGGGTATGATGTGCATGATGATAGAAGCAATGATATCCGTGTGGACGAGGAATATAAGAATGATGAACATATTGATGATGATGGAGCTGAGGAGGGATTTGAGGATGATCATGTGGATGAGGTTGAGGATGAAGGTGTGGATGAGATGATGCGTGGTTTTGAAGGTGGCGTGTATCCTGGGTGCAAAAAATACTCCAAACTATCAGCCGTGCTAACTCTTTTTAACATTAAGTCGAAGCATGGGTGGACGGACAGTAGTTTTACTTCCTTGTTGAACGTGTTAAGTGAGATGTTGCCAGATGGGAATGAAATTCCTAAGTCTTACTATTACGCTAAGAAGCTCATGTGTCCATTTGGTTTAGAGTATAAGAAGATACATGCATGTCCTAATGATTGTATTCTTTACCGAAATGAATATGAAAAATTGGAGGAGTGTCCAAGATGCATGAAGTCGCGCTACAAGCGCAAGAGTTGCAATGCTGGTACGAAGGGACCTCCTGCTAAGGTGTTGTGGTATCTTCTCATAATTCCTAGGTTTAAGCGTCTGTTCTCTTTACCAAAAGACGCTAAAAACTTGAGGTGGCATGCAGAGGGAAGAAAGAAAAACAGAATGCTGAAGCACCCAGCCGACTCCCCGCAATGCTGAACCTTGATGCTGAAGAAACTAGTTATGAGTTCAATAGACAAGAAATATAGAAAATAGGCATCCTAGTAGCCAAAATGGCCTTACTTGAGCCATTATGGTTGAAATTGCGCCCCAAAACCACTTACTTGCTCTTTTCTTGTAATCTCAAGCATTAGTCACCTATAACTAAGTGATAATGACATGTTTTAACTAGTTATGAGTTCAATAGACAAGAAATATAGAAAATAGGCATCCTAGTAGCCAAAATGGCCTTACTTGAGCCATTTTGGTTGAAATTGCGTCCCAAAACCACTTACTTGCTCTTTTCTAGTAATCTCAAGCATTAGTCACCTATAACTAAGTGATAATGACATGTTTTATCTAGTTATGAGTTCAATAGACAAGAAATATAGAAAATAGGCATCCTAGTAGCCAAAATGGCCTTACTTGAGCCATTTTGGTTGAAATTGCATCCCAAAACCACTTACTTGCTCTTTTCTTGTAATCTCAAGCATTATTCACCTATAACTAAGTGATAATGACATGTTTTAACTAGTTATGAGTTCAATAGACAAGAAATATAGAAAATAGGCATCCTAGTAGCCAAAATGGCCCTACTTGAGCCATTTTGGTTGAAATTGCATCCCAAAACCTCTTACTTGCTCTTTTCTTGTAATCTGAAGCATTAGGCACCTATAACTAACCCCAATTATTATTATTTCACTTCTACTAACTCACGTTTTGTGTATTATAAGTTTTGCAAGGGGCAAACGGGACTTCCATACACGAGCGAGGAACTCCATGTAATTCGGGAGATGTTGGTACTATATCATCTCTTTGGTACTATATCATCTCTTCATCAATCCTATGCTTATCTTATTAATTATGTACTATACATGAAATATTTTTCTAATTTATATCATCTCTTGCGATTGTTATTATTAATTATTTATGTTTTGTTATTAATGTTACTATAATAATAATAATAATAATAATAATAATAATTATTATTATTACTATTATAATATAAATAATAATAATTATTATTAATATAATAATAATAATAATAATAATAATAATTATTATTAATATTATAATATTAATAATAATTATTATTACTAATATAATAATAATAATAATAATTATTATTAATAATAATATTGCAGCAAAAAAAAAAGGTCAATATTAGTGCAGCCAAAAAAAAAAAAAAAAAACAAAAAAACAGGTGAATATTAGTGCAGCAAAAAAAAAAAAAAAACAATACAGGTCATTGGCAACGGTTGTTGCCAATGTTTAAAAAAAAAAGGCGCGCCATTGGCTTTGGCAACGGTTAACCGTTGCCAATTACTTTAAAAAAAAAAGGCGCAATGGTCAATGACAACGGTTAGCCGTTGCCAATTGTTTGAGTTGGCAACGGTTTTGAACCGTTGCCAATTTTTTTGGGATTTGGCAACCCTCAAATACTCAACGGTTCAAAACCGTTGCCTTTGGGGGGGTTTGAACCGTTGCCAATTTGCTGGTTTCTTGTAGTGGGGGGAAATAATCACTTTATGAATGTGTTTACACGCCTTAGCCAAGTATCCAGTATTGAGATTCACGGGGTCCATAGTATTCTCATGTTCTTGTTGATTTCATTGGCTTGGAGTTGAGGCAAGTTTTAGTATCTTTCATATTAGTATTTTTGTTGTAATTTCTGGTTACATTGTTTATTTAGTGCTTGGATTGTAATACTTTGATCAGTATTGATTATTGTATAATTTAATTGAATTGTACACTACTTAGGTTTTGTTCCACCATTTTTTAAATAATTCTTATTGTGTAGAATTGCTGAAAACCTAACACTATATTCACAAGTGACTGCCAATCTACAGGTCAAGGCTGATTTGGACGCTGCAAAGAAGTGGGTCTCTAAGTTGGAGCAGCAGGTCAAGGACCTCAAGGCCAAGCTCGAGCCTCACAAAGAGGCGGAGAGGGAAGCAGACGACCTTCGTACTCGAGTTGACAAACTGAAATAGCGACTGGCTAACCAGGAAGTCCAAATCGCGAAAAAATACACTTCTAGAGCCGAGGGGTAAAAGAAAGCCTTGGTCAGAGACATGATGGGCGACTGCAACATCATCATGGAGATGACCAGGGCAGCTCTTTTTTCGGACTCCAGCTATGAGGGCTGGAAGAATCAGTTTTCCGCCTCTACCCAAGAGTACAATGACAAGATCATGGCCCAAAGCCAAGGTAGAGAAGAGGAGGAGGGCGAGTCGTGTTATTCCGCATCTGAGGGGTTAGACCAAGAGGAAGGGGAGGATAATGAAAAAGAACAGCAGCCGGCTGGGGACCAAAAGGATACAGCTGCTGATGCTGAACGCCCTCCTACTATTTAAGCTTTCCCTGTTTTTATATCAACCTTCTTCGGCCTGCATGCCACTTGCTTTGTATCATTACCCGACCAAGGGGTCGGGGTTTATTGAAAATTTTAACATTTATTTTAACATTTTAGTCGGTCTTCTGGCCGACTGTTTATATCACTCATCCGACAATTTTGTCGGATTTTCCAATTCGCACTTTGCTTTGAATATTTGCATTTCATAAATTTTGCAAAGTATAGCTTGCCCTTTTGTATGCATGCTTTGAATACTTTTGAATATGCTGATTGTTTTGGTATACCGACTATTTTTGCACCCTTGGCGGCTATGCGCCTGGTTTCCAAATGCTGATGGATTGACTTGGAAATTTTTGATACTTTAAAGAGTATGGCTAATTTCTAAGTCAATTAATCACTATGGTGATTTCCCCAAACTAGGCAGACGGACGGCCATTGGACATACGTTCATACGCTCAGCATGATCCAGCTCTCGGCCTCAATGTAGCTCTTTTAGGCGACCCACGCTTAGCTACTAAGTTTTGTACTTTGTTTATTTTGTTAATTATAAATTGTCCGTTTGTTTGGTACCTGTACAGAAACAGGCGTCAAACGAGATGTTTAACCAAAGTAGCAACCGCTTGTTGGGTTACATGCGGCAGCTTTGATTGTTTCGCTATCCCAAATAGGAATAGTGACCGAATGCCGTCTGTTTATCAAAAGGACAGGAGACTTCGTTTGCCCCATTAAGGTTCCATTTTAGGTTATTCAGGTTGAGCGACTATGAGTTAACCTTTGGGATTATTCAATATTTGTCACATTGGTTTGAGTAAATAGAAGAAGTAGACGGCCATTAGCCGCATGTTGTTTCCTCAAAAGTGCTAAGCTTTAGACTTAGCTTTTTACTTAATTAGCTGCTTAGTGTGGAACTTAGCTTATATCCTCAAATTTTTCCGACTGTGTTTCCCCTTAACAACAACAGTCGGGATCCGACTTAGATACTATAGATTACCACATGTTTTTAGAGCAGTCGATAGTCTTTGTTATCTTTGTCTCATTTGATCAGTTCACAGAGCAATGTGCCACCCAAATGAGAGATGCTCTCTGCGACGAATTCACCTAGATGGATGTCGCAGGATGCCTATTCATGTAGGGACAGACATATTAGTTTATTTTATTCAATCCGTCTATAGGCCTCATATTGATCATCGGACCATATGCCTGACTTAGATCATCCGGCCATAAGCCTCAGAAGGTCGTTCTAAGAGGAACAACGCATAGGCCTTAGATTTTCTCATGTTGGAGTAGAAAATCAAAATAATTAATAAGGCCGCCTGTACATTGTACAGACGGTACTTTTATAGAGAGTACATAAGAAGCCAAAGATTCAACTTTCATTGATACTTAAGTACAAAATAAAATTACAATCTCAAAAGTAATACTTTTTCAAGTTATCTACATTCCAAGTTCTGGCTAGCTGCCTGCCGCCTGATGTTTCCAGGCAGTAGGTGCCACCTCTTACTTTTTCATAGATCTGATAGGGGACTTCCCAATTGGGACTCAGCTTTCCCTGCTCATTGGCCCTACCAGTCGCCTCCATTTTTCGCAGCACAATGTCCCCACTTTCAGGGGGCGCTTGTGCACTCTTTTATTGCAGGCTCTCGTCATTCTCTAACGATAGATCTCATGGCGCAAGGCAGCATTGCTCATGCGCTCTTGGAGTGAGTCCAGTGCTTGCCGCATGCCCTCCCAGTTAGCCTCCACATCATATAATATGACTCAAAGAGTCGGCTCATAGTGCTCAATATGAAAAACAGTTTCAGAACCATAAGTCATGAGAAATGGGGTTTCACCAGTCGCCCCTTTTTCAGTCATCCTGATGGCCCACAAAACAGGCGTAGCTCGTCAGCCCATAGGCCACCAATCTTTCAATTTTATTTTTGATGCCATTAGAGATTAAGTTGTTGAAGGCTTCAACCTGGCCGTTTGCTTGGGGACGGCCTACTAATGCAAAACAATGAGAGATCCCTTGGTCTCCCAACTAGTTCTTGAGAGAAGGAGTCTCAAATTGAGGACCATTGTCAAAGACCATCGACATGGGTACCCCGTACCGAGTGATGAAGTTTCTCCAGATGAAGGAGATAACATCTTTAATCTTAATGCCTTTGACCGCCTCTGCTTCGACCCATTTGGTGAAGTAGTCGACACCAACCAGGATATACCTCCGTCCGCTTGTAGCAGGCGTATAAGGTCCCAAAATATCCATGCTCCACTTGGCGAATGGTACTAGGCTATGGATGACCGTCATATCAGTAGCCGGATGGTGGATGAGTTTGCCAAACCTTCGACACTTGTCACATTTCTTCACCATTTCCATGGCGTCTGCTTCAAGAGTGGGCCAAAAGTAGCACTACCGCCTAGCTCTCTTTGCTAGGGTCATGCCGCCTATATGGGAGGCGTAGAAGTCTGAGTGCAAGTCTTCTAAAACCTCTCGTCCCTTCTCTGGGGTGACACATTTCAGTAAAGGTTGGAGATATCCCTTTTTGAAGAGTTATCCATTATGAATTTCAAAACTGGCCGCACGTTTTTTCATTGCAACCATCTCTGAGTAGGTATCCGGCAAGGTGCCGTCTGTTAAGTAAGCCCGTATGTCGTCCATCCAGGTTGAGCCTCGGTCTAGTATTCCAATGGGATCTTCTTCAACACTTCTTTTTTCCATAACTTCCCAAAATACAGACCTTGGTGTATCAGAAGAGGCGGATGATTCAAGTTTGGAGAGAGCATCCGCCTAATTGTTCTCGAACCTAGGCACCTGACTTAGATGAAATTCATCATGTGTCCCAACCTCTTCTTTGACCGCCTGCAAATATTTAATCATAGCTGGATGGGTGGCCTAATAGTTACCATGATATTGGCTTACAATCAACTGCAAATTGGAGCAGGCATCCACTTTCCTTTCCCCAGTCGCCTTACTCATGTAGATGCCGGCTAGTAGGGTCAATCGCCCATTTGATCATTCGGCCAGATGATCTATGGTTGTCTTTGCTCGCTTGATTGGTTGGTCTGTGTAAACCACTACCGGATGCGCCAGGAAGTAAGGTTTGAACTTCTTGACTGCCATAAAGAGAGCAAGTCAAATTTTTCAACCATGGGGTACCGTAATTCAGCATTCCTCGGGATATGGCTGATGAAATAAATAGGGAGCTGGAAGCCGTCTCTTTCAGCAAGGAGAACGACACTAAGCGCATGGTCAGAGACGGCTAGGTACATGTATAACACTTCCTTTAGCAAAGGACTAACTAACCTTGGCAAAGAGTGCAAGTGTTGATTCAACTTTTGAAAGGCCGCCTCTGCATCCGCCCCCCATTCAAACATTGTCTTCTTTTTAATAGCTTGGAAGAAATAAAGGCACTCGTCGCCTGACCGACTGAGGAACCTCCCCAATGCCGCCAGACAACCTGTCAATTTCTGAACTTCTTTTACAGTGCGGGGTGACTGCATGTCTATGACCGCCTGTATTTTTTCTAGGTTTGCCTCTATTCCTCTTTGATTAATCAAAAATCCGAGAAACTTTCCAGACTCAACACCAAAGACACACTTCTTGGGATTGAGCATGACCTGGTGCCACCTGAGTGTGGCGAAAGTTTCTCGGAGGTCTATAAGATGATTCGTCTGAAGTTTGGATTTGACTATCATGTCGTCAATGTACGCCTCCACATTCCTTCCTATTTGATTAATGAAGACTGTATTATCATTCGTTGCAAGGTAGCAGGCGCATTCTTCAAACCGAACGACATCACAATAGAGCAGAATAACCCTTGATCAGTGACGAATGCCATCTTTTCTTGATCTTTTTTCCACAAGGGTATATGATGAAAACCTGAATAGGCATCCATAAAGCTCATCAAGGCATGGCTGGCTATAGAGTCGACCAGACTGTCGACCTTTGGAAAGGGATAGCTATCCTTCGGACATGCCTTGTTCAAATCCGTTTAATCTACACACATGCGCCAAGTACCATTCGGCTTCTTTATAAGGACAACATTGGCAACCCAATCAGGGAAGTAGCATTGCCGAATAAATCCAACATCTAACAACTTTTTCACCTCAGCGGCTGCAGCCTGGCTTCTTTATTCACCATGGTTCCTCGTCTTTTTCCTTACCGACTTCTTTTAGGATCCACATCAAGTTTGTGGACGGCCAAATCCGGGCTGATGTCTGGCATCTCGTCCACTTCAAAGACAAAGATGTCTTTGAAATCTTTTAATAGGTTATGCAGGTCTGCACCCAATTTAGCAAAAGCAGTCGTCCCCACCTTAACAGTACGTTATGGACGAGTGTCATCCAGAACAATATCAATGTGCTCACCAGCCGGCTAGGGATGGAGTTCATCCGGCCATTCTCCGATCAATGATTTCTATTGCTTTTCTTTTTTCACGGCCACCAACTTGTCGACCTTTCTCTTTTTGTCGCCTGCTATGGGAGCAGGCGCTGCTTCCTTGATTTTGTCAAGGTCTATAGTTTCTCCACTTGGGCCGGATGGGACCATCGTGGGTTTGACGTCAGAGAGATAGCACTCCCTAGTTGTCTTTTGGTCTCCCCATAAAGAGTCAACTGTTTCATCATCCCTTTCAAACTTAAGAAGCATAAGGGAAGGAATGATAACAGCTTTGGACTCATTTAGGGTGGGACGACCCAAAATCATGTTATAGGCGGTCAGCTCTTCAACAATTAAGAACCGGACCACCAAGTGGCGTCCCTCTCCCTTTTCTCCCAGCCGAATGGGTAAGTCTATTCGAACTACCGGATGCACAACTCCACCCTCAAATCCCAATAAGGGATGAGATACCTTGTGCATGCTCTCAGGCTTGTACTTAAGCTTAATCAAGCACTTGTGGCTGATGAGATCAGAGGAACTACCAGTGTCTATGAGGATTCAACCCACCTTTTAGTTGGCTACATTGCATTCGATAACAATGGGGTCATCATGTGGCTTCCTAACATTGCTCTCGTCTCCCTCAGTGATGAAAACTTCAGGAAAAGTGTCCTTAGACGCCTGCGCTTCATCAAATGAGCTGATATCTAGCTTCCTGATGCAATCTTTGGTTCCCTGAATGGTAGGGCCGCCTCCAGCATAACCGCCTGCTATTGTATAGATATGTTCTTCGTCAGTATTGGAACCATTAGCAGGTGGAGACTTTTTCTTGGATGACTACCCAAGGTTAGTTTGCAGGGTAACCTTGGACCTCAAAATGTAAGATTTGAGCACCCCTTTGTCAGCCAGGCGGTCCAACAGTCGCCTGAGACTTTAGCAGTCGTTGGTGTCATGGTCAACATCCTCATGAAAATGACCGTACTTATTTTTGTTCCGATTTTTGGCGGAACCTTTCATAGTAGCCGACTTCTCAATGGTCACCCGGTCTTTGATCTCCATGAGGATGGAGTGACAATCCTTGTTAAACTCATACTTGGGGGTGAATGTTTTAGATTTTTTATTTTTCTTCTAGGACGACTATTGAGAAGTATCAGCTACCCAGACTTTTTTTCTTTTCTTGTTTTCCTTCTTAGCCGGCTGTGCTGACCGACTCTCTTTTTTGTCAGACTTCTTGGAGTCCGAGTGTTTACTCATGTTGCAAAGTTTGGCTGCCTGTATATAGGCATCTGCCTCCATCGGTGCTTCTTGGAGGGTAGCAACCCTCTTTCTAACAAGATCAAACTTAAAGGCCGACCTATCCTTTAGACCATTGAAAAAGTCTGTATAAGCCACTTCATAAGACAATCCTTGAATCTGAATTCTCATCAGATTGAATCGCCGGATGTATGACCAAAGGCCTTCTTTCTCTCCCTGCTGAATTGCACCCAAGCCAAGACTTGTTTTCATAGCAGGGATGTTCATTAAGAAGTTTGACACAAACAGTATGCAAGCGTCTTGAAATCATTGATGCATCCGGTTGGTAGGTTGTCGAACCATTGTTGGGCGACACCCTTCAATGTGGCTGGGAAGCATCGACACCATGCGGCATCATCCAACCCTTGTAGATACATGAGGTTAGTGTATGCCATAAGGCGATCTTCTGGATTGGTGGTACCATCATAGGTACCTTCCAATACAATTTTCACCTTGGTCGGCTGTGCGACCTCAATTATTTCCTTGGAGAACGCTGAGGGTTGTTCTCCCAGTCTTAGCAGTCGAAGCTGCCAGTCCAAGGGTCGGATATTATGTGCCACCCGCCACCTGAAGAGGGTCGGATGCATGTAAGGTTGTCCATACGATATGTATGGCTGTTGAGGGGCATCCGGGGATGCATGGAGCATCTGAGGACTAGAGTGGGCAGACATGCCGCCCGTCTGGTTTGATTATGAATACCTCATTGAGGTATTTTGAAAGCTGTCTTGCAAGTTCGACGTTGAAGCCAACTCTTACAGTTGCATGTTCTTCTTCTGCTAAATTAACATTCGATCATCAAAATAAGTTTTCTTTGAACCATCCGGCTGTACTACCGGATGTCCTTCCTCTTCCCAAGCTCAAGGAACCGCAGTTTGGCTAAATTTATGAAAGGCATCTGTCCCTTCCATGGTTTAGGGTAAGGAGTAGCCTCTCGGTCTTTTACCGGCTTATTCCTCCCAGACTAGGAGGGCTTTTTGGCTGACTATTCCTTGGTGGAGACAACCGTCCGTTTATCAATCAGGTCCTTAATCCCCTTTGAAACTTGTCATGAGAGTTATGATCTTGTTTTTTGTAATTTTTGGTAATAGGGACGGAGTCTTCGGCCACTTGGGGTTGACTTGTCGACTGGTCAACTGGTTCACTAGGGCCCACCTGTTTGTCGTTCCATTCCCTCCATTCGATGGGACGGATGCGCTTAGTTCTTAGGGATCCGTCAGGGGCCGTGTGTGTATCGACTTCATAGTCGTCATCTGTATCCTAGTCTGTAGAAACCTGGACGTCGGCCATAGGCCGTTTCTCATAAGAGGCGGTACAAGTTCTTATGAAGCCATCTTAGAAGTACTCTCCCCACGGACGGCACCAAATGTTTTGGGGTTTTTTTATGTGTCCTGCAGGAGAGTTACAACACCAAGACTGGCCTCGGGACGCTTGTACCTGCAAAACAACGGAGACTCCTGTGGGTGGGACTTCCGCCTCCGATGATCAAGTTAGAATGTGTTCGGATATAAAAAGTGTGGAATGTAAAGGGGGGATCAGGCTCCACTTAGGACAGGAGTGATCATCCGGTTGTCTCATACAACCTTGAAATCCGAGCCTTAGCTCTCAAGAACTGCAATTAAATCTGGAATTAATGCCCCGCAATTAATGTACACGTGTATTTAAATACTTTCCTAATGATGTTCCTCAGGGGGAACATCTCCCTTTTATAGTGTCTCGTAATGCGTGCCCAGTCCTAGGTTTCAGAAACCTAAGACTAACTCGGCTTGATTAGGAATTTGGGCCGTTAAAGTCCACTTTCCCAAATAATAATCTGTCTGCCACGTGTAGTGACCTGATAGGTCCACCTTGGACCTCTCACGAGGTGACACGTGGCGGACTCTGGTTAGTCCACGTGGATGACACGTGTCAGAGTTCAATTGGTCCACGTGGCGGGGTTAAAAATCTCCTAATCAGTTACGGCAAACGTTAGGCAACATCAAAGAGACTAGTACTCAAACAAGAAAACTTCACAATACTCATGGTTGAGGAAACGAGTTCCGATAGCTATAATGAGAAATGTACTTATGAAAATTTTGAATCTCTTAAAGTACTCTCATAGGTCGATCCAGTGCAGTTCCAAACTGGCACCTGTGCAAATGATTTATGACCATCATGTCCTTGTAGCACAAGAAACGGTGCTGTAAATCATACTACACACTAATCTCTGGTGGTCATCAATCGTCCATTAGTTAGATGACCTCGATTAGGGATAATTTTCGATTTAAATATTCAATGTTCACTTAACAGGTGTTTCTTTATCTAAGACATGGTCTTGATACCCTGTTTTGAATATTTCCATAAATCGAATAGACTCATTATTTAATTCTAAACCACAATTAAATAGTAATGGTGTGAATGATAATTTTGCACAAAAATTAATTACTCCATAAATGAATGGTTTCAATACAATGTCTTACATTAAAAAATCTAGTTTAATTAAAACACATGTACAAGGAATTTAAAAGCCAGTCTCCGATGTGCTTGATTCCCATTGCCTCAACGTGCTTGCTGTGTTTCACTTGAGGCAAAGGTTTAGTCAAATGATCGGCCACATTATCATCCATGCCGATCTTACAAATTCTGATTTCACTTTCGGATTTCCATTCCCTTATCATGTGAAATCGCCTTTGGGCATGTTTGACCTTCTGGTGCTCTCTTGGCTCTCTGGCCTGAGCGATAGCTCCATTGTTGTCACAGTAGAGATCTATCGGACCTTTGTTCGATGGTACTACACCAAGTTCACCGATGAACTTGCAAATCCAAACAGCCTCCTTAGCAGCTTCTGAAGCAGCCAAGTATTCAGCTTCAGTTCTAGAGTATGCAGTGGTGCTCTACTTAACACTCTTCCACCTAAACGCTCCTCCATTCAAACAGAATATGTATCCTGATTGTGACTTGAAGTCATCTCTATCAGTCTAGAAGCTAGCATCGGTGTAACCTTCAACAACCAGATCTTTATGGCCACCATAAACCAGGAATTTATCGTTGTTCCTTTTCAGGTACTTCAGGATGTTCTTGGCCGCAGTCCAATGCGCCTCTCCTGGCTTTGATTGGTATCGGCTCGTAGCACTCAAGGTATACGAGACATCTGGCCTAGTACATATCATGGTATACTTGATTGACCCAATTAGCGAAAAATATGGAATCTGATCCATTCTCTCTGGCTCAGCAGGTCTCTATGGACAATGTTTCTTGCTGAGAGTTACGCCATGGGACACGGGTAGATGCCCTCTCTTGGCATATTCCATGTTAAATTGTGCTAGTACTTTATCAATGTAAGTACTCTAACTTAATTCAATTATCCTCTTAGATCTATCCCTGTAGATCTTGATGCCCAATATGTACTGTGCCTCTCCTAAGTCCTTCATTGAAAATCATTTTCCCAACTAGCCCTTTACGGACTCAAGTAATTTTGTGCTGTTTCCAATGAGCAGTATTTCATCGACATATAGGACTAGGAATGAGATGTCACTCCCACTTACCTTCTTGTATACACAAGATTCAACTGGATTCTTGATAAAACCAATCTTGCTGATGGCTTCATCAAATCGCAGATTCCAACTTCTGCTGGCTTGCTTTAGTCCATAAATGGACTTCTTAAGCTTGCAAACCTTTGCAGAGTTGCTCGGATCGACAAAACCTTCTGGTTGTGTCATGTACACAGTTTTATCTAAAATCCCATTCAGGAAGGCGGTTTTGACATCCATCTGCCATATTTCATAATCGTAATATACAGCAATCGCTAGAATAATCCGGACAGACATTAGCATTGCAAATGGTGAAAAGGTTTCATCATAGTCAATCGCGTGGACTTGCCTATAACCTTTTTCCACTAGTCTAGCCTTGTATATCGATACATGTCCATCCTTGTATGTCTTCAATTTAAAGATCCATTTGCAACCAATGGGTGTGTAACCCTCGGTCAAATTCACGAAGTCCCAGACTTGATTTTCAGACATGGAGTCCATCTTGGATTTCATGGCTTCTTACCATTTAGTAGAGTCAGGGCTTGTCATAGCTTACTTGTATGTCGCTGGCTCATCTCCATCCATAACTAGGATGTGTTGATCATCGGTTCAGACAATACCAAGGTATCTGTATGGTTGAGATCTTTACTACGAAGGGTAATAGGTTGAGCATTTACATTGTCTGTTTGATTCTGACCAATGTTTTCAGCTGCTTCCAAAGCACTGAGATTGTCAGTTTTATCAGGTTAACATTGTTGCTCGTCCTCTCGAACTTCGTCGAGTTCGATTTTCCTCCCACTTGTCATTTTGGAAAGGTGTTCCTTCTCCAAAAAGACACCATTACGAGCAACAAGCACTTTGTTCTCGGATTTATTGTTGAAGTAATACCTTTTGGTTTCTTTTGGATATCCTACATAGAAACACTTATCCAATTTGGGGTAAAATTTGTCCGAAATTAATCGCTTTTCATATGCTTCGCATCCCTAAATCTTGAGAAAAGACAACCTAGGAGGTTTCTTAGTCCATAATTCATATGGAGTCTTTTCAACAGCTTTTGACGGAGTGCGGTTCTGTGTTAGTGCCGCGGTTTGTAGCGCATGTCCCTAGAAAGAGATAGGAAGTTCACTAAGACCCATCATTGATCGAACCATGTCTAACAAGGTTCGATTCCTCCGTTCGGACACTCCGTTCCATTGAGGAGTTCCGGGAGGTGTCAACTCTGAAAGAATACCATTTTCTTTCAAGTGATCGTCGAATTCATGGATCAACTATTCGTCACCTCGATCCGATCGAAGTGCTTTAATTTTCTTACCAAGTTGATTCTCAACTTCTTTATGAAATTCTTTGAATATGTCAAATGCTTCAGATTTATTCGACATTAAGTTCGCTACCGACGGAATATTCCCTCGAAAACGTTCGGACGGATTTTGTTTCCCTCGGAAAGTTTCCATTCCTACGGAATATTCCCTTGGAGATTCTTCCGACGGAAATAATTCCATCGGAAATGTCAGGTTCCGACGGAAATTTCCGTCGGAACCTGACATTTCCGAGGGAATTATTTCCGTCGGAAGCTTAGAACAATTAAAAAAAACGTGTGTTTCTGCTACTGCTGCAACCCAGAAAAAAAAAATGACAAAGAGGAAGAGAGAGAAAGGGAGGGCGATTCAAGAGGAAGAGTAAGAGATAGAAAGGGAGTGCCCCTCCGCTGCTGCACCGCCGCCGATAAGTTGCAATTTCTGTTTTTTTTTAATGGTGTCCGAAAAACCCTAACCACCACTTTTCACCTAGGGCTTTCCGGAGTAATTACTAACAAACACCACCTTTCACCTCACTCGCCGGCGGGTCTGCAACCTCCACGCCCACCAGCCGCCGCCGCCAACAGGTAGTTTCCGTTTTCCGTTTTCCGAATGAGCTGTACTGGGAGACAGTGGGTGGTCGGAACATAAAAGGACGTGTGAAGGGACAAGGAGAAAGTGCTGACATGTATTATGGCAGCCAGATAGGTCGCTGACTTTCCACCTCTTCCATGCAGTACATGCCCTCCTTTGTTTCTCAGATGCAAGATCAGATGGAATCCAGGGTCCAGGCTATTCGGGAACAAATGGAAGCCGACATGGAAGCCCGAGTTCAAGCCCAAGTTCAAGCCCAACTACAAGCCCAAACGGAAGAAATGGAGAAGAGGCTGGAAGAAAGGATGATGGGTCGTTACGCCAATGACCCATGTTCCAACGTGCGACCTCCATTTTGAGATCCCAGGGACGACGACCCGGGTTTTGGTGGAGCTGGTCAGGGCTCTCGCGCTGTTGTATAGCATTGATGAACTTATTGTTTGTTAGTTGTAATTTTATATTAACTTAGTGTTTATTGTAAATATTGGAATTAGTACATATATGTATATATATATGCCCAAATTATTCAATGAGTAATATAATATACGAAGCAGGAATTACAGGTTTGTCCCGGAGGAAATAGAAATTTAATTCGTAGCAAAAAAGAAAAGTTCCGACGGAATTATAATCCCTCGGAAAAGTTGAACTTCCGACGAAATTATAATCCCTCGGAAAAGGAGAACTTCCGACGGAAATATAATCCCTCGGAAAAGGGACCTTCCGACGGAATAAATCCCTCGTAACTTTCCCCTAATCCGACGGAAATTTCCCTCGGAAACGTGGGGTCGTCCGACAGATATTTCCGTCGGAACAGGGGAATATTCCGAGGGATTTAATTCAGTCGGAATCTTGCGATGAACTTCCAATTCAGGTCAAACTATGGTTCCGAGAAACTAAAATCCGTCGAAAAATCCGTCGGTATGGTTGTTTCCGACGGAAAATCCCTCGGTATGGTTGTTTCCGACGGAAAATCCCTCGGTATAACCCAATTTTCCTACGAAGGGGTCTCCGACAGCGTGTTCCGACGGAATTCCGTCGGAAACTGGCGTTTCTGACAGATTTTAAAGGTTTTTCCGACGGATTATGTCCCTCGTAAATTAGCTGTTTTCTAGTAGTGAGCGACTGGCTAACCAGGAAATCCAGCTCGCTAAAAAATACACTTCTAGAGCCGAGGAGTAAAAGCAAGCCTTGGTCAGAGACATGATGGACGACTGCAACATCATCATGGAGATGACCTGGGCAGCTCTTTTCCCGGACTCCAGCTATGAGGGCTGGAAGAATCAGTTTGCCGCCTCTACCCAAGAGTACAATGACAAGATCATGGCCCACGGCCAAGGTGGAGAAGGGGAGGAGGGCGAGTCGTCTTATTCCGCATCCGAGGGGTCGGACCAAGAGAAAGGGGAGGATAATGAAAAAGAACAGCAGCCGGCTAGGGACCAAAAGGATACAGCTGCTGATGCTGAACAACCCCCTCCCACTGCTTAAGCTTTCCCTGTTTTTATATCAACCTTCTTCGGCCTGCATGCCGCTTTCTTTGTATCATTACCCGACCAAGGGTTTGAGGTTTATTGACAATTTTAACATTTATTTTAACATTTTAGTCGGTCTTCTGGCCGACTGTTTATATCACTCATCCGACACTTTTGTCGGATTTTCCAATTCGCACTTTGCTTTGAATATTTGCATTTCATGAATTTTGCAAAGTATAGCTTGCCTTTTTGTATGAATGCTTTGAATACTTTTGAATATGCTGATTGTTTTGGTATACCGACTATTTTTTCACCTTAGGCGGCTATGTGCCTGGTTTCCAAAGGCTAATGGATTGACTTGGAAATTTCTGATACTTTAAAGAATATGGCTAATTTCTAAGTCAATTAATCACTATGGTGATTTCCCCAAACTAGGCGAATAGACGGCCATTGGACAGATGGTCATACGCTCAGCATGATCCAACTCTCAGCCTTAATGTAGCTCTTTTAGACGAAACACGCTTAGCTACTAAGTTTTGTACTTAGTTTATTTTATTAATTATAAATTGTCCGTTTGTTTGGTACCTGTACAGAAACAGGCGTCAAACGAGATGTTTAACCAAAGTAGCAACCGCTTGTTGGGTTACAGGCGATAGCTTTGATTGTTTCCCTATCCTAAATAGGAATAGTGATCGAATGCCGTCTGTTTATCAAAAGGACAGGCGACTTCGTTTGCCCCGTTAAGTTTCCATTTTAGGTTATTCAGGTCGAGCGACTATGAGTTAACCTTTGGGATTATCAATCTTTGCCACCTTGGTTTGAGTAAATAGAAGAAGTAGACGGCCATTAGCCGCATGTTGTTTCCTCACAAGTGCTAAGCTTTAGACTTAGATTTTTACTTAATTAGCTGCTTAGTGTGGAACTTAGCTTATTTCCTCAAATTTTTCCACCTGTGTTTCCCCTGATCAACAACAGTCGGGATCCGCCTTAGATACTATAGATTACCATATGTTTTTAGAGCAGTCGATAGTCTTTGTTATCTTTGTCTCATTTGATCAGTTCACAGAGCAATGTGCCACCCAAATGGGAGATGCTCTCTGCGACGAATTTACCTAGATGGATGTCGCCGGATGCCTGTTCATGTAGGGAAAGACATATTACATTATTTTATTTAATCCGACTATAGGCCTCATATTGATCATCCGACCATATGCCTGACTTAGATCATCCGGCCATAAGCCTCAGAAGGTCGTTCTAAGAGGAACAACGCATAGGCCATAGATTTGCTCATGTTGGAGACAAAAATCGAGATAATTAATAAGGCCGCCTGTACATTGTACAGACGGTACTTTCATAGAGAGTACATAAGAAGCCAAAGATTCAACTTTCATTGATACTTAAGTACAAAATAAAATTACAATTCTCAAAAGTAGTACTTTTATAAGTTATCTACATTCCAAGTTCTGGCTAGCTACCTGCCGCCTGATGTTTCCAGGCAGTAGGTGCCACCTCTTACTTTTTCATAGATCCGGTAGGGGCCTTCCCAATTGGGACTCAGCTTTCCCTGCTCATTGGCCCTACCAGTCGCCTCCATTTTTCGCACCACAAAGTCCCCACTTTTAGGGGCGCTTGTGCACTCTTTTATTGCAAGCTCTCATCATTCTCTGACGATAGATCTCATTGCGCAAGGCAGCATTGCCCATGCGCTCTTGGAGTGAGTCCAGTGCTAGCCGCATGCCCTCCCAGTTAGCCTCCTCATCATATAACATGACTCGAAGAGTTGGCTCATAATGCTCAATAGGCAAAACAGTTTCAGAACCATAAGTCATGAGAAATGGGGTTTCACCAATCGCCCCTTTTTCAGTCGTCCTGATGGCCCACAGAACAGGCGTAGCTCGTTAGCCCATAGGCCGCCAACTCTTTCAATTTTCTTTTTGATGCCATTAGAGATTAACTTGTTGAAGGCTTTAACCTGGTCGTTTGCTTGGGGACGGCCCACTAATGCAAAACAATGAGAAATCCCTTGGTTTCCCAACCAAATCTTGAGAGCAGGCGTCTCAAATTGTGGACCATTGTCAAAGACCATCGACATGGGTACCCCATAAGGAGTGATGAAGTTTCTCCAAATGAAGTAGATAACATCTTTAATCTTAATGCCTTTGACCGCCTCTGCTTCGACCCATTTGGTGAAGTAGTCGACACCAACCAGGATATACCTCCGTCCGCCTGTAGCAGGCGTATAAGGTCCCAAAATATCCATGCCTCACTTGGCGAATGGTACTAGGCTATGGATGTCCGTCAGATCAGTAGCCAGATGGTGGATGAGTTTGCCAAACCTTTGACACTTGTCACATTTCTTCACCATTTCCATGGCGTCTGCTTCAAGAGTGGGCCAAAAGTAGCACTACCGCCTGGCTCTCTTTGCTAGGGTCCTGCCGCCTATATGGGATGCGTAGAAGTCTGAGTGCAAGTCTTCTAAAACCTCTCGTCCCTTCTCTGGGGTGACACATTTCAGTAAAGGTTGGAGATAGCCCTTTTTGAAGAGTTATCCATTATGAATTTAAAAACTGGCTGCACGTTTTTTCATTGCAACCATCTCTGAGTAGGTATCCGGCAAGGTGTCGTCTGTTAAGTAAGCCCGTATGTCGTCCATCCAGGTTGAGCCTCGGTCTAGTATTCAAATGGGATCTTCTTCAACACTTCTTTTTTCCATAACTTCCCAAAATACAGACCTTGGTGTATCAGAAGAGGCAGATGATTCAAGTTTGGAGAGAGCATCCGCCTAATTGTTCTCGAACCTGGGAACCTGACTTAGATGAAATTCATCATGTGTCCCAACCTCTTCTTTGACCGCCTGCAAATATTTAATCATAGCTGGATGGGTGGCCTAATAGTTACCATGATATTGGCTTACAATCAACTGCAAATTGGAGCAGGCATCCACTTTCCTTTCCCCAGCCGCCTTACACATGTATGTAGGGTTTCGTAGTGACCCACACTGCGCGGAAAGGGAAACCCCCAAGAGCCGCCCCGATAACTAAAGCAATTAAGACAAGCATAAACATAATAAAGCAACAATTAAAAGAAGAGTGATAGAAGTTATACCCTCGATGCGTGCTACGCTCGCAAATCGAGCTCTTACTTCGAAAGCTCGAGCGTCACAAGTGTGAACGCCTCCAACGACTCGTACCCACGAACCCGACCCGAACAGTCCATGTCTCGAAGGATAGTCGAGACCCGACCAATAAAAACTTGGAGTTTTACGAACTTAGAGGTTTTCTCACCTAATGGGAGATGCCTCATTGAGTTCTACTCAAGTGGTTTTTCCCAAAACTCAAACTTGGGTATTTTAAGGGAAAGGAGACTTGAATCTCCCTTCTCCCATCCATGTGGGAGAATTGCATTTTCCTAATAATTTATTTTAATCAAAAATAAATTAATGAACAATGCAATCAATGAGTTACAAGTGTCAAATGGAGGAAGAATGGTTAGGTGAGGACCATTCCAAGAAGGGGGGCACAAGCCTTGGTCCCCTCACCCAAACCGTATCCACCATGTGGCTGGGACAGCTGGCTGCCAGCCAGCCTGGGCTGCCAAGGCAGCCTTGCTGGCGCCTGGTGCCTAGGCAGTGCTAGCAAGCCAGCCAGCACAAGCATGCGCACAGGCAGCAAGCTACGCACAGCATGCGAGCTGCTGCTGTGGCATGGCGTGTACAGGGCGCTGTCTGGCAAGGATGCTCGCCCATGCTACTGATGACCCCGCAATACGCCCAGCCCAACTTTCTCACGTACAGCCCGCATTGCTATGCGTTGCACTGCTATGCGATGCACACACACTACATGCACAACCTAGCTCGCTGCTGACTGGTGCATGGTGCTTGCGATGTGCGAGGCATGCTGCTACCATGCGATGCCTAGCACGCATGATGCGCAGCGATGCCAGGGCTGCTGCGTGCCACTGCCCAGCATCTAGCATGCTAGCAAGGCTGCTAGCGCCCAGCGTGCTAGCTAGGCTTCTAGCGCCCAGCGTGCTAGCTAGGCTGCTAGCGCCCAGCGTGCTAGCTAGGCTGCTAGCGCCCAGCACCATGCACAGCATAGCATGCTGCTATGCGATGGTGTGGGGCTGCCATGGCTAGCCAGTATCATACGCTTAACATGCCTTGCATACTAGGCTTGCGATGGGGCTTGCTTAGCCTAGCACTCACATGGCTAGGCCAATGCGAGGCTACGGCAAGGCACGTACTTGTAACTCGATTGATTTTACGTCTCGTCGAATTCTAAATTCGACTTGACTTGCGACGCTCGATCTCGACGCTCTAAGCTCGATATCCGACGTCTTTGTTTGTAAAAATTCGACGACTCATCGAATCCTTTGGATTGATTCTTCGTCTCGGATCGGTTGTTCGATTGGGTTCGACCCAAAGGGTTCAGTCAAGATTAAGCTATAATATTAATTGTACATTAATATTACTGATCGGAAGCGGCCTCCACCTAGGCATTCCGATCACTTGACCTTACTGAAGAATTAGCTTTCCAATAATTCTGAACCCTCTATCGGAATAATACACTTGTTGGAAGGACACCATTCCTTTCAATCTCCCACTTGTCCTTCCGGACAAGTGTGTATACAGTGTATAGCCCATTTCCTATAATGTCTCTTCGTGAACTATAAGGTAAGATTCATCGCCATCCTTATTACGTTCAGAAGTGTTTCTCGATCTCCGAGTTCGACTGTCAATAAGCAGATGATTTCTAAAATCCATCTGAGCACGGCCATGCATTTTCACAGTCTCGCTCTTCGAGCGGCCTTGTAAACAACAAAGACATATTCCCTATTGTTAGTAGGGGGCCATTCCCAGTCTCGTACTATAAGCTTCCCTTACTAAGAGGACCTAGCCGCCTGAGTGTTACCGTTATAATCCCTAGTTACGGTAGACGTTTGACAACATCAAAACGACTAGTACTCAAACAAGAGAACTTCAACAATACTCATGGTCGAGGAAAAAGGTTCCGATAGTTATAATGAGATATGTACTTATGACAATTTTGAATCTCTTAAAGTACTCTCATAGGTCGATCCGGTGTAGTTCCAAACTAGCACCTGTGCAAATGATTCATGACTACTATGTCCCTGCAGCACAAGAAAAGGTGCTGTAAATCATACTACACACTAATCTCTGGTGGTCATTAATAGTCCATTTATTTAAATGACCTCAATTAGGGACAATTTTCGATTTAAATATTCAATGTTCACTTAACAGGTGTTTCTTTATCCAAGACATGGTCTTGATACCCTGTTTTGAATATTTTCACAAATCGAATGGACTCATTATTTGATTCTAAACCATAATCAAATAGTTTGTGGAATTTTATTAGTAAAATTTTAATTCCACCATGAAACTCTTTAATGTTTCATCTTATGATAAATGAATTTCTTCAAATGTTTCAAGGGTAATACTCTTCATTAAACATTTATAGAAATCACACCCATACTTAATATGCTTGATTTCTTTTATGCAATTGCGAATGTTGTTGTTAACTTATTGCATAGGTTTAGCCACTATTACTTCGCAAATCTTAGCATCTTCATTATCGAATAATAAGACAGTAAGATTTTGACAGTGTTATGGATCATATGTGATTTAGGATTTATTGTCCAAGTGATGACTCCCACTCATTTTCATGACTTGAGATCTTTCAACTTGACAACCTACAATCAACGTTTGACAAAGAACTTTTCATTGAACACTTTCTCATCATTGCCTTCCAGGCAACAATATTCTCAACGTATATTTCAGTAGACATTCTGACGTTGCTTTGCTCGGATTTTATTCCGAACGGCTCACAAAGATTTGGGAGGCCCTAATCACTTGTGATTATGGAAATTTACCTTTAATTTCCGCACATTATACATGGATTCAAATCCATGTTACCATTCTCAAGCCACGACACATTCTAGTTCGTGCTTATAAGCGGCTTCCTTATTAAGGATCTAATCCTTGCTAAGTATGTGCTTGCAACATCAATTTCTCAAATTACAATTGTTTCTATGCGTCAATAACTCATCCCCTTTTACTTATCAAAGTACTTTGGATTTTCTTGACCATAATCTAACGATTCATCACTTAGATTTAGATTGATTGGTATTTTATACTTTTCATGCTTTAATCATGTAAGTTTGTGGCGATTCCATATCATAGCGTACATGATGGTTTTAATTGCAGAACTATTCCCAATGTGATTCCATCCATGTAACTTTTAGCTCATCCAGTTTCACCGAGTCTTGCTAAATCGTTTGTTATGTAACATGGTTGAAAGTCTCTACCAGAGTCTTTCTTGTTTGACTTAGTATTTGCCCAGCTTATACTTAGTTCAAACATTTACTTAGCTTTATACATATGGGTCGAAAGCCTTTTCAAGTCCTTCATGTTTAACACGGTAAATTTCCTTACTCGTTTATACGTTTCATTAAGTCTATCCAATAGATCTTAATTCCCACTATGTACTAAGTATCGCTTTTTTCTTGGTCCATTGTCGAAAATCCTTTTAAACCTAAGCATTTAGTATTTGAAAGTCATTTCACAATAGAGTTCACAAACTTCTTGTTCGGACCATACAAGATTGACTCTTGCTCCCACTAAACTTCTTGTTTATAAGAATTTCTATGATTTTTCATTAGCCAAACCTTTTATTGGCTTTATGGGAATACATATTCCAATTCCATCATGCAATGCTTCATTTAATCCCACAATGGATTTCTTGAGCTTGCTTTCAAATCTAGCATTATTTAGATTTACCAAACCCTTAGACTATTTCCATAGTCTCTTCCAAAATCCAATTTTACGAAGGCGGTTTCGTATTTAGCCATATTTCATATGCGCAATTTTGCTAGTACAATCATGATAAGACATTAGCGTTCCGATTGGTGAATAGGTTTTTATTAAAATCAACGCCGTGAATTAATTGTATCCTTTTCAACCATCTAGCTTTGTATGCTTATGAATTTCCACATTTGTCAGTTTTCTCCTTCAAAACTTATTTGCGGCTGATGGGTCTGTCACCCTTCACGCAAATGAATCAAGTTCCAAACATGATTTACAAACATGGAGTCTATTTCGTATTTTATGGCCTTTTACCATTATTCGGAATTTGGATTTGTCGTAGCTAATTTACAAGACACTTATTCCTTCACCATCCAATGGTGAATAATATGTCTGTAAGTCTTAGGTTTATTTCTAACTTGATAGAAATTTATAGGATTCAATCCAAGCCTTTGGTGAATTCTATACCTATACGGGATAATAGGTTGAGCATTTACATTGTTTGTTTGATTCTGACCAATCTTATCAACTGCTTCTAAAGCATTTTGATTGTCAGTTTTATCAGGTTGACATTGTTGCTCGTCCTCTCGAACTTTGTCTGAGTTGAGCATTTACATTGTCTGTTTGATTCTGACCTATCTTATCAACTGCTTCAAAAGCATTTTGATTGTCAGTTTTATCAGGTTGACATTGTTGCTCGTCCTCCCACTTGTCATTTTGGAAAGGCGTTACTTTCTAGAAAGACACCATTTAGAGCAACAAATAATATGTTCTCAATTAGGTTGTGGAGGAAATGCCCGTAGTCTCACTTGAATACTTACAAAGAGGCATGTATATTGTCTTTGGGTAAAAGTTCGTTGTGAAACAAACAGTTAGCTCTTTCTCGAGCTATCTTAGCCCTTATCGAGCCATTTGGCTCCCACTGAGTCAATGAACTCCCACTGAGCTAAGAGCCCTAGACATATACTTGAAAAGACGCTAGAAACTATTTCTATCCATAACTGAATATGGTGTCCTTTCTTAGCTTCGACACTTTTGTTTAGTGTAACATTTAGTCATTAGTGCAAATCTTAAGAATTTTATAGGAAGGGATGTGATTCATCATCATTCGAGTCATTTCCAAATGGCATCGAGGTCTCCGTCAAGACACACTATGTTCTTTGTGGAGCTCATTGTGAAATTTTAATTTCATAAGTTTGATGTGATTACACTTGGCTCAAGCAAACATCGCTTGATCTAATCTAGCTAGCATTGTGTTATCTTGCCAAGTTAATTCTATACTTCACAGAACACTCGAGCTAATCAAAGTCCAGTTTGCTCACATTTGATGAACATAGCCATATTCTTTCAAATTCTTTGTGAGACGTTGAAGTAATGGAATCCTCTTTAGCTTTTGGAGTCAATTGTCTATGCCAAGCACAATAGCTCCTTTCTTAGTCGATTTTAACAAGTAAGACTTGCTTGTCTTAGAACGATTCCGAATCGATCAACTATCAAGAGTCTATCTAATAGGGCCTTGAGTATGTTCTTGTCGATGCGACATTGCTAAAGATGTTTGGAACACAAATCATGTTCATGACTTGAACTTTTGAGTTTTCATGTCAGGGAAATGTTTGTTTATAATCAAGCATTCTTGGCTCATGGGTTAGACAACCATGCCATTCAAATAAAATCCCGCAACTATTGCTCTTTTATTGAATGTGAGTCTTTCCGTGTGTAAACGGATCGTTTGCTGATTATGGAACACAATAACCATTATTTGTTCCAGCCTTGGCTTAAAAGGACTTTAAACAAAACAAGTGACCTTACAACTGATGTAGCATTACTTGCTTCATTCTAAGCTTGTAAGTCAATAACTTAGCTTGTCTTCAACGGTTTGAGGTCACTTTCAAAGTGGACCACTCATGTAGTATCCAATACTTGTGAAGATAACGAGTTGCTAAGTTGAACATAATAACATGAACTCAAGGGTAGAAAAGGAATCTCATTCTTTTCTTTGTTCCTTGTTTCCTATATTTCTTATAGTACATCATCTCATAAATTTAAGGATCATTTCTTTAAGTTCCTTGACTTTTATACTTTGTTAGGCATAATTAAGCATCTAATGTGCCGTGAAACAAAGTTCCATCTTTTCCTTCAATTCGTACTTGAATTGCTAAATCAATGAGTCCTACTCATTTGTGTATGAAGCGAAAAGATATGTTGGTTGTCAACTATTGACAATTTTGAGTTTTTCAACTCAATATTTCATGTTTATCGAAACTACCTAGTATTTTGAAAACATGATATCCAACCGTCCTTTCTGACTTTAGTCGTTTATGAGAAGTTGTATCTTATAAATGTCTTTTCTTACTTTGAGAACCATTCTCGAAAGATTTCTTTTACCAATCAATGGAAACAATATAATTTGATTACGAATTCTACAAATATAAGTGCAAAGTTTAACCATTTATCAAGATCATAATAAGTTTGAAATTCTAAGAATGCATGTAAACTTTCAATCTTATTATGCGTTTTATCCACGCATTAAAATAAATGTCCCTTTTAGGCAAGAATAAAACGATTCCAAGATCCCAAAAATCAGAAAGTGATTAAGCATGCTTTGGCTTGTCTTAACACTTAGTATGTTAGGGTAATCAATCCAATTGCTAATAGCTCCAAGCCACTCTTGGTTCGATAAAACGTCGCATCTAATGCTTCCGTGACATTTTATCTCCATTGTCACGACATCTAAGGACTCCTTACTGATATCGTTGAGCTTAACCAAGACAACTTGTATACCTAGTATACCTTACGTTCCTAGGGAAGTAGTGATGTCTCGCTTTGGCGTAGTCCATCACGTACGCGCATTAGTTCGGTAAGTGTTGTTCTCGGAACGACAAATTTTAGCTCAATATTATTAAGGGACCTAGGGTTTCTATGTCGGTTGATTTAAGTGAACCTAACTAATCACCGCAACATTTGAAATCCTAGACATGCATCTAACATTCAAATATATATAATCACAATATATATAAAATATAAAATAAATGCATTTGGCAACTAGCATGACCCCTTGAAATCTTCAATTTCCATGGGTCTTCATCTTAGCTCGTCTTCATCGAAACGCCGTCTTAAGACATCTTGGCCAAAACAAAAAACTAGCTAGTACTACTAAGATTAATCTAATAATACAAAAATACTTAACGGTTCGCAGACTGTATTTAGATTTACAAAAATACATAACGGAACGCAGTCCGTATTTTCTATCCTAGTCGGGCCCCACTAGTTGCCATTTTCAATAACCTGTTTTGAAAACAGTTTTCCATTCACCCATTCACTATTTGTGAATGGCCCATGCATTTTACGAAATACACAATTAAACACGCAAAACTAGTAACTAACTTAGGTGGTCAATCCGATTAACGCGCCTAATTAAAACTAGTCAAAGTTGTTTAATTCATTATTTCTAAAAAACAAATTGCTCAAACAATCAAATAAGCTCCCACTAAATTCCGCATCCATACTTAATTAATCCGATTAATTAAGTCGGCAAAACCTATAATTTGTAAAAATCAAAATTTTGCAAAAGCCCGAAAAACCGAGGTCTAACCTCTTTAAAATAATTACATGCATGCGTGCTGGCTGGCGTGGATGGGCTTGCTTGGGGCTCCCTGCCTTGCTGCCCAGCAGCCCTGCGAGCATCCCAGCAGCCACGCACCATATCCCAGCACCACATGCCACATTCCAATGGGATCTTCTTCAACACTTCTTTTTTCCATAACTTCCCAAAAGACAGACCTTGGTGTATCAGAAGAGGCGGATTATTCAAGTTTAGAGAGAGCATCCACCTAATTGTTCTTTAATCTGGGCACCTGACTTAGATGAAATTCATCAAGTGTCCTAACCTCTTCTTTGACCGCTTGCAAATATTTAATCATAGCTGGATGGGTGGCCTCATAGTTACCATGATATTGGCTTACAATCAACTGCAAATTGGAGCAGACATCCACTTTCCTTGCCTCAGCCGCCTTACACATGTATGTAGGGTTTCGTAGTGACCCAAACTACGCGGAAAGGAAAACCCGCAAGACCTGCCCCGATAACTAAAGCAATTAAGACAAGCATAAACATAATTAAGCAACAATTAAAAGAAGAGTGATAGAAGTTATACCCTCGATGCGTGCTTCGCTCGTAAATCGAGCTCTTACTTCGAAAGCTCGAGCGTCACTAGTGTGAACCCGACCCGAACGGTCCAAGTCCCGAAGGTTAGTCGGGACCCGACCAATAAAAACTTGGAGTTTTACGAACTTAGAGGTTTTCTCACCTAATGGGAGATACCTCATTGAGTTCTACTCAAGTGGTTTTTCCCAAAACCCAAACTTGGGTATTTATAGGGAAAGGAGACTTGAATCTCTCTTCTCCCATCCATGTGGGAGAATTGCATTTCCCTACTAATTTATTTTAATCAAAAATAAATTAACAAACAATGCAATCAATGAGTTACAAGTGTCAAATGGAGGAAGAATGGTTAGGTGAGGACCATTCCAAGAAGGGGGGGACCATTGCCTTGATGCCCAAGGCAATGCCTACAAGCCTTGGTCCCCTCACCCAAACTGTATCCACCATGTGGCTAGGACAGCTGGCTGCTACCCAACCTTGGCTGCCAAGGCAGCCTTGCTGGCGCCTGGTGCCTAGGCAGTGCTAGCAAGCCAGCCAGCACAAGCATGCGCACAGCCAGCAAGCTATGCACAGCATGCGAGCTACTGATGTGGCATGGCGTGTGCTGGGCGCTGTCTGGCAAGGATGTTCGCCCATGCTACTGCTTACCCCGCAATACGCCCAGCCCAACTCTCTCACGCACAGCCCGCATTGCTATGCGTTGCACTGCTATGCGATGCACACGCACCACATGCACAGCCCAGCTTGTTGCTGACTGGTGCATGTTGTTTTCGATGTGCGAGGCATGCTGCTGGCATGCGATGCCTAGCACGCATGATGCACATCGATGCCTGGGGCTGCTGCGTGCCATTGCCCAGCATCTAGCATGCTAGCAAGGCTGCTAGCGTCCAACGTGCTAGCTAGGCTGCTAGCGCCCAACATGTTATCTAGGCTGCTAGCGCCCAGCACCATGCATAGCATAGCATGCTGCTATGCGATGGTGTGGGGCTACCATGGCTAGCCAACATCATGCGCTTAGCATGCCTAGCATACTAGGCTTGCGATGGGGCTTGCCTAGCCTAGCACTCCAATGGCTAGGCCAATGCGAGGCTACGGCTAGGCACGTACTTGTAACTCGATTGATTTTACGTCTCGTCGAATTCTAAATTCGACTTGACTTGCAACGCTCGATCTCGACACTCTAAGCTCGATATCCGACGTCTTTGTTCGTAAAACTCCGACGACTCATCGAATCCTTCGGATTGATTCGTCGTCTCGGATCGGTTGTTCGATTGGGTTTGACCCGAAGGGTTCAATCAAGATTAAGCTGTAATATTAATTGTACATTAATATTACTGATTGGAAGCGGCCTCCACCTAGGCATTCCGATCACTTGACCTTACTGAAGAATTAGCTTTCCAATAATTCTGAACCCTCTATCGGAATTATACACTTGTTGGAAGGACACCATTCCTTTCAATGTAGATGCCGGCTAGTAGGGTCAATCGCCCATTTGATCATTCGGCCAGATGATCCATGGTTGTCTTTGGTCGCTTGATTGGTTGGTCTGTGTAAACCACTACCGGATGCGCCAGGAAGTAAGGTTTGAACTTCTTGACTTCCATAAAGAGAGAAAGTCCAAAATTTTCAACCATGGGGTACCGTAATTCAGCATTCCTCGGGATATGGCTGATGAAATAAATAAGGAGCTGGCAGCCGTCTCTTTCAGCAAGGAGAACGGCACTAAGCGCATGGTCAGAGACGGCTAGGTACATGTACTGCACTTCCTTTAGCAAAGGACTGACCAACCATGGTAAAGAGTGCAAGTGTTGATTCAACTTTTGGAAGGTCGCCTCTGCATCCGCCCCCCATTCAAACATTGTCTTCTTTTTCATAGCTTGGAAGAAATAAAGGCACTCGTCGCCTGACCGACTGAGGAACCTCCCCAATGCCGCAAGACAACCTGTCAATTTCCGAACTTCTTTTACAGTGCGGGGTGACTGCATGTCTATGACCGCCTGTATTATTTCTAGGTTTCCCTCTATTCCTCTTTGATCAATCAAAAATCTGAGAAACTTCCCAGACTCAACACCAAAGACACACTTCT
The DNA here is from genome assembly GCF_001683475.1 of Chenopodium quinoa. Taxonomy (NCBI): domain Eukaryota; kingdom Viridiplantae; phylum Streptophyta; class Magnoliopsida; order Caryophyllales; family Amaranthaceae; genus Chenopodium; species Chenopodium quinoa. The sequence continues at coordinate 2,112,787 of NW_018745675.1, read as the reverse complement.
TGGGATTGAGCATGACCTGGTGCCACCTGAGTGACGCGAATGTTTCTCGGAGGTCTGTAAGATGATCCGTCTGACGTTTGGATTTGACTATCATGTCGTTAATGTACGCCTCCACATTCCTTCCAATTTGGTTAATGAAGATTTTATAATCATTCGCTGGAAGGTAGCAGGCGCATTCTTCAAACCAAATGGCATCACAGTATAGCAGAATAGCCCTTGATCAGTGACGAATGCCATCTTTTCTTGATCTTTTTTCCACAAGGGTATCTGATGAAAACCTGAATAGGCGTCCATAAAGCTCATCAAGGCATGGCCGGCTATAGAGTCGACCAGGCTTTCGACCTTTGGAAGGGAATAGCTATCCTTCGGACATACCTTGTTCAAATCCGTGTAATCTATACACATGTGCCAGGAACCATTCGGCTTCTTTATAAGGACAACATTGGCAACCCAATCAGGGAAGTAGCATTGCCGAATGAATCCAACATCTAACAACTTTTTCACCTCAGCGGCTGCCGCCTGACTTCTTTCTTCACCATGGTTCCTTTTCTTATTTTTTATCGGCTTCTTTTTAGGATCCACATCAAGTTTGTGGATGGCCAAATCCGGGCTGATGTCTGGCATCTCGTCCACTTCAAAGGCAAAGATGTCTTTGAACTCTTTTAATAGGTTATGCAGGTCTGCACCCAATTTAGCAAAAGCAGTCGTCCCCACCTTAAAAGCACGTTATGGACGAGTGTTATCCAGAACAATATCAATGTGCTCACGAGCCGGCTGGGGATGGAGTTCATCCGGCCATTCTCCGGTCAATGATTGCTATTGGTTTTCTTTTTTCACGGCCACCAACTGGTCGACCTTTCTCTTTTTGTCGCCTGCTATGGGAGCAGGCGCTGCTTCCTTGATTCTGTCAAGGTCTATAGTTTCTCCACTTGGCCCGGATGAGACCATAGTGGATTTGACGTCAGAGAGATAACACTCCCTAACCGTCTTTTGGTCTCCCCGTAAAGAGTCGATTGTTTCATCATCCCTTTCAAACTTAAGAAGCATAAGGGAAGGAATGATAACAGCTTTGGACTCATTAAGGGTGGGACGACCCAAAATCATGTTATAGGCGGTCAACTCTTCAACAAATAAGAATCGGACCACCAAGTGGCGTCCCTCTCCCTTTTCTCCCAGCCGAATGGGTAAGTCTATTTGAACTATCGGATGCACAACTCCACCCTCAAATCCGAATACGGGATGAGATACCTTGTGCATGCTCTCAGGCTTGTACTTAAGCTTAATCAAGCACTTGTGGCTGACGCTACACGAAAAGAGCAAATTGGCAACGGTTCAAACCCCCCAAAGGCAACGGTTTTGAACCGTTGCGTATTTGAGGGTTGCCAAATCCCAAAATAATTGGCAACGGTTAACCGTTGCCAAATACAATGGCGCCCTTTTTTTTGTTTTTAAAAATAATTGGCAACGGTTAACCGTTGCCAAATACATTGGCGCCCTTTTTTTAAAAAAAAATAAAAATAAAATTGGCAACGGTTAACCGTTGCCATTGACCTTTATTTTTTTTTGGCTGCAATATTATTAAAATTATAATATTAATATTAATAATAATAATTAATATTATTATAATATTAATATTAATAGTAATAATAATTATTTTTATAATATTAATATTAATATTAATAGTAATAATAATTATTTTTATAATATTAATATTAATATTAATAATAATAATTATTAATATTATAATAGTAATAATAATAATTATTGTGATAATAGTAACAATAATTAGTATTATTAATAACAAAACATAAATAATAATAACAATCGCAAGAGATGATATTAGATAGAAAAATGTTTCATGTTACCTACAAACAAATTTAATTAGTTATAATAATGTATAGTACATAATTAGTAAGCTAAGGCTAGGATTGATGAAGTAGTTAGCTAGTAAACGATATTTACAAATTAAATGTGATGTAGGTCGCCAACATCTCTCGAATTACATGGAGTTCCTCGCTCGTGTATGGCTGTCCCGTTGGCCCCTTGTAAAACTTAGAATACACAAAACGTGAGTTAGTAGAATGAAGTGAATTAATAATAATTGGGGTTAGTTAGTAGGAATGGTCTGAACAAAACGTGGAATAATACACAAAATGTAAGTGAAATCATACTTATTCATAATAATAACATGACATTATTACTTAGTTATATGTAACTAAGGAATGAAATCACAAGAAAATAGCAATATGAGGGTTTAGATCGCATTTTCGATCAAAATAGCCCAAGTAAGGCCATTTTGGCTTCTAGGATGCCTATTTTTTATAATTCTTGTATATTGAAATAATAACTAGTTAAAAAATGTCATTATCACTTATTTCTAGGTGACTAATGCTTGAGATTACAAGAAAATAGCAAGTAAGTGGTCTTGGAACGCAATTTCAACCAAAATGGCTCAAGTAGGGCCATTTTGGCTTTTAGGATGCCTATTTTGTATATTTCTTGTCTATTGAACTCATAACTAGTTAAAACATGTCATAATCACTTAGTTATAGGTGACTAATGATTGATATTAATAGAAAAGAGCAAGTAAGTGGTGTTGGAACGCAATTTCAACCAAAATGGCTCAAGTAAGGCCATTTTGGCTACTAGGATGCCTATTTTCTATATTTCTTGTGTATTGAAATCATAACCAGTTAAAACATGTCATAATCACTTAGTTATAGGTGAATAATGCTTGATATTACAAGAAAATAGCAAGTAAGTGGTTTTGGAACGCAATTTCAACCAAAATGGCTCACGTAAGGCCATTTTGGCTACTAGGATGCCTATTTTCTATATTTCTTGTCTATTGAACTCATAACTATTTAAAAAATGTCATAATCACTTAGTTATAGGTGACTAATGATTGAGATTACAAGAAAATAGCAAGTAAGTGGTTTTGGAACGCAATTTCAACCAAAATGGCTCAAGTAAGGCCATTTTGGCTACTAGGATGCCTATTTTTTATATTTCTTGTTTATTGAACTCATAACTAGTTAAAACATGTCATAATCACTTAGTTATAGGTGATTAGTGATTGAGATTACAAGAAAATAGCAAGTAAGTGGTCTTGGAACGCAATTTCAACCAAAATGGCTCAAGTAAGGCTATTTTGGCTACTAGGATGCCTATTTTCTATATTTCTTGTGTATTGAACTCATAACTAGTTAAAACATGTCATAATCACTTAGTTATAGGTGAATAATGCTTGAGATTACAAGAAAATAGCAAGTAAGTGGTTTTGGAACGCAATTTCAACCAAAATGGCTCACGTAAGGCCATTTTGGCTACTCGGATGCCTATTTTTTTATATTTCTTGTCTATTGAACTCATAACTATTTAAAACATGTCATAATCACTTAGTTATAGGTGAATAATGCTTGAGATTACAAGAAAATAGCAAGTAAGTGGTTTTGGAACGCAATTTCAACCAAAATGGCTCAAGTAAGGCCATTTTGGCTACTAGGATGCCTATTTTTTATATTTCTTGTCTATTGACCTCATAACTAGTTAAAACATGTCATAATAACTTAGTTATAGGTGAATAATGCTTGAGATTACAAGAAAATAGCAAGTAGGTTGTCTTGGAACGCAATTTCAACCAAAATGGCATACCTCTTCAAGATGATGTGTGTCTCTACAATGACTCATCACTATGTCATACATGAATCTCATCACGTATAGGCCACAGTCAACTCTGTTTTCTTGTTGTGCGCACTAGCATGAGGAACAATGCACATGAATCAAAATGCATAGCAAATAAGCAACATCTTAAGCATTGTAAAGTAAGAAAATCACAACGTCATGGGTGAATTACCTTGGGTGCTTTCCATGTAGGACCTCGAGGAGATCGAGGATTTATCTTCTTCATGGTACTACAAAAAATCAAAGTAATAAGTTCAAATTTATCTAGTATAATTAATACATGTGAGTTAAGATATGAAAATGAATAACAAGAAGTGAAACAAACTAGATACTTACTTTTGTAGTATGGACCTCACGAGGCGCTTTCTTACTTGAGGTAACCAAGCAGAATCAAAGTAGAAGATTGTGTTACTGGAAACACAAATCACAAGTAGGGTCCAATGATAACTACACACGAGACAAACAAATCAATAGTTAGCCTAGCTATTACAACAAATAAATTGGGAAAACAAATGAACTTGACTAGCATAATCAGACGTACTCCTCATAATATGGGACGAATATAAACTTGTCTCCCGCACTCACTGATTGCCTGATACCCCGTTCAGCATAGTACAATACGTCAGCAGAGTTGCCTAAGATTCTAGCAGTGGACATCTGCTCAGGGCACAACCAGCCAACTTGACAAGGAGATTCAAGCTCCCATATTTGCTCCTGGAGTGCTCTGCATGCATGATAACAAAATGTTAATCGAAAACCAAACGACAAACACCACTAAACTGAATAACATAAATTGAGTACCAGTGGAATTACCTCATGGATATTTGAATGAGGGAAATGTTAAGCATTGCACCACTTAGAAATTCCTTCACATCTTCTTTAAATAGCCATGTCGTTGCATCATCATCGTAGTGGAACATTTCCTTAGGAAGTTGAATTTGGATGGGGCTGTCATTAGGCAACACGCAAACATGGTAGTGCAAATAAGCTAACTCCTGAGATAGCGATTGAAGCACCGTGTCTTCAACTAATGGAGTAGCTTGCGTAGCTGAACCTCGTAAAGGGCTCTTCATCGACGCTTTTCCACTCACCGAGCCATGTTCACTCCTTTTCTTTGGCCCCTCCACCCTCTTCTTTAGAGTTTGGCTTTTCCACGATGGCTAATAAGACAAATCACACAAATGGTTAGAAAAGATTTCCATCCAACTCTTGGGAAGAAAAGATTAAAGCGTGAAATCTAAATCTTAATTACCTGGTTCATCAACCGTATCCAAGCAGATGGCCATTACACAAAACTACCTTTTGCTGCCCAGAGTGTAGTGAACTCATCCTCCTCCACGGGTACAGGTACTAAGATGTCCTCGAACCCGGGAACCACAGAATGGATCCCGACAGAATAATGCTCAGGCAGAAGAGGTCGAAGATGGATTGTACCTTGTTCGGCCGATTGTGCACTACCATAGGCAACAACATTCAAAGGTTCATCATATGATTCGCCCGGGTGAAGAAGTTCACAACGGGTCTCTTCCTGCACCAATTAGGAAGATACTTGTAAGAACCAATTATAGTAGAGCCAAAAAACACATGAAACACAAAAACAAGTAAGGCAACACATCAATAGAACAAATTCAAAAATAAAATTAAAACAAAAAAAAAAGAAAAAAAAACCAAAACGAGTGTAAAAAAAAAAAAAAAACTGGGCGGGAAGGGCAGCAGCTGCATAGCTTCTGCAATGTAGCTGCACCCTCATTTTTGGCTTCCCAATGAGAAGGAGAAGGAGAAGGAGAAGGAGAAGGAGAAGGAGAAGGAGAAAGAGAAGGAGAAGAAAGAGAAGGAGGAGGAGGAGAAGGAGAAGGAGAAGGAGAAGGAGAAGGAGAAGAAAGAGAAGGAGGAGGAGGAGGAGAAGGAGAAGCAGAAAGAGAAGGAGGAGGAGAAGGATAAGGAGGAGGAGAATGAGGAGAAGGAGAAGGAGGAGAAAACAACAACAACACATCACATCAACAAAGCAACACCAACAACACAACACAACACAGCGAACTTCACCATTTCACAACCAACTTAACCATTTCACAACACAATCCAAAAACCAATATCATTATCCAAACAAGTAAGTTAAAAATCACCTGTAGAATAGGAAAGTCATGAGGTGTCGGAGTATCAAGCCCCCTTGAGTTCGCATGTGAAGGAGTACCAATCTGCAATAGTGTATTGATAGTGAAACATTAATTAGAACCGTACCCATGTAACTCAACATATCAAAACTTATAGAGTTGAATTCTAATCATGTACCCCCTCTCGTGCATTTATCTCTTGTTCTCCTTCTCTTCATGGGTGGCTACTTGAGTCGACCGGTGTTGTCGAGGAAAAGGGCATGGTCGGCAAATTCATTTTCTTCGCCCATGCATTGAACTCTTCGCGCATCTCATTGCGCACTTGTTCTTTAATTGATGCCACCGTGGCATCAAAGTTCTGTGGGGAGTTCACACTTGCTCAGGATCTTCCAGATTTGGTATATTCGGGACCCATTACCTTCTCCCATCCTAGCAAGCTCCCCCCAGCACCTAATACCCGTCCCGGATGGTAGGGCTTTCCCATAGCCAAGGTGAAGGGGTCCTTCTCTACTGTCGGGACGAGCTTGCCTTCAACGAGCTCTCCAGTGTACTCAAGCTGTAGCAAAAACAAAATGGCAACATGAAGTAAGTGTTTATATAAAGTGATATACATACAAATGAATAATGTATAATAGCTACATCTATTATATATATCAATGAAATTCAAACACACAACATGCATATAACATTCACATAGATACAAAAATGCATATATGCTTCCAAAGGGTCCTTATCACTCCAACCTAACCCATCCTTGAACGTTTACTCTCACTAGTGAATGTATATCAGATTTCAAATTTTAAGGAAAATCCGGCAGCATTTCCCCCCAGTTCTCCAAGTACACGACGTAGGTAATTACTTACACACATATGTACCTAGAGAACATGGTGATCGAGGAAATGATAAGCCAAGATGTTCCTTAAAATCGAAAAAACTGACATACATTCACCACCTAAGTGAGAGTAAACGTTCAAGAACAGTCCCAACCAGGGACTATTCAAGACTTTCTCCTAATGAGAAAGCCTTGAACGGGTATCTAGGCATATGATGATACATGCAATCAATTAAAAAACAATGGATTAATCACACATCATGATAGAAGATGCACTAAAGTTATATATATATATATATATATATATATATATATATATGTATATATATATATGTATATATATATATATATGTATATATATACATACATATATATATATATATATATATATATACTTGAGTACCTATAAAGGCTCAACACTCTCAAATAGAAGGTCAATGCCAAGGTCTATGCTTTGCCTAAAAATTCCTGATAATCTTTTTCATTGTAACCTATATAGAAAACAAATAGAAAACCAGATTAAGGGAAAAGATAAGAATGATATTAGTGAGCAAGAACAAGGACAGTCAGAGTAAAATACCAAGATGTTTTCCGCCCACTCTCCAAACTGATGATCTTACCCTAGAAGCCCTTGACACCCATTTCTTAGCCTGAAACACGCATATATATAGTGAGAAGCAACTCATAAAGAAAAGTATATTCAAACCCTAAGCCCTAAACCCTAAACCCTAAACCCTAAACTCTCAACTTTGTTCTCTTAAGTAAAAAAGGACTAAATTATCCTATAAACAAAATAAAATTCTCTACTTTATTAGTGATGATAAATAAAGTTCTCATAACAATTTAGAAATATAGGTAAATGTATCTTGTACTAAATACAATTCTCAGCTTATAAACATCAACAATAACAACTAAAAAAGGCCTTAATTTTGTGGAGGGGGAGCCTTATGCGTTCAATGGAGGGGGAGCTGAGCCTTGCACGTATAAATGGAGGAGTTAAATAGCAATTATTGATAAACCCTAGCAATTACAAAAAACTTGTCAATATTAACTAAAGACCAATTCCTCAAAAACCATAACAATGGAGGAGCGCTATTACGACTTACCTAGCTAGGTCTAAGCTTCTACATACTTCAATAATGCAAGCATATATGGAGGGAGGCAGAAGAGAAGAGCTGAGTGCGTGAGGAGAAGAACAAACCCAGACCCACTGCGTGCGTGAGGAGGAAAAAGCTTCAATGGACCCTTCAATGGTAGCTTCAATGGAGTATTGGAGGTGAAAGCAAAAACAGAGAGTTCAATTGAAGAAGAACGTTTGCTTGAACGAGGGAGTATACAATTTTTTTTTTTTTAAGTTGCAACGGTTAACCGTTGCCAATATTCCCCCTTTTACTTATTTATTTTTCCTTAAAAATTTAATCAATTGGCAACGGTTAACCGTTGCCAACTGTAACCAATATTTTTTTTTTTTTTGTTTTTGTTTTTGGCGCTCACTTAAATTTGCAACGGTTTTCATGAACCGTTGCCATAGGGGGGTTGCCTATTTCTTTTTTTCTACTAGTGTGACGAGATCAGAGGAACTACAAGTGTCGATGAGGATTCGACCCACCTCTTGGTTGGCCACTTTGCATTCCAAACAATGGGGTCATCATGCGGCCTCCTAACATTGCTCCTGTCTCCCTTAGTGATGAAAAATTCAGGAAAAGTGTCCTTAGACGCCTGCCCTTCATCAACTGAGTTGATATCTAGCCGCCTGATGCAATCTTTGGTTCCCTGAATGGTAGGGCCGCCTCCAGCATAACCGCCTGCTATTGTATAGATCTGTTCTTCGTCAGTATCAGAACCATTAGCAGGTGAAGACTTTTTCTTGGACGAATACCCAGGGGTAGTTTTGAAAGGAATGGTGTCCTTCCAACAAGTGTATTATTCCGATAGAGGGTTCAGAATTATCGAAAAGTTATTCCGATAGAGGGTTCAGAATTATCGGAAAGCTAATTCTTTTGTAAAGTCAAGTGATCGGAATGTCTAGGTGGAGGCTGCTTCCGATCAGTAATATTAATGTACAATTAATATTACAACTTAATCTTGACTGAACCCTTCGGGTCAAACCCAATCGAGCAACCGATCCGAGACGACGAATCAATCCGAAGGATTTTGACGAGTCGTCGGAGTTTTACGAACAAAGACGTCGGATATCGACCTTAGAGCGTTGAGATCGAGTGTCGTAAGTCGAGTCGAATTTAGAATTCGACGAGACGTGAAATCAAGCAAATGACAAGTACAAGCCAAGCCGTAGCATCACATTGGTCAAACCATTCGAATTCTAGGCTAGGCAAGCACCCATCGCAAGCCTAGTATGCTAGGCATGCTAGGCTCATGATGCTCACTAGACATGGCAGCCCCACACCATCGCATAGCTGCATGCTATGTTGTGCATGGTGCTGGGCGCTAGCAGTCTAGCTAGCACGCTGGGCGCTAGCAGCCTTGCTAGCATGCTAGACGCTAGCAGCAGCAGCATAACCATGGCATCCTAGTTCTTCGAAGCATCGCAGGCAACACACGCACCAGCCAGCAGCGTGCTAGGCATGCCGAGCTGTGCGTGTGTGTGCGTGTGCCTCGCATAGCAGCGCCCAGCGCCACGCACCAAGCAGCAGCATCATGCCAGGCATCGCCCTGTGCATGTGCGTGTGCAAGTGCTAGTGCATGCTAACTATACGAGAGGGCAGTGAATGCTGGCTAGCAAGCAGCTGCAGCGTAAGGAGCCTCGCCCAGCAGCCCAGCAGCCCAGCATCATGCATGGCTTGCTAGCAGCACACATGTGCTGGCTGTTGCGCATTGCGTGCTAGGTAGTGATGCTATGCGTGCTAGTCATGGCAGCTGGTGCATGCTAGCGTGATAGCTGGTTGCTAGCTGTGCGTGGGTGGCCTTAAGGATTCTTGCTTGGTCAAGGAGTGGACCAAAGGTGGTTGGGCTTGCTTGGGGAGCAAGGGGAGTTTTGGTCCCTCCCTTTTAGTTGTCCTTACCTACCCTTGCTCACATATTGACACTTGTCATTTGTTGATTCAATTGCATTTTAATTTGTTTTTGATTTAAAAATAAATAGGATAAAATGTATTCTCCCACATGGATGGGAGATTGAAGTTCAAGGGTTAAATTCCCTATAAATACCCTAGTTTGGGGTTTGGGAAAAACCACTTGAATAGAACTCAATGAGGCGTCTCCCATTAGGTGAGAAAACCTCTAAGTTCGTAAAACTCCAAGTTTTTATTGGTCGGGTCCCGATTAACCTTCAGGACTTGGACTGTTTGGGTCGGGTTCGTGGGTACGAGCCGTTGGAGGCGTTCACACTAGTGACGCTCGAGCTTTCGAAATAAGAGCTTGATTTGTGAGCGAAGCACGCATCGAGGGTATAACTTCTTTCACTCTTCTTTTAATTATTGCTTAATTATGTTTATTCTTTTCTTAATTGCTTTAGTTATCGGGGCGGGTCTTGGGGGGTTTCCTTTCCGCATAGTGTGGGTCACTACAAAACCCTACAACGGTATCGGAGCCGCGCTCATTTTAATTATTGCAATTATTAATTAACTAAGGTGTTTTAAGTAAGATTAAATTTCTGGTTTTGCTTTTCTAATTAGATTAGAAGCTCGTTTTAATTAATTTTAAAACTCGTATTTTTATCGATTTGGCTGTCGAACCCAGATTTTGGCTCAAAAATAGTGTTTTTTGGGTGGAATCGATATTTTGGAACAGATTCAACACTATTAGGGCTGTCCAGAAGCCAAACTCGAACCAGAAACCCATGTTTTTGTGGGGTTTTTTCATTTTTTAACGAAAGTTTTAAATCTTTTAAACCTTGATTAATGCAAGCATTTCAAGGGTAGATTAAATGCATTATTGCATCCCTAATCTACTGCATTTTTAATTATCCTTAAGCATAGTTATGGAGTTTTAATTAGTGCTTAAGTAGATATGCTCTATTTCACATAAACTTGTTTTTCACAAATTTTGCAAATTAATTGCAACAATGTGTGAAGGTTTGATGTGAATGTGTAATTTTAAGTTCCGAAGTATGTTAAAGTTCTAATCTTTAAAAGTTTAAATGATTGGAACTCTAACCCTAAATTCCATATTGAACAAAGTTTGGATTTTTTTTCATTTTGGTTGATTAAAATCCATGAAGTTCAAATGCTTGTGAGTAAAATTTGATTAATCTTCATATTGGAAGTTGTAATCTTGATATTTTACACAAGTATGAAAGTTGGAAAATTTTATCAGTAGATGGTTAATTTATTTTTCCAACTCCCATTTTTCAAATCCATTATTAATTTGCATATTGGCTAAATTAATTATGGACATAGCTCTTTCAATTTTAAGCATCAAGAAAGACCTAAAATGTTCCAAAGTAATTTTTGGAAAATTAGGCTTGTGCACCGTTAAAAAATTGAATTTAATTAAGTTGGACTTGTTTTATTTTCAATTTTGCCCTAAATTAGTTCTAAAATAAATTTAAATTAATTTTACGTCGCACGTAAATCGGGATTAAAATCCCGAAAATCCCGAGACAAATGCACGCAAATCGAGGCAAAAACCCCAAGCGTCACCAAGGCCATGATGCTGTTGTGCGATGCGTGCGAGGGATGTTGTTGCGTGATGCGTGTGCTAAGTGCATGGGGCCTTAGGCTGCTGGCGTGGTTGTGCAGCTACTGGGCAGCGAGGCAACAAGACCCAGCCAGTTAGCCAGCCCACTGCTGCCTGCGCCAGCAAGCAGCTAGCATGCATAGCATGCCTAGCGTGCTGCTGGTGCTAGCTAGCAAAGTAGGTTGCGTTAGGCGTGCCTGCTAGCAACCAGCACCACACGCAAACTAGGCTGCATACCATCCATGGTGCACAACTCACTGGGATCCAAGTGAGCGATTTTGGCTTAATATCAAGTTATGTAATTTTGCGAAAATTTTGCTGTTTTAAAATTATTTATGTAATTATTTTAACGAGGTTAGACCTCGGTTTTTCCGGCTTTTGCAAAATTTTGATTTTGACAAATTATGGGTTATGCCGACTGAATTAATCGGATTAATTAAGTATGGATGCGGAATTTAGTGGGAGCTTATTTATTTACGTGAGCAATTTGTTTTTAGACATAATGGATTAAACAATTTTGACTAGTTTTAATTAGGCACGTTAATGGGATTAACCACCTAAGTTAGTTACTAGTTTTGCGTGTTAAATTATGTATTTCGTAAATATGCATGGGCCATTCACAAATAGTGAATGGGTGAATGGAAGATTGTTTTCAAAACAGGTTTTTGAAATGGCAACTAGTGGGGCCCGACTAGGATAGAAAATACGGACTGCGTTCCGTTATGTATTTTTTAAAATCTAAATACGGTCTGCGTACCATTAAGTATTTTTTTTACTTTAGATTAATCTTAGTCGTACTAGCTAGTTATTTTTATGTCTCAAGACGGCGTTTCGATGAAGACGAGCTAAGATGAAGACCCATGGAAATTGACGATTTCAAGGGGTCATGCTAGTTTTCAAATGCATCTATTTTATTCTTTATATATATTGTGATTATATATATTTGAATGTTAGATGCATGTCTAGGATTTCAAATGTTGCGATGATTAGTTAAGTTCACTTAAATCAAACGACATAGAAACCCTAGGTCCCTTAATAATATTGAGCTAAAATATGCCATTCCAAGAACAACACTTACCGAACTAATGCGCGTATGTGATGGGCTACGCCAAAGAGAGACATCACTACTTCCCTAGGAACGTAAGATATACTAGGTATACAAGTTGTCTTGGTTAAGCTCAACGATATCAGTAAGGAGTCCTTAGATGTCGTGTAATCAGAGATAAAATGTCACGGAAGCATTAGATCCGACGTTTTATCGAACCAAGAGTAGCTTGAGGCTATTAGCAATTGGATTGCTTACCCTAAAATATTAAGTGTTAAGACAAGCCAAAGAATGCTTAATCACTTTATGATTTTTGGGATCTTGGAATCGTTTTATTCTCGCCGAAAGGAACAATTTTTAATGCATGGATAAGACGCGTAATAAGATTGAAAGTTTACATATATGCTTTGAATTTTAAAATTATTATGATCTTGATAAAAGGTTAAACTTTGCACTTATATATTAGTAGAATTCTTAATCAAATATATTGTTTCCATTGATTGGTAAAATAAATCTTTTGAGAATGGTTCTCAAAAGAATAAAAAGGCATTTCTAAAATACAACCTCTCATAATTGACTTTTATGACTTAAGTCCGAAAGGACGGTTGGATATCATGTATTAAAAATACTAGGTAGTTTTGATAAACATGAAATATTGAGTTGAGAAACTCAAAATTTTCAATAGTTGACAACCAACATATCTTTTCACTTCATACACAAATGAGTAGGACTCATTGATGTATCAATTCAAGTACGAATTGAAAGAAAAGATGGAACTTTTTTTCATAGCGCATTGGATGCTTAATCATGCCTAACAAAGTGTAAAAGTCAAGACACTTAAAGAAATGACTCTTAAAGTTATGAGATGGTGTATAATAAGAAATATAGGAAACACGGAACAAAGAAAAGAATGAGATTCCTTTTCTACCCTTGAGTTCATGTTATTATGGCCAACTTAGCAACTCGTTATCTTCACTAGTATTGGATACTACTTGAGTGTTCCACTTCGAAAGTGACCTCAAATCGTTGAAGACAAGCTAAGTTATTGACTTACAAGCTTAGAATAAAGCAAGTAATGCTACATCAGTTGTAAGGTCACTTGTTTTGTTTAATGTCCTTTTAAAACAAAGGCTGGAACAAATAATGGTTATTATGTTCCATAATCAGCAAACGATCCGTTTACACACGGAAATACTCACATTCAAAAGTAAAAGCAATAGTTGCTAGGTTTAGTTGAATGACATGGTCGCATAAGCCATGAGTGAAGAATGCTTGATTATAAACAAACATTTCCCAACCATGAAACTCACAAAGTTCAAGTCATGGACATGATTTGTGTTCCAAAACCTTTAGCAATGTCACTAACAACAAGAATGTACCCAAGGCTCTATTAGATAGAATCTTGATAGATGATCGATTCGGAATCGTTGTAAGACAAGAAAGTCTTACTTGTTGAAATAGACAAACAAAGGAGCTATTGTGCTTGGTATAGACAATTGACTCCGAAAGCTAAAAGAAATTCATTACTTCAATGTCTCACAAGAATTTTCAAGAATATGTCTATATTCATCAAATGTGAGCAAACTGGACCTCGAGTAGCTCAAATGTTCAGTTAAGTATAGAATCGACTTGGCAAGATATCAAAACATCTAGATTAGATGAAGTGATGTTTGCTTGAGCCAAGTGTGATCACATCAAACTTATGAAATTAAAATTTCATAAAGAGCTCCACAAAGAACATAGTGTGTCTTGACGGATAACTCGATGCCATTTGAAAAAGACTCGAATGATGATGGATCACATCCTTTCCTATAAAGTTCTTAAAGATTTTCACATATGACTAAATGTTACACTAAACAAAAGTGTCAAAGCTAGGAAAGGACACCATATTCATTTATGGATAGAAATAGTTTCTAGCGTCTTTTCAAGTATATGTCTAGGGCTCTTAGCTCAGTGGGAGTTCATTGACTCAGTGGGAGCTAAGTGGCTCAATAAGGGCTAAGATAGCTCAAGAAGGAGCTAACTGTTTACCCAAAGACAATATACATGTCTCTTTGTAAGTATTCAAGTGAGACAATGGGCATTACCTCCACAACCTAATTGAGAACATAGTATTTGTTGCTCTAAACGGTGTCTTCATGGAAAGTAACACCTTTCAAAAATGACAAGTGGGAGGAAAATTCAACTCGGACGAAGTTCGAGAGGACGAGCAACAATGTCAACCTGATAAAACTGACAATCAAAATTCTTTAGAAGCAGTTGATAAGATTGGTCAGAATCAAACAGACAATGTAAATGCTCAACTCGGACGAAGTTCGAGAGGACGAGCAACAATGTCAACCTGATAAAACTGACAATCAAAATGCTTTAAAAGAAGTTGATAAGATTGGTCAGAATCAAACAGACAATGTAAATGCTCAACTCGGACGAAGTTCGAGAGGACGAGTAACAATGTCAACCTGATAAAACTGACAATCAAAATGCTTTAGAAGAAGTTGATAAGATTGGTCAGAATCAAATAGACAATGTAAATGCTCAACCTAATACCCCGTATAAGTATAGAATTCACCAAAGGCTTGGATTGAATCCTATAAATTTCTATTAAGTTAGAAATAAACCTAAGACTTACAAGCATACCATTCATCATTGGATGGTGAGGGAATAGTGTCTTGTAAATTAGCTACGACAAATCCAAATTCCGAATAATGGTTAGAGGCCATAAAATCCGAAATAGACTCCGTGTTTGTAAATCATGCTTGGAACTTGATTCATTTGTGTAAAGGGTGACAGACCCATCAATCGCAAATAAGTTTTCAAGAAGAAAACTAACAAATGTGGAAATGCACAAGCATACGAAGCTAGATTAGTTGAAAAGGATACAATTAATTCACGGTGTTGATTTTAATAAAAACCTATTCACCAATCGGAGCGCTAAAGTCTTTTCGTGATTGTTCTAGCGAAATTGCGCATATGAAATATGGCTAAATACGAAACCGCCTTCCTAAAATTGAATTTTGGAAGAGACTATGGAAATAGTCTAAGGGTTTTGTAAATCTAATAATGCAGATTTGAAAGCAAGATCAAGAAATCCATTTTGGGATTAAATGAATCATTGCATGAAGGAATTGGAATACGTATTCTCATAAAGCCAATAAAAGGTTTGGCTAATGGAGAATAATAGAAATTCTTATAAACAAGAAGTTTAGTGGGAGCAAAAGTCAATCTTGCATGGTCCAACAAGAATTTTGTGAACTCTATTGTGAAATGGCTATCAAATGCTAAATACTTAGATTTGAAAGGATTTTCGACAATGGATCAAGCAAAAGGGCGACACTTAGTACATAATGGGAATTAAGATCTATTGGATAGACTTAATGAAATGTTTATACGAGTAGAGGAATTTACCGTGTTCAACTTGAAGGACTTTGAAAAGGCTTTCGACTCATATGTATAAAACTAAGTAAATGTTTGAACTAAGTATATGCTGGGCAAATACTAAGTCAAACAAGAAAGACTCTGGTAGAGACTTTCGACCATGTCACATAGCAAACGATTTAGCAAGACTCGGTGAAACTGGATGAGCTAAAAGTTACATGGATGGAATAACATTGGGAATGATTCTGCAATTAAAACCATCATGTATGCTATGATATGGAGTCTTCACTCAACTTACATGCTTAGAGAATGAGAAGTATGAAATACCAATCAATCCAAATCTAAGTGATGAATCATTAGATTATGGTCAAGAAAATCCAAAGTACTTTGATAAGTAAAAGGGGATGAGTTCTTGAAGCGTAGAAACAATTGCAATTTGAGAATTGATGTTGCAAACACATCCTTAGCAAGGATTAGATCCTTAATAAGGAAGCCGTTTATAAGCACGAGCTAGAATGCGTCGTGGCTTAAGAATGGTAACATGGACGAGAATCCATGTATAATGTGCGGAAATTTAAGGTAAATTTCCATAATCACAAGTGATTAGGGTCTCCAAAATCATTGTGAGTCGTTCGGAATAAAATCCGAATAAAGCAACATTAGAATGATTACTAAAATATATGTTGAGAATATTGTTTCTTGGAAGGCAACAATAAGAAAGTGTTCAATGGAAAGTTCATAATCGAATGATGATTGTAGGTTGTCAAGTTGAAAGATCTCAAATCATGAAAATGAGTGGGAGCCGTCACTTGGACAATAAATCCTAAATCACATATGATCCATAACACTCTCAAAATCTTATTATCTTATTATGAAATTTTTCGATAATGAAGATGCTAAGATTTGCAAAGTAATAGTGGCTAAACCTATGCAATAAGTGAACGACAACATTCGCAATTGCATAAAAGAAATCAAGCATATTAAGTATGAGTATGATTTCTATAAATGTTAAATGAAGAGTATTACTCTTGAAACATTTGAAGAAAGCCATTTATCATAAGATGAAACGTTTAAGAGTTTCATGGTGGAATTAAACTTTTACTAATAAAATTCCACAAACTATTTGATTATGGTTTAGAATCAAATAATGAGTCCATTCGATTTGTGAAAATATTCAAAACAGGGTATCAAGACCATGTCTTGGATAAAGAAACACCTGTTAAGTGAACATTGAATATTTAAATTGAAAATTATCCCTAATCGAGGTCATCTAATTGATGGACGATTGATGACCACCAGAGATTAGTGTGTAGTATGATTTACAGCACCGTTTCTTGTGCTGCAAGGACATGATGGTCATAAATCATTTGCACAGGTGCCAGTTTTGAACTGCACTGGATCGACCTATGAGAGTACTTTAAGAGATTCAAAATTGCAGTCGTTGGTGTCATGGCCAACATCCTCATGATTTTTGGCGAAACCTTTCATAGCAGCCGGCTTCTCAATGGTCACCCGGTCTTTGATCTCCGTGAGGATGGAGTGACAATCCTTGTTAAACTCATATTTGGGGGTGTATGTTTTAGATTCTTTATTTTTCTTCTAGGACGACTATTCAGAGGTATCAGCCACCCACACTTTTTTTTTTCTTTTCTTGGTTTCCTTCTTAGCCGACTGTGCTGACCAACTCTCTTTTTTGTCAGACTTCTTGGAGTCCGACTGTTTACACATATTGCAAAGTTCGGTCGCCTGTATATAGGCATCTGCCTCCATCAGTGCTTCTTGGAGGGTAGCAACCCTCTTTCTGACAAGGTCGAACATAAAGGCCGACCTATCCTTTAGACCTTTGAAAAAGTCTGTATAGGCCACTTCATAAGACAGTCCTTGAATCTCAATTCTCATCAGATTGAATCGCCTAATGTATGACCAAAGGCCTTCTTTCTCTCCCTGCTGAATTGCACCCAAGTCAAGACTTGTTTTCATAGCAGGGATGTTCATTGAGAAGTTGGGCGCAAACAAGTATGCAAGCATCTTGAATACATTGATGCATCCGGTTGGTAGGTTATCGAACCATTGTTGGGCGACGCCCTTCAATGTTGCTGGGAAGAATCGGCACCATGCGACATCATCCAACCCTTGTAGATACATGAGGTGGTGTATGCCATAAAGCGATCTTCTAGATTGGTGGTACCATCACAGGTACCTTCCAATACAATTTACACCTTGGTCGGCTGTGCGACCTCAATTATTTCCTTGGAGAACACTGAGGGTTGTTCTCCCAGTCTTAGCAATCGGAGCTGCCAGTCCAAGGGTTGTACATTATGTGCCACATGCCACCCGAAGAGTTTGATTGTGAATACCACATGTATGACTGTTGAGGGGCATCCGGGGCTGCATGGAGCATCTGAGGACTAGAGTGGGCAGACATGCCGCCTGTCTGGTTTGATTGTGAATACCTCATTGAGGTATCGAAAAGCTGTCTCCAAGTTCGACGTTGAAGCCAACTCTTACAGTTGCATGTTCTTCTTCTGCTAGATTAACATCCGAGCATCAAAATAAGTTTTCTTTGAACCATCCGGCTATACTACCGAATGACCTTCCTCTTCCCAAGCTCAGGGAACCGGAGTTTGGCTAAATTTATGAAAGGCATCTGTCTCTCCCTTGGTTTAGGGTAAGGAGTAGCCTCTCGGTCTTTTACCGGCTTGTTCCTCCCAGACTAGGAGGGCTTTTTGGCTGACTATTCCTTGGTGGAGACAGCAGTCCGTTTATCAATCAGGTCCTTAATCTCCCCTTTGAAACTTGTCATGAGAGTTATGATCTCGTTTTTGGTAATTTTTGGTAATAGGGATGGAGTCTTCGACCACTTGGGGTTGACTAGTCGACTGGTCGACTGGTTTACTAGGGCCCGCCTGTTCGTCGTTCCATTCCCTCCTTCCGATGGGACGGATGCACCTAGTTCTTAGGGAGCCGTCAGGGGCCGTGTGTGTATCGACTTCATAGTCGTCATCTGTATCCTAGTCTGTATAAACCTAGACGTCGCCCATAGGCCGTTTCTCATAAGAGGCGGTACAGGTTCTTATGAAGCCATCTTAGAAGTACTCTCCCCCACAGACGACAACAAATGTTTTGGGGTTTTTTTATGTGTCCTGCAGGAGAGTTACAACATCAAGACTGCAATTAAATCTGGAATTAATGCCCCGCAATTAATGTACACGTGTATTTAAATACTTTCCTAATGATGTTCCTCAGGGGGAACATCTCCCTTTTATAGGGTCTCGTAATGCGTGCCCAGTACTAGGTTTCAGAAACCTAGGACTGACTAAGCTTGATTAGGAATTTGGGTCGTTAAGGCCACTTTCCCAGATAGAAATATGTCTGCCACGTGTAGTGACCTGATAGGTCCACCTTGGACCTCTCACGAGGTGAGACGTCGCGGACTCTGGTTAGTCCATGTGGATAACACGTGGCAAAGTTCAATTGGTCCACGTGGCGGGGTTAAAAATCTTCTAATCAGTTACAGCAGACGTTAGGCAACATCAAAGAGACTAGTACTCAAACAAGAAAACTTCACAATACTCATGGTCGAGGAAACGAGTTCCGATAGCTGTAATGAGAAATGTACTTATGAAAATTTTGAATCTCTTAAAGTACTCTCATAGGTCGATCCAGTGCAGTTCCAAACTGGCACCTATGCAAATGATTTATGACCATCATGTCCTTGCAGCACAAGAAATGGTGCTGCAAATCATATTACACACTAATCTCTAGTGGTTATCAATCGTCCATCAGTTAGATGACCTCGATTAGGGATAATTTTCGATTTAAATATTCAATGTTCACTTAACAGGTGTTTCTTTATCCATGACATGGTCTTGATACCCTGTTTTGAATATTTCCATAAATCGAATGGACTCATTATTTAATTCTAAACCACAATTAAATAGTAATAGAGTGAATGATAATTTTGCACAAAAATTAATTACTCCATAAATGAATGGTTTCAATACAGTGTCTTACATTAAAACATCTAGTTTAATTAAAACACATGTACAGGGAATTTCAAAGACAGTCTCCGATGTGCTTGATTCCCATTGCCTCAACGTGCTTTTTGTGTTTCACTTAAGGCAAAGGTCTAGTCAAAGGATCGGCCACATTATCATCCGTGCCGATCTTGCAAATTCTGATTTCACCTTCGGATTTCCATTCCCTTCTCATGTGAAATCGCCTTTGGGCATGTTTGACCTTTTGGTGCTCTCTTAGCTCTCTGGCTTGAGCGATAGCTCCATTGTTGTCAAAGTAGAGATCTATCGGACCCTTGATGGATGGTACTACACCAAGTTCTCCGATGAACTTGCGAATCCAAACAGCCTCCTTAGCAGCTTCTGAAGCAGCCAAGTATTCGGCTTCAGTTGTAGAGTCTGCAGTGGTGCTCTACTTAGCACTGTTTCACCTAAACGCTCCTCCATTCAGACATAATATTTATCCTAACTGTGACTTGAAGTCATCTCTATCAGTCTGGAAGCTAGCATCGGTGTAACCTTCAACAACCAGATCTTTATGGCATAAACCAGGAATTTATCGTTGTTCCTTTTCAAGTACTTCAGGATGTTCTTGGTTGCAGTCCAATGCGCCTCTCCTGGGTTTGATTGGTATTGGCTCGTAGCACTCAAGGTATACGAGACATCTGGCCTGGTACATATCATGGCATACATGATCGACCCAATTAGCGAAAAATATGGAATCTGATCCATTCTCTCTCGCTCAACAGGTGTCTGTGGACACTTTTTCTTGTTGAGTGTTACGCCATGGGACATGGGTAGGTGCCCTCTTTTGGCATTCTCCATGTTGAATCGTGCCAGTACTTTATCAATGTTAGTACTTTGGCTCAATCCAATCATCCTCTTAGATCTATCCCTGTAGATCTTGATGCCCAATATGTATTGTGCCTCTCCTAAGTCCTTCATTGAATAGCACTTTCCCAACCAGCCCTTTACAGACTCAAGTAATTTTGTGTTGTTTCCAATGAGCAGTATGTCATCGACATATAGGACTAGGAATGCGATGTCACTCCCACTGACCTACTTGTATACACAAGATTTATCTGGATTCTTATTAAAACCAATCTTGCTAATGACTTCATCAAATCGAAGATTCTAACTCTTGTTGGCTTGCTTTAGTCCATAAATGGACTTCTTAAGCTTGCAAACCTTTCCAGCATTGCTCGGATCGACAAAACCTTCTGGCTGTGTCATGTACACAATTTCTTCCAAAATCCCATTTAGGAAGGAGATTTTGACATCCATCTCCATATCTCATAATCGTAATATGCAACAATCACTAGAATAATTCGGACAGATTTTAGCATTGCAACCGGTGAAAAGGTTTCATCATAGTCAATCCCGTGGACTTGTCTATAACCTTTTGCCACCAGTCTAGCCTTGTATATAGATACATTTCCATCCTTGTCTGTCTTCAATTTGAAGATCCATTTGCAACCAATGGGTGTGTAACACTCGGGCAAATTCACCAAGTCCTAGACTTGGTTTTAAGACATGGGGTCCATCTCGGATTTCATGGCTTCTTGCCATTTAGCAGAGTTGGGGCTCGTCATAGCTTGCTTGTATGTCGCTGGCTCATCTCCATCCATAACTAGGATGTCTTGTTCATCGGTTAAGACAACACCAAGGTGTCTGTCTGGTTGAGATCTTTGCCATTGCGACCTAGGAAGGGTAATAGGTTAAGAATTTACATTGTCTGTTTGATTCTGACCAATGTTCTCAGCTGCTTCCAAAGCACTTAGATTGTCAGTTTTATCAAGTTGACATTGTTTCTCGTCCTCTCGAACTTCGTCGAGTTCGATTTTCCTCCCTCTTGTCATTTTGGAAAGGTGTTCCTTCTCCAAAAAGAAACCATCTCGAGCAACAAACACTTTGTTCTCAGATTTATTGTAGAAGAAAAACCCTTTGGTTTCTTTTGGATATCCCACAAAGAAACACTTATCCGATTTGGGGTGAAGTTTGTCCGAAATTAATCGTTTGACATATGCTTAGCATCCCCAAATCTTGAGAAAAGACAACCTAGGAGGTTTCTTAGTCCATAATTCATATGGAGTCTTTTCAACAGCTTTTGACGGAGCGCGGTTCAGTGTTAGTGCCGCGGTTTGTAGCGCATGTCCCCAGAAAGAGATAGGAAGTTCACTAAGACCCATCATTGATCGAACCATGTCTAACAAGGTTCGATTCCTCCGTTCGGACACTCCGTTCCATTCAGGATACTAGGCGAAAAACCTCAATCCCCACCGGTTCAAACCACACATTCCCCACCGGTTTTGAACCGGTTTTGATTTGGGGGGTGCTAAATCACAAAAGATTTCCCACCGGTTCAAAACCGGTGGCAAAAACAACTTTTCCCACCGGTTTTGGAGTGAACCGGTGGCAAAACTTGTGATTTATGTTATAGATGGAACACTTTTTCCACCGGTTTTCAAGTGAACTGGTGGCAAAACTTCAACTTTATCCACCGGTTTTCACAGTGAACCGGTGCCAAAAGTTGGCGCGCCAGTTTTCAAAATTGTTTTGGGCACCGGATCATTGAAAAAACTGGTGGGAAAAACCTGTATTTTTTTTTAATTTTTTTTATAATTAAAAATAATTAAAAACCTGCACATCCTGTATTAATTCTTCCATTAAAATATATTATAATAACATTAATAATAATAATTATTATTACCCGTATTATTATTATTATTATAATATTATTATTAAAAATACTAATAATATAATAATTTTTACATTGGAATAATAACAACAGTACATAAATATTAATTAATAATCGTAAATGCGATACAATGAAATGTCATATAGCTTTTACAACTCATTAATTAAAAGGTGTTATATTTACAAACTATACTAAAAATTAATGTATAAGTTAACAAGTTCAAATTAAATTATATGTGATGAAAGACGCTAACATGTCTCGAACTTCATTCGGCTCTTTGCTCGTCAATGGACCTCCTTTCTGTATCTTGCAAAACTTGGTTAAACAAAAATGATGTTAGCTAGAATTAATTACTTAGGTTATCTATGTAAAAATACATTTACAAGTTAGGAAAAAATTTAATACATAGGCCTATATGACTACTACTTCACCTATTTTCTACATTTATTACCAAATTAACTCATTCTGCCTCATAACAAGTCAATATTACCTAGTTAGAGGCAGCTAAAGCTTGAAATCACATTAAAAGAACAAGTCAAGGGTTTTAAGACGCATTTTCAACCTAAATGGCCCGAATAAGGCTTATATCACTACTTGTATGCCTATTTTCTACACTTCTTATCAAATCAACTCATTCTTTCTTTTAACATGTCATTATTACCTAGTGAGAGGCATCTAAGGCTTTAAATCACTTTAAAATATCAATTGAATGGTTTTAGGACGCAATTTCATTCAAAATGGCCGAAATAAGGCCTATATCAATACTTGTATGCCCAATTTCTACATTTATTGCCAAATCAACTCATTCTTCCTCATAAAATGTCAATATTACCTAGTTAGAGGCAGCTAAAGCTTGATATCACATTAAAAGAACAAGTTAAGGGTTTTAAGACGCATTTTCAACCTAAATGGCCCGAATAAGGCCTATATCACTACTTGTATGCCTATTTTCTATACTTCTTATCAAATCAACTCATTATTTCTTTTAACATGTCATTATTACCTAGTGAGAGGCAGCTAAGGCTTGAAATCACTTTAAAAGAGAAATTGAATAGTTTTAGCACGCAATTTCATTCAAAATGGCCGAAATAAGGCCTATATCACTACTTGTATGCCTATTTTCTATATTTTTAATCAAATTAGCTCATTATTCCTCTTAACATGTCATTATTACATAGTGAGAGGCAGCTAAGTCTTGAAATCACATTAAAAGAGCAACTAAAGGGTTTTTGGACGCAATTTCATTCAAAATGGCCGAAATAAGGCCTATATCACTACTTCTATGCCTATTTTCTATATTTTTTTATCAAATTAGCTCATTATTACTCTTAACGTGTCATTATTACCTAGTTACAGGCATCTAAGGCTTGAAATCACATTAAAAGAGCATTTGAATGGTTTTTGGACGCAATTTCATTCAAAATGGCCGAAATAAGGCCTATATCACTACTTGTATGCCTATTTTCTATATTTTTTTATCAAATTAGCTTATTTTTCCTCTTAACATGTCATTATTACCTAGTTACAGGCAGCTAAGGCTTGAAATCACATTAAAAGAGCATTTGAATGGTTTTTGGACGCAATTTCATTCAAAATGGCCGAAATAAGGCCTATATCACTACTTGTATGCCTATTTTTTATATTTTTAATCAAATTAGCTCATTCTTCCTCTTTACATGTCATTAGTACCTATTTACAGTCAACGGGTGTATTCGAGGGGAAAGGCAAGCTCGGTAGGTTCATTTGCTTCGCCCAAGCGTTAAATTCACTTACGAGCTCGTTGCGGACTTGTTCCTTAATCGATGCCACCGTGGAAACCAAGTCATGAGGTGAGTTCACACTTGCTCGGGATCTTCCTTATTTGGTATACTCTGGACCCATCACCTTTTCCCACCCTAGCAAAGACCCGCCTGCACCTACTACCCGTCCTGGATGGTAGGGCTTTCCCAAAGCCAAGGTGAAAGGGTCTTTTTCTACACTTGGGACGAGCTTGCCTTCAACCAGTTCTTCAGTGTGTTCAATCTGTATCAAAAAAAAAAAACAGAAACCAATAGCATCCATAAGTGATATTAATGCAAAATATTCATAGAGTTCTCAAGTTCGTAGTTGCTTACCAGCTTATCAGCCATTTCATTGGTTTCGGGAGCCTTGATGGCCCATTTTCCGGTCTCCTTGTCACGCGCATGCAGTGAACAGAAGAAATCACCAACATGACTCACCAGCGTAGTGGTCGTGGAAGAAGAGGTTCCTTTGGACGACCCTAGTAGCGAAGTGGGGTATACTCCTTCGTTGACCCACGTTTCCCTCCATTCACCAAATGTCTTACACCCCATACGTTGGGTGTATTGCTTCATCTTTGCATTTTTGGAATTTTGCTCCCTCAGTTCCTACGTAATTAGAATTGTTAGTATTATTTCTTCAAAAAGAGATAATATATTATACAATTGTAATCAAATTTACTTAAACTTACAATTGCTTCCTTTGTACTTTGTTGAATAACAAAAGCTTCCTAATCATCCTTCGATATGTTTGGCCATTTTTGCCATGGGAATAGCTCTTCACTGATGACTTCATCATCATTGCCTTTCTTTTTCTTTGGTTTTTTCACAACAGTCTTTGTGACCCAACCACAAATTAATTCGCTCTTGAAGCCTCTGAATCTTCCCGCTAGCAAAGATTCAAACACCCTTCGCTTGGCGGCATCATTAGAAATATTAAACAGACTCTGCAAACACAAATAAAGTCGATTATTAGTTTCCCCTTTTACATAACATTAAAGTAAAGATATTCATAATTGTATAAATATGCAAATAAAACACTTGCCCTTGTATCATTCCAAAATGTGTCAATCAAGCCTGGAGGTACTTCCCGCATACGAAGTGTAATCGGGATTTTACGTGCACAAATGCCAACGTGAATAGCATATGGACGACGGAATTTGCCTACAGGTTGGCCCGCCTTGTCGTACTCAAGGACCATGGGACCAACGGGTTTCTTGAAACTTGTCGTCGGACCCCTCACCTTTTTCTTAGCTGGTGCCCTCACCCCTCCTCCACTTTGTCCTTGGCATTGATTGTGGGAAGTAGCGTTCTTAGAAACCGTCTCAGAAACTGCATTTTCAATAGGAGGCGCTTGTTCAGCCTCCATTTCAAATGCATCCAGCCTACGCTCCAACTCATCCTGAGCCTGATCTTCTGCCTCACCCAAATCAGGCTCCTTGTTCACATCATACAACTCATCACCATCCTCAGACAAGTCATCATCATCATCCTCTACATCCTCGACACAAACACGGTCCTGATCGTCCGCCATGAGATGTAATCACCTGCCATAACAATCATAACACGTTAGTAGTTGTATTATAAATACATTTGTAAAGTACAGTTATAAAATCAAATATAAATTGCCTAATTATAATACTTATGAAAACTTTCATCATGAATCAAGAAAAAGAAACATAGACTAAGTTTATAATTCATACCACAATTGAGCTAAATTTGTAGTCTTCAAGCTAAACTTGTGCTTCAATTCACATATGAATCTATAAAAAAATTAAAAACCAAAAACAAAAGTTAGTAAGTAATTAATACCTACATACATTGCTAAAGAATAACGCATCATTAATCAAACTAACAGATGCACAGGGAAGCCTCAATAGCCGTTACAGTCATTTACCTTGGCGACTTGAAAGAGAGACATTTTCCGCAAGATACAAGCTTCAGCAATGAATGGGGTCTTCGTGCCCGAATCTTTAAGCTTGATAACTGCAGACATTAATGAAATGGTAATCTATTAGTATAGTCAGAAACAATTCTAAAAACATCCTAGTTTAGGAAACTTAACAAGGAGTGTAACACACCAATGATATAATGTTCCATTAATTATGGATACTTTTTTCACAAACAGAGGTATCACTCTAAACAATTGTAAACAATCGAACTACATTTAACTAAGTCCATCTAATTTTAATAAGAAATGAGTCCATGAATTTAGTAGCTAATAATACATATACTTGTTACTCCAGTAAGTTCATTTATATGGTTTCTCGACTTCCCGTCATACATGTTTGTCATTCATAATGTAGTAATTGCTTCATCAAGCAATGCAAATAAGATAATTTTGTTCAGCTTATTGATTGCTAGTGGTCTAGGAAGCATTGCAAGTGGTTGCAGCTTCTAAAAAGCAGAATTCCCTAAGTTTTGCCCTGTGCTCTGTGACTCTGTTTCTGCTGTTTGTGCTTGCTGTTTTCTCTTAACTTTTGTTGCTTCCTGTTCTGGTGCTGGCTGTCAGTGTGCCTGCTCTGTGCAGGTCTGTAGCTGCAACTTATGCAGGTTTTTTTCTCTTGCTGTAGTGTTCAGGTGGTGTTCTGGGAGTGGTTTTTTTGCTCTGAGGGTCCTGTGGTGCTGGGCTATGTTGTTCTTGCTCAGCTGGCTGCCTCTGTGTGCTATCAGGACCTGTTTGGTTTGCTTTTAGGTGTGTTAGGTGCTGGGCAGGTGCAGTTGCTGTGTTCTTTGGCTGTGTTCTTTCTCTGACAGGGACTCGATTGCTGCAGCTTCTGTTTTAGTGGACTAGGTGTCAGTTTCGGGTGCTGCAGGCTGCTGTTTTTTACTGCTAGTGTTGGTTGTTGTTTCTGGTTTTGTTTTCTTTACAGGCTGTTTTATTGCCTGTGTTTTAGCTAGGTTTTGATGTCTTGTATTTGTTATTGTTTGGCTTTTGTCCTAGTCCTTGCTTGAAGTACCCTTCATAGAAGGTGCCTTTTTGCATGAGGTTAGGTAGTTTTGTTCTCCCTCTCTCTGTGTCTGGCACCCTTCCTAGAAGGTGGTCGGAATAGGATTAGGAAGTTGTGGTGTTTGTGTGCCTTCGGGCTTGTGTAGGTTTTGGAGGTTTACAACTTTTTTGTTCTAAGTTGTATTTTTTCATTCTTTGGTAATAAAATTTCTTATTTACCAAAAAAAAAAAGATAACTATGATCCCATCCGTTTCGTTTCCTCCAATTCCTATGTTCAAATTACAAAACCTAAGCTAACAACAACAATATTCCCTAAAAACACCCCTTAGGCCCATACCTTACCTTACCCTTCATAAATTCTCAATCCTTAATCAAGAAAGAAACCATCTAATTCATTTAAGCATCAACCATGAAAAAAAAAGGTCACTAAGCATTACAAATACTTCCCCCCCCAGCAACTGTTCTTCCAGAATACACTGAAACCCATAATCAGAAAAAAAAACAAGCACCCAGCAGCACCCAAAACCAGCAGCCCTGCAAACCCAGAACCAGCAGCCATGTAAACCCAAACCGGAACAAAAACCAGGCCCACACAACCATGCAAACCCAGACCACAATAAAAACAGGCTCACACAGCCACACACCCTCTACACCCCTGCTTCAATTCAATCCCTACCACCATCAACAGCCACCTCAACAGCCACCAACAACACCCACCATCAACAGCCACCATCACAGATAATAATAATAATAATAATAATAATAATAATAATAATAATAATAATAATAATAATAATAATAATAATAATAATAATAATAATAATAATAATAATAAGGTGCGTACTTAAAGGTCTAGAAGTTGCATAATCACTTGCATGTTGATACATTAAAGTAGAATCTATTTTCTTCCACAGTTACTGACTCAAAATTCGACCCATAATAAAAATAATTTATGGACTCAAAACTAAAATCTGCAATATTTTCTTCCTCCAATCCAATTCAATACACAAGTCAACATAATAAGTTAGTTTAATTTAAGCATCAGTATTGTAACAGAGCTATAATTGATGATATTGTAAACCCAAAACCAGTAGCCCAACAAACCCAGAACCAGCAGCCATGTAAACCAAGACATGTAACCCAACCCAACTGTTACAACATAATCCACCAAAAATCTCAAAGCAAACCACAAAGAAAATTAGAATACCCTGGCCTAAATCAACGACTAATCCTAGATTGCGAAGCTATTCAATAGATAAAATTAGGAAGACCACGAAATTTACCTACCTCGAAGCTGCTACAATGGAGTTGGAAAGCTCGGAATGTGCTTCAATGGAGGTCAGAAAGCTCGACAGAATGCGCTTCAATGGAGGAGAGCTGTATATGGAGAGAAAGAGAGGAGTTGCGCTGCGCGACAATGGAGGTGAGAAATCCCACGAATATGAACCGCTTCGAAATACACTTTTCCAACTGGTTTGAGTTGAACCGGTGGCAAATCCCTTTTCCCTCTTTTTTTGTTTTTTTTTATAAAACAAAACTTTTCCCACCGGTTTTCAAGACCGGTGGGAAAAGGGGGGTGCCTTTTTCAATTTTTCTATTAGTGGGAGTTCCGGGAGGTGTCAACTCTGAAAGAATACCATTTTCTTTCAAGTGATTGTCGAATTCATGGCTCAAATATTCGCCACCTCGATCCGATCGAAGTGCTTTAATTTTCTTGCCAAGTTTATTTTCAACTTCTTTTTGAAATTATTTGAATTTCTCACAGGATTCAGACTTATTCGACATTAAGTAGATATAACCATATCTACTAATGTTTCTTTAACAAAGTTGAATTCTTAGTGGTCTTAGTTATTGGTATCAAATTTTGTCTAATCATATGAAAAACATGCAATTTCCATTGAACATATATTTGCAAGACAATTTTGAAATAACTATTGTCAAAATCTTACATGCAAAATAACTAGGGGTCCAACACCATAGATCATAGTATGTTCAAAAGCATGATGAAAAAACTAAGATTAGTTTAATTACATGTCATAGACAAAATAGTGCATGCAAGCACGACCGAAAAACCATCTTCGTCGTCTACTTGTCCTTGCACCAACACTTGATAAGCTTCTCACTTGGTCCCTGAAAAGGCAACATAAAGTGAGTCATAGTTGGTATCCAATACCTATGATAAGCTTAATTCACAAGTGTTTAGGAAGATACCTGAGGCAGATGCTCCATTCCTCTCCTCTTCTTCCTTAAAGAGCTTGCATTCTCTTTTGTAGTGGCCTTGCCCACCACAATATAAGCAACGAATCTTTGCCTTGACCTTCTTGAAATCCCTTCTCCTCGCTCTTAAGGGCCTCTCGGTCATTCCACATGCGGTGGCTCGGCTGAGTAGTTGCACCACTTCCATTAAGGAGCGTGTCTCCTTTCCTGCAACTATATGCACTCTAAGTGCATCATAGTACGAGTGAAGCGAAGCAAGCAAGATATGCCAAACCATAGCTCAAGCAAGATAAGTTATTCCTTTGTACTAAGACACTTAAATAGCTCAATTCCCATGCTTAAAGCATCAATAAAAATTATATGAACCATAATAAAATTCCTTTTCAATATTCCAAACCAAATTAAACACTTAGTTTAATTAAACATGCTCTCTATCATGCCAATAATAAAAGTGTGGTTCATATCCAACATGCCAATATAATTAATTCCAATCACCAATTCACCATAAATAATTCATACATCACAATTCAATCACCAACATCAATCCAAATCAACAATTCCAACCAACACCTATCATGATACTACTTGGAATTAATTACACAAAGCCTAGCATGCTTCTACATATTCAAATAATTACTAAGTACGCGAACGTACCTTGAATATGATCTCAAAATCGCCACAACTAAATAAAATCACTCACTTGAAAGTCTCCTACAAACCAAAATTATAAAGAAGTATTAATACCTCTTCCACACAAATTTCCAGCAATATATACTCTCTTTAAATCACTCATAAACACTCTAAAATAATCTGAAATTTTATTTAAAACCCTTAATTTTATTTCCAATTAATGGGTAATTAATAATCCTTTCAAGAAACATAATTATAGCTTATATATAAAAATTCCAGCATTATTAAAACTTATAAAATTGCTGTAATTTTGTTTAAAAACATTAATTTCAATAGTTTTTGTTTCGGGGTTTCTTATGTGTCTTGCGGGAGAGTTATAACACCAAGACTAGCCTTTGGACGCCTGTACCTGCAAAACAACGGAGACTCCTGTGAGTGGGAGTTCCGCCTCAAACGATCAAGTTAGAACGTGTTCGGATGTAAAAAGTGTGGAATGTAAAGGGGGAGTCAGGCTCCACTTAGGAGAGGACTGATCATCCGGCTGTCTCAGACAGCCTCAAAATCCGAGCCTTAGCTCTCAAGAAGGGCAACTAAAGCTGGAGTTAATGCCCCGCAATTAATGTACACGTGTCTAGCCACAAGGGCTATATGATGACTTTGGGGAAGGAGAACAAATGGAAAGATTGGAGGAACACTTTCTACATTGTATCCAACCCTGACAAAGTCAGAAATAAAAAGTTTAACAGGTGGAACAGGAACCCACCTTTCCTAACAAGCGGATTTGAGCTGCCGCCTGTTCCTCATAGAGCTAGAGAGAAGATCCTTAACAAAGGCCTCTTCAAAGTGGATATCCAAGCAAACCCTGAGACTAGGGCGAGGGAGTTCATTCCCAAATATTATATTCCAAAGTATAGTTGGCTATACAATAGGACAAATCTGGCCGCTTGTGGCCTTTGTGGAGAGATGCCAAGAGGTAGATGACCGTATGTTCAAGTGTTTTATAATACTTGTTCGATTTTGTGTCAAACTAACTCTTTGATTCCTCTTTTGCAGATAAATCTATGGAGAAGCTCTCGCATCAAAGAAAGTTGCTACTCAATACCTCTCGGCCATCCTGGGCAAGCGGCTTGTTGCGGAGTTGCCTTCTTCACAGGCGCCTAAGGTGAACTTCTCTTCCATTTGTCTAAGTAAAAAATGATTTGTTGTTACCTGCTTCTCACTCTGTGGTTTTTGTAGCAGGGCGACCCCAACAACCCCTCTCCTCACTCACAGTCGGATCCGAAGATTCGGAAACAGATGGTTGGTGACGTGACAACTCCTGGTAAACCCAAGAAACATGTGGCCAGTCGGTCAGGGAGAAGCCATCCTCCCAAGTCTCTAGCCGTCCCTAAGGTCAGCCGACCTCATGAGGAGAAGGAAGTGGCGGCTGAAGGTATCAAAGACTTGTTTCCTTTCCCTTACACTTTGAGGGTCAAATTCAATCAGCAGTCGTCTAGTACCTCTAAAAGAAGTCGGTCTATTAGCCGAATTTACACCAAGTACTTAAAAAATGTTGAATGTGCAGATGCCTCTTAAAGGTCGGACCTTATACAGTTGGCCAAGTCCATGCTGAAAGCCGTCTCCCTTGAGGATAGGGAGTCGGTCAGAGGAGTCGACACCTTCAACCTGGAGGCCATCCTCGCTCTTCTGGCTGAGGTATACTTGTAAAGATTTTCTATTTCTAGTTTATATAACTTGTGAGCCGCCTGTAATTGACGTTTTTTTTTGCCGAGTGTAGTCTATGCTGCGAGTGCACGGTCTTCGCAAGCCCATCAACGAGAAGACCAAGGAGGTAAAAGCTGCGAATGCTCGCTCCGCCTCTTCTCATGATAAGGCCATGTTTCAGATTGCTCAAAACAAAATATTGACGCCTGACATACTATATGTTAGATATTTAGAGTGTTGATGGTTTGCGCGATCGCGATCATGAAAGAGCGGCCACGCAAGTTAGGCGCGGCCGCGCAGAGAGCGCGCCTAAACCGCACACATCTCTGGAAATTGGCAAAATTGGAAGGGTGAGATGGCGCGCCCGCGCGGCATTTGGCATGCCCGCGTGTCTTGGTTGGCATGCCCGCGCTGCTGGTCGCGCCTAAACCGCGCCCCTCACTGCCTTCCTTTAGAAATTTCACAGTTTTCCTGAGGAGCACCCGCTCCTAAAAGAAGAGCGCCCGCGCCACCTGGCAGTTACAATTTTGTTTATTCTTTAAATTGCGAAATTAAAAGAAGAACAGGGGTTCTGGTTTTTTACTCTCTGATTTCCTCTCCAATATTTCACTTTTCTTCACACCTTTTCTCTAAGAAACTTGCAATCTCTTATAGAAAACTCTATCAATTAAGTTAATTTTTGAGAATTTGATCATCTTACTACAATTCTTAGTGCAAAGATTGTAGTGTTGTCTATTGCATCTCAAAGGGACTTTCGGTTTCAACCCAAGAACCGTGGTGGGGGAAATAATCACTTTAGGAATGTGTTTACACGCCTTAGCCAAGTATCCGGTATTGAGACTCACGTGGTCCATAGTATTCTCATGTTCTTGTTGATTTCATTGGCTTGGAGTTGAGGCAAGTTTTAGTATCTTTCATATTAATATTTTTGTTGTAATTTCTTGTTACATTGTTTATTTAGTGCTTGGATTGTAATACTTTGATCAGTATTGATTATTTTATAATTTAATTGAATTATACACTACTTAGGTTTTGTTCCAGCATTTTTTAAATAATTCTTATTGTGTAGAATTGCTGAAAACCTAACACTATATTCATAGGTGACCGCCAACCTGCAGGTTAAGGCTGACTTGGACGCTGCAAATAAGTTGGTCTCTTAGTTGGAGCAGTAGGTCAAGGACCTCAAGGCCAAGCTCGAGCCTCACAAACAGGCGGAGAGGGAAGTAGACGACCTTCGTACTCGGGTTGACAAACTGAAATAGCGACTGGCTAACCAGGAAGTCCAGCTCGCTAAAAAATACACTTCTAGAGCCAAGGAGTAAAAGCAAGACTTGGTCAGAGACATGATGGATGACTGCAACATAATCATGGAGATGACCTAGGCAGCTATTTTCCCGGACTCCAGGTATGAGGGCTGGAAGAATCAGTTTGCCGCCTCTACCTAAGAGTACAATGACAAGATCATGGCCCAAGGCCAAGGTGGAGAAGAGGAGGAGGGCGAGTCGTCCTATTCCGCATCCGAGGGGTTAGACCAAGAGGAAGGGGAGGATAATGAAAAAGAACAGCAGCCGGCTGGGGACCAAAAGGATACAGCTGCTAATGCTGAACAACCCCCTTCTACTGCTTAAACTTTCCCTGTTTTTATATCAACCTTCTTCGGCCTGCATGCCGCTTTCTTTGTATCATTACCTGACCAAGGGGTCGGGGTTTATTGACAATTTTAACATTTATTTTTAACATTTTAGTCGGTCTTCTGGCCGACTGTTTATATCACTCATCCGGCAGTTTTGTCGGATTTTTCAATTCGCACTTTGCTTTGAATATTTGCATTTCATAAATTTTGCAAAGTACAGCTTGCCTTTTTGTATGAATGCTTTGAATACTTTTGAATATGCTGATTGTTTTGGTATACCGACTATTTTTGCACCCTGGGCGGCTATGCGCCTGGTTTCCAAAGGCTGATGGATTGACTTAAAATTTTTTGATACTTTAAAGAGTATGGCTAACTTCTAAGTCAATTAATCACTATGGTGATTTCCCCAAACTAAGCGGACAGACGGCCATTGGACAGACAGTCATACGCACAACATGATCCGGCTCTTTTAGACGAACCACGCTTAGCTACAAAGTTTTGTACTTAGTTTATTTTATTAATTATAAATTGTCCGTTTGTTTGGTACCTGTACAGAAACAGGCGTCAAACGAGATGTTTAACCAAAGTAGCAAACGCTTGTTGGGTTACAGGCGGTAGCTTTGATTGTTTTGCTATCCTAAATAGGAATAGTGACCGAATGTCGTCTGTTTATCAAAAGGACAGGCGGCTTCGTTTGCCCTGTTAAGGTTCCATTTTAGGTTATTCAGGTCGAGCGACTATGAGTTAACCTTTGGGATTAATCAATCTTTGTCACCTTGGTTTGAGTAAATAGAAGAAGTACACGGTCATTAGCCGCATGTTGTTTCCTCACAAGTGCTAAGCTTTAGACTTAGCTTTTTAATTAATTAGCTGCTAAGTGTAGAACTTAGCTTATATCCTCAAACTTTTCCGACTGTGTTTCCCCTGAGCAACAACAATCGGGATCCGACTTAGATACTATAGATTACCACATGTTTATAGAGCAGTCAATAGTCTTTGTTATCTTTGTCTCATTTAATCAGTTTACAGAGCAATTTGTCACCCAAATCGAAATAATTAATAAGGCCGCCTGTACATTGTACAGATGCTACTTTCATAGAGAGTACATAAGAAACTAAAGATTCAACTTTCAATGATACTTAAGTACAAAATAAAATTACAATTCTCAAAAGTAGTACTTTTTCAAGTTATCTACATTCCAAGTTCTGGCTAGCTGCCTGCCACCTGATGTTTCCAGGCAATAGGTTCCACCTCTTACTTTTTCATAGATCCGGTAGGGGCCTTCCAAATTGGGACTCAACTTTCCCTGCTTATTGGCCCTACCAGTCGCCTCCATTTTTCGTAGCACAAAGTCCCTACTTTCAGGTGGCGCTTGTGCACTCTTTTATTGCAGGCTCTCGTCATTCTCTGACGATAGATCTCATGGCGCAAGGCAGCATTGCCTATGCGCTCTTAGAGTGAGTCCAGTGCTAGCCGCATGCCCTCCCTGTTAGCCTCCTTATCATATAACATGACTCGAAGAGTCGGCTCATAGTGCTCAATAGGAAAAACAGTTTCGGAACCATAAGTCATGAGAAATGGGGTTTCACCATTCGCCCCTTTTTCAGTCGTCCTAATGGCCCACAGAATAGGCGTAGCTCGTCAGCCCATAAGCCGCCAACTCTTTCAATTTTCTTTTTGATGCCATTAGAGATTAACTTGTTGAAGGCTTTAACCTAACCGTTTACTTGGGGATGGCCCACTAATGCAAAACAATGAGAGATCCCTTGGTCTCCTAACCAGTTCTTGAGAGCAGGCGTCTCAAATTGAGGACCATTATCAAAGACCATCGACATGGGTACCCCATACCGAGTGATGACGTTTCTCCAGATGAAGGAGATAACATCTTTAATCTTAATGCCTTTGACCGCCTTTGCTTCGACCCATTTAGTGAAGTAGTCAACACCAACCAGGATATACCTCCGTCCGCCTGTAGCAGGCGTATAAGGTCCCAAAATATCCATGCCCCACTTGGTGAATGGTACTAGGCTATGGATGACCGTCAGATCAGTAGACGGATGGTGGATGAGTTTGCCAAACCTTTGAAACTTGTCACATTTCTTCACCATTTCCATGGCGTCTGCTTAAAGAGTGGGCCAAAAGTAGCCCTACCGCTTGGCTCTCTTTGCTAGGGTCCTGCCGCCTATATGGGAGGCGTAGAAGCCTGAGTGCAAGTCTTGTATAACCTCTCGTCCCTTCTCTGGGGTGACACATTTCAGTAAAGGTTGGAGATAGCCCTGTTTGAAGAGTTATCCATTATGAATTTCAAAAATGGTCGCACGTTTTTTCATTGTAACCATCTCTGAGTAGGTATCCTGCAAGGTGCCGTCTGTTAAGTAAGCCCGGATGTCGTCCATCCAAGTTGAGCCTCGGTCTAGTATTCCAATGGGATCTTCTTCAACACTTCTTTTTTCCATAACATCCCAAAAGACATACCTTGGTGTATCAGAAGAGTCGGATGATTCAAGTTTGGAAAGAGCATACGCCTAATTGTTCTCGAACCTGGGCACCTAACTTAGATGAAATTCATCAAGTGTCCCAACCTCTTCATTGACCGCCTGCAAATATTTAATCATAGGTGGATGGGTGGCCTCATAGTTGCCATGATATTGGCTTACAATCAACTGCGAATTGGAGCAGGCATCCACTTTCCTTGCCCCAGCCGCCTTACACATGTAGATGCCGGCTAGTAGGGTCAATCACCCATTTGATCATTTGGCCAGATGATCCATGGTTGTCTTTGGTTGCTTGATTGGTTGGTCTGTTTAAACCACTACCGGATGCACCAAGAAGTAAGGTTTGAACTTCTTGACTGCCATCAAGAGAGCAAGTCCAAAATTTTCAACCATGGGGTACCGTAATTTAGCATTCCTCGGGAAATGGCAGATGAAATAAATAGGGAGCTACCAGCCCTCTCTTTCAGCAAGGAGAACGGCACTAAGCGCATGGTCAGAGACGGCTAGGTACATGTAAAGCACTTCCTTTAGCAAAGGACTGGCCAACCTTGGCAAAGAGTGCAAGTGTTGTTTCAACTTTTGAAAGGCCGCCTCTGCATCCGCCCCCCATTCAAACATTGTCTTATTTTTAATAGCTTGGAAGAAATAAAGGCACTCGTCGCCTGATCGACTGAGGAACCTCCCCAATGCCGCCAGACAACCTGTCAATTTCTGAACTTCTTTTATAGTGCGGGGTAACTGCAAGTCTATGATCTCCTGTATTTTTTCTAGGTTTGCCTCTATTACTCTTTTATCTATAAAAAATCCAAGAAACTTCCCAGACTCAACACCAAAGACACACTTCTTGGGATTAAGCATGACCTGGTGCCACCTGAGTGTGGCGAATGTTTCTCGGAGGTCTGTAAGATGATCCGTCTGAAGTTTTGATTTGACTATCATGTAGTCAGTACGCCTCCACATTCCTTCCAATTTGATTAATGAAGACTGTATAATCATTTGCTGGAAGGTAGCAGACGCATTCTTCAAACCGAACAGCATCACAGTATAGCAGAATAACCCTTGATCAGTGACGAATGCCATCTTTTCTTGATCTTTTTTCCACAAGGGTATCAGATGAAAACCTGAATAGGCGTCCATAGAGTCGACCAGACTGTTGACCTTTGGAAGGGGATAGCTATCCTTCGGACATGCCTTGTTCAAATCCGTGTAATCTACACACATGCGCCAGGTACCATTCGGCTTCTTTATAAGGACAACAATGGCAACCCAATCAGGGAAGTAGCATTGCCGAATGAATCCAACATCTAACAGCTTTTTCACCTCAGCGGCTGCCGCCAGGCTTCTTTTTTCACCATGGTTCCTCTTCTTTTTCCTTACCGGCTTCTTTTTAGGATCCACAACAAGTTTATGGACGGCCAAATCCGGGCTGATGTCTGGCATCTCGTCCATGTCAGAGGCAAAGATGTCTTTGAACTCTTTTAATAGGTTATGCAGGTCTGCACCCAATTTAGCAAAAGCAGTCGTCCCCACCTTAACAGTACGTTATGGACGAGTGTCATCCAGAACAATATCAATGTGCTCACCAGCTGGCTGGGAATGGAGTTTATCCGGCCATTCTCCGGTCAATGATTGCTATTGATTTTCTTTTTTCACGGCCACCAACTGGTCGGCCTTTCTCTTTTTGTCGCCTGCTATGGGAGCAGGCGCTGTTTCCTTGATTCTGTCAAGGTCTATAGTTTCTCCACTGGGGCCGGATGGGACCATAGTGGGTTTGACGTCAGAGAGATAGCACTCCCTAGCCGTCTTTTGGTCTCCCCGTAAAGAGTCGACTGTTTCATCATCCCTTTCAAACTTAAGAAGCATAAGGGAAGGAATGATAACAGCTTTGGACTCATTTAGGGTGGGACGACCCAAAATCATATTATAGGCAGTCAGGTCTTCGACAAATAAGAACCGGACCACCAAGTGGTGTCCCTCTCCCTTTTCTCCCAGCCGAATGGGTAAGTCTATTCGAAGTACCGGATGCACAACTCCACCCTCAAATCCTAATAAGGGATGAGATACCTTGTGCATGCTCTCAGGCTTATACTGAAGCTTAATCAAGAACTTGTGGCTGATGAGATCAAAGGACTTACCAGTGTCTATGAGGGTTCGACCCTTCTTTTGGTTAGCCACTTTGCATTCGATAACAATGGGGTCATCATGCGGCCTCCTAACATTGCTCTTGTCTTCCTTAGTGATGAAAACTTCAGGAAAAGTGTCCATAGACGCCTGCCCTTCATCAACTGAGCTGATATCTAACCGCCTGATGTAATCTTTGGTTCCCTGAATGGTAGGGCCGCCTCCAGCATAACCGCCTGCTATCGTATAGATTTGTTCTTCTTCAGTATCAGAACCATTAGCAGGTGGAGACTTTTTCTTGGACGACAACCCAGGGTTAGTTTGCAGGGTAACCTTGGACCTCAAAATGTAAGATTTGAGCACCCCTTTGTCAGCCAAGCGGTCCAACAGTCGCCTAAGACTATAGCAGGCGTTGGTGTCATGGCTAACATCCTCATGAAAATGACAGTACTTATTTTTGTTCCGATTTTTGGCGGAACCTTTCATAGCAGCCGGCTTCTCAATGGTCACCCGGTCTTTGATCTCCATGAGGACGGAGTGACAATCCTTGTTAAACTCATACTTAGGGGTGTATGTTTTCGATTCTTTATTTTTCTTCTGGGACGACTATTCAGAGGTATCAGCCACCCAGACTTTTTTTCTTTTCTTGTTTTCCTTCTTAGCCGGCTGTGCTGACCGACTCTCTTTTTTGTCAGACTTCTTGGAGTCCGACTGTTTACTCATGTTGCAAAGTTCGGTCGCCTGTATATAGGCATCTGCCTCCATCAGTGCTTCTTGGAGGGTAGCAACCCTCATTCTGACAAGGTCGAACTTAAAGGCCGACCTATCCTTTAGACCTTTGAAAAAGTCTGTATATACGCCACTTCATAAGACAGCCCTTGAATCTGAATTCTCATCAGATTGAATCTCCTGATGTATGACCAAAGGCCTTCTTTCTCTCCCTGCTGAATTGCACCCAAGTCAAGACTTGTTTTCATAGCAAGGATGTTCATTGAGAAGTTGGACGCAAACAAGTATGCAAGCGTCTTGAAATCATTGATGCATCCGGTTAGTAGGTTTTCGAACCATTGTTGGGCGACGCCCTTCAATGTGGCTGGGAAGCATCGACACCATGCGACATCATCTAACCCTTATAGATACATGAGGTTGGTGTATGCCATAAGGCGATCTTTTGGATTGGTGGTACCATCATAGGTACCTTCCAATACAATTTTCACCTTGGTCGGCTGTGCGACCTCAGTTATTTCCTTGGAGAACGATGACGGTTGTTCTCCCAGTCTTAGCAGTCGGAGCTGCCAGTCCAAGGATTGGATATTATGTGCCACCTGCCACCCGAAGAGGGTTAGCTGCATGTAAGGTTGTCTATACGACATGTATGGCTGTTGAGGGGCATCCGAGGCTGCATGGAGCATCTGAGGACTAGAGTGGGCAGACATGCCGCCTGTCTGGTTTGATTGTGAATACCTCATTGAGGTATTCTGAAAGCTGTCTTGCAAGTTCAACGTTGAAGCCGACTCTTTCAGTTGCATGTTCTTCTTCTACTAGATTAACATCCGAGCATCAAAAAAAGTTTTCTTTGAACCATCCGGCTGTACTACCGGATGGCCTTCCTCTTCCCAAGCTTAGGGAACCGGTGTTTGGCTAAATTTATGAAAGGCATCTGTCCCTCCCTTGGTTTAGGGTAAGGAGTAGCCTCTCGGTCTTTTACCGGCTTGTTCTTCCAAGACTAGGAGGGCTTTTTGGCTGACTATTCCTTGGTGGAGACAGCCGTCTGGTTATCAATCAGGTCCTTAATCTCCCCTTTGAAACTTGTCATGAGAGTTATGATCTCATTTTTGGTAATTTTTGGTAATAGGGTCGGCCACTTGGGGTTGACTAGTCGACTGGTCGACTGGTTCACTAGGGCCCGCCTGTTCGTCGTTCCATTCCCTCCTTTCGATGGGACGGATACGCCTAGTTTTTAGGGAGCCGTCAGGGGTCGTGTGTGTATCGACTTCATACTCGTCATCTGTATCCTAGTTTGTATAAACCTGGACGTCGGCCATAGGCCGTTTCTCATAAGAGGCGGTACAAGTTCTTATGAAGCCATCTTAGAAGTAATCTTCCCACAGACGGCGCCAAATTTTTTGGGGTTTTTTTATGTGTCCTGTAGGAGAGTTACCACACCAAGACTGGTCTTGGGACGCTTGTACCTGCAAAACAACGGGGACTCCTGTGGGTAGGAGTTCCGCCTCCGACGATAAAGTTAGAATGTGTTAGGATGTAAAAAGTGTGGAATGTAAAGGGGGGATCAGGCTCCACTTAGGACATGAGTGATCATCCGGCTGTCTCATACAACCTCGAAATCCGAGCCATGGCTCTCAAGAACTACAATTAAATGTGGAATTAATGCCCCGCAATTAATGTACACGTGTATTTAAATACTTTCCTAATGATGTTCCTCAGGGGGTACATCTCCCTTTTATAGGGTCTCGTAATGTGTGCCCAGTACTAGGTTTCTGAAACCTAGGACTGACTGGGCTTGATTAGGAATTTGGGCGTTAAAGGCCACTTTCCCAAATAATAATATGTCTGCCACGTGTAGTGACCTGATAGATCCACCTTGGTGTAGGGTTTCGTAGTGACCCGACACTACGCGGAAGGAAACCCACCAAGACCCGCCCCTTAATTAAAGCAATTAACAAGCATAATAAACTTAGTCAAACAAGATTTAGAACAAGAATTATACCTTTGACGTGTGCTTCGCTCCCAAAGAGCTCTTACTTCAAAATCCCGAAAAGACGAGATCTCCGACGGATCGTACCCTCGACCCGACCCGAGCGTCCTAAGTCTTGAAGGTTATTCAAGACCCGGACAAAAAAACTATGAGTTTTACGAATCAAAGGTTTACTATTTCTTAGAGTTGCCTTTTTAATTCCACTCAAGGTTGTTCATTTCCCAATACCCAAGCTTGGTATTTATAGGGAAATGAACCCTTGGTTTTTCATCCTCCACCAATGTAGGAGTGTTGAAAATCAATCATTTATTTAATTTCCAAATTAAATAAATAATCAAGTTAATCATATTGTGACAAGTGGCATGTTCTCATACAAAGGAGTGGTGGACAAGGTTAGGTGGGGGACAATATGCCTTGCTCCCCAAGGGCTTGACTTGGTCCCCACAACCTTGCATAAACCGGGTTAAAGGAGGGCTAGCTGGCTGCTAGCTAGCGTGCCAGCTAGGGCTGCGAGCTAGCAGGGCCCTGCTGCCCAGCACCCAGCCAACCAGCCAGTGCGTGCTGCTGCTAGGCTGGTGCTGGTGCTTGTGTGCTCGCGCTGGGCGTTGCTAGCACATAGTGCTGGCACTGGCCCTAGCAGCCCACGCACACCTCCTTTGTGTGCCATTGCTAGCACAACTGGCATGCGTGCTGCTAGCGAGCCACGTATGCTGGCCCTTCCCTCGCATCATCCTACACACCACGCATCATGCACCACGCAACGCTCGCATACGCATCAGCCAGTGCCTAGCAATGCTATGCTTGGTGCGACGCACGCACACACATAGGTGCGCTATGCTTAAT
Organism: Chenopodium quinoa; assembly: GCF_001683475.1. Classification (NCBI taxonomy): domain Eukaryota; kingdom Viridiplantae; phylum Streptophyta; class Magnoliopsida; order Caryophyllales; family Amaranthaceae; genus Chenopodium; species Chenopodium quinoa. Next base: position 2,071,300 of record NW_018745675.1, on the reverse strand, counting down.
GCATGGCCAGCGTTGCTTGCTAGCTCGCCGTGCTTGGTGCTGCCATGCGAAGGCACGCACACAAGCACACAGCTGCGTGCTGCTGGGCGATGGTGCACACGCACATGCACACACGCATGTGCCTAGCACTGTGATGGTGATGTGCGTGGTGCCATGCTGCTGTGATAGCCTGCCACATGCACCCAGGCTAGCACGCTGCTAGCTGCGATGGGCTGCCTGGTGCTTGTGGCACTTGCGATGGCTTCCATGCGCACCCAGGCACCCAGGCTTTTTTGATAAGGATTAGAGTATGGGTTGGAAAACATTAATTTGTTCCACAGAACTCCTACAATCTTGCGCCCAATGTCCTACAATTCCACAATTTTCACAAAAAACATCAGTAGTATTATTATTAACAGCAGAAACATTAGCTACGGAAACAGGAATAGCAGTACTAATATTATCTAATTTCTGATAAATAGAGGTTAATTGAGCTTGCACAAAGGATACAGACTCGACATTATGTTTCCTTTTGTTTGCAAAACCTCTAGGATTCCCATATTGGGAATTATGAATTGTCATCTCTTCAATAACTGTTCCTGCCACATCCTCTTGAAGATTCATAAATCTTCCATTAGTTACCGAGTTTAAGATTGATCTGAATGAATTTTCAAGCCCGTTGTAGAAGGCTTGGATTATCTACCACTGTAAAATCCCATGATGGGGTCATTCTCTCTACAAATCTCTAAATCTTTCCGAAGCTTCATATAAAGTTTCATCCGCTTCTTGGGAAAAATTTAGGATCGAACTCCTCAACAAAGCTTTCCTCTCTGCAGGGTAATATTTATTATAGAAATTCATAGCAAGAGAATTTCAGTTAGTAAAACCAAGAGCAGTCTTATTCAATTCATTATACCATAGTTTAGCTTTACCACATAAATAAAAAGGAAAAAGAATCTCCCTGATATGGTCCTGCGTGACCCCAGCTTGTCTGATGGTATTGCAATATTGACAAAAATCCAAAATAGGAAGATTTAGATCTTCATTCTTAGCTCCGCCAAATTGCTTCCTTTCGATCATAGTAATAAACCGGGGTTTAATCTCGAATTGTACTCCCTCGAGATTTAGTGGAGGAGCAAGGTGTGGTTTTTGGTTCTGGTTCTGAAGAAACTTTTGTGTCGCTAGAATCATATGGGGGTTCTAAAGGTGTGTTACCCTCAGAAGCAGCTTATACTAGTCTAAAAAGATTTTTCTGTCTATGAAAAGAACGTTCAAACTTCTGGGCATAAACACAGAAGTAAACAAACAAATATAAAAAACTGTCTCAAAGAACTTTCGTTCTCTGGGACAGAAGAAAATAATCTAGACTACAAAAATAATCTAGACTACAAAAATAATCAGACTTAAAACCGTTTCCCCGGCAACGACGCCAAATTTTGACGGGCTAAAGTCGTATCAACCAATCAAAAGTAATTCCTAAGACCACTAACTAAAAGAGATAGGGAAGTAGGGTCGAATCCATAGGAAAACATCGTTTTTCTATTACTTATTACTTATTATAATTTAAATTATCAAGAAGCAAATAAGATTTGTGTGAAATCAATCTAAAGGAATAACCAATAATAAAAAGCCTAGGGTCACAAATTCACCAATAATTAATACTCCGTGATAAAACATGACAATCAACAATTAATATTGCAAACATAAAATGATTAACAGGCTCTTGCAATTTATTAATCAACATAGATATAACAGGCTCTCGCAATTTATTAATTCTAAGTTCCTATTGAAAATAGCCTTTAATAACAAATTAACATTTACTCGATTCATCAATTCAATATTGCTATACTTTTACAATCAAATCACATCTGCTCGATTCATAATCTAATTGTAAAGAATTAAAGCAATTCAATAATAAATTATCATGCAATATCAATAATTAATAATAACAAATTATCCCTTCGTATTAAATATGGATCCCCCTAAGAACCCTAGAGATTAACTACTCACACATATTTAAATCTAAAATAATCAAAGCATCGATTTCCGACGTCTGTGTTCGTAAAACTCTGCTAACTCATTAAATCCTTTCGGATTAATTCGTCGTCTCGGATCGGTGATTCGATTGGGTTCGACCCGAAGGGTTCAGTTAAGATTAAGCTGTAACATCAATTGCACATTGATATTACTGATCGGAAGCGGCCTCCAACTAGGCTTTCCGATCATGTTAGGAAGACTTGGAACCCTTCCTGTTGCCATAATATAGCTCTGCACCTTGGCCAAGTCCCTTCACATGACCCTTCTTGTTGCGACCACCTACAGTTTCCCAGTACAATTCATTTGCACTCTTCCAAATCCCTTGGGTGCTTGCTTCTTAAAATTTCTTCTAATAGGCCTCCTACAAGATACACATCTGAAAAGGTGCACACAGATGTAAGTTAAAATCAGCTTTCTGAACAAAATACAACCAATTAAGGCCTATACGACCTTTTCTTTGCCCATTATCTACATTTCTTACAAAATGAACCATTTCTTTGTCATAACATGCATATTATAATTAGTTTTAGATGTACATGCCTTGAAATAAAAAAAAAAAACCAACTCCCTAAGTTTTGGGAACGAATTGGACCCAAATAGAATCAATTGAGGTCTATATGACCTATTCTTTGCCTATTTTCTACATTTCTTACCAAATGAACCATTTATTTGTCATAACAAGCATATTATAGGTAGTTTTAGATGTACATGCCTTGAAATCACAAAAAAAACCAACTCCCTAAGTTTTGGGAACGAATTGCACCCAAATAGCACCAACTAAGGCCTATATAACCTATTCTTTGCCTATTTTCTACATTTCTTACCAAATGAACCATTTCTTTGTCATAAAATGCATATTTTAGGTATTTTTAGATGGACATGCCTTGAAATAAAAAAAAAAACCAACTCCCTAACTTTTGGGAACGAATTGGACCCAAATAGAACCAACTGAGGCCTATATGACCTATTCTTTGCCTTTTTTCTACATTTCTTACCAAATGAACCATTTCTTTGTCATAACATGCATGTTATAGGTATTTTCAGATTTACATGCCTTGAAATCAAAAAAAAAAAACCAACTCCCTAAGTTTTGGGAACGAATTGGACCCAAATTCATTCAACTGAGGCCTATATGACTTATTCTTTGCCTATTTTCTACATTTCTTACCAAATGAACCATTTATTTGTCATAACATGCATATTATAGGTAGTTTCAGATGTACGTGCCTTGAAATCACAAAAAAAACCAACTCCCTAAGTTTTGGGAACGAATTGGACCCAAATTTAACCAACTGAGGCATATATGACCTGTTCTTTGCCTATTTTCTATATTTCTTACCAAATGAACCATTTCTTTCTCATAAAATGTCTATTATAGGTATTTTTAGGTTGAAATACCTTGAAATCACAAAAAAAAAAAAAAACCAGCTCCCCAAGCTTTGGGAACGATTTGGACCCAAACTCAACCAATAGACCCCTATATGACCTATTATTTGCTTATTTTCATCATTTCTTACCAAATGAAGCATTTCTTTCTTGTAACATGCATTTTATAGGTAGTTTTAGATGGACATGCCTTGAATTCACAAAAATAAAACAACTCCCTAAGTTTTGGGAACCATTTGGAAAGTAATTCATGAAATCAATCAGATAAGTTTAAATCTTAAGTGTTATTGAAGTTATTACCGCAATATGCTGTGCTCTGGTGTTGGCTGGTACTGTGCCTTTCCCAAGCACTTCCTTGAAGTGCGTCTTCAGAAAAAGCTCATGTGATGTTGGGAGCTGGCCTTTATTCTTCGCCGCCTTTGATTACACATGTAGAAAATGATAAACTTTAAATGTTAGAGCACCTTTTACATAGTAATACACAATTCTCTTCTATTTTACTTGCCTATTCAACAAACTTACCATCCGTTTAGCATTTTGTACAGCTGACATCGAACCTTGATAGTGGGTAGCTTCAACCGCATTTTCCATTGAACCGCCCCTCCTGTTCTTCTTGTTCAGGGCCGACCTCTTCTTGTAGGTTGGATCATTGGCAACAATATCCAACATTTTCTTGTGGACTCCTCACTGAGCCAGCCTGGCTTGGCGCCTCTCATCTTGTTCTGGGCCGACCTCTTCTAGTAGTATAAGTTCAGATAAATTTAGATAAGTTTAGATAAGTTCAGTTAAAAATAAATAAATTCTAATAAGGGTTACCCAAGTACAAACTACAACTAAAATAGGTTTTGATAAGGTCTAATAAGTTCAGATAAGTTCATGTATGTTCAGGTAAGATAAGATAAGTTTAGATAAGTGAAAATCAGGTGAATAGAACACACCCTTATAGGATATTTATTAAAAGTTATGATTGATTTTGTATATATGAAATATTAGAAGTATATCGATAATAAAACTCTATACAATAATTTTATCTTAAAAACGTTATCCATAATTCGCTTACTTAGCATCATATGTGTCACAAAAATACTTCGCCTACGTGGCTCAACACTTGGCAAAAAACTGGAATGCCAAGTGTCGATGTCTCGTGACCTGGCTGCAAGACCAGCAGATGATTGATAAAAGTTCAAGATAAACTTTTTGGATTGAATGTTAAATACGGTCATATAATCCCTTTTGATAATGCAGGATATATATACCTACAGAACTAAAATTACATGTTATTAAATTGAAGTGAAAGTATTTTTACCAAAACAAAAATTATTTTTCCTGATTAAAACTTATTATCACTAATTCTTTATTATTTTTGTAAATAAACTAAATATATTATAAATGGATCTTATTTTCAAGAACTTTTTAAAACAAATTTTATGATCGAAATATATAGTATATATCGAGTTATAAGATATTTATTAAAAGTTATGATTAATTTTGTATATATGAGATATATTAGAAGTATATCGATAATAAAACTCAATAGTCAATACAACCATTTTATCTTTAAAAATCTATTCAAACTTTGTTTGCTTAGTATCATATGTGTCAAAATAATACCTATTTGCCGCTTACGTGGCGTGACACTTGGCAAAAAATTGGAATGCCAAGTGTCGTTGTCTTGTATTTTGGTTGCGAGACCGGCTTTATTTATTAGTGATATAATAGTTGTGCTCGGGTGATGCCCGGATTGTTAATAATATTTTAGGATAAACTTTTTGGCTTGAATTTTAAACACGGACATATAATCCATTTTTTTTAATAGTGTACTTTTTGTAGTTTGTTTGCAAATAGAAATGTAGGTTATTATTGACTTGAAAATATATATTTAACATAAATTATTTTCATTGAACAGAAAATATTTTTACCAAACTAAAATTATTTCTAAAGATTAAAAATTATTTTTCCAAATTCTCTATTATGTTTTAAATAAATTGAATATGTTAGAAATGGATCTTATTTTAAAGAATTTTTTAAAATGAATATTATGAAGGAAATAGTACCAAGTTATAAAATATTTATTAAAATTAATAATAATACAAATCATGCCCACAGATAAGTACACTATTTAAAATGGGTCGTTTTTTTCCGAGTTTTTCGAGTGCCACGTAGGATTTAATTTTCTTAGCGCGCCATGTAGGATTATAAATTTTAGTGGTAGCCAATTAAATAAGATATTATTAATTTATTTTAGAATTAAATAATTCAAATGCCACATAAGCAAAATTGGCGAATGAGATTTTTAAGTTTAAATTAATTAAATATAAAATATTATCTTTTGGCATTAGAAGTTTTATCTAAATATATAGCAAATTTTAGCACAAAAATAAACAAAAAATTTGTTATAAAAAATTTAAACAAATCGTGCATCGCACGGGTTTCATCTAATATAACTATATTAGAGAAAAATATTATTCCAATGTTATTTAAGAGAATTATGTAAATATATTGCTACCAATGAAAATGTGCAAATGTATATGGCTATTAGTGAGAAAAATATGTCGTACCCGTTTTTTAAAATTTTGATTTTGCCGTATCCAATCCTCGTATCCATACACGTGTTTGTACCCGTGTCCGTTTTCGTGCAACCTTATTACAAAAATCAATTCTAATAATTTCAATAAAACCCTAATTAAATATGAAAATTAATTCTAATTATGTATTTGCAACCTAATTAGATAATTAACACCACCTCCTCCTCCATTGCGCTGCTACTACTTCTTCCACCGTGTAAACTAATGATCGTCAGAATTAAGCATCGCTGAAAATTGATGACTAAGGTAGAAGTGGGACATTATATCTACTCGGTATCCAATTGTTGACTACAAAAACAAAAAAAAAAAAAAAAAAGACTGAATCCCCATGGTAAATTTAGGTGATTCTATTGCTGACACGTGTCGTGCATGTCAATAAAGTTCTTAACGCGGTGTTTTGTAGATTCTCCAAACAATATGTTTTTAATACTACTAGTAGTAGTAATTGGATTAGGATGTCGAAGTGAGCATAATAAAATACAACCACAATTTTTTATTTTTTTTATTTTTTATGTTGAATAGTAATACAACCATAATTGAAGATTAGGAAGCAAGAAGAAAAAAAAGATGGGACCAGAGACATTTGTGGAAGTCATTGATATGTCTATGTTGAAAGGAATGGTGTCCTTCCAACAAGTGTATTATTCCGATAGAGGGTTTAGAATTATCGGAAAACTAATTCTTCAGTAAGGTCAAGTGATCGGAATACCTAGGTGGAGGCCGCTTCCGATCAGTAATATTAATAAATAATTAATATTACAGCTTAATCTTGACTGAACCCTTCGGGTCGAACCCAATCGAATAACCGATCCGAGACGACAAATCAATCCGAAGAAATTCGATGAGTCGTCAGAGTTTTACAAACAAAGACGTCGGATATCGAGCTTAGAGCGTCGCAAGTCGAGTCGAATTTAAAATTCGAAGAGACGCGAAATCAATCGAGTTACAAATACAAACCTAGCCGTAGCCTGGCATTGGCCTAGCCATGTGAGTACTAGGCTAGGCGAGATCCATCGCAAGCCTAGCATGCTAGGCGTGCTACGGCATTGCGTGCTAGCAGGCCATGCACCCAAGCACCATCGTAGCATTGCATGTGCGTGTGGATGTGCTAGGCGCTGGCGCTAGGCAAGGCCTAACACTACTCATCGCACCATGGCAGCATGTGCGTGTGCGTATGCGTTGCTAGCACAGCACCATGCACCATCGCTGCATGGGCGTGTGCGTATGCATCACTAGCACAGCACCAACCAGCAGCGTGCTTGTGCGTGTGCGTAGCAATGCAGCGCTCAACATGCGTGGCTCGTTAGCAGCACGCATGCTGGCAGTGGGTGGGAAGCTTGCTAGCTGGCTGCGCTATGTGATAGCAGTTCTGGCTTGCAAGCACAGCCAAGGCGCCAGGCGCCAGCAAGGCTACCTTGGCTGCCTTGGATGCCTTGGCTTGCTGGCAGCCAACTGTCCCAGCCACATGGAGGATCCGGTTGTGTGTGGGGACCAAGGGTTGTGGCAATTGCCTTGGGCACCAAGGCCATGGTCCCCTCCTCTTAGAATGGTCCTCACCTACCCACTCCTCTCCATGTGCCACTTGTAACTCATTGATTCCTTTGCATTTTATTTTGTTTTGATTAAAATAAAATAGTGGAAAAATGCAATTCTCCCACATTGATGGGAGAAGGGAGAATCAAGTCTCCTTTCCCTATAAATACCCAAGTTTTGGGTTTGGGAAAAACCACTTGAGTAGAACTCAATGAGGCATCTCCCATTAGGTGAGAAAACCTCTAAATTCGTAAAACTCCAAGTTTTATTGGTCGGAGCCATTGGAGGCGTTCACACTTGTGACGCTCGAGCTTTCGAGGTAAGAGCTGGATTTGCGAGCGAAGCACGCGTCAAAGGTATAATCTTTTATCCTTTTATTATGCTTTTAATTATGTTTTGCTTGTTAATTGCATTTATTATGGGGGCGGTTCTTGGCGGGTTTCATTCCGCGTAGTGTGGGTCACTACGAAACCCAATTAATTTTTGCAATTAATTAATTAAGTTGTTTTAAAGTAAGATTTAAATTCTTGTTTTTCTTTTCTAATTATATTAGAAGCTCGTTTTAATTAATTTATAAAACTCGTATTTTTAGCAATTTGGCTGTCGAACCCAGATTTTGGCTCAAAAATAGTGATTTTTTTGTGGAATTGACATTTTGAAACAGAATCAATCCTCTTTGAGAGCTGTCCAGAAGCCAAATTCGAACCAGAAACCCATGTTTTTGGGGTTTTTTCGTTTTTCAACGAAAATTTTAAATCTTTTTAAGCCTTGATTAATGCAAGCATTAAAAGGTTAGATTAAATGCATTATTGCATCCCTAGTCTATTGCTATTTTCATTATCCTTGAGCATAATTATGGAGTTTTAATTAGTGCTTGAGTTGATATGCTATTTTTCACACAAACATGATTTTTCTTTTGTGAATGTTTGAATGTTTGATGTGAATGTGTAATTTTAAGTTCCCAAGTATGTTAAAGTTTTAATCTTTAAAGGTTTAAATGATTGGAATTCTAACCCTAAATTCCATATTGAACAAAGTTTGGATTTTTCATTTTGGTTGATTAAAATCCATGAAGTTCAAGTACTTGTGAGTAAAATTTTGATTAACCTTCATATTGGAAGATGTAATCTTGTTATTTTATACAAGTATGAAAGTTGGAAAATTTTTATCATTAGATGGTTAATTTATTTTTCCAACTCCCATTTGTCAAATCCATTATTAATTTGCATTTTTGTTAAATTAATTATGGATGTAGCCCTTCAATTTTGTTGCATCAAGTTAGACCTAAAATTGATTCAAAGAATGGTTCTTGATAAACTTAGGCTTGTGCACTATTAAAATTGAATTTATTTAAGTTAGACTTGTTATATTTTCACTTTGCTCTAAATTGATTCTAAAATAAATTTAGAATTAATTTCATCTCACACGAATATTGGGATTCAAATCCCGAGTCAAAAGCGCATGAATCAAGGCAAAAGACACCCAAGCACCACCAAGGCTAGCCGAGCTTCTCTCGCAGCCCACATGTGGCTGCCTTGGTACGCATGGTGGTGCTCCCACCTCTCTGTGTTGCTGCTGTGTGGGGAGCAAGCATAGTGCACCAAGCGTGCTGCTGTGTGTGGTGTGTGGCTGCTGGGCACTGCTCGCAAGTGCTGCTAGGCAGCGAGGCAGCAAGCCACAGCAGACCAGCCACACCTGCCAGCACATATGCGTGCATGCTAGCATGCAACCATGATGTGTGCTGGTGCTAGCAGGCGCAGTAATGTCGTGCTAGGCAGGCTGCTTGCGCCCAAGCACAACACAGCTGCAGCCATGATACTAGGCACTCGGTTTTGTGTGGGCTGTTTTTGGATGCATGGGCTATGTATTTTGCAAAAAAATTTTGCCGTTTTAAATAATTTATGTGATTATTTTAACGAGGTTAGACCTCGATTTTTCCGGCTTTTGCAAAATTTTGATTTTGACAAATTATCATTTATAGCGACTTAATTAATCGGATTAATTAAGTATGGATGCGGAATTTAGTGGGAGCTTAGTTGATTACTTGAGCAATTTGCTTTTAGAAATAATGGATTAAACAACTTTGACTAGTTTTAATTAGGCGCGTTAATCGGATTAACCACCTAAGTTAGTTACTAGTTTTGCGTGTTTAATTATGTATTTCGTAATATGCATGGGCCATTCACAAATAGTGAATGGGTGAATGGAAGATGTTTTCAAAATAGGTTATTGAAAATGGCAACTAGTGGGACCCGACTAGGATAGAAAATACGGACTGCGTTCCGTTATGTATATTTTGTAAATCTAAATACGGTCTGCAAACCATTAAGTATTTTTGTACTTTAGATTAATCTTAGTAGTAGTAGCTAGTTAATTTATTTTGGCAAAGATGTCTCAAGGCGGCGTTTCGATATAGACGAGCCAAGATGAAGACCCATGGAAATTGAAGATTTCAAGGGGTCATGCTAGTTGTCAAATGCATCAGTTTATGGTCTATATATATTATTGTTATATATGAATGTTAGATGCATGTCTAGGATTTCAAATGTTGCAGTGATTAGTTAAGTTCACTTAATTCAACCGACATAGAAACCCTAGGTCCCTTAATAATATTGAGCTAAAATTTGCCGTTCCAAAAACAACACTTACCGAACTAATGCGTGTATGTGATGGGCTACGCCAAAGCGAGGCATCACTACTTCCCTAGGAATGTAAGGTATACTAGGTATACAAGTTGTCTTGGTTAAGCTCAACGATATCAGTAAGGAGTCCTTAGATGTCGTGGCAATGGAGATAAAATGTCAAGGAAGCATTAGATGCGACGTTTTATCGAACCAAGAGTAGCTTGGAGCTATTAGCAATTGGATTGCTTACCCTAAAATATTAAGTGTTAAGACAAGCCAAAGCATGCTTAATCACTTTCTTATTTTTGGGATTTTGAAATCGTTTTATTCTCGCCTAAAAGGGATAATTTATAATGTGTGGATAAGACGCGTAATAAGATTGAAAGCTTGCATATATGGCTGTAAATTTCAAACTTATTATGATATTAACTTGATAAATGGTTATACTTTGCACTTATATTTGTAGAATTCGTAATCAAATTATATTGTTTCCATTGATTGGTAAAAGAAATATTTCGAGAATGGTTCTCGAAGAAAGAAAAGGGGCACTTCTAAGATACAACTTCTCATAAACGACTAAAGTCCAAAAGAACGGTTGGATATCATTTTTTCAGAATACTAGGTAGTTTTGACAAACAAGAAATATTGAGTTGAAAAACTCAAAATTTTCAATAGTTGACAAACCAACATATATTTTCACTTCATACGCTTATGAGTAGGACTCATTGATGAAGTAATTCAGGTACGAATTAGTTGAAAAGATAGAACTTTGTTTTGCGGCGCATTAGATGCTTAATTATGCCTAACAAAGTATAAAAGTCGAGGAACTTACAGAAATGATTCTTAAAGTGATGAGATGATGTACTATAAGAAATATAGGAAACAAGGAACAAAGAAAAGAATAAGATTCCTTTTCCACACTTGAGTTCATGTTATTATGGTCAACTTAGCAACTCGTTATCTTCACAAGTATTGGATACTACTTGAGTGTTCCACTTTGAAATTGACCTCAAACTATTGAAGACAAGCTAAGTTATTGACTTACAAGCATTGAATGAAGCAAGTAATGCTACATCAGTTGTAAGGTCACTTATTTTGTTTAAAGTCCTTTTAAAACTAAGGCTGGAACGAGTAATGGTTATTGTGTTCCATAATCAGCAAACGATCCGTTTACACACGGAAAGACTCACATTCAAAAGTAAAAGCAATAGTGATAGGGTCATAAAAATACAATATTTTATTTATTAAACTTTTGATTTTATATTGGTGTTTAATGATATAAAGGTATATTAAGTGATTTTCTTCCGAGACATGAGTTACTACTATCTGTTTCTTTTATTGTTTGTAGGAAAGAAAATATCGGTGTTAATTTATATTTAACGTCACTCCGATAAAAAGAAGTAAAGCCCACAAGCCAGATGGACTCTTATGTTTCAAGCTGAATGATATAAAAGAGCTACATTGATTCTGAAGATAAGTCACAAATACATCCTTTGTCGATAAAAACTAGGACATCCAAGTTCATTCTTTCCCGTGGAACCAAACAACAAACTATGGTGCCTTTGAGCGAGATTTTTGGTTATCAAGTTCCTTCTTTGGTACGGAGATATATTATACATTGGAATATTGCGTTGTGAGAACAAGAAGGTGATAATATAATAGTATTATGTTTAGTTTTTGATTGGTTTGATATTCTGTTTTATTGGTAGGAATTAACGGGTTATATTATAGACCGGCCATTGTTAGTATAACTTGTTAGTTTAATTGCTAAAGTATTAATGTGTGATACGTAATTGTCCGGGTTAGTACTCATTAGTAGCACTTAGGTATTTGATAGGTGACTAAAACTTGTCCAATATCTATGATTAAAAACCCTTTAAGTTGCATGAATCCGAGCTTCTGAGATTTGTGGCTTAAGTTAGCTACTTCCTAGTTATCAATACTGCTAATCAATCGAGTCTAGAGAGCATGTTCTAGATTGTTAGTTAGTTAGACAATACACCAAGAGCTTGTTTGGTTTATTTGAAATTAAGGGAAGTGTTGAATGCTTGTTTGTGTTCATCGGCTATCATTGAGATAAGAACATAATTTTTATAATTCGATGATCAATAAATACTCCAATGCTATAATATGTCTCCCGATCCCTGTTTTATTATTATTGATTTTTATCATATTTCAATTTTAGTAGTCTATCTTTCGTACTTTATTCGTCCTATAGTTCGTAGTAGTTTATTTATTAGATCGTAGTACTATTTCTTCAAAACAGGGGTTTCTAACATACACAAGTTATAATTTGATAATCCATTTCTCTGTGGGATCGACCTTAGCTTACCCTACTACATTTTTAGGATGTTAGAGTTGGGTTTATTTTTGGTAGACACGCGACAGTCATACCAAGTTTTGGCGCCGTTGCCGGGGAATTGGCCTTTTATTACATTATTACTTGTGTTTTTGCTAACTTTTCCTACTAACTTGTCATTTAGTTCCTTGTTTGTGCATGTGTGATAGAAAATTAAAACATCAAAGATTGAGAAATTTCGCAGTAAGGAACCAGGGACTTATAATTCATCCTTTTTCTACTCTTCCTATAGCTAAAAGGACTCGTGCTCATATACTGGAGCAAGCTTGTCATATTCCGTTACCTCACAGTGAAAGTTCATCTTCGGACGAGGAGGGTGAATATATTTTTGAGATGGGTGATCAAACTCTAAAGCAGCTGGCAGCTCCAACGTTTGATCCAAATTTATTGTGCATAGTAGACGATGAGGCAGAAATTGAGATCAAGCCTGGGTTGATTAGAGCTCTTCCCACATTTTCAGGTTTCCGTAATACTAACTCCTTGGGTTCAGTTCACATGAATGAGGCTAGCAGATTTTTGAAGGAATTTCACATAGCATGTGCGGGGATGAAACCAGCTGGTGTCACCCTCGACCAACTCAAGTTAAAGGCATTTCCTTTTGCCTTGTCTGATGCTGCAAAGGAGTGGTTATTTTAAGTACCTGCTGGAACCATCACAACATGGGATCAAATGCTAAAAGTATTCGCAGAAAGATATTTTCCAGCATCATTAATAGCCAATATCAGGAAAGAAATATGTGGAATTCGACAAGACGATGCAGAGACACTTCACGAGTACTGGGAGCGTTTCAACAAACTATGTGATAGTTGTCCAAACCATCAAATCACTGAGCAATTATTAATACAGTACTTTTACGAAGGACTCAGGGAGACAGACAGGAATCTAGTTGATGCAGTAAGTGGTGGAGCACTGGTTGACAAAACACCCGCAGAGGCAAAGAAACTGATTGCAAACTTGGCTGCAAACTCTCAGTATCGAGGAGGCCGAAATATCAAGTCCACCTTTGTACGTCAAGTTAATGAAGTGGTGATTCTAACCTTAAGCAACAAGTAGCTAAACTCACTTCCTTAGTGGAGCGAGTAATGATCGAAAAAGGGCAAGAAAAAGTATGTGGCTTTTGTTCAATGGTAGGACACCCAACTGATATGTGTCCTACTCTTCAAGAAGAAGAAGTGAATTCGATTGGTGGTGGTCAGGGGCAACAAAGACGTTATGATCCATTCTCTCAGACTTATAATTCGGGGTGGAGAGATCATCTAAACCGGAGATATGGTAATGCTCATCAGTAGGCAGGCAACTGTAACCTCAGACCACCAGCTTTCCGGCAACAACAAGCTTCTAATCCTCCACCTGGGTTTCATCAGCAACCACAATATCGACCGCGACCTCAAAATCAGCAAGTTTCCAGGCACAATCTGGTAGCATGTCTCTGGAAGATATTGTGAAGGCAATGGCTAACAACACTTTGCATTTACAGCAAGAGACAAGAAGTGGTCTAAAGAACTTGGAGAACCAAGTTTCTCAGTTAGCTAACACAGTGGGAAAGCTCCAAGCTCAGAACCCTAATAAGCTTCCGAGTCAGCCAGAGAGAAATCCAAAGGAGAACGTGAGTGCAATCTCCCTTAGAAGTGGCAAGCAATTAGAGGTTCTAGCAAAAAAGACTGAAGGGCTAGCAGCACACCAAGAGGAACAAGAGATTATTGTTCCGGAGCAAGATAAGAAACCCACTAAGGTAAGAGATGTTGTTTCTCCTAATACTGATCAATTTACTTCTTCTGTTCCATTTCCTAGCAGGTTATCATCTAAGAATAAGAAGAGAGAGCAAGAAAAGGAGAAAGAGACCCTGGACATTTTTCGCAAGGTTGAGGTAAACATACCTTTACTGGAAGCTATAAGACAAGTGCCGCGGTATGCAAAGTTTTTGAAGGAGTTGTGCACTAACAAGAGGAGATTGAGTGGAGATGAAAAATTCAGTGTAAGTGAGAATGTGTCTGCTGTTTTACAGAGGAAAGTTCCTCCAAAGTGCAAGGATCCAGGTATTTTTACTATACCATGTAAAATAGGTAACACGAGATACGATAAATGCATGCTAGATTTAGGAGCTTTTATTAATGTCATGCCTTTATATATCTATAAAGCTCTAAACTTAGGAACTTTGAAAGACACTCGAGTGATTATTCAGCTTGCCGACCGTTCTAATACATACCCTGTAGGAGTAGTTGAGGATGTTTTAGTGCAAGTGAATGAACTAGTGTTTCCTGCTAACTTTTATGTTTTAGATATGCCAAATGATGAATCCCCTAGTTCAGCACCTATCTTGTTAGGAAGACCTTTTCTGAAAACATCTAGAACTAAAATTGATGTTCACAGTGGGGTGTTGACCATGGAATTCGATGGGGAGGTTATCCGGTTTAATTTATTTGATGCCATGAGATATCCCTCTTATTGTGAATCTGTTTCTAGTATAGATGTCATTGATGCACTAACTGAGCAAGTATTTTTTCTCTCTGGTCATGATAGGTTAGATGTTGTTTTGACAGCGCCGATGGAAAAAGAAAAGTATACTGACTTGCAGGAACATTTTGAGCTTAAGAGGGAAGTTAAGGAAGCTTTTTCCTCTCTGGAAATACTTCCCGATAAGCAATTAAGGTATGACAAATGGTTTATGTAGTTACCTGTCACTTCTAACAGATTGTTACCTTCTATTGTATAGGCCCCTGAAGTGGAACTAAAGCCACTGCCAGACCATCTCAAGTATGCATTTTTTGGAGAAAATGACACTTTGCCAGTCATAATCGCGAGTAATCTAACTCCGAATCAAGAGCAAAAGCTGGTGCATGTTCTGAAGGAGCATAAAATAGCTCTAGGGTGGACAGTTGCTAATATAAAAGGAATTAGCCCCTCTATGTGTCAGCATAGAATCTTATTAGAAGAGGGAGCTAAACCTGTGAGACAAGTGCAAAGGCGACTTAATCCACCTATGATGGAAGTGGTGAAGAAAGAAGTAATGAAGCTTCTTGAAGTAGGGGTGATATACCGTATATCAGATATCCCTTGGGTTAGCCCCTTGCAAGTGGTCCCAAAAAAATCAGGAGTCATAGTGGTAGAAAACGATAAGGGAGAAATGGTTCCCACCCGAGTTCAAAATGGGTGGAGACTTTGTGTAGACTACAAAAAACTTAATTCTATAACTTGAAAAGATCATTTTCCCCTACCTTTTATTGATCAAATGGTAGAGCGTCTTGCTGGTCATGCTTATTACTGTTTTCTTGATGGTTTTTCAGGATATGTGCAGGTCCCTATAAATCTGGAGGATCAAGAAAAAACGACATTCACATGCCCGTACGACACATTTGCGTATCGTCGTATGCCATTTGGACTGTGCAATGCTCCAGCAACTTTTCAGAGATGTATGGTAAGCATCTTTTCAGATTACCTTAAAAATTTCATAGAAGTTTTCATGGATGATTTCACTGTACATGGAGATTCTTTTGATAGATGTTTAGAACACCTCACTTTGGTCCTTGAATGTTGTCTTGAAACTAACCTTGTGCTTAATTCTGAAAAATGTCATTTCATGGTTCAACAAGGTATAGTTTTAGGCCATATTGTATCGTCTGAAGGAATAAAAGTTGATAAAGCTAAAATAGATCTTATTTCTTCTCTGCCTTACCCCGCCTCTGTGCGGGAAGTTCGATCTTTTCTTGGCCATGCAGGGTTCTATCACAGGTTTATTGAAGGATTCTCGAAGATTGTGCAACCACTATGCAAACTACTCTAAAAGGATGTGGAGTTCCACTTTGATGAGGCCAGTAAGCAGGCATTTGACAAGCTGAAAGACAAGTTGGTCACTGCCCCTGTTCTACAACCTCCTAACTGGGAGCTCCCATTCGAGCTGATGTGCGACGCTTCTAATTATGCTGTAGGGGCAATGCTAGGCCTTCGAGTTGGAAAAGTTCCCTATGCCATCTACTATGCCTCGAGGACTTTGGATGCGGCTCAAGCTAATTATACTACAACTGAGAAAGAACTTTTAGCTGTAGTTTTTGCTTTAAACAAATTCAGGTCTTATTTATTGGGTACTAAAATTGTTGTGTTCACTGATCATGCAGCGCTGAAATATCTGTGGTCAAAAGATGTATCCAAACCTAGGCTAATACGTTGGATATTATTGCTTCAACAATTTAATGTTGAAATAAAAGATAAAAAAGGTTCTGACAATAGTGTTACTGATCATTTGAGCAGGTTAGTTATTGAAGCTGATGAAGGTAAAGTCCCAATCAATGAAGAGTTCCCCGATGAGCAGCTTCATGCCTTGAACTCACGAACTCCGTGGTTTGATGATTTGGTGAATTTTCTAGTATCAGGGAAGTTTCTAGCCAGCTACACCAAAGCACAGAAGGACTGAATGCGTAGTATAGCAAAATGCTACATATGGGATGACCCATACCTCTGGAAATAATGTGCTGATCAACTGATTAGAAGGTTTGTACCCGATTTTGAAATTCTTTCTATACTAACTTTCTGCCATTCTTATGCATGTGGGGGACATTTTGAACCAAAGAGAACCGCACGCAAGGTTTTAGAGAGTGGATTCTACTGGCCATCCATATTTAAAGATGCATACGAAATCTGTAAGGCATGTGATAGTTGTCAAAGAACAGGTACACTAGGTCCTAGGAATGAAATGCCCCAAACTCCTATCTTAATATGTGAAATCTTTGACGTTTGGGTTATGGATTTTATGGGTCCCTTCCCCTCTTCTATTGGTTTTCAATATATTTTTCTTCTTGTCGATTATGTCTCGAAATGGGTGGAAGCTATAGCCACCCATACTGATGATTCTAAAGTTGCAGAATTTTTGAAATCAAATATTTTTGCAAGATACGTATTCCTAAGAGGCATCATCAATGACAAGGGAACACACTTTTGCAATAAGACAATAGGATCTCTCTTGAAGAAGTATAATGTGTTTCATCGAGTATCCACTGCGTATCACCCACAAACAAATGGACAGGCAGAAGTTTCCAATCGAGAAATCAAGTCCATTCTAGAGAAGATTGTGAATCCAAATAGGAAAGATTGGAGTCTTTGCCTCAACGATGCTCTGTAGGCGTACAGAACAGCGTATAAAACTTCGATCGGAATGTCTCCTTACAGGCTCGTGTTTGGTAAACCTTGCCATTTGTCGGTAGAACTGGAACACAAAGCCTTTTGGGCCGTGAAACAATGCAATATGGAAATGGATGCAGGGGGTGAGCACAGAAAACTTCAATTGCAAGAACTGGAGGAAATTCGGAATGATGCTTTTGAGAATGCGAGAATGTACAAGGAAAAGAGTAAGGCATTCCATGATCAGCGTATCACACGAAAGACATTTACAGTTGGGCTGAAAGTTCTCCTGTATCATTCTCGACTCAAACTCTTTCTTGGAAAACTCCGTTCTAGATGGGTGGGACCCTTCGTTGTTACCAAGGTATATGACCATGGTGCGGTGGAGATTCGTAGTGAGGACACAGGGAAGGAATTCAAGGTGAACGGTCATCGAATAAAGCCTTACTATGAGGGTTATCAGGTCCAGAACCTTGAAGTGGTGGAGCTAGAAGCTCCACATTATGAAAACTAGTATGCTGGAAGACGTCGAGCTAACGACGATAAATAAAGCGCTCTTGGGTGGCAGCCCAAGCTTAGGAATACTTTCTGATAATAAATTTTTAATTAATTTTCTCGTCATTTTTTTTCAATTTTATTATTTTCTTTTAATAAAAAAAAATCGGCTTATAAACTTTCGGTTGCTCTTAATTTAAAGCCCTTTATACTATTCTGGAAACTAATTCTGCTTTGATTTGGTGTTGTATATATGCAAGGATAAAATTATTGGAGCAAAGCCATCTTGCTGGCGGTCTCAGAGTTGTGCAATATTCTTCTTGTAGCCAACATTACTATTGAAAATCGATGATGCGTTTATGAGCAACTTCAAGGTGTTTGTTGCTACACACATGACCATATTCAAGCTTGGGGGGATGCCATCAGGCTGGCTACACAATCAATACCCTACAATGTTCAACTCATCCGGTGAGCTCGTTTCCTTGTCTCTTTCTATTTTTATCCCTTAATTTTTTTTACAGTCACACATTGAGGGCAATGTGTGCATTAAGCTTGGGGGGAATGTATATGCGGGCTCTTGTGGTCTCGGGGTATGTCTCTGGGTATGGTATTGTAGTGAGTCTAATAATGAAATTTTGACAGTGCATTGCATTTGACCAGTACACTCACTCTACAATGCTTAACTTTGGTTAATAGACTTGTATATATGCAGAAAAAAAAAATTAAAAAATTGATTCTGTAAACAATAGCGAGCCTGGTGGAAGTCAGCTTGTGGTGGGGTAAAAAGAAAGAAATAAGTTAGGCATCAAAGTTTTACACCATATAAGCCTAAAAGCTTACCCATGACATGATCCATTATTAAACCCGATTTGAGCTATATAGACCTACTTTTCTTGGGAAATGTCTGAAACATGAAATATTTACCGATAAGATTAGTAGAGCACATTGAAGGGTGAATTGGATTATCTTTGTGGTAATGATGTAAATTGGTGGTGAAGTTTATAGTTTTAAAAGTTTCATGTTAAAGGCTCTACGTACCAATGTATGGGTTGTATATGTAAAAAAAAAAAAGAAAAAAAGAAAAAGAACCCATATAAGTATGTGTGATGTTTTATGTATCGTGATTGAGTAACTCGAGTTACTAAATCCGTAGGGGTATCTTAAAACCTAGTGCCTTGGGCCAACTGGACCGGGAGTCACTGGTTGAAAGCTCGCTACATGGGTTACATGACATGTACATGACATTAAGAGTCGTGAAACACAAGTAAAAAAAAAAAACCCGAAGTTTGAAGGGCCTGTGATATGAGTTCTTATATGGCGGTTGTGGTTTTGTATATGTGCTCTGCTAATCTTAATTCTTTTTCCCACATTCTAAAATGTTCTTTAAAACCTCACTTTACCTTGGCCCTGTTCTATCCTTGATTCAAGTCCTGAGGATCTTTGATTTACTTCACTACAGTGTTGACAGAAGGTAGGCTGTAATTGTTTTAAGAGTTGGTAATTGATTTTGTAATCATAAAATGATTTTCCTCCTGCATATATACTTGACTTGACGATGTTATTGAGCAAAGTAGAGTGATTATTATAGAATGCTTAGCTGGTTTTGACGTGCGTATATTACTTGGCTTGAAGCTGTTATAGAGCAAAGTAGAGTATTCTGGTTGCATATTGTTATGTCAAGAGTTTAACTCCTTTGTGATTTCATGTCTCCGCTTGAGAACAAGCAAAATTATAAGCTTAGGGGAGTTTGATAGGGTCATAAAAGTACAATATTTTATTTATTAAACTCTTGATTTTATATTGGTGTTTAATGATATAAAGGTATATTAAGTGATTTTCTTCCGAGACACGAGTTACTACTATGTGTTTCTTTTATTGTTTGTAGGAAAGAAAATATCGATGTTAATTTATATTTAACGTGACTCCGATTAAAAGAAGTAAGGCCCACAAGCCAGATGGACTCTTATGTTTCAAGCTGAATGATATAAAAGAGCTACATTTATTTTGAAGATAAGTCACAAATACATCCTTTGTCGATAAAAACTAGGACATCCAAGTTCCTTCTTTCCCGTGGAACCAAACAACAAATTATGGTGCCTTTGAGCGAGATTTTCGGTTATCAATTTATTCAACAAGAAAAGATAAACATGAAATCAGATTATTTGGGAGTTTATCTTCAGAGGTGTTGGCTGCAAAAATGGAGGAAGAAGATCAAGAAGATTTACATCTAAAGGCGTACTTTGGGGCGACATTCTAGAGGACAGCTTAGCTTTCTGGTAGGCATCCAAACGAAGGATATATCAGCTACATGGGTATTGCTTGTGGCGGTAATTCCATGATCCTTTTGGGAATTTCGGGGAAATTAGTTTCAATTATTAGATCAGGCGTTGGTTCATGAATTTGGTGGATTATTTACAACTTTTGCATGTATATTTCAATAGTTAGATTTGATAGTAATTGATTTTATTTTATGTTCTCTAGCACAGTAGTATTAGATTAAGAGGTGATTTCTAGTATTATTGGATTTATTCATTGGTTTATTTTTTTTTTTTCTTATTTTCTTTAAGCAATATGATTTTATTAGTTTTCCTTGTTATATTTTCCCTTTTCGGTATGTTAGGCTAGATTAGTCTTGGGTACGGAGATATATTATACATTGGAATATTGCGTTGTAAGAACAAGAAGGTGATAATTTAATAGTATTATGTTTAGTTCTTGATTGGTTTGATATTCTGTTTTATTGGTAGGAATTATCAGGTTATATTATAAACCGGCCATCGTTAGTATAACTTGTTAGTTTAATTACTAAAGTATTAATGTGTGATACCTAATTGTCCGGGTTAGTACTCATTAGTAGCACTTAGGTATTTGATAGGTGACTAAGACTTGTCCAATATCTATGATTATCAACCCTTTAAGTTGCATGAATCCGAGCTTCTGAGATTTGTGGCTTAAGTTAGCTACTTCCTAGTTATCAATGCTGCTAATTAATCGATTCTAGAGAGCATGTTTTAGATTGTTAGTTAGTTAGACAATACACCAAGAGCTTGTTTGGTTTATTTGAAATTAAGGGAAGTGTTGAATGCTTGTTTGTGTTCATCGGCTAACATAGAGATAAGAACATAATTTTTATAATTCGATGATCAATAAATACTCCAATGCTATAATATGTCTCCCGATCCCTGTTTTATTATTATTGATTTTTATCGTATTTCAATTTTAGTAGTCTATCTTTCGTACTTTATTCGTCCTATAGTTCGTAGTAGTTTATTTATTAGATCGTAGTACTATTTCTTCAAAACAGGGGTTTCTAACATACACAAGTTATAATTTGATAATCCAATTCTCTGTGGGATCGACCTTAGCTTACCCTACTACATTTTTAGGAGGTTAGAGTTAGGTTTATTTTTGGTAGACACGCGACAGTCATACTAAATAGTTGCTTGGTTTACTTGAATGACATGGTCGCATAAACCATGAGTCAAGAATACTTGATTATAAACAAACATTTCCCAACCATAAAACTCACAAAGTTCAAATCATGAACCTGAATTGTGTTCCAAACCCTTTAGCAATGTCACTAACAACAAGAACGTACTCAAGACTCTATTAGATAGAATCTTGATAGATGATCGATTTGGAATCGTTCTAAGACAAGCAAGTCTTACTTGTTGAATCGACAAACAAAGGAGCTATTGTGCTTAGAATAGACAATTGACTCCGAAAGCTAAAAGGAATTCATTACTTCAATGTCACACAAGAATTTGCAAGAATATGGCTATATTCATCAAATGTGAGCAAACTAGACCTTGAGTAGATCAAAAGTTCAGTGAAGCATAGAATCGACTTGGAAACATATCACAACGTCTATCTAGATTAGATCGAGCGATGTTTGCTTGAGCCAAGTGTGATCACATCAAACTCATGAAATTAAAATTTCACAATGAGCTCCACAAAGAACATAGTGTTTCTTGACGAAGACCTCGATGCCATTTGGAAATGACTCGAATGATGATGGATCACATCCCTTCCTATAAAGTTCTTAAAGATTTGCACAAAAGACTAAATGTTACACTAAACAAAAATGTCGAAGCTAAGAAAGGACACCATATTCAATAATGGATAGAAATAGTTTCTAGCGTCTTTTCAAGTATATGTCTAGGGCTCTTAGCTCAGTGGGAGTTCATTGACTCAGTGGGAGCTAAGTGGCTCAATAAGGGCTAAGATAGCTCGACAAGGAGCTAACTGTTTGTTTCATAACGAACTTTTACCCAAAGACAATATACATGTCTCTTTGAAAGTATTCAAGTGAGACTACGGGCATTACCTCCATAACCTAATTGAGAACATAGTATTTGTTGCTCTAAATGGTGTCTTTCTGGAAAGTAACACCTTTCCAAAATGACAAGTGGGAGGAAAATCGAACTCGACGAAGTTCGAGAGGATGAGCAACAGTGTCAACCTGATAAAATTGATAATCAAAATGCTTTAGAAGTAGTTGATAAGATTGGTCTAAATCAAACAGACAATGAAAATGCTCAACCTATTACCACGTATAGGTATAGAATTCACCAAAGGCTTGGATTGAATCCTATAAATTTCTACTAAGTTAGAAATAAACCTAAGACTTACAAGCATACTATTCACCATTGGATGGTGAGGGAATAGTGTCTTGTAAATTACCTACGACAAATCCAAGTTCCAAATAATGGTTAGAGACCATAAAATCTGAAATAAACTCCATGTTTGTAAATCATGTTTGGAACTTGATTCATTTGCATGAAGGGTAACAGACCCATCAATCGCAAATAAGTTTTCAAGGAGAAAACTGACAAATGTGGAAATGCATAATTATACAAAGCTAGATTGGTTGAAAAGGATACAATTAATTCACGGCGTTGATTTTAATAAAAACCTATTCACCAATTGGAACGCTAAAGTCTTTTCGTGATTATTCTAGCAAAATTGCGCATATGAAATATGGAAAAATACGAAACCGCCTTCCTAAAATTGGATTTTGGAAGAGACTATGGAAATAGTCTAAGGGTTTTGTAATTCTAAATAATGCTACATTTGAAAGCAAGCTCAAGAAATCCATTGTGGGATTAAATGAAGCATTGTATGTAGGAATTGGAACATGTATTCTCATAAAGTCAATGAAAGGTTTGGCTAATGGAGAATCATAGAAATTCTTATAAACAAGAAGTTTAGTGGGAGCAAGAGTCAATCTTGTATGGTCCAACAAGAAATTTGTGAACTCTATTGTGAAATGACTATCAAATACTAAATGCTTAGGTTTGAAAGGAATTTTGACCATGGACCAAGCAAAAGGCGACACTTAGTACATAGTGGGAATTAAGATCTATTGGATAGACTTAATGAAATGTTTAAGCGAGTAGAGGAATTTACCGTGTTAAATATGAAGGACTTGAAAAGGCTTTCGACCCATATGTATAAAACTAAGTAAATGTTTGAACTAAGTATAAGCTGGGCAAATACTAAGTCAAACAAGAAAGGCTCTAGTAGAGACTTTCAACCGTATCACATAGCAAACAGTTTAGCGAGACTCAGTGAAACTGGATGAGCTAAAAGGTCACATGAATGGGACATATTGGGAATAATTATGCGATTAAAACCATCGTGTATACTATGATATGGAGTCGTCACTCAACTTACATGTTTAGAGCATTAGAAGTATAAAATACCAATCAATATAAATCTATGTGATGAATCGTTAGATTATGGTCAAGAAAATCCAAATTACTTTGATAAGTAAAAGGGGATAAGTTCTTGACGCATAGAAACAATTGTAATTTGAGAATTGATGTTGCAAGCACATCCTTAGCAAGGATTAGATCCTTAATAAGGAAGTCGTTTATAAGCACGAGCTAGAATGCGTCGTGGCTTGAGAATGGTAACATGGACGCAGATCCATGTATAATGTGCGGAAATTTAAGGTAAATTTCCATAATCACAAGTGATTGGGGTCTCCCAAATCATTGTGAGTCGTTTGGAATAAAATCTGAGAAAAGCAACGTCAGAATGTTTACTAAAATATATGTTGCGAATATTGTTGCCTGGAAGACAATAATAAGAAAGTGTTCAATGGAAAGTTCGTTGTCGAACGTTGATTGTAGGTTGTCAAGTTGAAAGATCTCAAGTCATGAAAATGAGTGGGAGCCGTCACTTGGACAATAAATCCTAAATCACATATGATCCAAAACACTCTCAAATGTTATTGTCTTATTATGAAATTGTTCGATAATGAAGATGCTAAGATTTGCAAAGTAATAATGGCTAAACCCGTGCAATAAGTGAACGACAACATTCACAATTGCATGAAAGAAATCAAGCATATTAAGTATGCGTGTGATTTCTATAAATGTTTAATAAAGAGTATTACTCTTATAACATTTAAAGAAAGCCATTTATCATAAGGTGAAACGTTGAGAAGTTTCATGGTGGAATAAAATTTAACTAAATAAAATTCCACAAACTGTTTAATTGTGGTTTAGAATTAAACAATGAGTCCATTCGATTTTTAAGAATATTCAAAATAGGGTATTAAGACCATGTCTTGGATAAAGAAACACCTGTTAAGTGAACATTGAATATTTAAATCAAAAATTATCCCTAATCGAGGTTATTTAACCGATGGACGATTAATGACCACTGGAGATTAGTGTGTAGTATGATTTACATCACCGTTTCTTGTGCTGCAAGGACATGATGGTCATGAATCATTTGCACAGGTGCCAGTTTGGAACTGCACTGGATCGACCTATGAGAGTACTTTAAAAGATTCAAAATTGTCATAAGTACATTTCTCATTATAGCTATCGGAACTCGTTTCCTCGACCATGAGTATTGTGAAGTTTTCTTGCTTGAGTACTAGTCTCTTTGATGTTGCCTAACGTCTGCCGTGACTGGGGATCATAACGGGAACACTCAGGATATTAGATCCTCTTAGTAAGAGAAACTTACAATGCAAGACTGGGAATGTCCCCCTATTAACAATAGGGAATATGTCTTTGTTGTTTATAAGGCCACTCGAAGAGCGAGACTGTGAAAATGCATGGACGTGCTTAGATGGATTTTAGAAATCATCTTCTTATTGACAGTCGAACTCGGAGATCAAGAAACACTTTTGAACGTAATAAGGATGACGATAAATCTTACCTTATAGTTCACGAAGAGACATTAAGCGACATAGGAAATGGGCTATACACTATATGCACACTTGTCCAGAAGGACAAGTGGGAGATTGAAAGGAATGGTGTCCTTCCAACAAGTGTATTATTCCGATAGAGGGTTCAGAATTATCGGAAAGCTAATTCTTCAGTAAGGTTAAGTGATCGGAATGCCTAGGTGGAGGCCGCTTCCGATCAGTAATATTAATATACAATTAATATTACAACTAAATCTTGATTGAACCCTTCTGGTCGAACCCAATCGAATAACCAATCTGAGACGACAAATCAATCCTAAGGATTCGATGAGTCGTCAGAGTTTTACGAACAAAGACGTCGGATATCGAGCTTAGAGCGTTGAGATCAAGCTTCGCATGTTGAGTCGAATTTAGAATTCGAAAAGATGCGAAATCAATCGAGCTACAAATACGAACCTAGCCGTAGCCTAGCATTGGCCTAGCCATGTGAGTACTAGGCTAGGCGAGATCCATCGCAAGCCTAGCATGCTAGGCGTGCTAGGGCATTGCGTGCTAGCTGGCCATGCGCCCAAGCACCATCGTAGCATTGCATGTGCGTGTGGATGTGCTAGGCGCTGGCGCTAGGCAAGGCCTAGCACTACTCATCGCACCATTGAAGCATGTGTGTGTGCGTTGCTAGCACAGCACCATGCACCATCGCTGCGTGGGCGTATGCGTATGCATCACTAGCACAGCAGCAAGCAGCAGCGTGCTTGTGCGTGTGCGTAGCAATGCAGCGCCCAACATGCGTGGCTCGCTAGCAGCACGCATGCTGGCAGTGGGTGGGAAGCTTGCTAGCTGGCTGCGCTATGTGATAGCAGTGCTGGCTTGCAAGCACAGCCAAGGCGCCAGGCGCCAGCAAGGCTGCCTTGGCTGACTGGCAGCCAACTGTCCCAGCCTCATGGAGGATCCGGTTGTGTGTGGGGACCAAGGGTTGTGGCAATTGCCTTGGGCACCAAGGCCATGGTCCCCTCCTCTTGGAATGGTCCTCACCTACCCACTCCTCTCCATGTGCCACTTGTAACTCATTGATTCCTTTGCATTTTATTTTGTTTTGATTAATATAAAATAGTGGAAAATGCAATTCTCCCACATTGATGGGAGAAGGGAGAATCAAGTCTCCTTTCCCTATAAATACCCAAGTTTTGGGTTTGGGAAAAACCACTTGAGTAGAACTCAATGAGGCATCTCCCATTATGTGAGAAAACCTCTAAGTTCGTAAAACTCCAAGTTTTATTGGTCGGGTCCCGACTAACCTTCGGGACTTGGACCGTTCGGGTCTGTTTCGTGGGTACGAGCCATTGGAGGCGTTCACACTTGTGACGCTCGAGCTTTCGAAGTAAGAGCTGGATTTGCGAGCGAAGCACGCGTCAAAGGTATAATCTTTTATCCTTTTATTATGCTTTTAATTATGTTTTTCTTGTTAATTGCATTTATTATGGGGGCGGGTCTTGGCGGGTTTCATTCCGCGTAGTGTGGGTCACTACGAAACCCAACATATTTTACATAGTGACTTACCCCCGTCCCTTGGTCATACTTAGGAGTATTTTTGTCTCTACGGAGCTATTTTAATTACTAATATGCGCTTTCTAGTGTTTTTGTAGCATTAGTATTGTTTTACAGGAAATTGCGGATTTGGAGCATTTCCTGAGATTATTGGATGTGGAGCGCATGTCGGGTTCTGCGTGTACGACAGCGCGCGGAAACAAAACCCTCAAAAGATCGCATGCATAATTAATACAACTAAACAACCTACATGCAATTATTAAAAACAATAAACACATAATCATACAAAGAGGGAGAGAGAGAAAGTAAGGAAAAGACTTCCTCACCCTTTAAGTGTGCTTCTCACGAACCCCGAGCACGAATACACAAAGCTCTAGACCTGCAAGTGCAAATTCTCCTTCTTTGCACACCCACGCGCCCGAACAGGTCCCTACCTCGTAGCTTAGACAAGGCTAGACCAAAAGAAACTAGAGTATTACGAACTTAAAGGCTTTCTCACTCTTTTAGGAGGTACCTTATTAAGTTCAACTCAAGTGAATAACCCCAACTCCCAAAGTTGGTATTTATAGGCAAAGTCTCCCAAAAACCTCAATCATCTTTCCATGTGGGAGAAATGATAAGGTGAGAAAAATCGGTAATAAATTTAATTCTAAATTAAATTAATACAAAAATCAATTAGTAAACAACAAGTGGAAAACAAAGGAGAGGGAGGGTAGGTGAGGACCACACTTCCCTTGCTCCCCAAGCTAAACACACTCCCCAACCGGCTCCAATTGCGGCGCGCCACCTGACGGCTACCTCGGGCACCAAGGCTGCCTTGCTGGCGCTTGGTCCCTTAGCTGGGCCTGTCAGCTATCCCACGTAGCAACAACCCCGCACCAGCAAGCCACGCAATGATGCGGGCTGCTGTGCGCTGGGCGCTGCTACCGCTAGCAAGGCCTAGCAAGCCTTTCTGGATGTTGGTGGCTACAGGCCTCACTTGCGAGGCTGGTAGCCTATGCAGGTTGGTGCTAGCCTTGCTAGAATGCGGGCTGTGGCATGCTCGCCTAGCTAGCCCGCATATGCGATTGCTGGGCTTACGACCACGACCACGCGCTAGGCTAGCACCCTTGCTAGCCTTATTAGCCTAGCCCTCGCATGGCTAGGCCAATGCGAGGCTACGACTATTTTACTTGTTGTTTGACTAATTTCTTGACTCGTCGATTGAATAAATTTTCTCGACGTTTGACGCTCAGCTTTAACACTCTAAGCTCAGAATCCAATGTCTGAGTTTGTAAAATCTCTATCGACTTATTTAATCCTCGGATTAATTCTTCACCTTTGTTCAGTTACACGATTGGGTGTGACCCGAAAGGTTCAGTCAAGAGCAAGCTGTAATATTAATTATACATTAATATTACTTATTAGAAGCCGTCTCCAGCTAGGCATTACGATCACTTGACTTCACTGAATAATTAGATTTCCTAATCAATTCCGAACCCTCTATCGGAATAATACACTTGTTCGAACTCCCACTTGTCTTTCCGGACAAGTGTACTGTATGTGTATTGCCTTTTCCTATGTCATTTAATGCCTCTTCATAAACTATAAGGTAAACTTCGTCGTCATCCTTCTCACGTCCAGAAGTGTTTCTCGATTTCCGAGTTCGACTGTCAATAAGCAGATGATTTCTAAAATCCATCTGAGCACGGCCATGCATTTTCACGTTCTCGCTCTTTGAGAGGCCTTGTAAACAACAAAGACATGTTACCTACTATTAATAGGGGGACACTCTTGAAAGGAATGGTGTCCTTCCAACAAGTGTATTATTCCGATAGAGGGTTCGGAATTATTAGAAAGCTAAATCTTCAGTGAGGTCAAGTGATCGGAATGCTTAGGTGGAGGCCGCTTCTGATCAGTAATATTAATGTATAATTAATGTTACAGCTTAATCTTAACTGAACCCTTCGGGTCGCACCCCAATCGAGAAACTGATCCGAGATGACGAATTAATCCGAAGGATTAGATGAGTCATTAGAGTATTATGAACAAAGATGTCGGATATCGAGCTTGGAGCGTCAAAACCGAGCGTCATAAGTTCGAGCTAGGCCGTAGCCTCGCATTGGCCTAGCTATGCGAGTGCTAGGCTAGCCTAAGCTACCAACCTCATCGTAAGGCATGACGTAAGCTAAGTATGCATATGCGTGCTAGGTTTGCTGGCCGAGCATGCTAGCAGGGCTAGTGCACTTGGTCGCACGCATGCTAGCAGCTGGGGTATGCTAGCGTGCTAGTGTGCTTGGCCTTGCACCATGC
Source organism: Chenopodium quinoa (assembly GCF_001683475.1). Lineage (NCBI taxonomy): Eukaryota > Viridiplantae > Streptophyta > Magnoliopsida > Caryophyllales > Amaranthaceae > Chenopodium > Chenopodium quinoa. The sequence goes on along the minus strand of NW_018745675.1, from coordinate 2,042,185 downwards.
CGAGCTTTCTAGCAGCGCTGGCTAGCAAGCTGGTGCGGCATGGCCAGCAATGCTGGCGTGCTAGGCATGCTAGCATGCTGGGCCTCGCACCTAGCTTCTCGCAGCCTTGCCCAGCACAGCTCGAGCATCGCAAGCAGCGTGCTATGCGTGCGTGTGCTAAGGCTGTGCGTGCTTGCTAGCATAGCAGCACCAGCCACAAGCAGCAGCTGGGCCTCGCTAGCACACGCAACACAACAGCAGCATCAGCCTGCATTGTGTGCGTGGCTTGCTTGTTGCGCTCTTGCGTATGCGGGATGACCTGCTAGCCAAGCCAAGGTAGGTTGGTAGCCAACCGTACGTGAGGTCAGCATCTGGTCAATGGGGATCGGTCTTGGTGGGCTTTTTTGGGGAGCAAGTGGTGCTTTGCCCCCTCCCCCCCTTTAGTGGTCCTCACCTACCCTTGCTCACCATTTGCCACTTGACGGTTGTTGATTCATTTAGATTTCAATTTGTTTTTGGATTAAAATAAATTGAGCAAAATGCAATTCTCCCACATTGAAGGGAGATGGGAAATCAAGACTCCTTTCCCTATAAATACCCATGTTTTGGGTTTGGAAAAAAGCACTTGAGTTGAACTTAATAAGGCATCTCCTTATAAGTGAGAAAACCTTTAAGTTCGTAATACTCTAGTATTTTGTTGGTCTAGCCTCGACTAACCTTTGAGGTAGAGACCGCTCAGGCCGGGTCGAGGGTGCGAGCCGTCGGAGGCTTACGCACTTGCGAAGCTAGAGCTTTCAAGTGAGAGCTCGTAAGCGAGCGAAACGCGCGTCAAGGGTAAGATCGTCTTTTCTCTTTCTCTCCTTTTGTTGTTTAATTATGTGATTGCATGTTTAGTTACATTAATTAGTGTGCGGGTCTTGGGCGGGTTTTATTCCGCGTAGTGTCGGACACTACGAAACCCAACAGTGGTATCGGAGCCACGCTCATTTTAATTATTGTAACTAATAATTAATTGAGGTGATTTAAAATGGATTTAAATTTCTGGTTTTGCTTTCTAATTAGATTAGAAGTTCGTTTTAATTAGTTTTAATCTTGTATTTATACTAATTTTGACTCACAATCCCAGATTTCGACCCAAAAATAGTGAATTTTGGGTGGAATCGATGTTCTAAATCATTTTTGACCCTCTTCGATAACTGTCCAGAAGCCAAAATCCACCTAGAAACATGTTTTTCGAGGGGTTTTTCGTTTTTGATGAAAAATTTTAAATCTTTAAACCTTGATTAATTATGGCATGTTAAAGGTAGATTATATGTATTGTTGCATCACTAATCTACTACAATAATAAATCTTATTAAGCATGTTTATGAAGTCATATTTGATGCTTAATTTGGTTAGCTTATTTTTCACATAAACTTGAAATTTCAAATTTTTGCAAATCAATTGCTTCAAGTGTGAATGTTTATGGTGAATTTGTAATTTAAAAGTCCCTTAAAATGTCAAAGATCCAATCTTTAATTGTTTATTTGGTTGGAAATTTGCTTTCTAAATTCTATGTTGAGCTAAATTTTGGATTTAATCATTTTTAGTTGATTAATTAAAGTCCTAAAAGTTCAAAACTTGTAATTGATATTTATTTAATCTTCATATTGGAAGATGTAATTTTTCAATTTACAAAAGTTAGTATTGGAAATTTTTCATTAGATGAATGGGTTTATTTTTCCAACCCCTTTAATTTTATCAAATCTCATTATTAATTTATGCATGGTTAAATTAATTGTGAGTATAGCCCTTTAATTTGTAGCATCAAGATGAACCTAAAATAACGTAAAGAATGGTTCTTGAATTTATTTTGGTTTGTGCACTAAAATTGAATTTATTTAAGTTGGACTTGTTTTATTTTCATTTTCGCTCAAAATTGGTTCTAAAATAAATTAAAAATTAATTTTCTATATATCACACATAAATCGTGATTAAATCCCGAGACAAGTGCACGCAAATCGAGGCAAAGACCGCCCAAAAACACACTCTTCAGTAGCCGGGCTGCTCACGCAGCCCATATGTGGCTGCCGAGGTGCGCATAGGGCTGCTCATGCCTCGAAGTGCTGCTGTTGTGTGACATGTTGGGCTAGGTGTACACTTGTTGCCTACACGCATGGTGCTACGATAAGGGTGCGTTGGTGCTGCGATGTGTTGCTAGGCAACATAAGCCCGCATGATTTAGGATCTTTGAGGCCATGTCTTGTGTGTGTGCAAGTGCGCTGATGTGGTTGGTGTAACGCGAAAGCGACATCGTAAGTCACTCCCACGTGCTTAGGCCACAAGCGGTTGTGCGAGTGCGGCCACGCAAGGCACCTCGAGCCTTGGTGCTAAGCACTTGGGCGTCATAAAGCATCAATGGGATATATGTTTTGCAATTTTTGATGTTTTAATCATTTTATTATTTTAACGAGGCTAGGCCTCAATTTTGCTGGCTCTAGGAAAATATTTGGGCGAAATTTGGGTTAACCGGCTTAATTAATTGGATTAATTAAGTTGGATGCGGAATTTAGTGGGAGCTTCGTTAATTACTTGAGCTAATTTTATTGCATTTTAATCACATAATCGGTTAACAACTTTGACTAGTTTTAATTAGGCGCGTTAATCGGATTAACCACAAAAGTTAGTTACTAGTTTGCACGTGTTATGCATTGTTACTTGTTTTACGTTGTAAAATGCATGGGCCATTCACAAATAGTGAATGGATGAATGGAATGTATATTGTATCACAGGTTTTTTGAAAATGGCAGCTAGTGGGGCCCAATTAGGATAGTAAATACGGACTGCGATTCGTTATGTATTTTTGTAAATCTAAATACGGTATGCGTACCGTTGCGTATTTTTGTACCTTAATATTTAGATTAGTCTTAATCATAATAACTAGTAGTTGCATTTTTGGTGGAAATGTCTCAAAGACGGCGTTTCTATGAAGACAAGCCAAGAGGATGCATTGAAGACCCTTGGAGACTTGAAGACTCAAGGGGTCATGCTAATTGGCAAATGCATTTTTATCTTATGTTTTATATATATAATTATGTTTATATATGAATGAATGGTATGATAGATGCATGTTTAGGATTTCAAATATTGCGATTATCAATTAAGTTCACTTAAATCAACCAACGTAGAAACTTTAGGTCCCTATATAATTGAGCCAAATTTGCCATTCCAAGAACAACACTTACCGAACTAATGCGCGTAGTGATGGGCTACGCCAAAGCGAGGCATCACTACTTCCCTAGGAACGTAAGGTATACTAGGTATACAAGTTGATCTTGGTTAAGATCAACGATATCAGTAAGGAGTCCTTAGATGTCGTGGCAATGGAGATGAAATGTCAAGAAAGCATTAGATGCGACGTTTTATCGAACAGAGAGTAGCTTAGAGATATTAGCAGTTGGATTGCTTACCTTAAAATATTAAGTGTTAAGACAAGCTAAAGCATGCTTAATCACTTTTTGATTTTTGGGATCTTGGAATCGTTTTATTCTCGCCTAAAAGGGACTATTATTAATGCGTGGATAAAACACTGAATAAGATTGAAAATTTTCATGTATGCTTTGAATTTCAAACTTATTGGTTTTATGAATGGTTTTTCATTTCAAATTCTTTCAATTGTAGAAACATGTCTACAAATAACTTAAACAACCAATTTTCATTACGCTTAATTCTCGACAAGGAAAAGTTGAGTGGGCTAAATTTTCTTGATTGGCAAAGGAACTTGCGTATTATTCTCATGCAAGAGCAAAAGGAATACGTCCTTGATGAAGAAATGCCCGACGCTCCAAATCAGGAGGTCACTTAGGCTGCCCTTAACCGATGGCAAACTACCAATCGGGATGTCAAGTGCATCATGTTGGCCACTATGTCTTCGGACCTCCAAAAGACTTTCTTTGAAAAGGAGACGACTTTTGAGATCATTTATGAACTTCAGAACATGTTCCAAGAGCAGGCCCGAACTTAAAGGTTCGAAACCCACAGGTAGATCCTTGAGAGCAAGCTCAAGAAAGGAGAGCCAGTCGACCCACATGTATTTAAAATGATTGGATTATTTGAGAACATGGAAAGGCTTGACGCTGGGTATTCAGCCGAGATGGCAATTGACATCATTCTCAATTTGCTGCATACAGGCTATGATCAGTTCAAAATGAACTATAATATGCACAACATGGAGAAAACCCTCACCGAGCTTCATGGGATGTTGAAGCAAGCCGAGCAAACGCTCAAGGATAAGGGGAAGCATGACATGCTCATGATAAAAAAGGGCAAGCCATTCAAGTGCTCGGGTAAGAAGAGAAGCTTTAAAGGGAAAAAAGAAGGAGAACTTTCCGCCTAAGTCAAGCGCTGCCAAGAGCGGCAAGGACAAAAAGGTAGCCTCTTCTAAATCCGATTCCGAACGCTTCTACTGCAAGAAGAAGGGACATTGGAAGCGGGATTGCCTCAAATTCAAGGAAGATAAGAAGAACGACACCATTGCTTCTGTATTAGGTATTTTTGTTAGAGACTTAAACTTTGCTAGCAAAACATTATGGGTATTATATACCGGATGTGGCTCACACCTTTGTTCCAATGCTCAGGGGACTAAGGATAAATAGGAGGCTAGAGAAGGGAGAGGCTAAGCTTCGGGTCGGCAATGGAGCAAGGATGTCTACCGTATCCGTTGGAACTCTATGTTTGTCTTTGCCCTCAGGGCTTGTTTTAGAATTTGACAATTGTTATCATTTTCCAAGAGTTACCAAAAACATTATTTCAATTTCGGTGTTGGACGCCAAAGGATTTGACTTTTGGATAAAAGACAATAGTTGTTCGTTTTATTTCGATAATGTTTTATATGGTAAGGCATGTTCAGAAAATGGTCTTTATGTGCTTTCTTTAGACAAACAAGTTTATAATGTTAACGATACCGCCAAAAGAGCTAAGACCATTGAGTAAAATCAAACCTACTTGTGGCATTGTTGTCTTGGCCACATTAACATCAATTGCATCAAGAAACTTCTTCATGAAAGGTATTCTTGACTCATTCGACTTAGAGTCGTTTAAAAATTGCGAAGGATGCTTTTTAGGCAAGATGATAAAGCAACCATTCTCCAAGTTAGGAGAAAGGGCTAGTGACTTATTGGGTCTTATACATATGGATGTATGTGGACCAATGAGTACACCTGCAAGGAAAGATTATTGATATTTCATCACCTTCACCGACGACTATAGTAGATATGGTTGTGTCTACCTTATGTGGAACAAATATAAATCTTTTGAGAAATTCAAAGAGTTTCAGAGTGAAGTGGAAATTACCTTGGCAAGAAAATCAAAGCACTTCAATCGAATTGAGGTGGCGAGTATTTGAGCCACGAATTCGACGATCATTTAAAAGAAAATGACATTCTCCCAGAATTAAACCTCCCGGAACTCCACAATGGAACGGAGTTTCAGAGTGAAGTGGAAATTACCTTGTTAGACATGGTCCGATTAATAATGGGTCTTAGTGAACTTCCTATCTCTTTCTGGGGACATGCACTTCTATCCGCGGCATTAACAATGAACCGAGCTTCGTCAAAAGCTGTCGAAAGACTCCATATGAATTTGAAAGGAATGGTGTCCTTCCAACAAGTGTATTATTCCGATAGAGGGTTTAGAATTATTACAGAGCGAATTCTTCATTAAGGTCAGGTGATCAGAATGCCTAGGTGGAGGTTGCTTCCAATCAATAATATTAAGGTATAATTAATATTACAACTTAATCTTAACTGAACCCTTCGGGTCGAACCCAATCGAACAACCGATCCGAGACGATGAATTAATCCGAAGGATTTAATGAGTCGACGGAGTTTTACGAATATAGACGTTGGATATCGAGCCTAGGGCGTCGAGGCCAAGCATCGCAAAATCACAAGCAACAAGTACGGGCATAGCCGTAGCTAGCCTAGGCTAGCTCATCGCAAGCCTAGGCGCACCATGGTGTGTTAGGCGCGTCATGCGTGCTAGATGTACTAGGCTGCCCATCGCAGCACCATGTGCGTGTGTGCGTTCCTTCGCATGGCACAACAGCATGCGTGCATGGGTGCCTAGGCACTATCGCAGCACCATCTCACCAAGCACAGTACCCTTGTGTGCGTGCATGTGCGTAGGTACCATCGTAGGCCACGCACCAAGCACAACACCCTTATGCGTGTGTGTGCGTAGGCACCATCGCAGCAACAGCCTTGCACAGCAGCACCATGCTAGGCCTTGTGTGCGTGTGCTTATGCCTAGGGCCATCACAAGCCATTGCAGCATCACAACCCCAAGCTTCGCATGCTTGTGCGTGAGGCTGGCGAGGCGATGCCCAGCATGCGTGGCTCGCTAGCAGCACGCATGCTGGGAAGTGCGAAGGGGGCAGTGCGTGTGCGATGGAGAGAGAGGCAAGGGCCATCCCTAGTAGCTAGCAGCTCCTAGCACTAGCACCAGCACTAGCACGCAGAAGCAGCACAAGCATCGCCTAGCACAGCACGCATATGCTGGCTGGGGTGATGCGGGGCTTGCTGGCTGGTGCTAGCTGGCAGCACTGGCTGGCGTGCCTAGCTGGCTGCCAGCCCAGCAGCCCTTGCTTGAGGCGGTTTGAGGTGAGTGGGGACCAAGGGCTTGGAGCATGCCTTGGGGAGTAAGGCAATGGCCCCCCCAAGGTTCATGGTCCTCACCTAACTCTCTCTCTCTCCTTGACACTTGTTGCATTGTGATTGATTTGATTATTAATTTATTTTGGAATTAAATTAATTATCAAAATTATTCATTCTCCCACATTGGTTGGGAAATGAAGTTTAAGGGTTCATTTCCTTATAAATACTAAAGTTTGGCTATTTGGGAAAAAACAACCTTCAGTGGAATTAAAAAGGCAACTCTTGATTTGAGTAAACCTTGATTCGTAAAACTCATTTGTCCGGGTCTCGACTAACCTTCGAGACTTAGGACGTCTGGGTCGGGTTCGAGGGTACGATCCCGTTGGAGATCTCATTCTGAAACAGAATCAACCCTCTTTGAGAGCTGTCCAGAAGCCAAATTCGAACCAGAAACCCAACTATTTGGGGTTTTTTCGTTTTTCAACGAATTGTTAAGCCTTGATTAATGCAAGCATTACAAGGTTAGATTAAATGCATTATTGCATCCCTAATCTACTGTTATTTTAATTGTCCTTGAGCATAATTATGAAGTTTTAATTAGTGCTTGAGTTGGTATGCCTTTTTCACATAAACTTGTTTTTCACAAATTTTGCAAATTAATTGCAATAATGTGTGAATGTTTGATGTGAATTTTTAATTTTAAGTTCCCAAGTATGTTAAATATCTAATCTTTAAAGGTTTAAATGATTGGAACTCTAACCCTAAATTCCATATTGAACAAAGTATGGATTTTTCATGTTTGGTTGATTAAAATCCATGAAGTTCAAATACTTGTGAGTAAAATTTTGATTAATGTTCATATTGGAAGATGTAATCTTGTTATTTTACACAAGTATGAAAGTTGGAAAATTTTTATCATTAGATGGTTAATTTATTTTTCCAACTCCCATTTGTCAAATCCATTATTAATTTGCATATTGGCTAAATTAATTATGGACATAGCTATTTCAATTTTAAGCATAAAGGAAGACCTAAATTGTTTCAAAAATGAATTTTTGGATAATTTAGGCTTGTGCACCGTTAAAATTGAATTTAATTAAGTTGGACTTATTTTATTTTCATATTTGCCCTTAAATTAATTTTAAAATAAATTTAGATTAATTTTATGTCACATGTAAATCGGGATTAAAATCCCGAGAAATGGCTCGCAAATCAAGGCAAAAACACCCAAGCGCCACCAAGGCTAGTCGGGCTGCCTAGCAGCCCACATGTGGCTGCCTATGGTGCGCACAGGGGTGTGCCTTAAGGGGCTGCTGTGTGGCAGTGGGAGCAGCGTGTTGCCGTAGTGCTAGGTGCATGGCAGGGCTGCTGGAGATGCTTGTGCGTGCTGCTAGGCAGCAAGGCAGCAAGCCCAGCCAGCCTGCCACACGCGTCCAGATGCTTGTGCGTGGATGCTGGTACACAGCACAGCAAGCGCAGCACATGGGCTGCCTAGAAGCCATGGTGCGCATCCACCAAGTGCTTGTGTGGGCTATTTTGCTTAATTTTTGAGCTATGCAATTTTGCAAAAAATTTTTGCCGTTTAAATTATTTATGTAATTACTTTAACGAGGTTAGACCTCGATTTTTCCGGCTTTAGCAAAATTTTGATTTTGACAAATTATGGGTTATGCCGACTTAATTAATCGGATTAATTAAGTATGGATGCGGAATTTAGTAGGAGCTTAGTTAATTACGTGAGCACTTTGCTTTTAGAAATAATGGATTAAACAACTTTGACTAGTTTTAATTAGGCGCGTTAATTGGATTAACCACCTAAGTTAGTTACTAGTTTTGCGTGTTTAATTATGTATATCGTAATTTGCATGGGCCATTCAAAAATAGTGAATGGGTGAATGGAAGATTGTTTTCAAAACAGGTTATTGAAAATGGCAACTAGTGGGGCCCGACTAGGATAGAAAATACGGACTGCGTTCCGTTATGTATTTTTGTAAATCTAAATACGGTCTGCGAACCTTTAAGTATTTTTGTACTTTCGATTAATCTTAGTCGTACTAGCTAGTTATTTTATTTTGGCCAAAATGTCTCAAGACGGCGTTTCGATGAAGACGAGCCAAGATGAAGACCCATGGAAATTGAAGATTTCAAGGGGTCATGCTAGTTGCCAAATGAATCTATCTTATTCTTTATATATATTGTTATGCTCATATATATATATATTTGAATGCTAGATGCATTTTTAGGATTTCAAATGTTGCGATGATTAATTAAGTTCACTTAAATCAACCAACATAGAAACCCTAGGTCCCTTAAAATATTGAGCTAAAATTTGCCGTTCCAAGAACAACACTTACCGAACTAATGCGCGTATGTGATGGGCTACGCCAAAGCGAGGCATCACTACTTCCCTAGGAATGTAAGGTATACTAGGTATACAAGTTGTCTTGGTTAAGCTCAACGACATCAGTAAGGAGTCCATAGATGTCGTGGCAATGGAGATAAAATGTCAAGGAACATTAGATGTGACGTTTTATCGAACAAGAGTAGCTTGGAGCTATTAGCAATTGGATTGCTTACCCTAAAATATTAAGTGTTAAGACAAGCCAAAGCATGCTTAATCACTTTCTGATTTTTGGGATCTTGGAATCGTCTTATTCTCGCCTAAAAGGGACAATTTTTCAATGCGTGGATAAGGCGCATAATAAGATTGAAAATTTACATGTATGCTTTGAATTTCAAACTTATTATGATATTGATAAATGGTTAAACTTTGCCCTTATATATTAGTAGAATTCTTAATCAAATTATATTGTTTCCATTGATTGGTAAAAAGAAATCTTTCGAGAATGGTTCTCGAAGAAAGAAAAGGGCACTTCTAAGATACAACTTCTCATAAACGACTAAAGTCCGAAAGGACGGTTGGGTAACATGTTTTCAAAATACTAGGTAGTTTTGACAAACATGAAATATTGCGTTGAAAAAACTCAAAAATTGTCAATAGTTGACAAACCAACATATCTTTTCACTTCATACGCTTATGAGTAGGACTCATTGATGAAGTAATTCAGGTACGAATTAGTTGAAAAGATAAAACTTTGTTCTGAGGCGCATTAGATGCTTAATTATGCCTAACATAGTGTAAAAGTCGAGGAACTTACAGAAATGATTCTTAAAGTTATGAGATGATGTACTATAAGAAATATAGGAAACAAGGAACAAAGAAAAGAATGAGATTCCTTTTCTACCCTTGAGTTCATGTTATTATGGCCAACTTAGCAACTCGTTATCTTCACAAGTATTGGATACTACTTGAGTGTTCCACTTTGAAAGTGACCTCAAACCGTTGAAGACAAGCTAAGTTATTGACTTACAAGATTAGAATGAAGCAAGTAATGCTACATCAGTTGTAAGGTCACTTGTTTTGTTTAAAGTCCTTTTAAGCCAAGGCTGGAACAAATAATGGTTATTGTGTTCCATAATCAGCAAACGATCCGTTTACACTCGAAAAGACTCACATTCAAAAGTAAAGGCAATAGTTGCTAGGTTTACTTGAATGACATGATCGCATAAGCCATGAGTCAGGAATGCTTGATTATAATCAAACATTTCCCAACCATGAAACTCACAAGATAGAATCTTGATAGATGATCGATTCGGAATCGTTCTATGACAAGAAAGTCTTACTTGTTGAAATAGACAAACAAAGGATCTATTGTGCTTGGTATAGACAATTGACTCCGGAATCTAAAAGGAATTCATTACTTCAATGTCTCACAAGAATTTGCAAGAACATGGCTATATTCATTAAATGTGAGCAAACAGAACCTCAAGTAGCTCAAATGTTCAATGAATTATAGAATCGACTTGGCAAGATATCAAAAAATCTAGATTAGTTCAAGTGATGTTTTCTTGAGCCAAGTGTCATCATATCAAACTTATGAAATTGAAATTTCATAAAGAGCTCCAAAAGAACATAGTGTGTCTTGACGGAGAACTCGATGCCATTTGGAAATGACTCGAATGATGATGGATCACATCCCTTCCTATAAAGTTAAAGATTTTCACAAATGACTAATGTTACACTAAACAAAAACGTCGAAGATAAGAAAGGACACCATATTCAGTTATGGATATAAATAGTTTCTAGCGTCTTTTTAAGTATATGTCTAGGGCTCTTAGCTCAGTGGGAGTTCATTAACTCAGTGGGAGCTAAGTGGCTCAATAAGGGCTAAGATAGCTCGAGAAGGAGCTAACTGTTTGTTTCACAACGAACTTTTACCCAAAGACAATATACATGTCTCTTTGTAAGTATTCAAGTGAGACTACAAGCATTACCTCCACAACCTAATTGAGAACATAGTATTTTTTGCTCTAATTGGTGTCTTTCTGGAAAGTAACGCGTTTCCAAAATGACAAGTGGGAGGAAAATCGAACTCGACAAAGTTCGAGAGGACGAGCAACTGTGTCAACCTGATAAAACTGACAATCAAAATGCTTTAGAAGCAGCTGATAAGATTGGTCAGAATCAAATAGACAATGTAAATGCTCAACCTATTACCCTGTATAGGTATAGAATTCACCAAAGGCTTGGATTGAATCCTATAAACCTAAGACTTAAAAGCATACTATTCACCATCGGATGGTGAGGGAATAGTGTCTTGTAAATTAGCTACGACAAATCCAAATTCCGAGTAATGGTTAGAGGACATAAAATCCAAAATAGACTCCATGTTTGTAAATTATGTTTGGAACTTGATTCATTTGCATGAAGGGTGACAGACCCATCAATCGTAAATAAGTTTTCAAGAAGAAAACTAACAAATGTGGAAATGCACAAGCATACAAAGCTAGATTGGTTGAAAAGGATACAATTAATTCACGGCGTTGATTTTAATATAAACCTATTCACCAATTGGAACGCTAAAGTCTTTTCATGATTGTTCTAGCAAAATTGCGCATATGAAATATGGCAAAATACGAAACCGTCTTCCTAAAATTGGATTTTGGAAGAGACTATGGAAATAGTCTAAGGGTTTTGTAATTCTAAATAAATGCTAGATTTGAAAGCAAGCTTCAGAAATCCATTGTGGGATTAAATGAAGCATTGCATGTAGGAATTGGAACATGCATTCTCATAAAGCCAATAAAAGGTTTGGCCAATGGAGAATCATAGAAATTCTTATAAACAAGAAGTTTAGTGGGAGCAAGGGTCAATCTTGTATGGTCCAACAAGAAGTTGGTGAACTCTATTGTGAAATGAATTTCAAATACTAAATGCTTAGGTTTGAAAGGATTTTCGACAATGGACCAAGCAAAAGGCGATACTTAGTACATAGTGGGAATTAAGATCTATTGGATAGATTTAATGAAATGTTTAAACGAGTAGAGGAATTTACCGTGTTAAACATGAAAGATTTGAAAAGGCTTTCGACCCATATGTATAAAATTAAGTAAATGTTTGAACTAAGTATAAGCTGGGCAAATACTAAGTCAAACAAGAAAGGCTCTATTAGAGACTTTTAACCGTATCACATAGCAAACAGTTTAGCAAGACTCAGTGAAACTGGATGAGCTAAAAGGACACATGAATGGAACATATTAGGAATAATTTTGCGATTAAAAGGACACATGTATGAACCGTGCCTAGCTGGCTGCCAGTCCAACAACCCTTGCTTGAGGCGGTTTGAGGTGAGTGGGGACCAAGGGCTTGGAGCATGCCTTGGGGAGCAAGGCAGTGGTCCCCCCCAAGGTTCATGGTCCTCACCTAACTCTCTCTCCTTGACACTTGTTGCATTGTGATTGATTTGATTATTAATTTATTTTGGAATTAAATTAATTATAAAAATTATTCATTCTCCCACATTGGTTGGGAAATGAAGTTCAAGGGTTCATTTCCTTATAAATACCAAAGTTTTGGTATGTGGGAAAGAACAACCTTGAGTGGAATTAAAAAGGCAACTCTTGATTTGAGTAAACCTTGATTCGTAAAACTCATAGTTTTATTTGTCCGGGTCTTGACTAACCTTCGAGACTTAGGACGTTCGGGTCGGGTTCGAGGGTACGATCCCGTTGGAGACCTCGTATTTTCGAGGTTCAAGTAAGAGCTCATAGTTGAGCGAAGCACGCGTCAAAGGTATAATCTTTTATCCTTAATTATGATTTAATTATGTTTTGCTTGTTAATTGCATTTATTATGGGGGCGGGTCTTGGCGGGTTTCTTTCCGCGTAGTGTGGGTCACTACGAAACCCTACAGAATTATGGACGAAGAAACCTCCAAGGTTGTCTTTTCTTAAGATTTGGGGTTGCGAAGCATATGTCAAGAAATTAATTTTTGAAAAACTTCACCCAAAATCAGACAAGTGTTTCTTTGTGGGATACCCAAAAGAAACCATGTTTGAAAATCAAGTCTGGGACTTGGTTGATTTGCCCGAAGGTTACACACCTTCGGTTGCAAATGGATTTTCAAGTTGAAAACCGACAAAGACGGAAATGTATCTATATACAAAGCTAGATTGGTGGCAAAAGGTTACAGGAAAATTCACGGCGTTGATTATGATGAAACCTTTTCGCTAATCGCTATGCTTAAGTTCGTATGGATTATCCTAGCAATTGGCGCATGTTATGATTATGAAATATGGCAAACGGATGTCAAAACCGCCTTCCTTAATGGGATTTTGGAAGAAAATGTGTATATGACCCAGCCGGAAGGTTTTGTTGATCCAAGCAATGTTGGGAAGGTATGCAAGCTTAAGAAGTCCATTTATGGACTAAAGCAGCAAAGCTGAAGTTAGAATCTGCGATTTGATGAAGCCATTAGTAAGTTTGGTTTTATCAAGAATCCAGATGAGTCTTGTGTTTATAAGAAGGTCAGTGGGAGTGACATCGCATTCCTCGTCTTATATGTCGATGACATATTGCTCATTGGAAACAACAATCCAATGTTGGAGTTTGTAAAGACTTGGCTTGGGAAGTGCTTTTCAATGAAGGACTTGGGAGAGGCACAATACATATTAGGCATCAAGATCAGGATAGATCTAAAAGGATGATTGGATTGAGCCAAAGTACTTATATTGAGAAAGTACTGGCACGATTCAACATGGAAGGGGCCAAAAGAGGGCACCTACCCACTAGTAGAAAATAGGTATTGGGAAGCCACTAATTGGAAGCGGTTATTGGAATCCGCTTCCAATTCCATACAAAAACCCGGGAAAAAAAAAAACAAGAGGAGAATTAGAAGCGGTTTGGTTTGAACCGCTTCCAAAAAGTAATTAGAAGCGGTTCAAACCGCTTCCCTATCTTAAAAAAAAAACCGGGATTTGAACTCTCTCATTTCCCCTCCTTCATTTCTCACAATTGCGCTCCCTGACTACCTCCTTCGCTTCCTCTTTTATTTACTCTCACACCATCACTCCACCACAACCACCATTGCTGTTAGCTTCACTTAACCCCACCACAACAACTACACCATTGCCTTAGCTTCACTTAGGTGTTGTTAGGTTAGTTGCGCGCCATCGATGGCTAGGGTTTTTTGAAACAATTTTCATTCAATTTATGCAATTTATCTCCTTTTTCGTTCAGTTTTTGTGAAATTTCACAATTAATCTTGCTTTCCTTTTCATATTCTGTAACTTGATGTTTAACTTTCAATTTTTGATTATTTTTGTGGTACTTTGTGGAGGATTGAGATTAAAGGGTGAGGTACTCCTTACGAATCATCGAGGCTCAATTGAAATGAGGTAATCCTTTATGTTAATTCTTGTTTCTGTTTAATTTTTAGGTTTGAAGTGTGCGAATTTTGTTTCTGTTGTGCGGATTTGGTTCCCTATTTTGTTTGTAATGGTTATGTGAGTATAGTAGTATCTAATGTGATTCTATCAATAATTTTAGATATAAATTTATATGGTTAAGGGGGTTACAACGCACTTGCTTGTGAATTGGAGTTGCTGTGATGTGTGGTGTGATTGTGTGTTGGTGTGGAGGTTGCCTTGTTGCTTAAATTGAAATTACAGGCTATTGTGTTTGAGGAGCAGAGTAGGGTCAGTGAGGGAGTTGTGTAACTGTGTTTCGTTTATTTTATTTGATACATATGCCATGTATCTCTGGTAGTTTATTTTAGAATTATTAGTAAATTAAACAATTATGTGTTGCTATATCTGGTGTTTTCCCTGTTATCTTATTGTTGTGCTACTCCTATATTAGAAATTCTTGAACCAAAGTTGTTGTTTATGTGTAAATTTCTGTCTTCTATGCAACAGAATTGTTTTAGATAGTCTCGCGGCTTTTGGGGAGGTAAACAAACTTCCCTGATTACTTGTATTGGGATGCCAACATTCTAGATTGTGGCAAATTTTTCTGATTACGTTTTAGTTAAGGTCTAGGCTTTGGCCCTATCTAGTGTTGGAGTTTGGGGTTTTAGGCTCACAATTAAGTGCCTGAATAACTAAGAAGTTTGGGGATGTTGAGCTATGCTTTATAAATATTATTTAAAACGACAATAGAAGGTGATGATGATGCGTGCTATATAGGTAGTGGAGAGAAATAATCTCCAATTTTCTGCACAAATTGATTCTGAAACTCTTTAATTAGCAAACAATAGTATGTACAATAAGAATTGAGAATTCAGCTGGCTTGTTAACAGGTTTGGGGTATCTAGTTTTCGCTGCCTTATCCCTAATCAGGCTTGTGAGCCAATATCTAAATGACATAAATAATCACCATGTTTGAACTTTAATACTAATAATATTAAGGTGTATTTAAAACAAAAGCCGTGCACAATATTTTGATCAGCCTTGTAATATATTAAACTCTGTCTTCGTCTTTTGGCCTAATATTTAGGCAATATAGCTAGTAGCCTGATCTCTTTAAGCTTGGGGTGTTAGCTTTCTCCTTTAGTCTATGTGCTATCAATATACTTGCCTTGTGGCTGAAAATGGGGCTGATCAGAAATGTTTGATGTGATCTTTGAAATCTATTGATTCAACTAAAAAATTTATCTATCTAGAAAGCGCGTCAGTTTTTTGTTTCAATTTCCTGTTTGGATATCAAATTTCAAATTTTAGCTTTGGCAGAAAGAAGAAAACGTGTTAGGGGAAGGAAAAACTTTGGTAGTTTTGAAATGTTGATGATTGGTGATGCTTAGGTCTCCTAAATCTTTTCTGTTTATCTTCACAGTCAAAATGTTTGTAATGCAACAATGCAAGTTGTGTTTATGTTGATTATATAATCTTCAATTTAGTTCTATGTGATGTATATCTGACCCAACCCGAATAATCCGACTCAATGAAAACAGGAGTTGCTGATATGGTTAATACAGGGGGTCGTCAAGGTGGTTCCATCACATCAGTTTTGTTTTTGAAGCAGAAAATCGAAGGTTGTTTTGAGCTATTCCGTCAACAGCAAGACGCACAAATGACGGTGAACAACACAACCCAAGCTCAGTTATTTGAGGAGGAACTCCGCAACCTCATATCCCAGAGGAACCACGACCAAGAACAAGGGCCACTAGGCTGGCTGTGCAGCCCACCTAGGCTGACTGTGCAGCTGCCTGTGCAGCCTGTGCAGCCTACCTGGGCTGGCTGTGCAGCCTGCCTTGGCACTTGTGCAGCCTGCCTTGGCACTTGTGCTGCCTGCCTGGGCTGCTGTACAACTGCCTGGCTTGGCTGTGCAGCCTGCCTGGGCTATTGTGTTGGCTGTGCAGCCTTCCTGGGCTGTTGTGCAGCCTTCCTGGGCTGTTGTGCAGCCTGCCTGGGCTGATGTACAACTGCCTGGCTTGGTTGTGCAGCCTGCCAAGGCATCCTTTTTTTTTTTTTTTTTTTTTTTTTTTTTTTTTTTTGCCCTTGAATAACACGGACGTTTGCCATTCTTACAAAGTGTGTTTAATATTTTGGTGTAATTAAATATTATTGTTCATGAAATATATTAATGATGTTAATTTTAATATATATAATTATTTCTGTTATATATATCATTGTATTATTGTTTGTAATATTAATATTATTATTAATTAATAATACTAAAATTATTGTGAAAGGTCACTTATAATATTATAATATTAATAATAAAAAAAATGGAGAATTGGAAGCGGTTTGGCGCCAAAATCGCTTCCAATTCTCCATTTTTTTTCATGTGAAAAATGGGAATTGGAAGCGGTTTGGGCCAAAACCGCTTCCAATTCTCCATTTTTTTCATGTGAAAAATGGAAATTGGAAGCGGTCTAGGACAAAACCGCTTCCAAATCTCCATAAATTGGAAGCGGTTTGAACCGCTTTCAATTTAATTATACAATGGCAAGCCCCCCAAAAGGAAGCGGTTCTAAATCGCTTCCAATTAGGGGGGTTGAATCGCTTCCCATTTAGTTTTTTCTACTAGTGTACCTATGTCACATGGCATAACTCTCAGCAAAAAGTACTGTCCGCAGACACTCGATGAGCGAGAAAGGATGAATTACATTCCATATGCTTCGCTTATTGGATCGATCATGTATGCCATGATATGTACTGAGCCGGATGTATCATATGCCTTCAGTGCTACGAGCCGATACCAATCTGACCTAGGAGAGGCGCATTGGACTGCAGCCAAGAATATGCTAAAGTACCTGAAAAGGAACAAGGATAAATTTCTGGTCTATGGTGGGATTAATGATTTGGTTGTTGAACGTTATACCGACGCGAGCTTCCAGACTGACAGAGACGACTCCAAGTCGCAGTCAGGGTACATATTCTGCCTAAATAGAGGAACGTTTAGTTGGAAGAGTGCTAAGAAAAGCACCACTGCAGATTCTACAACTAAAGCCGAGTACTTGGCAACTTCAGAAGCAACTAAGGAGGCAGTTTGGATTCGTAAGTTCATTAGTGAACTTGATGTTGTACCCTCCATCAAGGGTCCGATAGACCCCTATTGTGATAACAATGGAGCTACTACTCATGTCAGGGAGCCAAGGGAACATCAGAAGGTCAAACATGTCAAGAGGCGATTCCAAATGATAAGGGAATGGAAGTCCGAGGGTGAACTCAGAATTTGTAAGATTAGAACGGATGACAATGTAGCTGATCAACTCACTAAACCTTTGCCTCAAGTGAAGCACAACAAGCACGTTGGAGATTGGCTTTGATTTCCCTGTTATGTGTTTTAATTAAATTTGAGATTTGAATGTAAAACACTATGTTGAACCATTTGGTTTTGGAGCAATTAAATTTTCTGTAAATTTATTATTAATCCATTTCTATTTAATTGTGGTTTAGAATTAAATAATGAGTCCATTCGATTTTTAAGATTATTCAAAATAGGGTATCAAGACCATGTCTTGGATAAAGAAACACATGTTAAGTGAACATTTAATAGTTCAATAGAAAATTATCCCTAATCGTGGTCATTTAAATGATGGATGGTTAATGACCACTTGAGATTAGTGTGTAATATGATTTATAGCACCGTTTCTTATGCTACGAGGACATGATTGTCATAAATCATTTGCACATGTATTGGTTTGGAACTATACCGGATCGACCTACGAGAGTACTTTAAGAGATTTAAAGTCGTCATAAGTACATTTCTCATTATAGCTATCGCAACCTTTTTCCTCGACCATGAGTATTGTAAGTTCTCTTGTTTGAGTACTAGTCCGTCTTTATGTTGTCAAACGTCTACCGTTAAAGGGGATTATAACGGCAACACTTGGGTGACTAGGTCCTCTTAGTAAGGGAAGTTAACAATACAAGACTGGGAATGTCCCCCTATTAACAATAGGGAACATGTCTTTGTTGTTTACAAGGCATCTCGAAAAGAGAGATTTTGAAAATGCATGGCCGTGCGTAGATGGATTTTAGAAATCTTCTGCTTATTGACAGTCAAACTCGGAAATCGAGAAACACTTCTTGACGTAATAAGGATGACAAAGAATCTTACCTTATAGTTCATGAAGAGACATTAAGTGACATAGGAAATGGGCTATACACTAACTGCACACTTGTCCGAAAGGACAAGTGGGAGATTAACAGGAATGATGTCCTTCCAACAAGTGTATTATTCCGATAGAGGGTTTGGAATTATTAGAAAGCTAATTCTTCAGTGAGGTCAAGTGATCGGAATGCCTAGGTGGAGGCCGCTTCCGATCAATAATATTAAAATTAATATTAAAGCTTAATCTTGACTGAACCCTTCGGGTCGCACCCCAATCGAGTAACTGATCCGAGATGACGAATGAATCCGAAGGATTAGATGAGTCATTAGAGTATTACAAACAAAGACGTCGGATATCGAGTTTGGAGAGTCGAAACTAAGCATCATAAGTCAAGTCGAATTTAGAATTCGACGAGACGAAAAATCAAACAAGTGACAAGTTCGAGCTAGGTCGTAGCCTCGCATTGGCCTAGCCATGCGAGTGCTAGGCTAGCCTAAGATACCAACCGCATCGCAAGGCATGCCGCAAGCCAAGAATGCATATGCTTTCAAGGCATGCTGTCCAAGCATGGTAGCAGGGCTGGTGCACCTGTCTACACGCATGCTAGCTTGCTAGTGTGCTGGGCCTCGCACCATGCCGAGCTTGCTAGCAGTGCATGCATGCTAGCAACGCAAGCTAGCAGCGCTGGCTAGCTAGCTGGTGCTGCATGGCCAGCAATGTTGGCGCGCTAGGCGTGCTAGCATGTTGGGCCTCACACCCAGCTTCTCCCAGCCTCGCCCAACACTCGCACAACATAGCTCGAGCATCACAAGCAGCGTGCTATGCGTGCGTGCGCTATGGCTGTGTGTGCTTGCTAGCATAGCAGCACCAGCCACAAGTAGCAGCTAGGCCTGGCTAGCACACGTAATGCAGCAGCAGTAGCAGCCCGCATTGTGTGCGTTGCTTGCTTGCTGCGCTCTTGCGTATGCGTGCTGACCTGCTAGCCCAGCCAAGGTGCCAAGCGCCAGCTAGGCAGCCTTAGCAGCCAAGTTAGGCTGGCAGCCAACCATGCGTGAGGTCAGCATACGGTCAATGGGGACCGGTCTTGGTGGGCTTTTTTGGGGAGCAAGTGGTGATTTGGTCCCCCCCTTTAGTGGTCCTCACCTACCCTTGCTCACCATTTGCCACTTGGTGCTTGTTGATTCATTTGCATTTTAATTTGTTTTGGATTAAAATAAATTGAGCAAAAAGAAATTCTCCCACACTGAAGGGAGATGGGAAATCATGACTCCCTTCCCTATAAATAGCCATGTTTTGGGTTTGGAAGAAAGCACTTGAGTTGAACTCAGTAAGGCATCTCCTTATAAGTGAGAAAACCTTTAATTTTGTAATACTCTAGTATTTTTTTGGTCTAGCCTCGACTAACTTCGAGGTAGAGACCGCTCGGGTCGGGTCGAGGGTGTGAGCCATCGAAGGCTTACGCATTTGCGAAGCTAGAGATTTCAAGTAAGAGCTCGTAAGAGAGCGAAGCACGCGTCGAGGGTAAGATCGAATTTTCTCTTTCTCTCCTTTTGCTGTTTAATTATGTGATTACATGTTTAGTTACATTAATTAGTGTGCGGGTCTTGGGCAGGTTTCATTCCGCATAGTGTCGAACTCTACGAAACCCAACAATTCCCAGTCTTTCATTGTTAGCTTCCCTTACTAAGAGGCCCTAGTGATAGGTTGTCGTACACTTGTCAAAAATAAATTCCTAACAAACCAACTAACAATATAGTAGGATAAGTAGGGTCGAATCCATAGAGAGATGACTATTCAATTTAACTTCTAAGAAATTGGAGAAACTAAATTATGTCACAAGTTGGGATTGAAAAGTAGTCTAAATTAAAATAGGAATAAAACAATTCATAAAAATACCTAGGGTTATGGTTCACCATGTTTATAGTTCTAAATCTATCAAATAATAAAAAATTCAATCAATCAATTATTTAGAGCATTTTCTAAGCCTACGGTCAGGTCTTAACGCTCTCAATTCAACATATGTAGTTCGTTCGCTAACATAATCAAAATTTCTAATTGTATGTAAGCCTCTAAAAGTCAGATTTTTTTTATTCAAACTCTTATTAACAATAATTAATCAAACAATTGATCAGGTTGCAAGATTAATAATAAAACACTATAAATTAGACAAATCAATAATTAAAATATCAATAATATCAATCAAGATTCATAGTATAAACATGGATTCCCAAACCCTAGAAATAAACTACTTTAGCATGAAATAAATAATCAAGTCTAGGTTTAAGGAATAAAACATATTTTAAAGAAAGAAATAGAAATAAAATACCTCAATGAATTGAAATAATAAACCCAAGAATTATCCATGGAAGAATCCATGGAGATGCCATGAGAAACTATGATTCCAAATAATACTACAACGAACGTAAAAATAATAGAAGGTATAAAAGGCATGAAGGAAAATAATAATCCCTTGGAGTATTTAAATTATCCTAAAACTAATCTAAAGATAATTAAAGAAAAGAAATAAGAAAATATAAATTACATAAGTTGCAACACTATTGGACGATAGAAGGTGACGTGGCACGAATAAGATCGACGAAATCGAGGGACGAGTGAAGGATGTGTAGCGACGAAGCCTCATGAGCTGCTTTGGCTGCTCTCCAGAACCTGCGGGCGTAGGCACAGCCTGCGGGCTGGCAGTAGCTGCGGCTTGCTTCGAGTGGGCGCGAGACAGACCCGTAGACTACATAACTCAGGTTAAAACGGGCGTAACTTCTGTTCTAGAAGGCTTCTTGGGGCGTGTGACCTATCATTGGAAATCTCTTCAAGTCTAATTTGCAACTCAGTTAGGCATTTCTTCCAAGGAGGCGTCCGGGCAAA
This sequence comes from Chenopodium quinoa, assembly GCF_001683475.1. Classification (NCBI taxonomy): domain Eukaryota; kingdom Viridiplantae; phylum Streptophyta; class Magnoliopsida; order Caryophyllales; family Amaranthaceae; genus Chenopodium; species Chenopodium quinoa. The sequence continues at coordinate 2,020,794 of NW_018745675.1, read as the reverse complement.
ATCAGCTAGGCCCTTCTTCCAAGGAGGCGTCCGGGAAAAATCTAGCACAACGCTTCTTACAATATACCAGCTCGGCCTTGATGCCGTACGAGCTGCCATCTATTGAAAGGCATCCTTCACAAAATCAGGCAGACGCTAGGTCCGGCCGTGTGGGGTCGTCTGACCAAAATCCACAACAACCCTCAATCCAAATTACCAGGTCGGCCAGGCCTAGAACCGACATTCACATTGTTGAGCCGACCGACGTGCCCCCTCGCAGCGCTCCTCCTTTTGGAAATCAGACGGACGTTGGAGGAAAACAAGATAAGGGCAAGAGACCCTAGGTGCCTGAAGGCACCATTGATACTGAAGGCGGCTAGGGCTCCAAAGGAGGGAGCTCGGCCGAAGCTACTGACTGGACACAGTGTTGTCCTCTGAATTCGGCGCGGCCAGGGTCCTTGAACCCTAAGCCGTCGAGGGAGAAGCTGAGAACCCGGACGGAGATTAGGCGGCCGAGGAGGCCAACATTGATAATTTTAAAGACCCGTACGCCTGTATGGTTGGTGATGTTGCCTTGGCTTTTCTTCATCTAAACTTTGAGAAGTTTAAAGAGTTCCTCCACCTAGGAGAAGGCTACAAAATCGAGGCGCCTATTCGCTCTTACTCAGTGGCCTTCTGGGAGAGCAAGAGGCAACATAAGAAGTGTTTTAGTGTCTATCGCGCCGCCTTAGAAGTGGGCCTTCGCTTTCCCTTACATCCGTTCGTCAAGGCTCTGGTGGACGAATAAAACATTGCTACTTCAAGCTGGTGCCGAACAACTGGGTGAATATTTTTGGCTATCTGGTGACGTGCCTTCGGCAAGGCTTCAATTCGGATATCCTTGTTTTTTGTGAGTGCATTCCATGGTCTGCTTGGATTCCGGGACGGACAACTGGTTTATCTTGAGCACCTAGAAAGAGTATCTAGTGGTACTAAATAGACCATCCAAGTGGCAAGACTGGAAGCACCGATTCTACCGCATCAAAACTGATTACGAGGCATTCAACCTGCGGATTAATTGTTTTAATGCCGACCCAATTCAACTCGGCCGCGGGTAGCACAGACCTTTAAAGCCACCTGTCCACCCTAACAACTACTTTCAAATGGACTACTTCAAAGTCAAAAAGGTAGTTAGGGATGGAAAGACGGTGACCGTGCCGTCCAGTTGGATACCTCTAGCCGACTGTCTAAGGAGCCCGGTATTCATGTCGGCCTGTGGCCCATACCGGAACTACCCCCAAGGTGGAACCTTGTGACTTAGCCGTTCGAATGTTTCTTACATTCTGAAAATATTCTAACACTTTTTCTTCTTTTCAGACGTAGCTCTCGGAATATTGGATCTCGAACAAAAAGGAGAGATCGACATGTCGAGCTTGACTTGATGTGGTACAAACTCTGCCAACAACAGCACGAACAGGCCAATGAGGTACTGATTGTTTTTTTTTTTGTTTTTTTTTTTTTTAATTTTTTTGTGCCCGAGCTGGTATGTTGGGAAGGGTATCCTTACTAAATTTTCTCGGACATCATCTTTTATCTTCGTTTGCCGAGCTGGTAGGTTGAGAAGGAGTTCCTTCTCAATTTTGCTCGGACACTTGTTTCCTTTTTTTGACTTTGTCTTATGTCTTTTAGGCGACCACTCCTACCCCTCGGACAAAGAGGAAGCAGTCGACCTCAGCTTCTAAGGACGGCCAGTCCTCCAAAGTTAGGAAGACAGCAGTCATAAAGGCTAAGTCTTCCTTTAACGCGGCCAAGGTCACCCCGTAGGCTGCTCCAAAGCAGTTTAAAGGAGAGCCACCCCAGCTGTCACCTAGTGGGGTCTCTAAGCCCGTGGAACCACAAACTAAGGCGGTCCACGATGAGTCCATCCATACAGACGATGGGGGTAAGTCGTCCTCGGCTAAAACGACTGGCAACTCGGCCTCGACTCCGCATGTCGAGGTAATTGACAAATCTGAGTGGCTGAAGGATGCCTCTTACTCGGCCAAAGAGCAACTCAGCCGCACTCAGGACGTAGGGGATCAGCCGCTGCCCCCTCACACTTTTACATTCAACATCCCATCTTTCTTGGACGGTATGTCAAACATCCGTACGCTTCTGACTCGTGTTTTTATGAGTTGTTTTGTCAAGCTAACTTCCTTTTTTACTTGATGTAGATATTGTCGAGGAGATGAATATGAAACTGCCCTGCCAGTCGCTCACGGGCGCTGACCAAAAGGCTATCCGGGAGGCCATTCAGCGGGCCGTCCTTAAAGAGCAGCAAGATAAGTTCTGCGGGATCGATGAGGGCTTCCTTAGCCCCATGATAAACTGCATTGCCGAGGTAATGGTCTTTTATCATCACTCAGCTTGTTTTTATGCTTTCATAATTAGATTATTTTTTTTATTTTGCTCTTGCTAACTCATTTCCGTTCGGATGCAGCTCTTCCTTAGCCTCGATGCCTTCTTGGACTAGAAGGCCAAGGAGACGGAAAAAATAAAGGAGGCCTGGGCCACCATTAAGAAGATTTCTGATGAGAACACGGGCACACTAGCGTTGCAGGATGTCCGGCACAGGGTGACCATGACTGCACTGTCAGAGAAGTCGGCTAAGAAGGCCGAAGTCATCGTCAAAATTGGCGATGCCCTCAAGCGGGAGCAGTTAGCTCTGGAGGCGCTGCAGCTGGAAAGAGATAAGGCGGTCACAAACGCCGCTTAGTGGAAGGAGGGATTCGAAGCCTCTGAGAAACTGAGGAATTAGCTGGCCTCCTCCCAAGAAGCTCTTTAGACGAGTTTAAATGAAGTAAACTCCCTGAGCTTGAGGTTGAGCACTTGGACAAGTCCATTGCGGACTTGTCCAAGCAACTGAAGGGTCCTCGGCCGATTGATCCTGAAGAGGCCATCCGCATTCAGCATAAGGCGGAGGAGAAACTAAAGAGCCGCTTCTACGAGGCCTTCTCCATGATGGTTGACGAAGGCGAGACTGTAATACCCTGGAAATTTCCTTCTTTTAAAAATACTCATTTTACTCTAACTAAAACCCCTTTTAGGAAATAACCAAAATATTACCGCCACCGTGATAACGGCTAAGGCTAATTTTCAAAGTCACACAGCGGAAGTCTAATAATAAAAACCGACTTTCAAAATAAAACTTGAGTTCACAACCTTAAAACAAAAGTAGAATAAAACATTGACAAGTTGGAACCAATTTAAACATTGTCCTTCTTAAAAACCAATGAAAAATAAACACAATAATATTAATCCATAAAAAAACCAATAATTCATAATATCAAAACTAAGAAACATAACAAGTAACTCTCTGCATTCTTTCCCATCATAATCTTCGTGCTTCAAGTACCTGTTACTTCCTCTTTATTTCAACCCTATACTCACCATATAAATGGGTCATAGTAGGGCCAATCCAAAGGAAAGCCAAACACAAACACAAAAGTACAAATCAGCAAAGATGAGTACATATGCACCACAATAACATGACTATCCTGGCATCAAATAAAATAATCAAAACATGCTCGGCATACAATCACAAGTCAACTTACCTTTGACTCATAACTAGCAATATTAATTATTAATAATAATTTTGGATTACGCATCGAACGGGTTTCCTTCCTTAAAAATAGCTCATTTAAATATTGAGCTTCCAATCAGGGAGCTACCCCAATTAGCACCTACTATGTCACACTTGTTCGAAATTCCAGCGCATTAATAATAAAAGAAAGTACAACGTCCTGCACCCCTGTAGAAGCTATGGTTAAATATAAAACCCCATAACTCCCCCCCATATGTTCATACTCCAGGTATATACGTTCCAAGAGTTTTGGTGCGTATCTTCTTACACTTTACGTGATTTACCAATTAAACTTGTGATGACTCCAACCAATCAACCAAGAATAAACATGACAACAATCAACACATATTTCCAATTCATTCTTGAATTAATTAGTGAGTACATACTATTTATTTTAATTAAGGTTCCTTGCCTAGTTTTTTTCACAAAGGTACTTTAAATCCCTTCAAAAAGACTTAGTTTTTATGACATAAATAAAATTCCAGCACACTTATTTAATATAAAACATCACTAATAGACTAGAAAATCATATTTAAATCATTAAAACCTTTTCCCCTTTTATGGATAGTCAAACCCTAACACAATAATTAAAAAGTAGTGTGTATAATTAAATTCCAGCATTAATTTGAGGGCTTTCAACTCATTAAAAAATTGTTTAAACCATTAATTAAACAACAACAACAACTTAGGATCAAACCCTAACCATAAACAATAAACTCCTAAATTCTAGGGTTTGTAAATTAGGGTTTTTGATTAAATAAAAATCTAAAAATTATAGGAATAATTTAACAACATCAAATATCCAAAACCAATACCAAAACATAATCAAAATCATGCTTTAAATTAATAAAAACAACTAGAATTAAATTAGGAAGAGAAAAGAGTTTTTTTTTTAATAATACCGAACCAACACAAAAAGGAGAGAGATGGAGGGTGGCCGGCGATGGTCGCCGACTCGCCGGCTACTACTGCTGGCCGCCGATGGTCGTCGGTGGCTGGTGGTAGCGTCGGTGGCTGTCAGCCATGAGGGGAGGAGAAGAAGGAGAGAGAGGCTTGGGAAAAGAGAGAAAAAAAGAGGAAAAAGAAAGAGAAAAAAGAGAGAGAAAATAAAGAGAAAACTTTTGGGGTTTTGTGAAATCTGACAATTATGATTTTTGAGTGAAAAACCTTGGGGTTTTGAAGTATTTATACTCCCCTTTCAAAATAAAAACTCATAATTACAAGACTGTCATTACTAAATCCTACTCCCCATTAACTTCTTCCTTTGGGGCCAACTTATTGGGCTCTTAAGTGTCCTCAATTTCCCAACAAGTTGATCCAACTATTTAAATAAGGATGACCCAATTAAAATACATTTATTGCCTCAATTAATGACTCATATTATTCTATACACACTTACATAATTTTTAAATAATTAATTTCTTTTAAAATGAAATGAATCATTATAATTTACAAAAATAAATAAAATAAATAATTTAAATGTATATATATATATATATATACATATATATATATATATATATATATATATATATATATATATATATATATATGGAGTATTATAGAGACGGCCTATTATCAAGAGCGCTTCACTCGCCGTCTCGAGCACGTTGCCTCAAGGAAGAGGTCGATACTATCGACAAGCCTCCTCCCGAGTTTGTTGAGACTTCTTCTGACTTTGAGGTCGAGGAAGATGATAAAGGAGAGGAGTAGAAGCCGGTTGAGGAGAAGGAGGAGCCTGCTAAAACCGATGAAGAGCCGGCTAAGGCTAATGCTGATGGAGCCCCGACCGAGTGAGGAGTTCGCGTCACCCCTGCTGCAGTTTAAGCTTTTTGTACTTTAATTTTTTTATTTCCTTGCTTTGGACAATTTCAACTTAGAGCTGATCAAGTATGGCCTGGCTCGGCCCGTAGGCCTTGCTCGAGCTCGCCCGACCCGAAATTTTTTTTTTGGACGGGTTTGGGAATGCGTTTTTATGCATATTTAGTTGATTTTTTAGTCCCGGCCCGAAAATGGCCTGACCATTTTGGGCGGGTTTAGGCACAAAAAATCCGGCCCGAAGCTTGGCCCGGCCCGACAAATGGGCATAACTTTTTAGCTCCGGACCGGCCCGTACACGGCCTGGCCCGCCCAATGATCACCTCTATTTCAACTTTTGTCGCCTATTTTGAGCGGTCTTGTAATATACTCTTTTTTTTTTTTACCGCCGGTTTTAAACAAATTTAATTTATGAAACTCTCTTCTTTATTCCATACTTAGCATTTTAGCAACTTTCCATGCCTTTATTTGCTTTGCGGACGGGACGAGTGATTTTTCATTTTTCACTAGGGGTATGCCCCTTTATTCAGTATTTCGCCTAGTCCATATTTAAAGAGGTTTGAGTAACTTATTATATTTTATACCTCAAAGGGTAGGACGACTAGTAACTTAGTCAAATCATAATAATGATTTCCCTTGGATTAGGTGAATGCCGAATGAAATTTAGTTATACGGCCGCTTAATTGGCTTGTGCTGAGTCGTCCTTTGATACTATCTCTCGGACGCACTCATGAAATTTAGGTATTATCTCAACCTAATTTTTTCTAAGTATTTGTAGGGCTTGGATGCCTAGGTATGCCCTTGCCCTTTGGGTAAAAATATCTTCGGCTATCTTTGGACTACCTTTTATCCGTCCAACCTGTCACAGGGCCGGATGGACTTAATAGCATTTTGATTATTATGGCTGAGTTGCCTTGCTTGGGAATGCCCTTGCTAGGCGTTTTACTCGGCCACTTAAACATGCCTTTGCAAGCAACCTCGTTTATGTTTTTAGGCGGCATTTCTGCTTATCATTAAGTAAACATACACAAGATAAATGGCAAAAATTTAATAACAATGTTTGACTTTTTCATTAATATTGTCAAAACTACATTGTTACGACTTTAATTACACTACTCGACCGTTTAAACCTATTTGTATATATAAGTTTTAGCTAAGTACAAAAAATTTATACATAATATTCTTTCAGATTGTCCGTATTCCATGTACACGGAATAGGACGGCCATGAATGGCTTCAAGACGGTAGGTACCATCTCGTACTTCTTCCTTAATTCGGTAGGGCCCTTCCCAGTTTGGGGTTAGCTTGTCATCCTCCTTTGCTCGGCCTGCCGCTTCCATTTTTCTTAGAACCAAGTCTCCAACCTTAAGCGGCCGCTTTGACACCTTGCGATTATATGCCCTTGTCAATCTTAGACGATAGATTTCATGTCTAAGTGCCGCATTGCCCCTAGCTTCTGGAAGGAAGTCTAGAGCATTCTTCATGGCCTCCCAATTGGCCGATTCATCATATAGCATCAGTCGTAGAGTAGACTCATACATTTCAATTGGGGGAACGACCTCAGCACCATAGACCAGAAAGAACGGGGTTTCCCCTGTTGAACTCTTTGTTGTCGTTCGAATAGACCATAACATTGACCAACTCATCAACTCACAGGCCACCTGCTTTCTCAAGCTTCCGTTTGATACCATTGGAGATCAATTTGTTGTATGCTTCAACTTGGCCATTGGCCTTTGGGCGTCCGACCGAGGCAAAGTAGTGTGCTATGCCCTTGTCGCTCAGCCAATCCCTGAGATGGTCGATCTCAAATTGCGGTCCATTATCGAACACCATTGATACAAAGTAGTCAAATGCTACTAACACATACCGCCTCTGTCCGGATGCAGGAGTATACGTCCCCAAGATGTCCATGTCCCATTTTGCAAAGGGAAGTGGACTATTTATGGCCGATTAGCTGTTTGCCGGGCGGTGAATAAGGGTTGCAAATATCTGGCAGCTGTCACATTTTTTCACCATTTCCATAACGTCTGAATTCATGCTTGCCTAGTAATACCTAAGATGGGTAACTTTCTCAGCTAAGGCTCGTCTGTCTATGTGTGATCTGCAATGCCCCTAGTAGTGGTCGTCCAGTACTTCATGCCCCCTCTCGGGCGTAACACATTTCAAGTAAGGCTTTACAGATGATCTTTTGAATAAGTGCTCTCCCTTCACCTCAAACCATGCTGCCTTTTTCTTCATCAGCCAACTCTCCTTTGGGTCGTCCGAAGAACTCCATCCTCGAGATAGGATATTATTCCTTCCATCCATGTGGAGCTTCTGTCAATGATTTGCACGGGCTCGGCATCGATGCTCCTCTTTTCCTTGACTTCCCAGAACACAGATCTCGGAGTACCACATGATGCCGAGGAGGCTAGTTTGGACAGGGCGTCCGCTTGATGATTCTCGAATCGAGGGACTTATTACAGCGTGAAATGTTTTAGGCTCTCAGCCTCATCCTTCACCATTTTTAAGTACTTCATCATTGCCGGCTCCCTAGCCTCATAATCACCATTCACTTGGCCGACTATTAGCTGAGAGTCTGAGCATGCATCAATTTTTGTTGCCCCGGCCGCCTTACACATTCTAAGGCCGGCGAGAAGGGCTTCATACTCAGCCTCGTTGTTAGAGGTTTGAAAATGAAACCTCAAAGCATATTCTAACATGTCTCTTTCGGGAGATAGATATATGATACCAGTGCCGCATCTGGTCGCTGTTGCACTTCCATCCACAAAAACTTTCTAGATCTGATCCCCTACCGGCTGTAAATCCGGCCGTGTCATTTCAGCCAAGAAATCTACAATGGCTTGGCCCTTGATTGCTTTTTTAGGTTCAAACGTGATATAAAATCCTCTCAATTCTAAGGCTTATTCGAGCATTCGGCTGGTGGCTTTCAATGTTGTGAATGAGTTCTTCAATTGTTGGTCCGTGTAGACAGCAATCGAATGAGCAAGAAAGTATAGCCTTAGCTTTTTAGATGCCATAAACATTTCCAAGCTGAACTTTTCAATGGGTGGATACCTAAGCTCAGCATTGCGCAAAACGTGGCTAATGAAATAAATAGAGATTTGATGACCGTCCTTTTCGGCAAGTAGGACAACACTCAAGGAATGATATGAAATAGCCAAATACATGTATAGCTTCTCATCTTTGAGGGGACTGACGAGCCGAGGAAGTGTATGAAAGTGATTCTTCAACTATACGAAGGCTTCCTCAACCTCCTCTGTTCACTCGAACATTGCTTTCTTCTTGATAGTCTCGAAATCCCTTGATCTTGACAGAAATCGTCCGAGCGCAGCTAAACAACCGTTTAATCTTTGAACTTCTTTTGTGGTTCTTGGCTATTTCATGACTAAGACTGCCTGGATCTTTCAGAGCTAGCCTCAATGCTGCACTGATCAACTAAAAATCTGAGAAATTTGCCGGACTCAACACCAAAGACACATTTATTTGGGTTTAACATCATCTTATAACGCCTGAGTTCGGTAAATGATTCTCGGAGGTCATTCAGATGATCGACAAGCCTCTTTGATTTAACAATCATTTCATCAATATAAGCCTCCATGTTCCGGCCGATCTGATCTCTGAAGACCGTATTCATAAGTCTCTGAAATGTAGCAGGGGCGTTCTTCAGGCCGAATAGTATAACTTTGTAATAGTACAACCCCTGCTCGGTAACGAATGCTGTTTTCTCTTAGTCTTCTTCCCACAAATGGATTTAATGGAATTCTAAGTGTACGTCCATAAAGCTCATCAGGGCATGCCCGGTCGTTGAATCAACCAGGCGATCAATTTTAGGCAAGGGAAAGCTATCCTTAAGACATGCCTTGTTGAGGTCAGTGTAGTCTACACACATCCTCCAAGTTCCATTCGGCTTCTTGACAAGAACTACATTGGCCACCCAGTCAGGGTAGTAACATTGTCGAATGAAACCGGCGTCTAGCAGCTTTTTAACTTTGGCTGCGTCCGCTTGATTTCTCTCTTCACCATGATTCCTTTTTTTCTGACGAACAGGTCTTACAGCCGGATTCACATTAAGCTTATGAACTTCCAAGTCTGGGCTGATACCCGACATCTCATGAACTTCTAACACAAACACATCTCTGAACTCTCTTAACAGATTTACCAAGTCATCTCCAAGCAAGCCCATGGCCATAGTGCCCACTTTGAATGTCCGATCAGGCTGGTCTTAGTCAAGCACTATGTTCGTATGATCGCCGGTCGGCTGTGGCCTCAACCCTTCTGGCCGACCGACGGTCATTAGATTCTATGCTTGGTCTTTCTTGATCGACTTACGCTTTTTGCTGACCTAATATGCTTGGAGTGACCCTTCGTCAGAATTTTGCTCGGACGCTTTTACATGTGCGTGTGCCGTTAGCTTCACGCCCAGCTGATTGCATTCTTTTGCCATTTTGTGATTTCTTTGAATGGAACCTATCTTCCCATCCGACCGCTCAAACTTCATCAGCATTAAATGAGGGATTATTACTACCTTTTTTGATGTTAAAGTTGGCAGCCGATGATAACATTGTAGCCGGTGAGCTCTTTAACATCTAGGAAGCGGACAACCATGTCCCTTCCTTCTCGCTTCTGCCCGAATCGGATGGGGAAGTCTATCTGTCAGACTAGGTAGATAATGCTCCCACCAAACCCAACCAACTGGTGGGAGATATCCTTTGGGGTATCCTTTGGAAACTTCAAATTCTTAAAACAAGCTAGACTAATTATGTCGGATGAGCTGCCTATGTCTATCAGCACTCGTCCAACCTTTAAGTTGGCAACTTTCAAGAAAAACACCATGGGATCAATGAGGGGCTTTGATCTTGCCTTGGTCAGCTTCACAGACCATCACTTCTCGAAAAGGCTCGGTCTTTACCCCTTCGGTGTGTATCACATTTTCGAAATTCCAAACATCTTGCTTGATTCCCTTAATGGTCGGGCCGCATGCAGCAAAGCCGCCTAATATGACAGCCACATACCCTAAGTCTAAGCTATTTCCATCATCATCTTTTTCTTTTTCTTTTTCTTTCTTCTTCTCGGATTTGTTGTCTGTCCGAGAGTAGGTGAACTTGGACTTCAGAACATATGAGTTAAGCATGCCCTTCTCGGCCAGCTTATCCAGCAACCTCTTCAAGTTGTTGCAGTCGTTCGTGCCCCACATCCTTGTGGTAATAATAGAATTTTTTCTCATTTCTGTACTAGGTCGGCCCTCTTAAAGACTGGGACTTCTCAAACTCGAACTTGTCTTTCATTTCCATCAAAATTGAATAACAATCTTAATTGTACTCATATTGCGTCCATTTCATCCGAATCTTTTTCCTGATCAGATCAAATTTGAAATCATTGTGCCTTAATCCTCTAAGGAACTCCGAGTAGGCCATTTCATTCGGCGGATTCTGAATTTGTGCCTTCTCCATATTGAACCTCTGTACGTACGCACGTAACCCCTCTTTCTTCCCTTAGACGATGGTTGCCAAGTTATGATAAGTCTTGTGGGGTGGTATACAGTAGGAGAAGTTTCCAACCAACAATAAGATAAGAGTTGTGAAGCAGTTGATGCATCCGGCCGGCAGACTGTTAAACTAGTCTTGAGCTACACTCTTTAGGGTGACCGGGAAGCATTTGCACAAAGTGTTGTCATCCACACTTTGCAAGTACATCAAATTTCTGTACGAGGAGATGTGTTCTTCTAGGTTGCCCGTACCGTCATAGGCGCCTACAAGTACACTTTTCACTTTAGCTGGATGAGGAGAGTTAAGGATTTCTTAAGAAAACGGAGGCGGCTTGTCACTAAGATTCAACAAGCGCATTTGCCAATCAATAGGCTAAGGTTGTGCGGCCGGTCCGCCCAGGTATGCTGCCTGGTCATATGGCTGGCCATACTGCCCGTACTGCCCATAAACAGGAGGAGTAGGCGAAAAAATTGCACCATAAATCTAGGACATTTGAAGTTGAAGTGGTTGAGTTAAAGAAATTGGAGTTGGAGTACGGTGAGCTTGAAACCTGCTGGTCCTAGCCGAGCTGGTGTGCTTAGAGAGAGTGTGGTTGAAGAAATCATCCGGCATGGTGGGAGTGGAGGCAGTGTCCGAGTAGTGTGCTTGCTCCTGTCGCTTGTGCCGGAGATAGTCTCTAGCATCCTTCCAGCGTTGAGATGGTTTATTTGGCTGTCTCTTAGGCTGCTTGGTCTGCCCCCCAGCCGACTGTGTTTTCTCAAGTAGCCTAGACCAGTTCATCTGAGGCACCCTTGGTGACCTTGAATGTCTTCAGAAAAGAGTATTCCCGGCGTCCTGAGTATTGGCCATCTTGTCCCGGGGTTTCTTTCGGACACCCTCTCCTTCTCTTCTAGACGTCTGTCTAGAAGAAGAGAGGATCTTACTCTCAAGCTCCTTTTGGAGCTTTTCCAAGGCGGCCTTCAAGGAAGCAACCGTGACAGGGGGATCCTCGGCCTCATGAAATGAAGCAGTTAGAGGATCGTTGGTGTTGATTGTTTCCATGATATTCTCTACATGTCCTTCCTGACTAGAATCGGGTGTCGGACCATCTTTAGCCATTTCAAACATGTATTCCCACAGACGGCGCCAAATGTTTCTTGGTTTTTTGGAATCCCTCGGCCGGACGATCTTGGACACCTACAAAGTAACGAATATTCCGGTTGACGGAATATTCGCCCCCGACGATCAAGTTAGTGACCAGAAAACGAAGTAATGTAGAGAGAGAAAGTAGAGAGAAGTTGGAGCAATGTAATACTCTTGAATGATATGTCTTAATCCACCCCTCCTATCGTAAATGATTCGGGTATTATTGGGATTGGAATGTATGCCATCTAGGGTTTGATGACCTAGAATGGTGTGCTTTGATTGGCGGCGCAATTAGGCGAGGACATGTGTCCTTTGGGGGCGCCTTTTTGCGCCATTCTTGGGATTTGGGCCTCCTGATGTAAGGAGGCCCTTTCTCTCATTTCAGGTGCTCTTAGGGTTGCCACATGTCATCTTCCTATTGGGACACATGTCGTCCTTTTATTGGGCCATGTGTCACTATGGGATTAGACCACGTGTTGGGGTATTTTTTACCCTAATCACATAGCAACCCTTGTGAATGATATTTTCATTCCTCATGCACATAATAATCAAAATTAACATCCACGAACATGGGATCTTCGATTAATAAACTCAATTCATCGGCTTCCATCTAAATATCATCCGAATCAACTCCAAACACTTCGAAAACGTCCAAATGACTATGTAATCACCTGAAACATTAAGAAAAACATAAACGGAGTGTGATAGAGTATAAGACAAACAACTTATGCATTTGCGACCTAAAAAGCGACAAAAGACTCAAAAAGCAACTATAAAACTAGCATAAACGTGCCAACTAATCCTATATAAGTGTGATTCATCACCTAGCCGCCTGAGTGTTTCCTTTATAATCCCCTTGTACGACAGATGTTTAACAACATCAAAACTAACTAGTACTCAAACAAGAGAACTTACAATACTCATGGTTGAGGAAAGAGGTTCCGATAGCCATAATGAATAATATACTTATGACGATTGTTAAATCTCTTAAAGTATTCTCATAGGTCGATCCGGTATGGTTCCAAAGTAATACTTGTGCAAATGATTTATGACATTCTTGGCCTTGTAGCACAAGAAACGGTGCTATAAATCATACTACACACTAATCTCGCACGGTCATTAGTCGTCCAATTTTCAAATGATGACCTTGATTAGGGATAGTTTCAATATGGTATTCAATGATCACTTAATAGGTGTTTCTTTATCCAAAACATTGTCTTGATACCATGTTTTGAATATTCTTAAATTGAATGGACTCAATATTTAATTCTAAATCACAATTAAATAGAAATGGAATAATAATTTGCGAAAAATTAAATTTACTCCATTGAATGGTTAACTTAGTGTTTTACATTAAGATCTCCAAAACTTAATTAAAACACGTAAACAAGCAAATTAAAGCCAATCTCCGACATGCCTAATTCCCATTGCCTCAAAGTGCTTGTTGTGTTTCACTTGAGGTAAAGGTTTAGTGAGTGAATTGGCTACATTGTCGTTCGTTCCAATCTTGCAAATTTTGATTTCACCTTCGGTCTTCCATTCCCTTATCATGTGAAATCGCCTCATGACATGTTTGACTTTTTGACGTTTCCTTGGCTCCCAGACCTGAGCAATAGCCTCACTATTATCTCAATAGAGGTCTATTGGTCCCTTTATTAAGGGCACAACACCAATTTCACCAACGAACTTACGAATCCAAACTGCCTCCTTAGCTGCTTGTGAAGCTGCAAAGTATTCGGCTTCAGTTGTAGAATTTGCAGTCGTGCTTTGCTTAGCACTCTTCCAACTGAATGCTCCTCCATTTAGACATAACACGTATCCTGATTGCGAAATGAATTCGTCTCTATCACTTTCAAAGCTTGTGTTGGTATAACCTTCAACAAGCAAGTCCTTACTTCCACCATACACTAGAAATTTATCCTTGTTCCTTTTCAGGTACTTTAGGATATTCTTGGCCGCAGTCCAATGCGTCTCTCCTGGGTCTGATTGGTATCGGCTCGTACCACTCAAGGCGTACGATACATTCGGCCTTGTACATATATCATGGAGTACATGATTGATCCAATAAGCGAAGCATACATTCTTTCTTGCTCATTAGGTGTCTTTGGACACTGTTTCTTGCTGAGAGTTATGCCATGAGAAATGGGTAGGTGGCCTTTCTTGGCTTCCACCATATTGAATCATGTAAGTACCTTATCAATATAAGTACTTTGGCTTAATCCAATCATCTTCTTAGATCTATCCCTATAGATCTTGATGCCCAATATGTATTGTGCCTCTCCCAAGTCCTTCATTGAAAACACTTTCCAAGCCAAGTCTTTACAGACTCCGACATTGGAATGTTGTTTACAATGAGTAATATGTCATCGTCATATAAAACAAGGAATGCAATGTCACTCCCACTAACCTTCTTGTAAATACAAGACTCATCTGGATTCTTAATAAAACCAAACTTGCTAATAGCTTCATCGAATCGCAGATTCCAACTCCTACAAGCCTGCTTTAATCCGTAAATGGATTTCTTAAGCTTTCATACCTTCCCAGCATTATTAGGATCTACAAAACATTCGGGTTGTGTCATGTACACAGTTTCTTCAAAAATCCCATTAAGGAAGGCGATTTTGAGGTCCGTTTTCCATATTTCATAATTGTAATATGAAGTAATTGCTAGGATAATTCGTACGGACTTAAGCATGGCGACTAGTGAAAAGGTTTCATCATAATCAACGTCGTGAATTTGCCTGTAACCTTTTTCCACCAGTCTAAATTTGTATACATATACATTTCCATCTTTGTCGGTTTTTGACAGGCGGTATCTTAGGTCGTTACTAAGACGCCTCTATCAAATGATATTTGTAGTCCTAAACATGCAACTAAACGAGTATAGAGGCAAGTCAAGGGTCGAACACAGGAAAACGATTAATCACCGCTATTTATCTCCTAATGTTAATCTAGTTCGATCAAGAAGTATGGTGGGTAAAGTAATGACTAAAGGGGATAGAATAACAATTAAAACCAGCACTAGGGGGAAGGATCAAACATGCTATGAATTCAACGAAGTTAGGCATCGGAAATAGGTTTACATGTAACCCAAGCAACTCATACAAGGAAATATCAAGAATACTCTCTAATCACCTATCGGGACTAAGAGCTTTCCTAACTAGCATACACTTACACTATCGTTGTAAGGCATACAAGCTAAGGTCATGCAATAATCAATCACCTAATGACTATTCCTAAATCGCACTATCGTCACGATTTAGTTCAAGTCATTCAACCACAACATGCATATGGCCATAAACATGGAGTGGCCAATAAGTATAAGCACAAGGAAGATTTAATCACAAATATTCCAAATTAACCTAGCCTAACATACATCAAACTCAAAGCATACCTTCACCAAACCCCTAGCAACAAGAAACTACTCACTATCCATAACTACAACTACAACCATACTAAGCAACATTATACAATGAAATAGCAAGAAAGACAAGGTTTTATCAACTAATCTAACAAAGGTAGAATTTTTATCATAAAAACAAGAGAAAATAGAGAAATATACCAAAACCTTCATTGAAATCCAAGTAAAAAACCATACATCATCCAAGCTCCAAGCTTGACCATACATCAATGTTGCAAGATACTTCTTCAAAAACTAAGAGTAAAACTAATGTTGATGGGCAATGAAATTACACTAAAAACTATCAAGATTGTTCAATACAAAAGTGGCTAAAACAATAACCTAGAAAAATTCCTTAAAAAACTCTCTTCCAAGGTTTCTATGCTAAAGTATCCTAATGATAGAATGTGTCCAAAGTTAGCCGTTTTGCCTCCCTTTTATTGATTGGACTGAATTCGGGATTTGAATCAGCAGCAGACAGGCGCGCCCGCACGTTAAATGATGGTGCAGACGCTACTCGAAATGCACGCCCGCTCCAAAGTGGGTATTTAATGGTTGGTCCAGCTTATCAGCGCGCTCGCGCTTAAGGGATAGGCACCCGCGCTTTTAGGTAGCGCGTTCGCTCCTCAAGTGTCGCGCCCGCGCCATTTACCTAAGATGGAATTCTTCCCGTTTTGCCCTTGTTCCTTCCATCTCTGAATCAACGGCGTACACCTACAATCATGGAATAGGAAGGCAAAGCGTAATACAACGAAAGGGGAGGGGAGTATAGACTACCTAAACCACATGAATACACATTACGCATCACAAAGGTAGAATACTCGAATTAGGCGGATCATAGCAAAAACATACTAAAATGGACCGAATTATTACTAAAACTACTAGAAAAGACTACCCTAACAGCGACATAAATGTCACTCATCAAATTCCCCCAAGCTAAACTTTTGCTCGTCCTCGAGCAAAGCCAAGGGCAAAGAAGAATGAGAAACGATTATTCAAACACAAGAAAAATAGAAAAGGAGGGAAAGGAATTTACACTAACTCACTTTCGTAGGAATCATGGTTGTTTTTAGCATAAACAACAAGCCATTTAAACCTCAAAGTCGCCAATGAGGACGAGTATGCTCTCGTGGGGGTTTCCAAAGAGTTTAACCCACAAATCTTGGCAACATGCTCAAAACAAACCCAAACAAAGGAGCAAATAAAGAAGAAAATCAACTACAACCACGGAACAAAACATGGAAATGAAGAGCATATTGAAAAGACAAGCATAGATGGATGACAATCTTTCTAAGCACTAAGAGTAAGCACGTTTTTGGATGCCAATGGTTGATTGAAAGATAATTTATGCTAAGCATAGAGAACTCTAACATGCTCCACTCCACCCGCATTCCATACATTCTTACCGTGTTCCCTCATCTAGATTCAAATTTGCCCTTCAAGGTAGCATCTCATGACTCCACGAAGGAGCCGGAACAAATGAAACAAGGGTGACCCGACATCTTACCAAGTCATGCTCTCCCCATATGCTTGAAATCTAGCTCCCTCCACCGACTAGTGACTCAACTAATCCAAGTCAAAAGGACTTTAAAAGGGGTTGTAATTTAGGCTAGGAGGTAAAGGTGAGGAAAAATATGAAAATTTGATGGTAAATCCTAATTGTAAAGCAAAGAATGGCTCCAATTCCCGAAAACAATGTAGAATATCACCAATTTCCAAACAAAAATACATCTCCCTCAAGCTTATTCAACACAATCTCACAAAATTATAAATAAAATGCGTAGAACCTCTCCCCCAAGCTTGAATTGAGCATTGTTCTCAATGCGCAAACTAGGGAGGACACTACATCAAAATCGTTTTGCAAATTTTCAATTTTTTATTTTTTTTTAATTTTTTTTAGCTCATGCTTTTGTTAACCTTTATTACTTTGTCCTTGCCTTTTATAACTATGGACGGATTTTTCTTAAATTCACATTTGCTTTTAATAAACACCAAAAATATCGAAAACAACCTTACTTTTCATATCAAACCATCACCTTCCAACTTATCAAACCAAAATCACAACAAACTTTCATGGCTCAAACTTCACAATTCTACGGGTGAAAAAAATGAAATAGAAGGGCCACAGGGTTTGTAATATGCTACAAACAAGGAGGTGTAGGCTCAACATGGCTAGCAAGGGGGATATGCAAATGAAATTACAAGGAAGCAACAAAAGAAAAGCTAAACCTAGAAAAGCAAAATAGTCACCGAAGAAAATGCCTTTGTCCTCCCTAGATTTAGTTTGGTCGCGATCTCGGGTAGCTAGACATCATGTTCTCGATCTAAGCATGCCTTGGTAAGGATCCTATGCCGCTCATACAATAAGTGTTGGAGGCTTGAACAATAAAACTCACATCGGGTTACAAAAACTACCTTTAGGGCTTCAAATCCCCCAATGAGGGCACACCTTCTTACCACAAACAAGCGAATTTGGGTTCGATGGGCCTTACGAGTTCTAGCACAACTACCTTAGCATAGACATATCTTAGAGTCAACCAATGGAAATCAAAGAACGTGGAAACTCTTAGTCCTTAGGAAGAAAGACTGTCAAGAATGAAAATCCATCAATTATTGCTCAACATAAACACAGAACATACAACAACCACATGATTAGTTTTGAGCAAAAGAAAATCCTAGACAAAATAAAGGAGCATAAAGGCAAAAGGCATACAAGAAAATAATTCCCAATCGTCAAACGAGGATCGTGCGGCATCCTAAAAGCTATCCTAAAGCACACCAACGAAAAATAGAGTGAAGGAGAAAGAAAAATCTCACCAAAATGACGCCCAAGTAAGCATATCCGAAGTGAAAGCATGCATCCTAAAAGGGGTGAGTATCCAAATAAAGAGAAAACAATCTATATACACAAAAGGGTTGGTCTGAATGAAGGTTGAAAACTGAAAAATGAAAAATGAAAAATGAAAAATGAAAAATGAAAAATGAAAAATGAAAAATGAAAAATGAAAAATGAAAAATGAAAAATGAAAAATGAAAAATGAAAAATGAAAAATGAAAAATGAAAAATGAAAAATGAAAAATGAAAAATGAAAAATGAAAAATGAAAAATGAAAAATGAAAAATGAAATAAAGAAATAAAATGCAACTCTCATTCGGCTCTTTTTTTTTTTTTTTTTTTTTTTTGAACTTTTATTTTTGCTTCACTCCAAACTAATCTACCACTGATAAAATTTCTTAATCTCCTAAAAATCAACATTACC
The DNA here is from genome assembly GCF_001683475.1 of Chenopodium quinoa. Taxonomy (NCBI): domain Eukaryota; kingdom Viridiplantae; phylum Streptophyta; class Magnoliopsida; order Caryophyllales; family Amaranthaceae; genus Chenopodium; species Chenopodium quinoa. The sequence continues at coordinate 2,002,123 of NW_018745675.1, read as the reverse complement.
TTAAAAATCATCAAACTATATATACACACACCTGCACTGGTTAATCGCCATGTCGGCGAAAACCAGTAATCATCATCATCAGGATGAAAAACGGGGAGGGGGGGGGGGGCGGACTCACCGATATCCATCAAACCGAGAGAAGCGTCCCCAAAGCAGCATTATCAACAAAACCACATCAAAAACTCATCAACAATATCACTGAACAGGGGCAAAATCAACCAAAGAAAGCAGTCATGCAATTCAGCAGAATCATCAGCATAAAGGTACAAGTAAAACAATGAAAGACCGGCAGGCAAGCAAGTAAGAATCCCAGCCAAGCCACTCCCTACCAAGAGTATATCTCCTACTCATTAAAATAAGCATGCAAAAGAAGGGGAGGGAGATATACTCAAGGGACGTAGCCTACTGGCCACTAGAGCTAGGCTCACTAGGTGAGCCAGGTCGACGTGGCGGCTTGTCATAAGTGAAGCCACTAGGGGGGCCGAAAAGGCCCCAACCACCATTAAAGTTCGGCGGCCAACCGTAGTGACCCATGAAAAAATCCTCTTGCTAACTAGGCAAAGGATCAGAGGGAGTGTCCTCAGACTGGGAATATAGAGGGGTGAGGTGATCAGGATGCACATAGGGGTAAGCGGGGTCCCCTATAAAGTCACACCCGCCGGGCACACGATAATCGTACTGCCCGTCCTCTGGGAAGCTGCGGAGCTTCCTACTAGGCTCGGATGGACCATGCCAGTAGGGGTAAGTGGGGAGATTGTCCCCCCCCCCCCCCCCCCAAGAAGGAACAGGGCCGTGCTGAGGCGGCCAATTAGGGTAGTTCACTGGGGGAGAAATCTCTCCTCTATCCACAGCTGAGTCATAGAGGGCCTAATGCTGCAGATGGTGGCCCTGCTGTGACTCATAAATTACTTGCAATTGCCTAGCTATATTAGATAGCTGAAATGTACCTGTACCTGTGGGTTACTGGGTAACCGGCTGTTGCTGCTGCTGCTCCTGAACCTCCTCCTCATTACCTACCCCTACCTCATCATCCCCATCAACACCGACCACTCGTCCGCTATCTCTCAAAACTCTCCACACATTAGAGGACTGACGCGTGAGGGAGGTGAAGTGAGGCTTAGGGAGAAAACAATGGTGGGCTCCTCTAACTAGCCACCTAAAAGCATTAGGGTTTGTTGTGGGAGTAATAAAATCAGAGCGGCGAAGCTGGTCCAAGTCAAGGTAAATATCCCCACTACTACCTACGGCCGTGCATAGAGGTAGAAGGTAAGTGTAACCTAACTTGGTGGCCAATCTAGTGACCATCGCCCCGCAATGTATCTCCCCTGGCTTTTTTCCCTTTGCTATGGCTTGGCAAGTTTGCATAAAGAGGAATCCTAAATTCAACCTCCGTGCATGCTCTCCCTTTGTGGCTATCCACAGGCAAAGGATAGAATACCCTAATGATAGAATACCCTAATAAATGGTGTAGGATCCTAAGGGCAGGGTGCCAAATCTCACTGGCTATGGAAGTTCTGGTATGAAACTCATTTTTACCTGAAATTGAACGCCACCAAGCGTACTCACTATACTCCTTAAAGTTCTTATAAAGAGGGTAGTGAAGGTCGGCATCTGAGTGAAAGTCCAAGGCTTGGTTGAACTGTGCCAGTGACATGGTGTGGGGGTTGTTGAAGAGTTGGAAAGGTATCCGAAAGTCGTTATCTTCTAGTGTATCAACTTGAAAAGACCAGAAAAACTCTAAGGTGGGTTCTTGGTAGGTCATGAATGAAGATTTTACGAATGACCCTAGTCAAAGGTTGTCAAAAAGAATCCACAAATCGTCATTTATTCCAAGTTTTATCATGTCTCCACGAAGGTAGTGCCTAGAAGGTCGCAACTTTCGTTTTTTCATGTCAGAGTATATGGAGGAGTGGCTTTTGTTTATGAATTTTAAGGTGGGTAAGGCATTGGGTTGATCCGACTCTGGGTTTTGGAACGATTGTCCCGACTTTGCGGTTTTTCTCTTCTTCCCAATCCCTAGACTCATGACTACCCACCTCTTTTTTTTCACTCCTTTTTCAAAGCCAACTCCTGGCTATTTCCACCCTTAACCTCCACAAAACAACAATGTACCTGTTTTCAAGCAATAATAATCCAACCAACACAACGAATATATCCAACAACAATTTCAACAGAATCTAGCAATATTCTCAACAATAATTAACGAATCACGATAATAACCTAAGATAACCAAAATCCTTGCTTTAAAATTAATCAAAAGAGAATAATTAACGAAGGAATTTGAATACCTTTTCCTTTATGCGAATAAATTGCTGCTTTTGTGTCGAATTGTTGAAGATTTTGAGTATCAAAGAAGTTCGTTGCGGTTGGTGTTGAGGATGCCGATTTACTTTCTTTGGTGATGAACAAACGATGATGATGATGAATGATTGAAGCTTTGAGGATGATTGATTTATGAGGATGGTAGAAGATGGTGGCAAACGGATCTTGAGTATGGGTGGTGAGGAGCGGCCGCGAAGAGAGAGAAAGGTAGTGACGGAGGTGGGTTATGTTTGTGAGGGTTGAGGGAGTTTGTGAGGAATTAAGAGACGAAGCCGTATTTTTTTTTCTGAAACCCAGAAAGGCGCGCCCGCTCCTATCAAGGCGTACCCGCTACAAATACAGGCGCGCTTGCGCCTCAGTGAATACGCGGATGGCAAGAGGCGAATAGCTAGGTCGTTGGACTAACTACCCTCTACCAAAAAAAATTTATATACCTAAACCTACACCAAACAAGTCTAGTGATAAGTAAAGGGTCGATCCGCAGAGACGACGAATTATTGTATACACTACCGCTACTAAGCTAGGTCAAAGGATATGGGGGAAGAGAGGAATAAATCTAAGGATAGAAGACTAAAAACTAAGGAAAGGAACTAAGAAAATAAATCACTAGGGAAGAGGAATCAAGGCAATCAATGTGACAAGCACAAGCATAGCAATGAACACGGTCATTCTCAATAACTTGAAAGGGGCGAAGCTCAATCATCTAGGTCTCTCCTGAGCACGCTACACAATTAAGCACCCAATCCCGGGCAAGGGATTGTGATCAACTCAAAGGGTTCACTTCTACCTAATTAGCTCTTTCCCAAGCAACTAAATGGGTAGCAATTAGATCATGCATTTAACCGGCCAAAGCGAAAGCAAGCATTACACATACCTCAATGAGCACATCCAAATCACTAAGAATTAATCCGCACACACCACTATACTAGCACTAATCAATCGCAAGCAAACAATCATCAATAATCTAATTGGTCAAGTCGATAATATGGAGAATTGCCTAACAACCTAGGTCACTCTCTCACACACTAGGCCATTAGACTCTCAACCCCGCCTATGAGGTCGTGGTCAACCAAGCAACGAAATTCTTCTATTAAACTAGCTCATTCTCGCACAACTAGCATAATAGCGATTAAATCATGATATCGATTGGCTAAAAAGACACCAAGCATTAAGCCCTTCATTCTTAGTTCAATACACCAACAATCCCCATCAAACCATCAATAAAGTGTTCATTTTGCACATTAATCAACAATCATCCCTAACCCTAGCTAGGAAACTAAACTAACATGACTAGATAAAAAAAAACAAAGAAACTAAATCCATTTAAACTAACGAGAATAAAGAAGAACAATCAAGAAACCAATTAAACCAAACTAACAAGAACAATTAAACCAAAACAATTAAACTAAGTAAACAAGAAATTAGGGAAAACATTAAACTAAGAAAAAAATCAATAACAATAGCAACTTAATCAAAGCAATAATAAAGAAAACAATAAATGAGAAAGAGTTTAGAATGCTCATTGAAGTATTGAAAAAGAATCCAAAACAATGTCACATTTTGCATCTTCAACCTCTTCAATCCACCATTGAAGCTCTACACTTTCTCTCTCTAAACTACTCTTAAACTAAATTACAAAACAAAGATAAAACTAAATCTAAGACCTAATCTAAGTGATAAAATGATGGAGAAGGCAAAGGGGTTTCATCCCCTCAAAGAGGAAACAAGACCCCAAAAACTCCCCCCTTAGGAAGTCTAAGTAGTGCTCTATTTATGTTACAAGGAGAGAAAGAAAGAAATCCAAAAATTAAGCTCGTAAAAGACCCAGAACCCCGCGCCCGCGGGTCTAGTCGCCGCGCCCGTGGGCCTATGAGCCGCGCCCGCGGCAAGGCATCTCCAGAAAGTTGCTAATTCGGGAAAACAGAGTGCCGCGCCCGCGGCAGAAATGGCCGCGCCCGCAGCACCACTGTCCGCGCCCGCGGGTGTTGCGGCCTACCATTGGAAAGCTCTTCAAGTATAGTTTCCAACGCAATTTAAATCGCTTCAATCCGATTTGTAGATCAAAAGTTATGGCTGAAAGAGTGAACAAGACTCGGTTTAAGGCCTTCTATGAGCTTCAAGCTTTCTTGTCTCAAGCTTCTTAGCTTCTTTCTTAGCTTCAAGCTTTTTCTATTGAACTTCCTTGCCTTTTCTCGGGTCATAAGCATCAAAGAAAGCATCAATCACCTACACAAATAGACCAAGAGAGAAAAGAGTGAAAGAACATATAGAAAAACATGCAAATCAAGCTAGAAACCGAGCAAAAAGCATATTATTCACAACTAAGGCCTAAAACCATAAACTAAGACTAATATAAATAAAACAAGACTAAAAGGAATACAAATAACAAAGAAAACCGAAATAAACCTAAAACTAAGGGAGAAAAACGCCCTAATATGTGTCATAAATGACACTTATCAGCCGACCGCTCCTAAACCGCGACAAAATCGCTCCAACTCCCTGGAATTTAGACCAAACTGTTAACGCGCCCTCCAGGATTAAGCGCGCCCGCGCCTCTTTGATGTCGTGGGCCGCTCTGTAGTCTCGACAAAATCGCTCCTTCTTTCTGGAATCGGAAGATTTAAACCAAGCAGATGGCGCGCCCGCGACAGAGTCAAGCGCGCCCGCGCCCCTTTGATGACGCTAACCACTCCTATGGCGCGAAAAAATAGCTCCTACGTTCATGAATGAGGGCAATTTATGACTCAAGAACTGGAGCGTCCGCGCCTAATATACGTGCGCCCGCGCCACTCTATACTCGCGATCGCTCCTCTCCCGCGAGCAAATCGCGCTTGCTCTCTGTCTTTGGTCTTCATTCAACCACAACTCCTCAAAAAATAATTCATTTTGCTTCAACTCTTATCTCTCTTTCCTCATGGACACATACAATCACACCTACATCACAATTGATTAAGAAAAGTGTTAGATGGATTAGTTCAAGTGTGGCAAAGGAAATAAAAATAAATAAATAAAAAGTTAGAAACCGGGTTGCCTCCCGTAAGCGCTTCTTTAGCATCATTAGCTTGACGTCCTTCACAAAAGAATCATGGTGACTGGAAAACATCAATGAGCTATAAATTTTCCGGCTTCTTAATTAGTTGACCCTCATAGTATGGCTTAAGACGGTGCCCATTCACTTTGAATGGAGGGTAGTTGTCATTGAATACCTCAACTGAGCTATAAGGAAAGACTTTGGATATTTGAAATGGACCGCTCCATCTAGAACTCAATTTCCCGGGAAAGAGCTTGAGTCTTGAATTGTAGAGTAGGACCTTTTGTCCTACCACAAATTCCTTCTTGGAAATTTGAGCGTCGTGCCATGCCTTGGTTCTTGCTTTGTAGAGGCTTCCACTATCATAGGCGTTCATTCGAAGCTCTTCCAACTAATGGAGATCTAGCATCCTTTGCTCACCCGCGGCATGGAAGTCAAAATTAATTTGCTTTATGACCCAATGCGCCTTGTGCTCCATTTGCACCGGGAGATGGCAATTCTTCCCATACACAAGTTTTTAGGAGGTTGTCCCAATCAGAGTCTTGAAGGTGGTCCTATATGCCCACAATGAATCAATGAGCTTACTAGACCAATCCTTCCTCGTTCTAGCCACGGTCTTTTCCAAGATGATCTTTAATTCCCTATTTGTGATCTCTCGCTTAAGCACTTGTTTGAGGGTGGTAATCAAGACCACACTTATGGGATACACCATACTTATCAAGAAGTCTAGCGAAAGTGTGATGCTTGAAATGTGACCCCCCATCACTAATGATAGCCCTAGGGACACCAAACATCGGAAAGGTCACCTCTTTGAATAAGTTCACAACCACCTTGGAATCATTTGTAGGAGAGGCCACAGCTACTGCCCATTTGGAAACATAATCTACGGCTACCAAGATGTATTTGTTTCCATGAGAAGAAATGAAGGGCCCCATGAAGTCTACTGCCCATACGTCGAAAACTTCAAGCTCAAGGATGGGGTTTTGAGGCATTTCATCCCTCCTAGAGATGTTCCCCAGCCTTTGACATCTATCACACTTTTTAACAAACTGCCAAGCATCTTTGAATAGAGAGGGCCAAAAGAGCACTAGAAGAAAAAAGGTAATGGGAAGCCACAAATTGGAAGCGGTTATTGAATTCCGCTTCCAAAAACAAATTTGAAAAAAATTAAAAAAAAAATACAAATGGGAAGCGGTTATGGGTGAACCACTCCCAAATATTATAATTAGAAACGGTTTGAACATGAACCACTCCCCATTAGCCAAATAAAATCGGGCTACCAATAATAAATTCACGCCTTCTTCTTCTCTCTCCTGATTCCCCTAATTTCTCACGCCTTTCATCTCTCTCCATCCCCTTCTCTCTGCTCTCTGCTCTCTCCTCTATCCTCCCTCTCCATCTCCTTCTCCTCTCTCCATCTCCTTTGGCCACGACAACCACCGACAACCACTGCACCCCATCAACACAGCAACATCGAGAAACATCACCGGGCACTAGCGAGCAACAACCACCGAGCAACAGCGAGCAACCCACCGAGCAACAATGCCACGCCAACAGCAACAACACCGACAACGCAATTTCAGTAAGAATTCAGATCTAGTTTAACTTTTTTTCACAATTTATCTTCAAATTTTATGTTTGATTGCCTTGAATCGGTTCGATTTATGGTTTATTTGCAATTTTTTAGTTGAAATTTGGTTAGAGTTCGTAAATTAGTTGATGGGTTAGTGAATTTGTTTCAATTTTGCTTCAATTTTTTTTCATAATGAGTAAATTTGTTTCAATTTGTTTCAATTTTATGTCAGATGCGTTGGTGGCGTTAGATGGGTGGTGGCTTCAGATGCGTGATGGTGGCTAAATTGCAGATGCGTGGTGGTGGAAATACGTAGTATATATTTTCATACTTATGTAATTTTTTTTTTCTGAATTATAAATGTAATTTTTTGGACGAATTATAAATGTAATATTACAACTTATTAATGGAAATACGTAGTATATATCTTCATACTTATGTTTTATTTTTATTTTTTTTATCAATTTTCCTTCGTTCTATTAGCCTGGAAGCCATGTTCGTTGGGTTGAAGAAAGGTTTTGGTGAAATTTTTTTATTTTTTTTTAGAGCCATAATGGGAAGCGGTTCAGGCAGCAAACCGCTTCCCATTCCCTTCAAATGGGAAACGGTTTGAACCCCTTCCCATTTAAAGTTGCTATGGGAAGCCCCCCAAACCGAAGCGGTTCAAAACCGCTTCAAATTTGGGGGTTTGAACCGCTTCCAATTTTGTTTATTCTACTAGTGGAGCATGCATTGCAAAACCTTGGAAGCAGTCTTTTAAGCACTTATATGACCACCACAAGGGAATGAGTGGCACATTGAGAGCACAGCTTGGAACTCTTCATTAGGAACACATCTTCTCAAAATTCCATCCACCCCTCTCTTCAACAACATGGGGTCAGCCCATATATACTTCTTTTCTTCATGCTTGAGCCATCGATGTTGTTGAGGAGTGAAATCCGGGGGTATGGCACTACAAGCCAAGTAGTTCACAATATCCGCATACCAAGGCTCCGATTTTACCTCAAGAGCATATAAGACATCATCCATTAGGGCATCTTCAATTGGCAAACCGTCTTCATGTATTCTTACACCTCCTAACCTAGAAAGGTGGTCCGCCACCACGTTCTCGGCTCCCTTCTTATCTCTCATTTCGTAATCAAAGTCTTGAAGGACCAAGACCCATCTCAACAACCTTGGTTTGGCCTCCTTCTTGCTTATTAAATATTTTGAGAGCCGAGTGATCGGTATACACTATTGTCCTAGAACCAATGAGGTAGGTTATAAATTTCTCAAATAAGTGAATAACCGCCAAGAACTCTTTTTCGGTAGTTGTATAATTCCGTTGAGCATCATTGAGAGTCTTGGACAAATAGTATATAACGTGAAGTTTCCCATCCTTTCTTTGTCCTAGAACCAATCCAATGGCATCGTCGCTTGCATCACACATTAGCTCGAATGGTAGAGACCAATCCGGTCCTTGGACTATGGGGGCGGTGCAAAGAGCCTTTTTCAACCTACAAAAAGACTCATGACAAGCTTCATCAAATACAAATTCTTATCCTGTTGCAAGAGAGATATGAGAGGCTTAGCAATGAAAGAGAAATCTTTGATGAAGCGGCGGTAAAAGTTGGCATGACCAAGGAAATACCTCACTTCTCTCACATTTGTGGGAGGAGGAAGATTCTCAATCACATCAACCTTCGCACCATCAACTTCAATGCCCGCTTGGGAGATTTTATGGCCAAGAACAATGCCATTTTCCACCATGAAGTGGCATTTCTCCTAATTGAGCACGAAGTTGGCACTCTCACACCTTTCTAAACAACGAGATAAATTAATTAGGCACTTCTCATATGTGCCTCCACCAACGGAAAAGTCATCCATAAAAACTTCCATTTCTTCCTCGATCATGTCACTAAAAATTGACATCATGCATCTTTGGAAGGTAGCCGGGGCGTTACAAAGACCAAAAGGCATCCTACGGTAAGAAAAAGTACCGTAGGGACAAGTGAAAGTGGTCTTTTCTTGATCTTTTGGGTCAATTGGGATTTGGAAGAATCCCGAATAACCATCAAGAAAGCAATAAAAAGCATGCTTTGTAAGCCTCTCAAGCATTTGATCAATAAACGGTAATGGAAAATGGTCTTTGGAAGTATTGGCATTCAATTGGCAGTAATCAATACACATACGCCAACCCGTAACAAGCCGAGTTAGGACCAATTGTTGCTTATCATTGACCATTACCGTCATACCTCCCTTTTTCGGCACTACTTGAACCGGGGACACCCAATCACTATGAGCAATTGGATAGATGATCCCCGCTTCAAGTAGCTTGGAAACCTCCTTCCTCACAACCTCTTGCATGGAAGGATTAAGTTTCCTTTGTCGTTGCCTACACGGCTTAGCACCCTCCTCTAAATCGATTTTATGCATGCATAGGGAGGGGCTTATACCCTTGAGATCATCAAGAGTATAACCCAAAGCCTTCCTATGCTTTTTCAAAACATTAAGCAATGAGGAGGTTTTCTCTTCCCTGAGGTTAGCATTGTCAATGATCGAAAAAGTATCATTAGCATCCAAAAAGACATACCTCAAGCCCGAAGGTAGAGGTTTCAATTCTACCTTTGGAGCTCCCTTACCATTGGAGATTTCCTCCTCTTCTACTTGGAAGACTTCATATGTTTGGAGCATCTCTTGTTCGGGGGTTGTCTCCTCTTTCTCATCAAGCATTTCCTCATATAATTGCATCTCCTTTTGATCACCTACTTCATTCTCATTCAACAAAACATTCTCAAGTAGATCATTAGAAGCATGCATATGAGGGTATCTAAACTCATTCATCAAATTTTCAATCGTATCTATTCTAAAGAATTCATTACTAGAGGAAGGTTGTCTCATTACCTTATTCAAATCAAATTCGATAGAACCATTGTCAACCTTCAAGGTCATCTTACCTTCTTTGACATCAATAATTGCTTTAGAAGTAGCTAGGAATGGCCTACCCAAGATTATAGGAATTATTTCATCTTCATCCATCTCAAGAACATAAAAGTCCACTAGAAAAGTGAACTTACCAACTCTAAGGGGTATGTCCTCTACCTTCCCTATAGGCAATTTTGCGGACCTATCCGCTAGTTGGAGGGTGATGTTTGTAGGTGAAAGGTTTCCCACATTAAGCTTTTGGTAGACCGAAAAGGGCATTAAACTCACACTAGCACCTAAATCACACAAAGCTTTCCCCAAATGAATCTCATTGATAGAACAAGGGATGGAAAAACTACCGGGATCTTGCAATTTGGTTGGTAGCTTACTAAAGAGAATATCACTACAATTTGCGGTTAGGCTAACGGTTTCAACTTCTCTCCTTCCATTCAAGAGGTCTTTTACGAATTTAGAGTAGTGTGGCATCTCTTTCATAGAATCCACAAAGGGTTTAGAAACATGCAAGCTCTTTACTACATCTAAAAATTTTCCGAATTGGACATTAAGCCTAGACCTAGCAAATCTTTGGGGAAAAGGCAACCTCACATTCCTAGGTTGGAGATTAAGGGGTAAAGGTGTTTGATCTTTGGTGCTCTCCTTTTCGGGTTCCTTCTCTTTATCTTTCTCACCCCTCTCATTCTTTCCGGCACTTCTCTCTAGAACTGCACCCTCTCTTGAAGACTCATCCTCAACCTTAAGTGCTATCCTCACATCGGAACTCTTCTCAACATTGAAATCACTCTCAAGGATCTTCCCACTTCTAGTAGTAATGACATACATAGACTTGGGGTTGACACCTTGGCTAGGTAAAGAAGAAGATGAAGAAGGGGAGGATGAAGAACTTGGTTGGGCAATTTGAGAGATTTGGGTCTCAAGCATTTTCATGTGTGCCTTGATTTGTTTCTTTTCTATCTCTTGACTCTTATTATGGTTTTCTTGATTTTTAATGAAATTTTGAAGCATAGTCATCATAGGATCCGGAGGGGTTTCTATTTGGAGGGGTTGAGTATGAGGAATTTGGGAATGGGGCCTTACTTGGTCAAAACCGGGGGGTCTACTATTTTGTGAGAAAGTAGAAGCATTTTGAGGTCTATTACCCCCGGAACCCTGATTGGAATTAAAACGTTGTTGGTTGTTGGAATAGTGCAGTTGTTCCAATTGGGCCTTTGGTTTGAGTAACTTCTTCCATTGTAATTGGAAGAGTTTCCCCTACCTTGGCCTTGGTTATCCTAACCACCACCACTTTGATTCCATTGAATTTGATTCCAACCTTGGTTTTGATTCCAACCACGTTTTAGGTTTTGATTCCAATTTGGCCGCATTCCAGCATTTCCCTCACGGGGCACAAAATTCATGGCAGTAACATCTTCAACATTATCATCATTTTCATGGGGAGGGGGACCTTCACTTATGGACATACATTGTTGAGAATTATGATCATATCCTCCACATATATCACAAAACATACAATCGGGAGGCATAGCATTGTAATTAGAAGAATAAGAAGTAGAAGGATTCATACCATGGCCTCCCTTGGGAGAAGGGGAGGAAGTATTTTGAGAACTTGATTTCATGAACTCCTCCATTTGTTTTGCCATCTTTGCCATTTGGTTGGAAAGATTTGTGATGGCATTGGTTTGCTCGACGGATTATACCGTTCATTTGCTAGAAGTGGCTTTCCTCTCACCTTCGTACCAATCCTCATAATTGCGCACAACATCTTCTATGATACTCTCCACTTCATCTTCCATTTTGTTCATGATTGGGCCTCCGACTTCGGCATCAAGGCTAGTCTTGCTTTGAGGGGAGAGTCCTCCATAGAATGTTTGTAGAACTTGCCAATTTGGAATCCCATGGTGTGGGCATTGCCTCTGTAGCTCTTTGAATCTCTCCCATGCCTCACAAAGAGACTCTCCACCTCTTTGGCGGAAACTTTGAATCTTTGAGCGACGGCGGTTTTCTTGTGATTGTAAAACCTTCCTAGGAACGCCGTAGTTACCTCATTCCAAGTTTTGAGGGAACCGGGAGGAACATCCTTGTTCAATTAATGTTCCACCGCTCCCATGAGTGAGAACGGAAACATCTTCAATCTTATGTACTCTTGGGACACTCCGTTGATCTTGATAGTATCACAATACTTGAGAAATTCTTTGAGATGCTCATGGGGGTTCTCGAATTTTCCATCGGTAAATTGCCTCTTCTCTATCATTGAAATTAAATTAGGCTTTATCTCAAAATTGTTTGCTTGAGTGGTGGGGGCTAAGATCCCACTTTGAGAGGCATATGGTTCGGGTGCTCCAAGTTGCTTTAGTGACCTTTGATCACCCATGTTTCCTTGATCAGCCATGCTTTGTTGATTATGGTTATTGGCAAATGGGTTAAGAATTGAGCCTATGAATGGTTCACCTTCCTCACTTGAAGTGGGTGAAGATGGGGTAGGGGAACTTCTCACTTCCTCTTGAAGTGGGTCTTCACCTCTCTCCCTTGCTTGTCTCCTCAATTGGGCCAGAGTACTTAGAGCAATTAAGCCTCATGTGCATATACAAAGCTAAGCAGAAAGTGGGCACTGACAAGATACGGAAAAACAAAGAACGGAAAAGAACTAGTCTCAACAAGAAAATAAACACACAATAGAAACCGTTTCCCCTGCAACGACGCCAATTTGATAGGCGGTATTTTAGATTGTTACTAAGACACCTCTATCAAATGATATTTGTAGTCCTAAACATGCAACTAAACATGTATAGAGGCAAGTCAAGGGTCGAACACAGGGAAATGATTAAGCACCACTATTTATCTCCTAATGTTAATCTAGTTCGATCAAGAAGTATGGTGGGTAAAGTAATGACTAAAGGGGATAAGATAACAATTAAAACCAACACTAGGGGGAAGGATCAAACATGCTATGAATTCAACGAAGTTAGGCATTAGAAATAGGTTTACATGTAACCCAAGCAACTCATACAAGGAAATATCAAGAATACTCTCTAATCACCTATCGGGACTAAGAGCTTTCCTAGCTAGCATACACTTACACTATCGTCGTAAGGCATACAAGCTACGGTCATGCAATAATCAATCACCTAATGACTATTCCTAAATCGCACTATCGTCACGATTTAGTTCAAGTCATTCAACCACAACATGCATATGGCCATAAACATGGAGTAGCCAATAAGTATAAGCACAACGAAGATTTAATCACAAATATTCCAAATTAACCTAGCCTAACATACATCAAACTCAAAGCATACCTTCACCAAATCCCTAGCAACAAGAAACTACTCACTATCCTTAACTACAACTACAACCATACTAAGCAACATTATAACCAATGAAATAGCAAGAAAGACAAGGTTTTATCAACTAAACTAACAAAGGTAGAAACATTTATCATAAAAACAAGAAAAAAATAGACAAATATACCAAAACCTTCATTGAAATCCAAGTAAAGAACCATGCATCATCCAAGCTCCAAGCTTGACCATACATCAATGGTGCAAGATACTTCTTTAAAAACTAAGAGTAAAACTAATGTTGATGGGCAATGAAATTACACTAAAAACTATCAAGATTGTTCAATACAAAAGTGGTAATACAATAACCTAGAAAAATTCCTTAAAAAACTCTCCTCCAAGGTTTCTATGCTAAAGTATCCTAATGATAGAATGTGTCCAAAGTTAGCCGTTTTGCCTCCCTTTTGTTTATTGGACTGAATTTGGGATTTGAATCAGCAACAGACAGGCGCGCCCGCGCGTTAAATGATGGCGCAACCGCTCCTCGAAATGTGTGCCCGCTCCAAAGTGGGTATTTAATGGCTAGTCCATCTCATCAGCGCGCCCGCGCTCAAGGGATGCGCGCCCGCGCCATTTGTCTAGTCTTGAATTCTTCCTGTTTTGCCCTTGTTCCTTCCATCTCTGAATCAACGGCGTACACCTACAATCATGGAACAGGAAGGCAAAGCGTAATACATCGAAAGAGGAGGGGAGTATAGACTACCTAAACCACATGAATACACATTACGCATCACAAAGGTGGAATACTCGAACTAGGCGGATCATAGCAAAAACATACTAAAATGGATCGAATTATTACTAAAACTACTAGAAAAGACTACCCTAAGAGCGACATAAATGTCACTCATCAGTTTTCAACTTGAAAATCCATTTGCAACCGATAGGTGTATATCCTTCGGGCAAATCAACCAAGTCCCGTACTTGATTTTCATATAAGGAGTCCATCTCAGATTTCATGGCTTCACAAGACGAAAAATGTAAATTTGCACCAGTTCAAAACCCCACTTTCGCACCGGTTTTGAAACGGTCCAGATTTGAGGGATGCTAAAAAGAAGAACTTTTCGCACCGGTTCAAAACCGGTGGGAAAAATAAGAATTAGCACCGGTTAACTGGTGCTAAAAGTAAGTGCCGCGATTTTTGTATTTTAATTTTAATAACATTTGGCACCAGTTAACCGGTGCCCATTATACCTTCAAAAAATAAAAAAAAATTCCAATTTTTTCACACCAAAATTCATCAGGCAATGAACCCAATAACCCATAATCGTTTCCCTACAAAAAAAATAAAAAAAACACCAAAATTGTAATATACATTAATCACACACACACACACACATATATATATATATTCATCAAAAAAATTGTTATTTTACTCCAAAAAAACGCAACAATAATGAACCCAGAAAAATCCTTGAATCTTGAATATTTCTTCTTCTACGTGGAATACTACCTGCATCAATTAAAACACCAAAATTAATAAAATTAGAAGAGAATGTAGCTTGAGCAAGTTGAATACGAGTTTAGCTTGAGCAACTTAATCTAAACATTAAAAAGCATAACCAAAACATTATGATATCATCGAAATGTAAAATCCGACGATTAATCAAAACTTTAAAGTACTTAAAAAATCAAAATTTAGGGTTTCAAGTTTCAACTAACAACAAAGAGAGCTAATAATCATGAAAAAAAGACTAATAATCCATAATAAACCCAGAAATCCACCATTAAAACCAGGTCCACCAAAACCACCGCCTGCCGCCACCACCGTCACACTCCAATCGGCAACACCACTCTCATCAACACCATCTAACTACCGCAACCCCCACCTAGCCACCCGAAACTCACCACTAGCCCACCTGAAACACCACCACCATTGTACCCAACCCTAACCACCCGAATCCAAGAAAAACACAGAAAACGTTAGAAAATTCTAGAAAACCATAAACAACGCAACAATAATGAAACAAGAAAAAACCAAAAAAGAACCAAGAAAAAACCAAGAAAATCCTAGAAATTTCGAACCTAGAAAAACCCAGAAACCCAAAGAAATCCAGAAACCCAAAATCCGAAAAAACCCAAAGACACCTAGAAAACTCAAAACCCATAAATCCAAAAAAAACCCAGAACCCAGAAACCCGCAATATTACATCAATTAAACCCAAAAAAATTTAGGCAATTTACCACTTGGTTTTAATGACGTGGCTGATGCATGCATGGTTCGAATTATTGACGGCGGTGGCGATGGTTGCTTCTTGATTGGTTTCAAATCTTTGTGGTTGTTGAGAAGAGGAAGAAGAATGAGAGATGAGAGAGAAGGAGAGAAGAACGAGTGATCAGAGATGAACGAAGAAAAGTGAGAAAAGAAAACGAAGAGAGGAGAGAGGATGAAGAACAGATGAGTACAGAGAAGAGAGAGGAGTAAAGAGAAGAGGGAAAAGAGAGGAGAGAGGAGAGAGAAGAATAGAAGAGAGAGGAGATCAGAGAATGAAAAGAGGCGGAGAGTAAATTAAGGTTTTATAAAAGAAATTTTGGGGCACCGGTTAACTGGTGCCAATTGTAGTTAAAGGAAAAGGCATCGGTTAACTGGTGCGAAAACTCTTCCCTTAATCCCGCCTTTTTTTTTTCACACCGGTTTTTAAAAACCGGTGCGATAAGGGCGGTGCTGATTTCAGTTTTTCTACTAGTGCTTCTAGCCATTTAGCAGAGTCGGGGCTCGTTATAGCTTGTTTGTATTTTGCTGGCTCATCTTCGTCCATAACTAGGATGTCCGAGGTATCTGTCCGGGTGAGATCATGGCCTTTGCAACCTACGCAGTGTAATAGATTGAGCATTTACATTTTTGGTTTGACTCTGAACATTGTTAGTTTGACTCTAACTATTATCAATAGCTACTTCCAAAGCCCTTTGATTCTCAAATTTGTCAGATTGATTTTGTTGCTCATCTACTCGAACTTCATCAAGTTTGATTTTCCTCCAACTTGTCATTTTGGAAAGATGCTCCTTTTTCAAAAAGACACCATCTCAAGCAACAAACACTTTGTTCTCTGATTGGTTGTAAAAGTAATACCTCTTTGTTTCTTATGGATACCCCACAAAGAAACATTTGTCAGATTTTGGTGCTAGCTTGTCGGATATAAGTCTCTTGACATATGCTTCGCAGCCCCAAATCTTTAGAAAGGACAACCGTGGAGGTTTCTTTGTCCATAATTCATATGAAGTCTTTTCGACAGCTTTTGACAAAGCACGGGGTTCAAACTATGTCTAATAGAGCTCAATTTCTCCTCTCGGACACTCTGTTCCATTGTGGAATTCTGGGAGGCGTCAAAATTGAGAGAATCCCAGTTCTTTCAGATGGTCGTGGAATTCGTAGCTCAAATACTCGCCACCTCGATCAGATCGAAGGGCTTTGATTTTCTTGCCAAGCTGATTTTCCACTTCACTTTGAAATTCTTTGAACTTTTCGAAGGATTCAGATTTGTTTGACATTAGGTAGACATAGCCATATCTACTATAGTCGTCCGTGAATGTGATAAAATAGCAATAATCATTCCTTGCGGTTGTGCTCATTGGTACACATACATCTGTATGTATGAGTCCTAATAAGTCACTAGCTCTTTTTTCCTAACTTGAAGAAGGGTTGTTTAATCATCTTTCCAAGTAAACATCCTTCGCAGTTTTCAAACGACTTTAAGTCTAATGAATCCCTACATGTAGAAGTTTCTTGATGCGTTTGATGTTTATATGGCCTAGACGACAATGCCACAAGTAGGTTTGATTCGACCCATTGGTCTTAACCCTTTTGGCGGTATTATCAACGTTAGCAACTTATTTGTCTAATGAAAGCACATAATTAAACGCCATTTTCAAAATATGTCGTACCATATAAAACATTATCAAGATGAAATGAACAACTATTGTCCCTTATCCTAAATTGAATTTTAGAACTAATGATTAAGGGATTTTGCTCCCACCAATCGGAATGCGCCACGTGGACCAATCAGGTCCTGCCAAGTGTCCCCCAGTTGGAACAGTCAGGGCTTCCCACGTGGCACGCGCTTATTCGTCCACCTTGGACCTGTTATGTCAAGACATGTGGCATACTCCATGCGTAATGGAGAAACCGGCCACCCAGGCCCAAATTCCGAGGGAAGCCCAATCGGCCCTAGGTTTACCTAAACCTAGGATGGGCACGTTTCCCAAGGTTATAAATACCTCCCTTAATCCTTATTAAGGGGGATTACAAAAAGAGAACAGAAACATTACGGAAAAAACATATTAATTACACACAGTAATAACCGGCTGATCTCGCTAACAAAGCAGATTACCTACATTAAACACTCTCACCTAGAGAGACCAAATCACTTTAATTTCCGCATTAATTACTCCTTAATCAGGTACTAACTTGACTGTTGGAGGCGGAGCTCACAGGAGTCTCCGTTATTTTGCAGGTACAAGCGTCCGGTTCCAGTCTCGGAATTGTAACTCTCCCGCAGGACATCAGAAAACCCCGAAACATTTGGCGCCGTCTGTGGGGAGAGTACTTCTGAGATGGCATCCAAGTCTGTACCGACTCCTGAAGAGAGGCGTCCCCTAGACGACCCTCAAGTTCAGTCGGACCATGATACCGAAAGTGAATTTGAAGTTGAAGCTCATACAACTTCAGACGGGACCCTAAGGGCCCGACGTACCCGTCACACCGAAAGGAGGGAACAGGAGCATCTTCAAACAGGAAGCGAGCCAGCAGGCGCACCGCCTGTTCGGCAACAGCCGACTGATGGGTCTGCTCCCATCACAAGGAACGAACTCATGACCTTCATGAGGGACTTCAAGGGAGAGATTCAAGAGTTGATCAACAAGAAGTCGCCTGCTCCAGTCAAGGAGCAGTCGGCCAAGAAACCCTCCACTTCACTGAAGAGGAAGCCAGTTCAAGGGCGAGAGGCGACTCCTCATCCTAAATCTAGGAGGCGGGAGCCACCTGCCCTTGATTTCACAAAATTCCGTTATCCTACAGGAAATAGGAAACCTGTTCGTCATATTCAGGCGGACGGGTCGAAGCAAACATTCACAGATGCTCGGCTACTGCTAGAGCAGAAGAAGAGTGACCGATTGTCAGAGTCCGCCTCTACTTCAAACTTTCAAGACAGTTTGCGAAATGCCTCGATGAGGCATACTCAGTCGTATCATGACAGTCAGTCAGGCGTCACCTCCCGTTAGTCCGGATTTCATAGCGACCAGGCGGTACCAAACTTACCATTTGTGCCGCAACAACAGTATTTTTTGCAGCCACCTCCGTTTGGTGGACCTGCAGCAAAAAACGTCCAACCTATGGACTGGCAGCTACGGTTGCTTAAACTTAGTGAACAACCGTCGGCCTTCTCCAAGGAAATTACTGAAGCCGCTCAGCCGGCCAAAGTGAAAAATGTACTAGTAGGCGCCTATGACGGCACTACTAACCCAGAAGACCATCTGATGGCATTCACCAACCTAATGTACCTTCAAGGGTTGGATGATCCCACTTGGTGCAAGTGTTTCCCAGCGACTCTCAAAGGAATCGCACAGCAATGGTTCGGCAACCTACCGACTGGTTGTGTAAATAGCTTCAGGACGCTTGCTTACTTATTTGCCTCCAACTTCGCCATGAACATCCCTGCGAAGAAAACGACCCTTGATTTGGGAACAGTTCAGCAGGGTGAGAAGGAGGGGCTTCGTTCTTACATCAGGCGGTTTAACCTGATGAGAATACAGATTCAAGGGTTACCGGATGAGGTAGCTTATACTGACTTTTTCAGAGGTCTCAAAGACGGGTCTACCTTCAAATTTGATTTGGTTCAAAAAAGGGTGGCGACTCTTCAAGAGGCCTTGATTGAAGCAGAAGCCTATATACAGGCGACTGATCTTTGTACGATAAAATAGTCGGACGGGAAAAGGTTCGACAAAAGAGAAGGGCGACAGAAACAGTCGTCAAACAAAGATGAGAAAAGAAAAGAGGTCTGGGCGGTTGATTCCTCTAAACAGCCAGCCTAGAAAAAGAAAAAAGAATTCAAACCATACTCCCCAAAGTATGCGTTTAACAAGGATAACCAGTTTATCCTGAAAGAAATCAAGGGACGGATCTCAATTGAGAAGCCGGTCCCCATGAAGGGTTCTGCAAACAACCGGAACCAAGATAAATTCTGTGCTTATCATGATGATGTTGGTCATCACACCAATGACTGCATCAGTCTCATGCGGTACCTAGACCGCCTGGCTGAGCAAGGTGATCTTGACACTTATGTCAAGAAATCTACGGGGAACACTTCCTCAAAAAAGCAGTCGGCCAAAAAGAATCAGCAGGCCGACAGCTCTGATACAGATGATGCAGTCGTCTACACCATTGCAGGCGGCTTCTCAGGAGGCAGCCCCACTATTAGGGGCAACAAAGACAATATCAGGCGGTTAGATGTAAATTCCGTTCACCAAGAACGGTCGTCCAAATATTCATTTCCTGAGATTGTCATCACTGAAGAAGATCTAGGAGGGGTAAGGGGGCCGCATGACGACCCTCTCGTTATTGAATGTAAAGTGGCCAACCAGAGAGTTGGCCGAATCCTCATAGACACCGGAAGCTCCTCAGATCTCATCAGTAGCAAATGTCTGTCGAAACTAAAATATCAGACTGATTGCATACATCCGGCCTCCCACACTTTAGTAGGGTTTGGAGGAGGAGTCGTCCACCCACTGGGACGAGTAGATTTACCCATCCGCCTGGGCGAAAAAGGGAAAGGACGACACATGGTAGTCCGGTTCCTGGTAGTAGAGGAACTCTCGGCCTACAACATGATTCTGGGTCGGCCTACCCTGAATAATTCCAAGGCTGTTATAATCCCATCTCTTATAGTGCTCAAGTTTGAGAGGGATAATGGAACAGTCGGCTCCCTAAGGGGAGATCAGAGGATGGCCCGAGAGTGCTATCTCTCGGATGTCAAGCCCACTGTTATGGCTACTGGGTCAAGCGGTGAAAAAACAGACCTTGACAATGTCAAGGAGAGTGCGCCTGTTCAAGAAGCAGGCGGCTAAAAGAGAAAGGCATCCCAGACAGGGGCCGCAAGAAAAGAAAGAAAATAGCAATCATTGGCAGAGGAGCGGCCGGATGAGTTCCGCCCTCAGCCGGCTGGTGAGCATGCGGACCTGATCTTAGACGACTCACGTCCTGACCAAACAATCAAAGTTGGGACGACTGCTCTGAGAAACCTTGGTGACAATTTTCACAACCTATTGAAAGAATACAAGGACATCTTTGCATTCGAAGTCCATGAAATTCCAGGCATTAGTCCTGATCTGGCGGTACATAAACTGGCCATGGATCCGAAAAAGAAGCCGGTACGGCAAAAGAAGCGGAACCATGGCGAAGAAAGAAGTCAGGCGGCAGCCGCCGAAGTTAAAAAAATTACTTGATGCAGGGTTCATTCGGCAATGTTACTTCCCAGACTGGGTTACAAATGTGGTGCTTGTTAAAAAGCCGAATGGCACCTGGCGAATGTGTGTAGACTACACAGACTTAAACAAGGCGTGCCCCAAAGACAGTTACCCTCTGCCTAAAATTGATAACCTGGTCGACTCAACAGCCGGCCATGCCTTGATGATTTTTATGGACGCCTATTCTGGTTTCCATCAAATTCCTTTATGGAAGAAAGATCAGGAGAAGACGGCCTTCGTCACTGATCAGGGGTTATACTGTTACACGGTCATGTCGTTTGGTCTTAAGAATGCCCCGGCTACCTTCCAACGAATGATAAACACTGTGTTCTTTGATCAGATTGGGAGAAACGTCGAGGCATACATTGATGATATGATTGTCAAGACTAAATTTCAGAAAGATCATCTGTCGGACCTCCGAGAAACTTTTGCCACACTCAGGCGGCACCATGTCATGCTCAATCCCAAGAAATGTGTATTTGGAGTTGAGTCTGGGAAATTTCTCGGATTCCTTATCAATTAGAGAGGAATAGAGGCGAACCCTGAGAAGGTGCAGGCGGTCATTGACATGCAGTCGCCTCATACCATCCGAGAGGTTCAAAAGTTAACAGGTTGTCTGGCGGCCTTGGGAAGATTTCTAAGCCGATCAGGCGACAAATGCCTATACTTTTTCCAGGCAATTAAGAAAAAGGCAAGGTTTGAATGGGGGCCGGATGCCGAGGCGGCCTTCCAGAAATTGAAAGTTCACTTGCATTCCTTGCCGAGGCTGGTTAGCCCTTTGCCCAAAGAGGTTCTCTACATGTACCTGGCCGTCTCTGATCATGCGTTAAGCGCTGTTCTCCTTGCTGAAAGGGACGGCTGTCAGCTCCCGGTCTACTTTGTCAGTCACGTACTGAAAAATGCCGAGTTGAGGTATCCCCTAGTGGAGAAATTTGGTCTTGCACTCTTCATGGCTGTTAAAAAATTGAAACCCTACTTTTTGGTACATGCAGTCCTCGTGTATACAGACCAACCTATCAAGCGGCCACTTACCATCATGGAGTCGTCAGGCCAAATGATCAAATGGGCCATAGAAATACAGAGCCTCGAAGTTATATTCGAGCCTAGAAAAGCAGTGAAGGGGCAAGCCTTTGCTGATTTTATTGTAGAGATGACTCGTCCTCCTGACTCTCAAGTTCTAGACCAAGTATGGAAGGTATATGTGGATGGAAGCTCTACTTCAAATGGTTGTGGAGCAGGCGTCATATGTCAGTCGCCAGAGGGCGACAAATACGAGTATTCTCTACGCTTCAGTTTTCAGGCTTCAAACAATGAGGCAGAATATGAAGCTTTACTAGCCGGGATCCGCATGTGCAAGGCGGCAGGGGCAAGAAAAATAGACGCCTGTTTCGATTCACAATTGATAGTGAGTCAGTACAATGGCGAATACGAAGCAACCCATCCGGCCATGATCAAGTATTTACAGGCGGTCCGACAAGCAGTCGGCTCCCTTGAGGATTTCCATCTGATCCAAGTGCCGAGATCAGAAAACAACCAGGCGGATGCACTGTCAAAATTAGCATCATCCGCCTCCTCTAATACTCCTCGAACTGTTTTTTGGGAAGTAATGGAGAAGAGAAGCATCGAGGAAAACCCTATTGGAATCCTAGAAAGAAGCTCAACCTGGATGGATTCAATCAGGGCATATCTGACAAACGGTACACTGCCGAATGATACTCAATAGGCGGCAGCACTGAAAAAACGAGCCACCTGTTTTGAAATGATAAAGGGAGAACTTCACAAAAAGGGGTACCTTCAACCCTTCTTAAAGTGTGTTACTCCAGAAAAGGGACGAGAGATACTAGACGATCTTCACTCTTATTACTGTGCTTCTCATATAGGTGGTAGGATGCTTGCTCAAAGGGCAAGGCGGCAGGGCTACTTTTGGCCTACTTTGGAAGCAGATGCAATGGAGATGGTGAAAAAATGTGACAAGTGCCAAAGGTTTGGCAAACTAATTCACCGTCCGACTACTGACCTCACTACCATTCACAGCCCACTCCCGTTTGCTAAGTGGGGCATGGACATTCTGGGTCCATATACGCCTGCTACAGGCGTAAGGAGGTACATACTTGTTGCCGTCGACTACTTCACTAAATAGGTAGAGGCGGAGGCTGTAAAGGGAATCAAGACGAAAGATGTAATTTCATTCATTTGGAAAAATGTCATCACTCGGTTCGGGGTTCCAATGTCTATGGTTTTTGATAATGGTCCCCAATTTGAGACGCCTGTTCTTAAAAGCTGGTTGGGTGATCAAGGAATTGCAAACTACTTTGCATCTGTCGGCCGTCCACAAGCAAACGGCCAGGTAGAAGCCTTTAATAAAATCATCTCAGACGGTCTCAAGAAAAAGATTGAACGAGCAGGCGGCCTATGGGCGGATGAACTACCACATGTTCTCTGGGCCATTAGGACGACTGAAAAAGGGGAAACTGGAGAAACTCCATTCCTCCTAACTTACGGTGCGGAAGTTGTTCTTCCAATAGAACACTACGAGCCGACTCTTCGAGTAATGCTATATGACGAAGAGGTAAACTGGGAAGCCATGCGCCTGGCATTAGACTCACTTCCTGAAAAGAGGGGCAATGCTGTCTTGCGCCATGAGATCTATCGCCTGAGAATGACTAGATCATACAACAAAAAAGTACACAGGCGTCCACTCAAAGTAGGGGACTTTGTACTTAGAAAAATGGAAGCAGTTGGTAGGGCTAATGAGTCTGGCAAACTAACTCCCAACTGGGAAGGACCCTACCGAATCTATGAGGAAGTCAGGGACGGTACCTACCGTCTGGAAACACCAGACGGACAACCGTTGCCTCGAACTTGGAATGTAGATAATCTTAAGAAATATTTCTTTTGAATGATGTAAAGTAAAGAGCTACTTAATAAAAGTTTGCACTTACTATTCAATTTTGTACTACGAGGGGCATGCCGTCTGTACCTTTACAGTCGGCTACTCTCCATTGAGTTTTTCACTCTATCTTCAGAGGGGCATGCCGTCTGCACCTTTACAGTCGGCTACTCTCCATGGAGTATTTCACTCACAATAGGGGCATGTCGTCTGGGCATATAGTCGGCTACTCTCCATAAGAAGATGGCCGACTGGTTCCAAACACATAGTCACCCCCCTAATACTTAGCTAAAAAGATTAGGGCCTGGCCGACCCTGTGCCTAACAGGCAGCTACCCTCCTTTTACTTAGCACCTACATTCACCAAGAACTTACCAAGGCCACAGGCCGAATGATCAGACCAGGCGCCAAGCCAACTGATCAAATCTACAAAACTAATACGACCTGTCCCAACATCATAGCAGGCGTCCGACGGCATCCCTCCGGATGAAATTCGTCGCAGAGAGCAGCTCCCTTTTGGGTGGAACATTGTTCTATAAACTAATTACACGGCACCTATACGACTGTCCCCAAGGGCAACCACGTAGCCGTTTATGAGACAAGGATAACTATATCACTAACCAAACTAGTGGTAGCAGTTGACATCTGAGTCAGATGACCGCCTGTATTACTTGGGATAAATGCAGGGGGTACCTATTGAGTTAATAGCCAACAAACATTGGCGAATCAAGGGGTCTAGCCAGCCGACACCGCCTGGTACCTCTACTTCTCAAGCAAAAGTGACGGCGACTGAGTAACTCCAATGTTAACTCATAGTCACTCCCTCAAATTTGGTATGGAACCTAAAAGGTTTGAGTAGACCACCTGTTTTTTGGCTAACAGGGGCACTCAAACCTCTATTCCTACTAGGTAACCTATTGAGTTAATAGCCAACAAACATTGGCAAATCAAGGGGATCAGCCGGCCTCAGCCGCCTGGTACCTCTACTACTCAATCTAGATTGTGACGAAGACTAAGTAACTCCTATGTTAACTTAATAGTCACTCAAACTTAGTATGGAGCCTAAAAGGTATGAGTCGTCCGCCTGTTTTTAACAAACAGGGGCTCTCAACCACTACTCTTGCTAGGTTAACAAATTATGAGTTAAAAGCCAACAAACATTGGCAATAAAGGGAAACAACCGGTACCCGCCGCTTGTTATCTCTACTACTCAGTTTCTTGGCGACTAGGTAATACTCTATTTACTTGGTCAGACCACTTTCCTACTTGGTTAAATTTACAAATGACAGGATCCAGACAAAATAGTTCGAATACTGATTGGATAAATGGCCGACTGATCGTCTATCCTGGAAACAGACAACCAGTCCTCCAGGGGCATAGGCGGCGTACTAACTATCCGTACTTATCTGCAACGTTCGACCACGTTCGGCCATGTAAAACAGTCGGTCTAGTGAACAATTGGATATTAGATATGGAATACGTGGACAAATTTGAAGCAAAACAAAAATTCATTAAAAATAAGCCGGTCATTAAAGACCAGCAAAATATTCAAAGCCCCGGCCCCCTGGCCGGGTAAATACAAAGCAAACGGCACGCAGGCCGTGGAAAGAATACATAAAGCTTAAGAAGGGGGCAGTTCAGTATTAGCAGCTGCCGCCTGGTCAGCACTCTTCTTGCTGGACTCGGCTTCAGCTGCATCCTTTTTTGATGCCTTACCCCCAAGCGGCACAAGCGCCACTACCGGCTCCTCCTCCTCCAACGCTTCCCCCAACGCCTCTTCTTCAGCAGCCGCCAGGATCTCTTGATTATATGTCTCCGAACACTGGCGGTACGTTCTTTCCCAAGAGGCAAAGTCGGCACTAGGGAAGAGGCGGCCCCAGGTCATGCGCTGGATTTGAGCGGAGTCTTCCATCATCTCCCGGACCAGCTCTTTCTTCTCTTGCTCGGCCTTTTCCGAGAGCTCTTGGGTAAGACTCTTCTCCTGGGTCACCAAGCGTTCCTTTACGTTGGCCAAGGATTTCTCCATGGCTTTGTAAGAGTACATTTTCAGGCGAAGAGGTTTCAGCTCGACCTTGAGATTTGTGATGGTCGCCTCCAGCTCGTCATTCTTCTTCTGGGCCGCCTCTAACTGAGCCCGAACAGTGGCGGTAGCCTGCGCCTGATAATAAAGAATATCAATGGTCAGTACTTCATTTTGGGCAATTTGAAACATTGCCTTATCACAGTCAGAGGCGGCCATAGCTTTTGCAGCCTTTACCTCTTTGTTCTTCCGATCAAGCGGCTTGCGAAGGCCGTTAACTCGGAGCAGGGCCTAAGTACAAAAAAACAGGCGTCAGTTTCC
Source organism: Chenopodium quinoa (assembly GCF_001683475.1). Classification (NCBI taxonomy): domain Eukaryota; kingdom Viridiplantae; phylum Streptophyta; class Magnoliopsida; order Caryophyllales; family Amaranthaceae; genus Chenopodium; species Chenopodium quinoa. The sequence goes on along the minus strand of NW_018745675.1, from coordinate 1,976,252 downwards.
AAACAAAAAAGAAAACAGGCGTCCAGAAATTCAAATACTAAAAAATATGCTAAGTATACATGAGCAAGGACCCCTGCAATCCTGTCAAGGTCAAGGGTGCCGACACCCCTGACCGCCTCCCTTTCAGCTGGAGGAACTGCCCTGATCATAGACTTGGCCATCTCTACCAAGTCAGGCTCCTGGGGGCCGGCTGCATCAAGCATAAACAAACGGATTAGACTTAGTAACAAAGGGAGCAAGTCTAAAATTTACAAGGACAACTTCATACCTCTAGGCGGCCCAGTTGGAGTTTTAGAAGAAGTGGCCGGCTGTTTCTCAGCCGCCACCTGTTTCCTGGCAGAACTAGGAGAGCTCCCAACAGTCGTCTTCCGGGCCTTGGGGTCCGGCTGTTGGGAAGATGAAGCTCTTGGAGCACCCGTCTAAAAAAGAAGAAAAAAGTCAGTATATGCATAAACACTCCAAAAAGAGGGTGAAAGGTTCGGAGCTCACCAAGGGTGCCCCCTTCTTGGGGGAGTCGGTTGAAGCTTGTTGCATAATAGAGGCCCGCAACATGGCCGCCGCAGTCTTGGAGGCGGTGATTTTCCTCATGGCGTCAGCTGCAAAAAACAAACAGCAAAGTTAATAAAAGATAAACAACAAATGTATGGAACAACAGAGTATTTGACAGGCCGACTACCTCTTGAGCACCGACTGCTGAGGCCACAGGCGGCCAAAAAGTACTCGTCGTAGAGCCACTTGAAGCTCGGGACGCAGTGCAGGGGTACTTGCTCTCGTACCCCTGAAGTAGAGTCGACCCTCGACTCTACTTTAAAGAGTCCTTTATCAAGGATCTCTTTCTTAGCCTTGGGGGGAACAGGCGGCATGCTACGGCCGCCTGCAAAAAGGGGCGGATTCCTGTTCCACCTATTGAAGCGCTTGTTCTGCTCCATGTCAGAACTCTCAATGATGAGGAAGGTGCTCCGCCAGTCCTTCCACTTGTTTGCTTTACCTCTTGTCATGAGGTAGCCCCTGTGGCTTGTCAATTGTTACCAGCCGGTACCGCCTGTCTTAGGGGTCCGGCTGAGATAGTTCATATGGGCGAAAGCCTCGAAGCTCGGCTCCACCCCGTGCAGTTCGCACCCGACCACATAGCCGAGTACGTTGACCCAGGAGTTTGGGGCTAACTGCCATAACCCCAACTCATACCCATCCAAAATCCGCTGAACAACCGGATGTAATGGGAAGCGAAGCCCTGCCTTGATAGCCGCCTCGTAGCAGCCAAAGCAGGCGCTTTCATAACTGGAACCAGCCGGACAGACGACTGTGTCTTCTGGATCCGGCACAAACACTAGAAAGTCGGGGCCCATGGTGTGGTTTGCAATAAAGCTCTCCACTTTCTCTTTCATGGCTGTGATTCGGCCCCGAGGTACCGTGCAGTAGTAGGGGGTATTTAGCTCTCGGTAAGAGGCGGATGGTTCCGCCCAATGGTCCCCCTTCTCAACTGCGTGAGAAAGTCTCGCCTCTTGCAGGCGGCTGTTTTTCTCTTCTGTACCCAAAGAAGCATGGCCAGAAGAGCTTGACTTGGAATCGTCCTCCGACGAGTCTGAAGAAGACGACTCCTCCCCTCTCCCGGAGGGGCCCGCCTCCTCTCTTTGAAAAGGAGCAGATTTGTTAACTGTTAAATGGGAAGGGGTCACTATGACTCCTCCCACAGAATTGCCGGCATCCAGGCCGCCTTGTTTCACTTCCACATCTGGCGCCTGGTCAGATGTTTCACTAAGCGGCACCCTGTGGGAGGAGCCGTCTGAATTTGAGATCCTAGCTGTCTTTTTCGTTCTGGCCATCCTGCTCTGCATAGACACAGATACAGTCGGACTTTGTATAAAGGGCAAAGATGGGTCCGGAAAAGGGCAGGCGGCACTCCTAGTCCTAGATTCAGCCGTCCCCGGTGACCGGCTGATCACTAACCTAGGTCGTGTCGTGTGCTTCGTGGTGCCATTTCAGAAAATAAAAAGAAAATTAAGAGTAAGAGAACTGAGTTACCTGAACGAGTGACGGTTGATGAAGTTCTGGAAATCCTGTGCAGTCGGCTAGTCAGAACAGGCGGTAGGCAGAATGTTCTCAAAGAGTTCTCAAAGTGTGAAAATCACTCAAGACAACTCTCCCTTATATAAGCGAAGTGAGAAGGCAAAGGGTCACTTTCAGAATTCAAAATTTGGGCGGGAAAATCTCTCGTCCTTTCGCCGACTGAAACCTGTAGCAGGCCGTCGCCTGTTACAGTGTGACACCTGTCACAGGTAACACGTGACCAATCACGTGCCACCTGTGAGGGGCAAATGATTAAGGGATTTTGCTCCCACCAATCGGAATGCGCCACGTGGACCAATCAGGTCCTGCCAAGTGTCCCCCAGTTGGAACAGTCAGGGCTTCCCACGTGGCACGCGCTTATTCGTCCACCTTGGACCTGTTATGTCAAGACATGTGGCATACTCCATGCCTAATGGAGAAACCGGCCACCCAGGCCCAAATTCCGAGGGAAGCCCAATCGGCCCTAGGTTTACCTAAACCTAGGATGGGCACGTTTCCCAAGGTTATAAATACCTCCCTTAATCCTCATTAAGGGGGATTACAAAAAGAGAACAGAAACATTACGGAAAAAACATATTAATTACACACAGTAATAACCGGCTGATCTCGCTAACAAAGCAGATTACCTACATTAAACACTCTCACCTAGAGAGACCAAATCACTTTAATTTCCGCATTAATTACTCCTTAATCAGGTACTAACTTGACCGTTGGAGGCGGAGCTCACAGGAGTCTCCGTTATTTTGCAGGTACAGGCGTCCGGTTCCAGTCTCAGAATTGTAACTCTCCCGCGGGACATCAGAAAACCCCGAAACAACTAACATTTGAGCAATTTTGAATTTGGGAAATTCTACATGGTGGCCTCATGAATTCAATTTTTCTACGTGGAAGACGAACTTTTTTCTAACTCTCTTAAGTGGCACTAAGGTTTAGAAAAATTAAACAAAGTGCCCTTTTTTTGGTTTTATGGTTAACTTTTTTGTTTTTTGGTTAACCATGATTAATTTTTTTAAAAAAAACCACTCAGCCACCCACCTAGCCATCAGCTGAACCTCACTGCCGCCAGTCGCGGGTGCCAGCAATCCCCTAACCCCTCCACCCACCTCCCCCGGGCGCCGGCGCCACCCCTACCTCTCTCCCATCCCCATCCCTAACCACCGTTACCTTAGCCCCCACCCATGTAAGTCGAAACCCAACCCTAACCAATCCCGTAACCCTACCTCCACCCTTTGAAAACCCCAAAAATTTGCCGGAAAAATCCGGCCGCCCTTTCCCCACACCTCGAAAAGGTCGATGCTAGGGTTTCGTGTGTGGGGGGGGGGGGGAGGGGCAGTCGGACTTTTCCGGCTTCTTTTAAGGGTTTTTGATTGGTGGGGGTTACCAGATTGGTTAGGGAAAGGGAAGAGAGGGAGGTCGGGGTGGCGCCAACGCCGAGGGATGGCGTTTTGGGTGCGCTGGCGCCGGGGGAGGGGGGTTAGCGCTACTGTGGGTGGCTGGCTGGTGGTTTTCTTTTTTTATTTTTTTTAATGTTTTAAAAAAATTTTTTGGTTACCTATGGTTGACCAAAAACTAAAAAAGTTAGCCAAAAAATAAAAAAAAAGGGCACTATGCTTTATTTTTCAAAACCTTGGTGCCACTTAAGAGAGTTGGAAAAAAGTTTGCCATCCACGTAGAAAAATGGAATCCTTGAGGCCACCATGTAGAATTTCCCTTTGAATTTTAGAACTAACATTTGAGCAAATTTGTGTGACTCTAAGTAAAATCCAAATTGAATTTTAGAACTAACATTTTGAGTAATTTTGAAATTAAAACAAGTCTAATTTAATTAATCCATTTTTAGTGCACAAACCAAAATCAATTCAAGAACTATTCTCTTAATAATTTTTGTTCTACTTGGTGCAATAAGAAAATAGAGGGCTTATCTCTTAATTAATTTAACCAAAAATTAAAATTAATAATGAGATTTGACAAAATTAGTTGAATAAATAATCAATTATCAAATGAAAATAATTTATCCAAAAATTATTCATGCACATTTGAATATTACAACCTTCCAATATGAAGATAATATTTCAAGCATAAGTATGAATATTCATGATTTTAATCAACTTCCAAAATAATTAAAACTTAAAATTTGTTCATTATAGATTTTAGAAAGTAAAGATTCAACCATTTAATATGTTTAGGGGAAAAAGTACACTTGACACGTGGGCCTATAGGGGTCTGACACGTGTCATCACCCTATTGCACCATGGGCATCCAACCGATGGATGCCACGTGGCATTGTACCCTCAATGGGGGAGCAGACCTATCTGCTATAAATAGAGGAATCTACCTCATTTATTGGTATTCATAAATACGCCCACAAAACCCGAGCAATATTAATTGTGGAATCTCCCGAAATCCGAGAGAACCAATTTACCTTCCATACGTAATTTCATCCGGAATCATACTAACTTGACCTTTGGAGGCGGAACTCCACCCAACTAGAGTTTCGTTGTTTTGAAGGTACATAAGTCAGGCGTACATTCCCGGTGCTGTAACTCTCCCGTAGGACACCTCAAAAAACCCGGAAACATTTGGCGCTGTCTGTGGGGAGAGTACCACTTGGATGGCATCTGTAAATGTACCAAAAGTAGAGGGCAACCGGCCCACGGTTGACCCTAAGGTCCACACGGACCACGAAGGCGGAAGTAGGGACGACTACAATGTCGAAACCTATATGGCTCCATACGGGTCTTTCCGCTCCAGGCGCACTCGTTCCAAAGAAAGGAAGGAACGGGGCCAAGACAAGGCTTGCCCCGACAACCCAGGCGACAAGCATACCGGACAACCCCCAGGCGGCGGAGGGGTCGGCCCCCGTCACCAGAGATGAGCTCATGAACCTCATGAGTAGTTTCAAAGGGGAAATAACGGACATCATCAAGAAGTCAGCTTGCTCCAGCAAGGGCCAGTCGGCTAAGAGGGCTTCAGTAAAAAAGCCAATCAAAGACCGGGTGCCTACTCCTCACCCGAAGCCTAAAGGGGGGGGGACGGGCCCCTAATTTACCTTTCAAAAATTCGTTTCCCTGAATCAGGGTAGCGAAAGGCCATCTGGCACATACAGCCGGATGAGTCCAAAAAGATCTTCTCAGATGCCCGGATGCTTATCCAGGAGAAGAGAGGTCGGAGTATGTCCCAGACGGCTTCTACGTTGACAAACCCCGACAGTTTCCGTAATTCTTCGATCAAGCATTCGGAAACTCACCCTAGGAGCCAGACGCACGACACGCCCGTCCGTACTGATCCCCATGTGATTCACCAGGCTCCATTTGTGCCTCAACAACCATAGAGAGCTGGATCACCATACATGCAGCATTCTCCTTTTGGGGGAATGGCGGCAAACACCGTCCAGCCCATGGACTGGCAGCTCCGGCTGCTAAACCTAGGAGAACAGCCTTCGGCTTTCTCCCGAGAAATAACCGAGGCGGCACAGCCGACTAAGGTTAAAAACGTGTTGGTAGGAACCTACGATGGTACCACCAACCCAGAAGACCACCTAATGGCCTATACCAACCTCATGTACCTACAGGGGCTGGATGACGCTGCCTGGTGTCGATGCTTCCCGGCAACACTAAAGGGCATAGCCCAACGGTGGTTTGGCAACCTGTCGTCTGGGTGCATCAATAACTTTAAGACGCTTGCATATTTGTTTGCGTCCAACTTTTCCATGAACATCCCGGCCAAGAAAACCAGTCTTGACCTAGGGGCGATCCGGCAGGGTGACAAGGAGGGACTTCGGTCCTTTGTTAGGCGGTTCAATCTGATGAGAATTCAGATACAAGGACTATCTGACGAATGTGCGAAAACAGACTTCTTTAAGGGTCTGAAAGATGGGTCGACTTTAAAGTTCGACCTGATGGCCTATACAAACCTCATGTACCTATAGGGGCTGGAGGACGCTGCCTGGTGTCGATGCTTCCCTGCAACACTAAAGGGCATAGCCCAACGGTAGTTGGGCAACCTGGCAGCTGGGTGCATCAATAACTTTAAGACGCTTTCATATTTGTTCGCGTCCAACTTTTCCATGAACATCCCGGCCAAGAAAACCAGTCTCGACCTAGGGGCGATCCGGCAGGGTGACAAGGAGGAACTTCGGTCCTATGTTAGGCAGTTTAATCTGATGAGAATTCAGATACAAGGACTATCTGACGAAGTTACGTACACAGAATTCTTCAAGGGTCTGAAAGATGGGTCGACTTTAAAGTTCGACCTAGTTCGCAAAAGGGTTGCTACCCTCCATGAGGCACTAATGGAGGCTGAAGCCTATATGCAGGCGACGGAGCTCTGTGCCGTCAAGCACCCGTCAGAACCTAGGCGGTCTGACGAAAAAGAAAGGCGGTTCCATCTTCCGGCCAGGAAAGAAGAAAAGAAAAGAAAAGAAGTCTGGGCAGCTGACCGCCTAGGTCAGTCATCCCAGAAGAAGCAAAAAAAGTTGGAACCGTACGTCCCCAAATACGAGTTCAACAAGGACTTCTCCTCCATCCTCATAGAGATAAAAAACCGCTTGACTATTGAAAAGCCGGCTCCTTTGAAGAGCGCTGTCAAGAATCGGAATAAGAGCAAGTATTGCCAATTCCATGAGGATATTGGCCACGACACCAATGGTTGCTACAGTCTCAGACGGCTTTTGGACCAATTGGCTGATGAGGGGGCTTTTAATTCCTATCTGACAAAGTCCAAGGGTAACCCCAAAAACGGTGGACAACTGTCTAAGAAGCCGGAGGTGAGCTCTAACGCAGATGAAGATCATATCTACACCATTGTAGGCGGCTTCGCTATTGGCGGTCCCACCATTCGGGGTGCCAAAGACAACATCAGGAAGTTATCCGCCTCAGAGGACGAGGGCCGGGCGTCGAAAGACGTCTTCCCCGAGGTCTTAATCTCTGAGAAAGACAGGGGTACGGTCAGGCGGCCCCACGATGACCCCATTGTCATCGAATGTAAAGTTGCCAATCAACGAGTTGGCCAGATCCTAATCGATACCGGGAGCTCGTCTGACCTGATAAGCTATCGCTACTTGGCGAAGCTGAAATACAAGCCCAGCAGTATGCACAAGGCCCCCCACCCCCTAATTGGCTTTAGAGGTGGGGTAGTGCATCCGATAGGTAGGATAGACTTACCTATCCGGCTGGGAGGCAAGGGGGAAGGACGGCACATGGTCTTTAAGTTTCTGGTAGTCGAAGAGCTGACTTCCTACAACCTCATATTGGGACGTCCAACCCTTAATGAGTCCAAGGCGGTAATCATCCCCTCCCTCATGCTGATAAAATTTAAGAGGGATGATGGGTCAGTAGGCTCCCTAAGCGGGGACCAAAAGGCGGCTAGACACTGCTATCTTTCAGACGTTAGGTCGACTGCCCATGCAGCCGGCCCCAGCGAGGAACCTACTGACCTCGATGACAAAGAAGTCGAGCCTGTCCCTAAGGCAGGTGGTACAAAGAGAAAGGCGGACCAATTGGCCCCCGCCAAGAAAATGAAATAGCAATCACTAGCCGGTAAAAGTCCGGACGACTCCCGGCCCCAGCCGGCTGGTGAAAGCATTGATGTCGTCCTGGACGACAGCCGTCCTGACAGAACGATTAAAGTCGGGACGGTTGCTTTTGAAAAGTTGGGGGAAGACTTGCTCCAACTCCTGAGAGAGTTCAAAGACCTCTTCTCCTTTGAAGTGGAAGAGATGTCAGGCGTCAGCCCGGATCTAGCTGTCCACAAGCTAGTTGTTGATCCCAAAATAAAGCCAGTTAGGCAAAAGAAGAGGGATCATGGCGAGGAGAGGTCACAGGCGGCAGCCGCCGAGGTCAAAAAGCTCCTCGACGCTGGGTTCATTCGGCAATGCTACTAGACGAATTGGGTACCTAATGTGGTCCTTGTCAAAAAACCGAATGGTACCTGGCGGATGTGTGTAGACTACACTGACCTGAACAGGGCATGTCCAAAGGATAGCTATTCGCTTCCGAAGATAGACAGTCTGGTTCACTCTACAGCTGGCCATGCCCTGATGAGCTTCATTGAAGCCTACTCAGGCTTCCATCAAATTCCCCTATGGAAGAAGGATCAGGAAAAGATGGCCTTCGTCACTGATCAGGGGTTGTACTGCTACACGGTGATGTTGTTTGGGTTAAAGAATGCGCCTGCTACCTTTCAACGAATGATCAACACGGTTTTCACCCATCAAATCAGAAAAAATGTAGAGGCGTATATAGACGACATGATAGTCAAATCCAAACTCCAGGCGGATCACCTAGCTGACCTTCGAGAAACCTTCACCACACTAAGGCGGCAGAAGGTCATGCTTAACCCCAAGAAGTGTGTCTTTGGTGTTGAGTCTGGGACGTTTCTCAGATTCTTGATTGATCAAAGAGGCATAGAGGCCAATCTAGAGAAGTTCCACGCGGTGATTGACATGCACTCACCCCGAACCGTCAAGGAGGCCTAGAAGTTAACCGGTTGTCTGCCGGCATTAAGAAGATTTCTGAGCTGGTCAGGCGACAAGTTCCTTTACTTCTTCCAAGAAATCAGGAAGACGTCTAGATTTGAATGGGGAGAAGAGGCTGAGGCGGCATTCCAAAGGTTAAAGCAACACCTGCACTCGTTGCCTAGACTAGTGAGCCCCCTGCCCAAGGAGGTTCTCTACATGTACCTAGCCATCTCAGATCACTCCCTTAGTGCCGTTCTCCTTGCTGAGAGAGACGACAAACAGCTTCTAGTGTATTTCATCAACCATATTCTCAGAAATGCTGAACTCCGGTACCCAATGATTGAAAAATTTGGGCTGGCTCTCTACAAAGCAGTCAAGCGGCTGAAGCCATACTTCTTGGCCCATCCGGTAATTGTCTATACTGATCAGCCACTCAAATGACCAATGACCACCATGGAGTTATCCGGCCGAATGATCAAGTGGGCTGTTGAAATTCAGAGCTTGGAAATAAATTTTGAGCCTAAGCGGGCAGTGAAGGGTCAGGTGTTTGCTGACTTCATTGTCGAGATGACTAGGCCGGCTCATCCAGAAGATGCTGGACTGGTTTGGAAGTTATTTGTAGATGGAAGTTCTACGGTAAACGGCTGTGGTGCAGGCGTAATTTGCAAATATCCAGAAGGAGATACATACGAATATGCACTACGGTTCAAATTTCAAGCTTCAAACAATGAAGCTGAGTATGAGGCCCTGCTAGCCGGTATGCGCATGTGCAAGGCAGCAGGGGCAAGGAAAGTTGACGCCTGCTCCGACTATCAATTGATCGTCATCCAATTCAATGGTGACTACGAGGCCACCCATCCGGCAATGATCAAATACCTGCAGGCGGTCAAAGAGGAGGCGAGGGCATTTGATGAGTTCCATTTGGAATAAGTGCCCCGGTCCGAGAACAACCAGGCGGATGCCTTGTCCAAACTGGCCTTATCCGCCACTTGTGACACGCCTACGTCAGTATTTTGGGAGGTCATGGAAAAAAGAAGTATCAAGCATGATCCCATTGGAATCTTAGACCGAAGCTCCACCTGGATGGACCCCATCCGGGACTATTTGGTAGACGGCACCCTGCCGGATGCTTCTTCTGAAGCGGCAGCACTTAAAAAGCGAGCTCTAAGCTTTGAAATGTTCAAGGGGGAACTCTTGAGAAAGGGGTACCTCCAGCCGTTACTGAAGTACGTAGCCCCAGAGCGGGGAAGAGAAGTGTTAGAGGATCTGCATGAGGGCTTTTGCGCATCACATATAGGCGGCAAAACTCTAGCAAAGAGAGCCAGACGGCAAGGTTATTTTTGGCCGACCCTTGAGGCGGATGCCATGGACCTAGTGAAAAAGTGTGACAAATGTCAGAAGTTTGCCCGTCTCATACCTTGTCCGGCAACCGACCTGACGGCAATCTACAGCCCGGTTCCCTTTGCAAAGTGGGGCATGGACATCTTGGGTCCTTACACGCCTACCTCAGGCGGTAGAAGATACATTCTGGTGGCTGTAGATTACTTCACTAAGTGGGTTGAGGCCGAGGCGGTCAAAGGCATCAAGACGAAGGATGTCATCTCCTTCATATGGAGAAACATCATCACCCGGTTTGGGGTGCCTATGTCTATGGTTTTTGACAACGGTCCTCAGTTTGAAACTCCTGCCCTCAAGGATTGGTTGGGAGATCAGGGGATCTCGCATTGTTTTGCATCTGTTGACCGGCCCCAAGCAAACGGTCAGGTTGAAGCCTTCAACAAACTCATCTCAGACGGCATAAAAATGAAGATCGAAAGAGCCGGAGGTCTGTGGGCGGATGAGTTACCTCACGTCCTTTGGGCCATTAGAACGACTGAGAAGGGGGCAACCGGTGAAACCCCATTTCTAATGACGTACAGCACTGAAGCGGTTCTGCCAATAAAGCTCTATGAGCCAACACTCCAAGTCATGCTCTATGACGAGGAGGCTAATTGGGAAGCCATGCGCCTAGCATTGGATTCACTCCCAGAACGAAGGGGCAATGTCGCCTTACGTCATGAAATATATCGTCTGAGAATGACGCGGGCTTACAACAAAAGAGTACGCAAGCGCCCTCTCAAAGTTGGGGACTTCGTACTATGAAAGATGGAGGCCACTGGCAGGGAAAATGAGTTAGGGAAGCTGACCCCCAATTGGGAAGGCCCCTATCGGATATATGATGAAGTCAGAGACGGCACCTACCGCCTGGAAAATCCAGACGATAGGAAGCTACCTAGGACCTGGAATGTGGATAACTTAAAAAAGTACTACTTCTAGGAAGATGTAGTCATTTTTTGTAAATAGATTAAATTAATGAGAAATACTTTATTTCAATTTCTTTGTGTACCAAAGTCCCGATGTGAACAACACATCCGGGTATTTTTTGCCCCAAACATAAACCAAAAAAAAAAAAATAAAAAAAAAATAACGCTAAGTACCTAACTTAGTCGGTTAAACGGCACAAAGCCTACAATAAACCGTCTGCTTAACCTCCGAACAGACATCCGGCAACGCCCATCCGGGTGAATTTGTCGAAGAGAACAGCTCCCTTCCGGGTGGTATATTGTTCTAAGCGTCAAATTGTCAGACGGTCTTAACCGGCTAAGTTAAGCCCATGACCGTCTGAATGACCTATTGCAATTAAGATAGAGTCGGTTATTACCCCCAAGGCAATACAGGCGGCAAAATTAAATCTTGTTGGGCAAACGGCTATTGCCAAAAAGCAACCTAGCCGGCTTATGCGCCCATTAACCAACTTCTAACAGATCTTCACCGACTGTTACCCCATGGTACCCCAGACGGGGAAATTACAATTCAAGCCACAGCCTTCTTTGCCTTAAGGCAACTAAGGCGGCGAAAATTCTATCTAATTTACTTCCCACCAATTTGGGAAAGATTCCATATGGCTGTTACTCCAAGGTAACCTAGCCAGTAAGAAGTCTATAGTCAGCCGGCATAGACTGGCTCAGACTTCTAGCGCAAGCGGTCACATAGACCCCTATTTCGTTCTCTAAGTGTGACTCAAGCGGCAATCACCGCATTAACATGCGTCTGACATAAACCCGCCTGACCCAGATTGGTTGGTTATTGATCTGGACATGTATGGGCGGCTATTTGCTTAGTGTTTGCACTAAACAATCACCCACCCAAAGGCAGGCATAGTCAATGCATTCGGCGATGTCAGTTCAAAAAAAAATAAATAAATAAAAAATGTGTTAGCATAAAATAGAGCAAGGGTTGCAAAGATGACCAACTCAGTCGGCATAAAATTATATTAACATTAAAATTTGTTCAAGTGTTAGCCGGACCCCCGTCCAGTGAAAAAAGATACATCAGATACACGGCACGCAGGCCGAAAAATTGGAAGACAAAGAGCTTAAGACTGAGGCGGCGGCTGATCTTGATCCTGGCTCTGCAAGGCAGCTCTGGGGACAGGAGGGACAATCTCCTCTTGATTCTCTCCCCTTTCTGAGCCGTTCTCTGCCTGCATGGCCTCAATTTTCTTTTGGACCCACTCCTCATAAGGCTACGGAGCCGGCTGGTTCGTTTCTTGCGCATTAATGGCAAGATCTGCATATTTGTAGGCAAGTTCCCAAACGGTGTATTCCGCATCGGGATGGACCAGGGACCAAGCCTTCTACATCCGAGCGATGCAGTCTTGCTTATTCTCTTCGATAAGCCGACTCTGTTAAGCCTCTAGAGTGGCTTGGAAATTATCGCTGGCATTGGCTGCCGCCTCCTTCAAGCGGACGTTGTCAGCAAGGAGATTTGTGTTCTCCTTCCTGGCCACCTCCAGGAGTTTGGAAGACTCGTTCACCTTCTTCAGCTCCGCCTCGGCATTATCCTTTTCCACTTTGAGGTTGTGGGTCTTGGTGCCAGCTTCATTGAGCGCCTTTTGAAGCCTCTTAATGTCATCCGCCTGTTTCATGATTATGGTTTTAGTTTTCAAATCATTCATAATCATGGAATACTGGGCAACGTTATGGGCGTCAGACGCATCCCGTTTAGCCCGTCTTACCTCCTCACACTTGCGGGCATAGGCCTTATTGAGACCTTTCACGCGTAGCATTGACTGCAAAAGCCCAAACGGTGTCATAAGTGACCAGGCGGCATAATAACTTAGAAAATGAATTGAAAGAATATGTACCTCAGACAGGCCGGCCAGAACCTGGTCAGCATTGAAGGTATGGATCCCTGGGATCGCCTCCTTCTCCTCTTTTGGGACGGCCTTCAGCATGGCCCGAGCGTACCTTTGTACATCCGGCCAGCGAGGGGAGTGATCTGCACCATAAATAGATGGTGAGAAGGCAACATACTTCCCTCCTATCGACTTCCGGCTGCCAGAAGAGTCTTCTGGCTGGAGCTGGGAGTGCGACTTGACCCGCATAGGCTTGGCAAGCAAAGAAGGATTGAAGGGGTCAAGAGTACCTTGGGTGGTAGGTTGAGGGTCGTGACTTCCCTCAGCCAGTACTGAAGCACCAGATACCCTAGGCGGCGCCGTCTCCTTTTCAGGAACATCCGATTGCCTCTTTGACAGATCGAACCCCAAGCCGAGGTTCTTGAGAGTTTTACCCCCAATCGTTAGACGGCTGGGTACCGTCAAAGAGGAAGTCTTCCTCGCCTTGTTCTTGGCAGGCGGCTCTTCTCCAGGCCTAGGCCTGATTATCTTGGAAGCGGAATGGGGCACCTTGCTCCCATCCTGAAAATAAACAAGGCAATCAGGCGGCATTGAAGCCAAACGGAAATATAAAACATAAAAGGGAAAGGAAAAATACCTTCTTCGCCGCCTGAGCAGCAAGTTTTTTCTCCGCATTGGCCTTGCGGATTTCAGCGGCCTAATTGGCGGGTGTCTTGTCAGCAGGCGGCATTGCTAATCCACGCACTACACAAAAGAACCCATCCGGTCAGTGAAACAAATAAAATAAGGAACGAGATATTACAAAATAAAATCGGGGCAATCTCTAATGTGACCTACGTTTGTCAAACTGAGCGCTAAGCTTACAGACAGACAGAAACGACTCGTCTCGAAGAAACTCGTGCCTAGGTACCCAATTTCTGGGTGCACTTATTAAGTCTCCATTGGAGAGGGTTATGGTGGTCAGTTCAAAGAACTTAGACTCTATTATTCGCTCATAGTCCTCATCCGGGATACGAGGCTTCTTACACTTATGACCTAGAAGGGTCGGCTTCCGATTATATATCCTATACTCTCGGTTCTCCTCTTGAGTAGGGGTGGGGACCAATTAGAACCTGTTCTTCCAGTCAGTCCACTTAGACGGGTTGTCTAAAGTCATCAGGTACTGGGAATAGGTGGTCAATGTGTACCAGGCTCTCCAACCGCCTGGACTTCTGCTCAGGTAATGCATGTGAGCGAAAGCCTCCCATCCGGGGTTGATTTCCTGCATCTCGCAGGCGGCAATATAACCCAATATGATAACCCATGAGGATGGGGTTAACTGCCAAATACCAAGGCCATATCCTCGAAGGATGGCCTTTATTGTGTTATGAAGGGGGAAGCGGAAACCAGCCAGGAATGCTGCCTCATAGCAGCCAAAATACTCGTTTGCATTGGGCTGCTCGTCTTCCCAAACAATAGTGCCCATCTCAGGCGGCACAATTATTTTCCATTTCTTCCCAAGCGGGCGAATTTTTATGAAGTCCTCCAACTTATTTTCCATGCTTGCCCTATCTTTGGCAAAAACGACGATAAGGAACGGGTCCCCTTTGTTATTCCAATTAGGCCTCTTCTCCACCTCGCTATCAGCATCCGATGTTAAGAGGTTGCTGATGCTGTCGCTCTGCTCTCTACCGGATGAAGAGGCGGTCTCGTCGTCGCTGGCACCCTCTTGGTGTTCCAGCTCAACTTTAGAAGGCGAGGCGGCATCTTTGTCGTCTCCCATTCCTATTCCTAAAATCCCATCACTGGGAGTGCTTGGGGTGCCAGGCGGAGAATCCCTTGTCCCCTCCGTCTGACTGGGGTAAGGCGGCAGCTCGCCTGAGTTTGCCCCCCTATACACTGGATCGAAGACAGTCTTTTTTATGCGAGCCATTGCGTCCTGCACAAAGACAGAGACGGTCGGTTTCGGAGATGAACAAGGACACTCCCCGTACCCAGAGGAGGCAACCCCAGTCCTAGACTCAGTCGTACCAGGAGACCGGCTGACCTCTAAATTGTGGTGTGCCGTGTGTGTGATGGGTGAGGTCATTATTTTAAGGTATTTACAGCCAAAAGATTCAAAAATAAACTCCAAAAAAGACAAGGAACCAAGACGTTACCTTGAGATTGAATAGAAGTTTAGAGATGGTTGTTGACCAAAGATACCCCAAACGGTATCACTTTGAGCAAATTGCAAATTGGCAAAATAAGGAAAATTAATCACCAATGTTGCCCAAAGATACCACAGACGAGAAAAGCCGGTTGGGTAAGATTTGCAGAGGCAAATAATCTGGGATTTTTGTCAGATTGTCCAAGAAGACAGCTCAAGGAAATAGAAAGAAACCAACTCAGGCGGTCTGAAGGCCGGCTGTTTATCTGTTAAAAAGAAAAGGCTGTTTGAAGGCACCCCAGGCGGCAAAGACCGTTCAGGGTTTCCAGCAAAACATTTTAGAAGGGAATTGCTTGCTCACCCCCCAGACGGTGTGAGACCGGCTGGGAAAACAGCAAGGCAGGCCAAAAGAAAGTTTGATTGAAGATACCTCAGACGGTTTTCACCGGCTGAGGGCCTATTGAATGCAACTCACCAATGAGATTGCTTGAAGATACCTATTGAATGCAACTCACCAATGAGATTGCTTGAAGATACCTCAGACGATTTTCACCTGCTGAGGGCCTATTGAACGCAACTCACCAATGAGATTGCTTGAAGATACCTCAGACGGTTTTCACCAGCTGAGGGTCTATTGAATGCAATTCACCAATGTGATTGCTTGTTTGATGCCCCAGACGGTTTTCACCGGCTGAGGGTCTATTGAGTGCAACTTCAATAAATGCCAGAGGATAACTCAGACGGTCTACACCGCTTGAGATTTTCAATAGACGCAATTTATAACAAAATTGCCTAAAAAAGCTCCAGACGGCAAAAGCCGGCTGCAGCGTAATCAAACATCCAATCAAAAAGACCGATTGAGTCAGAAGGATACCTTAGTGAGACGGACTGCGTAACTCAAGCGGTATCCGGAAGAAAGGTTGTTTGCACGAGCAAGCATGCGGGGTCAGGAGCTCTCGCTTTTTCTCTCAAGAAATTTCTCTCAAAAATGACAAAGTAAGGAATGAAAGGAGGGGGATCTCTATTTATAGGGGGATCTCAGAAGGTGAACCGTCACCTCCTCTTTACCCTTAGTTTGAAATTTGAAAAAAGAAGGGGAGGGAGGCGAATCTTCGCCTTCCTTCTTTGTTGGCACTGTCACAGGTGCCACGTGGCATAACCACGTCAACACCCGTGAGGGGCAAATGTTTAGGGTAAAAATTACCCTGGACACGTGGCCCTATAGGGGTCTAACACGTGTCATCACCCTATTGCACCATGGGCATCCAACCAACGGATGCCACGTGGCATTGTACCTCCAATGGGGGAGCAGACCCATCTGCTATAAATAAAGGAATCTACCTCATTTATTGGTATTCATAAATACGCCCACAAAACCCGAGCAATATTAATTGCGGAATCTCTCGGAATCCGATAGAACCAATTTACCTTCCATACGTAATTTCATCCGGAATCATACTAACTTGACCTTCGGAGGCGGAACTCCACCCAACCGAAGTTTCGTGGTTTTGCAGGTACAGAAGTCAGGCGTACATTCCCGGTGCTGTAACTCTCCCGTAGGACACCTCAAACAACCCCGAAACATAATCCATTAAAGATTGAATCTTTAATTATTTTGAGGGTTCAAAAATTATTTTCAACATAAACTTTCACATTACAAGCAAACTAATTGCAAGAATGAAAAATTCCAAGTTTATATAAAATTAAGAGCTATCCAAATTAAGCAACCAATTCACATCATAAACATGCTTAATAAGGAATGAAATTCCAGAAGATTAATGGTATAATCAAACACATAATTTAACAATTGCATGTCATAATTAATCAAGGTTTAAAGATTTAAAAATTTTCGTTCCAGACCAAAAACCCTTTGAAAAACCACTTTATAGGCAGATTTTGGCATCAGGAAGGCCATTATAAATCATTATGTGGGTAAAGTATGATTTAAAACATCGATTCCACCCAAAAAACACTACTTTTGGATCAAAATCTGGGTTCGTAATAAAAAATTAGCAATAATACGATTTTAATCCAATTAAAATGAGGTCCGAATCTAATTAGGTTGCTAATCCAAAAATATAAATCCATTTTAGATCACCTTAATTAATTTTTAGTTTTAAAAATTAAATGCAACCTGGCTCTAATACCGCTGTTGGGTTTTGCGGTGTTCGACACCGCGCGGAAACAAAACCCACAAAGGATCGTATGCATAATTAATACAACTAAACAATCTAACATGTAATTATTAAAAGTAATAAACACATAATCAAACAAAGAAAGGGAGAGAGAAAGTAAGGAAAAGACTTCCTCAACCTTGAAGCATGCTTCTCACGAACCCCGAGCACAAACACGGAAAGCTCTAGACCCGAAAGTGCAAATCCTCCATCTTTGCACACCCACGCGCCCGAACTGGTCCCTACCTCGTAGCTTAGACGAGGCTAGACCAAAAGAAACTAGAGTATCACAAACATAAAGGCTTTCGCAATCTTTTGGGAGATACCTTATTAAGTTCAACTCAACTGAATAATCCTAACTCCCAAGGTTGGTATTTATAGGCAAAGGCTCCCAAAAACCTCAATCATCTTTCCATGTGGGAGAAATAATAAGGTGAGAAAAATAGGTAATTAATTTAATTCTAAATTAAATTAAATACACAAATCAATTAGCAAACAACAAGTGGCAGGAGGAGAGGGAAGGTAGGTGAGGACTATGAGAAGAGGACCACACCTCCCTCGCTCCCCAAGCCAAACACACTCCCTAACCGGCTCCAATTGCGGCGCCCTAGTTGGCGGCCTGCCTTGGGCACCAAGGCTACCTTACTAGCGCCTGGTCCCTCAGTTGGGCCTACCAACCAGCCCATGCAGCAGTAGACCCACACTAGCAAGCCAAGCAATGATACGGGCTGTTGGGCGCTGCTACTGCTAGCAAGGCCTAGAAAGCCTTGCTGGCTGCTGGCTGCTGGCCTTGTTTGTGGGGCTGACAACCTATGTGAGCATGCGGGTTGTGACATGCTTGCCTAGCCAGCACACACATGCGGCTGCTGGGCTTGCGGCCACGACCACGTACTAGGCGAGAACCCTTGCTAGCCTTATATGCTTAGCCCTCGCATGGCTAGGTCGATGCGAGGCTACGACTATTTTACTTGTTGTTTGACTGATTTCTTGACTTGTCAATTGAATAAATTGTCTCGATGTTCGACGCTCGGCTTGGACGCTCTAAGCTCGGAATCTGACGTCTGAGTTTGTTAGATCTCTATTGACTTATTTAATCCTTTGGATTAATTCGTCGCCTTTGTATGGTTACACGATTGGGTGTGACCCTAAGGGTTCAATCAAGAGCAAGTTGTAACATTAATTACACATAAATATTACTGATCAGAAGCGTCCTCTAGCTAGGCATTCCGATCACTTGACTTACTGAATAATTAAATTTCCTAATCAATTCTGAACCCTTTATCGGAATAATACACATTTTCGAAGGACACTATTCCTTTCAGGGCATTTATATGACCATCTTCCAAAGCCTAGGACCGTGTTTGAGTAATCGAGTCCGGTGATTAAGGGCTCAACATAGAAGAAGAACCAAAGCATTGGACAAGAATTATAAAAATTTAAAGAGGAAGTTCGAACTTGGGCCAAGTGAAGAGCCTAAGTGAAGAGTCCAAGTAGTGCCCAAAAGCTCGCCCGATTAGGTGAGAGAAAGAAAAAGAGAACCCCCAGAGGCTTTCTCAACCGGGCGAGAGAATAATTTAAGAGACCCGGAGGCGCGCCCGGCTGGGCAGTCAGGCTCCCTACCGAGCGCGCATTTCTTCAGGAGATTAGGAGATGATTTTCATCTTTGATTAATTTAGGAACTCCTTGGTTAGTATAAATACGCTTTTATTGAGCGAGATTAGGACGTCATTCATTAGTTAAATTCCAGATTTTAGAGTTTAAAATTTCTTAGCAATTTGTTCTCTCAAGATTGTTTGGTTTATGCAATTCATATTTTCCGTTTATTTTGGTTACGATTTTCTCCCCTTTTATTTCTAGTAATTTTATTGCTTTGATTAATTATGTCTTCTTTAATTGCTTTGATTAGTCTAGATTTAATTATGTGCGAGTAGTTTATTTCTAGGGTTCTTGGGGATCCGTAAATAATATGAAGGGAAGATTTATTATTCTTAATTGTTAATGCTTAGATTAATTTCTTATTGATTGATTTAATGCTATGCAATTAGATTATGCCTGGTTTAATTGTATGAGTTATGTAATATTGATTCGAGATTCGATAGATGAGAATTGATGTTTAGGCTTAGCTTCAATAGGCAAGTTAATTTATAAATGGTTAATTCAAGATTTGAGAGATGCGATTTAATACCGCTAGATTAATTATGTGACTGTAATACGTAGCGAAAGCCCTTTACAATCTGGTTAATTTATGCATTGATAATTAATTGTTGTCTTTCATCCCAGAATATTATTTATTGGTGAGCTTATGCCCTAGGCTTTAGCTTATTGATATTCTTATACTTTTATTTGCTTTAGTTTAAATATTTCTTTTAGTATAATTCATATAAAATCACATTTGTTTCTTGATAATTTAAATTATATTAATTTATTAGGAATAAAAGAACGTTGTTTTCTTGTGGATTCGACCCTACTTCCCTATCTGCTTTAGTTAGAGGACTTAGGTATTACTTTTGATTAGTTGATACGGCTTTATCATGTCAAAATTTGGCGTCGTTGCCGGGGAAACAATTTAATTTTTATTTATGATTATTTTTGTAGTCTAGATTATTTTTTTTTCATCTCAGAGAATGCAAGTTCTTTGGGATAGTTTCTCATATTTTTTTGTTTAGTTTGTGTTTATGCCAAGGGGTCCTAGATTAGGTTACATTCCATTCGATCCTGAAATCAAACGTTCTTTCCATAGACTGAAGAATCTTTACAGAAAATTACGAGCTAGTTCCGAAGGTAATATACCTTTGAAACCCCTATCTGATTCTAGCGACATAGATCTATATACAGATCAAGAATCAGATATGAATGCTACCCCACCTTGCAAGCTCAACGATTATTCGTAGCCTTCCTTGGCAGAGCTCCCACATCTTGCTCCTCCACCGGATCTCAAAGGAGTGCAATTTGACATCAAACCCCAGTTCATTAGCATGATCTAAAGGAAGCAATTTGGCGGCACCAAGAATGAGGATCCTAATCTTCATATTCTAGATAATTTCCAATATTGAAATACCATTAGACAAGCTAGGGTCACACAGAACCAAATCATGGAGATTTTTTTTCCTTTTTCTTTATGTGGTAAACCTAAATCATGGTACAATGGATTGATTAAAACTGCACTTGGTATTACTGACTGGAATTCTCTTACTATAGTTTTCTACAAAAAGTACTATCCTCCAGAGTAAACCGCTTTATTACAAAGCACAATCCATAATTTTTCCCAAGATGCCGAGTCTTCATGTGAAGGTTAAGAAAGGTTTAAGGATATGCAGAGATAATGCCCCCATCATGGGATACCACAGTGACAGATGATCCAAGCCTTTTACAACGGGCTTGGAAATATTTCAAGATCAATTATGGACTCTGCAAACAAAAGATTCATGAATTTTGTTGAGAACGTAGCAAGAAATGTTTTCGAAGACATGGCTATACACAATTCCGAGTATGGGAATTGTAGAGGATTTGCAAATAAAGGGAAACATAATGTCGACTTTTATTAGCCAGATTTTAGACAATCTTACTACTTATAATCATCTTCCTTTGTTAATGTTTTTGCTGTTAATAACACTAAATCTCACGCTTTTTGTGAAAATTGTGGTATTGTAGGGTTATTGGGCAAGAGATTTTAGGATTCGCTTGGAGCAAGTCGATGCCTTTCAAGCTTATAGGAAAAATAACCCAAACTCCAACACTTATAATCTTGGTCTTCGAAACCACCCAAACCTTTCCTGCCGGATTACCAATGTGCTAAACCCTCCACATCCACAAACATAACAATAAGCCCCACGCAACCATAACAGTAGAAATATTATCAAACCCCTAACCATAGACCCCAACAACAAACTTTAGCTCCACCTATCAATCCTGGGCTATTTGAAATTAAAACTATGTTAGCCAATATGCAGAAGCAAATGCAAAGTAGAGATGCACAAACTGTTTCATTGCTAGCTCATAATAAAATTATAGATAATCAAATTGCGCAAATTTCCTCTACTCTGCAAACTTGCCAGCAGGGAGCCTTGCTAGCACAACCAGTACAACCTACAGATCACACAACTGCAATCACTCTGAGAAGTGGTTCAAAATACGAGGGCCTTCTATGCCCAAAGATGATGAACTTATCATTACTGATATTGTTATTCTTGATAATGTTGTTCCTAATACTGCAGGGCCCTAGAGTAAAACTAACTCTTCTGATGATAAATTACAGGGTAAAATAAAGGTAAGATCGGAGATGTGCAGAGTCTTGCTATCAAACTTCCATTCCCAAATAAATACCTTAAGAGTGAGTTAGATAAGCAGTTTGGTAAGTTTATGGAGGTTGTCAAAAATTTGTAGGTAACAGTTCTTTTCACAGAATTAATTACACAAGTTCCTACTTATGCTAAATTTATGAAAGATACATTCACTAGGAAGAGAGCCTTTAATGAGGTTGAGACTGTAGCTTTTAGTGAGGAATGTAGTGCATTATTACTACAAAATAAATCTCCACCAAAATTAAAGGACCTCGGTAGTTTTTCTACACCTTGTCATTTTGAAAATCTTTTCATTGATAAAGCACTATGTGATTTGGGTTCTAGTGGTAGTATAATGCCATCATTTGTGTGTTTAAAACTTAATATGTGTGATTTAAAAGTTACTAACATTACTTTACAAAAGGCAGACCGTTCTGTTAAATACCCCTTAGGTATTCTAGAGGATGTCCTTTTCAGGGTTGGTAAATTTTTTATCCTTGTAGATTTTATTGTTTTAGACATGGCTGAAGATACAAAAATTCCTATAATATTAGTTAGACCTTTATTTCATATCATAGGAGCCATTATAGATGTCAAAAATAGAAAACTCACTTTTTCTGTCGGGGATAATATTATCAACTTTAATTTAGGGAGAGTTTTGAAAGGTCCTATGCTAGAAGAAAATTGTTATAGTATTGATGTGATTGATGTT
The DNA here is from genome assembly GCF_001683475.1 of Chenopodium quinoa. Taxonomy (NCBI): domain Eukaryota; kingdom Viridiplantae; phylum Streptophyta; class Magnoliopsida; order Caryophyllales; family Amaranthaceae; genus Chenopodium; species Chenopodium quinoa. The sequence continues at coordinate 1,954,257 of NW_018745675.1, read as the reverse complement.
ATTTGCCATGATATCTTACCACAGGTCCTTGCAAGAGATCCCTTGGAGGAAGTACTTTGTTATGATTTTATTGCAGGTATGCTGAAAGAGCAATGAGGTGGATGCTATTAAAAGAGCTCTAGCAAGTGAGGAACTTGACCCTAAGGAGAGTAATAAGGTAGAAAAATTAGTTCAGGAATCGTAGTCTATGGAGGTAAAGAAACCTGACACGACTAAAAAACAGGCAATTTTCAACGGAAAAATTCCGTCCAAAACACCCTGTTTTTCCGTCAAAAATCGTGTTTCCGACGGCATTCAGGCATCGGAAGAGATTTTCTGGCCTAGCAAAGTCCGTCGGAAATTTTCGACGGAAATCATTCCGACATAAATTCCGTCGGAAAATCCTACCCAGAAAATTAATAAAAAAAGCCCCCACCCCACACCACCACCACCCACGGCCTCGCCTCACACAACCCTTAACCTCCAACTGCCCCCCACCACTCCAGCAGCCCGACCCCACACCATGACCACCACTAGCCCAAAACCCTACACTACGACCAACGTCCACCACTAAAAAAAATTGAAAATAAAATCAACCACCAAAACAAGTAGATCAATATTCACCAAAACAGGTAGATCTAAAATTAACCAAAACACATATATCTAAATTAACCACCAAAATAACAAAAATTAAGCCAAAAAAAACAAAACAAGTAGATCTAGTATTCCGAATTTCAATAAAAATAAAAATAAAATTAACCACAAAAATTATAAGGAATTAAATAATTATACAATTATCCACAAAAATATATAAACTAATATTACAATTACTTGAAAAATCAACCAAAATTAGAAATTTATTAAAAAATAAAACTAGATCTACAATCTAACCTAAATTAAAACAAGATATACAACACTTGTGCAGATGATGATTTTCGCGACAGTGGTGGTGTTATTGGGGTCGCCTGTGTTGTTTTTGCACGATGGTGGTGGTGTTGTGGTCGCCGTTGTTATTGGTTGTTGGTGATTACGGTGGTGTTGTGGTCGCTGTTGTTGTTGGTTGTTGGTTGTTGGTGATGACGGTGGTGTTGTGGTCGTCGTTGTTGTTGTTAGTTGTTGGTGATGTCGATTTTCGTTAATGATGTTGATGTTGGTTGTTGTTGTTGGGTGTTGGTGGCCGATATGAAAGAAGAGGAGAGAAGAAAGAGGCGGAAAAAAGTAAGGAAAGAGAAGAGAGAAAGGGAAGGAGAAGAGGAAAGTGAAGAGAGAAGGAGAAGAGCAGTAGAGAACGAAGGAGAAAAGGAGAAGAGGAGAGAGAAAGAGAAGGAGAAAAGAAAATAAGAAGAAGAAGAGCAGCAGAGAACGAAGGAGAAGAGGAGAGAGAAAGAGAGGCGAAAATAGAAGGTGGAAGGGGCTGCGTTTTAGGGTTTGGTAAAAAGGGTTTTAATTTTTTTTTAAATTATATTCCGACGGAAATTTCGTCGAAAATTTCCGACGGACTATAAATCCGTCGGAAAATGTAAATTACGACGGAAATATCCGTCGAAAAGCACATATATTTCGACGGATTACATTTCTGAGGGAATTTTCAACGGATTTCCGACGGAATTGTAGAATTCGTCCGAAATATCCGAAAAAACATAAATCCGTCGGAAATTTCACTTTTTTCGACAGAATTTCGTGTCCAGCGGAACCAGTCCGTCGGAATTTTCCTATTTTCTAGTTGTGTGAACTTAAACCTCTCCTTTCTCACTTGATGCAGGTATTATCTGTCCGATTTTTTACTCAAAGTGGGTAAGTCATGTACAGGTAGTTCCTAAAAAGGGTGGAATGACAGTAGTTAAAAATGATAAAAGTGAATTAATTCCCACTAGAACTATAACTGGGCGGCGTATGTCCATTGATTATCGTAGATTAAATATTGCCACTTAGAAAGATCACTTCCCTCTCCCATTTATTGATCAAATGTTAGAAAGGTTAGCTAATCATAAATTTTTTGTTATTTGGATGGGTACTCGGGATTTTTTCAAATTCAAATTCACCCTAAAGATCAAGAGAAAACAACATTTACACTACTACCATTCAACATTATATGATGAGCATTTTTTCTAAATTCATAGAGTTTATCATGTAAGTCTCTATGGATGATTTTAATGTGTAAGGGCTTCATTTGATGCATGTTTAGCTAATCTTACTAAAATTTTGAAAAAATGTGAAGAATGCAATTTGGTTTTAAATTTGAAAAAATGTCACTTTATGGTGACAGAAGGTGTGGTCTTAGATCATATTGTATCTGATAAGGGTATACAGGTAGATAGAGAAAAAGTTTCAGTGATTGAAAATTACCTTCACTAGTTAACATTAAGGGGTTAGGAGTTTTCTTGGTCATGTGGGGTTCCATCGTCGCTTATCAAAGATTTTTCTAAAATTTCTAAGCCGCTAACTGATGAGTGGCATTTATGGCACTCAAATAGCATTATTTTGGGATGATTGTAGTTGCTTTTATGGCTTTCTTTATGTCTTTTCCTTAGTTTTAGTCTTTTATTCTCTAGTTGATTTCATTCTAATTATTTCTCCCTTTTCTTGTATTTTCGTAGTTTTTATCGTCTTTTCCCTTTTACTAGGTTGCTTTTCTTTATTTCCAAGAGAAAGGTGGAGTCCAAGGCCCTTCATGGTGATTCCTCGGGTTAGAACATGCTTAAAGTGCAAGGTAGATGCTCTCTTGTGGCTCATAAAGCAAGGGATGGCTTACTCCAAGACTTGATGCTTGCGCCCTCATGATGCGCTCTCATGAAAGTATGGTGTTGAACCCACCATAAACTCATTTTAGGACTGACATCCCCAATGACGATCAAGAGGAGTGCACCTCTTGCATTGATGGACGCACTGAGGAGATCCCCTAATCCTGGGGTGCAGGCGCACAAGCTGGTGGCGCGGGCGCGCCACCTGAGTTCCCAGTTCCGTACCCTTTTCTACGCGGCTGCGCATTTCGGAGTAATGGCACGCCTGTAAGGGTTTCTTTAGGACGCCCAACTTATTTCTCCGTAGTTAGTTTTACTATATATAGGATTTCCTTCTATTTTTAGAGGGGAGGTTGGAGAGAGTTTGGAGAAGTTAGTTTTTGAAAGTTAGAGAGAGAAAGTTTTTAGATTTGAGAGAGAAAAACTTGAGAGAATTGGATGATTTCTACATTTTATTTCCTTCTACTTTGAATGCAAGCACAATTCCTTTGATTTGATCAAAGTTTGTAAGAATCTTGTTCTTCTTAATTCAATCTTTTGCATTTGATTTTGATCATTTGTTGCATTTTCAAGTTTATTGATTGATTTGATTCTTAATAGTTTGTTTGCAATGACGATGATGATTTTGATGGCTAGTTTAGATTTGTTCTTCATTTCCACCATTCTTAGTGAGTAGATTACTTGCTAGGGTGATGGTGAAACATGCATGAATGATGGATCATTTCTAATTGTTGGATTTTTATTGATTAAATGATGTGATTAAATTGGTTGATAGAATTGTGCACGTGTTTGAATGGCTAAGGATGAGCTAACCTTGATTTTCAAGCTAGATTACATTGTGATCTCTAATGACATGAACCATTGATTTAGGGATTACATTTATCGATTGAATTTGATTTGTGATTCTTCTTGCTAGTCATTCATAGAGGAAACCTAGCTTGACTTCTAGGAGATAACCTATTGGATTCTCTTAATTGCAATTACTATTTTCCTTTACAACATTTGGTTGATTGATTTTCCTTCAATTAGCATAACTATCATGATTGTATGTGGATCCTAATCCCTAGTGCTTTTGATTTTGATTTTTTATCAAATTTTGCTTGGTTTGATTAGCTCACTTGACTACACATTCATACACTCTTCGAAATACCTTTACACATAGACTATAGTGATTGACCCCCCATTACTTGTGGTTCGACGCTCGACTTGTCCTATACTCGGTTTAGGTTTGGTTGAGTGTTATAAGTTTTGTTGATAAGGTTTAAGCATTTAACGACGTTCTTAAACACCTCCTATCAAATTGGCGCCGTTGCCGGGGAAATGCGTAGTTGTTTACTATAGTTGTTGAGTCTATTTCATCTTATTTAAAAAACACAAAAAAAATTTCCCTTTTTGGCTACATTAGTAGTCGTGCTACTAATATTTTCTTTTTAGATTGTATGCATAGAGCACGTGGTCGTTCTCTAGTGTCATTTGATCCGGATATAGACAGGACAATTACAAAGATAAGAGTTCCTTGTTGCTCTCTGAGTACTAGCCCTCCAAGTGAAGAAGAACCACAAGAAGAAGCACAAGCAAGCATGGGAGAAAATCCAAGAGTGGTATTGAAGGAATTGGGAATTCCGGGTGCATATAGGTTCGAGAGCGGGATTGCTCCACCTACAACACCGGCAAATGATTTTGAAATTAGACCGACAATGATCACTTTGATGGAGAGGCGACAATTTAGTGGGGGGGGGGTCAAGCACGAGAGTCCTCTAAACCACCTCAAAGAATTTGAGAAGTATTGCAACATTATCAAAAGTGAACGGAGTTTCACAAGAGTTCATTTGTTTGAAGCTTTTTCCCTTTTCTCTCATAAGGCGTTCCTTGGAATGTGGTTACTAGGACATGGGATGAGGTTCTAGGGAATTTCTATCCCGGTTTTACTCCCAAAAGAAAATGGCAGAGGCAAGAGAACTTATCCAAAGTTTCAAGCAAAGATCCAATGAAAGCCTCAATGAAGCTTGGGAAAGGTACAAGGATTATCAAAGAGAGTGTCCTCACCATGGAATTCCTACCTATCAAATCATTCATATCTTTTATGGTGGTTTAAGCCCTCAAGGGAAGTCTTGTCTTGATGCGGGAGCTGGAGGACCCAATATGAATAAAATGGAAGAGGAATTTGTGGATATCATTGAAGATGTAGTGAGGCATTACATGGATTGGCAAGACGGTGAGCGAGAATCGACAAGCAAGAGTGGCTCTACGGTTTACGCCGTTGATCACCTCAATGCGATCAACAACTTATCCTCACAAATCTCAAATCTAGGGAAGGAGATGACATCCATCAAGGCCAAATTGGAGAGTGTTTCATCTCTAACACCTACTCTTCCCTCCCAAAATAAGGGGAGAGGTACATCTTCTAACTTTACTCCTTTTTCTACTCCCAATAACATGCCTAGTGGATGTTTGTTTTGTGATATATGTGGTTTGTATGAGCATGATTCATTTAGTTTCCCTCATGCCTTTTCGGATGGATATGATGATTTTGATTGTAATGAGAGTGAGCATATGTGTCTAATAATAGCAATGGTTCAAGGTTTGATAATCAAAGAGGCCAAGGGAATAGGAACTATCACAACCAAGGCAATTTTGACAACTATAACCAAGGTAGTGGCTATAGGAACCAAGGAAACCAAGGTTTCCGGGGTAACTATAACAACCAAGATTATAGTTGCCAAAATCAAAGTCAAGGTTATGGTCATAATAATCAAGGTTATGGTAACCATAATCAAAGCTATGGCCAAAGTCAAAATTGGGGTAATTGGAACAATCAAAATAAGGGAAATTTTTAAAACAATGCTCAAAGGGATCCCAACCGGGTTTTGCTCCAAAGACCCAAGGTCAAGGTTATAATTCCTATGCTAAACCTCCTTCTCCTTCTTCTAAGTCTAATTTGGAAGAGATAATTAAAAATAAAACCAAGATTTTGAACATATAGATGACGGTTAGTGATAAGAAATTCAATGAAATGAAGACACATAGCGAGATGCTTGAAACTCAAATCACTCAACTAGCTAACACTTTGAAAGAGAGTGCTAGTCCTACTTCTCTACCTTCTCAAGGGATTGAACCTAAGAAACCGGTTTATTCAATCACTACTAGGAGTGGTAAGGTCCTTGAAGAGAGTGTTTCTGGAAAGAGTAAAGAAGTTGAGAAGGTGAGTGATTCACTTGATGAGGATGAGCATGACGTGTCTAACAAAAAGTGTGAGGATGCCAATGAGAAGGTCAAGATTGAAGAGAGTATGCAAAATTATGTGATCAAACCCAAACTTCCCTACCCACAAAAGTTCTTGAGGAGCAAGATTGATGATCAATTTGGAAGATTTATTGACATACTTAAGGAAATTCATCTTTCTATCCTTTTCATCGATGCTTTGAAATAAATGCCAAACTATTCTAAGTTCCTTACGAAATCTTGAGTGGAAAAAGAGAGCGTAATGAGGTTGAATCGGTGAAGGTTGGGGAGTGTTGTAGTGCTCTTATCCACAATGACTTACCCAAGAAGATTAAAGATCCGGGTAATTTTTCAATACCTTGCAACATCAATGGAAAAGTGTTTCAAAATGCTCTTTGTGACCTTGGTGCTAGTGTTATCATAATGCCATATTCTGTCTTCAAGAAGCTTAAGCTAAGTGAGCTCCTCCCAAACAATATGACCCTACAATTGGGCGACAGTTCTATTAAGTTCCCCAAGGGTAGAATTGAGGATGTCCCCCTCAAGATAGGAGAGTTCACTATCCCCGTTGACTTCACTATGCTAGAGATTGCGGAAGATGACAATATTCCTATCATTCTAGGGAGACCATTCTTAGAAACTTCGAGTGCCTTGATAGATGTGAAAGGTGGCATTACTACTTTGTGTGTTGGGAATTATTCGGCTAGTTTTAAGCTTAAACCCATGCATGAGTCCCTTTCTTTTGTGCAAGGAATTATGTGCATTAATTCGCTTCATTTGAATGGTATTCCTTGCACTCTTTCGTTGTCTACTAATGATTTTGTTGGAGCTTGTGACAATGCTTCTATAACCTATGATAACAAATTGGTTAGTGATGGTGGTGTGCCTCAGTCGTATGCAACCAAAAATATCACAACTAAGCTAACTGCAAATAAACGTAGTTAGGGAAGTCGAGTTCGAATCCACAGGGAAAAAGGGACTAATAACTGGAAACCTAAGTGGAAATACTCTAGGACGGTAGTAACCTAAGTAACGAGGGGGGTTTTCATGAGCAATGATGATAAATGAACTAAGTAAGAACAACGAACGTAATGAATAGGTAATCAATGAGAAGAACGGTCTTGGTTATGCGAAATCCACTAATGAACATACAAATTGATCATAGAAGTCTCCTCAATCAAGCTCTATTGAACACCTTGTTGTAGAATTCCTAGATTCTAAATTCTCATAAATAGTTAGAAATAGCAAAGCGCTCCTTTCTAACCCTTTCCAATGCACAATTCAAGACAAGCGCTCTAAATTATCCACAAGAAGAAAATAAACGGAGAAATCAACAAGGATTGAATAAATTAACACAAGCGGTCTAATTTCTTCAATAATATTATTCCCTCTTCAAGTTATCAACCAAAAGCATGCATCAATAACCTAAAGTTGCTACTTTGGAAAGATTAATTAGATGCAAGCGAATCCAATAATTCTAACCTAGCAATTGATTAAAGCAAATCATGAAATTAATTTAAGGAACAATATATATTCAATACATATTAAGAGAAGAAAGATCTCACAATTCGTAGCTAAAAGCTTCAATCTTTAACCAAGAATCCGGAAGATTAAGCTTCCATGGATTCTAATTCCAAAACAAAGAATTCTGAAAATTCCAAGAAAACCCTAGAAAGCTTTTTTTTCTCAAAACTTAATTCTCCTTTTTCTCCCTTCAAACTTAATTAAAACTAAGCTATTTATATGTTTCTATATTTTAATAACATAACACAATAATAATAATAAAATAATATCCAAAACACGAGCCAAAACAAAGCCAAATTGCTGAAAATTAACCAAAACAGCCCGAATTTCTGCCAGAGCCGCTGCCAGCTGCTCTGGACCCGCTGGCAGCTGCTCTGGCAGCCCCTCACTCTGGTATACCCGCTGCCAGCGGCTCTGGCCAGCTGCCAGCGGCCCTGGCAGCGGTTCCTGCTGTTTTTGCCTCTTTCCTTGCTTCTTCTTCTTGCTTTGCTTCACCTTTTCCTCAAGCTTTCTTCCTTGCTCTTCCATGCTCCATCACAACTCTCAAATCACGAGCCAAGGTCCATCCTTCTTACATAACTCTTCATTGGTTCCCGAGCTCACTCACTCACTTATACTCATAAATCCCGCCTTTTGCACATAAGTGAGATCACAGCCCAAAACTCACAAAAGCTAACAAAAGTACATATAAAGCATCAAAACACACCCTAAAATGCTTCTCTCAACCCATGATAATAAGGCTTATCAAATTCCCCCATGCTTGAACCTTTACTCGCCCTCGAGTAAACTTAGAGAATAAAACACATCCTCCTCACTAAGGTTCAAAACAGAAGATGGTGGAATCAAACTAGCTCTATGCACTCAAACTCAACAAAACATCCTAGTACTTATCAACCAATCACAATCACACTCCCCCATACTTCACACTTTGAATCTCCCTTTTTTCTTATTTATCAATTCATCCCCAAAATCAACTTGGAACGATAACGCATAGCCATGAGTATGAATATTCTCAACCGCCTAAAAAAATGAAATTTTTGATAAAATTGGGCAAACAAAAACTCAACTTAACCAAAAATCTCATAAAAACACTTCCACATTCAAGAGTGAAAACAAACAACTCATGCTCTCAAATTCCTAAGATGATCAACAAATTCCCCCAAAATCTCAACTATCTCCCAAAATCACCAAGATGAAACCTACCCCGACACCTCCTTATATCTCCTCCCCTTATGACACCGACTCCGGCAAATAGATGCGAAATTTCCTTGAAAAATCAAATTCATGAACATTTCTCTCTTTTTTCTCTCATTTTGCCTAGGAGCCCTTTCGGGTTTTCATCCTAGCCTCTCTTCTTTTTTTCAAATCTCACTATATCACCCGCTCATTAGCCTCTTTTTTGCTTAGGTCGCCCTTTCGGGTTTTCAACCTAACCGGGCCCCCATTTTTGCCTAAGCCGCCTTTACAGGTTTTCAACTTAGCGGGTTTCTTTTTCTTTTTTTTTCTTTTTTCCTTTTTTTTCTTTTCATTTTTCATTTTTTTCATTTTGCATTTTTTTTTTCATTGAAACACAATTGAAATAGCTATACAAAACCATCAAATTAAGATAACTATACAATTTGTAATGATATGAAAGAATTGCTTCCCCCCCTACTTGAATGAAACATTGTCCTCAATGCAAGAACAACAACAATTAAAACAAAAGTATGGGAAAGGAAGAAGGATGCAAAACCTCAAGGAGAAGGACCTCCGGAGCCGGAAGATTAGGCATTATCAAGGATTTCAAAAATTTCGAGAAGAAAAAATGAACTATGGGGACCCCAAGTGTTGCCCATGGGAAGATCATTCCAACCAAAAGCATTTTTAATTACCGCATAAGGCATGATATAGTTCTTATTGTTAAAATTGAAAGAAATTCTTGACATCCCTTAGTCAAAGTGGAAAGGAATTCATGTATACCTCACATAAGTAGGTGCGCTCGTGCTCCATCACCTCCTCCAAACCAACCTCTTGCAATGCCTCCAAATCGAAGAACTTTGTGCATTGCACTATACTCTTGGGTTGTTGGAGTTCAAATAGCTTGCTCCTTTGTAGTGAGCCTAATTCCCATGAAGTCACTTGCTTGGGGAAAAGAGGGTGATTCACCCTCTTTTGAAGTATCACCTTGTTGTCTCTTCCCATTGCTTAAGAATGAATTGCACAACTCACACTTTATTCTTCAAAGCACAATGAACACACCACCAAACCTCCAAACACCAAGGTTCTCACAATTCCTCAAATGCCAAGTGTGAAATTGAGAAATTGAAACAATTTTAGGTTGAATTGTCTTTGAAAGTGAGGGAAAGGGATTGTGTGTAGGAAATATTGGGTTAGGGTTTGGGAGTATGAGTGTGGGATTGCTAAGGGAAAGAGAAGAAGGATGAATTGGATTTTAGAAATCAAGAAATGGGTCAAAAAGGGTGAAAAATTCAGGAAAGGCTGGAAAGGCAGCTGGTAGCGGCTTGGGACCCGCTGCCAGCGGCTAAAGCAGAGCTTTTGGATCTTCTTTGCTGGAAGACCCGCTGGCAGCGGCTATACTGCGTAAATTTTTTTTTTTTTTTTTTTTTTTTTTTTTTTTTTTTTAGAAAAAATAAACGTGGAGGGGGGGTACCCGCTGGCAGCGGCTTTTGAGCAGCTACCAGCGGCTGGGACAGCAAAAGGGGAGGTTGGGCTGCTGGAAGACCCGCTGGTAGCGGCTGCAGAGCAGCTGCCAGCGACTACTGCAGGGATAGCCCCCCTTTGGCCTGTTTTGCTCTGATTTTGCTGCTCTTCGCGCATAACAAATACTCCCAAGGCATCCACCTACACAAACACAATAAAAATACTCTTCACATCACAAGAAAAATAAAAAACTAAACTACAAGAAGAAATGGGGAAGATTTTCGATCGGGTTGCCTCCCGATTAGCGCCTTTGTTTTACGTCGTTGGCTCGACGCGGCTCATCCCACTTCGCTACTCCATTGATGGCTCGTAGAGATCGATGCACTCCACGTTCTCGGTTTTGAAACCCTCGAAGTAGGGTTTGAGCCTTTTTCCATTCACTTTGAACATGTTGTTGGTCTCTAAACTCCGAATTTCTACCGCTCCATGCGGATAGACCTTGTCAACTTGAATTGGACCCTTCCAACGGGAGCTCATCTTGTCATGCCACACCTTATTCTTTGCTTTGTGGTATACCTGGGATAATTTCTTGCCCGGAAATGATGACGGGGTGGGTGTTGCCCCTAGTGGTATAGGTGGAAGCTTGGACTGTTCATTCAATTCCGCCACCTTCACCTGCACATTAGTAGGTATAGAAGAATCCAAGCAATCACCAGACACAACATTAGTAATAGGTGTGAGGAGCTCATCCCCATGATCAATGTTAGAAACATCATGCAATATTGGATCGACAACATTTATAGAATATAAAGAATGAGTATCAACAGGATACTTTATGGTATCATAAATGTTATACACAATTGCTTTCCCATCAACCTCCATAGTCAAAGAACCGGTAGACACATCGATTTTTGTCTTAGCAGTCTTTAAGAAAGGTCTTCCTAACAAGATGGGGACTGCTTGTTTGTCATGTTCCATGTCAAGCACATAAAAGTCAGCAGGAAAAATCAAACCATCAACCTTAACCAACACATCTTCCACCACCCCCTTAGGATATACATTGGACCTATCAGCTAACTGAATTACTACCCCAGTTTCATGCAAAGGCCCAAGTTCTAAAGATTTAAACAGGGAGTAGGGAATGACATTGATTGATGCACCTAGGTCCAACATGGCTCGGTGAAATGTGGTGTCTCCTATTGTAACAGGAACAATAAACATACCAGGATCACCACATTTTTCTGGGATTTTCTTTTGGAAAACCGCAGAAACATGAGCACTCACCTTTACCTTCTCTTTTCCTCCCAACCTATGCTTTCTCTTGATAGTACACAGTTCTTTCATAAACTTAGCAAAACGAGGAATACTTTTAATCACATTCAAGAGGGGAATATTTACCTCACATTTGCTAAAAGTCTCATAAATATCCTTGTCTTTCTCATACCTTCGAGTATCTTGCAAGGCTTCAGGGAAAGGTGGTGTGGGTTCATAAGAGGGAAAAGTTGGTGGATTCGCCACAACTTCATGTTCTACTTCTTCCTCCTCAACTCCAATCAAGTCTTTAGCCTTCTTAGGTGCAACTACAGTTTCTTGCAACTTTTTGCCACTTCTCAATGTTATTGCATTAACTTGTTGCTTAGGGTTCAGCTCCGTTTGGGATGGAAGCTTTCCAGAGTCCTTAGCTTCAAGTCGGCTCACTGCACTTGAAATTTGGCTCACTTGACTTTCCAAATTCTGAATACTGGATTTGGTTTCTTGCTGGAATTGCACCATGTTTTGCTGCATAGTAGAAACATTAGAAGTTAGTGATCTAATCATTTCTTCAGTTGACATATTACTCGAATTTGAGCTTTGGCCTTGAGGTTTGGCTAATGGTGCCCTATATTGCTGATATTGCTGCTGGCCTTGAGCATTTTGCTGTTGTTGTTGGTTCCCCTGGGAATTCCCATATCTCAAATTTGGATGATCCCTCCATCCTGGATTGTATGTATTCGAATATGGATCATATCTTCTCTGAGGACCTTGCCCTTGGAAACCCATTGCATTGGCCTGCTCATTCTGTTCCTCTTGTAATTGAGGACATGCATCAGTGGGATGTCCTGTGGAGGTGCATAAACCACAAGCATTCAGTTGCTGTGGATTCCTTGAGTTCACCATGAACTCACGCATCATAGAAGTCAAATCAGCTACTTGACTCTCTAACTCAGTTGTATTCGAATTTGCTAAATTCACCCGGCGCGTGGGAGTTCTCTGACTGAATTGCCTAGAATTTTCTGCTAGCTCTGCAATCAACCTAGTTGCATCTCCTGGAGTCTTATTCACTAGCCCTCCACCACTTGCTGCATTCACCATCCTCAAATCATCATCTGTTAGACCTCCATAGAAGTATAGGATGAGGTCTTGATCGGAATACCCATGGTACGGACAACTAGCACACAATCTCTTGAATCTCTCCCAACACTCATACAAGGACTCATCTTCCTTCTGATCCACATTGCTGATAGCTTTCTTAAGGCTTGCAGAAATAGTGGCTGGGTAATACTTCTCTAAGAAACACTTCTTCAAACCTGCCCAATTTGTTATGCTCCCTGGGGGAAGATAGTAAAACCAATCCTTCGCTGCATCTTTGAGAGAAAAAGGAAATGCTCTCAACTGAATTTGCTCATCAGTCATCCCAATCGGTTTCATGCTAGTACATACCACATGAAATTCTGCCAGATGTTTATTTGGATCTTCACCCTTCATGCCATGGAATGCCGGCAATAGATGAATTAGACCAGATTTGATCTCAACATTAGCACCTTCCTCCAACTGCTGATATGCGATGCACAACGGCTGTTGGTTCAAGTTAGGAGCTGTTAGCTCTCTCAGTGTTCGATTTTCTGCCATCACTTCCTCCTCTTGAATGTTGAAGATGTATGTTGATTCACTGGGGTTTGTTCTTGCCTCTCTTCGCAACCTTGAAATATTTCTTTCAATTTCTGGATCAAACTGCAAAACTTCTTTGTTAGCAGAACGGGTACTTATCCTACCCTAGCGAACAAACAAAGAAAGATAGCTAAGAACAGTCCTAAAATAAATTCTACTAAGATAAACAATTAAAAAGTAACGCCTTAATTCCCCGGCAACGGCGCCAAAATTTGGTGTGCCTCAGTCGTATGCAACCAAAAATATCACAACTAAGCTAACTGCAAATAAACGTAGTTAGGGAAGTCGAGTTCGAATCCACAGGGAAAAAGGGACTAATAACTGGAAACCTAAGTGGAAATACTCTAGGACGGTAGTAACCTAAGTAACGAGGGGGGTTTTCATGAGCAATGATGATAAATGAACTAAGTAAGAACAACGAACGTAATGAATAGGTAATCAATGAGAAGAACGGTCTTGGTTATGCGAAATCCACTAATGAACATACAAATTGATCATAGAAGTCTCCTCAATCAAGCTCTATTGAACACCTTGTTGTAGAATTCCTAGATTCTAAATTCTCATAAATAGTTAGAAATAGCAAAGCGCTCCTTTCTAACCCTTTCCAATGCACAATTCAAGACAAGCGCTCTAAATTATCCACAAGAAGAAAATAAACGGAGAAATCAACAAGGATTGAATAAATTAACACAAGCGGTCTAATTTCTTCAATAATATTATTCCCTCTTCAAGTTATCAACCAAAAGCATGCATCAATAACCTAAAGTTGCTACTTTGGAAAGATTAATTAGATGCAAGCGAATCCAATAATTCTAACCTAGCAATTGATTAAAGCAAATCATGAAATTAATTTAAGGAACAATATATATTCAATAGATATTAAGAGAAGAAAGATCTCACAATTCGTAGCTAAAAGCTTCAATCTTTAACCAAGAATCCGGAAGATTAAGCTTCCATGGATTCTAATTCCAAAACAAAGAATTCTGAAAATTCCAAGAAAACCCTAGAAAGCTTTTTTTTCTCAAAACTTAATTCTCCTTTTTCTCCCTTCAAACTTAATTAAAACTAAGCTATTTATATGTTTCTATATTTTAATAACATAACACAATAATAATAATAAAATAATATCCAAAACACGAGCCAAAACAAAGCCAAATTGCTGAAAATTAACCAAAACAGCCCGAATTTCTGCCAGAGCCGCTGCCAGCTGCTCTGGACCCGCTGGCAGCTGCTCTGGCAGCCCCTCACTCTGGTATACCCGCTGCCAGCGGCTCTGGCCAGCTGCCAGCGGCCCTGGCAGCGGTTCCTGCTGTTTTTGCCTTCTTTCCTTGCTTCTTCTTCTTGCTTTGCTTCACCTTTTCCTCAAGCTTTCTTCCTTGCTCTTCCATGCTCCATCACAACTCTCAAATCACGAGCCAAGGTCCATCCTTCTTACATAACTCTTCATTGGTTCCCGAGCTCACTCACTCACTTATACTCATAAATCCCGCCTTTTGCACATAAGTGAGATCACAGCCCAAAACTCACAAAAGCTAACAAAAGTACATATAAAGCATCAAAACACACCCTAAAATGCTTCTCTCAACCCATGATAATAAGGCTTATCAGATGGCGAGAAAGAGACCTCATGGCTTGAGAATGTGATTGAGATGCCAAATTGGTTTGGACTTGCTTCGAATGATGGCAAGAATATTGGCATAGATAGTATGAAGTTCATTGCCCCGAGAAAGAAGAAAACAAAGAAGAGAAAGAGAATTCTCAAGAAAAAGAAAGAGAAGTTGAAGCATAACAAGTTTGATTCGGTTTTTATGATGCAAGATGATATGTCTCATGATGTGGTTTTGCCCAAGCTTGGAAATGACTTTTCCCTCTCCACCACTTTGGACAAGGTGGTCTTCTTTGACCCTTAATGATTTGGAGGTAGGGTCGAGCTAAGAACCTTAAGCAAGCGCTTTCCGCAAGGCAACCCAGCCCTCTAACTTTTCTCTTTTCATTATAATTTTCATTTCTCTTTTTTTATCTTCTCCTTTTCTTCACTTGTTTTTGTGTTTGTATTTGTAGGGTGTTTTTATGCGATTTGGATTCTTTTGATCGAGCATGAGCATCTTTTTGGAGTGTTAGGTGTTTGTGATGATAGTGTGCTCGATATTCTTTGAATCTTGAGCCATGTGAAAAAGGTAAATGCAATGAAGAATCCTAGAGCATGGATTTAAGAAGGATTAAGAGGCAAAACAGGAGTGCGCGGGCATGTAAAAGGAGTGTGTGGGCGCTCCAAAGAAATGCCGAGAGCAAATCAGCAGAGCGACTCACACGCGGGCGCGCACGAGCCTAAGAAGAGTTATTTCCTCCTTCTTTCTTTTCTTTTTCCTCACTTCTTATTCTTCGAACTCACGACACTCACTCTTTCTCACTCTAAACTTCAAACCCTAACCCCCAAATATTCCCAAACATCATCCTAATTAACAAGTTTCCTATAAAAATCCATCAATTCCCACACAATTCTCCTCAAATTAACCATTTTCCATCCTAATACTCACCATTTCTTCTTCTTCAAGTTTCAATCTCCATTGAAGAGCAAATTGGGGATTTTCGAATTTTGGTGAAGTGGTGCTCCAAGCTTGGTTAATTTTGCTTCTTGTATGGTATAATCATCTTCTCTACTCTTATTTTAGCTTGATTTATCATATTTGGATGAGAATTTGATTGCTTCATACTTGTGAATAGTAGTAGTATTGATTTTGGGTATTTTGATGATTGAATTAATAATGTTGATTCTTGTGGTTGTTGTTTACTAATCTTTTATGCTTAACATTTGTTGTTGTTGATTGTTTAGCATTATTGTTCATCTTTGGTGAAATTTTGGTGAATTTTGGAAGTGGGTCTCTTTGTTGATTGCTTGTGGTGGTAGTATTGTGGTGATTGGTGATATTGGTGTTGGTGGTGCTTGTGGTTGATAAATTGAGTTGTTTAGTGTTCATCTTTGTGGATAAACCATGTCAAGAGTCTTGAGATCATTGACCTCCAAAAGGAGGAAGGGGAAGGAGCCCCAAGTGAGGATTGAGGAGCCCCAAAAAACCCCTCAAATACAAGCCTCCAATGAACCCTTACCTCTACCAACTCTAAAATTCCATAACCCACTACAGAAATCAATCTACACTGACCTCAAAAAGAGAATCATAAGACCTTCTCGCCATTATCATAGAGGAGACATGATCAAATTGGGCATCAACGAGGATTTATGGTTGCTTTTTGAGAACCTTCGAATAGGTGTTTTTGTAAACTCCGCCTACCGAACCTATCTTGAGCCTACAAGGGAGTTTCTAGCTTCCTTCTTTACCACACCGGTTGGTGACGCCGATTTCGAGATTACCTTGCAACTTTTCAATGTTCCCCATACTCTTTCACTCCGGGAATTCAATGAAGCTCTTGACTTCAACCTTGATGTCGATGTACTCTTCCCCGACTATGAACACTTTAATGGGTATGCGGAGTACGCATGGTGGAACGCGATTACGGGGAAGGAGAAATTCACCGCTCGTTACTCTTTTGCAAGTGACGTCTTCCAACCATGCCTTTGGGTGTTGCATAGGCTTTTGGGGTACTCGGTTTTCCCAAGCAAGAGTTAGGAAAGATGTCAAAGCTTGAGTTGGTGGTATTTTGGCTAGCCACAAGAGAAGAGTGGCGAGGGAATTTCAACATGGGACATCTATTCATGAGGAGTTGTGCACCAATGGTGGGAGGAAGGAAAACGGGTGAGATTACTTGTGGAAGTATGGTCACTCGGTTAGCTTCAAGCTTTGCGTATGACCACTATCTTGCCTCATGTACTCCGGTGGGTGATGCTAATGATATCTACCTCGACATCCCTCAACCCAAGCAAGTGAATTTCATTGCAAAGAATAACAATGATGAGGTAGTCGATTAGTTAGTAAGGAATGAACACCGTTGTTATCTCCCAAACCCTTCCTTAACTTCCTTGCAACAAGATGCTCTGAATGTTTAGTTTGTGCCCTTGAGCAATCGGTTACCGTGTGATGATGAGGAGGATGAGTATGGTGATGATGGTGATGGTGGTGAACAACAACAACAAGAACAACAATAACAACAACGACAACAACATCAAGGCTCCAACCAAGATTTGGAGACCTTGCAAGCACAAATGACGAGCTTGCAACTTGGCTTGGAAGGCATGTTCGAGCGAGATTTTGCGGCCATGCACACACAAATGAAGAGCATGCGAGAACTCATAAAGATGTAACAAGGTATGTTTCTCCAACAACAGCTTTGTTTGAAGCCAGCGTCAACTGGGGCGAAATCACCCCCGCGGTTAATTATCCATATTTTCTGCCACAACAGGGTCCCGTACCGTCTTAGGGGTGATGGTAAGCCTACATATCCATTTTGGCAAGGTCCACAAGGACCTAGTACCGAGTTGCGCTCTTTTCCGGATGAGCATGGTAACTATGATTACCGTGTACCCGGTGGGAGTGACTATAGGGTTGATCCTAACTACCCCTATGTCGATCCCACTCACCCCACCCCCCTTGAGTTGCCCCCGTAATATACTCCCTTGATCTCTTGGCAACAAGAGAACTTTCGAGGTCATTATGGCTGGCCACCCGGTTACACTTAGGGATGGGATCCTTATGGACCCCCGTCCGGCTTTTCCTATGATAGGGAGGATGATGACGGTAGGGCCGGTCCTAGTGGCCAATAGTCCCCTATTTGTGCTTTTTCCTCCGTCCCTTTATTATGTAATCATTTGCTTTGTATGATGGGATGTTGAGATGATCTCTTTCAAGCTTGGGGGGACTTTATTCTTTGTTTATGAGGAGGTATGGGTGTATTGAGCATGCTTGTTGTGGATATGCTTGTTGTCTTCTCGCCTTGTTGTACATGTGCCTTCTTAGATGCCTTGCGGATGTTGTTGGTCATTGTTCTTTTGATGATGATATTTCTTGATGATTCTTGTTATTTTGATTTTGATGATTTGTAATGATGTTTTTCGATTATGGTTCTTAGTTTTTGATTAATTTTTTATGATGGCTTGAATAATGATGATTGTGCTCCCTTTCAATCCAAATCCCATGAATCTAAATCCCTATAATCCAAATTCTTTCTAGTTAGTGTATAGTTTTATTTTGTTCACTTTGTTTTGAAGTTAATAACATTTTTCTTTGTGTATAGCCTATTTTATTTCCCATATTGCCATGTAGTTCTTGCTACGCTTCTTGGAGCAACATGGAGGTGTAAGCTTCTCTATGCTTCTTATATAAAGTCTAGCTTGGATCTCTTGGTGACATCTTTCTATTTTTCCCTCTTTATTTTCTTTATTGTTTGCTTAGATTAGGAATAGTTTAGGAAGAGTTGAACGGTTCAAGGATGTTTGCTATCAACACCGTAAGGGTGTTTGGGGTTATTGGCGTTGTAGTTGAATGACCACTTGTTTGACGATTAGGATTTATATGATTTTGCATGCATCTTTGTGCTTTTCTTTTACTTTTCCTCTTCTTTTCCTTTTCTTCTCCTTTCCTTTTTCTTTTCCCTTTCTTTCCTTTTCTCTTTTTATTTCCTTTGAAAATAAAATAAAAAAAATCCAAAAAGATTTTTGAGGCATTGTTTTGTTTTTCTTTTGGTTTTTCTTGTTGCATTCGCTTATGACTTGGACATAATACCATTTGGACTTATATTTTTTAATGAATGACTTCCTATATGGTAACGGTATGCACGGTTTGAGAATACGCTTGGTTGATTTTAGGATAGAGTATGCTAAGGTAGTGTGTTTAGAACTTTTGGGACCTTGAAGCCCTAGTCTAATTGTTTGTGGTAAGAAGGTGTTGCTTCCTATACTGGATTTGAAGCTAATAGTAAGTTTTTGCTTCAACCATGTGAGGTTTCATTTTTCTAGCTTTTTACTTATTTTGCACGAGCGACACATGGATCCTTGATTATCGCTTACTTTATCTAGAACTTGACTTTTATCTTCCGAGATCGCGATCGAGCTATTTTGGAAGGACAAAGGCATCTTTTCAGGATGGTAATTTTTCCTTTTCTAGAATTAGATTTTTTATTTTTGGTTTTGGGTTTACATTTGCCTTCTTGCCAACCATTTGAGCCTTTTACCCTCTTTTGTAGCCATATTACTAGCTTTTGAGCCATTTGTTTAATTTTTGTTTCCATCTTTGGTTTTGGTGAAGCAATTGGTCCATAGTTTGTTGGTGCTTATGGGAATATGAGCATGGTTATTTGGTTCTGTTGTTAAAGCAAGTATGTGTTGTGTATAAAGTGTGTGAATAAAGGCGAATGCAAGTTGAAAAAGTCGTCCATAGCTAAAAGAGGCGAGGACAGAACAATAAAGTATTAAAAAAAAAAACATGAAAGACACAAAAATATTTTGATGTAAGTGTGATCTCCCTAGTTTAGAGCATTGAGGACAATGCTCCATTAAAGCTTGGGGGGAAGTGTTCTTACGCTTTTTGTATATATGTTCATGGTTTTTTCTTTAATAAGCTTGGGGGTGTTCGTATTTTTGTTTGATTTTGGTGATAACTTGATTTTGGTGTTGAGGATTGATCACCCTTTGCTTCACAATTTAGGTATACCACCAAATTTCAAATTTTAGCCTACCTTTACCCTCTTTGCCCATGCGTTACAGCCCTTCAAAGACCTTTTGACCTTTGTGGTTGAGTCACAAGTCGGTGGAGGGAGATCGGCGTCAAACCTATGGAGCGGTTTGCATAGTCAAGATGTCGAGTAGCCCTAAAATCTCTTCTTTTCCGGTTCCTTCGAGGAATCATTGAAATGCTCACTAGAGGTGGATTTGAAACTAGTAGGGAAAACGCGGTAAGATTGTTTGGGATGAAGGTGACTTCTGTCTTATTAGTTCTCTATGCTTAGCATATTTTATGTTTCAATCAACCTCAGATATCTTGGAACGTGCATACCCTTATTTGTTTAGAAAGTTGTATATTGATTTGTATTTGGTCATTTGCAAAAGTCCATTTCGAAAGCATTCTATTCTCCTTTTGTGCTTGCCTCATTTTATTTTTGAGAGTTATGGGTTAAGCTCTTTGGAAACCCTTGCGAGACCTTACTCGTCCTCATTGGCGACTTTGGGATTTTAAGGGCTTGTGTATCTAAAAACAACCGTGATTCCTACGTTAGTGAGTCTTAGTGTATATTCTTGTCTCCTTTCTTTCATTTTTCTTATTTGAATAAGTATTTCATCCTACTCCAACTTGCTTTTGTTTTTGCTCGAGGACGAGCAAAAGTTTAGCTTGGGGGAGTTTATGGCACTCAAATAGCATTATTTTGGGATGATTTTAGTTGCTTTTATAGCTTTCTTTATGCCTTTTTCCTTAGTTTTAGTCTTTTATTCTCTAGTTGATCTCATTCTAATTATTTCTCCCTTTTTCTTGTATGTTCGTAGTTTTTTTTATCGTTTTTTTCCCTTTTACTAGGTTGCTTTTCTTTATTTTCAGGAGAAAGGTGGATTCCAAGGCCCTTCATGGTGATTCCTCGGGTTAGAACATGCTTAAAGTGTAAGGTAGATGCTCTCTTATGGCTCACAAAGCAAGGGATGGCTTACTCCAGGACTTAATGCTTGCGCCCTCATGTTGCGCTCTCATGAAAGTATGGTGTTGAACCCACCGTAAAATCATTTTGGGACTGCCATCCCCAATGACGATCAAGAGGAGCGTACCTCTTGCATTAACGGACGCACGGAGGAGATCCCCTGCTCCAGGGGCGAGGGCGCGCAGGCTGGTGGCGCAGGCGCGCCACCTGAGTTCCTTGTTCCGTACCCTTTTCTTCGCGACTGCTCATTCCAGAGTAGGGGTGCGCCTGTACGGGGTTCTTTTGGACGCCCAACTTATTTCTCCGTAGTTAGTTTTATTATATATAGGATTTCCTTCTATTTATAGAGGGGAGGTTGGAGAGAGTTTAGAAAAGTTAGTTTTTGAAAGTTAGAGAGAGAGTTTTAGATTTGAGAGAGAGAAACTTGAGAGAATTGATTGATTTCAACATTTGATTTCCTTCTACTTTGAATGCAAGCACAATTCCTTTGATTTGATCAAAGTTTGTAAGAATCTTGTTCTTCTTAATTCAATCTTTTGCATTTGATTTTGATCATTTGTTGCATTTTCAAGTTTATTGATTTATTTGATTCTTAATAGTTTGTTTGCAATGATGATAATGATTTTGATGGTTAGTTTAGTTTTGTTCTTCATTTCCACCATGCTTAGTGAGTAGATTCCTTGCTAGGGTGATGGCGAAACATGCATGAATGATGGATCATTGCTAATTATTGGATTTTGATTGATTGAATGATGTGATTAAATTGGTTTATAGAATTGTGCATGTGTTTGAATTGTTAAGGAGTAGCTAACCTTGATTTTCAAGCTCAATTGCATTGTGATCTCTAATTACACGAACCATTGATTTAGGGATTACATTTATCGATTGAATATGATTTGTGATTCTTCTTGCTAGTCGTTCATAGAGGAACCCTAGCTTAACTTCTAGGAGATAACCTATTGGATTCTTTTTATTACAATTACTATTTTCCTTTACAACATTTGGTTGATTGATTTTCCTTCAATTAGATTAACTATCATGATTGTATGTGGATCCTAATCCCTAGTGCTTTTGATATTGATTTTTGATCAAATTTTTCTTGGTTTGATTAGCTCACTTGACTACACATTGATACACTCTTCGAAATAGCTTAACACATAGACTATAGTGATTGACCCCCCCCCCATTCCTCGTGGCTCGACCCTCAACTTGTCTTATACTCGGTTTAGGTTTGGTTGAGTGTTATAAATTTTGTTGATAAGGTTTTAAGCATTTAACGAAGTGCTTAGACACCTCTTATTACTAACTTAACTCTTACTCAAGGATGCCCTATTTAATTTTACTAACGAGTGTCTTGAGACTTTTAACAGGATTAAGAAGGCTTTGATATCGGCACCTATCATATGTACTCCCGATTGGGATCTCCCTTTCAGGATTATGTATGATGCCAGTGACTTTGCAGTAGGAGTCGTGCTAAGACAAAGGAAGAACAAAGTTTTGCATGCTATTTGTTATGCAAGTAAAACTTTGGACGAGGCTCAAGTCAACTATGCTACCACTAAGAAAAATTTTCTTGCTGTAATTTATGCTTTGGAAAAATATAGATCATATCTAGTTAGTTTTAAAATTATTGTCTTTACTGACCATGCAACTTTGAAGTATCTGATCGCCAAGGCGTAAACGAAGACTAGGCTTCTCTGTTGGATACTTTTTCTCTAAGACTTAGATATTGAAATTAAAGATAAAAAGGGAGAAGGGAATGTAGTTGCAAATCACTTGTCGAGGATCAGGTATGATGAGGGTAAGGATTCCACTCCTATTGATGATTCCTTTCTTGATGACCATTTTTTTGCAGTTGTAGAGAAACACCCTTGGTATGCCAATTATGCCAATTATTTGGTAAAAGATTTCTTTATGATGTGAAACATTTTTTTGGGATGACCCTTTTTTGTTTCGTAAGTGTGTAGATGGACTTTTTCGCAGGTGTGTTCCCGAATAGAAAGTTCACGGTGTTCCAACTAGATGCCACAACTCACCCTATGGTGGACATCACAACCCCACAAAGATTGTAGCAAAGATTAATGAGTCAGGTTTCTATTGGCCTAGCATGTTCAAAGATGCTCATTCCTTTGTTCTATCTTGTATTTTTGCCAGAGGACTAGCAAAATCTCGCGGCGGCATGAGATGCCTCAAATTGGTATTTTGGAAATTGAATTTTTTTTATGTTTGGGGTATTGATTATATGGGACTTTTTCTTCTTCTAAAGGGAATCGTTATATCCGTGCAGCCCTTGATTTTGTATGCAATTTGGTAGAAGTCATTGTCGCACCTACCAATGATGCCAAGGTGGTCCATAAGCTCTTCAAGAAAACCATATCATTTTCCTATATTTGGTGTCCCTCGAGCTATTATTAGTGATGGAGGCTCTCACTTTCATGAGTGGAAGTTAGATACTCTATAAAAGAAGTATGGTGTTTACCATAGGACAGGGTTAGCTTACCATCCCCAAACGAGTGGCCAAGTTGAGGTTTCTAACCGAGAGATTAAGGTTATTCTAGAGAATGTGGTAGCAAAGCCTAGGAAGAATTAGAGTGATAAGTTGGATGACAAACTTTGGGCATATGGAATCGCATTTAAGACCTCTATTGGTACTTCCTCCTATGGACTTGTATATGGGAAAACATATCATCTCCCGGTGGAATTAGAGTATAAGGCATATTGGGCAATTAAAGAGCTCAACATGGATGCTAAGGTAGCGGGAGAAAAGATATTTCTTCAACTTAACCAGTTAGACGAGTTTCGATTGTTAGTCTATGATAGAGCACGCGTTTACAAGGAGAAAACCAAGAAATGGCATGACAAGAAGATCCTACCGAGAGAATTCAAAGAAAGAGATAAGGTGTTGCTATTTAATTCTAGGCTTAAACTTTTCATTGTTTGCCTTGGTAACGTGATAACAATTATGCTTAATACCCATATACTTTAATTTTGAAAATTAACAATTAAATGTTAATAAATATCATTGTCCAAATACATGTTTTTGAAACTTAATTAAGTGAAAACTAAGAACATGTAGTACATAATGTTTGTGTTCAGATAACAAACCAGACAAACACTAGCCTTAATTAATCCCAACTATAATTGCGGCTTTTTGGCATTGGTTGATACGGGCTATAAGATTAAGAGTTGTCTCCCTGCTCAATGAGCACCATTCTTCCCATACTCCTTGGTGGTGATCTTCTTGACCTTTTTCGTCGACTTCTTACAACAGGTACATCCTCGTATCTCTAGCGCCGACGATTCTTCCTTTTTCTAGCAAATATTTTATCCTCATTCTCTTCAGGATCGTGACAGGATACCCGTGGTATACCTATAGTTGGCATTGGCTCTCTTCCTCCATTGCATGAGCTACTTTTTCTTCCTCCATTTTCCATCTCTCAAGCTCTTGGCGTTCTTTCTCTTCCAAGCGCTACCTCTCTTTCTCTTGGCGCTCCAGATGTCTAGAGGCAACTTTGCAAGTTTTTGGTTAACCTTGTTCCAGTTGATCTTTTTTGGCCCCTTTCGATGAGACTTAGCAGTGCATAAAGTTGAACCTTCCATTTTAGAGTTTGAAGTAAACTCTTCAGATAAAAGACTTTTAGATTGAGAGAGAGAAAAAATACACTTCGCATGTTTGTGAGAAGTAATTATGATCTCAACATTCTAAAAATTGCCTCAAAAACCCTTTAAAAATTCACCCGAGATGTTACTTGATGAATTTATTGAAGGTCAATTGGCATATATGTATGATGTGGATTAATATTGCGGGTAAAAAAAAAATTGTATGACTTTCAAGTACGTAGTTTTTATTAAGTTGTCAAAATTTTTTTAGCCTATTTATCTACTTCGTATAATAACTTCGAACTGGTACCCTTCATTAGGCCCCGAGAATTTGAATCAGTACCCTCTTTTAGGCCCTAAAAAATTGAATCGGTACCCTCTTATAGACCCCGAAAATTTGAACCGGTACCCCCTATGAGGCTCAGGAAATTCGAACCAGTACCTTGTCGGAATATAATCTTTATTTAAAAATTACTACCTCCGTCTCTTATTTTATGCAAAAAAAAATTTGCTAAAAGGTTGTTTAACAAAACAAGGAGTATGTTATTAAGGGTAAGGGGTCGCCTGGATTGGGGAAAATGGGGGAGAAAAAAAATACAAGAGTAAAAATTTTGGAAAAAAAAATGGTTTTGGAATTGGAGAAAATATAAGGAGGGTAAATAATTCCCCTCAAAATGCGGGTAACTGTTACCTAGGCCCCCTAATGTAACTTTTTTCTCCTTAAAAAAATTCCCATTCTAGTTCTCTCACGTGCCTCCTTCCAATCTCCCTCCTCTGATTCTTTCTTCTACTACTCTCCTTTGCTTTCAGTTGTTGCTTATTTTTAATTTCTACCTCCATAACTATTACAGTAGTATTATTGTCAAACTATGGAAAATGAAATATTATCACATTAGTAAACTTTACCCCATTAAATATTACCCTCTTAATCATTTTATGGAATCCATGCATGCCCTAAGAGAGAGAAAATTAAACAATTATAAATTAATTTCAACCACCACCTGGTAGCTGCCACCACCTAAACCCACCCTTTCTCGACATTACCTATCCACCACCAACAACTGCCTAATTAACCACCAACACCCACCCTCACTCACCGAAACCACCACCGCCACCCACCCTTTCTCATGAATATGGAACCCAAAACATAGTTTCTTTGTTTTTTTGGGTCATTTCAAGGACAAATCACCTAAAACTATGTATAATTGACATTTTATGATGAGAAATGAGAACATTAGGTTAGAAATGGAGAAAATGGGCAACATAGAAGTCACCTAGGCCAGTTTTGGTTCATTTGTCATGAATATAGAACCCAAAACTTAGTTTCCTTGTTTTTTGGGTCATTTCAAGGCCAACACACCTAAAACTATGTATAATTGACATTTTAGAAGGAGAAATGACAATATTAGCTTAGAAATGGAGAAAATGGGTAACATAGAAGTCACCTAGGCCAGTTTTGGTTTATTTCACATGAATATGGACCCAAAACTTAGTTTCTTTGTATTTTTGGATCATTTCAAGACCAACACACCTAAATATACGTATAATTGAAATTTTAGGAGTAGATATGATAACATTAGGTTAGAAATGGAGAAAATGGGCAACATAGAAGTCACCTAGGCTAGTTTTGGTTCATTTCTCTTGAATATGGACCCAAAACTTAGTTTCTTTGTTTTTATGGGTCATTTCAAGGCCAACACACCTAAACCTATGTATAACTGACATTTTAGGAGGATAAATGAGAACAATAGGTTAGAAATGGAGAAAATGGACAACATAGAAGTCACCTAGGCTAGTTTTGGTTCATTTCTCATGAATATGGTCCCAAAACTTTGTTTCTTTGTATTTTTGGGTCATTTCAAGGCCAACACACCTAAAACTCTGTATACTTTACATGTTAGGAGGAGGTATGATAACATTAGTTTAGAAATGAAGAAAATGGGCAACATAGAAGTCACCTACGCCAGTTTTGATTCATTTCTCATGAATATGCACACAAAACATAGTTTCTTTGTTTTTCTGGGTCATTTCAAGGCCAACACACCTAAAAATATTTATAATTGACATGTTAGGAGGAGAAATGATAACATTAGGTTAGAAATGGAGAAATGGGAAACATAGAAGTCACCTAGGCTAGTTTTTGTTCATATCTCATGAATATGGACGCAAAACTCAGTTTCTTTGTTTTTTTGGGTCATTTCAGAGCCAAAACCCCTAAAACTATGTATAATTGACATGTTAGGAGTAGAAATGAGAACATTAGGTTAGAAATGGAGAAAATGGGCAACATAGAAGTCACCTAGGCCAGTTTTGGTTCATTTCTCATGAATATGGAACCTAAAACTTAGTTTATTTGTTTTTTAGGTCATTTTAAGGCCAACAAACCTAAAACTATGTATAATTGACATGTATGGAGGAGATATGACAAAATTAGGTTAGAAATGGAAAAAATGGGCAACATAGAAGTCACCTAGGCCAGTTTTGGTTCATTTTCCATGAATATGGAACCCTAAATTTAGTTTCTTTGTTTTTTGGGGTTATTTCAAGTCCAACACACCTAAAACTATGTATAATTGACATGTTAAGAGGAGAAATGATAAAATTAGGTTAGAAATGGAGAAAATTGGCAACATAGAAGTTATCTAGGCTAGTTTTAGTTCATTACTCGTGAATATGGAACCCAAAACTTGGTTTCTTTGTTTTTTAGGGTCATTTCAAGGCCAAAACACCTAAAACAATGTTTAATTGACATGTTAAGAGGATAAATGAGAACATTAGCTTAGAAATGGATAAAATGGGCAACATAGAAGTCACCTAGGCCAGTTTTGGTTCATTTCTCATGAATATGGACCCAAAACTTAGTTTCTTTGTTTTTTTGGGTCATTTCAAGGCCAACACACCTACAAATGTTTATAATTGACATGTTAGGAGTAAAAATGATAAAATTAGCTTAGAAATGGAGAGAATGGGCAACATAGAAGTCACCTAGGCCAATTTTGGTGCATTTTCTCATGAATATGGACCCAAAACTTAGTTTCTTTTTTTCTGTTGGTCATTTCAAGCCCTACATACCTAAAAATATGTATAATTAATATGGAATGAGAACAAAAGAGCTCATTCTCTAAGAAATGAAAAATATTGGGCTAAATAGAAGTCACATATGCCCCATTTGGTTCATTTTTCATGAATATGGTACCCAAAGCTTATTTATATAACTTACTAACTCGTTTTCTCCTTTTCATATGTATATCTCTAGGAGGCCTAAAAAAAGGGGGGTTGAGCGGGCTAGAACTCAAAGGACTCAGAAGAGTTCGAATGAGCTGTACTAGGAGACCATGTGTGGTGGGAACAGAAAGGGGCGCGTGAAGGGACTTGGCGGAAGTGCAGACCTTTACTACAACAGCCAGATGGGTCGATTTTCCACATCTTCCCAACAGTACATGCCCTCCCTTGTTTCTCAAATGCAGGATCAGATGGAAAACAAGGTGTAGGCTCTTCAGAGTGAAATCCGGAGTGAAATGCGGAGTGAAATGGAAGCCGAGATGCAAGCCCAAATGGAAGCTATGGAGAGGAGGAACCAGGAGAGGTGGGAACAGTGGATGATGAGTCGTTTCCCTAATGACACATGTTCCACCTTGCAACCTCCTCATCGAGACCCTAGGGACGACGACCCGGGTAGTGGTGGTGCAGGGCAGGGTACTTCGGCAGTAGCTTAGCTTTATTTTATGTAGTGTATATATGACTTCAAAATTTGGATTATGTTTTATGGTTGTATACGACGAAATTATTATTATTATATATATTATAAATATTTTTGAAAAAAAAAATCAATATTTTAATTTTTTCGTGATATTAGGTGTGCAGGAGGTATAGGTATTAAATGGTAGCAATTTCCCGCCAAAAAACACAATTACATTGTCAAATTCCATCGGAAATTCCGTCG
Organism: Chenopodium quinoa; assembly: GCF_001683475.1. Taxonomy (NCBI): domain Eukaryota; kingdom Viridiplantae; phylum Streptophyta; class Magnoliopsida; order Caryophyllales; family Amaranthaceae; genus Chenopodium; species Chenopodium quinoa. The sequence goes on along the minus strand of NW_018745675.1, from coordinate 1,926,105 downwards.
TAACTTTCCTACGGAAGATATTTCTATCGCAACGCACATTAATTTTCGACAGAAAATTCCGTCGTAACCTTCCTACGGAATATTATTCTGTCGCACCGTTCTGACGGAATTAATCCGTCGCAAGCTTCCCAAGTTTCCGAGGGAGAAATTCCGTAGTAAGGCTCGAAACCTTCCAACAGAATTCGCCATCGGAAGCTTGAAACGTTGAGACGGAATTTTCCGTCGGAAGTGAACACATACCGATGGAATATGTTCCGTCGGAACATTAAGACGGACTTCTCAATTAAGTCAAACTTGACTCCGACAAACCAAAATTCGTCGGAAAATCCGTCGGAATGGACCCTTTCGATGGATTTTCCCTCGGAATATCCCGAATTTCTTACAACAGGTTTTGCGACGGTGCCTTCCAACGGAATTCCGTCGGAAATGGGCTTTTTCGACGGAATTTCAGGGTTTTTCGACGGATTTTTTCCGTCGCTGATTGGCTGTTTTCTAGTAGTGAAAATCGTTCACCACTTCTATGTCCTCAGGCTTAGCTGCCTCTTCATGTTCTAAATTCTTCACACTATAAAAATATACTGGATGCTATTTCGTAATATACTTAGCCAACTTCAACATAGAGATGATCCTTAGGCACTTTATTTCACCATGCTTCCAATATGTCACCAACTCACCCTCGGTTGTACTTATCTATACTTTCTGCAATCCGCAACGAATCTCTGCACTATACTTGCTCAACCAATCCATTCCCAAAATGACATCGAAGTCACTTAACCAAAACTCGATGAGGTCAGATAAAAATACCTTTCCCTTGATTTCTAGTGGCACATCCTTAAAAGTTTTGGTACATTATAATACCCCTCCCGTAGGAATAACTATGGGTACATCTATGTCATCTACGGTTTTCAGACAGTGAGATAACTTTGAAACAGTGCTTTTTGAAACGAAAGAAAAAGTTGCACCAGAATCAAACAAAACATTAACAAGAATAGAGTTAATAGAAAAAGTACCAATAATAACATCCTTCATAGTATCAGCTTCTTGACTACTAATCACGTTTAGCTTTCCTAGAGCTCCACACTTCACCTGATTATTCCCATTATTATTGTCTTTCACCCCATTATGTTGTGTTCCTTTGTTCCCTGAATAGTTGTTGTTCCCTTGAAAATTCCATTGAATTCCTCCATGATTATTTCCTTGCTTGTTCCGATTAGAGTCTTTGGAGAAGCACTCGTACTCTCTGTATCCCAACTTGTTGCAAGCGCGACAAGTAACCAAGTTACCATCGTAGTTTCTACCAGGGTGGTAATTCCTACACCTCTAGTAGTAATAATGCCTTGGTCCTTTGTTATTTCCCTGGTTAGATTTCTTAGCTCCTCCATTAAAGTTTCGCCCACCTTGGCGATTGCTACCCTCGGAGTTATTGTTGTTGTTGAAGTTGTTGTTATGGTGGTACTTCTGCTTCTTGAAGTTGTTCTGGTTACCTTACGGGTTACCAGAGTTTTCCCATCTCTTTTCTCTTTTCCTTCCCTTCCACCTCAGCTAACTCTTTCTTTTTCTTCAACTTTAACGCATAAAGGTGTACAAACCTCCCCTACACTTCATCCAAGGTTTCGAATACTTGTCCACACAGCTTTAGCTGTAGATCTGTAGTCAATCCACTCTTAAACTTCCTAACCTTAGCCTTTTCTGTAGCAATAGACTCTTTGGAAAATCGTGATAGCTTAATAAACTTGGTATAGTACTCAGTGACTGAAATATCTCCTATTGCTAGGTTGGAAAATTCCTTAGCTTTTTGTTTCTATAAGAAACTAGGGTAAAACTTGTCCCTAACCTTCTCCTGAAACATTGTACAGTTAAACCCAAGTAGTGCTTTTATGGTAGCCTCATTTTGTTGCCACCAAAGGTCAGCTTCACCCTTGACGTAATAGGTAGCACAGCCTACTTTCGAATTCTCTAGGCACCCTACTACCCCAAAAAGTTTCTCGAACTTCCTTAACCAAATTTCCAACACTGTTGGATCAGGTTCGCCTTGATAGGTTGGTGGCTTGCTTTGCGCCACCTTCTTAAATAGCTCTCCCTGATGAAAGGAATGGTGTCCTTCCCACAAGTGTATTATTCTGATAGAGGGTTCAGAATTATTACAAAGCTAATTCTTCAGTAAGTTCAAGTGATCGGAATGCCTAGGTGGAGGCCGCTTCCGATCAGTAATATTAAGGTATAATTAATATTACAGCTTAATCTTAACTGAACCCTTCGGGTCGAACCCAATCGAACAACCGATCCGAGACGACAAATTAATCCGAAGGATTTAATGAGTCGTCGGAGTTTTACGAATAAAGACATCGGATATCGAGCCTAGGGCGTCGAGACCGAGCGTCGCAAAATCACAAGCAACAAGTACGAGCATAGCCGTAGCTACGTTAGGCTAACTCGGGCCAACATGCACCTAGCATGGCTAGGCGCAAGCCTAGGCACCATCGCAGCACAAGCATAGCATCATCGCATGGCTAGGCCTGTGCGTGTGTGCGTGTGCTTGTCCCTTAGCCTATTGCACCATCGTAGCAACATGGCTGCGCATATACGTGCCTTCGCATGGCGCTGCACCGCAGCATGCGTGGTTGAGTGCTAGGAACCATCGCAGGCCCCTTGCACAAGCACAACACTATCGCATGGCTAGGCCAGTGCGTGTGTGCGTGTGCGTGAAGGGCATCACAGCAGCAGCACGAGCCTCGCTCAGTGCGTGTGCATATAAGCCATCGCAGTATCACAGCACCAAGCTTCGCATGCTTGTGCGTGTGGCTGGCGAGGCGATGCCCAGAATGCGTGGCTTGCTAGCAGCATGCATGCTGGGAGTGCGAGGGCCTGCGTGTGCGTGTGCGATAGCAAGAGAGGCAAGGGCCAGCGCCTGCAGCTAGCAGCGCCTAGCACTAGCACTAGCACTAGCACGCAGCAGCAGCACAAGCATCGCCCAGCACAACACGCATATGATGGCTTGGGTGATGCGAGGCTTGCTGGCTGGTGCTAGCTGGCAGCACTAGCTGGCGTGCCTAGCTAGTTGCCATCCCAGCATCCCTCCTATGCCGGTTTTGGATGAGGGGACCATTGCTTGGAGCAATGGCTTGGGGATCAAGGCAATGGTCCCCCCCAAGCCTTTGGTCCTCACCTAACTCTCTCTCTCTCCTTGACACTTGTTGCATTGTGATTGCTTTGATTATTAATTTATTTTGGAATTAAATTAATTATCAAAATTATTCATTCTCCCACATTGGTTGGGAAATGAAGATCAAGGGTTCATTTCCCTATAATTTTGGGTATTTGGGAAAGAACAACCTTGAGTGGAATTAAAAAGGCAACTCTTGATTTGAGTAAACCTTGATTCGTAAAACTCATAGTTTTATTTGTCCGGGTCTCGACTAAGCTTTGAGACTTAGGACGCTCGGGTCGGGTTCGAGGTTATGATCCCGTTGGAGACCTCGTATTTTTGGGGTTCAAGTAAGAGCTCATTGTTGAGCGAAGCACGCATCAAAGGTATAATCTTTTATCCTTTCTTGTGTTTAATTATGTTTTGCTTGTTAATTGCATTTATTATGGGGGCAGGTCTTGGCGGGTTTCTTTCTGTGTAGTGTGGGTCACAACGAAACCCAACACCTGAGCATCCCCATTGTTGGTTAAGTTTCTTGCAAACTGTTGGGCGACCACTGTTAACTACCTTACAACCTCACTCAACTCATTCCCTTCATTATTGCTCCCACTTCCTCCTGCCATCTTTCTTCGTCTGAATTAAAACAAGGGATCTTTAGTAATTATGGCCATGGTTAGCTATTAAGTTACGCACCCATCAAACTAACTTATACCTTTCATACACACATATTTAATTTTTTAAGCTAACAATTGAGATTGCAAAAAAAACAATTCCCAAAATTGCAGCTTAATCAACCAAATTTTGATTGCTAACCAACCATACATTTAATAAGCATCATAATAATAATTAAAAAATAATTCCCATGATTTCCCAGAGTTTAGAAATGGATTATTGGAATATTTAAGTAAGAAATGGCTTATTGGAGTAGTGACAGGAAATGAATGCTTTAGAAATGAAATGAATTATTTGGCAGTAAAATGAATTATTTGGCAAGGAAATGAATAAAAAATTAATTGCTGAGTAAGAAAATGAATAGAAAGTTGAAATGAAATGAGTTCAAATAGCCTATGCAACTCAATAGGTTTATTGACTCATTGTGGCCATGCCACTTATTACTTTACTGACAAAGGAATTAATTAAAGCTGCGGAAATAAAACTCAGAATCCTAAAGGAAATGAAACTAGAAAAATCTACTCCTTTCTAATATTGTCCTTCTTATCTTTTGATTGTTTGTAGCTTCCAGGATCGAACTCAAGGTCATCTTCCTCCTCCATTGGTTCAGGTGTCTCTGGATTTTTCTCTACTTGAATGAACTCTGGTAGGACTTTAGATACTCTAAGTAGAATTGCATGAATCATATTCATACGCATCTAATAACCAAGATCTATGCACAACACATAAAGAACACATAATTATACCTTTGAAGCGTAATTCCATGTGTGATCGAGCAAGAACAATAGGAGAACTGGAACCCTAAACGTGATTCCTCTACTTGTTCCACGGGCACAAATTGAACCTCCACTAATGCTAGTTAGTCGTGATTGAACCCTTTCAATCAACCTTCTACGGAGAGGAGAGGAACGAACTAACCATGAACAACCACCGCAAACACCAAGCGCCACCAAGGGGGGGGCGTACGGATGGGGGGGGGGGGAAGGCGTGCGTGAAAGAGAGAATAGGGTTAGGGAATTTGGTTGCCTTGCTTCACGATTTATTGTATGATTAATTGTGACTTATTTTCAAAACCTAGGCAAGGACTCTATTTATATATCCTATACATAATTAGAGTCCATGTGAAGATCAAACACTTAACTCAATTCTTACTACACTAGCCCTACACATTTCATGGCTTGTCATTACCTCATGAGGCCCATTAATGGGCTCCATACTTGTTCAATCCAATACCCTTGTGTGTTACCTCATAGGATCCATTCTATTGGGCTTTGGACTATTTGACTAGCCCAAAGATCATTTATCATATCTAGCAATAGACAATGACGACCCAAAAGAATGAACTAATTATCTCCATAACAGTGATCCTTGATATATCTAGTAATTGCAGTTGACGAAGTCATAAATCCTTCAATCTCCCACTTGTCTGAGACAAGTGCGCAATATTCAAATTCCTTAACTCAATATGTGTCGATTTGATGATATGATTGCATCTCATGTTGTGATCATATTAATCTACAAATCTTTTCTTGAAACTGAGTTAGAATTACAAAACAAATGATTACTATGTAATCCATTGTATCATGGCCATGCATCTTCTGAATCTCTTCAAGGGGCCATGACACATTCCTAATTAAATAGGTAGACTCTATCCAATCTTGTGGAAACCAAGGCTCCCACTTAACTTTTGAAGTAACTAGGAAACACCTTTTATAGCCCCCTTTTCCGGAATGACGTTTGGATGAACCACGGTTAAGTCAATCATTGAATGAAATCAATGTTCCACTCATGTCAAAGGAATCCACTAATATATCTGGAAGCTCTATACATGAACTTCAAAGTAGGTCAATAGTTCAATCATGCCTCATTCATTCATACCCATGTGATTGACCGAGCATCTCTATGCCCCTATAGCCCATGAAACTGCGCTACTCAATCAATCTTACATGCTAGTCCTTTTATTGAAATCATTTATGTCGAATTTAATAATTTTGAACTAGGAATTTAAATAATTTATGAATTTAGATCACCTGTGGGGTTTCATTCACCAAGTCATCAACTTGATGAACCCATCAATTCATAATTATTTTTGACATTTTATTTAGCATCGAAAACCATAATTAAATAAGAGAAATAATAAATTTCTGATTAAACATAATTCTGCAAGTAAATGTAATACATATGTAATAAGTTTTGTCAAAACAAATACAACTTAAATTACAGCACTTGCTTCAGTCCATTTGCCCTAGTATGAGCTTCATGCTTGGGCTGCGGAAGGGGTTTAGTAAGTGGATCAGCGATATTCTCATCCGTATGAACTTTGCTCGTCTTGACATCTCGCCTGCCAACAATCTCTCGAATGAGGTGATACTTCCTCTCAACATGTTTGGATTTGAAATGTGACCTGGCTCCTTTGATTAAGCAATGGCGCCATTGTTGTCACATAACAACTCTATTCCTTCTTAAGAACTTGGTACAATGTCCAGCTCAGTAAGGAACTTCTTAATCTAAACTGCTTCCTTAGCTGCTTCAACCACAGCCTAATACTGAGATTATGTCGTAGAGTCTGCGACAGTGCTTTGCTTCGAACTCTTCCAGCTCACTGCTCCTCCATTCAGACAGCAAATGTAACCGGACTGGGATTTGAAATCATCTCCGTCTAACTCACATCCGTATAACCCTTGACAACCAACTCATTTTCGCCACCATATACTGGAAACATTCCTTTAGTTCTTCTCAAGTACTTAAGGATGTTCTTGGCAGCTGTCCAGTGTGCTGCACCTGGATTTTCTTGAAACCTGCTACACATGCTTACAACATTTGCAACATCCGGGCTTGTACATATCATGGCATACATAATGGACCCTAATGCAGAGGCATAAGGTACACTAGCTATAAGCTTCAACTCTTCTGGTTTTTGAGGGCACTGAGTTTTACTGAGCGTAATACCATGAGACATGTGAAGAAATCCTTTCTTGGAGTCTTTCATGTCAAACTAGTCAAGGATCTTATCAATATAAGTCTCTTGACTAAATCCAATCATCCTTCGAGACCTGTCTTGATGGATCTTGATTCCCAAAATGTACTCGGTGTCACTTAAGTCTTTCATGGAGAAACAATCAACTATTCCTTGACTGACTCAAGCATTGGTATATCGTTCCCCATGAACAGTATGCCATCTACATAAAAGACTAAGAAAACTAGGCTGCTCCCATTAGACTTCTTGTATACACAAGGTTCTTCTTCGCTCTTAAGAAAACCAAACTGTTTGATCGCCTCATCGAAACGAATATTCCAACTCCTTGATGATTGCTTCAATCCATAAATGGATTTTTGAAGTTTGCATACCTTTCCATGATTTTCTGGATCTTCAAAACCCTCATGCTGTGTCATATACACATCCTCCATTTAGAACCCATTCTAGATGGCGGTTTTGACATCCATCTGCAAGATTTCGTAATAAAAAAATGCAGCAATCGCTAGAAGAATCCGAATAGACTTAAGCATTGCTACTGGGGAAAAGGTTTAATCATAGTCAATGCCATGAATTTGTCTGAACCCTTTTGCAACCAGTCTTGATTTATAGATGTAGGCATTTCCATCTTTGTCTGCTTGATCTTGTAGACCCATTTGCAACCAATAGGTTTAACCCCATTAGGGAAGTCTACTAGGGTGCACACATCATTTTCAGACATGGAGTCCATTTCGGATTTCATGGCCTCAAGCCATTTCTCTGAGTTGGGGCTCGCCAAAGCCTGCTTGTAGGTTGTGGGTTCCTCATTCTCCAACAGGAAGATTTCAGAATCCTCAGTTAACAGAACCTCAACAAACTATTTGTTTCTAATTCTGCTAGACCTACGTAGGGTGGAGCAACAGTATAAATGTTCACTTCTACTCTTTGAAAATTTTCGCAAGAATTAGATTCAAGTGGGACGATAGGAGTCTCGCTAGTTGAATTAGCTTGCTCCGATGCATGATTTGTCAAACTAGTTGACTCATGTGCCCTCGCCTCTGACATGGTGTTATCCACATCCATTTATTATTCGTCTAAAATTTCTTCGAGAACCACTTTACTCCCACGTAGCTTTGTAGAAAGAAATTCCCTTTCTAAAAAGACACCATCGCGAGAAACAAACACTTTGTTATCTGCACGATTGTAAAAGTAATACCCTTTTGTCTCCTTGGGATAACCTACAAAGAAACATTTTTCTGATTTAGGGCCTAGTTTATCGCCTTGTAAACGTTTTACATAGGCTTCACATCCCCAAACCTTGAGATAAGACAACTTTGGAACTTTTCCAGTCCATAAGTCATATGGTGTCTTCTCAACTGCTTTGGACGGGCTTCTGTTCAGTTGTTCGCATCTGTCTCTAGTGCATATCCCTAAAACGATATGTGCAAATCACTTTATCTCATTATGAATAGTGAAAGGAATGGTGTCCTTCTAACAAGTGTATTATTCCGATAGAGGGTTCGAAATTATTAGAAAGCTAATTATTCAGTGAGGTCAAGTGATCCGAATGTCTAGGTGGAGGCCACTTCCGATCAGTAATATTAATGTGTAATTAATATTACATCTTAATCTTGACTGAACCCTTTGGGTCACACCCCAATCGAGTAACCATTCCAAGGTAATGAATCAATCCGAAGGATTAGATGAGTCATTAGAGTATTACGAACAAAGACGTTGGATTTCGAGCTTAGAGCGTCAAAACCGAGTGTCGTAAGTCGAGTCAAATTTAGAATTCGACGAGACGAGAAATCAAGCAAACAACAAATTACAAATATACCCGTAGCCTCGGAATTCCCCGAGCAATCCGAGAACCAAAGGCAATATAGCTAGCCAAGGCAATCGCACCATGCCGAGCTAGCTAGCAACGCATGCGTGCTAGCATCGCAAGCTAGCAGCGCTGGCTAGCTAGCTGGTGCGGAATGGCAAGCATTGCTGGTGCGCTAGGCGTGCTAGCATGCTAGTGCCTCGCACATAGCAGCACCAACCGCACCATCATAAGGCCAACATCACACAAGCGCTTGCTGGGCCTCGCTAGCACGAGCAACGCAGCAACAGCATCAGCACGCAATGTGTGCGTGGGCTGCGGGTGTGCATGCTTGCGTGCTGGGCTGCGTGCACGCACAACACCCAGCTAGCAGGCCTAGCCAAGGGGTCAAGCCGCCAGCAAGGCAGCCTTGGCGCCCAAGGCTGGCACCACCAGCTGGCGCGCGTGCATTAATTGTGTGTGTGTGGAGAGCCCATTTGAACGGGTTGCTTGGGGAGCAGGGGGTGGATGGTCCCCCCCCTCTTGTGGTCCTCACCTAACCTCTTGCTCTCCACTTGACACTTGATGTTTTTTGATTCACTTACATTTTAATTTATTTTTGGATTAAAATAAATTAAATAAAGTGCATTTTAACCAACTCTCCCACATTGATGGGAGATCGGAATTCAAGGCTCCCTTCCCTATAAATACCCGTCATTTGGGATTGGGAAAGGACACTTGAGTTGAGAATTTTAAGGGATCTCCAAGAAGAGAATACCTTAATTCTAATACTCTAAGTTCTTGGTCTAGCCCTGACTAACCTTCGAGGTAGGGACCGTTTGGGTCCGGTCTCGAGGGTGTGAGCCGTCGGAGGCTCACGCGCTTGCGGAGGTAGCGCTTTCAAGGACGAGCTCTAAAGGAGCGAAGCACGCGTCGAGGGTAAGATCGTCTTTTCTCTCTCTTAGTTAATTATGTGATTATTATTTAATATGCATGTTTAGTTACATTAATTTGTGTGCGAGTCATGGGAGGGTTTCATTCCGCGTAGTGTCGGACACTACGAAACCTAACAGCGGTATCCGAGCCGCGCTCATTTAATTATTGTAACTAATAATTAATTAAGGTGATTTAAAATGGATTTAAATTTCAGGTTTTTCTTTCTAATTAGATTAGAAGCTTGTTTTAATTAGTTTTAATCTCGTATTTATACTATTTTGGCTCAAGAACCCAGATTTCGACCCTAAGATAGTGAATTTTGGGTGGAATCAATGTTCTAAATCGTTTTTGTCCCTTTTAAGAAATGTCCAGAAGCCAAAATCCACCCAGAAATTGAATTCGAGGGGTTTTTCTTTTTTGACGAAAATTTTTAAATCATTAAACCTTGATTCATTATGGCATGTTAATGTTAGATTATGTGTATGGTTACACCATTAATCTACTGCAATAATAAACTCTTATTAAGCATGTTTATGAAGTCATATTTAGTGCTTAATTTGGTGAGTTCATTTTTAACATAAACTTGTGATTTCACATTTTTGCAAATTAATTGCTTCAAGTGTGAATGTTTATGGTGAATTTGTAATTTTGAAGTCCCTAAAAGTGTTAAAGATCCAATCTTTAATTGTTTATTTGGCTTAACTTTCAAAATTCCATGTTGAACTAATTTTGGATTTAATCATTTTTGAGTTGATTAAAGTCTTGAAAGTTCAAAACTTGTGATTGAAATTTAATTAATCTTCATATTGGAAGTTGTACTTTTTCAAGTTTACACAAGTTAGTGTTGGAAATTTATCATTGGATGATTGTGTTTAATTTTCCAACCCTTTTAATTTTGTCAAATCTCATTATTAATTTATGAATGGTTAAATTAATTGTGAGTATAGTCCTTCAATTTTGTAGAATCAAGATGAACTAAAAATAATGTAAAGAATGGTTCTTCAATTGATTTTGGTTTGTGCAATAAAATTTAATTTATTTAAGTTGGACTTGATTTATTTAATTTTGCTCAATATTGGTTCTAAATAAATTTAGAATTAATTTTAATATCACACATAAATCAGGATTAAAATCCCGAGCTAAGTACACGCAAATTGAGGCAAAGACCGCCCAAAATACACCCTTTGGCTAGCTGGGCTGCTAACCAAGGTGCATGTGTGAGCTGCCATGCTACGATAGTGCGCTAGTGTGTGATGTGTGCGAGCTCGGTGCACTCTTTGGGTATGTAATATGCGGCAATGGGCTGCGTGGCTTGCGAGTGCTAGAAGGCCATCCACACGCTACCAGCACCAGCAACGTGCTAGCATGCGTAGCATGCTGCGAAGCTACTGGTGCTAGCTGGCGTGGCATGCGCTGCTAGCTAGGCATGCCAGCACCCATGCGCGCAATGTCAAGGCACTTGGCCGTTTGGTGGGCAGCACAACCCTGCACACTCTAAGGCCTTTGAGGCCACGTCTTGCTTGCACGCAAGCACGCTAATGTGGCCATCATCATGCACAAGCGATCCTATCAGCCACTCCCACGTGCTTGGCGTAGCAAGGGGTGTGCGAGGGCAGCATCTACGCATGGAAGCCGCACCATGGTGCTTAGCACACCGAGCCTCGGGCTTGGTGCTTGGCACTTGGGCATCGTTGGACTATGTGTTTTGTGATTTCTTGCCATTTTAATTATTTTATTATTTTCACGAGGCTGGGCCTCGGTTTTGCCAGCACTTGCAAAACAATTTGGCAAAATTTGGGTTAACCGGCTTAATTAATTGGATTAATTAAGTTGGATGCGGAATTTATTGGGAGCTTCGTTAATTATTTGAGCTAATTTTATTGCGTTTAATCATATAATCGGTTAACAACTTTGACTAGTTTTAATTAGGCGCGTTAATCAGATTAATTTCCTAAGTTAGTTACTAGTTTGCGCGTGTTATGCATTGTTACTCATGTTACGTTGTAAAATACATGGGCCATTCACATATAGTGAATGGATGAATGGAATGTATATTGTATAACAGGTTTTGTGAAAATGGCAACTAGTGCGGCCCGATTAGGATAGTAAATACGGACTGCGACCCGCTATGTATTTTTGTAAATCTAAATACGGTCTGCGTACAGTTGCGTATTTTTGTACCTTAATATCTAGATTAAACCTAGTCGAAATTACTAGTAGTTGTATATTGGTGGAGATGTCTCGAAGACGGCGTTTCTAAGAAGACAAGCCAAGAGGATGCAATGAAGACCCTTGAAGACTTGAAGGCTCAAGGGGTCAAGCTAGTTGCCAAATGCATCTTTTACTTATGTTTTCTATATATATAACGGCTATTTAACCAAATGCCACTGAGTAATTTCGAAATTCACCAAACGCCATCGAACTTTTTAAAATTCATCAAATTCCACTGAGTTTTAGTATAATATCACCGAGTGCCATTAATGACTGACAACCGTTAGTTGACCGTTAATTGAACCCACCACTTGCCACGTGTCACCTTTTGATTGGTCTGTTTTTTTTAAAAAATAAACCAAAAATATTTAAAAACTTAAAAAAAAATATAAATAAACCCAAAACCACCATTTGCTGCCACCAGCCCAGCTATCCCCCTTGCCCCCGAAGCCAGCACCGGAAGGCTCGCCGGTGGCCAGCGGACCCCCACCCTTCCCCACCCCTTTCTCCGTCGCACCACCGGCCCTAGCCAAACCCCTAACCTGCGAAACCCCACCCCTTCCTCCACCACCCCGAAATTTCCAATGCAACCAGCCGCCATGCCGCCTTTAAGCACCACCGCCTAGCTCCCCATCTCACCAATAACCACCAATTTCTGAAAACTTCCTTCCTTGCCTCTAAAACCCCTCTCCCTCCTTTCCCCCGCCCCGTAAAACGCCCCCTTCCCTTCCCCTTCTTCGTTTTGGCTGCTCCAATTTCGAAGTAAATTGGTTTAAGGGTCTAGGTTTCAATTTCAAAGTAAATCGATTTAGCAGACCACCGCGACGCGCAGTGGGTTGAGGGTTCAAATTCCGGCAGATTTTACCTTCCCTGCGTCGAATGAAAAGCTGTTGTTGGTAGTGCTACTGTTGCGTGGGGTTGGGTAGAGTGGAGCTGTTGTTTGTTGCGCGAATTGTGGTTGCGAGGTGGGAGTGCAGGGAGGTGGATGTGCGTTTTGGGAATGGGAGAGGAGTTGCGGCTGTTTACCGGCGTGGGGGAGAAAGGGGTGAGGTAGTGAGGAAAACGGGGACCCAGCGGTCCAGCGAGGGATGGTCGTCGAGCTGGGCAGTGGTGGTGAAGGTTAGGGTGGGCTGGTGGCAGCAAATGGTGGTTTTGGGTTTTTTTTTTTAAAAAAAATATTTTGGTTTTTTTTTAAAAAGGACCAATTAGAAGGTGACATGTGGAAAGTGGTGGGTCAACTAACAGCCGTTAGTCATTAATGGCACTTGGTGAATTTTTGGAATTGCTCAGTGGCATTTGGTGAAATAGCCGTATATATAATTGTGTTTATATATGAATGAATGGTATGTTAGATGCATGTTTAGGATTTTGAATGTTGCGATGATTAATTAAGTTCACTTAAATCAACCAACATAGAAAACCTAGGTCCCTATAATATTGAGCCAAAATTTCCATTCCAAGAACAACACTTACCGAACTAATGCGCGTAGTGATGGGCTACGCCAAAGCTAGGCATCACTACTTCCCTAGGAACGTAAGGTATACTAGGTATACAAGTTGGTCTTGGTTAAGCTCAACGATATCAGTAAGTAGTCCTTAGATGTCGTGGCAATGGATATAAAACGTCAAGGAAGCATTAGATGCGACGTTTTATCGAACCAAGAGTAGCTTAGAGCTATTAGCAATTGGATTGATTACCCTAAAATATTAAGTGTTAAGACAAGACAAAGCATGCTTAATCACTTTTTGATTTTTGGGATCTTGGAATTGTTTTATTCTCACCTAAAAGGGACAATATTAATGCGTGGATAAAACGCTTAATAAGATTGAAAATTTGCGTGTATGCTTTAAAATTCAAAGTTATTGGTTTCATGAACGGTTTTTCATTTCAAAATTCTTTCAATTGTAGAAACATGTCTGCAACTAATAACAACAACTCTATGTGCCCGGAACTCCCCGACAAGTTGGCTTTTAGCCTAAACTTGGTCAACTTCAAGGAATGAGATGAGGAACTCCGAAACTCTTCGGAATTGTTCCATGGAGTACATTCTTGATACTCCCATTCCAACCTTCTTCTCTAAGGGAATCATGAGTGATGAAACTCATGATGCATGGTCTTCTGATTGCAAGAAATTCTCACGACTAATGGCTAATTCCATCCCGAAAGTGGAAAGAAATGTTCTCTTCCTATTTTCCGGACATGTTCCTCAAAGCACTTGAGGACATTGTCAATGTGAGAGTCACCAAGAGTCTCAATGGCAACTAGATAGACTCGTTTTTTTATGTGACTAGGTCACTCTCAAACATGAAGATAAAGCCACCGAAAGAGGGTTGCCTTGCTAAGGAGAGGTACCGGCTTTGGTCAAGGGCCTACAATACCAAATTCAGACCCGGTATGCCCCTCCAACCTCATGTGATTAGAATGAATAGGCTCTTTAAACACATGGAGCATCTCGAAATCCCGTTGGAGGATGAGATGGCGGATCATATCTCGCTTGCCTCACTTCACTCGGGCTATGATACACATAGGTTGCATATAGCTGCGAGAAAGGGGTCACACTCTTTAAGAGATGTGGTGCAGCTACTTTGCCAAGCCATCTCCTATGGAGCAACCAAAAGGCCCTTGAGAGCAAAGAAGAAGGAGTTCAAGAACAAAGCGAAGATGCAATGCTTCTATAATGGTGGGCAAGGCCACTACAAGAGGGAATGCAAGATCTTCCAAAGGGATGAGAAGGAGAGGAATGATTCATCTACCTCAGGTATCTTCATTAACACTTGTGTATAAATCTACTCATAGGTATTGGATACCATGTTTAACTCACTTTATACTCCATTTTTCAGGGACCAAGTGAGAAGGGCTTCACAAGTGGATGTGCAACTACAAGCGGACGATGAAGATGGTCTTTCCGTCGTGTTTGTAGGCACATTATTTCTCATTGGCTTGTAATGAACTAATTCTAGTTGATCATGCTTTTGAACATATTTTTATCTATGGCGTGGGACGCCAGATTATTTGATCACAAGACTATAACAATAGTTGTTTTTGAATGTCTTGTTTATATTTTCTATGAGATTACACATGATTAGACAAATGTTGATGATACAGCCAAAAGAGAAAAGACCATTGAGTCGAATCAAACCTACTTGTGGCATTGTCGTCTTGGCCACATTAACATCAAATGCATCAAGAAACTTCTTCATGAAGGTATTTCTTAACTCATTCGACTTAGAGTCGTCTGAAAATTGCGAAGGATGTTTATTAGGCAAGATGATAAAGCAACTATTCTCCAAGTTAGGAGAAAAATCTAGTGACTTATTGGGTCTTATACATACGGATGTTGTTTAGGGTAAAAATTACCCTGGACACGTGGCCCAATGAGGGCCTGACACGTGTCACCTCCTTATAGCACCATTGGCATCCAATCAATGGATGCCACGTGGCATTGTACCCCCAATGGGGGAGCAAATCTTCATCTGGTATAAATAGAGGGATCATCTTCATTTATTAGCATTCAAAAATACAGACACCAAACCCGAGCAATATTAATTGCGGAATCTCTCAGAATCCGAGAGAAATACCCATTTACTTTCCGCACGTAATCTAATCCGGAATCATACTAACTAGATCTTCGGAGGCGGAACTCCACCCAACCGGAGTTTTGTTGTTTTGCAGGTACAGAAGTCAGGCGTGCATTCCCGGTGCTGTAACTCTCCCGCAGGACACATCAAAAAACCCCGAAACATTTGGCGGCGTCTGTGGGGAGAGTACCACTGAGATGACATCTGAAAATGTATCAACTGCAGAGGGCAGCCGGCCCACGGCTGACCCTGAGATCCATACGAACCACGAAAGTGGAAGCGGTGACGACTACAATGTCGAAAACTACATGGCCCAACACGGGTCATTCCATTCTAGGCGCACCCATTCCAAAGAAAGGAAGGAACGAGGCCAAGCCAAAGCTTGCCCCAACAACCCAGGCGGCAAGAACCCTAGACAACCCCAAGCGGCGGAGGGGGCTGCCCCAGTCACTAGAGACGAACTCATGAATCTCATGACTAGTTTCAAAGGGGAAATCAAAGACATTATCAAGAAGTGAGCTGGCTCCAGCAAGGGCCAGTCGACCAAGAAGGCTTCCGTGAAGAAGCCAATTAAAGACCGGGTCCCTACTCCGCACCCGAACCCCAAGGGGGCGGATGGGCCCCTGATCGATCTTTCAAAAATTCGTTTCTCTAAATCAGGGTAGCGAAAGGCCATCCGCCACATACAACCGGATGGGTCAAAGAAGACCTTCTCTGATACCCGGTTGTTAATCCAGAAAGAAGAGAAGTCAGAGCATGTCTTAGTCGGCTTCTACGTCGACATACCCAGACAGTTTCCGCAATACTTCAATGAAGCATTCGGAAACCAACCCAAGAAGCCAGTCACACGCCACGTCCGTACGTACTGCTCCTCATGTGATCCATCAGGCTCCATATGTGCCGCAACAACCATATGGACCCGGTTCACCCTATATGCAGTTGTCCCCCTTTGGAGGACTGGCGGCAAATATAGTCTAGCCCATGGACTGGCAGCTCCGGCTGCTAAACCTAGGAGAAAAGCCTTCGGCTTTCTCCCGGGAAATAACCGAGGCGGCGCAGCCGGCCAAGGTTAAGAACGTGTTGGTAGGTACCTACGACGGTACCACCAACCCGAAAGATAACCTGATGGCATACACCAACCTCATGTACCTACAAGGGTTAGATGATGCTGCCTGGTGTTGATGCTTCCTAGCAACACTGAAAGGCATAGCCCAACGGTGGTTTGTCAACCTGTCGGCTGGGTGCAATAATAATTTTAAGACGCTTGCATATTTGTTCGTGTCTAACTTCTCCATGAATATCCCTGCCAAGAAGACTAGCCTCGACCTAGGGGCTATCCAGCAGGGAGACAAGGCGGGACTCCGGTCCTATGTCAGGCGGTTAAATCTAATGAGAATTCATATACAGGGACTGTCTGACGAAGTTGCGTACACAGACTTCTTCAAGGGTCTGAAGGATGGGTCAACATTCAAGTTTTATCTGGTCCGCAAGAGGGTTGTTACCCTCCAAGAGGCACTAATGGAGGCCGAAGTTTACATAGAGGCGACGGAACTTTGTGCCATCAAGCACTCGTCAGAACCCAGGTGGACTGACAAAAAAGAGAGCCGGTTCCAACAGCCGGCCAAAAAAGAAGAAAAGAAAAGAAAAGAAGACTGGGCAGCTGACCGTCCAGATTAGTCGTCTTAGAAGAAGCAAAAGAAATTGCAACCGTACGTCCCCAAGTACGAGTTCAACAAGGACTGCTCTTCCATCCTCATGGAGATAAAAAAAACCGGTGGACTATTGGGAAGCCGGCTCCTTTGAAGAGCGCTGTGAGAAATCGGGACAAGAACAAGTATTGTCAATTCCATGAGGACATTAACCATGACACCAATGGTTGCTACAGCCTCAGACGGCTATTGGATCGTTTGGCTGATGAGGGGGCTTTGAAGTCCTATCTGACGAAGTCCAAGGGTAACCCCAAAAACGGTGGACAAACGTCAAAGAAGCCGGTTGTAAGCTCAGACACTGATGAGGAACAAATATACACAATTGCAGGCGGCTTTGCTAGCGGTGGTCCCACCATCCGGGGTGCCAAGGAAAACATCAGAAAGTTATCCACCTCAAAGGACGAGGATCAGGCGTCGAAAGACACCTTCCCTGCGGTCTTCATCTCTGAGAAGGACAGGGGTACGGTCAGGCAGCCTCACGATGACCCTATCGTCATCGAATGTAAAGTCGCCAATCAACGAGTTGGCCGGATCCTAATCGATACCGAGAGCTCGTCTGACCTGATAAGCTATCGCTACTTGACGAAGCTCAAGTACAAGCCCAGCAGTATGCACAAAGCTCACCACCCCCTAGTCGGCTTTGATGGGGGGTAGTGCATCCGGTGGGTAGGATTGACCTACCCATCCGGCTGGGAGGCAAAGGGGAAGGACGACACATGGTCCTCAAGTTTTTGGTGGTCGAGGAATTGACTGCCTACAACCTCATATTGAGCCGTCCGACTCTCAATGAGTCCAAAGCTGTAATCATCCCTTCTCTCATGCTGATAAAATTTGAGAGGGATGATGGGTCGGTAGGCTCCCTAAACGGGGACCAAAAGGCAGCAAGAGAGTGCTATCTCTCAGACGTCAAGCCGACTGCCCATGCAGTTGGCCCCAGCGAGGAACCTACTGATCTCGTCGACAAAGAAGTCGAGCCTGCCCCCAAGGCAGGCGATACAAAGAGAAAGGCGGACCAACTAGCCCCCGCCAGAAAAATGAAATAGCAATCACTAGCCGGGGAGAGGCCGGATCATTCCCGACCCCAGCCGGCTGGTGAGAGCCTTGATGTCGTCTTGGACGACAGCCGTCTTAACAGAACAGTCAAGGTTGGGACGGTTGCTTTTGAAAAGTTGGGGTAGACTTGCTCCAACTTCTGAGAGAGATCAAAGGCCTCTTTGCCTTTGAAGTGGAGGAGATGCTAGGGATCTGCCCGGATCTAGCCGTCCACAAGCTAGCCGTTGATCCCAAAATAAAGCAAATTATGCAAAAGAACAGTGAACATGGCGAGGAGAGGTCTTAGGCGGCTGCCGCCGAGGTCAAAAAACTTCTGGATGCTGGGTTCATTCGGCAGTGTTACTACCCGAATCGGGTAGCAAATGATGTTCTTATAAAAAAAAAGAAAGGTACCTGGCGGATGTGTGTAGATTACACAGATCTGAATAGGGCATGTCCAAAGGATAGCTACCCTCTTCCTAAGATTGACAGTCTGGTTGACTCTACAGCCGGCCATGCCCTGATGAGCTTCAGGACGCCTACTCAGGCTTCCATCAAATTCCCCTATGGAAGAAGGATTAAGAGAAGACGACCTTCGTCACTGATCAGGGGCTGTATTGCTACACGGTGATGCCGTTTGGGTTGAAGGATGCGCCTGCTACCTTCCAACGAATGATTAACACGGTTTTCACTAATCAAATTGGAAGGAATGTAGAGGCATATATAGATGACATGATAGTCAAATCCAAGCACAAGGTGGATCACCCTGCTGACCTCCGAGAAACCTTCACCACACTCAGGCGGCACAAGGTCATGTTTAACCCCAAGAAGTGTGTTTTTGGTGTTGAGTCTGGGTAGTTTCTCGGATTTCTGATTGATTAAATAGGCATAGAGGCCAATCCGGAAAACGTTCAGGCGGTGATTGACATGCAATCACCCCGAACCTTCAAGGAGGCCTAAAAATTAACCAGTTGCCTGGCGACATTAGGAAGATTCCTCAGCCGATCAGGTGACAAGTGCCTTTACTCCTTCCAAGCAATCAGGAAGAGGTCTAGATTTTAATGGGGAGAAGAGGCCGAGGCGACATTCAAGAGGTTAAAGCAACACTTGCACTCTTTGGCAAGGCTAGTGAGCCCCCTGCGCAAGGAGGTTCTCTACATGTACCTAGCCGTCTCAGTTCACTCCCTTAGTGCCGTTCTCCTAGCTGAGAGAGACGACAAGCAGCTCCCGGTATACTTTATCAGCCACATTCTCAGAAATGTTGAGCTTTGGTACCCAATGATTGAAAAATTTAGGCTGGCTCTCTACAAGGCAGTCAAGCGGCTGAAGCCATACTTCCTAGCCCATCCGATGACGGTCTTCACTGATCAGCCACTCAAACGTCCAATGACTACCATAGAGTCATCCGGTAGAATGATTAAGTGGGCTGTTGAAATCCAAAGCCTGGAGATAACTTTTGAACCTAGGCGGGCAATGAAAGGTCAGGCGTTTGCCGACTTCATTGTCGAAATGACTAGGCCGGCTCAGCCGGAAAATACCGATCAGGTTTAGATGTTATTTGTAGACAGAAGCTCTACGGTAAACGACTGTGGTGCAGGCGTAATTTGTAAATCTCCGGAAGGTGATACATACGAATTTGCACTACAGTTCAAATTTCAAGCTTCAAACAATGAGCTGAGTATGAGGCCCTGCGAGCCGGTATGCGCATGTGTAAGGCGGCAAGGGCAAGGAAAGTTGACGCCTGTTCGGACTCTTAATTGATTGTTAGCCAATTCAATGGTGACAATGAAGCCACCCATCCGGCTATGATCAAATACCTGCAGGCGGTCAAAGATGAGGTGGGGACATTTGACGAATTCCATCTGAGTCAAGTGCCCCGATTAGAGAAATATCAGGCGGATTCTTTGTCCAAACTGGCCTCATCCACCACTTGTGATACGCCTAGGTCAGTCTTCTGGGAAGTCATGGAAAAAAGAAGCATTAAACATGATCCCATTGGAATCCTTAACCGAAGCTCCACCTGGATGGACCCCATCCGGGATTTTTTGGTAGACAGCACCCTGCAGGATGCCTCCTCAGAAGCGGCAGCACTTAAAAAGCGAGCTCTAAGCTTTGAAATGTTCAAAGGGGAACTCTTCAGAAAGGGTTACCTCTAGCCGTTGCTGAAGTGCGTTACCCCAGAGAGGGGAAAAGAGGTGCTAGAGGATCTGCATGCGGGCTTTTGTGCTTCACATATAGGCGGCAGGACTCTAGCAAAGAGAGCCAGACAGCAAGGCTATTTTTGGCCTACTCTTGAGGCAGACGCCATGGACTTAGTGAAGAGTGTGATAAGTGTCAGAAGTTTGGCCGACTCATACACCGTCCGACAACAGATCTGACTGCTATTTATAGCCCGGTTTCCTTTGCAAAATAGGGCATGGACATCTTGGGTTTTTATACACCTGCCTAAGGCGGCAGAAGATATATTCTGGTGGCTGTAGATTACTTCACTAAGTGGGTTGAGGCCGAGGCGGTCAAAGGCATGGAGACAAAGGACGTCATCTCCTTCATTTGGAGGAACATCATCACCCGGTTTGGGGTGCCTATGTCTATGGTTTTTGACAACGGTCCTCAGTTTGAAACGTCTGCCCTCAAGGATTGGTTGGGAGATCAGGGGATCTCACATTGTTTTGCATCTGTTGGCCGACCCCAAGCAAACGGACAAGTTGAAGCCTTTAACAAACTCATCTCAGAGGCATAAAAAAGAAGATTGAGAGAGCCAGTGGTCTTTGGGCGGATGAGTTACCTCACGTCCTTTGGGCCATTAGAACAACTGAAAAGGGGGCAACCGGTGAAACCCTGTTTCTTATGACATATGGCACAGAAGCGGTCTTGCCAATTGAACTCTATGAGCCAACACTCCAAGTCATGCTCTGTGATAAAGAGGCTAACTGGGAGGTCATGCTCCTAGCATTGGATTCACTCCCTGAACGCAGGGGCAACGCCGCCTTGCGTCATGAGATATACCGTCTGAGAATGACGAGGGCTTATAACAAGAGATTACACAAGCGGCCCCTCAAAGTTGGAGACTTTGTGCTACGAAAAATGGAAGCCACCGGCATCGCAAATGAGCAGGGAAAGCTAACCCCCAATTGGGAAGGCCCCTACCGGATTTTTGACGAAGTTAGAGGCGGCACCTACCGCATGGAAACCCCAGACGGTAGAAAGCTACCCAGAACCTGGAACGTAGATAACTTGAAAAAGTACTACTTCTAAGAAGATGTAATCATTCTTTGCAAATAGAGTAAATGAATGAGAAATACCTTATTTCAATTTCTTTTTGTACCAAAGTCCCAATGTGAACAACACATCCGGGTATTTTCTAAAACCGGGCTTCCGTTTACCCCAAACATAAACAAAAAAATGCTAAGTACCTAACTTAGCCGTTTAAAGGCACAGAGCTAACATATTTAAACCGCCTGCTCTACCCATGAACAGGCATTCGACAACGCCCTTCCGGGTGAATTTGTCGAAGAGAACATCTCCCTTCCGGGTGGTACATTGTTCTAAGCGTCAAAACGTCGGACGGTTTTAACCGGCTAGGTTAAGTTCATGACCGTTCGATTAACCTATTGCAAACAAGATAGAGCCGGTTATTACCCCAAGGCAATACAGACGACAAAATTAAATGTTGTTGGGCAGTCGGCTGTTGCCAAAAAGCAACCAAGCCGGCTACCGCGTCCATTAGTCGACTTCAAAACTAATCTACTTCCAACAGGTCTTCACTGGTTGTTACCCCAAGGTACCCCAGCCGGTGAGATTACATTTCAAGTCGCAATCGTCCTTGCTCCAAGGAAGTTCAGGCGGTAAGGAAGACTTCTGCCGCCAGCCGGCCCCGACTCACCATACAAACGGTCGCATAGACTCTGATTTCATTCTATCGCTCTAGCACAACTCAAGTGGGAATCAGCGTCTTAGCATGCGCCTGACCTAAATCCGCCTGACTTAAACCTGTTAAATATTGATCTGGATAATTATGGGCAGCTACTTGCTTAGTGGTGGCACTAAACAACCACCCGCCCTGGGGCAGGTATAGCCAACACAGTATCAGACAATATTAACAACATGCAAAATAGCAGAAATTCAATAAGTTGCAAAATGGAGAAAAGAGAACAATTATTGCAAAGAAAACCGACTTAGTCGGCATATATATACGTGAATAACATCAAAAATTTTCAATTGTTAGCCGGATCCCTATCCGGTAAAAGACACAAGAAATACACGGCACGCAGGCCGGAAAAATTGGAAGACAAAAGCTTAAGGTTGAGGCGGAGGCGGAGGCGAAGGCTGAGGTGGAGGCTGAGTCGGGTCCTGCAAAGCGGCTCCTAAAGTAGGAGGGATAATCTCTTCTTGATTCTCTCCCCCGTCTGAGTCGATCTCTGTCTGCATGGCCTCAATCTGCTTCTGGACCCACTCTTCATAAGGCTCTAGAGCCGGCTGGTTCGACTCCTGGGCCTCAATGGCAAGATCAGCGTATTTATAGGCAAGCTCCCAGACGGTATACTCCGTCTCCGGATGCAACAGAGACCAGGCCTTTTGCATTCTGTTAGCGCAGTCTTGCTCATTCTCTTTAATGAGCCGGCTCTGTTCAGCCTCTAGTGTAGATTTGAAGTTGTCGCTGGCCTTGGCTGCCTTCTTCTTCAAACGGACGTTGTCAGCCAGGAAAGTTGTACTCTCCTTCCTAGCCAAGTCCAGAAGTTTGGAAGAGTCAGTCACCTTCTTCAACTCCGCCTTAACATTCTCTTTTGCCACCTGGATGTTGAAAATCTTTGTGTGTGCTTCATTGAGAGATTTTTGGAGGGTTTTGATGGAGTCCGCCTGTTGCATGATTATGCTTTTAGTTTTTAATTCATGCATAATCATGGAATATTGGGCAACGTTATTTGCCTCAAACGCATCCCGTTTAGCCCGTCTTACCTCCTCGCATTTGCGGTTGTAGGCCTTCTTGAGCCCCTCCACGTGCAGCATTGACTGCAAAAGCCCAAGCGGTGTTAGAAAGGGTCAGGCGGCGTTATAACTTAAACAAATTGGAAGGGCATGTACCTCAGCCAGTCCGGCCATAACCTAGTCGGCATTGAAGGTGTGGATCCCTGGGATCACCTCCTTTTCCTCACTGGGGACGGCCTTCAGCATGGCCCGGGCGTACTGCTGTACATCCGGCCAGCGAGGGGAGTGATCTGCACCAGAAAAAGATGGTGAGAAGGCAACATACTTCCCCCCTATCGACTGTCGGCTGCCAGAAGAGTCTTCTGGCTGGAGCTGGGAGTGCGACTTGACCCGCAAGGGCTTGCCAAGCAAAGTAGGGTTAAAAGGATCATTTGTACCTTGGGATTTTTTATGAGGATCATAACTACCCTCAGCCGGTACCCTAGGCGGCGCCATTCCTTTGGATGCCTCTTGGTCATCCGGCTGCTTAGGGACCAGGTCGAATCCCAGACCTGTTGTCTTGACAGATTTACCCCCAACCGTTAGCCGGCTAGGAACTGTCAGGGAGGAGGTCTTCCTCGCCTTATTTTGAGTGACCGGCTCCTCCCCTGGCCTAGGCCTTATTAGTTTTGTAAGGGAGCAGGGCACCTTGCTCCCATCTTGAAACAACGCACAAAAAGGTCAGGCGGCAAAGAAGTCCAACAGAATTTGAAGTAAAAAGAAAGGAAAAGCAAGATACCTTATTTTTTACCGCCTAGGAAGCAAGCTTTTTCTCCGCATTAGCCTTGCGGATTTCAGTGGCTGACTTAGCAGGCGTCTTATCAGTAGGCAACATAGCGAGGCCGCGCACTGCACAAAAGAACCCATTCGGTTAAAAGAATGGTAAAAACTGAATTCTTACAAACAAAACAGGGGCAATCTTTAATGTGACCTACGTTTATCAAACTGAGTGCTAAGCTTACAGACGGACAAAAATGCCTCGTCACGAAGAAATTCGTGCTTTGGCATCCAATTTCTTGGTACATTTATTATCTCCCCATTGGAGAGAGTAGGTGTAGTCTGTTCAAAGAACTTGGACTCAATTATTCGCTCGTAGTCCTCATCCGAGATACGAGGATTTTTGCATTTAGGACCCAGGAGGTTCGGCTTCCGGTTGAATGTCCTATACTCCCGGTTTTCCACCTGGGTGGGAGCAGAGACCAAGTAGAACCTGTTCTTTAAGTCCGACCACTTAGACGGTTTGTCCAGGGTCATCAGGTATTGGGGATAGGTAGTTAATGTGTACCAGGCTCTCCAACCGCCTGGGCTCCTGCTCAAATAATGCATGTGAGCAAAGGCCTACTAGCCGGGGTTGATTTCCTGCATTTCATACCCTCGAAGGATGGCCTTGATTGTGTTATGAAGAGGGAAGCGGAGGCCAGCCAGAAACGCCGCTTCATAGCAGACGAAGTACCCATTTGCATTGGGCTGCTTGTCCTCCCAAACGATAATGCCCATCTCAGGCGGCACAATTATTTTCCAATCCTCTCCAAGAGGACGGATCTTTACAAAGTCCGCTAAATTGTTGGCCATGTTGGCCCTGTCCTTAGCTGAGACGACAATGAGGAAGGAGTCGCCTTTATTGTTCCAAGTAGGCCTTTCCTCCACCTCGCTATCAGCATCCGGTGTTAAGAGGCTGCTACTACTGCCACTTTGTTCTAAACCGGATGAGGAGGCGGTCTCGCCATCGCTGGTATTCCCTTCTTTGTTTTCCAGCTCGACCCTAGAGGGTGAAGCGGTATCTTCACCGCCTCCCAGATCAATACCCAAAATATCATCACTAGGAGTGCTTGGGGTGCCATGCGGTGACCCCCTTGTCATCTCTGCTTGATTAGGGTCAGGCGGCAACTCGCCAGAGTTTTCTTCTCTGTACTCTGGATCGAAGGCAGTCTTTTTAGTACGAGCCATTGCGTCGTGCACAGAGACAGAGACGGTCGGTTTCGGAGATGAACAAGGAGACTCCCAGTACCCAGAGGCGGCACTCCAGTCCTAGACTCAGCCGTACCAGGAGACCGGCTGACCTCTAAATTGTGGTGTGTCGTGTGTGTGATGGGTGAGGTCATTATTCTAAAATATATACCGCCAGAAGATTTAAAAATAAAGAAACTCCAAAAGGCAAGGAACCGAGACGTTACCTTGAAATTGAAGAAAAGTTTGGAGAAAGGAGACGAAAGGTTGTTGACCAACGATACCCCATACGGTATCACTTTAAGCAGAATGCAAATTGGCAAAAGAAAGAAAAGTTAATCACCAATGTTTCCCAAAGATACCACAGGCGGGAAAAGCCGATTGTGGTAGATATGTAGAGCCAGTAGTCTGAAGATTTTATTAAAGGTTGTCCAAAGACCCACCATACAGTATAAACCGGCTAAGGTCCATCAACAGACAACTTGGGAAAAGAACTGAACAGAACCAACACAGGCGGCAGAAGGCCGGTTGCGTATCTATTAAAATAATAAATCAAGAGGTTGTTGGCAGATACCCCAGACGGTACAAGACCGGTTGGGGGTTCCAGCAAAGCAGCTTAGAAGGGAATTGCTTGCTCATACCCCAGAAGGTGTGAGACCGGCTGAGGGAACAGCGAAGCAGGTCAAAAGAAAGTTTTATCAAAGATACCCCAGACGGTGAAAAAATAAAAAAAAATAAAAAAATAAAAAAAACCGGTTGAGGGTCTATTGAACGCAACTCACCAATGAGATTGCTTGAAGATACCTCAGACGGTTTAAACCGGCTGAGGGTCTATTGAATGCAACTCACCAATGAGATTGCTTGAAGATACCTCAGAAGGTTTAAACCGGCTGAGATTCTAAATAGATGCAATTCAACATAAAAATTGCCTGAAGAAGCTCCAGATGACATAGGCCGGCTGCAGCATAATCAAACATCCAAATAAACTGACTAAGTCAGAAGGATACCTTAGTGAGACGGGTTACGAAACAAAAACGGTATCCGGATGTATTGAAGTTGAAGGTTGTTTGCACGAGCAAGCAGGCGGGGTCAGGAGCTCTCTCTTTTTCTCTCAAGAAATTTCTCTCAAAAATGGCAAAGTGAGGAATGAAAGGAGGGAGATCCCTATTTATAGGAAATCTCAGAAGGTGAACCGTCACCTCCTCTTCCCCCCTTAGTTTTAAATTTGAAAAAGTAGAGGGAAGCAGGCGAACCGTCGCCCTCCTGCCTGTTGACACGTGTCACAGGCGCCGCGTGGCATAGCCACGTCAACACCTGTGAGGGGAAAATTTTTAGGGTAAAAATTAACCTAGACACGTGGCCCAATGAGGGCCTGACACGTGTCACCTCCCTATAGCACCATTGGCATCCAATCAATGGATGCCACGTGGCATTGTACCCCCAATAGGGGAGTAGATCTTCATCTGCTATAAATAGAGGGATCATCTTCATTAATTGCGGAATCTCCCGGAATCCGAGAGAAATACCCATTTACTTTCCGCACGTAATCTAATCCGAAATCATACTAACTTGATCTTCGAAGGCGGAACTCCACCCAACCGGGGTTTCGTTGTTTTGCAAGTACAGAAGTCAGGCGTGCATTCCCGGTGCTATAACTCTCCCGCAAGACACATCAAAAAACCCCGAAACAGATGTATGTGGACCAATGAGTACACTCGCAAGGCATGGTTATCGATATTTCATCACTTTCACGGACGACTATAGTAGATATGGATATGTCTACCTTATGTCTAACAAATCTGAATTTTTTGAGAAATTCAAAGAGTTTCAGAGTGAAGTGGAGAATCAGCATAAAAGCGCGTCGATCGGATCGAGGTGGCGAGTATTTGAGCCATGAATTCGACGATCATCTGAAAGAAAACGATATTTTCTCCCAGAACTCCACAATGGAACGGAGTGTCTGAGAGGAGGAATCGAACCTTGTTAGACATGGTCCGATCAATGATATGCCTTAGTGATCTTCCTATCTCTTTCTCGGGACACGCACTTTTAACCGCGGCACTAGCCGTGAACCGAAAAAGCTGTCGAAAAGACTCCATATGAATTATGGACAAATAAACCTCCATAGTTGTCTTTTCTTAAGATTTGGGGTTACGAAGCATATATGTCAAGAGATTAATTTCATACAAACTTCACCGAAAATCAGACAAACGTTTCTTTGTGGGATACCCCAAAGAAACTAAGGGGTATTACTTCTACAAAAAATCCGAGAACAAAGTGTTTGTTGCTTGTGATGGTGTCTTTTTGGAGAAGGATCACCTTTCCAAAATGAGAAGTGGGAAGAAAATCGAACTCGATGAAGTTCGAAAGGACGAGCAACAAAGTCAACCTAACAAAACTGACAATCAAAGTGCATTAGAAGCAGCAGTTGACATTGGTCAGAGTCAAACCGACAATTTGAAAAGTCAAACAGACAATGGAAATGCTCAATCTATTACCCTGCGTAGGTCACAACGGCCAAGATCTTAACCAGAGAAATACCTCGGTGTTGTCTTAACCAAAGATCAAGACATCCTAATAGTGGATGGAGATGAGCCAGCGACGTACAAACAAGCTATGATGAGCCCCGACTCTGCTAAATGGTAAGAGGCCATGAAATCCGAGATGGACTCCATGTTTGAAAATCAAGTCTGGGACTTGGTTGATTTGCCCGAAGGTTTCACACCTATCGGTTGCAAATGGATTTTCAAGTTGAAAACCCATAAAGATGGAAATGTATCTATATACAAAGCTAGATTGGTGGCAAAAGATTACAGGAAAATTCACGGCATTGATTATGATGAAACCTTTTCGCCAGTCGCCATGCTTAAGTCTGTCCGGATTATCCTAGGAATTGCCGCATATTATGAGTATGAAATATGGCAAATGGATGTCAAAACCGCCTTCCTTAATGGAATTTTGGAAGATACTATGTAAATGACACAGCCAGAAGATTTAGTTGATCCAATCAATGCTAGGAAGGTATGCAAGCTTAATCGAGCAAGTTTGGTTCCATGTGTAATCAAGCAAGAACAATAGGAGAACTAGAACCCTAAACGTGATTCCTCTACTTGGTCCACGGGGAGAAATTGAACCTCCACTAATGCTAGTTAGTCGTGATTGAACCCTTTCAATCAACCTTCTATGGAGAGGAGAGGAACGAACTAACCACGAACAACCACCGCAAACACCAAGCGCCACCAAGGGGGGGAGTACGGATGGGAGAAGAGGAGAAGGCGTGCGTGAAAGAGAGAATAGGGCTAGGGAATTTGGTTGCCTTGCTTCACAATTTACTGTATGATTAATTGTGACTTATTTTAAAAACCTAGGAAAGGACTCCATTTATATATCCTATACATAATTTGAGTCCATGTGAAGATCAAACACTTAACTCAATTCTAACTACACTAGCCCTACACCTTTCATGGCTTGTCATTACCTCATGAGGCCCATTAATGGGCTCCATACTTGTTCAATCCAATACCCTTGTGTGTGACCTCATAGGATCCATTCTATTGGGCTTTGGACTATTTGAATAACCCAAAGATCATTTATCATATCTAGCAACAGACAATGACGACCCAAAAGAATGAACTAATTATCTCCATAAAAGTGATCCTTGATATATCTAGTAATTGCACTTGATGAAGCCATTAGCAAGTTTGGTTTTATCAAGAATCCAGATGAGTTTTGAGTTTACAAGAAGGTCAGTGGGAGTGACATCGCATTCCTCGTCTTATATGTCGATGACATATTGCTCATTGGAAACAACATTCTAATGTTTGAGTCTGTAAAAACTTGGCTTGGAAAGTGCTTTTCAATGAAGGACTTGGGAGAGGCACAGTACATATTGGGCATCAAGATCTACCGGGATAGATCTAAAAGGATGATTGAATTGAGCAAAAGTACTTATATTGATAAGGTACTGGCACGATCCAACATGGAAAGGGCCAAGAGAGGGCACCTACCCATGTCACATGACATAATTCTCAGCAAGAAGTAGTGTCCATAGACACCTGATGAGCGAGAGAGGATGAATCAAATTCCATATGCTTCGCTTATTGGATCAATCATGTATGCCATGATATGTACTAGGTCGGATGCCTTGAGTGCTACGAGCCGATACCAATCAGACCCAGGAGAGGCGCATTGGACTGCGGCAAATAATATCCTAAAGTACCAGAAAAAGAACAAGGATAAATTCCTAATCTATGGTGGAAGTTCTTAGCTTTTACAGTAATCCAAATAACAAAGAAATACTTAAAAATTGTGGGAACAAAACCTAAACAGTGTATAATTAATATCAAATTATACAACAATCCAAATACTAATCAAAGTATTACAAGCCAAGCACCAAATATACTATGTAATTCAGAAATTACAAAAGAAAACACTAATGTGAAAAATTCTATACTTGCCTCAACTCCAAGCCTTCACCAAGAACATGAACATGAGAATGTTGATGACCACTTGAGTCTCAATCCTTGATACATTGTCTTAGGCGTGTAAACACTTTCCTAAAGAGGTTAATTTCCCCCAAAACGGTGCTTGGGTTCAATCCGAAAATCCTCTTTGAGATACAAAAGACAGCAATTTCGTTCTTTGCACTAAGAATCGAAATAAAGATGACAAATTCATAAATTTGGCTAAATTATTAGAGTTTTTCTCACAAAAGTTTGCAAGAAATTTGACAAAAAATGTGGAGAATTTCTTTTGGAGAGATGAAGAATAAAATATGTATCACCTTCTTTCACGAAATAAGTCTTTTAATAAAAGACTCAATCGTTAAGAAAAAACCGCAAAATAGGGAGGCGCGGACGCGCCACCAGGTGGAGCGGGCGCGCCACCAGGTGGAGCGGGCGCGCCACCAGGTGGAGCGGGCGCGCCACCAGGTGGAGCGGGCGCGCCACCAGGTGGAGCGGGCGCGCCACCAGGTGGAGCGGGCGCGCCACCAGGTGGAGCGGGCGCGCCACCAGGTGGAGCGGGCGCGCCACCAGGTGGAGCGGGCGCTCCACCAGGTGGAGCGGGCGCGCCACCAGGTGGAGCGGGCGCTCCTCACAATATCTGCAAGAATTCACAAAAAGGCAGTGAGGGACGCGGTTTAGGCGCGCCAACCAGGACGCGCAGGAATGCCACCTGTCGCGCGGGCGCGCCATCCTCACCCTTCAAATTTGCCAATTTCCAGAGAGGTGCGTGGTTTAGGCGCGCTCTCTGCGCGGGCGCTCCTTCATGGTCGCGAGCGTGCAACCATCAACACTCTAAATATCTAACAGAAGTAATGATGTGGTTGTTGAAGGTTATACCAATGCAAGCTTCCAGACTGACGTAGATGACTCCAAGTCGCAGTCAAGGTACATATTCTATCTAAATGGAGGAGCGTTTAGTTGGAAGAGTGCTAAGGAAAGCACTACTTCTTATTCTACAACTGAAGTCGAATACTTGGTAGCTTCAAAAGCAACTAAGGAGGCAGTTTGGATTCGTAAGTTCATTAGCGAACTTGATGTTGTACCCTCCATCAAGGGTCCGATAGACCTCTATTGTGATAACAATGGAGCTATTGCTCAGGCAAGGGAGCCAAAGGAACATTAGAAGGTCAAACATGTCAAGAGGCGATTTCACATGATAAGGGAATGGAAGTCCGAGGGTGAAATTAGAATTTGTAAGATTGGAACGGACGACAATGTAGCCAATCCACTCACTAAACCTTTGCCTCAAGTGAAGCACAACAAGCATGTTGAGGCAATGGGAATTAGGCACGTTGGAGATTGGCTTTAATTTCCCTGTTCATGTGTTTTATTTAAATTTAAAGGTTTTTAATGTAAAATAGTATGTTGAACCATTCGTTTTGGAGTAATTAAATTTTTTTCAAAATTATTATCACTCCATTTCTATTTAATTGTGGTTTAAAATTAAATAATGAGTCCATTCGATTTCAAAGAATATTCAAGACAGGGTATAAAGAAACACCTGTTAAGTGAACATAGAATATTTCAATCAAAAATCATCCCTAATCAAGGTCATTTAAATGATGGACGATTAATGACCACTTGGGATTAGTGTGTAGTATGATTTATAGCACCATATCTTGTGCTACAAGGACATGATTGTAATAAATCATTTTCACTGGTATTGGTTTGGAACTGTACTGGATTGACCTATGAGAATACTTTAAGAGATTTAAAATTGTCATAAGTATATTTCTCATTATAGCTATAGGAACCTTTTTCTTCGACCATGAGTATTGTAAGTTTTCTTGTTTGAGTACTAGTACATTTTGATGTTGTCAAACGTCTGTCGTAAATGGGGATTATAACGGTAACATGAGTTATGTCACTCCTAGGGTAGTCATTTGTAGTAGTTTTAGTAATAATTTGGTCCATTTTAGTATGTTTTTGCTACGATTCACCTAGTTAGAGTATTCTACCTTTGTGATGCGTATCGTATATCCATATGGTTTAGGTAGTCTATACTCCCCTCCCCCTTCGTTGTATTACACTTTGCCTTCATGTTTCATGGTTGTAGGTGTGTATGCCATTGATTCGGAGTTGGAAGGAACGAGAGCAAAGTTGGAGAATCTACACCACAACAATGGCGTGGGCGCGCATCCCAAGGCAGGGGGCCGCCACCTTAGGGCGCGGGCGCGCTGCTGACCTGGACCAACCATTTAATACCCATATTGGAGCGGGCGCGCATATCGAGGAGCGATCGAGCCACCACTTTGTGTGTGGGCGCGCCTGTCTGCTGTGGATTCAAATCCCAAATTCAGTCCAAAGAACAAAAGGGAGGAAAAACGGCTGACATTCAACAACATTCTATCATTAGCATACTTTAGCATAGAAACCTTGTAGGAGAGCTTTTTAGGGCATTTTTCTAGATTATTGTTTTAGCCACTTTTGTATTGATGAGTCCTCATAAATTTTTGTTTTAGTTTCATCTTTATCAACTTTAGTTACTCTTAGTATTTGAAGAAGCATTTTAGAATATTGGTGTATGTTTTTGAGCTTGAAGCTTGGATGGTGTTTGTTTCTCCACTTGGTATTTAATGAAGTCTTTGGTAAATTTCTCTATTTTCTCTCTTGTTTATGTTTAAAGTTTCCATCTTTATTAGTTTAGTTGATAAAAACCTTGTCTTTCTTGTTATTCCTTTGGTTATAATGTTGCTGAGCATGATAGTAGTTATAGTTATGGATTGTGAGTAGTTCCTTGTTTCTAGGGGTTTGGTGAAAGCATGCCTTGAGTTTGATGTATGTTAGGCTAGGTTGATATGAAATACTTGTGATTAAATGCTCCTTGTGCTTATACTTATTGGCAACTCCATGTTTATGGCCATATGCATGTTGTGGTTAAGTGACTTGAACTAAATCATGACGATAGTGTGATTTAGGAATAGTCATTAGGTGATTGATTATTGCATGACCCTAATTTGTATGCCTTATGACGATAGTGTAAGTGTATGCTAGCTAGGACAGCTCTTAATCCCGATAGGTGATTAGAGAGTGCTTTCGGTATTACCTTGTTTAGTTGCTTGGTATGCATGTAAACCTATTTCCCGATGCCTAGCATTGTTGAGTTCATAGCATGTTTGATCCTTCCCCCTAATGCTTGTTTTAATTGTTATTTCATTCCCTTTAGTCATTACTTTACCCATCATATTTCTTGACCGAACTAGATTGACATTAGGAGATAAATAGCGGTGCATAATCGTTTCCTTGTGTTCGACCCTTGACTTGCCTCCGTACTCATTTATTTGCATGTTTAGGACTAAAAATATCATTGATAGAGGTATCTTAGTAACGACCTAAAATACCGCCTGTCAAGGACGGGGAACATATCAAGGCGTGATGAGATGCCTCAAAATCCAATACTTGAGCTTGAAATCTTCAATGTTAGGCCAATTGACTTCATGGGCCCTTTCATCTTATCGCAAGACCAGCACATTCTAATTGTCTTTGACTATGTTTCTAAATGAGCGGAGGCTATGGCATTTCCCACCAATGACTCAAAGGTGGTTATCAACTTGTTTAAGAAAGTAATCTTCCCGAGATTTGGTGTTCCTAAGGAAATCATAAGTGATGGAGGTTCACACTTCAAGCACCATACATTTAACAAGCTTCTTTCAAAGTATGGTGTATCGCACAAGCGAGGCCTTGCTAACCACCCCCAAACAAGTGGTCAAGCGGAGGTCACAAATAGGGAGTTGAAAGTCATTTTGGAGAAGACTGTTGCTAGAACAAGGAAGGATTGTTCTAGTAAGCTCATTGACTCATAATAGGCTTATAGGACCACCTTTAAGACTTCAATTGGGGTGGTGCGGCATGGCTAGCATTGCGGGTGCGATAGGTGTGCTAGCATGCTAGTGCGTCGCACATAGCAGCACCAGCCGCACCATCGCAAGGCCAACATCACGCAAGTGCTTGCTGGGCCTCGCTAGCACGAGCAACGCAGTAGCAGCAGCAGCAGCACGCAATGCGTGCGTGGGATGCGGGTGTGCGTGCTAGCGTGCTAGGCTGCGTGCACACACAGTGCCCAGCTAGCAAGCCTAACCAAAGGGCCAGGCCGCCAGCAAGGCAGCCTTGGCGCCCAAGACTGGCAGTACCAGCTGGCGCGCGTGCATTGATTGTCTGTGTGGGGAACCGGTTTGTTTGGGTTGCTTGGGGAGCAAGGGGTGGATGGTCTCCCCCCCCCCCTCTTTGTGGTCCTCACCTAACCTATTGCTCTACACTTGACACTTGTTGTTTGTTGATTCACTTGAATTTTAAATTGTTTTTGAATTAAAATAAATTAAATAAAGTGCATTTTAACCAACTCTCCCACGTGGATGGGAGATTGGAATTCAAGGCTCCTTTCCCTATAAATACCCATCATTGGGGATTGGGAAGGGACACTTGAGTTGAGAATTTTAAAGGATCTCCAAGAAGAGAATACCTTAATTCTAATACTCTAAGTTCTTGATCTAGCCCCGACTAACCTTCGGGGTAGGGACCGTTCGGGTCGGGTCTCGAGGGTGTGAGCCATCGGAGGCTCACGCGCTTGCGGAGCTAGCGCTTTTAATTACGAGCTCTAAAGGAGCGAAGCACACGTCGAGGGTAAGATCGTCTTTTCTCTCTCTTAGTTAATTATGTGATTATTATTTAATATGCATGTTTAGTTACATTAATTTGTGTGCGGGTCTTGGGAGGGATTCATTCCGCGTTGTGTCGTACACTACGAAACCCAACAGATCGAACCACGTCAAGCAAAGTTCGATTCCTCCTTTCTAACACACCATTCAACTGTAGTGTTCCTGGAGGATTTAATTTCAAAAGTATTCCACAATCCCTCAAATGATCATCAAACTCTTGAGTCAAATATCCACTACCACGATCAGATCGTAGTGCATTAATTGTCTTCCCAAGCTGGTTTTGTACTTCATTCTGGAATTCCTTGAACTTTTCAAAGGATTCCGACTTGTGCTTCATTAAGTAGATATAGCCATACCTACTTAAATCATCAGTAAAGGTAATGAAGTAGTTAAATCCACCTCTAGCTTTTGAACTCATTGGTCCACACACATCTGTATGTATGAGGCCCAAAAGGTCACTAGCTCTTTCACCCTTTCCTGTAAAAGGTGATTTGGTCATCTTACCTAACAAGCATGACTCACAATTCTCAAATGATTCGTAATCTAATGAGGATAAGAGCCCATCCTTTTGTAATTTCTGGATGCGCGATTTTTATATGACCTAACCTACAATGCCATAAGTAGGTTTGGTTTGGTTCATTTGTTTTGTGCTTTTTATCATCAATGTTGTAAACATGGGTTGTATAGTCTAAAACATACAAACCATTAATCAATTTTGCGTTAGCATATAACATAGTATCTTTAGAAATAAAAACAACTCTTGTCTCTTATTTCAAAAGAAAAAACCTTCAGTATGTAACACTGGAACTGAAATAATGTTTTTGGTAATTGTTGGAACATAATAACAGTTATTAAGCACCAAAATAAGACCAGATGGGAGCTTCAAATGATAGCTTCCAATAGCAAGTGCAACAACTTTTGCTCCATTTCCTACTTGAAGCGTTACTTCCCCTTTTGCTAACTTCTTACTCTCTCTTAAGCCCTGCATGTTATTAACAATGTGAGCACCACAACTGGTATCAAATACCCAAGTGGAAGAAGGAGTAAGATTGATTTCAACAACAAATATACTAGGTAACTCCTTACCTTTCGTTTTTAACAGCATGTTGTGAGGACATTCTGGTAAGTGGTAAGACCACCTATCGTAGTAGAAACACTGGCTTCCTTCTTTCTTCAAGTACTCCTCTGTGTGATTGATCATAAATCAACAAGCATGACTATAGAGCCTTCATCATCATGAATTAGCTTGACGAGATCAAATCCAGCATGGAGTGAAAACAAAATAGTAATATGAGCAGAGTCATCATCAAACGGTCTCCCTAAGATATCCATCCAATTGAATAACTCAATCAGTTTCTTGACATAGGTCCTAACTGACTGACTATGTATGAGTTTCTTAGCCATTATCTTACAATGAATATTCTAAGTCTCAAACCTTACACTGTCAATCTAGGAGTAATATATCGTGGGAATCGATTCAACGATTTTCTTGACATTCTTGTCAATGATGCCTCCACTTCCTAATGCCCCTATACCGCCTCTACAAACAGCATGTAGGCACTCTCGCAGTAAGATTGGCTCATAATCCTTAAACCTTCTCTTCCAACAAGTTGGAATAGAGGCTAATATGAGGTTCCTGACTTTCTCTGCATTTGAAACATCTTTCGCATGCCTTTCAGGAGTTAAGCCCACTTTGAATCTGCTTTCGATGGGAATGTACAACCGAGCTTCGAGCTTGTGGCTATTAAGAACATTTCTTAGCTCATTTTCCCAATCCTTGAAATTTATGAGATCTAGCGTTGTTTTTAGTTTGGTTGGCAAGTTAATGTTGTCGTTAAAGCTATTCATCTTCAAACAAAAACGAGGCAAAGTTCAATAATTATGTTTAATAAAATTTAAAGCACCATAAGAGAATTAAATTGGTTACTTTAAAACACTTTATTCATGATAAGCCGTGTTTTGTGCATAATTGTTAGCCTCTTTTTAGTTGTTCTTATTAGTCTAGCTTAGTATTTTAGTTCATTTTGGTTTGATTTGGTTTAGTTTCAATGATTCGATGCTTTTATGGGTAGTTTCGCTGTTTTTGATGTATTTCATGATTAACGAAGCTAATTTAGAGATTTTATGAAGTCATGAGACTAAACCGAGGCCCACGGACCTTCACAAAGCTTGTTGGTTGAAGAACGAGTCACTTCGGAAATTTTAGAGCCAAGCACGACCATGTTTAAGAGAGGCACGCCCATGCCCAGCTTAGGCACGTCCGTGCATGAGCCTCAGAAACCGAGGGAAATACTCTAGAAGTGAGGCGCGTTCGTGTCTCTACTGCTGCCTTCGACTCTGCATATGAGGCACGTCCATGCCTGGAGTCCAGAAGATGAGAAGAACCTTACTCGAAGTGAGGCACGTCCGTGCCTCTTAGGAGGATGCGCTGAATTTTCTTACATTTTCTTATCTTTTTGTTAGGAGTATAAATACCCCAGACTTTATTTTATTTCACTATCTAGCATTCCTTATTAGACCTAGTTTTCTCTAAAAATTTTACGTTGCTTTTTTAATTCAAGATTCAAGTTTTACTTTTGTAATCTCCATTTATTTCAAGATTTGGTATATTCCTTTCATCCCTTATTTCTTAATTATGTTTTCTTTGATTATTTTTCCTATTGCTTATTTCAATATGTGTGAGTAGTTTTTTATATTCCAAGATCTAGGCTAGCCCAATTTTGATTGATGCATGAATTGATTCTTTAAATTCTCTAATGACAATTGCGATTATTTATGCTAAATTGATTGTGATTATGCCAATACTAGATTAGAGATAATTATTACTGTTATTATTTCATAGTTTTAATCACAACGAGAGTTGGGTTTTAACGGATTTGAGTAGATCAATTTAGGGTTTGAGATTCATCACGAGAGTAGTTGAATTGATAGTTGGGAAGCCAAGTAAAGTGTTTAATGTCTCTAATTTGCATGATTCCATGAGAATAGGCTTGGTTGTGGTTAGAGAAGCCATTGATACTCGAGAGAGGTCCTTAGTATTGAATAGGGTTTGCTTTTCCCCATGTTAATTGGATTTGTATGCTAGGGGTAGATAGATAATTGCATCGATCGTAATTGTTGTGATACTTGATCTTGGATGTTTTAGTTCATTGATTTATCACATTCTTTAGATTTATTGAGTTCTTTATATATTAGTTCTTAGAATATTTCACCATTGATTGTTACTTGCGTAGTGATTATTTGAGTCTATTTAATTAGGTGAACCTTAGTCTCTTGGGATTCGATCCTTACTTGCCCGTCTACATAGTAGTGGTCTTGTTAGGTTATTTTTGTTAGGTACGCGACACGCCTATCAAATTTTGGCGCCGCTACCGGGGACTAATGGTTTCTTTCTGATTATTTGTGATTCGTTTTTACTAAGCTTTATTCGTTGCTTCGACAATTGTCTCTTGTGTTTTTTATACTCTTCCTTTAGTTCTTTGTTGCATGCAAACACGACGTTCAGGGTTAGACGATTTAGCACCTTTTGATTCTGAAATCGAAGCAACTTTAAGGAGACAAAGAGGTAGAAGAAGAGGGAGAAATCGAAACAATAGAAACATGGAAGACGGCACAAAATCTTTATTGGAGTACAACATTCCCGATACCGCAACCGGGCTCCTATCCAGCATTGTCAGACCACCTATTACCGCTCAGAGCTTTGAATTAAAACCTCAATTCATACAGTTCATCTCCAATGACTCATTTGCAGGCACACCTGTTAGTCACATAGAAAGTTTCTTGGAGAAGTGTAACACCATAAAGCTCAACGGTGTCACTGATGATGCTATCAAACTTTGTTTGTTCCCTTTTTCACTACGGGATAGAGCAAAGGAATGGTTACGAGACGAAGGTATAGGTTCCTTTGATACATGGGATAAGCATGCCAAAGCTTTCTTAGTAAGATTTTTAGGGCAAGAGAAGACTGCAAGGTTAAGGAACGAGCTAGCTACCTTTCGTCAATCTGATGATGAGTCCTTATATGAGGCATGGAGAAGATTCAAGCGCTTACAGAGACAATGCCCTCATCACAGTATCCCAGAGTGGATGTTAATCCAAACATTCTACAATGGTCTGACCCATGAGTTCCGCATATACATTGATGCTACATCCGGGGGTTCTCTCATGACTAAGAACTCAACTGAAGCCAAAGAGCTAATTGAGAAGATGGCAGCCAATGATAATTATCATCCAGGAGGTCGACATAGTGTGAAGAAGGGAGGTAAATTAGATGTTGAAGCTCTAACTCTTTTGACTAGCTCTGTGCAGGAATTAACAAGCAAGTTTGACAGACTCCAAGCCGGAACATCTACTAGCTTACCGGAGACCTGTCAGATGTGTAATGTGCAGGGTCACATTGCACCTAATTGCCCCAAAATTTCCAGTGAGATGTCAATTGAGGAGGCCAATTCTTTCTACACCTCTAATCCTAAAAGGTCGTATGATCCTCATTCAAACACATACAATGAAGGGTGGAGAAATCATCCGGACTTCTCTTATATGAACACTCAAGCTCAATTGAATTCTCCGTCGCCACCACCTAGTTTTCAAGCAAGGGCATCTTTTAATCACCAACCCATGAATCAACAACTACCACCACAAACTTCAAAATACAATCTTGATTCCATTATGGAGACTTTCACTTCTTCCCAACTTCGACAGCAAGAGCTTATGACAAAGCAATTTGAGCTACAAGCAAAGCAAAATGAACACTTTGAAAGCTCGATTCAAATGCTTATTGCTCAAAATAAGGGGAGAGAAACTCACCTTTCCCAACTTTCAGAACAAGTGAGTCATTTATCAACTCTTCATGATCAAGCAAAAGTCCAAAAGGAACAATGCAATGCAGTTTTCTTGAGAAGAGATGAATTATTTTCGAGGAAAATAGATGAGAAAGTGTGTAGTGTGCAGTCCTTGGTATTGATTATGGTTTGCTTTTCCCCATGTTAATTGAATTTGTATGCTAGGGGTAGATAGATAATTGCATCGATTGTAATTATTGTGATACTTGATCTTGGATGTTTTAGTTCATTGATTTATCACATTCTTTAGATTTATTGAGTTCTTTATATATTAGTTCTTAGAATATTTCACCATTGATTGTTACTTGCTTAGTGATTACTAGAGTCTATTTAATTAGGTGAACCTTAGTCTCTTGGGATTCGATCCTTACTTGCCCGTCTACATAGTAGTGGTCTTGTTAGGTTATTTTTGTTAGGTACGCGACACGCCTATCAATTCAATTTAAATGATCCCTTTTGAATTAATTGATTCCAAGACCCTTTATTTGTGCAATAATTGACCAGACTTTTACCCTACCATCAACCATTACATTTTCAAGGTGAATAAACTCTTTACTGATTACAACTCTTGTAATTTTTGGTTGAATAATTCACCATCTCATGTTTAATTATTACCCTTTGCTTAAAGTTTCTAAACTCTTTAGGTAACCTTGTTGAATATAACCAATTAAAATTTTAAAACTTGATTTACCCCAAGTCTCCTAAGATATAAAAATGACACCCAGCTTTGGCATGACCTATCATTAATTATTGAAGGTTTGTTGGGTTTTTAATTGGAAAAGCAACCTCAATATTACCGGGACCTAGATTTATTATGTTGTGATTAATTTAGTGAACTCTAGCGCATCATCACAAGCATAAATAAAACCTAGCATGCATAATCTACTAATGTATAAATAAAACATGACATAGTATGGCCCCTTAATCCTAATAAAACTAATAAAGCAAAGGCTCCCACTTGAACCTTCGTGGATCTCATCCACCTTGCTCCTTTGGGCCTTCACTCCATTGGCTTCTTGGATTAACTGCAACCTGTAATACTATTCTATTCTATCTACTACTTCAATAAAATAAAATAAATTACAAAAATACTTAACGGTACGCAGACCGTATTTAGATTAGAAAAATACATCGCGATGCACAGATCGTATTTAGAATCTATAGGTCATACTAGTCTATATATATATATATATATATATATATATATATATATATATATATATATATATATATATACAGCAAAATCACACAACATGCTTTCCTAAACTACAACATTGAATGTTCATAATTAAGGAAACATGGTACCTAAATAACTCATATTTTAAAGTGTAATTAGATAATATCATATATTTAAATTTAGGTATGAGATAGAATAAAATCTTATTTTAATCAGGAAAGATAAATCATATTTATTCTCCTTGATTACCCTAACTAATTTTGGAGATTCCATTCTAATTACTTAGTCAAACACATAATTTTAAATCAATTATTTCCTAAAATAATTATGGGATAATCTCATTATATAACCAATTATTATCCATACAGAATCTTTTGCTCAAAATATCCTTAAAACTTATCACAGTTAACAACTTTAATTTTGACAATTATCTTTCAAAAATTAAAATCTGAATTTTAAATTTGAATTTTAAAATAAAATAAAAAAAATATTTTAAAAACCTGCGCCAGCCACCGTGATGTGGCTAGCCGAAGCCAGTCACCGTGGCTATACAGCAACGCACATCAACAACAGCACTGTCGCGCCACTGATACACGATGGTGCTGTGGTTGCCCTCGCTAACTCGACCTGCTGCCCCCCCACCCTCCCTCTTGGACCACGACCGGCGGCAGCCATTGCGGTGGCGCCACCCATCCGCGGCTGCCGCCCAAAAATAGCCCCAAAAATAAATATTTTTTTTAGTTTTAATTTTAATTAAACAACACTATTTATAATTAAATTAAATTGGTCCAATTAATTTCAAAATTAAATCACATTCAATCTCAAAAATAGGGCTCTTCATGAAATTAATTCCATATTCAATTTAACACTTAAATTAAATAATTTGATCATGCAAAATTCACAACTTATACATGAAATAAAATAAATTAAAATCATGAAATACAAACTATTCGAAATTATTCAAAAACCAAAATACAAATCAAAATTTAAGGTTAGGGTTTCGAATTTTTTAGAAATTAGGGTTGGGGGGTCGAAAATTTTGAACCTAAAGGGGCAAAAATCTGTCATATTCTAGGCTAAAATGGAGCAAAATTAAACACTTTAATGATTCTATATGTTAAGTTAACATTTAAAAGAATAATTGACCCATAATTAAATTATTCTCCCTCTTAATTAAATTAAAATTTGTGGACAACAAAGAATCAATATCAATATGTGTACATGCATAAGGCTAACTGATACCACTGTAGGGCTTTAGATACTCTAAGCGGAATTGCATGAATCATATTCATAAGCGTCAATATCTATGCACAACACATAAAGAACACATAATTATACTTTTGAAGTGTGATTCCACGTGTGATCGAGCAAGAACAATAGGAGAACTAGAACCCCAAACATGATTCCTCTACTTGGTCCACGGGCACAAATTGAACCTCCACTAATGCTAGTTAGTCGTGATTGAACCTTTTCAATCAACCTTCTACGCAGAGGAGAGGAGCGAACTAACCACGAACAACCACCACAAACACCAAGCGCCACCAGGGGGGCGGTCGTACGGATGGGAGAGAGGGGGAGGGCATGCATGAGAAAGAGAATAAGGTTAGGGAGTTTGGTTGCCTTGCTTCACAATTTATTGTATGATTAATGGTGACTTATTTTCAAAACCTAACAAGGACTCTATTTATATATCTTATACATAATTGAGTCCATGTGAAGCCCAAGAACTCAACCCAATTCTAACTACACTAGCCTTACACCTTTCATGGATTGCCATTACCTCATGAGGCCCATTAATAGGCTCCATACTTGTTCAATCCAATGCCCTTGTGTGTGACCTCATATGATCCATTTTATTGGGTTTTAGACTATTTGACCGGACCAAAGATCATTTATCATATCTAGCAACAGAGAATGACGACCCAAAAGAATGAACTAATTATCTCCATAATAGTGATCCTTGATATATCTAGTAATTGCACTTGACAAAGACATAAATCCTTTAAACTCTTCATCTTCCTCATCGTCAAATAAAATGTCAATTATAATTGGAGTTGGGGTGGACTTGGATTTGGAATTTCCATAATGGAACTATCAATAGTATAGTTACTCTCATCCATTAGCTCTCCTTCCTCTTGCCCTTTATTTGCTCCTGCTTGATTTCCCTGTGGTGGAGAAGAATTTCCTGATTGTTGGGCTTCGTAGCATTTAACGCTATACGGAAGAGAAACCCACCTAACACCCGCTCACTAATTAAAGCAACTAAATATTTAATCACATAATTAACAACATAAAAGAGAGAAAGAGAAAAGACTTTCTTACCCTTGACACGTGCTTCGCTCGAATCACGAGCTTTTACTTGAAAGCGCGAGCCTCGCAAGTGCAACGGCCTCCTATGGCTCGCACCCTCAACCCGACCCGAACGGTCCTAGTCCCGAAGGTTAGTCGAGACTTGACCAATAAAAACTAGAGTATTACGAACTTAAGGTTTTCTCACTTTACTAAGGAGATGCCTTTTTATTTCCCCTCAAGTGTTCTTCCCAAAACCCAAAACTTGGGTATTTATAGGGAAATGAACCTTGATTTCCCAATCTCAATCAATGTGGGAGATTTGCATTTTCCCTTATTTTATTTTAATCAAAAACAAAATAAAATGAAATTTAATCAACAAGCTACAAGTGGCATAAGGAGGAAGAGAGAAGGTGAGGACCATCC
Source organism: Chenopodium quinoa (assembly GCF_001683475.1). Taxonomy (NCBI): domain Eukaryota; kingdom Viridiplantae; phylum Streptophyta; class Magnoliopsida; order Caryophyllales; family Amaranthaceae; genus Chenopodium; species Chenopodium quinoa. The sequence continues at coordinate 1,883,259 of NW_018745675.1, read as the reverse complement.
AAAGGGGGGACCATAATTACCTTGCTCTCCAAGCCAACCACCAACCTTTGGTCCCCTCCAATTGACCGTGAGCTGGCCTGGGACAGCTGGCTGCCAACCACCCTTGGCTGCCAAGGCAGCCTTCCTGGCGCCTGGCGCCTTGGCTGTGCTAGCAGCCTAGCCAGCACTCGCATGTGCACAACCAGCAAGCCACGCACACCATACGGGTTGCTGCTATTGCACAACGTGTGCTTGGCGCTGCCTAGCAAGGCTGCTAGTGCTAAGCACTGCTAACCTCACAAGACGCATATCCCAGCACTCGCATGCTCAGCACGCATTGCTAGCAAGGCCCAGCCTTGCGATGTAACGTGCTAGCAAGTGGCTGGCTGCTTGGTGTGTGCCACTACCAAGCACCACGCATAGCCCAGCATGCCTAGCACGCTGCTATGCAATGTTGCTACTTTGTACGAGGTTGCGATGGGGTGGGTGCCTAGCATGCTAGCAAGCATGCAAGGCACCATGCTTGCGATGCTTGTGGGCACTTGGCCTAGCATGCTAGCAAGCACGCAACGCGCCATGCTTGCAATGCTTGCGGGCTATGCTATGTCATGCGTAGCATGATGCGATGGCTAGCGCTGCTATGCTAGCACGCCTAGCCACGCATGCACATCCACACCACACGCATGCACGCATCTTGCGATGCTTGTGCCATGCGATGTGCGTGTGCTAGGGGATGCTAGGCACCCATGATGCGCATGGCTTGGTGACCTCGCCTAGCCTAGCACTTGCATGGCTAGGCCAATGCGAGGTTACGGCTAGGCTCGAACTTGTCACTTGTTTGATTTCGCGTCTCGTCGAATTCTAAATTCGACTCGACTTGCGATGCTCGGTCTCGACGCATTAAGCTTGATATCCGACGTCTTTGTTTGTAATACTCTAATGACTCATCTAATCCTTCATATTGATTCGTCGATTCGGATCAGTTATTCGATTAGGGTGCGACCCGAAGGGTTCGGTCAAGATTAAGCCGTAATATTAATTATGCATTAATATTACTAATCAAAAGCAGCATCTGATTAAGGGATTTTGCTCCCACCAATCGAAATGCGCCACTTGGGCCAATCAGGTCCTGCCAAGTGTCCTCTAGTTGGACCTGTCAGAGTCTACCACGTGGCACGCGCCTACTTGTCCACCATGGACCTATTATGTCACGACACGTGGCATCCTCCATGCCTAATGGAATAACCGGTCACCTGGGCCCAACTTCCAAGAGAAGCCCAATCAGCCCTAGGTTAACATAAACCTAGGATTGACACGCTTCCCAAGGTTATAAATACCCTCATTAATCCTCATTAAAGGGGATTACGTTCATTAATTACTCTCGCCCAGAGAAACACACTTTACCCCTCCGCATTAATTACACCTTACACAAGTACTAACTTGACCGTCGGAGGCGGAGCTCCAACCACTCGGAGTCTCCGTTTGTTTTGCAGGTACAGGTGTCCGGTTCCAGTCTCGGAATTGTAACTCTCCCGCAGGACATCAGAAAACCCCGAAACATTTTGGCGCCGTCTGTGGGGAGAGTACTTTTGAGATGGCATCAACGTCCGTACCAGAAGAGATGCGTCCACAGGACGACCCTCAAGTCTACTTAGATCATGATACTGAGAATGAGGTTGAGGTTGAACCACACACAGCCTCAGACGGGACCCTAAAGGCCCGACGCACCCGTCACACCGAAAGGAAAGAACGAGTAGATCACCAAGCTAGACCCAGTAATCCAGCCGGCACACCGCCTGATCAGCAGCAGGCGGCTAAAGGGTCCAATCCCATTACAAGAAACGAACTCATGACCTTCATGAGGGGCTTCAAGGGGAAGATCCAAGAACTGATCAATAAGAAGACGCCTGCTCTGTCTAAGGAGTAGTCGACTAAAACACCTTCCCATTCAGGAAGAAGGAAGCCTGTTCACGGACGAGAGGCGACCCCTCATCCTAACTTTAGGAAATGGGAGCCGCCTGTGCTTGACTTGACAAAGTACCGTTTTCCTTCACCAGGGAAGAGGAAGCCCATTCGTCATATACAGGCGGACGGGTCAAAGAAAACATACTCAGACGCTAGGCTACTACTAGAGCAGAAGAAGAACGACCGACTGTCAGAGTCGGCCTCCACTTCAGACTTCCAAGATAGTCTGCATAATACCTCTATGAGGTATACTCAATCAAATCATGAGAGTCAGACAGGCGGTACCTCCCGTCGGTCTGGATTTCCTAACGACCAAGCGGTACCAAACTTACCATATGTACCGCAGCAACAATATTTTTTGCAGCCACCTCTGTTTGGAGGACAGGCGGTAAAAAATGTCAAGCCTTTGGACTGGCAATTACGGTTGCTACGACTTGGAGAACAGTCGTCCGCCTTCTCCAAGGAAATTACTAAGGCCGCTCAGCCGGCCAAAGTTAAATAGTAGGTGCCTATGATGGCACTACTAACCCTGAAGATCATTTGAAGGCATTCACCAATCTAATGTACCTCCAAGGGTTGGATGATCCCACTTGGTGCAATTGTTTCCCAGCGACTCTCAAAGGAATCGCACAACAATGGTTCGGCAATCTGCCGACTGGTTGTGTGAACAACTTCAGGACGCTTGCTTACTTATTCACCTCCAACTTTGCCATGAACATACCTGCAAAGAAGACGACCCTTGATTTAGGGACGATTCAGTAGGGTGAGAAGGAGAGGCTCCGTTCATACATCAGGCGGTTCAACCTGATAAGGATACAGATTCAAGGGCTACCGGATGAGGTGGCCTACACTGACTTTTTCAGAGGTCTCAATGATGGGTCGACCTTCAAGTTTGACCTGGTTCAAAAGAGGGTTGCAACTCTTCAAGAAGCTTTGATTGAAGCAGAAGCCTATATACAGGCGACTGATCTCTGTAGTACTGGAAAGAAGTCAGACGGAAGGAGGTCTGACAAAAAAGAAGGCCGACCAAAGCAGTCGGCCAATAAAGATGATAAAAAGAGAAAATAGGTCTGGGTGGCCGATTCCTCTAAACAGCCGGCCTAGAAAAAGAAGAAAGAATTCAAACCATACTCTCCGAAGTATGCGTTCAGCAAGGATAGTCAAGCTATCCTCAAAGAAATCAAGGGTCGGATCTCAATCGAGAAGCCGGCCCCCATGAAGGGTTCTGCGAGCAATCGGAACCAAGACAAATTCTGTCATTTTCATGAAGATGTTGGTCATGAAACCAACGAAAGCATCAGTCTCATGCGCTACCTCGACCGCCTGGCTGAACAAGGGGACCTTGACTCCTATGTCAAGAAGTCTAGGGGGAACACTTCCTCAAAGAACAAGCAGTCATCTACACAATTGCAGACGTCTTCTCAGGAGGCGGCCCCACTATTAGGGGCAATAAAGACAATATCAGGCGGCTAGATGTCAATTCCGTTCATCAAGAACGACCCTCCAAAAGTTCATTCCCAGCGATTATAATCACAGAAGAAGATCTGGGAGGGGTAAAGGGGCCGCATGATGACCCCGTTGTTATTGAATGCAAAGTGGCCAACCAAAGAGTTGGCCGAATCCTCATAGATACCGATAGTTCCTCCGATCTTATCAGCAGCAAGTGCCTGTCAAAACTCAAATACAAGACTGATTGCATAGATCCGGTATCCCACCCTTTAGTAGGGTTTGGAGAAGGAGTCGTACACCCAGTAGGGCGAGTGGATCTACCCATCCACCTGGGTGAAAAAGGGGAGGGCCGTCACATGGTGGTCCGTTTCCTAGTAGTAGAGGAACTCTCTGCCTACAACATGATCCTAGGATGACCTACCTTAAATAATTCAAAAGTTGTCATTATCCCATCTCTTATGCTGCTCAAATTTGAGAAGGATGATGGGAAAGTCGGCTCCCTAAGGGGAGATCAGAAGATGGCCCGGGAGTGATACCTATCAGATATCAAACCCACTGTGGTGGCCGCTGGGCCAAGTGGTGAAAATTTGGGTTTCCAACATTTTATTGTGAGTCATCACTTCATTAAACTTTTTATCAGTGGTGGACATAAAAGTGTTGAACATTTTAGCCTATGACTCCATCATTTCCTCCAAGCTAGATCTCTGTGGTGGTCCTTGAGCATAATAATTATCATTTGTAGCTCGGGAACCACGCACATTAGATTGTTGGGGATTTTGATTAGAGTACCCCTTATTATTATTCCAGTTTCCCCTGTTATTAATGTCGTTTCCCCCTTGATTGAATTGCCCCTTGGAATTATGATTCATTTGATTACCTTGTTGGTATTGGTTTTGATTTCCAAAACCACCATGTTGATTATAAGGTCCTTAGGGATTTTGGTCCCTTTGGCCCCTATTTCCCCACTGGTTTTGATAATCAAAATCATTACCTCCCAGATTATAATTGTTCCCTCTTTGATTAGGTGGCAGATATCCATTATTGTCATTCCTAGGTCTGTTATCATAAGACATAGCATTGACCTGTTCATTATTATATCTATTACCATCATTATTATTAGGATCATATGAGGGATCAAAATTACAGGCATTAGTATAATGATCATAAGACCCACAGTTTTCACAGAAAATACATCCTACAGGCATATTAGAAATGGCAGGATTAGGATTCATACCTCTCCCCTTAGATTAGGAGGGAAGATCTTGCAATGGTACGGAATCGAGCTTGGCTTTAATCGCTGACATCTCCTTCCCGAGGTTCGTAATTTGTGATGTCAGATTGCTAATGGCATTGAGGTGGTCCATTGAATAGACCGCTCCTCCACTCTTGTTCACAGCATCTCGCTCGCCGTCTTGCCAATCTATGTGGTATCATACCACATCTTCGATAATATCTATGACCTGCTCTTCAGTTTTGTTCATTATTGGGCCACCTGCTCCCGCATCCAAACTGGTTTTCCCTTGAGGACTTAATCCTCCATAGAATATCTATAGCACCTAGTTTGTTGGAATTCCGTTATGAGGACACTCTCTCTGGTATTCCTTGTACCTTTCCCATGCTTCATAGATCGACTCCCCACTTCTTTGCCGAAACCCTTGAATCAAGGCTCTAGCATCGGCCGTCTTCTTTTGAGAATAGAATCTTCCCAAAAATGTTGTCGTGACATCATCCCAAGTGTGTAGAGTATTTGGTTTTACCTCCTTCTCTAACCATTCGAGAGCTCTCCCGATGAGTGAAAATGGGAAAAGCTTTAATCTCACGAACTCCTGAGTCACCCCATTGACTTTAATAGTGTTGTAGTACTTCTCAAACTCATTTAGATGAGCCAAAGGGCTCTCATTCTTAGCACCGCTAAACTGCCTTCGTTCGATAAGGGTGATCATGGCCGGCCGGATCTCGAAGTCATTGGCTTGAGTGGTGGGTGGAGCAATCCCACTTGAAGCTTTATATGCCCCGGGAGTTCCCAACTCCTTAAGAGGTCGTGGTGGTGGCTGATTTTCTGTCATTGGAACTGGTTGTGTCTTGGGCCGGTTTCCTTTCCTTGAGAGTTTGATGATTTTGATCGGGATTTTCGATTGCTTTTCAAAGTCCTTTCGATTTTAGGATCGAAGGGTATTAACTCTCCCTGTTTAGACCTGCGCATACACACTAATCAAACCAATCAAATAGCAGGGCTACAAGAGTAGCCAAAAAGAAAAATCTTTTTGTATTTTTTTTTTTAAGAACTAGACTCAAGAAATCAAAAAGCAATTATCAAACACCGTTCCCCGGCAACGGCGCTATTTTGACAAGTGTCAAATTGGTCGCTACAATCTAACTCTTAATCAAACAGTACTTATACGAACACCCTATAACCAGTATAATGGCAAATAAAGGTTCGGTCCACGAAGAACGGGAGTAACTGCTAATCGATCCTAAAACCTAAGCTAGTTCGAAATCAATGGAAGATGGTGTTCTAAAATACTACTAATAAGATGAAATAATCAATAGACTAAGACACTAGGGAGAACGGGAATCCGCCTAACCATTAGTTACTAAGCAACAAGGAATCACAGCGACAAATGGGATATGCAAAGATTATATGTCTGATCAATATCATGTGGTAGGAAGACAACGGGCAATACTAAGCTTGGATTTCTCATGCAATTAACATTACTCGATACATAATCAAACCACATTCAACAATGAAAAACTCAATTCACAATCTCTTGTTCAAATCAAGAATATCATGCAATCAAATTCAAGATTCTAGGTTAGCTACTCCTATTATAATGAATTAACATGCAATCACATATAATCAATTTAATCACAATCCGTTTATCAAAATCAACCCTCAATTACATAGATTACCTAGGCCGGGTTTCATCCCGAAACCCTATCTAGGAGACTACTCACACATATTCATAATCAAAGCAATAATGAATTCCAAAAGCATAATAGATCTAAACATGAATTCTGATTAAGAAATAATAAAGCTTAATTAATAAACAAGAATGAATAATACCAATTGTATTGATACGAATCAATGACAAAGTTTGGAACTTTGATATCCGATGTCAATGAATAATACAAAGAATCCCAACGAATCTTGCTTCGAATCAATCCGGAAAACTACAATTAACTAGATCAAATCTATGGAATCTCAACTACAGAAGTGCTCTCTATCTCTCTACAAAGTCTCTCTGAAAAATACGTCTCTAATCTATCTCAAAATATGTCTAGAAACAACCCTTATAATTGGGCCTTTTATATGTCTTCTAATCCGGAAAGTTAAATGCGCGACCCTTCTTGAATCAGCACGGCCGTGCTAGAAGTGGCACGGTCGTGCAAGCATGGCAGTAGCTGATCCGCAATATCTTCAATTTTGGCACAGCCGTGCTGAATTTGGCACGGCCGTGCTAATGCATGGAAAATGGCACGGTCGTGCTTCATCTCTGCACGGTCGTGTTACCTGGTCAGAATTACTAGGGCTGCCTGGCACGGGCGTGCCAAGTGTGGCACGGCCATGCTACTTGTGCATCTTGTGTAAACTCTTGAAAAACCCCTTAGTTCCTCGTATACGACCAAGGTTGGCTCGATCACGTACCAATGGCTCGGGACCCGACTAAACTTGGTCAATTATACCTGAAAACACATCAAAAACAACCCGAAACCCGTGAAGCACGTAATACAAGGGATATAAGCATAACAAGGCAATAAACGACCAAAACGGTCCTAAATACGTCCAAAATCATCTAATTATATGCTCCAAAGCGCGCCCTAAAGTGTGCTTGTCAGCGTCCTGACCGAACAGTCAAGGTTGGGACGACTGCTCTTAAAATTCTGGGTGAAGATTTTCACCAACTTTTAAAGGAATCCAAAGACATCTTTGCATTCGAAGTTCATGAAATGCCAGGCATCATTCCTGACCTGGCGGTACATAAAATAGTCGTGGATCCGAAAAAGAAGCCGGTAAGGAAAAAGAAACGGAACCATGGCGAAGAGAGGAGTCAGGCGGCAACCGCTGAAGTTAAAAAGCTGCTTAACGTAGGGTTCATTCGGCAATGTTACTTCCCAGACTGGGTTGCCAATGTTGTACTTGTTAAAAAGCCGAATAGTACCTGGCGAATGTGTGTGGACTACACTGACCTAAACAAGGTGTGCCCTAAGGACAGTTATCCCCTGCCCAAAATAGACAGTCTGGTCGACTCAACAGCCGGCCATGATTTGATGAGCTTCATGGACGCCTACTTCGGCTTCCATCAGATTCCTTTGTGGAAAAAAGATTAGGAGAAGACGGCCTTCGTCATTGATCAAGGGCTATATTGCTACACGGTCATGCCGTTTGGTTTGAAGAATGCCCCGGCCACCTTCCAACGAATGATAAATACGGTCTTCTTTGACCAAATTGGGAGAAACGTCGAGGCATACATCGATGATATGATTGTTAAATCCAAGCTTAAGATAGACCATCTGACGGATCTCCGAGAAACTTTCACCACACTCAGGCGGCACCATGTCATGCTCAATCCCAAGAAATGTGTTTTTGGGGTTGAGTCTGGGAAATTTCTCGGATTCCTCATCAATCAGAGAGGAATAGAGGCGAACCCTGAGAAAGTGCAGGCGATCATTGACATGCAGTCGCCTCGCACCGTCCAAGAGGTTCAGAAATTAAAACAGTGTCTGGCGGCTCTAGGAAGATTTCTCAGCCGGTAAGGCGACAAGTGCCTTTACTTTTTTCAGGCAATCAAGAAGAAGGTAAGGTTTGAATGGGGGCCGGATGTTGAGGCGGCCATCCACACATTGAAAGTTCACTTACATTCCTTGCCACGGCTGGTCAGTCCTTTGCCCAAAGAAGTGCTTTACATGTACCTGGCAGTTTCTGAACATGCTCTAAGCGCTGTCCTCCTTGCTAAAAGAGACGGCTGCCAGCTCCCGGTCTACTTTGTTAGCCACGTATTGAAGAATGCCGAGTTGAGGTATCCCTTAGTGGAAAAGTTTGGTCTTGCTCTCTTCATGGCCGTTAAAAAATTGAAGCCCTATTTTTTAGCACATGTAGTCGTTGTGTATACAGATCAACCGATCAAGCGGCCACTGACAACCATGGAGTCGTCAGGCCGGATGATAAAATGGGCAATAGAAATTCAGAGTCTCGAAATCACATTTGAGCCTAGGAAAGCAGTAAAGGGGCAGGCTTTTGCTGATTTTATTGTAGAGATGACTCGGCCATCTGATTCTCAAATTCCAGACCAAGTCTTGAAGGTTTATGTGGACGGGAGCTCCACCTCAAATGGTTGCGGAGCCGGCGTCATATGTCAGTCGCTAGAAGGCGACAGGTATGAGTATGCTCTACGATTCAACTTTCAAGCCTCAAACAACGAGGCAGAATAAGAAGCTTTGCTAGCCGGAATCCGCATGTGCAAGGCGGCTGGGGAAAGAAAAACAGACGCCTGTTCTGATTCACAATTGATAGTGAGTTAGTACAATGGCGAATACGAAGCGACTCATCCGGCAATGATCAAGTATTTACACGCGGTACGACAAGCAGTCGGATCCCTTGAAGACTTTCATCTGACTCAAGTACCAAGATCTGAAAACAACCAGGCGGATGCTCTTTCAAAGTTAGCATCCTCGGCCTCCTGTGATACTCCAAGAACCGTTTTCTGGGAGGTTATGGAGAAAAGAAGCATTGAGGAAGATCCTATTGGAATTTTAGATAGAAGTTCAACCTGGATGGATCCAATCAGGGCATACTTAACAAACGACACTTTGCCGGATGATCATCACCAGGCGGCCACACTGAAAAAAACGAGCGTCCAATTTTGAAATGATAAAGGGAGAGCTTCACAAGAGAGGGTACCTCCAACCCTTCTTGAAGTGTGTTACTCCAGAAAAAGGACGAGAGATTCTAGAAGATCTTCACTTTGGTTACTGCGCTTCCCATGTAGGCGGCAGGTCGCTTGCTCAACGGGCAAGGTGGCAGGGTTACTTTTGGCCTACTTTAGAAGCAGATGCAATGGAGATGGTGAAAAAAAGTGACAAGTGTCAAAGGTTCGACAAGCTAATTCACCGTCCGGCTACTGATCTCACTGCTATCCATAGCCCGCTACCGTTTGCTAAGTGGGGCATGGATATTCGTGGCCCCTATACGCCAGCTACGGGCGGTAGAAAGTACATACTTGTTGCAGTCGACTACTTTACTAAATGGGTAGAGGCAGAGGCTGTCAAGGGAATCAAGATGAAGGATGTGATTTCATTCATCTGGAAAAATATCATCACTCGGTTTGGGGTTCCCATGTCTATGGTTTTTTACAATGGTCCCCAATTTGAGACGCCTGCTCTCAAAAACTGGCTGGGAGACCAAGGTATCTCACATTACTTTGCATCAGTCGGCCGTCCACAAGCAAACGGCCAAGTAGATGCTTTTAATAAGATCATCTCAGACGGGCTAAAGAAAAAGATTGAACGAACAGGTGGCCTATGGGCAGATGAACTACCACATGTTCTCTGGGCCATTAGGGCGATTGAAAAAGGGTCGACTGGAGAAACTCCATTCCCCCTAACCTATGGTGCAGAAGATATTCTTCCAATTGAACACTACTAACCGACTCTTCGAGTAATGTTATACGACGAAGAGGCGAAATAGGAGTCCATGCGTCTGGCCTTGGACTCACTCCCAGAAAGAAGGGGAAATGCAGCCTTGAGCCATGAAATTTACCGCTTGAGAATGACCAGATCATATAACAAAAAAGTGCACAGGCGTCCACTCAAAGTGGGGGACTTTGTACTAAGAAAGATGGAAGCAGTCGGTAGGGCTAATGAGTCCGGCAAATTAACCCCAACTGGGAAGGACCCTACCGAATCTATGAAGAGGTCCGGGACGACACCTACCGCCTGGAAACTCCAGATGGCCAACCATTGCCTCGAACCTGGAATGTAGATAATCTCAAAAAGTATTATTTTTGAATGATGTAAATAGCCGAGAGCTACCTAATTAAAGTTTGCTATTTCCCTTCATTTATTTTGTACTAAGGGGGGCATGCCTACTGATAAAACAGTCGGCTACTCTCCATGCTTTTTATTTACGCGTTCAATTAAGAGGGGCATGCCGCTTGTTCTATACAACCGGCTACTCTCCCATACATAGTTCACCAAGAACTATCTAAGGCCTATGGCCGAAACGATCAGACCAGGCGCCAGGCCAACTGATCCAACTTTTAAACTAATCCGACCTGTCCCAACATCATAGCAGGCGTCCGGCGGCATCCATCTGGATGAAATTCGTCGCAGAGAGCAGCTTCTTTTAGGTGGAACATTATTCTATAAATTAATTACACGGCACCTATACGACTGTCTACTAAGACAACCACGTAGCCATTTCCGAGACAAGGATAACTCTCACTGGTCCAACAAGTGTTAGTAGTTAGCATCCGCGTCAGATAGCCGACTGTACAACTTGGGATAAGTACAGCCGGCACCTTTTGAGTTAATAGCCAAGAAGCATTGGCGAATAAAGGGGTCCAACCGGCTTTTGCCGCCTTGTACCTCTACTACCCAAACAATAGTGACGGTGATTAAGTAACATCCATGTTTACTTCTAGTCACTCCTTAAAACTTGGTTTGAAATTTAAAAAGGTTTTCATATACCACCTGTTCTTACTAAGTTATCACACCTTGAGTAAAAAGCCAACAAAATTTGGTGAATCAAGGGGACTAACCGGCCTATGCCTCTACTACTCAAACATAACCATGGCAAGCGAGTAATCACTCTCATACTTAGCCAATTTCAAAAAAATATGACGGGACCGTCTGTCTAAAGGTGAACCAGACATATTTGAAGAGTTGGTTCACGGGACGACCGCTCAAGAATTTTCTCTACTTTCCAATCTTAAGTCAAGCAAACCTAACGTACTCATCAAAATACGTTAAAGATCGGTTGGATAAATGGCCGTCGGATCGCCTAACCTGGAATTTAGATAACCAGTCGTCTAGGAGCAGCAGCTCTTACATTGTGTCTGTCTGCAACTATCGACCATACAAAACAGGCGGTATGACATGCAAGCGGATATCAGAGTTTCGACACTTAGCAAAAGTAAAAAGAAAAACAAAATTCAAAATTTGGCAGCTAAGGCGACCTAAAGAGATGGTCGCCGAAATTCTATTAACAACCGGCCATAAAGACCGGCACAAATATTCAAGACCCCGGCCCCCTGGCCGGGTAAAGATACAAAAATAAACCGGCCATCAAGACCGGTAAAATATTCAAAGACCCCGACCCCTTGGCCGGGTAAAAGAGATACAAAAACACACGGCACACAGGCCGAAGAAAAGAAAAAAGAAGACATAAGCTTTAAGATAGGGGCAGATCTTCCACAACAACAGCCGCCTGATCAGCATGAGACACCTCCTTCTGAGAAGCATCCCTCTTGCTTGTCTTGGCACCCTTTTTAGATGCATCTGCCCCAATTGGCACCAAGGCCACTATTGGCTCCTCCTCCTCCTCTAACGCATCATTCTCAGCAGCCGCTAGCAGAACTTCTTGGTTATACGTTTCAGAGCATTGGCGAAATTGTTTTTCCCAAGAAGCAAAGTCGGCGTTTGGAAAGAGGCGAGTCCAGGTCATGCGCTGGATTTGGGCCGAGTCCTCCATCATGTCTCGAACCAAATACTTCTTCTCTTGCTCAGCCTTGGCCGAGAGCTCCTTAGTAAGGCTCTTCTCCTAGTTTACCAGGCGTTCCTTGACACGCTCCAAGGATTTCTCCAAGGCGTCGTATTAGATCATCTTTTGCTTAAGAGGCTTCAGCTCGGCTCTAAGGTTCTGGATGGTCGCCTCCAACTCATTGTTTTTCTTCTTGGCCGCCTCCAACTCAGTCCTAATAGTGGAAGTAGCCTGCGCCTGATAATAAAGAATATCAGTTGTCAAAATCTTATTTTGGGCAATTTGAAACATTGTCTTGTCACAGTCAGAGGCGGCCATGGCTTTAGCAGCCTTTACCTCTTTGTTCTTCGCATTAATTGGCTTGCGAAGGCCGTGTACTCGCAGCAAGGATTGTAAGAGGAAGCAGGCGTCAGGATCCAAAACTATGTACAACATGAACAATTAAACAGCAAAAATACGCTAAGTATACCTCAGCAAGGAGCCCCGCAATTCCATCTAGGTCAAGGGTGCCGACACCCCGGACCGCGTCTCTCTCTACTGGAGGGACGGCTTTAATCATGGACTTGGCCACTTCGACCAGGTCCGGTTCTTGAGGGCCGGCTGCATCAAAAGTAAACAGAAACTTTAGACAAGAAGGTGAAAGAAAAGTGGGTCAAAGTCTAGAAGAGCAGTTTCATACTTCTAGGCGGCCTGCTGGGATTTTGAGATGGAGTGGCTGGTTGTTTGTCAGCAGCCGATGGTTTCCTGGCAGAACCAGGCGAACTCCCCACGGTCGTCTTCCGGGCTTTGGGTTCCGGCTGTTGGGAGGAGGAAGTTCTTGGTGTGCCCGTCTGCACAAAAAAAAAAAAAAAAAAAAAAAAAAAAAAAAAAAAAAAAAAAAAAACAACAACAAATGGTTAATATTTGAATAAACCCAACCTTTTAAAGGAAAAAGGGGGGTGAAAGCTGGGAACTCACTAAGGGCGTCTCCTTGATGGGAGAGTCAGCTGATGAGTGTTGTTGCATGACGGATGCTCGCAGCATAGCAGCCGCTGTTTCGGAGACGGTTATTTTGCTCATGGCTTCAGTTTTATAAAGGAATGCGAAAGTTAGAAAAATTCAGAAATAATTTCCACAAGAGTACGTATTCAACATGTCGGCTACCTCTAGAGCACCGACTGCTAAGGCCACAAGCGGCCAGGAAGTACTCATCATAGAGCCATTTGTAACTCAGGACGCAGTTCAGGGGTACTTGCTCTCATACCCCTATAGTAGAATTGGCCTTGGTCTCTACTTTAAAGAGTCCTTGGTCCAGGATCTCTTTTTTAGCTTTGGAAGGGATAGGCGGCATGCTGCGACCGCCTGCAAGAAGAGGCGGGTCTCTGTTCCACCTATTGAAGCGTTTGTTCAGCTCTTTGTCCGAACTTTCAATAATAAGGAAGGTGCTTCTCCAATCCATCCATTTGTTCTCTTTACCTCTTGTCATGAGGTAGCCTCGGTGGCTCGTCAATTGGTACCAGCCAGTACTGATAAGTGGCTTTTATGCCACTAATCGGGATCCTTTTTCCTATCATTTCCCTCCATTTATCGCTTGTTTAGCCCTATTTTGCCGTGCTTCTCCATATATTGCACAACAATGCTATTTCCCTCGTACTTCCCCTCTACTTTACCTTTTTGTGCTGTTTTTGGGTGTTTTCCTGTGTTTTGCAGGTAAACCAATCGATACATGAAGTAGAAGAAAGTTCGGGATAGTTTCGAGAGCCGGTTTCAATAGCAAATCAAGTGAGGAGATTTAATCAGGCTGTGTGCCCATGAGAGCCCTCTCTCCCGCTCTGCGCGGGCGCGCAACCCAAGGGAGAGGGCGCGCATTCAAGGACAAATCAGGATGTAAAGCGCTACTCATCCTGCGCGGGCGCGATGATTCCTAGAGAGGGCGCGCAAATTAGCTCGAACTCTTGAAGAAAGAAGGCAACTTTCTGTAGATGCCAAGCGCGCTCAAAAGAGGGCGCGCAGTATACTGCGCGGGCGCGCATATGTTAGTAGAGGGCGCGCACATGGAAACTCGCGGGCGCGCAGCCTTTAGTAGAGGGCGCGCAAAGAACTGTAGCGGGCGCGCACGCCGTCAGCCCAGCCCGTTAATACTTCCCTACTTAAAAGCTGAATTGAAGAGGGAATGAAGGCAGCTATTCCATTTAGGGTAATATGCTTAGAACATTTATAGAGAGAGAATAGCCTCCATTGATGCTTGTATAAGTTTTTAGAGAGAGAAAATTCAGATTCTTAGTCTTTTATCACCCAAACTTTAATCTGTAATCTAGATTAGTGCTTTATTCATACTTGTAATCAATATTGGAGCAATCTATTGGATTTTTGATGGTTCACCATTGAAGCTTCAAAGATCCATTTTCTTATTTCAATACAAGATTGAAGCTTTGTGAGCTCTTTCTATATTAATCCCTTTTATTTTTGTTTATTTACATATTTCAAGTATTTTTGATTGTTATGTTGATGATTTTGATTATGGCCAATATTTTGGGTATTGTTGATATGAGTAGTTTCTCTCTCCTAGGCTAGACTTTTAGCTAGGGGAAGGGGAATGGATGACTTGGTTGCTATTTGATTAAATACTTGATTTTTTGGAATTTAAACCCTTATTGTATGAACTTGTGCTTATTGTTATATGGTTGATGATGTGCACCATTGACTATATTATTACATGTCCTAATTGATGCGCGGGAGTGATCATGTTAGGATAGATCGTGGTTTATACATTGCTTAATCAATTGCATGGGAATGAATTATGTTAAGTAGGATCCTTGCTCCCTTGGTTGCGAATCCTTGATTATCTATGTGTTTAACTCTTAATCTCCAAGTTTGATGTTCCTCGATCCCCCTAGCATTTTTAATCTCATAGTTTCCAATACTTGTTAGTCCTTGTTAATTGTTAGAGTAATTTTGGTAGCCTTAGTTTATTGATTGTCTTGTTTTCCACCACTCTTATTCATATACACCCCTTTTAATTCTCTATTGTTAGCACTTAGCATTGCAACCTCCCGTTTCTCCGTGGATCTCGACCCTTGCTTGCCTCTATACTCATTTAGGTAATCTAGGATTAATTTGATAGGAAAGTGCATTGACGACGACATTTCAATCCTCATCAAGTACCGTTTGCCTTAGGGGTCCGGCTGAGATAGTTCATATGGGCGAATGCCTCGAAATTTGGCTCCACCCCATACATTTCACATCTGGCTACATAGCCGAGAACATTGAACCAGGAATTTAAGGCTAACTGCCATAACCCCAACTCATATCCGTCAAGGATTTGTTAAACAGCCAGATGTAAGGGGAAACGCAGACCAGCCCTAATGGCCACCTCATAGCAGCCAAAGCAGGCGCTATCATAACTGGTCCCAGCCGGCCAAACGACTGTGTCTTCCGGATCTCGCACCAAAACCAGAAAGTCAAGGCCCATTACATGGTCCGCTACGAAGCTACCCACTTTTTCTTGCATGGCCTTGATTCGGCCTTTCGGAACGGTGCAGTAGTAGAGAGTGTTCTGCTCTCTTTGAGTGGCGGATGGCTCTGCCCAATTGTCCCCCTTCTCGACTGCATGGGAAAGTCTCGCCTTATGTAGGCGGTCGTGCCCCTCCTCTAAGTCAAGAGAAAGGTGACATGAAGAGTTGGAGTCAGACTCGCCTTCTGAAGAGTCCGACTCCTCCCCTCTCCCTGAGGGGCCCGCTTCCTCTCCTTCAGTTGGAGCGAGAGGATACGTAAACATGTCTACGGTAAAATGGGAAGGGACCACCTTGATCCCTCCCTCAGAGCTCTCGGCAGCCGAGCCGCCTTGGTTCACTTAAACATCTGGCGTATGGTCAGATGTTTCACTAATTGGCACTTGGAAGGAGGAGGAGTCCGAATTGGTGATCCTAGATATTCTTTTTGTTCTAGCCATAATGTTCTTCATAGACACAGAGACAGTCGGACTTTGTATAAAGGGCAAAGATTGGTTCGAAAAGGGATAGGCGGCACTCCTAGTCCTAGACTCAGCCGTCCCCGGTGACCGGCTGATCACTAACCTAGGTCGTGTCGTGTGCCTCCAAGGTGCCATTTCAAAAAAGAGAAAATAAACAAATGTAAAAGAATAAGAGAACGGACGATTACCTGAATGATTGAGAAGTTGACGAAGATCTGGAAAAGTAATCTGAATATCAGCCGGCTTGTCAGAACAGGCGGTAGGCTGGAAATGTCCAAAAATGTCAGAGCAGATCAGGGGTCCGAGTGTTCTCTTAAAAAGTTCTCAAGTGTGAATAAATGTGAAGTCAACATGCCCTTATATAGGCAAGGGAGGAAGTTGAAGGGACACTCTCCAAATTCAAAAAATCAGCGGGAAAAACTCCCGGCCTTTCACCAAACGACACCTATAGCAGGTTGTCGCCTGTTACGGGCCGACACCTGTCACAGGTGACATGTGACCAGTCACGTGCCACCTGTGAGGGGCAAATGATTAAGGGATTTTGCTCCCATCAATCGGAATGCACCACTTGGGCCAATCAGGTCCTGCCAAGTGTCCTCTAGTTGGACCTGTCAGAATCTACCACGTGGCACGCGCCTACTTGTCCACCATGGACCTATTATGTCACGACACGTGGAATCCTCCATGCCTAATGGAAAAAACCGGTCACCTGGGCCCAACTTCCAAGAGAAGCCCAATCAGTCCTAGGTTAACCTAAACCTAGGATTGGCACGCTTCCCAAGGTTATAAATACCCTCATTAATCCTCATTAAAGGGGATTACGCTCATTAATTACTCTCACCCAGAGAAACACACTTTACCCCTCCGCATTAATTACACCTTACACAAGTACTAACTTGACCGTCGGAGGCGGAGCTCTAACCACTCGGAGTCTCCGTTTGTCTTGCAGGTACAGGCGTCCGATTCCTATTTCGGAATTGTAACTCTCCCGCAGGACATCAGAAAACCCCAAAACAGCTTCCACCTAGGCATTCCGATCACTTGACCTCATTGAAGAATTAGCTTTCTAATAACTCCGAACCCTCTATCGGAATAATACACTTGTTGGAAGGACACCATTCCTTTCACTTATTGATTGCTAGTGGAAGGAGAATTATTCCGACTGGTTATCATAGTAATAATTTGGATATGGAATATGTAAACTCTTGCAGTGATACTGTTGGGTTTTGCGGTGTCCAACACCGCGCGGAAACAAAAATCGCCCAATGATCCGTGCATAAATTATAGCAACTAAACATGCATTAAATAAAACATACAATAAACACATAATAAGAGGGAGAAAGAGAGAGATAGGAAAAGACGATCATACCCTAGATGCATGTTTTCCACTAGCACGAACACAAACTCACGAACGGAGAAAGAGTCTCAAATGCGACCCCTCCAACGTGGTCCATCCACGCGCCCAAACTTGGTTAATATTACCTGTTAGGGAAATATTAACACTACTAAACAAGAGGATCTCTTTATAAGGTTTTCTCAGTGGAGATGCCTTTTTTAAAGTTCAACTCTTGCAAAGAATTCCCAAGGGAGGCCTTAGGTATTTATAGGAAAAGCAACTTCATCCCTTTGATTTCCAATCAATGTGGCACTTTTGCAAAGTGGAGAAAAGCTAGTATTTAATTTAATTCTAAAATAAATTAAATAGCTAGAACAAATAGTCAAGCAACAAGTGGCAATCACGTGGGAGTGGTTAGGTTAGGACCACAAGAAGGACCACATGGTCTCCTTGCTCCCCAAGCCAAAACCTCTACCAATCATAATCACACATGACCGATCAAGGCCTTGGGCAACAAGGCTTGCCAAGGTGGCAGCCTTGTTCCTAGAGCCTTCTAGTAGTAGCAAGCCTATGTGGGCATTGCTCGCTGCTGGCTAGTGGGCTGGGCTGGTGCGCGTCAGCACGCTAGCATGTTGCTAGTTGATGCGCTGCTGCTTGTGCGAGCTTGCTAGCGGGCTTGTGCTAGCAACGCTGCCAGCCCCAGAAGCATACTCTCACAGCAGCGTTTCTTGCCCCGCATGGCCAGCATGCCTAGCACGCTTGCCCGGCTGCTAGGCCATGTGATGGCCCAACTCCCACGAGCCTAGCCCTCGCATGGCTAGCATTTTGTTAGGCCATTGCGAGGCTACGACTCAGGGTTTTGACTTGTGACGTGTTATTTAACTTATTTGCTCGTCTCGTCAATTCCTAGATTCGACTCGACGTTCGGCTTCGACGCTCTAAGCTCGAAATACAAACTTTGGAGTATGTATCCTCTTGTTTGACGAATTAAGGCCTTTGGCTTAATTCGTTACCTTAGTTTGGTTGCACACTTGGGTGTGACTCGTTGGGTTCAGTAAAAGGAAAGCTGTGAGATTAATATAATCAATCTCACTGATCAGAGATGGCCTCTAGCCTAACTTTCCGATCACTCGACTTCACTGAATAATTAACTCCGTAATTATTCCGAACCCTCTATCGGAATAATACACTTGTTCGAAGGACACCAATCCTTTCAGATACTTCTCTACTCGAACGTGATAATCTTTATATTTGGAATAGTTGGGAATGTCCCCAGGCAACTAGAAATCAGCAAATTTTTCTTAAACAGCAGATATGGTGGTTCATCAGGAAGACAATGAATTATCATAGCTGAAACACGATTAAGAAGGTCATAATTGATTAGGGGATTTTTCCCTACCAATCATCATCTGACAAGTGGACCAATCAGGCCCTGCCATGTGTCCGCCGCATGGGCCAATAGAAGCCTGCCACGTGTCAGCGTTGATCCGTCCACCATGGACCAGTTGAGTCACGCCATGTGGCCTCCATATGCCAAACAGGCCACCTAGGCCCAATTACCAAGGGAAGCCCAGTCAGCCCTAGGTTGACCTAAACCTAATATTTGGCACGTTTCCCAAGATTATAAATACTTTAAGTAATCCTCATTAAAGGGGATTCAACAATTAATTACCCTCACCTAGAGAACCTAAACACACTGATCACTCCTCCCCTAGAGGAACCAGATCTCCCAACCTTAACTTTTCCGCATTTATTACTCCTCAAACAAGTACTAACTTGACCGTCGGAGGCGGAACTCCCACCACAAGGAGTCTCCGTTGTTTTGCAGGTACTGGCGCAAGGATACTAGTCCCGGAATTGTAACTCTCCTGCAGGACATCAAAAAATCCCGAAACATTTTGGCGTCGTCTGTGGGGAGAGTACTTTCGAGATGGCATCATAGTCTATACCAAACCAGAGCGAAAGACGTCCTATGGACAACCCTCGGGTCTATAGTGATCATGATGGCACGAGAGTGTTACCTCTCGGATATTAAACCCACTGTGGCGACTGCTGGCCCTAGTGGTGAAAAGACTGACCTTGAACTCATCAAGGAGGATGCGCCTTCCCAAGTGGCAGGCGGCAAGAAAAGAAAGGCTACCCAAGCGGGGGCCGAGAGGAAAGAAAAAAGATAGCAATCATTGGCAGAGGAGTGGTTGGACGAATTTCGCCCTCAGCCGGCTGGCGAGCACACGGATGTTGTCCTTGACGACTCACGTCCTGACCGATCAGCCAAGGTTGGGACGACTGCTCTTGAAGTTTTGGGTGAAGATTTTCACCAACTTTTGAAGGAATTCAAAGATATCTTTGCATTCGAAGTTCATGGAATGCCAGGCATCAGTCCTTACCTGGCTGTACATAAATTGGGTGTGGATCCGAAAAAGAAGCCGGTCAGGCAAAAGAAGCGGAACCATGGTGAAGAAAGAAGTCAGGCGGCTGCTGCCGAGGTTAAAAAGCTGCTTGATGCAGGGTTCATTCGGCAATGTTATTTCCCTGACTGGGTTGCAAATGTGGTATTAGTAAAGAAGCCGAATGGTACCTAGCGAATGTGTGTAGATTCACAGATTTGAACAAAGCGTGCCCCAAAGATAGCTATCCTTTGCCTAAAATTGACAGTTTGGTCGACTCAACAGCCGGCCATGCTTTAATGAGCATCATGAACGCCTACTCTGGCTTCCATCAGATTCCTTTGTGGAAGAAAGATCAGGAGAAGACGGCCTTCGTCACTGATCAAGGGCAGTATTGCTACACGGTTATGCTGTTTGGTTTGAAGAACGCCCCGGCTACCTTTTAAAGAATGATAAATACGGTCTTCTTTTACCAAATTGGAAGGAATGTCGAGGCATACATAGATGATATGATTGTTAAGTCCAAACTTTAGACGGATCATCTAGCAGACCTTCGAGAAACATTCACCACACTCAGGCGGCACCATATCATGCTCAATCCAAAGAAATGTGTGTTTGGAGTTGAGTCTAGGAAGTTCCTCGGATTTCTCATAAATCAAAGAGGTATAGAGGCGAACCCTAAGAAAGTGCACGCGGTCATTGACATGCAGTCACCTCGCACAGTCTGAGAGGTTCAGAAGTTAACAGGTTGTTTGGCGGCCCTGGGAAGATTTCTCAGCTGGTCAGGCGACAAGTGTCTTTACTTTTTTCAGGCAATAAAGAAGAAAGAAATGTTTGAATGGGGGCCGGATGCTGAAGCGGCCTTCCAAAAGCTGAAAGTCCATCTACATTCTTTACCAAGGCTGGTCAGTCCTTTGCCCAAAGAAGTGCTCTACATGTATCTTGCAGTATCTAACCATGCTCTAAGCGCCGTCCTCCTTGCTGAAAGAGACGGCTGCCAGCTCCTGGTCTATTTTGTCAGCCATGTACTGAAAAATGTCGAGTTGAGGTTCCCCTAGTGGAAAAATTTGGTCTTGCTCTCTTCATGGCCGTTAGAAAATTGAAGCCTTATTTCTTGGCACATTCAATTGTTGTATACACAGATCAGCCAATCAAGCGGCCACTGACAACCATGGAGTCGTCAGGCCGGATGATCAAATGGGCGATAGAGATTCAGAGCCTTTAAATCACATTCGAGCCAAAAAAGCAGTAAAGGGGCAAGCATTTGCTGATTTTATTGTAGAAATGACTCGGCCCTCTGATTCTCAAATTCCAGACCAAGTCTGGAAGGTCTATGTGGACGGGAGCTCCACCTCAAATGGTTGCGAAGCAGGCGTCATATGTCTGTCGGCAGAAGGCAACAGGTATGAGTATGCTCTACGTTTTAACTTCCAAGCCTCTAACAACGAGGCAGAATATGAGGCTCTACTGGCCGGTATCCGCATGTGCAAGGCGGCTGGGACAAGAAGAATAAACGCATGTTCTGACTCACAATTGATAATGAGTCAGTATAATGGCGAATACGAAGCAACCCATCCGGCCATGATTAAATATTTGCAGGCGGTACGACAAGCAGTCGGATCCCTTGAAAAATTTCATCTGACTTAGGTGCCCCGGTCCGAAAATAACCAGGCGGATGCTCTCTCAAAATTGGCCTCCTCGGCCTCCTGTGATACTCCAAGAACCGTCTTTTGGGAATTTATGGAGAAGAGAAGTATTGAAGAAGATCCTATTGGAATTCTAGATCAAAGTTCAATCTTGATGGACCCAATCAGGGCATACTTAACAGACGGCACCTAGCCGGATGATCATTACCAGGCGGCTCTACTGAAAAAACGGGCGGCCAACTTCGAAATATGCAAGGGTGAACTCTTTAAGAAGGGTTATCTTCTGCCCCTCTTAAAGTGTGTGACCCCAGAAAAAGGACGACAGGTCTTAGAAGATCTATACTCTAGATACTGCGCCTCTCATATAGGCGGCAGGTCGCTTGCTCAACGAGCAAGGCGGCAGGGTTACTTTTGGCCTACCTTAGAAGCAGACGCCATAGAGATGGTTAAAAAATGTGATAAGTGTCAAAGGTTTGGCAAATTAATTCACCGTCCGGCTACTGATCTCACTTCCATCCATAGCTCACTACCGTTTGCTAACTGGGGCATGGATATCCTTGGTCCTTATACGCCTGCTACAGGCGGCAGGAAATACATACTTGTTGCAGTCGACTACTTCACCAAATGGTTAGAGGCAGAGGTTGTTAAGGGAATCAAGACAAAAGATGTGATCTTATTCATCTGGAAAAATGTCATCACTCGGTTTGGGGTGCCCATGTCTATGGTTTTTGATAATGGTCCCCAATTTGAGACGCTTGTTCTCAAAAATTGGCTGGGAGACCAAGACATCTCACACTGCTTTGCATCAGTCGGTCGTCCCCAAGCAAACGGCCAAGTAGAAGCTTTCAATAAGATCATCCCAGACGGACTTAAGAAGAAGATTGAACGAGCAGGCGACCTATGGGCAGACGAACTACCACATGTTCTCTAAGCCATTAGGACGACTGAAAAAGGGTCGACTGGAAAATTTCCATTCCTCCTAACTTATGGTGCAGAAGCTGTTCTTCCAATTGAACACTACGAGCCGACTCTTCGAGTAATGTTGTATGACGAAGAGGCAAACTGGGAGTCCATGCGTCTGGCATTGGACTCACTTCCCCAACAAAGGGGCAATGCAGCCCTGCACCATGAAATCTACCGCCTGAGAATGACAAGGTCATATAGCAAAAGAGTGCATAGGCGTCCACTCAAAGTGGGGGACTTTGTTCTAAGAAAGATGGAAGCAGTCGGTAGGGCTAATGAGTCAGGAAAATTAACTCCCAACTGGGAAGGACCCTACCGAATCTATGAAGAGGTCCGGGACGGCACCTATCGCCTGGAAATACCAAACGGTCAACCCTTGCCTCAAACCTGGAATGTAGATAATTTAAAGAAATATTATTTTTGAATGATGTAAACAGCCAAGAGCTGCTAATAAAAATTTGCTACTTTGCTTCATCTATTTTGTATTATGAGGGGCATGCCGCCTGCTCCATGAGCAACCAGCTACTCTCCGTTTTTTCTATCAATTGAGGGTTGTTTCGGAGTTTTCTGATGTCCTGCGGGAGAGTTACAATTCCGAGACTGGAACCGGACGCCTGTACCTGCAAAACAAACGGATGCTCCAGATGATTGGAGATCCGCCTCCGACGGTCAAGTTAGTACTTGATTAAGGAGTAATTAATGCGGAAATTAAAGTGATTGGGTCTCTCTAGGTGAGAGTGTTTAATGTGTGTAATCTGCGTTTTTGCGTAATCCCCCTTAATGAGGATTAAGGGAGGTATTTATAACCTCGGGAAACGTGCCAATCTAGGTTTAGGTTAACCTTGGGCTGATTGGGCTTCCCTCGGAAGTTGGGCCTAAGTGACCGGCTTCTCCATTAGGCACGAAGTATTCCACGTGTCATGATATATTAAGTCCAGGGTGGACGAATAAGCGTGTGCCACGTGGAAAGCCCTGAGAGGTCCAACTGGGGGACACTTGGCAAGACCTGATTGGCCCACGTGGCGCATTCCGATTGGTGGGAGCAAAATCCCCTAATCATTTGCCCCTCACAGGTGGCACGTGACTGGTCACGTGTTACCTGTGACAGGTATCGCCCTGTAACAGGCGACGACCTGCTACAGGTGTCACTCGGCGAGAGGCCGAGAGATTCTCCCGCCAATATTTTGAATTCTAGAAGTGACCCTTCGCCTTCTCACTTCGCCTATATAAAGGAGTGTTGACTTCGGTCATTTTCACACTTGAAAACTTTGTGAGAGAACATTCGGACCCCTGAACTTGCTCTGACATTTTGGACCCTTTCTGCCTACCGCCTGCTCTGACAAGCCGACTGCAAAGGATTTTCATAACTTCATCAATCGTCACTCGTTCAGGTAACCGTCGGTTCTCTTACTCTTAATTTTCTCTTTACTTTATTCTTTTTTGAAATGGCACCACGGAAGCACACGACACGACCTAGGTTAGTGATCATCCGGTCACCGGGGACGGCTGAATCTAGGACTAGGAGTGCCGCCTGCCCTTTTCTGGACCCATCTTTGCCCTTTATACAAAGTCCGACTGTATCTGTGTCTATGCAGAGCATGATGGCCAGAACAAAAAAGACTGTCAGGATCTCAAACTCAGACGGCTCCTCCCACAGGGTGCCGATTAGTGAAACATCTGACCAGGCGCCAGATGTGGAAGTTAAACAAAGCGCCTTGAAAGCCAACAGTTCTGAGGGAGGAGTCAAAGTGACCTCTTCCCATTTTACAGTTGACAATTCTACATTCTCTCCTGCTCCTTTTAAAGGAGAGGAGGCCGGCCCCTCCGGGAGAGGGGAGGAGTCGTCCTCTTCGGACTCGTCAGAGGACGATTCTGAGTCTAGCTCTTCTGGCCATGCTTCTCTGGACACAGAAGAGAAAAACAGTCGCCTACAAGAGGCGAGGCTTTCTCACGCAGTTGAGAAGGGGGACGATTGGGCGGAGCCATCCGCCTCTCACCGAGAGCAAAATACCCCCTACTACTGCACGGTACCTCGGGGCCGGATCAGAGCCATGCAAGAGAAAGTGGAGAGCTTTATCGCAAACCACACAATGGGCCCCGGCTTTTTAGTGTTCGTGCCGGATCCAGAAGACATAGTCGTTTGGCCGGCTGGTACCAGTTATGATGGCGTCTGCTTTGGCTGCTACGAAGCGGCCATCAAGGCTGGGCTGCGCTTCCCACTACATCCGGCTGTTCAGCAGATCTTGGATGGGTATGAGTTGGGGTTATGGCAGTTAGCCCCGAACTCCTGGGTCAACGTACTCGGGTATGTGGCCGGGTGCGAACTGCACGGGGTGGAGCCGAACTTTGAGGCTTTCGCCCACATAAACTACCTCAGCCGGACCCCTAAGGCAGGCGGTACCGGCTGGTATCAATTGACGAGCCACAGAGGCTACCTCATGACGAGAGGTAAAGCAAACAAATGGAAGGACTGGCGGAGCACCTTCCTTATCATTGAGAGTTCAGACACAGAGTTGAACAAGCGCTTCAACAGGTGGAACAGGAATCCGCCCTTTCTTGCAGGCGGCCGCAGCATGCCGCCTGTTCCCCCCAAGGCTAAGAAAGAGATCCTAGATAAAGGACTCTTCAAAGTAGAGTCAAAGGTGAACTTTACTTCAAGGGTACGAGAGCAAGTACCCCTGCACTGCATCCCGAGCTTCAAATGGCTCTACGACGAGTACTTTTTGGCCGCCTGTGGCCTCAGCAGTCGGTGCTCAAGAGGTAGCCGGCCTGTCGAATACTCTGTTGTTTCGTGCATTTCTTGTTATGACTTTTATTAACTTTGCTATTTGTTTTTGCGGCGGACGCCATGAGCAAAATTACCGCCTCCAAGACTGCGGCGGCCATGTTGCGGGCCTTCATCATGCAACAGTCTTCAACCGACTCCCCTAACAAGGGGGCACCCTTGGTAAGCTTCGAACCTTTCACCCTCCTTTTGGAGTTGTGTTTATGCATATACTGACTCTTTTCTTCTTTTTTAGACGGGCGCTCCAAGAGCTTCTTCTTCCCAACAGCCGGACCCCAAGGCCCGGAGGACGACTTTTGCGAGCTCTCCTGGTTCTGCCAGGAAACATGCGGCGGCTGAGAAACAGCCGGCCACTTCTTCTAAAACTCCAGCTGGGCCACCTAGAAGTATGAAATTGTCCTTGTAAATTTTAGACTTGCTCCCTTCTTTACTAGGTCTAATCCGTTTGTTTATGCTTGATGCAGCCGGCCCTAAGGAGCCTGACTTGGTCGAAGTGGCCAAGTCTATGATCAAGGCCGTACCTCCAGCTGAAAGGGAGGCGGTCAGGGGTGTCGGCACCCTTGACCTAGATGGGATTGCAGGGGTCCTTGCTGAGGTATACTTAGCATATTTTTGAGTATTTGAATTCCAGGACGCCTGTTTTCTTTTTTGTTTGGAAACTGACGCCTGTTCCCCTTTTTACTTAGGCCCTGCTCCGAGTGAACGGCCTTCGCAAGCCGCTTGACCGGAAGAACAAAGAGGTAAAGGCTGCAAAAGCTATGGCCGCCTCTGACTGTGATAAGGCAATGTTTCAAATTGCCCAAAATGAAGTTCTGACAATTGATATTCTTTGTTATCAGGCGCAGGCTACCGCCGCTATCCGGGCTCAGTTAGAGGCGGCCCAGAAGAGGAATAGCGAGCTGGAGGCGACCATCAACAACCTCAAAACCGAGCTGAGACCTCTTCGCCAAAAGATGTCCTCATACAAAACCTTGGAGAAATCCTTGGCGAGCGTAAAGGAACGCCTGGTGACACAGGAGAAGAGTCTTACTCAGGAGCTCTCGGAAAAGGCCGAGCAAGAAAAGAAAGAGCTGGTCCGAGAGATGATGGAAGACTCTGCTCAAATCCAGCGCATGACTTGGGGCCGCCTCTTCCCCAATGCCGACTTTGCCTCCTGGGAAAAAACATACCGCCAGTGTTCTGATAGATATAATCAAGAGATCCTGGCGGCTGCTGAGGAAGAGGCGTTGGAGGAGGAGGAGCAGCCCGTAGTGGCGCTTGTGCCGCTTGGGGGTAATGCATCGAAGAAGGATGCAGCTGAAGCCGAGTCCAGCAAAAAGAGTGCTGACCAGGCGGCAGCTGCTAATATTGAAGATTTGCCCCCTTCATAAGCTTTATGTCTTCTTTCCCCGGCCTGCGTGCCGTTTGTTTGTATTTACCCGGCCAGGGGGCCGGGGCTCTGAATATTTTGCCGGTCTTTAATGATCGGCTTCCTTTTAATGAATATTTTTGTTTTGCTTCAAATTTGTTTAAGTATTGAATATTCTGATATCCAATTGTACACTATACCGACTGTTTTACATGGCCGATATCCAATTGTACACTATACCGACTGTTTTACATGGCTAATAGTTGCAGACAGGTACGGATAGTTAGTCACGCCGCCTATGCCCCTGGACGACTGGTTGTCAGTTTCCAGGCTAGACGATCAGTCGGCCATTTATCCAATCGGTATTCGAACCATTTTAAAGACTGGATCCCCTTTAGGCAGGCGGTCCTGTCATTTTTAAAATTAACCAAGTAGGAAAGTGGTTTTCTACTTGTCATGTTTTTAGGCTAGAGACTTTAGGCCGTCTAGACCGACTGTTCCCCGCCATATTTAATCTAGTGTGAACAGGTGCTATATGAACACCTTTTTAGTTTCATACTAAATTTTTAAGAAGTGACCAAGTAAACATGATTGTTACCTAGTCGCCAAGTAACTGAGTAGTAGAGGTATCAAGCGGTGGGTACCGGTTGTTCCCCTTTATTCGCCAATGTTTGTTGGCTTTTAACTCATAGGTTGTTAACCTAGCAGGAGTAGTGGTTGAGAGCCCCTGTTTGCTAAAAACAGGCGGACGACTCATACCTTTTAGGCTCCATACTAAGTTTGAGAGAGTGACTATGAGTTAACTTTGGTGTTACTCAGTTGCCGTCACTCCTGCTTGAGTAGTAAAGGTACCAGGCGGCGGAGGCCAGCTGAACCTTTTGATTCGCCAATGTTTGTTGGCTATTAACTCAAGAGATACCCCCTGCATTTATCCCAAGTAATACAGGCGGTCATCTGACTCAGATGTCAACTGCTACCACTGGTTTGGTTAGTGATAGAGTTATCCTTGTCTCAAAAACGGCTACGTGGTTGCCCTTGGGGACAGTCGTATAGGTGCCGTGTAATTAGTTTATAGAGCAATGTTCCACCCAAAAGGGAGCTGCTCTCTGCGACGAATTTCATCCGGAGGGATGCCGCCGGACGCCTACTATGATGTTGGGACAGGTTGTATTAGTTTTGAAGATTGGATCAGTTGGCTTGGCGCCTGGTCTGATCATTCGGCTTGTGGCCTTGGTTAGCCCTTTGGTGGACGCAAATGTTAAGTAAGAGGAGGGCAGCTGCCTATTTAGGCACAGGGTCGGCCAGGCCACCATCATTTTTAGCTAAGTATAGGAGGGTGGTCGTCTGTCTTGGAATCGACTGTATGTCCAAAGGGCATGCCCCTATGGTGATAGAGTAAAATATTCAACGGAGAGTAGCCGACTGTAAAGGTACAGGCGGCATGCCCCTCTGAAGATAGAGTAAAATACTCAATGGAGAGTAGCCGACTGTAAAGGTACAGACGGCATGCCCCTCTGAAGATAGAGTAAAATACTCAATGGAGAGTAGCCGACTGTAAAGGTACAGACGGCATGCCCCTCTGATGATAAAGTGAAATACTCAATGGAGAGTAGGCGACTGTAAATGTATAGGCGGCCTGCCCCTCTTAAGTAAGAATAAAAATTAAACATGGAGCGTAGCCGACTGTTTGTCAGTAGGCATGCCCCTCTTAAGTAAAAATGAAAACTGAGTATGGAGAGTAGCCGACTGTTTGTTAGTAGGCGTGCCCCTCTTAGTACAAAATTGAATATTAAGTATGCAAACTTTTATTAAGTAGCCCTTGACTATTTATATCATTCAAAAGAAATATTTCTTAAGATTATCTACATTCAAAGTTCGAGGCAACGGTTGGCCGTCTGGTGTTTCCATACGGTAGGTACCGTCCCTGACCTCTTCACAGATTCGGTAGGGTCCTTCCCAGTTGGGAGTTAGTTTTCTAGACTCATTAGCCCTTCCAACTGCTTCCATTTTTCTAAGTACAAAGTCCCCCACTTTGAGTGGACGCCTGTGTACTTTTTTGTTGTATGATCTAGTCATTCTCAGGCGGTAAATTTCATGGCGCAAGACAGCATTGCCCCTCCTTTCAGGAAGTGAGTCTAATGCCAGGCGCATGGCTTCCCAGTTTGCCTCTTCGTCATATAGCATTACTCGAAGAGTCGGCTCGTAGTGTTCTATTGGAAGAACAGCTTCCGCACCATAAGTTAGGAGGAATGGAGTTTCTCCAGTCGCCCCTTTTTCAGTCGTCCTAATGGCCCAGAGAACATGTGGTAATTCATCCGCCCATAGGCCGCCTGCTCGTTCAATCTTTTTCTTGAGACCGTCTGAGATGATTTTATTAAAGGCTTCTACCTGGCCGTTTGCTTGTGGATGGCCGACAAATGCAAAGTAGTGTGCAATTCCTTGGTCACCCAACCAGCTTTTGAGAACAGGCGTCTCAAATTGGGGACCATTATCAAAAACCATAGACATGGGAACCCCGAACCGAGTGATGACATTTTTCCAAATGAATGAAATTACATCCTTCGTCTTGATTCCCTTTACAGCCTCCGCCTCTACCCAATTTAGTGAAGTAGTCGACTGCAACAAGTATGTACCTCCTTCCGCCTGTAGCAGGCGTATATGGACCCAGAATATCCATGCCCCACTTAGCAAACGGTAGTGGGCTATGAATGGTAGTGAGGTCAGTAGCCGGACGGTGAATTAGCTTGCCAAACCTTTGGCACTTGTCACATTTTTTCACCATCTCCATTGCATCTGCTTCTAAAGTAGGCCAAAAGTAGGCCTGCCGCCTTGCCCGTTGAGCAAGCGTCCTACCGCCTATATGAGAAGCACAGTAACCAGAGTGAAGATCGTCTAGTATCTCTCGTCCCTTTTCTGGAGTAACACACTTTAAGAAGGGTTGAAGGTACCCCCTTTTGTGAAGTTCTCCCTTTATTATTTCAAAACTGGTTGCTCGTTTTTCAGTGCTGCCGCCTGTTGATGATCATCCGGCAGGGTACCATTTGTCATATATGCCCTGATTGGATCCATCCAGGTTGAGCTTCTGTCTAAGATTCCAATAGGGTCTTCCTCAATGCTTCTCCTCTCCATTACTTCCCAAAAAACAGTTCGAGGAGTATCACAGGAGGCGGATGATGCTAATTTTGAAAGTGCATCCGCCTGGTTGTTTTCTGATCTCGGCACTTGGGTCAGATGGAAATCCTCAAGGGAGCCGACTGCTTGTCGGACCGCCTGTAAATACTTTATCATGGTCGGATGGGTTGCTTCGTATTCGCCATTGTACTGACTCACTATCAATTGTGAATCGGAACAGGCGTCTATTTTTCTTGCCCCTGCCGCCTTGCACATGCGGATTCCGGCTAGTAAAGCTTCTTATTCTGCCTCATTGTTTGAGGCCTGAAAACTGAAGCGTAGAGCATACTCGTACCTGTCACCCTCTGGCGACTGACATATGACGCCTGCTCCACAACCATTTGAAGTAGAGCTTCCATCCACATATACCTTCCAGACTTGGTCTGGAACTTGAGAGTCAGGAGGACGAGTCATCTCAACAATAAAGTCAGCAAAGGCTTGCCCCTTCACTGCTTTTCTAGGCTCGAAGGTAACTTCGAGGCTCTGTATTTCTATGGCCCATTTGATCATTCGGCCTGACGACTCCATGATGGTCAGTGGCCGCTTGATAGGTTGGTCTGTATACACGACGACTGCATGTGCCAAAAAGTAGGGCTTCAATTTTTTAATAGCCATGAAGAGTGCAAGACCAAATTTCTCCACTAAGGGATACCTCAACTAGGCATTTTTCAGTACGTGACTGACAAAGTAGACCGGGAGCTGACAGCCGTCTCTTTCAGCAAGGAGAACAGCGCTTAACGCATGATCAGAGACGGCTAGGTACATGTAGAGTACTTCTTTGGGCAAAGGGCTGACCAGCCTCGGCAAGGAATGCAAGTGAACTTTTAATTTCTGGAAGGCCGCCTCAGCATCCGGCCCCCATTCAAACCTTGCCTTTTTCTTAATTGCCTGGAAAAAGTATAGGCATTTGTCGCCTGATCGGCTTAGAAATCTTCCCAAGGCCGCCAGACAACCTGTTAACTTCTGAACCTCTCGGATGGTACGAGGCGACTGCATGTCGATGACCGCCTGCACCTTCTCAGGGTTCGCCTTTATTCCTCTATGATTGATAAGGAATCCGAGAAATTTCCCAGACTCAACTCCAAAGAAACATTTCCTGGGATTGAGCATGACATGGTGCCGCCTGAGTGTGGCGAAAGTTTCTCGGAGGTCCGACAGATGATCTTTCTGAAGTTTAGACTTGACAATCATATCATCAATATATGCCTCGACATTTCTCCCAATCTGATCAAAGAACACAGTGTTTATCATTCGCTGGAAAGTGGCCGGGGCATTCTTAAGACCAAACCGCATGACCGTGTAACAGTATAACCCCTGATCAGTGACAAAGGTCGTCTTCTCCTGATCTTTCTTCCATAAAGGAATTTGATGGAAACCAGAGTAGGCGTCCATAAAGCTCATCAAAGCATGGTCGGCTGTTGAGTCGACCAGGTTATCAATTTTAGGCAGAGGGTAACTGTCTTTGGGGCACGCCTTGTTTAAGTCTGTGTAGTCTACACACATTCGCCAGGTGCCATTCGGCTTTTTAACAAGCACCACATTTGCAACCCAGTCTGGGAAGTAACATTGCCGAATGAACCCTGCATCAAGTAATTTTTTAACTTCGGCGGCTGCCGCCTGACTTCTTTCTTCGCCATGGTTCCGCTTCTTCTGTCGTACCGGCTTCTTTTTCGGATCCACGGCCAGTTTATGTACCGCCAGATCAGGACTAATGCCTGGCATTTGATGGACTTGAATGCAAAGATGTCCTTGTACTCTTTTAATAGTTTGTGAAAGTCGTCACCCAGGTCCCTTAGAGCAGTCGTCCCAACCTTGATTGTTCTGTCAGGACGCGAGTCATCTAAGATCAGGTCCGTATGCTCACCAGCTAGCTGAGGGCGGAATTCATCCGACCGCTCCTCTGCCAATGATTGCTATTTTCTGTCTTTTCTTGCGGCCCCTGTCTGGGATGCCTTTCTCTTCTTGTCGCCTGCTTCTTGAACAGGCGCACTCTCCTTGACATTGTCAAGGTCTATTTTTCCACCTCTCGACCCAGTGGCCATAACAGTGGGCTTCACATCCGAGAGATAGCACTCTCGGGCCATCCTCTGATCTCCCCTTAGGGACCCGACTGTTCTATTATCCCTCTCAAACTTGAACAACATAAGAGATGGGATTATAACATCCTTGGAATTATTCAGGGTTGGTCGTCCCAGAATCATGTTGTAGGCCGAGAGTTCTTCTACTACCAGGAACCGGACTACCATGTGTCGTCCTTCCCCTTTTTCGCCCAAGCGGATGGGTAAATCCACTCGTCCCACTGGGTGGACGACTCCTCCTCCAAACCCTACTAAAGGGTGGGATGCCTGATGTATGCAATCAGTCTGATATTTTAGTTTCGACAGACATTTTCTACTGATGAGATCGGAGGAGCTTCCGGTATCTATGAGGATTCGGCCAACTCTCTGGTTGGCCACTTTACATTCAATAACGATAGGGTCGTCATGCGGCCCTCTTACCCCTCCTAGATCTTCTTCAGTGATGACAATCTCAGGAAATGAATATTTGGAGGGTCGTTCTTGGTGAACGGAATTTACATCTAACCGTCTGATATTGTCTTTGTTGCCCCTAATAGTGGGGCCGCCTCCTGAGAAGCCGCCTGCAATGGTGTAGACGACTGCATCATCTATATCGGAGTTGTCGGCCTGTTGATTCTTTTTGGTCGACTGCTTTTTCGAGGAAGTGTTCCCCGTAGATTTCTTGACATAAGTGTCAAGGTCACCTTGCTCAGCCAGGCGGTCCAGATACCGCATGAGAGTGATGCATTCATTGGTGTGATGACCAACATCTTCATGATAATCACAGAATTTTTCTTGGTTCCGATTGTTTGTAGAACCCTTCATGGGGACCGGCTTCTCAATTGAGATACGTCCCTTGATTTCCTTTAGGATAAATTGGCTATCCTTGTTAAACACATACTTTGGAGAGTATGGTTTGAATTCTTTTTTCTTCTTCTGGGACGGCTGTTTAGAGGAATCAGTTGCCCAGACCTCTTTTCTCTTCTCGTCCTTGTTTGACGACTGCTTCTGTCGTCCTTCTATTTTGTCGGACCTTTTCCGGTCTGACTGTTTTACCGTACTACAAAGATCAGTCGCCTGTATATAGGCTTCCGCTTCAATCAAGGCCTCTTGAAGAGTCGCCACCCTCTTTCGGACCAAATCAAATTTGAAGGTCGGCCCGTCTTTGAGACCTCTGAAAAAGTCAGTATAGGCTACTTCATCCGGTAACCCTTGAATCTGTATTCTCATCAGGTTAAATCGCCTGATGTAAGAACGAAGCCCCTCCTTCTCGCCCTGCTGAATTGTTCCTAAATCAAGGGTCGTCTTCTTTGCAGGGATGTTCATGGCGAAGTTGGAGGTGAATAAGTAAGCAAGCGTCTTGAAGTTATTTACACAACCAGTCGGCAGGTTGCCGAACCATTGTTGTGCGATTCCTTTGAGAGTCGCTGGGAAACACTTGCACCAAGTGGGATCATCCAACCCTTGAAGGTACATCAGGTTGGTGAATGCCATCAGATGGTCTTCTGGGTTAGTAGTGCCGTCATAGGCGCCTACTAATACATTTTTCACTTTGGCCGGCTGAGCGGCTTCAGTAATTTCCTTGGAGAAGGCCGACGGCTGTTCACCAAGTCTAAGCAACCGTAGCTGCCAGTCCATAGGTTGGACATTTTTTGCTGCATGTCCACCAAACGGAGGTGGCTGTAAAAAATACTGTTGTTGCGGTACAAACGGTAAGTTTGGTACCGCCTGGTCGCTATGAAAACCGGACTGACGGGAGGTGCCGCCTGACTGACCCTCATGATACGACTGAGTATGCCTCATCGAGGTATTTCGCAGACTGTCTTGGAAGTTTGAAGTAGAGGCCGACTCTGACAATCGGTCACTCTTCTTCTGCTCTAGCAGTAGATGAGCGTCTGTGTATGTTTTCCTCGACCCGTTCGCCTGAATATGACGAACAGGTTTCCTATTTCCTTGAGTAGGAAAACGGTATTTTGTGAAATCAAGGGGTCGCCTCTCGCCTTTGAACTGGCTTCCTCTTCCGTGAAGTGGAGGGTTTCTTAGCCGACTGCTCCTTGTCCAGAGCAGGCGGCTTCTTGTTGATCAACTCTTGAATTTCTCCCTTGAAGTCCCTCATGAAGGTCATGAGTTCGTTCCTTGTGATGGGAGCAGACCCATCAGTCGGCTGCTGCCGAACAGGCAGTGCGCCTGCTGGCTCGCTTCCAGTTTGAAGATGTTCCCGTTCCCTCCTTTCGGTATGACGGGTACGTCGGGCCCTTAGGGTCCCGTCTGAAGCTGTGTGAGCTTCAACTTCAAATTCATTCTCAGTATCGTGGTCCGACTGAACTTGAGGGTCGTCTAGGGGACGCCTCTCTTCAGGAGTCGGTACAGACGTGGATGCCATCTTAGAAGTACTCTCCCCACAGACGGCGCCAAAATGTTTCGGGGTTTTCTGATGTCCTGCGGGAGAGTTACAATTCCGAGACTGGAACAAGACGCCTGTACCTGCAAAACAAACGGATGCTCCGGATGATTGGAGATCCGCCTCCGACGGTCAAGTTAGTACTTGATTAAGGAGTAATTAATGCGGAAATTAAAGTGATTGGGTCTCTCTAGGTGAGAGTGTTTAATGTGTGTAATTTGCGTTTTTGCGTAATCCCCCTTAATGAGGATTAAGGGAGGTATTTATAACCTCGGGAAACGTGCCAATCTAGGTTTAGGTTAACCTTGGGCTGATT
Source organism: Chenopodium quinoa (assembly GCF_001683475.1). Classification (NCBI taxonomy): domain Eukaryota; kingdom Viridiplantae; phylum Streptophyta; class Magnoliopsida; order Caryophyllales; family Amaranthaceae; genus Chenopodium; species Chenopodium quinoa. The sequence goes on along the minus strand of NW_018745675.1, from coordinate 1,848,806 downwards.
GGGCTTCCCTCGGAAGTTGGGCCTAGGTGACCGGCTTCTCCATTAGGCATGGAGTATGCCACGTGTCATGACATAATAAGTCCAGGGTGGACGAATAAGCGTGTGCCACGTGGCAAGCCCTGAGAGGTCCAACTAGGGGACACTTGGCAGGACCTGATTGGCCCACGTGGCGCATTCCGATTGGTGGGAGCAAAATCCCCTAATCAAGGGTCATGCAAACTGATTAAACAGTTGGCTACTCTCTATTTTACTCCTGCATTCAATTAAGAGGGGCACGCCGCCTATAGCTATACAGTTGGCTACTCCCCTATACTTATTTCTCCATGAACTACCCAAGGCCTATGGCCGAATAATCAGACCAGGCGCCCAGCAAACTAATCCAATCTTTAAACTAATACGACCTGTCCCAACATCATAGCAGACGTCCGGCGGCATCCCTCCGGATGAAATTCGTCGCAGAGAGCAGCTCCCTTTTGGGTGGAACATTGTTATATAAACTAATTACACGACACCCAGAAGATTGTCCCCAAGGACAACCACGTAGCCGTTTTTGAGACAAGGATAACTAACACTAAACCAAACAAGTGTTAGCAGTTAACATCCGCGTCGGATAACCGCTTGTATTACTTGGGATAAATGCAGGGGGTACCTCTTGAGTTAATAGCCAACAAACATTGGCAAATCAAGGGGTCCAGCCGGCCTCCGCCGCCTGGTACCTCTACTACTCAAGCAGGAGTGACGGCGATTGAATAACACCAACGTTAACTCATAGTCACTCCCTCAAACTTGGTATGGAACCTAAAACGTTTGAGTAGACCGCCTGTTTTTTGGCAAACAGGGGCATTCAAACCCCTATTCCTACTAGGTTACCACTCCTTAGGTTAATAGCCATCAAACATTGGCGAATCAAGGGGATCAGCCGGCCTCCGCCGCCAGATGCCTCTACTACTCAAGCATAAAAGATGACGAATGGGTAACCTCAAAAATTGCCCATAAGTCACTCTCTCATACTTAGTAAGGATTTAAAAGGTATGATGAGTCCGCCTGTCTAAGGGCGAACCAGAGCTCTTGTACCCCGACCCTGCTAAGATGATCTCTTTTCAAACCAAACATGTTTGAAAATCTGGTTCGTAGGTCGACTGCTTTTTGGCAAGCAAAGACTAAAGAACTATTCCTATCTTAACAAACAGGCGAGCTAGTTATAAACGGCCTGTTCCTTTCTAACTTGAAAAAGATGACCAAACCTAACGTATTTCCTAAAATATGTTAGGGGTCCGACTGGAAAAATGGCCGACTGATCGCCTAACCTGGAACCAAGACAACCAGTCGTCCAGGGGCATAGGCAGTCGTTACTTTGTACCTGTTCTACAGTCGGCATGACATGTAAGCGGATATCAAGGATCCTCGACACTTGGCAAAAATAAAAGCATGAAACAAAATTCAATAAGCAAAGACGACCAAAAGATGGTCGCCAAATTCATATTAATAGCCAGCCATAAAGACCGGCTAAATATCCAATACCCCGGCCCCCTTGCCGGGTAAAGTGATACAAGAATAAGTGGCGCGCAGACCGAAGAAAAGTTAAAGATATAAAAGCTTTAAAATTGAGGCAGGGTTTCAGTATTGGCTGCCGCCTGATCAGCAAGGGACGCCTGGTTCTAGGAGGCATCCTTCTTACTTTTCTCGGCATCAGGGACAGCTTCCTTAGATGCATCCACCTCAATCAGCCGCAGGGCCACCTCCTCCACTTCCTCTTCTGAGCCGGACTCGGCCGCCTCGTCCTCCTCAGCCGCCTGCCTCATGATCTGTTGGTTGTACTTTTCAGTACAAGCGTTGAACTTTTTCTCCCAGGCGACATGATGAGCTTTTGGGAAGAGGGTTGTCCAGGTCATCTTCATAATCTGAGCCGAGTCCTCCATCATGGCTTGAGCTAAAGCCATCTATTCAGCCTCAGCCTTTGCATTAAGATCTTTGGAGATGGCCGCCTCCTGCTTCTCCAGGCGCTCCTTGAGTGTGTCAAGAGACGTCTGCAGACCTTCAGCCTTATAGGCAATGTTTTTAAGGGGCCGCAGCTCATTGTTGAGGCTCTTGACCTTTGCCTCCAGCTCATTATTCTTCTTTTTGGCCGCCTCCAACTCGATGTGGATAGCGGAAGTGGTCTGCGCCTGATAATAAAGAATATCAGTTGTCAAAATTTCATTTTGGGCAATTTGAAACATTGCCTGATCAACGTCAGAGGCGGCCATAGCTTTAGCAACCTTTACCTCTTTGTTCTTGGCGCTGATTGGCCTTCGGAGGCCGTGTACTCGCAGCATGGTCTGGAAAAAGGAAAAAACAGGCATCAGATTTGAGAATAACAGGCCGCACGCAAAGTCAGCACTTTAAAAATATTCTAAGTCTACCTCAGAAAGAAGACCTAAGATGCCATCTAGGTCAAGGGTGTCGACTCCCTTGACCGCATCCCTCTTCTCTAGAGGGACGGCCTTAATCATAGACTTGGCCACTTGGACCAAGTCTTGTTCTTGAGGGCTGCCTGCATCAAAATAAAGAAAAACATCAGAAACTTGAAGAAAGTGATAAAGAAATAAGTCAATTCTAGCAGAGCAGTTTATACTTCTTGGCAGCCAACTGAGGACTAGTGATGGGTTCCCCACAATTTGTGGGATGATTGGCTGCTTGTCAGCCGACTGTTTCCTGGTAGATCTAGGTGTACTCCCACCAGTCGTCTTCCGAACCTTCGAGTCCGGCTGTTGGGAGGAGGAGGGTTTGGAAGTGCCTACCTGCGAAAAAGATGAATGGTCAATACTGATATAAGCAGCTTTTCAAGACCAGCTCTAAGGCTCGAAACTCACTATGGGCATCTCCTTGGCAGGAGAATCAGAAGAGGTCCGCTTCTGTTGCATGATGCAGGCTCGCAGCAAGGCAGTCGCCTTCTTAGATGCAGAAATTTGGTTCATAGCATCAACTACAATAAGAACCACAAGAGTTAGAAAAAATTTGAAAACAAATCAAAAGAAGGGTACATATATTCAAGAGGTCGGCTACCTCTGGAGGACCGACTACTAAGGCTGCAAGCGGCAAGAAAAGACTCATCATAGAGCCACTTGAATTTGAAAACGCAGTGCAAAGGCATCTGTTATCATTCCCCTGTAGTAAAGTTGGCCCTAATCTCTACTTTAAACAGCCCTCGGTCCAGGATCTCTTCCCTGGCCTTGAGGGGAACAAGCGGCATGATGCAATCACCTGCTAGAACAGGTGGATCTCTGTTCCACCTATTGTAGCGCTTGTTCAGCAGCTTGTCAGGGCTGGCAATGATGAGGAAGGTGTTTCTCCAATCCTTCCATTTATTTTCTTTGCCCCTGGTCATTAGGTAGCCCTTGTGGCTCGTTATTTGGTACCAGTCGGTACAGCTTGCCTTGGGGGTCCGACTGAGATAGTTCATATGGGTGAACGCCTCAAAATTTAGCTCCACCCCGTGCATCTCACATCCGGCTACATAGCCAAGGATGTTGAACCAAGAATTCGGGGCTAACTACCAAAGCCCCACCTCGTAACCATCGAGGATTTGTTGGACGACCAGATGCAAGGGAAATCGCAGTCCAGCTTTAATGGCCACCTCGTAGCAGCCAAAACAGGCGTCCCTGTAGCTAGACCCTGCGGGCCAGACGACTGTATCCTCACCATCCGGCACAAATACTTGAAAATTCGGACCCATCGTATGGTCCGATAGAAAAGTGTCTATTCGTTCTTTCATGGCCTTGATCCGGCCCTTTGGGACATGACAGTAATAAGGAGTGTTCAACTCCCTATGCGAGGCGGATGGTTCCGACCAGCCGTCCCCCTTTTCAGCTGCATGAGAAATTCTCGCCTCATGCAAACGAGCATGCCTTTCCTCTGAGTTCATAGAGAGGCGGCTTGAAGAGCTAGAGCCAGACTCACTATCAGAAGAGTCCGACTCCTCCCCTCTCCCTGAGGGGGCCGACCCTTCCTCTTCTTTAGGGGTCGTTTGCTGACTAGCCAAGTCAACAAAGAAGTGGGAAGGAGCTATCTTAGCTCCCTCCTCAGAGCTCTCGGCAGAAGGGCCGCCTTGGGTCCTTGCGGTATCAGGCGGCTGGTCCAACGTTTCACTAATCGGAACCCGGAAAGAGGAGCCATCAGAGTTTTCTATTCTCTTGGTCTTTTTTGTTCTTTCCATACTATCCTGCATAGATACGAAGACAGTTGGATTCCGGGGCTTGCGCAAAGTTTAAAGTACCGCAGAGCAGCCGGCACCCCTAGTCCAAGACTCAGCCGTCCCCGGTGACCGGCTGATTGCTAACCTAGGTCGTGCCGGATGCTTTTGAGGTCTCATTTTCAAAAAAAAGAAAGAAAAGGTGCAAAAGCAAAAAGAATAAAGAAACAGACGGTTACCTGAAACTTAAGTTCTGAAAAGCTTGCTCGAGTAGGCGCCTAGTAAAACAGTCGTCCTGGCAGGTCAAAAGTTGCAAAGTGTCAGAGCTCAAGTTCAGGGTCCGAGAGTTCTCTTGGAAAAGTTCGTAAATGTGAACAAAAGACTTGGTCAACATGCCTTTATATAGGGCAAAGGAGAATGCGAAGAGTCGCTTCCAAAATTCAAAAAATGAGCGGGAAAAATGCGTCGGCCCGTCATAGGGTGATACCTGTAGCAGGCCGTCGCCTGTTACAGGCCGACACCTGTCACAGGTGACATGTGAACAATCACGTGCCACCTGTGAGGGGCAAATGATTAGGGGATTTTTCCCTACCAATCATCATCTGACAAGTGGACCAATCAGGTCCTGCCATGTGTTTGTCGCATGGGCCAATAGAAGCCTGCCACGTGTCAGGCGTTGATTCGTCCACCAAGAACCAGTTGAGTCACGCCATGTGGCCTCCATATGCCAAACAGGCCACCTAGGCCCAATTACCAAGGGAAGCCCAGTCAGCCCTAGGTTGACCTAAACCTAGTATTTGGCACGTTTCCCAAGATTATAAATACTCTAAGTAATCCTCATTAAAGGGGATTCAGCAATTAATTACCCTTACCTAGAGAACCTAAACACACTGATCACTCCTCCCCTAGAGGAACCAGATCTCCCAACCTTAACTTTTCCGCATTTATTACTCCTCAAACAAGTACTAACTTGACCGTCGGAGGCGGAACTCCCACCACAAGGAGTCTCCGTTGTTTTGCAGGTACAGGCGCAAGGATACTAGTCCCGAAATTGTAACTCTCCCGCAGGACATCAAAAAACCCCGAAACAATAATGCTTGTCTCCTAGGACATCGCTCAAATGGGAACAATAAAAACAAATTTTCTTGACATAGTCAAAAGGATGTTCATATTCTTTCTTAATCAAAGTACCAATTTGAGAGTGCTTGCTAAGAGATCGGCATCTTGCAAAGGAAAAGATTTAGAAAATAATTCCCTTCCCAAAGATAATAAAATATGCAGTTCTTGCATGAATTTAGAATTAATGTTCAATCAAACAATTTTACTTATTTCTAGTCACATAATCACATGCTTCCAATCAATTAATTCACATGATCAAACATCACAACCTAAATATTAATGGACACAAAAACATGATTCTTTCTAACTTATATACCCAAATTCTTTCCTACCCAAGCTCACCAACATGCTTTTTAAAGCTTTTAACACATAATTCTTACCTTAATTCTTCGCTTTCCTGCAAAATGAACAAACTAAAACTATTTTTTATTCCTCTTTTAAAAAAAAAATCGAAAATAAATTCTGAAAAAGGCCAAAACATTCGGCGATAATAAAAAAAAGAAAGAAAAATTCGAATACCCTAATTAAAAATAAAAAATAATAAAAAAATTCGGATGTTCCCAAGAAAAAAAAATTCGGTCCTTACAATTTAAAATAAAATAAAATAACTCACTTTTAAAATTACTTGATTAAATAAACACTTGGCCAAATTTAAAACAAAATACTTTAAAACACATTTTTGGCTTTAGTGGTAATAAAAATCTCAACCTAAGCTCCATATACCACTTTGTAACACCTTAGAAATTTCTTTCCTTAAAATACATGTTCTGCTCCTTTATAAAATACGAATAAGGAAATTCTAAGACATTACCGCCACCGTGAAAACGGCTAAGGCAATTATCAAAGATTCATAGTGGAAGACTCACTTCAAACGAAAGTAAAGTCCAATGAAGTCAACCTACAAGTTGGAACCTTTGTAGGCCCTTATCAACCCAAAACAAATTATAAAAACCTTTGTGTCAGTCTCACAAGCAAAATATATGATAATCAAAACAATAAACCACATCATATTTTTATAGAAACTAAGCATGATTCGCTCTTCACTCATGCCCATCATGACTATGCTTCATCACTTGAAAAACTTCTCTTTACTTTGTCCCCACTACCTGCCATTAGAAACGGGTCGTCGTAGGGCCAAGAAGACAAGGCCAAACAAACATACAAACACACAATCAGCAATGTTGAGTACATAAGCGTAAGAACAACACACTAACATATTTTCATCTTATCAACACACAACTTACCTTGTTGCACCTGTTTACAAGCATACAACACAACCAATCAACAAATAACTAAATAAATTACTTACTTAATTTGATTATGCATCGAACGAGTTTCCCACCAAATCCCTGCCCCAAATAAATTGAGGTAAACTACACCGGAAGCTAACCGGGTAGGCAAATGCCACATGAAACTGACTGGACGTCTGGCGCATAAAATAAATAAAGGAAAATACAGCGTCCTATACTCCTAGTAGAAGTTATGGTCAAATATAAAGTCGTATAACTCCCCCCATATGTTCATACTCGAGGTATATACGATCCAAGAGTTTTGGTGCGCAATCTCTTTCACTTTACGTGATTTACATATTTGTAGACTTGGTGATGACTCTCAAACCATAATGCAATTAATCATAATAAATCATTCAATCAATCAAACACACCAATTTAATTCTTGAATAATTAGTGACCACATCAATTTAATGTAGAACCCTTTTTAAACTATCTCGGCATTAAATAACACCTTAAGCACATAAAGCACCGCAAATCCTATCCCTCGGTGTTTAGAACACCTTAAGTGCACTTAGGCACCACAATACATTTTATTCATGTGTACCTAGACACTTAATAGCTCAATTCCCATGCTTAAAGCATCACTAAAAATTATATGAACCATAACAAATTCCCTTTTTATATTCCAAACCAAATTAAACATTTAGTTTAAATAAAACATGCTCTCAATCATGCCAATAATAAAAGTGTGGTTCATATTCAACATGCCAACATAATTAATTCCAATCATCAATTCATCACAAATACACTACTAGAAAACAGCCAATCAAAGACGGAAAAAATCCGTTGGAAAACCCTGAAATTTCGTCAGAAATGCTCATTTCCGACGGAATTCCGTCGGAAGGCACCGTCGCATTACATTTTGTAGGAAATTCGCGATATTCCGAGGAAAATTCCGTCGAAAAGGTCCCTTCCGACGGAATTTCTGACGGATTTTGTTCTGTCGGAGTCAACTTTGACTTAATTGGGAAGTCCGTCGCTATGTTCCGACGGAACATTTACCGTCGGTATGAGTTATATTCCGACGGAATTTTCCGTCGAAAGAGGTATATTCTGACGAAATTTTCCGTCGGAAAAGTCAATAAAAAAAACAAAAAAAAAAAAACAGCCCCACCCCTAACCCTTACCCCACCCAGATCCACCACTGCCCACACCCCTGCTCACCACCCCAACCCACCCCCACCACCAACCCACACCACCAGCCCACCCCTGCCCCCCTACCCACGCATACCCCCCTGCCCCCATAATAACCACGTGAAAGGAATGGTGTCCTTCCAACAAGTGTATTATTCCGGTAGAGGGTTCAGAATTATTACAGAGGTAATTCTTCAATAAGGTCAAGTGATCGGAATGCCTAGGTGGAGGCCGCTTCCGATCAGTAATATCGAGGTACAATTGATATTACAGCTTAATCTTAACTGAACCCTTCGGGTCGAACCAAATCGATTCTCCGATCCGAGACGTCGAATTGATCCAAAAGGATTTAATAAGTCGACAGAGTTTTACAAATACAGACGTCGGAAATCGAGCCTAGGGCGTCGAGACCGAGCGTCGCAAAATCACAATCGACAAGTATGAGCATAGCCATAGCTAGGCTAGGCTAGCTCATCATAGTCACTAGGCGCGTCATGGCAGCCCTAGCATGATGGCTAAGCACCATGGCTGGTTGTCGCTAGCACCAGGCGCGCCAGCAAAGCCCTATCATCATGCCTAGGCGCTATCGCAGCCCTAGCATGATGCTAGGCACCATCACAAGCCAGCAGCCCATCGCAGGGCCTATACGCATCACTAGGCGCACCATGCGTGGCCTAGGATGGCTGGGCGCCATCGCAACCCAGGCAGCATCACTAGGCGCACCATGCGTGCCCTAGGATAGCCTGATGCCATAGCAGCCCTAGCATAGTGCTGGGCGCATGGCAGGACCACACGAACCAAGCACAGCTAGTGCTAGGCACTGGCGCATGCGTGGTGCGTGGTGCCTGGGCGAGGCATGTGCGTGCATAGTGCGCAGTGCCGAGGCTGATGCGTGAGGGAGTGCGAGAGTGTGTGCGAGGGGTTGGCAAGCTAGCAAGCAACGTCAAGCCAAGCATGCAAGGCTCGCTAGCAGCACGCATGCTAGGCATTGTGTGCGAGAGAGATGTGTGGTGCGCATGGTGTAGGAGTGCGGTGCGTGGCAAGAGGCCAGCATGCGTGGCTCGCTAGCAGCACGCATGCTGGGCCATGCGAGTAGCAAGGATGCAAGGGATGCTGGCAGCAGCGCCAGCACGCACCAGCGAGCATCAGCGATGCTGCTGGGCTTGTGCTAGCATGCTAGGCTAGCTGGCACAGCCAGCTGGCACGCTAGCTGGCAGCTGGGCAGCATGCTAGGGTGAGGCGGTTTATGAGGAGAGTGGGGACCAAGGCTTTGGAAAAGCCTTGGGGAGCAAGGCATTGGTCCCCCCACCTCTCCATGGTCCTCATCTAACTCTCTCTCCCTCCTTGACACTTGTCGAATTATGATTGCCTTTGTTTATTGATTTATTTTAGAAATAAATTAATTAGCAAAATTCATTCTCCCACATTGGTGGAGGATGAAATATCAAGGGATCATTTCCCTATAAATACCATGCTTGGTATTGGGATTTGAGACAACCTTGAGTGGAATTGAAAAGGCAACTCTAGAAAAGAGTAAACCTTTGATTCGTAAAACTCATAGTTATTTTGTCCGGGTCTTGACTAACCTTCAAGACTTAGGACGCTCGGGTCGGGTCGAGGGTACGATCCGTCGGAGATCTCGTCTTTTCGAGATTTTGAAGTAAGAGCTCCTTGGGAGCGAAGCACGCGTCAAAGGTATAATTCTAATCCTTAATCTTGTTTGATTAAGTTTATTATGCTTGTTTAATTGCTTTAATTAAGGGGCGGGTCTTGGTGGGTTTCCTTCCGCGTAGTGTCGGGTCACTACGAAACCCTACAGCGGTACGGAGCCACGCTCCTTTTAATTTTTGCAATTATTGTTTAATTAAGGTGTTTTAAAGAATTTATTTTTCTGGTTCATGTTCATCTAATTAGATTAGATGCTCCATTTAATTAAATTTTAAAACACGATTTTATTATCGATTTGGCTGTCGAACCCAGATTTTGGCTCAAAAATAGTGATTTTTGGGTGGAATCGACATTCTGGAACTGTTTCAGCCCTTTTAGGATTGTCCAGAATCCAAATTCGAACCATAAACCCATTTTTTCTGGGGTTTTTCGTTTTTCAACGAAAGTTTTAATTCTTTTTAAGCCTTGATTAATGCAAGCATTACAAGGTTAGATTAAATGCACATTTGCATCACTAATCTACTGGTTTTAAAATATCCTTGAGCATAATAATGGAGTGTTTATTAGTGCTTAAGTTGATATACCAAGTAATCACATAAACTTGTTTTTCACAATTTTGCAAATAAATTGCAATAAGGTGTGAAAACTTGTTGTGATTTTGTTTTTTAAGTTCCCAAGTGTTGTTAAAGTTCTAATCTTTAAGTGTTTAAATGATTGGAACCCTAACCCTAAATTCCATGTTGAACAAAGTTTGGATTTTTTCATATTTTGGTTGATTAAAATCCATTATGTTCAATTACTTGTGAGTAAAATTTGATTAATCTTCATATTGGAAGATGTAATCTTGGTATTTTACACAAGTATGCAAGTTGGAAAATTTTATCATTGGATGATTAATTTATTTTTCCAACTCCCTTTTGTCAAATCCATGATTAATTTGCATATTGGCAATATTAATTTTGGACATAGCTCATTTTATTTTAAGCATAATGTTTGACCTAATTTTGTTCAAAATTGTAATTTTGGATAAATTTAGGCTTGTGCACCAATTAAAATAAATTTTGTTTAAGTTAGACTTAATGGTTGTTTTATTTTATTTTCCCTAAAACTAATTGTAAAATATAATTTGGAATTAATTCATGTCACACGTAAATCGGGATTAAAATCCCGAGTCATAGCACGCAAATCAAGGCCACACACCCAAGTGCCACCAAGGCTAGTCGGGCTGCCTAGCAGCCCACATGTGGCTGCCTATGGTGCGCACAAGGGCGAGGCTTGATGCTGCTATGCGTTGTGTGTGTGTGGCTGGGATGCATGGCAGGGGTGCGTGGGGTGGCTGGGCTAGCTTGCGAAGCAAGCTGCTGGGCAGCAGGGCAGCAAGCATCAGCCAGTGCACCACGAGCATCATGATGCGCCTGCCCAGCAGGCCAGATGCTCGCAGGCACCAGCGTGCTAGCAAGCATGCGAAGCATGCTGCCTGGCAGCTGGGGCTTGAGGCGCTGCTTGCTAGGCACAGCAGGCCTCAACCACGCACCATGGCGCCATGCCATGGGCTGCCTAGCAGCCATGGTGCGCACCCACCAAGGGCTTTGTTGGATGATTTTGCTTAACGTTGAGCTATGATTTTGCGATTTTTACCGTGTTAATAATTTTAATTATTTATTTTAACGAGGCTAAAAACCTCGATTTTGATTTTGCAAAATTTTGACAAATTACGGGTTATGCCGAATTAATTAATCGGATTGATTAAGTACGGATGCGGAAGTTAGTGGGAGCTTAATTAAATGGTTAGCATTTTGCGTTTAGAAATAATGGATTAAACCACTTTGACTAGTTTTAATTAGGCGCGTTAATTGGATTAACGACCTAAGTTAGTTACTAGTTTTGCGTGTTTAATTGTGTATTTCGTAAAATTGCATGGGCCGTTCACAAATAGTGAACGGGTGAATGAAAGATTGCTTTCAAAACAGGTTGTTTGAAAAATGGCAACTAGTGGGGCCCGACTAGGATAGAAAATACGGACTACGTTCCGTTATGTATTTTTGTAAATCTAAATATGGTCTGCAAACCGTTAAGTATTTTTGTACTATTTAGATTAATCTTAGTCGTTCTAGCTAGCTTCTTTTATTTCATTTTGGCCAAGAAGTCTCAAGACGGCGTTTCGACGAAGACAAGCCAAGATGAAGACCCATGGAAATTGAAGATTTCAAGGGGTCATGCTAGTTGCCAAATGCATCCATTTTATGCCTTATATATATTGTTATATATATATATATATGATTGCTAGATGCATGTCTAGGATTTCTATGATGTTGCGATGATTAGTTAAGTTCACTTAAATCAACCAACATAGAAACCCTAGGTCCCTTAATAATATTGAGCTAAAATTTGCCATTCCAAGGACAACACTTACCGAACTAATGCGCGTACGTGATGGATTACGCCAAAGCGAGGCATCACTACTTCCCTAGGAACGTAAGGTATACCAGGTATACAAGTTGTCTTGGTTAAGCTCAACGATATCAGTAAGGAGTCCTTAGATGTTGTGGCAAAAGAGATAAAATGTCAAGTATGCATTGGATGCGGCATTTTATCAAACCGAGAGTAGCTTGGAGCTATTAGCAATTGGATTGCTTACCTTAAGATATTTAATGGTTAAGACAAGCCAAAGCATGCTTATCCATTTCTTGATCTTTGGGATCTCGGAATCATTTTATTCTCGCCCATAAGGGACAATCTTAAAATGCGTGGATAAAATGTTCAATAAGTGTGAATAAATGCATGAACGCTTTAAATTTCAACTTATTGATGTATGAATGGTTTTTCACTTCAAATTCTTTCAATTGTAGAAATCATGTCTGCAAGTAACACAAACAACAACCAATTCTCTTTGCGCTCAATTCTCGACAAGGAGAAGTTGAGCGGGCCAAACTTTCTTGATTGGCAAAGAAATCTCCGCATTGTGCTAATGCAGGAGCAAAAGGAATACGTCCTTGATGAGGAAATGCCCGACGCTCCCAATGAGGAGGTCACTCAGGCAGCCCTTAACCGATGGCATAGTGCCAATCGGGATGTCAAATGCATCATGTTGGCCACAATGTCTCCGGACCTTCAAAAGACTTTCTTTGAAAAGGAGACAGCTTTTGAGATCATTTCTGAGCTTCAGAATATGTTCCAAGAGCAGGCCCGAACTGAAAGGTTCGAAACCCACAGGCAGATCCTTGAGAGCAAGCTCAAGAAAGGAGAGCCAGTCAGCCCACATGTTCTCAAAATGATTGGATTATTTGAAAACATGGAAAGGCTCGATGCTGGGTATTAAACTGAAATGGCAATTGACATCATTCTCCACTCCCTTCATAAAGGCTATGATCAGTTCAAGATGAACTATAACATGCATAGTATGGAGAAAACCCTCACCGAGCTTCATGGTATGTTGAAGCAAGCCGAGCAAACCCTCAAGGATGAGGGCAAGCATGACATGCTCATGGTGAGGAAGGGCAAGCCGTTCAAACGTGCGGGCAAAAAGAAGAGCTTTAAAGGGAAAAAGAAGAAATTCCCGCCTAAGTCAAAGTTTGCCAAGGGCAACAAGGACAAGAAGGCAGCTTCTTCTAAGTCAGATTCCGAATGTTTCTACTGCAAGAAGAAGGGACATTGGAAAAAGGACTGCCTCAAATTCAAGGAAGATAAGAAGAACGGAAACGTTGCTTCTTCATCAGGTATTTTTGTTATAGACTTAAACTTCGCTAGCAAAACATCATGGGTATTAGATACCGGATGTGGCTCACACCTTTGTTCCAATGCTCAGGGACTAAGGATAAGTAGGAGGTTAGAGAAGGGAGAGTTTGAGCTTCGGGTCGGCAACGGAGCAAGGATGTATGTCGTCTCCGTTGGAACTCTCAGTTTGTCTTTGCCCACTGGGCTTGTTCTGGAACTTGAAAATTGTTATCATGTTCCTAGAGTGACCAAAAACATTATTTCAATATCGGCGTTGGACGCCAAAGGATTCAAATTTCGAATCAAAAACAATAGTTGTTTTATATATTTTGATAATGTTTTATATGGAAAGGCACATTCAGAAAATGGTCTTTATGTGTTGTCACTAGACAAACAGGTCTATAACATTGAGAATACTGCCAAAAGGGCTAAGACCATCGAGTCGAATCAAACCTACTTGTGGCATTGTCGTCTTGGCCACATTAACATCAAACGCATCAAGAAACTTCTTCAAGAAGGTGTTCTTGACTCATTTGACTTAGAGTCATTTGAAAATTGCGAAGGATGCTTATTAGGCAAGATGATCAAACAGCCATTCTCCAAGTTAGGAGAAAGGGCAAGTGACTTATTAGGTCTAATACACACGGATGTATGTGGACCTATGAGCACACCCGCAAGGCAAGGTTACCGATATTTCATCACCTTCACCGACGATTATAGTAGATATGGCTATATCTACTTAATGTCGAATAAATTTGAATCCTTTGAAAAGTTCAAAGAATTTCAGAAAGAGGTTGAAAATCAACTTGGCAAGAAATAAAGCACTTCGATCGGATCGAGGTGGCGAATATTTGAGCCATGAATTCGACGATCACTTGAAAGAATGTGGCATTCTTTCAGAGTTGACACCTCCTGGAACTCCTCAATGGAATGGAGTGTCCGAACGGAGGAATCGGACCTTGTTAGACATGGTTCGGTCAATGATGGGTCTTAGTGAACTCCCTACCTCATTTTGGGGACATACGCTACAAACAGCAACACTAACACTAAATAGAGCTCCGTCAAAAGCTGTTGAAAAGATTCCATATGAATTATGGACTAAGAAACCTCCCAGGTTGTCTTTTCTCAAGATTTAGGGATGCGAAGCATATGTCAAGCGATTAATTTCGGACAAACATCACCCCAAATCGGATAAGTGTTTCTTTGTGGGATATCCAAAAGAAACCAAAGGGTATTACTTCTACAATAAATCCAAGAACAAAGTGTTTGTTGCTCGTGATGGTGTCTTTTTGGAGAAGGATCACCTTTCCAAAATGACAAGTGGGAGGAAAATCGAACTCGACGAAGTTCGAGAGGACGAGCAACAATGTCAACCTGACAAAACTGACAATCTAGATACTTTGGAAGCATCTGAGAAGATTGGTCAGAGTCAAACAGACAATGTAAATGCTCAAATGATTACCCTACGTAGGTCGCAACGGCAAAGATCTCAACCAGACAGATACCTCGGTATTGTCTTAACTGATGATCAGGACATCCTAGTTATGGATGGTGATGAACCGGCGACATACAAGCAAGCTATGACGAGCCCCGACTCTGCAAAATGGCAAGCGGCCATGAAATCCGAGATGGACTCCATGTTTGAAAATCAAGTCTGGGACTTGGTGAATTTGCCCGAGGGTTATACACCCATTGGTTGCAAATGGATCTTCAAAGTGAAGACAGACAAAGATGGAAATGTATCGATATACAAAGCTAGACTGGTGGCAAAAGGTTATAGACAAGTCCACGGGATTGACTATGATGAAACTTTTTCACCAGTTGCAATGCTAAAGTCCGTCTGGATTATCCTAGCGATTGATGCATATTACGATTACGAAATATGGCAAATGGATGTCAAAACCACCTTCCTTAATGGGATTTTGGAAGAAACTGTGTATATGACACAGCCAGAGGGTTTTGTCTATCCAGGCAACGCTGGAAAGGTTTGCAAGCTGAAGAAGTCCATTTATGGACTAAAGCAAGCCAGCAGGAGTTGGAATCTGCGATTTGATGAAGCCATCAGCAAGTTTGGTTTTATCAAGAATCCAGATGAGTCTTGTGTATACAAGAAGGTCAGTGGGAGTGATATTGCATTCCTGGTCCTGTATGTAGATGACATACTGCTCATTGGAAACAACACAAAATTGTTGGAGTCCGTAAAGGGCTGGTTGGGAAAGTGCTTTTCAATGAAGGACTTAGGAGAGGCACAGTACATATTGGGCATCAAGATCTACAGGGATAAATCTAAGAGGATGATTGGATTAAGCCAAAGTACTTACATTGATAAGGTACTGGCTCGATTCAACATGGAAAATGCCAAAAGAGGGCATTTACCCATGTCCCATGGCATAACTCTCAGCAAGAAACAGTGTCCGCAGACACCTGTTGAGCGAGAAAGACTAAATCAGATCCCATATGCTTCGCTAATCTGATCGATCATGTATTCCATGATATGTACAAGGCCAGATGTATCGTATGCCCTGAGTGCAACTAGTCGATACCAATCGAACCCAGGAGAGGCGCATTGGACTGCGGCCAAGAACATCCTTAAGTACCTGAAAAGGAACAAGGATAAATTCCTGGTGTATGGAGGCCACAAAGAACTGGTTGTTGAAGGTTACACCGACGCTAGCTTCCAGACTGACAGAGACGACTTCAAGTCATAGTCGGGATATGTATTCTGTCTGAATGGAGGAGCGTTCAGCTGGAAGAGTGCCAAGCAGAGCACCACCGCAGACTCTACAACTGAAGCCGAGTACTTGGCCGCTTTGGAAGCTGCAAAGGAAGCTGTTTGGATTCGCAAGTTCATCAGTGAAATTGGTGTTGTACCCTCAAACAAGGGACCGATAGACCTTTATTGTGATGATAATGGAGCTATCGCTCAAGCCAGAGAGCCGAGAGAACACCAGAAGGTCAAACACGTGCAACGGCGATTTCACATGATAAGGGAATGGAAATCCGAAGGTGAAATCAGAATTTGTAAGATCGGCACGGATGATAATGTGGCTGATCCTTTAACTAAACCTTTGCCTCAAGTGAAACACAACAAACATGTTGAGGAAATGGGAATCAAGCATGTTGGAGACTGGCTTTGATATTCCCTGTACAAGTGTTTTAATTAAACAGGGTTGATTTAATGTAAGACACTGTACTAAAACCATTCATTAATGGAGTAATTAATTTTTGTGCAAAATTATCATTCACTCCATTACTATTTAATTGTGGTTTAGAATTAAATAATGAGTCCATTCGATTTACGGAAATATTCAAAATAGGGTATCAAGACCATGTCTTGGATAAAGAAACACCTGTTAAGTGAACATTGAATATTAAATCGAAAAGTATCCCTAATCGAGGTCGTCTAACATATGGACGATTGATGACCGCAATAGATTAGTGTGTAGTATGATTTACAGCACCGTTTGTTGTGTTGCGAGGACGTGACCGTCATAAATCATTTGCACAGGTACAGTTTAGAACTGTACTGGATAAGACCTATGAGAGTACTTTAAGAAAATTAAATTTTGTCATAAGTACATTTCTCATTATGGCTATCGGAACTTATTTCCTCAGACCATGAGTACTGTGAAGTTTTCTTGTTTGAGTACTAGGCTCTTTGATGTTTCCTAACGTCTGCCGTAACTGGGGATCATAACGGGAACACTCGGGAGTCTATGTCCTCTTAGTAAGAAGAACTTACAATACAAGACTAGGATTGTCCCCCTACTAACAATAGGGAAAATGTTTTGTTGTTTAAAAGGCCGCTCGAAGAGTAAGACTGTAAAATGCATGGCCATGCTCAGATGGATTTTAGAAATCATCTGCTTATTGACAGTCAAACTCGGAGATCGAAAAACACTTCTGAACGTAATAAGGATGACAAAGAATCTTACCTTATAGTTCACAAAGAAACATTAAGAGACAAAGGAAATGAGCTATACACAATATGCACACTTGTCTGGAAGGACAAGTGGGAGATTGAAAGGAATGGTGTCCTTCTAACAAGTGTATTATTCCGGTAGAGGGTTCAGAATTATTACAGAGGTAATTCTTCAGTAAGGTCAAGTGATCGGAATGCCTAGGTGGAGGCCGCTTCTGATCAGTAATATCGAGGTACAATTGATATTACAGCTTAATCTTAACTGAACCCTTCGGGTCGAACCCAATCGAATCTCCGATCCGAGACGTCGAATTGATCCGAAAGGATTTAATAAGTCGACAGAGTTTTACGAATACAGACGTCGGAAATCGAGCCTAGGGCGTCGAGACCGAGCGTCGCAAAATCACAATCGACAAGTATGAGCGTAGCCATAGCTAGGCTAGGCTAGATCATCATAGTCACTAGGTGCGCCATGGCAGCCCTAGCATGATGGCTAGGCACCATGGCTGGCTGTCGCTAGCACCAGGCGCGCCAGCACAGCCCTAGCATCATGCCTAGGCGCTATCGCAGCCCTAGCATGATGCTAGGCACCATCGCAAGCCAGCAGCCCATCGCAGGGCCTATACGCATCACTAGGCGCACCATGCGTGCCCTAGGATGGCTGGGCGCCATCGCAACCCAGGCAGCATCATTAGGCGCACCATGCGTGCCCTAGGATGGCCTGATGCCATAGCAGCCCTAGCATAGTGCTGGGCGCATGGCAGGACCACACGCACCAAGCACAGCTAGTGCTAGGCACTGGCGCATGCGTGGTGCGTGGTGCCTGGGCGAGGCATGTGCGTGCATAGTGCGCAGTGCCGAGGCTGATGCGTGAGGGAGTGCGAGAGTGTGTGCGAGGGGCTGGCAAGCTAGCAAGAAACGTCAAGCCAAGCATGTGTGGCTCGCTAGCAGCACGCATGCTAGGCATTGTGTGCGAGAGAGATGCGAGGTGCGCATGGTGTAGGAGTGCGGTGCGTGGCAAGAGGCCAGCATGCGTGGCTTGCTAGCAGCACGCATGCTGGGCCATGCGAGTAGCAAGGATGCGAGGGATGCTGGCAGCAGCGCCAGCACGCACCAGTCATCACCAGCGCCAGCGCCAGCACGCACCAGCGAGCATCAGCGATGCTGCTAGGCTTGTGCTAGCATGCTAGGCTAGCTGGCACAGCCAGCTGGCACGCTAGTTGGAAGTTGGGCAGCATGCTAGGGTGAGGCGGTTTATGAGGAGAGTGGGGACCAAGGCTTTGGGAAAGCCTTGGGGAGCAAGGCATTGGTCCCCCCACCTCTCCATGGTCCTCACCTAACTCTCTCTCCCTCCTTGACACTTGTCGAATTGTGATTGCTTTTGTTTATTGATTTTTTTTAGAAATAAATTAATTAGAAAAATTCATTCTCCCACATTGGTGGAGGTTGAAATATCAAGGGATCATTTCCCTATAAATACCATGCTTGGTATTGGGATTTGAGACAACCTTGAGTGGAATTAAAAAGGCAACTCTAGAAAAGAGTAAACCTTTGATTCGTAAAACTCATAGTTATTTTGTCCGGGTCTTGACTAACCTTCAAGACTTAGGACGCTCGGGTCGGGTCGAGGGTACGATCCGTCGGAGATCTCGTCTTTTCGAGATTTTGAAGTAAGAGCTCCTTGGGAGCGAAGAACGCGTCAAAGGTATAATTCTTATCCTTAATCTTGTTTGATTAAGTTTATTATGCTTGTTTAATTGCTTTAATTAAGGGGCGGGTCTTTGTGGGTTTCCTTCCGCGTAGTGTCGGGTCACTACGAAACCCTACACCACGCATACCCCACTGCCCCCTACCCACCGTAAACCACCTAGCTCCACCTAGTATACCACCTACCACCACCAGCCACCACCGAAAATTCGAAAACCCACAAAAAAAACCCACAATAATCACAGAAAAAACAACCAAGCAAAAATAAATCAACAAAAATAAACTCAAATTAAACAACGAAATCAAACATTAACCAAACAATCGAAATTAACCCACAATAATAATAAAAAAAAATATCAAAGCAAATTAATAGAAACAAAACGAAGACATACCTTCAATTCTACCTCCAAAACCTCGAATTTGGGATTATATGGTTAAATTCGACCATAAAAACTCCAGATTTGGAATTTTTATGGTCGAATTTGACCATAAACACCATAATTATGGACGACCACCAGTCCACACTCGAGGATGAAGGAGAACGAAAAAGAAAACAAAAAAGGAAACGAAAATGAAGGAGAACGCAAAAGAAAACGAAAAAGGAAAAGAGGATGAAGGAGAACGAAAAAGAAAACGAAAAAGGAAAAGGAAAAGAGGAAATAGAACGAAGGAGAAAGAGAATGAAGGAGAAAGAAGGAGAACGAAGGAACAGAGAAAGAAAGAAGGAGAAAGAGGAACAGAGAAAAGGAAGAGGAGAGGAAAGAGAAAGAGAAGGAGAAAGGGGAAGGAGTGTGGCGGAAATGAGGGGGGGGGGGGGTTTGGGCTGTTTTAGGGTTTGGGTTTTAAAGGGTTTTCTCATTTATTTTTTTTTATTAAGATTCCGACGGAATATTAATCCGTCGCAATATTTGGGATTTTCGAGGGAATATTCCGTCGGAAATTTTCGACGGATTTTAATTCCGCCGGAAAAGGTACGTTACGACGGAATATTTTGTCGGAAGCTTATAGTTCCGAGGGAATTAATTTCCGTCGCAAGAATTCCGACGGATTTTCCGTCGTAACGTACCTTTTTCGACGGAATTTTCTAACATACCCTAATTCCGTCGGAAAGTTCAAATTTTCCAACAGAATTTAGGTTCGTCGGAACGATTCCGTCGGAAAACGGCCTATTTCTAGTAGTGAATAATTCATACTTCACAAATTAATCACCAACATCAATACATTCAACAATTCCAACCAATACCTATCATGATACTACCTTGGAATTAATTAAACAAAGCCTAGCATGCTTCTATACACTTAAGTAATTACCGAGTATGCAAACGTACCTCGAATATGATCCCAAAATCTTCACAACTACACAAAATCACTCACTTAGAAATCTCCTACAACCCAAAATTACAAAGAGACATTAATACCTATTCTATATATCCTGCAATATATCGCTCTTTAAATCACTTATAAACCCTCTAAAACAAGCTGAAAATTAATTTAAACCCCTAATTTTATTTCCAATTAATGGGTAATTAAAAATCCTTTCAAACCTTTATATAAAAATTCCAGCTTTATAAAAATATGTAAAATTGCTGTAATTATATTTAAAAACACCTATTTCAATAATTCCATCCAACTACAATCAATTTCCATCAATATACATTAATTTAGAAACCTAGGGTTTTCAATTTGGGGCTTTTATATTCAAAAACCAAATCTGAAATCTATATACATAATAATCATAAAAATCATCACAACACCCAAAAATAATAATTAAATCAAGGCTAGATTAGGATTAAAAGAAAAAGATTTTTTTTTGTGTTGAAGTCGCACAGCCACACGACGGGGAGGGGGCTGCTGCCGCCCTCCACGCCGGCAGCTGTTGCTGCTGCTGGCTGCTGGCGACCATGAACCGGTAGGAGGTGGTGGTGGCGGCTGGCCACCTTGTGTGTGCATGTGAAAAAAAAATAAAGGGGAGGGGAAAAATTAAGGAAGAGAAAATAAGAGGAGAGAGTTTACCTTTGGGTATTTTCCACCTTGGGCAAGATCTAACTTGCTCATAAGATGGGTATTTATACCCCTTCTCAAAACCCTCTTATCCTTAAACTCTCTTTCTACCCTTAATGATCTCTTCTCCTATTCAAACTAGTCATTTGACTTTCTTTAAATACCATTGACTTTAAATTTCCATTTATAAAATAATATGCCCCAAAGTTTCTAAATAATAAAATAAAATATTTTCAAAGCAATTAAATAAATAAAAATAGACCTTTAATTAAAATAAATCTTTTTAAATTAATAAAATACCACAAATAATTAATTTCAAATTATTTAAATGCTTCATAAAATAATGATTTGAATTAAAATACGTATAAAAATATGGGGTATTACATGTGTGGTTGTGAGGGAGGAGAGAGAATGTGGATTAGGGTTTTATTGAGGGTTGATTAGTTAGGTTAATAACATATGATTATAGAGTTAATTCAAGGAAAGTAAGGGTTTATTGGTAAATTTACACAAAAAAATTTATCATAAAAAGAACCTTTTTTTTTTGGAAAAATTGATATAAATAATCTTACCTTTTGGTGGTTTGCTCATATTAGTCCCACATTTCAATTAACCCAATATAATACAAACTTAAAGACCCATCATTTTTAATTGGACCCTCCTCAATATAACCAACGATACCCGGTTATTTGGTGACGTGGCTATTAAATGAATACTAATTCTTCATAACTACCCCTGCTACTTCTTGAAGTCAACCGTCATTACTGAAGTATGTACGGTAATCCCTTGAAGCATCATGCGATAATCCCTTGAAGCGTCACTTTCTCGTTTGGACAGTTGGAGGTGTCTAGGAAAAAAAACTCCATTTATGTCTCTTAAACCCCTTAATTCGGTAGTGTTTCCATATGCGGAGTACAATTGAGGGAAGCTTGGTCCTTTAAAGAAATTTATGAAATAATATGCGTATCTTGTTGTACTTTGTTGGGATTAGTTGTAAGGAAAGATACACTTTAATAATCCCAACTTTGCCCGATTTATTTTAAATAATTCTAACTTTTGATTATTCTGCAATAATCCCAACTTTTACCTTCTTTTTCTTTCTTTAATCACAAATCGGTCAACAAAAATCAATGACCTCTTATTCTAACTTATTCCAAGTCACTTGACATGTGTCTAAGTAGGATTGGTCTAAAAATTTAAAAAAAAAAAAAAACCAAAACCAAAAAACCAAAATTCAAACCAAGCCCACAACCACCGTGGTGGCAAGCTCCCTCCCCAACCCCACAGCCAGAACCACCGCCTCCCCTGCTACATCACCGAAATAATCCCTCCTTCACTGCCCCACTGACAAAACCGCCCACCCCCGAAACAAACCAAAATCAAACCCCCGTCCCCTAAAACGCCACGCGTACCCACCATCAACCAAAACCCCCGCCACCAAAATCGTCCTTATCACACACCCTAGCTACCGAAACCACCTCGCCTCCTTCCCCCCCACCGCCGAAAGCACCCAAAACCCAAACCTCCATTCGCTAGAAAACGGAAATAAAAATGGGGTGAGGGGAATAGTATAATGTTTCCGGTGTGGGGGAAGGGAAAGAGGTCGGATTTGTGGGGTTGGATCGAAGACGGTGATTCAGGGAGGGGGATTGTCGGCTGGGGAAGCCGGGAAGGGAGTGGTTCAGCGTTAATGGCTGACTATGGCTGCAGCGTTAATGGCTGGGTAGTTGTTTTTTGTTTTCTTTTTTCTTTTTTTTTTTGGATATTTAATTTAATTTAAAAAAATATTTAGCTAATTGACATGCAACACGTGGCAAATAAATAAAAAAAAATAACCTTTATTTTTTTTTTTGAGCAATTTCTTTAGGTAACCGGTAAACGGGATTGAAAAAAAAAATGCAAGTAAAAGTTAAGATTATTGTAGAATAATCAAAAGTTGGGATTATTAAAGTGTATTTTTCCTAATTGTAAATGTAGTTGATTTTATAAAATTTAATTGTAAATGTAGTTGATTTTAATTTATTCAACTATTACTAAACCCGATTAGATTCTTGATTGTATAAAATTTAATTTTTTTTTTTTTTTTTTTTGGATTGGGTTTAGTGTACTGATTGGATGATGAAATTAGCTAAAAGTTTTGGTATAACACCAAATAGCCGGGTATATAAGGTTATAATTGAGGAGGGTCCGATTAAAAATGATGGGCTTAAAAGTTTGTATTATATTGAGTTAATTAAAAGATGAGACTTAATATAAGCAAACCACTAAAATGTGGGATTATTTATATCAATTTTCCAACTTCTTTTTAGAAAACTTTTAATTTTGATGTCAATAACTCGAACTATTCGTTTTTGGAAAAAGTTGCACAAAATAAGAAATGAAAGTAGTATCTTATTATGCATTTAGGCACAATGCTACCTGCGAAGGGAGTAATAAAATTAAGAAAAATAAGCAAAAACTATAGATAAAAGAACTAAATATGGAAATATTAAGGCAAAATTAACATTAATTACATCGGCTGACACGTGATTTTATCATGTATTCCAAACTTAATATTATATATGTAAAATATATTAATTAGTTATCTAACGCCCTAAAACGCTTATTAGCCAAATCTAAAAGAATTACTACGTAAATCGAAATGTTGGGCCAATGCCCCCGCCCTTTTTTTTCCTCTTTCTCTTACGCTCGACATTCGACAGTCAGCACTGACTGTTACAGTGAAGAGGAAAGAAAAACAAAGAAAAGAAACAACCTGCTCAACTTTGGTTACTACAATACTCAAACAACTCGCCCCCCAAAACAGAATCAATTCCCCAATGCTAATTTAGAAACTTAACCGTTTTCCTTCATTTTTTTTTCCTTAAGCAGTAGGGTTTTGTTTTCTAGCTCCCTCATTTTCTTAGAATTTTCCAAAAACAATCAGTAAAATACTAAAATTGTTAGTTGCCTTCTCCATTGTTCTATCACCCTTCTTATTTCAGGTACGTTTCTGTCTAATCCCCATTAATTGGCACAAGATAGCTTAATTAGTGATGTAGACGGGATTTGATCTCAAAACAAATTGAGAAAGTTTGCTTAAATACCCACATTTTTACTTGTTTGGTTGTTGGGATTATAGTAATGAATATACCAGATATATTATGTTTTATTTTTTTTATCTATTTGTTTTAAGTTAAAATGTTCCATTGTTTTTCTTCCCCTGTATTTAATGTTAATTAATTGATGTATTTTACATTTTATTATTAGTCTTAGATCTAAGCTCAACTTTTGTGCTCATTATGGTGTTTTTTATTTTATTTATTTATTTTTTTTTTTTTTTTTTTTTTGAGGAATCAGAGAATTAGAGGGGAGTAATAGGAGTGACCCAGAAAATAAAACTAGCAAATTATATATATATAAGAGGGGTTCCAAATGCAAATGCATTGCGTAGTGTAGAAGAGATTTGGTTTCTTATTCTGGAAGTGGAAGTTATTTAAAAATAAGAAATAAATAGATATACCGAAGATTAATTATTTATTGTTGCTGTTGTGTCATTGCTTCCTAGTTACATATGCCTGCTTTTAATAATGTTCTATAAGACCAAATCTTTGTTCTTGCACATTAACTTTAATTTGGTGGATGCGAGCTAGCTAAGTTGGTAAAGTCTTAGCGGGACCTGGTATTGAATCCCGTTTTTATCACTATCCTTTGTGGCTCTTTTTACACGTGTATACAAATCTAGCTTTACTATTATTATTATTTAAAAGAAGAAAAGAAAAGAAAAAGAATAAAAACAGTTTATGGTCTGGAGTGAAAAGGAGGAAAAGAAAAAGAAACGTAAAAATGTGGTTTGTGGGGGTTGCTTTTGTTTAGTTTTGTAATAGTGTTGTGTTTCCCTTTTATCTGAGATAGCAACTGATCTTTTTTTTGCTTTCCTAATATGTTTTCTGTTGTGGGTATTGGTTGGTACGAGTGGCAGTTGTTTAATTTTGATGGAGTTCCTTTGAAGGGATTGTTTGTATTGTTTGTTGTTGTTAGTTTTGCTTTGATTTGTATTATGCAAAATACTACTCATTAAGTGCTGGGTATCTCTCTGATCAGCATTTCATTTCTTTTCTGCACATGTATTGTTTCAGAGAGGTCTTCTGACATTGCTGTGTGTATATGCGTGCTGGTGGGTCAGGGAGAAGGCTAATTTGACCATTGCTGTTTCTTGTTTGTTACTTATAATAGCGGGTGAAATATGCAGACTCCAAAAGAGAGGTAATGTCTGCTTTGTGTTTAACTCCTAAGGGAGACTTACAACTATCTTTGCTTTCCTAAATTCAACTCATTTCTAAGTTGTTTCCCGGCCCTGACCTTGCTGTTTATCATATTCACTGCTCATGAGTCACGGCTATGTGCTTGAAGCGGTAATATGTATGTTCAATGTCTTTATGTCAAGTATTTAATTTGTTGGCTTAAGATATCAGTTTAATGTAGATCATAAGATGTCTGCTTTATTTTGTGTTAGTGACCAAGTGAGTACTGTCCTCAAGTGCAGGGTGTGCACTCGTAATTAAATTGTTGACAATGTTTGCTTGTAGGGCACATCTGGCATGTTTTACCTGCTATGATTTTGTTACCCACATTCCTTGGCCTAGGAATTAGGAAAGGAGACAAAGGGGGAAAAAAAAAAAGACACCAATGGTCTGTGGTTATAATATGGATTATATAATATTTTTTTGTATAATAAAACTTTCTACTAATGAAGCTCGTCTTCATTTTAATCGAGCTAAGCAGCAAGAAGGAATTTTGTTTTTGGGTGTAGGTGTGGAGAAGGGAGTATCGGTTCATTTTCAAACTGCTTGTTTGAATTGAACATCATTCAACTACATTGATATACAGAGAATTTTTTTTTTTATTTTGCTTAATTCTTAATGGACATGCAATAGTGGCTCTTTTAACTTCAGTTTTTGATTACCTTGTGTGTGTGTGCGCGCGTGTGTGTATTGGGGGGGGGGGGGGTGCAAGCTGTATATTGGATAAAAGAATAGGGAGATCTTTGACAAGAAAAGATGCTTGTATGACACTTCCACTGCTCACGACTAAAGAAAATATCCACTGTCATATGGATACAACAGATACTATGAATGAGTTTTGGTTTTGGCAGGGAAAATTGTTGGCTTGTAAACTTGTCTTGTCTTGTTGTTTGAATTTACTGGCCTTATAAACCAGCGTTAAAAAAGAGTAAAATAGCAAAGTAATTCCTTTCACCACCGGGAAGGCGGGAATTCATCCGCTGGCTTGTACTTCTATTAATTACTGATTTTTTTTTTTTAATTTATTAATTAATTAATTTATTATTATTATTTTATTATTTTTTATTTTTTTATTTTTTGTCATGGGCAGTAGGAATGGCTCATCAGAAATGCCTCAGAGGACACCTCCTTCCACAAAATCTTCCCAGAAGTCATCTCCCACAACAAATCGGATTGCTCGGCCACTCAAGGTGGCAGGATCAGGTTCTGGATCAATTGCTTCTCCAAATTCTTTGAGTAAGACACCTAAAAAAAGGAGTCCTAAAGTCTTGGAACGTGGATCACCACGAAGCCCAATGAATGAGGTAGTCTATCCATTATGCAAATGAGTCTGATCAACTGGATTAGACTCTAATGCTCTACAATTTATTAAGCATTCAATTAGCTGCACCTTAGGAATAAACTCATCTTATGTTAATCAAGAAACATTACATGTTTTTGCAAGCTTCTGTTAATATATGAATATGATATAGGATTTTAGTTGTATCAATACAACCATTACATGGAAAAACTTCGGTTTTTGAAACCCACCAAGCAGATAATGCTGTTTAATTCTTTCTTAAATTGATCGATTATGTTTTCTTTGACTGCCTACTATTTGTAATGTTTAAGGCAGTTGCATAACTTTCCGTAATAAAAATGTTCAATGTAAAATAATATCCATCTGAACTGGCGGATGGGGATAAGTAATTTGGAAAGAAAGAACTAATGATGGGCGGACGCTCAAACAGGATTCCTCCTCCCCATCTAATATATTTTTAGCTTAGTAGTATTATACCAAGTAACTATTATTGACAAAGTTATCATTTGGTATGTTTTTTTATCCAGAAGCATACCCCCAGCAAATTGTCGGAGCTAGAATATCAGCTCTCTCAACTTGAAGCTGAGTTTAAGAAGGCAAAGGACCAGCTGATCTTATCTGAAACACTAAAGCAGCGTACCCAACAAGAGTCTGAAGAAACAAAGAAACAGCTCTTAGTCATGTCGGCAAGACTTGAAGAGTCTCAGCAGCAGCTGATGGAGCTTTCTACTTGTGAGGATTCTCGGGTTCAAGAACTCCGCAAACTGTCTCAAGAACGTGATCGAGTTTGGCAATCTGAGCTTGAGGCTATCCAAAAGCAGCACTCTATGGATTCTGCTGCATTGGCCTCTGCCCTAAATGAGATCCAGAAACTTAAAAGACAGCTTGAAAAGGTGGCTGAGTCTGAAGCTACACAGAGTATGCATGCAGAAACAGCACATTCTGAGATAGAAAATTTAAGGGTGGAGCTTTCTGAAACTTTTTCGCTGGTTGAGAGTATGAGAAAGCAGCTTAATGACTGCAAAGGATCTGAAGCTCACGCATTGCAAGTGGCTAGAGAGGCCCAGATGCAATTAGAGGAAACCATGAAAAGTGCAGAGAGTCTACGATCTGAGGGCCTCAAGGCTAAGGAGGCTTACAATAGTTTGATGTCAGAATTAGAACAGTCAAAAGGTGAAGTCACTTTACTAGAAAACATGGTGAGGAAGCTCAAGGAAGATTTGGAAACTAAAAGCCAAAATTCATCAGAAGAGATCATGCCCAAGGAGGATGGTGAAGACAAGAAAGGTGAATCCGGTGAGCTCGAAGCTGAAATCAACTCATTAAAACTAGAGATTGATCAATTAAAGTCTGCATTAGAAGCTTCTGAACTTAGATACGAGGAAGAGTATATCCAAAGCACATTACAAATTAGAAATGCGTATGATCAAGTGGAGCGGGCAAAGGCAGACTCTTGTGCTAAGGTGGCTGAATTGGAGGAAGAGTTAAAGAAAGCAAAAGGTGCCATTGAAGAGCTGAAATCAGAGACGATGACTAAAAAAACAATAATAAAAGATATATCAGAAAATAACAAAGAACTAAGCATCAAAATTGAGGAATATGAGACGAGTCCCAAGAAGTCTGAACTTGAGGTGGAACTGAAGAAGTTGAACACAGAACTCCAGGATCTTAAGGAAGCTTTGTTGGACAAGGAGACTCAATTTCAGCATACCACAGTGGAGAATGAGATGCTAAAAGCAGAGATACAGAAAAGAGAGGAGAGCAGCCAAAAAAACAATGAAGCAGCTGCATTAGCAGAAGCAGCAAAGGCTGCTGAAAGAGATGCGTTGGTGAAACTTGGGTGCGTAACTGAGGAGGCAGATAAAAGTAGTCAGAGAGCTACAAGAGTTGCTGAACAGCTAGATGCAGCGCAGACTGCAAACGCAGGATTGGAAGCCGAGCTAAGGAGATTGAAAGTTCAGTCAGACCAATGGAGGAAGGCAGCTGAAGCAGCTGCTAATATGCTTTCAGCTGGGAGCAATGGAAAGTTTGTGGACCGCACAATTTCTCTTGATAGTGGCTATAATACTCTTGCTGCAAAGATGGACTCTCCTCTTTCAGATGACATGGATGACGACTCACCCAAAAAGAAAAATGGTAACATGTTGAAGAAGATTGGGGTGTTATGGAAGAAGGGTCAAAAATAAGATGCATCTAAAACGAAAACTGTTGTACTGTGTTTAAAATATCTTCTTTTAGAATCTCTTTGATGTTTTTGGTAGATTGTGGCAATGTAATCGTGTATGTGGTTGGAAGGAAAAATCTCTAGCAAGACAAATGCTTTTACAGAGTGTTTGTATAGTTCAGCGGACACTTAATTCCAGTTATTCCATTACTATGTGCTTAATACATGCTCGTTCTTGAGCTGATGGTTGAGTTCACCCTCTATGCTATTCAACTAAATTTCAAAATTAAAGTTACCTCTAGCTCTAGGATTGCCAAGCTCTAGATATAATATTGGAAGATATTTGATTTATGTTTTGAAGGTAATGTAAATAGGTTTACATATTATGAACCCCGTAATATAGTAAGCCTACTTACCCACCATGTATACTAATGACATGAAAGCGCTAAGGCTGCATCTGATATCGCGATGAGTAGCAACTAGACCTAGTTATTGGGCGGGGCGGGTCGTACGGGTCTATTGCGGGACAAATAAAAAAGGGCCACATTTTATAGGTTAAATAGCGGGTGTGCCAATGCGGATCGCAGGTCAATAGCAGGTCGGTAATGAACAGGCCAACAAAATATCAATTAAAATTAATATTGGACAAAGCCATTATTAAGTATATATATATAGTTACTAATTTATCTTTGTAATTATTGTATGTGTGCAATATAAATAATTTAAGAAAAAATATAATAAATAATGATCACTCTTATTAGCTAAATTGAGCTAAATAAAAAAAAGATGTTAAATATTTTAATTAACTTCATAATTAAATAAAATTTATGAAATGTTGGCATTATATCAGTTTAGTTGTTTTTAGTTCAATTATAAAATTTTTGAAGAATTTATTAAGAGTAGAAAATTTAAACTCATGCCATCACTGATAAACTCTAGCGGGGAAAAAAATGTAGTATACGAAGAAAAGAAGGAAAACGAAAGAGAATTTTGCAGGTAGTAAATTTAGTCATAAAAGCTTTTAGGAAAATTAATCTACCCTTTTCAAACATTAGCTTTATCTTGAAATGGAGAAGGAAAAAAAAAAGGATGATGTCATTTATAATTTTGGAGGGAATTTTTTTAATAAGAAGTTGACACATGACAGTGGTGATGTCAGCAGTAATTACTCTAGTATTAATTATAGATTGTGAAAAAAATAACTTTCACTTAACGAAAATATATGTTTATTACTATAAAAAAAATAACATTAAAATTTAAACAAATTTATCAATAACCATACAATAATCATATGAGTTTTATCTATCTATATAAAAAAAAAACTGAAAATATTACACGTAACTTACGTTTTAATTAAAATTCCATTAAAAAAGGAAAATAGAAAATAAAATATTAAAAGTGATAGAAATAAAATATACGATTGTCTTAAAATTAAATCTATATAAAAAAGAGATTTGCAATTTAAAAATTAAAAAATTAAAATCATGTTTTCAACTAAACAATAAAATGTTTAATTTTGGATTAGATAAAGATAGTAATGTAATATAAAGTTATATAATAATATATACATTAAATATAAACTTATATAAAAAAAAAATTGCTCAATTATTAAAAAATAAAAATAAAGCTCTATTTTGGAGTATATATAAAAAAAAAAATTAAAACTAAAAAACTATATTCTCTCAATTTATCTCGCAAAAAAAAAAAAATAAAGATATTCGCTAATCATTTATCATTTATTCGATAAAAATATTAAGTACATTTGTTTCGGGGTTTTTTTATGCGTCCTGCAGGAGAGTTACAATTCCTAGTATGCGCAGTCCGACGTCTATACCTGCAAAATCACGGAGACTCCGGTTGGAGGGTGGAGTTCCGCCCCGACGATTAAGTTGAATCCGTCTAATGTAATAAGTGCGGAACAGTAAATACTTCTCGCTGATTGGGAGAATTATGCAATTATCTATTGCTCGGGGTTTGTGTTTCGATTTGTGTATATGCAATAAATGTGGTCTCCTCCACTATTTATAGTGGGGAACTTTATTTCCCAGTTTTAGGGTTCAATGGACACGTGTCGCAAAGGGATTGAAGCCTTTGTTGACCACTTAGGGGATGACACGTGTCAGGGGCCTATTGGGCCACGTGTCTAGGGTAATTTTTACCCTAAACATCTGCCCCTCACAGGTGGGACGTGACATTGCCACGTATCACCTGTGACAGGCGTCAGACGCTTGGGTAAGTGACGGTTGGTCTACTTTCCTGCTCTTTTTTTTTTTTTTTTTTTTTTTTTTGAATTTTGAATTCTAGGGCAGAAGGCGTCTATTCACCTTATGCTATTTTCCTATAAATAGGGAACAAACCCTCTTTCTTCAACACTTTACATAATTTTTCAAAAAAATTCTTGAGAGCTCTGATCCCGGCTGACTCTTATTTCCAAGAAATTCTCTACATCCGGCTACTGAAAATCATTCGCATCCGGCTATCGGCTGGGCATCTCCTGGATTATCTTACCAAAGTACTGGATGACCTTTCTTTCTCTTTTATGCTTTGTAAACAACAACCGGATAAACACCACCTTGGGCACTTTATAGCAATGCTTTTCAAAAACAAAACCAACTGGTAAGGTACCGGCTGGGGTCCCTTCAGCTTATTTTCCAAGTGATTCACTATACCCTAAGCCGGGGAAATTTCGCCTGAATAATCTTGCATCTCAATTGCCTACTTTACCCTTAGCCGGTTATGCACCGCCTGGGGTATAACTAGACAATTTAAACTTCCTTTCCATAGACCCCCATCCGGTTTTGCACCGTATGGGATACCTCTGAACAATTTATAACTGCCCTTTGAATAGATACACAGCCGGGTGTAGACCGCCTAGGGTATTTGAGCAGTTTACTATTTTTCTTTTCGTAGAATCTCCTCCGGTTCTAGACCGCCTGGGGTACTTCTGAACCCATCCACTAGATACCGTCTGGGTATCTTGGAGTGGACTTCACAAATTTGCATCTTATCTTTCTAAACAAACACAGGCGGTTAATTCCGTCGGTGGTATTTTTTGAGTGAGTTTATAGAAAACCGGCTGATTTTTATCTTGTTTTTTCAACTTTAAACACATCCGGGTTCTACCGTTTGAGGCATCTTCAAGCCACTCTTTTCAATTACGGTTGTCTTCATCAACTAAAAGGTACAACTTTCATTTTTTCTGTTCTTTAAACTTCCCATTTCCCGGTTATGCAGTTTTAATAGAGTAAATGGGGTCTTTCAAAACACACACGGCACAGCCTACGACTGTGGTCAGCCGGTCACCTGAGACGGCTGAGTTTAGGACTGGGGATGCCGTCTGGGGGTATTTGGATCACCCTTCATCTACCTCGAATCTGACGCGTCTTTGTTCATGTGCAGGACATAATGGCTCGGACCAGATGGACGGCAACAGATCCCGACTATAAGTCTAATGACGCAGCCGCCGACCCGGCTGTACCCTTAAACGAAGACCAGGCCGAAGTGCTGCCTGATAGGACATCTCATGATGCGCCGGGTGCCCCTAGTACCCCGGATGACAGCATCCTTTATGATTTTGACTTGCCGACGAGGAATCCGGCGAAGAGTCCAGCTCTGAGTCTTCAGAGGCAGCCACTCCCATTGATGAGGAAGCCTATAAGTGGCCGCCTGCAAGCAACCCAACCGAGTTCAGCATGACCGCTAGGGATGTGGTCACTTTAAATGCCACATTCCCTGCTTTTTTGGAGAAGAAGCCGGTTGGGGAAGGATGGGAAATAGTAGTACCGCCTGTAGAGGCAACTGTTGTCTGGGAAGACGACATTGAGCATGCCGACAACTACTTCGGCTGCTATGAGGCGACAATCAAAGCCGGCCTCCGGTTCCCCCTTCACCATTGCATAAAAGCTATTTTACGGGGGTATGATCTGGGTGTTTGGCAGTTGACCCC
Source organism: Chenopodium quinoa (assembly GCF_001683475.1). Taxonomy (NCBI): domain Eukaryota; kingdom Viridiplantae; phylum Streptophyta; class Magnoliopsida; order Caryophyllales; family Amaranthaceae; genus Chenopodium; species Chenopodium quinoa. The sequence continues at coordinate 1,816,385 of NW_018745675.1, read as the reverse complement.
CAACTCATGGGTCAACATTCTTGGATACATTGCCGCCTGCAAGATGCAGGAGGTTAAGCCCAGCTGGGAAGCTTTCGCACATATGCACTATCTCAGCCGAGCGCCGGGTGGATGGAATGCGTGGTATACTCTAACCACGCACCCGGAATACATGATGACTTTGGAAAAACCGTCCAAATAGAGCAGTTGGAAGAGCTAATTTTACGCCGTTTCTTTACCAACTCCCCAACTAAACCGCCGGCTGCGTAGATATAATAAGAACCCGGCTTTGCTCAGGAAGAAGTGTGCTCTCCCAAGAGTGCCGAGTGAGGCATGGGATCAGATCATGGAGAGGGGTCTCTTTAAAAAGACGACCCTCCGCCTGGATGATGGGAGTGAGATTATAGTTCCCCAGTTCTGGGTGCCCCACCCGGACTGGTTCAAGGATGAGGCGTTTCTTTCCGCCTGTAACCTTAGCACCATGTTCACTAAGAGTAGGTTTTTTTAATTAACCGGCCTCTGCCGCCTGATATGGCTAACTTATACTGTATTTAAACCAACTTCTTTTGTTTTTGCAGAAGTAGCTATGGAGAAGCTACCCAAAGAGAAAACTCCGGCTACATCAGCCGCTCAGCTCCGGAAGGAGCAAATTGAAAAGAAGAAGTCGCAACTGGCAGCTAAGGATGGCGAGGTAACACATTTCTCAAACCCTTTTTGCCGGCTGTATCACTTGTATGTAAATTGGCCACTAATCGGCTGTTTTTTGTACATTTTCAGGCAGGGAACAAGACGGTGAAAAGAACGGCTGCAAAGGTGCCAAGAATGTCGACTCTTGCACCGGCTGCTGGTGCCCCTGCTAAACCGCCTGCGGGAGACAGGCCTACTTCTGTAGGCAAGAGCCTGCGAGGCATTGTCCCGACCTCTGAAATGGTGGTCGAGGAATCAAAGGAGCCGGAGACACCGGCTGGCCAGACCTAGACGGGCACTGGCTCTAATGCGGCTGGGGGTGATCTTACCCCACAGTCCGATAAAGGTACGACTTTCGCCTTTGATCCCCCCTGGCTTCTTGGGCCTATGAGGGTCAAGACCCAAGCTTGCCAATCCGGGGATTTTTCTGGCAGCCGTCTGAATATTGGCGCAGTGTATGCCCAACACCTGACAAATCAATCTTTGATTGCAGATGCTTCCTCTAGCTGGCCTAACTACCAGCAATATGTCAAGAGGATGATCCGGACCCTTACCCGATCCGAGAAGGAGGCGGTGCCGGTTGTGCACCAAGTGAACCTCGACCACATCACTTCCCTTCTAGCTGAGGTAATTGACCAGTTGCATTATTTTTTGTAATTTCTTTGTTTTGCCGTTTGGGTTATTGAATTTTTTTCTAACATTTCATGACCGGTTAACATCTTAGGTGATGTTAAGAGTTGATGGGCTCCAAGTTCCCTTGCGCAAGAAGCAAGAGGAGGTAAGGGATGCCTAGAGACGGGCATCTGACCTCATTGATGTTTCCCAACTCAATGCCATTAGATATGAAATGGAAACTAAACGGAGGGAGTTGAAACAGGAGGAGCTTTTCAAAGAAACGGTTGCTGCTGCTGAGGCGGCAAAATTGAAGGTGGATGAGCTGGCGCTTTAAGTCAAAGACCTCCTAGCCGATATTAAGGCATTGGAGGGAGCTGACAAGGAGAACACCGACCTTCGCTTGGAGGTCAACCGGCTAAAAAATGAGCTTGCTTCCAGCCTAGCGGCTCACAAAGATAAGCTAGACAAGGAACAACGCCGCCTGATTGTTGAGAACGAGGCCGACTGCGAGGAGCGCATGAAGCTCTCCTGGGGGCTCATTCACCCGGACTTCGGCTATGAATTCTTCGACCTTAGGTATTAGTATGCCTCAGAGGTATACGATGCCAAGGTACTTGGTCTGGACCCGCCTGCTCCTTTCGAAGAGTGGGCCGGACTGGTCGAAGAAGGGGACCAGCAAGAGGAAGAGCATCAGGCACAACCTCAAGAGCAGGCGGCTGGCAACCAAGAAGAGCCGGCTCAGGAGCAGCAGCAGGAGGAGAAAACATTGTTCTCTTATTTTCTTTCACTGGCCTGTGAGCTGTGTATTTCAATGTAATTTCCTCGGACAAGGGTCCGGCTGAAATTTCTCCATTTATATATATATTCACCGACACAGTCGGTTTGCTTAAAATTGAAATTTTGTTGCAACTTTCACAAGTTCTATAACTGCAATTCTCAATTCTTCTGGATGTTGCCATTGTATATGCCCCTGAACGATTGTTAGTTTTGACCAACTTTAACCAGCAGCCGTCCATAATACCAACGGTTGGGTCTACCTTTGGAGTTGTCGCTTTTCCCGGATGTAAATATGCTTTAACTATCTGTCTGTACAAGGTCGCAAAAAGGACGTCTGTGATGTTCAAGCAGCCTAGACCGTCTGTACTAATTTTGAGTAAGGCCCGTATGCTATACGTTTGAGCAAAGCCGGTTACCCTGACCAAGACTAATATGTCGTGTGAGCTGCTTTGCTAGAAAGCCCGGCTATCTCTTGGGTACAATGAATCACTTAGAACGGCTTTATATAACCTCAACCAGTTTATGCCGTTCAAATTTATGATTACTTAGAACGTGTCACCCGGATGGAGGCTGTTCTGCTAGGTGATTTCACCCAAGTAGGTGTCACCGGATGTCTATTTAGTCAAAAATAGACTGTTCAATGTTATTGTTTTTACTTCTGCCAAATTTAGGCATTTGCCGCCTGTGTGTTTCACATGACTTTTTATCTTATGTACAAATGGTTTATTTTAACCGGTTTCACCAAGATTTCAAACACACCGTCAATACTACTTAGGAGTAAATACCGGTTGTATCTTGGATGCAATGGATCATTCGGCCATTTATGTTTAATAACCTCAGCCGGTTAATGCCGTTCGAGTGGTGATTGCTAGAATAATGTACCACCCAGAAGAGAGCTGTTCTCTTCAACAATCACCCAAATAGGTGTTGCCGGATGTCTGCTCTTTTTGGAGCAGACGGTTTTTGAATAATAATATTGATCTTCCGGTGTTTGTTGCACCGGAAAAATACAAATGCAAAAAAGGAAATAATATATTTCTCATTCGATATACAAATTTACAAAAAATACGAAAATACAATATTTCTCAGAAGTAGTACTTTTTCAAGTTGTCTACATTCCAAGTACGAGGAAGTTCCCTGCCGTCTGGGGTTTCTAGACGGTAGGTACCATTTCTAAATTCTTCAAAAATCCGGTAGGGGCCTTCCCAATTGGGAGTTAGTTTCCCCTGTTCATTAGCCCTACCGGTTGCCTCAAGCTTTCGTAGCACAAAGTCCCCAACTTTGAGGGGCCGTTTGTGTACTCTCTTGTTGTAAGCTCTCGTCATTCTCAGACGGTAAATCTCATGACGTAAGGCAGCATTGCCCCTTCTTTCCGGGAGAGTGTCCAATGCTAGGCGCATGGCTTCCTAGTTTGCTTCTTCATCATAGAGCATGATTCGAAGTATTGGTTCATATAACTCAATAGGAAGGACATCTTCTGTGCCGTATTCCATGAGGAATGGGGTCTCGCCGGTTGCCCCTTTTTCAGTTGTTCAGATGGCCCAAAGGACGTGAGGTAGCTCATCCGCCCACAGGACCGCCAACTTTTTCAACTTTCTTTTTTATGCCGTCTGAGATGAGCTTGTTAAAAGCTTTAACCTGACCGTTTGCCTGAGGACGGCCTACAGATGCAAAATAATGTGAGATTCCTTGATCTCCCAACTAACTCTTGAGTATGGGCGTTTCGAATTGAGGGCCATTGTCAAAAACCATTGACATGGGTACCCCAAACCAAGTGATGATGTTTCTCCAAATAAAGGAGATGACATCCTTCGTTTTTATGCCCTTAACCGCCTTTGCCTCAACCCATTTGGTGAAGTAATCCACAGCAACCAGGATGTATCTACGACCGCCTGTGGCAGGCGTATATGGCCCCAGAATATCCATGCCCCATTTGGCAAAGGGAATCGGGCTGTAGATGGTCGTTAGGTCAGTCGCCGGCTGGTGTATTAGACGGCCAAACCTTTGGCACTTGTCACACTTCTTCACTAGGTCTAAGGCATCTGCCTCAAGAGTGGGCCAAAAATAACCCTGCCGCCTGATTCTCTTTGCCAATGATCTGCCGCCTATGTGTGAAGCACATTAGCCCATATGCAGATCTTCCAATACTTCTTTTCCCCTTTCCGGGGTAACACATTTCAGCAATGGCTGTAGGTAACCTTTGCGAAAGAGTTCCCCTTTATGCATGACGAAGCTTAATGCTCTTTTCTTTAGAGCAGCCGCTTCTAAAGAGGGATCAGGCAAGGTGCCATTTACGAGATAAGACCGGATGGGGTCCATCCAAGTAGATCTCCTGTCAAGAACTCCAATGGGATCATGCTCAATACTTATGTTTTCCATGACTTCCTAGAAGACTGAACTAGGCGCATCGCAAGTGGCGGATGATGCCAATTTTGAAAGTGCATCCGCCTGATTATTTTCTGACCGTGGCACCTGACTTAGATTGAATTCATTGTGTCCCGGCCTCATCCTTGACCGCCTGGAGGTATTTAATCATTGTCGGATGGGTGGCTTCATAGTCACCGTGGTATTGGCTAACTATTAGTTGAGAATCAGAACAGACGTCAACTTTCCTTGCCCCTGCCGCCTTACACATGCGGATACCGACTAGCAGGACCTCATACTCAGCTTCATTGTTTAAAGCCTGAAATTTGAACAGTAGTGCATATTCATATTTATCCCCTTCAGGAGAATGACAAATCACGCCTGCACCACAGCTGTTCATTGTAGAACTTCCGTCTACAAATAACTTCCAGACCTGATCAGTGTTTTCCGGTTGTACCGGCCTAGTCATTTCGACAATGAAGTCGGCAAACACCTGACCTTTCACCGCCCGTCTTGGTTCAAAAGTTATTTCTAGACTTTGAATTTCAACAGCCCATTTTATCATTCTACCGGATGACTCCATAGTGGTCATTAGCCGTTTGAGTGGCTGATCAGTATAGACGGTAACCGGATGAGCCAAGAAATAGGGCTTCAACCGCTTGATCGCCTTATACAAAGCCAAGCCAAATTTTTCAATCATGGGGTACCGGAACTCAGCATTTCTAAGCACATGACTGATGAAATATACCGGGAGCTGCTTGCCGTCTCTATCAGCAAGGAGAACAGCACTTAGAGAATGATCTGAGACGGCTAAGTACATATAGAGAGCCTCTTGTGGTAGAGGACTCACTAATCTTGGTAAAGAATGCAAGTGTTGTTTTAGTTTTTGAAATGCCACCTTAGCTTCTTCCCCCCATTCAAATCTAGACCTCTTTCTGATTGCCTGGAAGAAGTAGAGACACTTGTCGCCTGACCGGCTGAGAAATCTTCCCAACGCTGCCAGACAACCGGTAAGCTTTTGGGCCTCTCTAACGGTACGAGGCGACTGTATGTCAATCACCGCCTGCACCTTATCTGGATTGGCTTCTATGCCCCTTTGATCAATCAGAAATCCGAGAAACTTCCCAGACTCAACACCGAAGACAAACTTTTTGGGGTTAAGCATAACCTTATGCCGCCTAAGGGTGGTGAAGGTTTCTCGGAGATCAGCTAGATGATCCTCTTGCAATTTGGACTTGACTATCATTTCATCAATATATGCTTCTACATTCCTCCCAATCTGATTGAAGAAGACTGTGTTTATAATTCGTTGGAAGGTAGCAGACGCATTTTTCAACCCAAACGACAATACCGTGTAACAATATAACCCCTGATCAGTGACGAATGCCGTCTTTTCCTGATCCTTCTTCCAAAGGGGAATCTGATGGAAACCTGAGTAGGCATCCATGAAGCTCAACAGAGCATGACCGACTGTAGAATCGACCAAATTGTTTATCTTTAGAAGCGGGTAACTGTCCTTTGGACATGCTCTGTTCAAATCTGTGTAATCTACACACATCTGACAGGTTCCATTCGGCTTTTTCACAAGGACAACATTTGCTACCCAATCCGGGTAGTAGCATTGCCGAATGAACCCGACATCCAGTAGCTTCTTGACCTCGACGGCTGCTGTCTGAGATCTTTCGTCACCGTGGTTCCTCTTCTTTTGCCTAACCGGGTTCTTTTTGGGATCCACGACAAGTTTGTGGACAGCTAGATTCGGACTGACGCCTGGCATCTTTTCCACTTCAAATGCAAAAAGGTCCTTGAATTCTCTTATCAGTAGGAGCAAGTCTGCTCCCAACCTTTCAAAAGCAACCATCCCAACTTTGACAGTTCTATCGGGCCGGCTTTCATCTAAGACGATATCTATACTTTTTCCTGCCGGTTGGGGTCGGAGGTCGTCTGACCTCTCCCCGGACAGTGATTGCTATAGCTTTTCTTTCTTGGCGGGTGCCATTTGGTCCGCCTTTCTCTTTTTACCGGCTGCCCTCGGAGCCGGTGCTTGCTGATCACAGTCGTCAAGTGCTACAACTTCCTCTCCCTGACCGTCTGCGATCATTGTTGGTTTGATGTCTGAGAGGTAACACTCTCTCGCCGTCTTTTGGTCCCCACTCAAGGAACCGACTGTGCCATCATCCTTCTCAAATTTTATTAACATGAGAGACAGTATGATGATTGCTTTCGAAACATTAAGGGTTGGACGTCCCAAGATCAAATTGTAGACCGTCAGTTCCTCAACAACAAGGAATTTGACGACCATGTGCCGTCCGCTCCCCTTTTTACCCAGCCGGATGGGTAGGTCAACCCTACGAACCGGATGTACTACTCCTCCCCCAAAACCAACTAAAGGGTGAGAAGCTTGATGCATGCTGCCAGGCTTGTACTTGAGTTTTGTCAAGCACTGATAGCTTATGAGATCAGACGAGCTCTCAGTATCTATGAGGATCCGGCCTACTCGCTGATTAGCTATCTTACATTCAATGACTATGGGATCATCATGAGGCCGCCTGACTTGGCCCCGATCTTTTTAAGAGATGAGAACCTCTGGGAAGGTGTTTTTAGACGACTGGTCCTCATCAACTGAGTTAACCAGCCTTCTAATATTGTCCTTGGCTCCCCGGATGGTAGGGCCCCCACTAGCGAAACCTCCTGCTATGGTGAAGATTATTTCCTCATCCGTGTCAGAATGGCCAGCCGGCGTTTTTTACGGCTGTCCTTTGATCTGCCTGGGGGTATCCTTGGACTTGGGTATGTAAGATTTCAGTGCCCCCTCATCAGCCAAGCGGTCAAACAACCGCTTGAGGCTGAAGCAACCTTCCGTATCATGACCAACATCCTCATGAAAGTGGCAGTATTTGCTTTTGTCCCGGTTGCTGACGAGACTCTTCATTGCTGCCGGCTTCTCAAGTTTCAACCGGTCTCTTACTTCCTTTAGAATGGAGGTGCAGTCCTTTGTAAATTCATACTTCGGAACGTATGGGTCTGATCTCCTTCCTTTTTTCTGGGACGACTGTCCAGCAGGTTTCGCCGCCCATACTTATTTCCTTTTCCTTTCTTCCTTCTTTGCCGGCTGAGTAGGCCGGCTCTCTCTCTTATCAACTTTCTTGTACTCTGATGGAATTTTTACAGCACAAAGTTCCATCGCCTGTATATAGGCCTCAGCTTCCATCAAGGCCTCGTGGAGAGTGGAAACCCTCTTTCTGACCAAATCAAACTTAAAAGTAGACCCGTCTTTCAGACCCTTGAAGAAGTTTGTGTAGGCAACATCATCAGACAGTCCCTGAATCTGGATTCTCATCAGATTGAACCGCCTGACGTAAGACCTTAGTCCTTCCTTCTCTCTCTGCTGTATTGCCCCTAAATCAAGGGTTGTCTTTTTAGCAGGAATGTTCATGGAAAAGTTTGAAGCGAACCAGTAAGCCAACGTTCTAAAATTGTTGATACATCTGGCTGGCAAATTGCCAAACCACCGCTAAGCAATGCCCTTCAAAGTAGCCGGGAAGCATCTGCACCAGGAGGCATCCTCCAAACCCTGCAAATACATCAGGTTGGTGTAAGCCATGAGGTGATCTTCCGGATTGGTGGTACCATCATAATCACCAACCAATACATTTTTTATTTTGGCAGGCTGTGCCGCCTCAGTTATATCCTTCGAGAACGTCGTGGGCTGTTCCCCAAGGTTTAGCAGGCGGAGTTGCCAGTCCATAGGCTGGACATGTGACAGCTGAACCCCAAAGAGGGTCGGCTACTTGTAGGGACATCCATACGGCATGTATAGTGACCCATACGGTGCCGGATGGATGATATTTAGGCCAGAACGCACGAAAACCTCGCGTGACTGACTTTCTCTGTTTGTCTCAGAATGCTGCATGGATGCATTCTGGAAACTGTCCGGGTAGGTCGACATAGAGGCCGACGCGGACATGTGGTGACTTCTCTTTTCTTGGATTAAAGTTCAAGCGTCAGAGTAAGTCTTTTTTGATCCATCCGGTTGTATATGCCGGATGGGCTTCTTTATTCCCTCTGCAGGGAAACGAAGTTTCAAAATGTTGATGATCCTATCCGTCACCTTTGTCTTTGGGTGAGGCGTAGGCATGCGGTCTTTCAACGACTTGGACGTTTTCTTTCCGGAACGAAGTTTTTCCTCCGCCTGACCCTTACGAGGGTTGGTTGACTTAAGGAGGTTTTTGATCTCCCCTTTGAAACTCGTCATGAGGTTCAGGAGTTCGTCTCTTGAGACAGGGGCAACTCCTTCCGCCGCCTGGGTTAACCCAGCCGCTCTTCTGGTCGGGCTGCTAGGAGCAGCCTCAGCCTCACCTCGTTCCTTCCTTTCTTTGGAACGGGTGCGCTTTGTTCTAAAAGACCCGTCTAGGGCAGTATAAATTTGAACTTCATAATTGTCACAGGTGTCTTCGTCCAAATGGACCTCGGGTTTGCGGGAGGCTGCTTACTCCCACCAGGTAGTACAGGCTCAGAAGTCATCTAGGAAGTACTCTCCCCACAGACGGCGCCAGATGTTTCAGGGTTTTTTGATGTGTCCTGCAGGAGAGTTACAATTCCTAGTATGCGCAGTTCGACGTCTATACCTGCAAAATCACGGAGACTCCGGCTGGGGGGTGGAGTTCCGCCTCCGACGATTAAGTTAAAATTCGTCTAATGTAATAAGTGCGAAACAGTAAATACTTCTCGCTGATTGGGAGAATTCTGCAATTATCTATTGCTCGGGGTTTGTGTTTCAATTTGTGTATATGCAATAAATGTGGTCTCCCCCACGGGGAACTTTATTTTCCAGTTTTAGGGTTCAATGGACATGTGTCGCAAAGGGATTGAAGCCTTTGCTGACCACTAAGGGGATGACACGTGTCAGGGGCCTATTGGGCCACGTGTCTAGGGTAATTTTTACCCTAAACAACATTAACAAAGTTTATCATTTTCAATGAAATAATTATCAACACTTTAAATTTAGCATTTTTTTTAATCCTATATAATTTATTTAATGGCAATCCCACACAAATAAACATACAATTTTATGAGAATATTATCCCAAATACCAACAACTTGCGTATTTCAGAAGTTGAACATCAAGAAATTCTTGAATGCGATGAACGGTGACCATAACTAAGGAGGCCAATCAATAACCAATTTAATGAGAATACTCTGTATTATCCTTCATTGAAAAGATATATTTTTTTGCTTGTGCCCTTAGTGGCCTTATATGTGAATACCTTATAAGCTTGACATAAAAAATGAGGTATAAACCATATAATGAAAAAAACTTGAATTAAACAAATACATATAACTTTTTTTGACTATGTGCCATATAAACAAAGTCATTATTGCAACCAATGAAAAACGACATATATATTCTATTTTAGAATTAAAAAAATTCAATAAAGTCAATTGTTATACAATAGTAATTTTATCAAAATATGAAGTATATGATTTAACTAAGAAAATTATCTTTTTTGAGATTGACCAATAAAGTTACATTATAAGTTACTTAATGATAATAATTTTTTTTTCTAATAGACAGTATTAATTTAATTAAAATATTATATGGTTTACCCAACAAAATTTCTTTATTAGATTTGTGTATAAAAAAAACCATACAAAAAAACTGTGCATCGCACGGGCTTACATCTAATAATAATAATAATTAATAATAATAATAAATAAATAAATAAATAAATAATATGATAGTATTAAAATTTGAAAAATAAAATAATCAAAATTACTTTACATCAAATTAGAAAAAATAATTTTAGATCAAATAAAAAGAAAAAGTTCTGAATCAGATAAAAAAAAAAGGTTCAAATCAGATCAGATTTGAAATAATAAGTTCTTATCAGATCATCTTAGAAAAAATAAGTTCAGTTCAGATCAGCTAATATAAGGTGAACTAAACAAGGCCTTATATGCAGGGCAAAATATAGTCAAGTGGGATCGCGTGTTAGATTAGTCTCAATTTATATTTTCACAAAAATCTATTATTTTTAATAATTTTTATGTATAAGCTTCATCCATTTTCCTAAGTGTTATTCACTTGCTACTTTTATTCGTTTTTCTAAGTTTTACTCACTTTTACTTTATTCATAGTATAATAAACTTTTATTCATTTTTATCACATACAAACTCACATTGTGGGGCATGATTATATCTAATAAAACCTATAATCTCTATCTCTCTCCTCGTTAAAACAAAAGTACCCATATTTATGGTTCCCTTTTCCATTTTTTTGGGTTTGCAATCTTTCCATAGTTACAATAACTAAGACTTAGGAAAACAGAGGTTGTGTATAATTACAGATACGGGGGATTAAAATTATGCGCCGGAAAACGTAAAAGTTAAAGTGTTGCAACTTAAAGTGAACGAACGGAGAAAGTATAATAGCATATATTACTTTATTTTACAGCATTATAGGAAAAATCAAATATAATTATTATATTAACAATGTCTGATAATAAAAAAATTACGTAAGTACGAAGCAAATCATAGAGCGATATTTATCAACTTCACATTGATCCGTTTGTCTTATTGATAGTAAATATATAGATTGTGGTCGAACCGGCGCCAAACCTGTTTAGCCACAGGTTGGACTGGTTTTGGCCGCCGGTTGTGTAGGCTGCCCAAATGAAAAACCACCACCTCCCCCGTTGGTGATCAGGTGGTGGTGGGTCGCCAATGGGAGATTATTAGCATGGTGGGTCGCTGGTAAAGGAGAGGTAGTGGGTCGCAAGTAAGAAGGGGTTTGTGGATCGCAGGTTAAAGGAATGTAGTAAGGACATGACCATGTTGGTGTTAATGATGAAAAATGTTGGCCATGTTTAAGAACCCAAATACGTAGTATAAAAATTGCTTTGTTTTTATATTGGTGGCATGAAATATAACGGTCTAATTTAGAAGTTTCACACATCACACCCACTCTACAGTCTCTTTCATAGGCTTCCCATCCCTTTATTCGTCCACAACAACTTTAAACCGCCTATATTCAACTTCAAAATTTTCATCTGCCTTTCTCTCTCATCTACTACTCTTCGCTTCACTGAAAACTCCTGTTCAAATTTGCGCCGAATTCTAGGTCATTTTCTACTTCCGAGTTCTCAATCATTGTTCGATCTACAAATCAATCGAAAATGGAGGTTCTCGAAACGCCTCAAATTGATGCTGAAACTGATGCTTTCTCTCTCATCGACGTTTCCGCTTCCGATGATGATTTTCTTTTGGCTTCTTCCTCAGGTAATTTTCGATTTTATTTCGATCTTAATTGTCGATGATTTACAGCTGTTTTTGCATTCTTTTGTGAAATTCAGCTTAATTTTTGTCAATTTGTTTGGTAGTAGTTTAAATTCAGAATCTCTTTTTATTTATTTTTTTTTAAAAAAAAATTAATTTTAATTTACCCTAATTGCTGATTATATGCTGTGAAAATAGATTGGTGTGTATAGAGTGGATATAAACATTCTTTGGTTAAGTACATTAGTAGCAAGCATGTGCTATGATAGCTTTAAGAAGTTATTTTGAATTTTCATTGTTAAATGGAAATTCCAATTTTTGTAATAGCAGCAACAATTTACTGGGCCATTCGTCGGGAAGACGGGAACCCACCAAATCATGTACGAAACGGCAGTTTGAAAATTGTGAGAAATGGCCTGTTCTAGTGTACTGCTCAAGTAGCTCTACTGCGTTTGATTCTTATGCTGCCAATATATTGAAGAATATAATTTTTTGATGAATACTTACAAAGTTATCACATATTATGTATATTCTTAGATGGTCTTATAAATCATGTTACATATTGTCATATTCGTTTGTAATGGCGGTTTATGATTGGTCTTACTATCACGACCTTACTAAAATCAAGTAAATGGGAGGATATGAGATGGGTTTCATTACTACCACGGTACTTTTAGCTCACTTCCTTTAATTCTATGATATTTAACGTTTACGTTTCTCTATAAACATTTTTACTTATTTCCAAGTGTAAAATTCCATACAGAACTCATGTGCTACCAACATAAATTGCTTTGTTGATTACTGTAATTGTGGTCAGATGAGTTTATGTTGATTTTTGAATACTTTATGACAAGCATAATTTTGAACCTGAAAAAGCCATGGTTTCCTTGTAATTTTTACGGAAATATTAACCAAAAGAATTGTACTTATCATAAAATTAATTTTGATGGAATCAGTATTGTAGCTAATTTCTGTAATGTATTTCTACTAATGTAGGGTGATACTAGTCCTTAAAGATGTGTATGTGTGTGTGTGTGCACAATGATTCCAAAGAATTATTTTTATAGGCTTCCTAATGATAACTTTTCCGAAAATTGATTTCTACTATAAAGTTTTGAATTTTTGTTTAGAAAGTCTTAGTGTTCTCTTCCAATTGTGTCCTACATGAGCATAACGATACATGTGTGCTTGGTGTTGCATATATTTAGAAGTATTCTTGTTTGATGATGCACAGAACCCAGCATAGCGGACAATGCAGACCATATTTTTACTGAAGGAGCACCTACAGACCAACCATCTGATTCCTTGGTTTTACATAAACCTGGGAAAACTGGCAAATGTAACCTGCGCAAAAGTTTGGCTTGGGATAGTGCATTTTTTACCAATGCTGGTATTTGCTTTTGTTTTGTACTATATTGAGTGTTATTCCTTAATCCTATGGTTTCTGTCCTGCATTGAGATGATCTATTACTCTCTGTCTACTTTAAACAGGAGTTCTTGATCCCGAGGAGTTGTCTAGCATAATGGAGGGGTCTGAGACGGGTGTGAAGCAAAGCCCGTTTCTACCTGGTATCCAAGAGGAATTAAGCAAGTCAACTGATTCAATCTCCACTTTTCAGAGTGATAATGTGACGCTGGAAAGTCTTGAGGCTGATCTTTTCTGCGATATAAGAGCTTCAATTCAGAGATGCAGCAAGTCTTCGACTAAAGAAAGTAGTGGTGACGTTAAAATCCATGGAGAAGAACCCAAAAATGATTGTTGTAAGTAACATGATGTGCTCTTTCTAGCATGCATTATTAACATTAAGATTTTGCTGAAAGCCAGCAATTCAATTTGAGTTTGATTGCATTTGTGCTAGAATCATTTTCCTTACTTCATCTGACATATTGGAGTTGTGGTTGGGTGGCATTGTAGTTTTAGTTGCCTTTTCATATATCTCAATTTAGGATAAACATATCAAGGTTTTTGTTTTTTAACTAATATTAAGTCACGTTCAGCCTTGTTTCGTAATGTGCAACTAGACTACTAGAGCGATGGAAAAGCTTTAGAGAAGAAACTGCAAGGTTAGAATCTCTTTGTTTCTTGGCTGATAGGATTTAATCCAACGTTAGAATAGGATAGAATTTATAATTCTCCAATAAAGTTATATATTATTGATATGAAGTTATGAACTCTAATTTGGGATATTCATTTGTGTGGGACTGTGAAAGTACTCGATTATGTTCTTGACTTCTTGTTGTAGTTCCCTGAAGAGTGCTTAATGAAGATAAAGTTTCAATTGCATGTAATCTGTTAAGAGTCCTGAAGTATCAGAGTTTACTTGTTTTGTTATTCATTCCATGGATACCAAGGTGGCTAACTGGGCTGATGGGCTCTAATCATGTCTAAAAGAATAAACATCTTTAACCTTCCATTTCATCTGTAATATCAATAGTGTTTGGTTTTGTTCTGCCAGAACTCTAATATTGAAGACCGTCATGTGCAAACTGTCCGTTTCAGTGCCAGGATCCTCTTTGGTTACTAATTCTGTTTTTTTGTTTTTTCCCAGCAACAAAGATACCTGAACCTTCACGCAAATTGGTAAGCTGATCTGACAAGGCATTTTTAGAGTTTGATTATTTTGGTGGCACTCAGATTAGTTGTGTTCTGATTCTTGTAGGCAAAGCCCAAAACAGCCTCCAATAAACTTAATATGGCAGCACGTGGGCCTATGAGAACATTAAAGCCAGGTTCTGTTTGCAAACAAGAGATTAAGGCATGTAAATCCCTTGCTGTACTACCATCCATATATGTGCATATCTTCACTTTATGTATGTTTTTAGCTGCATTTTAATTTAAACAATTTATTGCATACATTGTGATAATCTGGAACATGACCTGTCTTACAGTTCCTTCACAATTCTGGACAGAGCTGTCTATTACTCCCTTCGTCCCCTAAAATATTTACATTTTGAGTTTTTACGCGGAGGATTAATACACTTTATGAAGTTTTCTGCATATGTGAATAAATATTTTCAGACATTTGTTTTAGGAACTTCTGTGCTTCCTTTGTTTTTTATGTGCAACTCATAGGTATTGCACATATATTATTGGGGTGGAGGGAGTATTTTCTAATTTTTAAAACTATTGTTAAGCTTTGACTACAGTGATATCACTATATTGGAAATGTACTTTGTGCTTACAACAACGTAGTTGGACTGACCACATTTTGTTTTCTGAATAAAGCCTCCTGTCAACCGTAGCAGAGAGCCTACCTCACTGCTTTCTAGGCCACTTAAGCCAGCTAGTGGACCAAGTTTGCAAGTAGCAGCAACTACCAAGAGAATGTCAATTAGTGCCAGCCGCGTCAAATCAGATTCTAAGGCTGCAGGAAATGTGAAAGGTAAAAAAGACTAATTTTCTTTATATTACCCTATTGAATCAATATGTAAACAATGAAGCCAATTTTAAGCCTGATTTGAATAGGCGCAGGGAAGGGAACTTCATTGCCAGATGCTTCCCATCAAGTTGATTCGCGAAAGCCTTTACCTAAAGCTCCGTCTTCATCCAAAATTTCTGCAGCTTCTTCAGTATTGAACAGAACCAAAACATACAGTTCACGCTCGTCATGTGACAGCTCTAGTAGCTCTGCATCTGAAAATGTCCGAAAATTTCAAATGGGTGTAATCAGAAAAAAGACGTTGGACAAGAATGTCAGTCTGCTACCTGGTGTCAAGAATAGAGCTTCAACTAACACTGTAGAAAAGGTGAAGTCTCAGAATAAGCAGTCCCATCTCTCAGACTATCTGAAGTCCAGATCGACACCTTCCTGTAGTATATCACCTGCAAGCTCTATTAGTGAATGGTCCACTGAGTCATGTTCTTCAACAGCTACAGTTAATCAAAAACATTTTGGCTTGAATCCTTGTCCCCCTACCTCTCATGATGTTGGTGCTGATAGCAATGTTTCTCAAAATCTGCTTAATCTATCTAGTGATAGAGCTTTGGGTGATCATGACAATCAAGTGCCAATATCTAGCCAATCTGCGATACAACCTTCAATAGGGAGTGCTGTGTCCAATCCTCATCCAGGCTCTGCTAAACCATCAGGTCTTCGAATGCCATCACCAAACATTGGTTTTTTTGATGGGGTCAGTTTTCTAACATTTGATAATTTTTCTTCAAGGTTCTCGAGCCTAGCCTGCTGCTGTTTTTGGGTTGTGAGAGAAGGGCGATTGGGTCTTATCTCATGCTGTCACAACTCAAAAGCCTGTAAAAAGCAGCAACTTGCTGGGTGGAGTTATCTGCTGAGTTATACCCAATTTGCTCTTGGATGTTTCCATAATTTAAAATACGTAGTATGCTTTATTAGTGTTAATCCTATCTGCATGTATTGTCCATACTTTGCAATAATGAGGAATGTCTTGTACAGGCAAAAGCTGGTGGTAAGACTCCTAGTAGCAGTTCACAACCTCGTTCTGCCTTGCCCAGCAGCCTTCCTAGATCAGCAGCAGGAACACCCAAAACTTCTGGGGCGACAAACAAAACAAGACTTGGCTTTGGCACTAGTGCTTCTAAAATAACAGAATCTGCTGCTGCAACTGCCAAGCCTAAAGAACAAATCATTGATGCAAACCTTAAAACAGATGCAGCAAGGACTCCTTTGACAGTAAAGAATAGGGTATCTAATGTGGTTGAGGTAAGCACCTCGCCACCTGGATCAGGCATCGAATCATTTTCAAAGGGTGACGCAGTGCCTTCTCTAGAGATAACTCAAAAGGGAAGTAGCTGACACTTTTGTGAAATGCAATATACCGTTCCAAGGTAAATTATGTATGGGCAAGTGAATAGTACACTGCCATGAACATATTCAAAGAGAATTTATACATTTGTGGTATAGATCGGATGATATATTACCATTTTAAGAAGTTTGGATAAGTAAATATTTGAGTGACTAGTAGATTCAGGGTAGAAGAATCTATGTCAACTACTTGGAAGCATAGGTATTCATATACTGTCAAATAGTCGTCAGCCATATTTCCCTCCGGACTCTTATTTTGCTGCACAACTGCTAGGAACTGGCATGATTACAGCACTAAAAAATGGCAGAAAATAAGAAGAAAAATGGTGATTATATTGATAAGATGAGACTTACACTAATTTGAATGATAATTCCACTTTCGAGAGGTGGATTCTCTCCAAGTATGAGCTTTCGAGAGGCTCACTCTTTCCTAATAACAAACCTCACAATATTCAACATATCCTCTTTCCTCCTAATGACGCCTATTTCTAGAAAATCCCTCATAACAAATCTCTAGCTTATTTCCTAAGTTACTACTAATAGACTATGACTAACATGCCCTCTAAATATTGATTCCTTGCATTACCCGCTGCCCAAACTTTCACCTTGTCCTCAAGGTGGGTAGTAGTTGGCACTCGATTCCCGGCAGTGGCAATGATGAGTTGTGTCCAACTTGTCTTCACAATCGTAACCAAGGTCCTGCTTCCGTGAGGTTTTGAACTTGGCTGTGGAGAATTTATACTGTAATGGAAGTAAAGCATGGCGTTGGTGGTGTTGGTCTTAGATTTGTAAGGGCGTGGATTGAGAGAGTTATTAATGGATATCTGTTCAAAAGCTCTGTAGCAGTCATCAGGTAGTAGATTCTGAAATATATGCACAGAGATTGAGTAATGGGGACTAGGCGACTGATTTGTGCATATAAGCCTTGTGTTAATAAAGCTAGATATTGGTCTTCCATCATATATTTTACGTGGGTTGGAGGGACATGAGGAAATATTAAATGTGAGGAGTGGGGTAAAATATTAAATGTGAGGAGTGGGGTTGAAAAGCTGGGTATGAGAGAATGGGTTGGGAGCTAGAAGTGTCAGAAATGGGCCTTGTCCCGTTCACAAAAATTGGGTCCATTTCCTCCCTTTTCCCCTCTTCAGCAACCAACTTAACCTTTTGGTATGAAAAGAAAGACCCACAAACTCTTACCTCAGCTATTATGTCATTATTTCGGCAAATGACACAAATACCCTTACTAACTCCTTCTGGAATTAACCTTCCTTCCAAGTCAACAAAGGATTCATTGTGGCTTCTCCCATACTTCATTGTTTCTGGAATGTTCTGCAGCAAGTTCCACGGTTCCATGCCACCCAAAAAATCACCAACACCGGATCCACAACATCTGGCATCACCTCTCTCAATTATTCCACCAGACCACCTACAAAACCACCAGTCTTATTTCTCGACACACTACTCTCAAATTACCGATAACACCACCCGCGAAAGGCACACCACCAGTTTCGCTAGTGCGATCACCTCGACCTCACCGGTAAATCCACCTGCAAAATCACCACGTCTTCCACCTACCCATGGCAGTGGGAAGTCATTCCTGCCACCAGTAGCTTTGTATTCTCTGCCAACAAAGCCACACCAACCATTAGGACCACCGTGTGAGCCTCCTCCAAAATTACTGAGAATGTAATTGCCTATTGTACTTTTTAGATCTTTCAGCTCCACCTCCTTCGATGTCTTTGGCCTGATTGAGGTTGTCACCATGTGAGGGTTGAATATGCCTCCTTCACCCAACTCCTCGCCGGCATGTTTGTTCTTTGGCACTTCCCCTATCCAATCTGCTTGGTTCTCTTCTTTCTCAAGCTCCTCTTTCTTTTCCTTCAATTCCAGTTGTATGGAAGAGAAGATCGGAGAGAAAGCATTATCAATGATTTCCACCTGATCTCTTTGAAGGTTATCAAAAAATTTCTTCGTGGCCTCCTCCATCCTTTCAGAGAATTTCTTTGATATCTCCATCATTTCCTCCTTAAGTGGTGGTGACAGACTAGGAGCTCCGATAACCTTCATTTTTTTCGAGGGAGCCCCAATTTCTTATAGTGTGGTATTTTTGTAAATAAACCAACAATTTTATTCAACTTTATTTAATTGCGAAGCCCACAATAATGAAAAAGTTGTAAATTTATTCACGAAAACGCGCCCATGAGAAACAAATTTCGTTTCTCACTATGAGAAACAGGAATTTCTCATTTTTTTCTTGAAAAATGAATTTCAATGGCTCAATCTACCAAAGACTATACTGCTCTGATATCATTTAATTTGTTAGGAACTGACATAATTACAGCACTAAAAATGGCAGAAAATAAGAAGAAAAATGGTGATTATAGTGATAAGATGAGAATTACACTAATTCGAATGATAATTCCACTTTCGAGAGGTGGGTATTCTTCAAATATGAGCTTTCGAGAGGCTCATTCTCTCCCAATAACAAACCTCACAATATTTAACATATGTATATATATATATATATATATATATATATATATATATATATATATTTTCCTAATGAAGTCTATTTATAGAAAATTCCTCCTAACAAACCTCTAGCTTATTCCCCAAGTTACTACTAATAGACTATGACTAACATGCTCTCTCCAAATATTGATTTCATGCAACAACCACCACAACCTCAAGATAGGCGCTCCCCATGCCAACATTGCATCTACCTGTGCTACTTACAGTCACATATCAGCTTCAACTGAACCTAACTCTGCAACTATGCAAACAAGTCAACTTGGAAGTGATGATGGCTGGTGGGGGAGTGTTATCAAATGTAGGAAGAAAAGATTAAAACTACACTGACTGATAACAGATATTTACTAAATTATTAAACATATAATTAATTATATAATCTATTTTTCATTATCAAAGGGATAAAATCCCTAATACTTGTGGTTCATATCAAAAAATAAGTTTTCATTCTTAAAAATAAAATAAACCCTCAAATTATTAGGGTTTTTATTTTTTAAGTGTCAATGAATTGAATTTTCAAATTTTCATTTGTAATGTTGCTCCTGCGCAATTAATTTATTTTACTTAATATATAATTGGTTAATTTTAATAATAGTTTATGTGGCACTCCACATGCTACTGAAAAAAATTCTCGTTTTATTTGTATCAATCAAGAATAGTGGTTAACAATGGGTATATGGAGTTAGTATTTATTATGTACTCATTAATTAGGATACGAATGAAATTTATTTAAGTTTTATTCGTATTGTATCAATTAAGGATAATGATTATCGATGGGTATGGTCCGTATGAAGTTAGTATTTATTTTGGAGTATGTACTCATTAATTAGGACACGCATGAAATTTATTTCGTACTCCCTCCGTCTCATATTATAATTCCTATTTTCCTATTTTGGAGAACCAAATATTGTTCCTATTTCTATAATTGGATAGAATATAAAGACCATTATACCCTCATTTTTTTTAACTTTATTCATTATACTTCTTAAATTACCCATAAATTTTCCACTAGCTTTGTACTTTTTCCCATTTTCTCTCTTTAACTTTTGTCTATAATTGTACTTTTCACCCTTTTTATGTACTTCATTCACTTTCCCCTCTCTAACTTTTGTCTACAATTGTACTTTGCACTTTTTTTCATGTACTTCATCCACTTTCTCCTCTAATTTCTTAAATACCATGAAAAAAAACACAAATAAGAACTATATATTAGGATGGAGGGAGTAAGTTTTATTTGTACCAATCATGGATAATGATTAACAATGGGTATGAAATATTTAGGGAGAGACTCAATTTTTATATTACGATTCATTCCAAATTTTGAACAATGGGTCCCTTTTATATCTTTTAGTCATTCAAACTCGAACATTGTACCTTGATATAGATTGAAACGCCACCTTATAGTTTAAACTTAATTGTTTCGTATAAGAAAATTATAAACAAACAATTGTCTCATCATTATTCACACTTATATTTATACATATATATGACAAATGATGATTGATTATTGATAATCATATTTGTTTCTTTACATTTGACATTATACATAAGTGACTTGTTTCTTATACAAGATTTTTTTTTACAAAATTCTCTTACATAAGTGGTACAATTCAACTCATGCAACTACCGTGTATTCGTTGTCTTTTACGTCATAACATAATTATATACTTTTATTTTATAATAGTGGAATATCTTAGGTTATTTATTCAATGATCAATGTAACGTGTTTAGGGTAAAAATACACCTAGGACATGTGACCCTATAAAGGCTTGCCACGTGTCAAGCTTGTAACGATCAGCAAGGGCTCAATCCCTTTGCGACACGTGTCATTGTACCCTAAATTGAGATACAGCTCTCCCCTACTATAAATAGTAGGGGCAGACCTCATTTATGAGGATCGATAATTTTTCCAACAACCAACCAAACACAGAAACCCATTGCAAATGCTCTCCAATCGAGAAGCATTTATTGTTCTTATTTCCTCTTCAGAAAGGTTCTAACTTAATCTTCGGAGGCGGAACTCCCACCCCCCAACCGGAGTCTCCGTTATTTGTGTAGGTACAGGCGAAGGAAAGAGCATACTAGGAAATTGTAACCCTCCCGTAGGACACATAAAAAACCCCCAAACATCTGGCGCCGTCTGTGGGGAGAGTACTTTCTAGATGACTTCAGAACCTGTACTACCGGGTAAAGATAATCAGCCTGCTGTTGAGGCTGAGGTCCACTCGGACAAAGATACAACCGACAATTATGAGGTGGAAACTTACACAGCTGCCGACAGTTCTTTTAATACCAAGCATACTCGTTCCAAAGACAAAAGGGAACGGGCAGAGCAGCTGGCATGCCAAAGCCATCCCACCAGGGGACCGCTTGGGTTAACTCCTGCTTCAGAAGGAGCCACTCCAGTCTCCAGGGATGAACTCATAAGTATGATGATGAGTTTTAAAGGGGAAATCAAAAGCCTTCTGGACAACTCAGCCGACCCCCGCAAGGGTCAGGCGGAAGAGAGGCGTCTTGGAAATAAGACGGCCAAGACAGTGAAAAGTAGAGCGTCTACCCCACACCCGAAGTCAAAGGTGCCGGATAGGCCCATTGATTTCTCAAAAATTCACACTCCCATGGAGGGAGCCAGAAAACCCTTCCGGCACATACAGCCGGATGGAACGAAGAAAGTCTATTCTGATGCTCGGACGCTCATCCAGGATAAAAAGACTCAGAAGCGCTCCGAGTCGGCATCAACGTCGACCTTTCGAGACAGTTACCATGTCACATCAGGGAGGCACTCGAGAACAAACAATGACAGCCGGACGAGCGAGGTTTCCGCCCGATCCGGCCCTCATATCATCCAACTGGCATTACATGCATCACCATACACGCCTTTTGGATCTCCTTATTCTTAGCCGAGTCTTTTCGGGGGACAGCAACAGCCGCCTGCCCAGCCTATGGACTGGTAGCTCCGGCTGCTCAACCTTGGGGAACATCCAACGACGTTTTCCAGGGAAATCACCGAGATAACCCAGCCGTCAAAAATTAAAAACGTGTTGGTTGGTGCCTATGACGGTACCACCAACCCAGAAGATCACCTCATGGCATACACCAACCTGATGTATTTGCAGGGTTTGGATGATGCTTCATTGTGTAGGTGCTTCCCGACAACGTTGAAAGGGATTGCTCAACGTTGGTTTGGTAACTTACCTGCCGGATGCATCAATAATTTTAGAACGTTGGCCTACTGGTTCACGTCCAACTTCTCTATGAATATCCCTGCTAAGAAAACAAGCCTTGATCTGGGGGCAATATAACAGGGAGATAAGGAAGGACTCCGGTCATATGTCAGGCGCTTTAACCTGATGAGGATCCAAATTCAGGGGTTGTCTGATGAGGTTGCCTATACTGACTTCTTCAAAGGCCTAAAAGACGGGTCAACTTTTAAGTTTGACCTGGTTAGGAAGAGGGTCTCTAATCTTCATGAGTCATTAATGAAGGCGGAGGCTTACATCCAAGCAATGGAACTCTGCGCTGTTAAACTTCCAACGGATTATAAAAGATCCGATAAAAGAGAAAGCTGGCCTACCCAGCCGGCCAAAAGGGAAGAAAAGAAGCGAAAAGAGGTCTGGGCGGCAAAGCCACCCGGACAACAATTCCAAAAGAGAAAGAGGTCGGATCCGTATGTTCCGAAGTACGAACTCACCAAGGATTGCGCATCCATTCTCAAGGAAATTAAAAACCGGTTGAGTCTTGAAAAACCGACATCAATGAAGAGTCCCGTGAGCAGCCGGGATAAAAGCAAATATTGCCTTTTTCATGAAGAAATAGGCCATGATACTGAAGGCTGCATTAGCCTCAGGCGGCTCTTTGACCGCCTTGCTGATGAGGGAGCTCTAAAATCCTATCTATCCAAATCAAAGGGTGCTCCCAACCAGGCCAAAGGACCACCTCCAAAGACACTGGCAAATTAATCTGATACGGATGAGGATACCATCCTAACCATAGTCGGTGGATTTGCGGGCGGCGGGCCTACCATCCGGGGCAGTAAGGATAACATTAGGAAACTGGTCAACTCAGTGGATGAGGGCCAGTCGTCTAAAAATTCATTCCCGGAGGTCCATATCTCCGAAAAGGATAGAGGAGAGGTCAGGCGGCCTCATGATGACCCAATAGTCATTGAATGTAAAATCGCTAATCAACGAGTTGGCCGAATCTTAATTGATACCGGGAGCTCATCTGACCTCATAAGCTACCGGTGCTTGGAAAAACTCAAGTATAAGCCAAGTAGCATGCATCCGGCCCCATATCCTCTGGTTGGTTTTGGGGGAGGAATAGTACATCCGGTGGGCATGGTTGACCTACCCATCCGGTTTGGAGAGAAGGGGAAGGCCCGGCACATGGTTGTCAAGTTT
The DNA here is from genome assembly GCF_001683475.1 of Chenopodium quinoa. NCBI lineage: Eukaryota > Viridiplantae > Streptophyta > Magnoliopsida > Caryophyllales > Amaranthaceae > Chenopodium > Chenopodium quinoa. The sequence goes on along the minus strand of NW_018745675.1, from coordinate 1,792,978 downwards.
CTCGTTGTAGGGGAACTGACGGCCTACAACCTGATCATTGGCCGCCCAACCCTTAACATTTTAAAGGCAGTGATCATCCTATCTCTAATGTTGATTAAATTTGAGAGGGATGATGGCACAGTCGGCTCCTTGAGTGGGAACCAAAAGACGGCGAGAGAGTGTTACCTCTCGGACGTCAAACCCACATTGGTCACAGATGATCAAGACAAGGAACTAGTTGAACTTGATGAGTGTGATCAAGAGTTACCGGCTACTAAGGCAGCCGGTAAAAAGAGAAAGGCGGACCAACTACTGGCCCCCGTTAAAGAGAAACAATAGCAATCACTGTCAGGGGAGAGGTCAGATGATCTCCGCCCCCATCCGGCAGGGGAAATCATTGACATTATCCTAGAAGACAGCCGTCCAGACAGAACCGCCAAAGTTGGGAAGGTTGCATTTGACAACTTGGGAATCGACCTGCTCTGATTGCTGAGAGAATTCGAAGATGTGTTTGCCTTTGAAGTAGAAGAAATGTCGGGAGTGTGTCCGGATCTTGCTATTCATAAACTCGCCCTGGATCCTAAGAAAAAGCCGGTAAGGCAAAAGAAAAGGAACCATGGCGAGGAAAGGTCTCAGGCGGCAGCAGCCGAGGTCAAGAAACTTTTAAATACTGGGTTCATTCAGCAATGCTTCTACCCGGATTGGGTAGCCAATGTTGTCCTTGTGAAAAAGCCGAATGGTACCTGGAGGATGTGTGTAGATTACACGGACTTAAACAAAGCTTGTCCGAAAGATAGTTACCCGCTTCCAAAGATCGACCACTTGGTCGAATCTACAGCTGGTCATGCTCTGATGAGTTTTATGGATGCCTATTTCGGCTTCCATCAGATACCCTTGTGGAAGAAAGATCAAGAGAAGACGGCTTTTGTCACAGATCAAGGGTTATAATGTTACACGATGATGCCGTTTGGGTTGAAGAATGCGCCTGCTACCTTCCAACGAATGATAAACTCTGTTTTTTATGATCAGATTGGGAGAAATGTTGAGGCATACATTGATGACATGATAGTCAAATCCAAGTTGCAGGCGGATCATCTAGCTGACCTCCGAGAAGCCTTCACCACCCTCAGGCGGCATAAAGTCATGCTTAACCCAAAAAAGTGCGTCTTTGGTGTTGAGTCTGGAAAGTTTCTCGGATTTTTGATTGACCAGAGGGGCATAGAGGCCAATCCGGACAAAGTACAGGCGGTGATTGGCATGCAGTTGCCTCGTACCGTCAAGGAGGCTTAAAAGCTTACCGGTTGTCTGGCGGCATTGGGGAGATTCCTCAGCCGGTCAGGTGACAAGTGCCTCTACTTTTTTCAAGCAATCAAAAAGAGGTCAAGATTTGAATTGGGTGAAGAGGTTGAGGCGGCATTTTAGAGGTTGAAACAACACTTGCATTCTTTGCCAAGATTAGTGAGTCCCCTACCCAAGGAGGCTCTCTATATGTACTTAGCCGTCTCAGATCATTCCCTAAGTGCCGTTCTCCTTGCTGAGAGAGACGGCAACCAGCTCCCGTTCTACTTCATAAGTCATGTCCTCTGGAATGCTGAACTTCGCTATTCCATGATTGAAAATTTTGTTCTTGCTTTTTACAAAGCAGTCAAATGGCTGAAACCTTATTTCTTGGCTCATCCGGTTACCATCTATACTGATCAGCCGCTCAAATGGCCTATGACCACTTTAGAGTCATCCGGAAGAATGATTAAATGGGCCGTGGAGATTCAAAGTCTGGAAATCACTTTCGAACCTAGGCGGGCAGTGAAGGGTCAGGCGTTTTCCGACTTCATTGTTGAAATGACAAGGCCGGTACAGCTGGATAATACTGATCAAGTTTGGAAAGTGTATGTAGACCCGGGAGCTCTACTGTGAACGGTTGTGGGGCAGGCGTAGTTTGTCATTCCCCAGAGGGGGACAAATACGAGTATGCTCTGCGATTCAAGTTTCAAGCTTCAAATAATGAAGCAGAATACGAGGCCCTGCTAGCCGGTATCCGCATGTGTAAGGCAGCCGGGGCAAGGAAGATGGACGCCTACTCTGATTCTCAACTCATCATTAGCCAATACCATGGTGACTATGAAGCCACCCATCCGGTCATGATTAAGTATCTTCAAGCGGTTAAGGAAGAAGCCGGGGCATTTGACAAATTCAATTTAAGCCAAGTACCCAGGTCTGAGAATAATCAGGCGGATGCATTATCAAAACTGGCGTCATCCGCCACTTGTAATACGCCTAGGTAAGTCTTCTAGGAAGTCATGGAAAAGAAAAGCATTGAACATGATCCCATTGGAATTCTAGATCGAAGCTCTACCTGGATGGATCCCATCCGGGACTACTTGGTAGACGACACTTTGCCGGGTATCTTTTTAGAAGCGGATGTCTCAAGAGACGGGCATTAAATTTTGTCATGTACAAGGGTGAACTCTTTCGAAAGGGTTACCTACAGCCGTTATTCAAGTGTGTAACCCCAGAAAGGGGAAAGGAAGTGCTAGAAGGCCTTCATGCCAGCTTCTGTGGATCACACATAGGCGGCAAGACTCTTGCAAAGAGAGTCAGACGGCAAGGATACTTTTGGCCAACTCTTGACGCAGATGCACTAGATCTGGTAAAGAGATGTGACAAATGCCAGAGGTTTGGCCGGGTAATCCGTCAGCCAACTACTAATCTAACGACCATTTACAGCCCTATTCCATTTGCCAAATGGGGCATGGATATTTGGGGCCATACACACCTTCCCCAGGCGGTAGAAGATACATTTTAGTAGCCGTCGATTACTTCACAAAGTGGGTTGAGGCAGAGGTGGTAAAAGGCATCAAAACTAAGGATGTCATCTCCTTCATCTGGAAAAATGTCATCACCTGGTTCGATGTTCCTATGTCAATGGTTTTTGATAATGGTCCACAGTTCGAAACGCCTGCCCTCAAAACTTGGTTGCAAGACCAAGGAATTTCACATTATTTTGCATCCGTAGGCCGTCCCCAGGCAAACAGTCAGGTAGAAGCTTTTAACAAGCTCATCACAGGCGGAATCAAGAAAAAGATTGAAAAAGCAGGCGGTCTTTGGGCAGAGGAGTTGACCCATGTTCTTTGGTCTATCAGAACGACTAAGAAGGGGTCAACCGGTGAAACCCCATTTCTTATGGCATACGGCACATAGGCGGTGCTTCCCATTGAATTGTATGAACCAACACTTCGAATCATGCTATATGATGAAGACGCAAATTGGGAGGCCATGCGTCTGACTTTGGATTCTCTTCCTGAAAAAAGGGGTAATGCCGCCTTACGTCACGAAATCTACCGTCTGAGAATGACGAGAGCCTACAACAGAAGGGTGCGCAAACGACCCCTTAAAGTAGGAGATTTTGTGTTACGAAAGCTTGAGGCAACCGATAGGGCGAATGAAAAAGGGAAATTAACCCCAAACTGGGAAGGACCCTACTGGATTTTTGAAGAAGTTATAAACGGCACTTACCGCCTGGAAACCTCAGACGGAATGCGGTTGCCTCGTACCTGGAACGTAGATAACTTGAAAAAGTACTATTTCTAAGGAATTTGTAATTTTTGTAAATAGTATTGAAATGTGAAAGTATATAATTTCCATTCATCCAAATTGTATTAGCACCTGTCTAGTGCAAAAACACAGATGGAAGACGGCTTATTAAAAAACACTACTCCAAAAAGAGCAGTCATCCGGCGACACCCATCCGGGTGAAATCGTCGAAGAGGACAGCTCCCTTCCGGGTGGTACATTGTCTTGGCGATCATAAAACTCAAACGACATTACTGACATCATTGAAAGTAACAAACAACCATTCGAAATGATCCATTGCATCTAGGATTCAGCTGGCATAGACCCAAAAGTGGTCCATGCGGCAAGATCAAAAGCCTAGTAAAAACACCAACCGGTTTTTGCAGCAAAGCACTACACACGGGTAGGTATTCCGGATAAACACTCGTTTCAAAAAAAAAAGAATGATGTTACTCCAAGTATAAAAGCTCACGTTATATTAATATGGGTTAGGGCAACCGGGCCTTATCCAAAGAATACCCAGACGGTTATACCACCCATCCGGTTGCCTATGAAATGGTTGCTTGTCTACTGTTGGAGTAAACAACCAACCATTTCAGGGGCATCTTATCATACCATCCGGTATATTACAACCCAAACAATCATTACCTATCCGGCTAAATATGAAACGGCTACTTGTCTATTGTTGGAGTAAACAACCAACCATTTCAGGGGCATCTAATTGTATCAGCCGGTATGAGTAGAGGATACTTGTAATACTTGTAAAAATTGCAATAATTTAAATTTGCAAGTAAAAGATAAATGTAAATAGCAAAACCGACTGATTCGGCTAGTAGATTAAATTTAAAAATGTTAACCGGACCCATGTCCGGGAAAAGTACATAGAAACTACACGGCTCGCAGGCCGGTAAAAGAAGAAGATTGTTTATGGTTGTTGCTGTTGCTGCTGAGGTTGCTGGTTCTCCGGCTGTTGAGTTTTCTCTGTTGGAACTTCAGCGGACTGCACCACAGTTGTTTCCGGCTGGATTTCAGTTGTGGTCTCCTGATGCACCTCATCCGGCTGACTCTCCGTATTTCGTTCGACCCACTCCTCAAAAGGGGGAGGAGGGTCAGAACCGAGTACCTTAGCCTCGTATACTTCAGAAGCATACAGGTACCGGAGATTGAAGTATTCGAACTCATAGTCCGAATGAATGAGACTCCAAGCCAGCTTCATGCGCTCCTCCCAGTCGCCCTCGTTCTCTTCTATCAGGCGGACTTGTTCCTTCTCCAGCTTTTCTTTATGAGCCGCCTGATTCGAAGCAAGCTCATCCTTCAGCCGGCTGTTCTCCCGACGGAGGTCAGCATTCTCTTTGTCGGCTCCTTCCAGGGCCTTAAGATCAGTCTGAAGGTTTTTTACCTTCAAATCAAGCTCGTCGACCCTCTTCAATGCCACCTCCCCAACTGCAACTGCTTGCCTCAGCGCTTCCTCCTGTTCCAACGCCTTTTGCTTAGTTTCCAAGTCAAATGAAAGAGCATTGAATTGGCAGACATCAATCAGCTCAGATGCGCGTCTCTTACCTTCTTCTGCTTTTTACGCAAGGGGACATTAAGCCCACCCACTCTTATGATATCAAGCGGGAAGAGTGTTAGAAAAATCAAGACAAAACATTTGCATCCGGTAAATAAAGATCATTGCTCAAGCATAGGTTATCCGGTTAAAATACCTCAGCAAGGAGAGAAGTGATTCGGTCAATATTGACCGTGTGCACAGCCGGCACAACCTCTTTTTCGGACCGGGTAAGATCCCGGATCATCCTCTTAGCATATTGTTGATAATTTGGACGGCTAGAGGAGATATCTGCAATCATAGAATCATTTGTAAGATGCTGGGCATACGCTCCGCCTATATTCAGGCGGCATCCAGAAGAATCCCCGGATTGGCTTGCTTGGGTTTTGACTCTCATATACCCAAGCGGCCAGGGGGGATCAAAGGCAGAGGTTTTACCTTTTTCGGACTGTGGGGTCAAAGCCCCCCCAGCCGCATTTGAGTCCGCATTTCCTCCACCACCATTTTGAAGTGAGGAATGGATTGCAGGCTCTTTCCTGCTGTAGTAGGCATGTCCTTATCAGGCGCTTTCTTCGAACCAGAAGCAGCCGGGGCAGCCTCCCTTGGTGTCTTAGAAGCCGGCTGAGGTATGTTTCCAGCGAGGAATGACTTGGCTCCCAGCTTGAAAGCAGTCAAGTATAATACATCTGGTTAAAAATCATTTACCAAGTATAATACATCCGGCAAAGAAAGAATAACTATGCAAAGAAAAATGGCCAAGGAAAGGCAGACTACCCCGGCATTCTTTGAGGCCAGTGCCGCCTTCTTTTCTTCGATCTGCTTCTTCCTTAGAAGAAGAGAAAATGTAGTAGGTGTCTTCTCCGGAGGCACCATTCCTTTGGCTACTTCTGCAAACAGGAAAAATACTGGGTTAGAAATCTGATAAACATATGCATCCGGTAAAAATATTCGGTCATTCAACAACTTACCCTTAGTAAACATAGTGCTAAGGTTACAAAGAGACAAGAAGCACTCATCCTTAAACCAATCCGGATGGGGAACCCAGAATTTGGGGACTATAATTTCACTCCCATCATCCAGCCGGGCGGTTGTCTTAAGAAAGAGGCCTCTTTCCATTGTCTGGTCCCAGGCCTCAGCCGGCACTTTCGGGAGAGCATATTTCCTACCGAGCAGAGCCGGATGCTTATTGTATCTACGCAGCCGGTGGTTAAGTTAGGGGGATGGGGAAGAGACGACATAAAACTTTCTCTTCCAGTTACTCCATTTGGACGGCTTGTCCAAAGTTATCATAAATTCCGGGAGCGTAGTTAAAGTATACCACACATTCCACCCACCCGGCGCTCTACTGAGATAGTGCATGTGCACAAAAGCTTCCCAGCTTGGCCTAACCTCCTGCAACTCGCTGGCGGCAATATATCCCAAAATGTTGACCCATGAGTTAGGGGTCAACTGCCATACACCCAAGTCATATCCCCTTAATATGACTTTTACACAGTGATGGAGGGGGAACCGGAGGCCGGCTGTGAATGCCGCCTCGTAACAACCGAAGTAGTCGTCGGCATTGTCCACTTCATCGGTCCAAACGACGCTTGCCTCTACAGGTGGTACAACCACTTCCCATTCCTCCCCAACTGGCTTCTTCTTTAAGAAAGCAGGGAGTGTGGCGTTTAAAGTGACTACATCCCTGGAGGACATAGTCATGTCGGCTGGGTCCCCCTTAGTCGGCCACTTATAGGATTCCTCATCAATAGGGGCAGCCGCTTCAGGAGACCCTTCATCAAAGCCCGACTCCTCGTCATCTGATCCTTCGCCGGATTCCTCGGCATTAGAACCAGAGCTACCCAGAATACTATCACCCGGTGTACTAGGTGCACCCGGGGAGTCTTGCGAAATGTCCTCATTTGGAACCCTCTCAGACGGTTCCTCCGTCTGTTTTTCATTCAAAGGGTCAGCCAGATCGACGACTGCATCATTCTGTCCTGCACATGAACAGAAACGGTCGGATTCGAAGTAGGTGAAGGTTGTCCCAAGCACCCCCAGACGGCAGTCCCAGTCTTAGACTCAGCCGTCCCTGGTGACCGGTTGACCACAATCGTAGGCTGTGCCGTGTTTATATTGGTGGAGTCCATATCCTAACTCTATATGCACAACCGGAAATTAAAGGGAAAAGAATTGCAAAGGGTACAGGCGGTACCTTAGAAAGTGAAGCTTTTTGGATACAACCGTCAAAACTGAAAGTGGCTTGAAGTCACCACAGGCGGATGTGTTTGAAACTAAAAGGAAAAAAAAAGAAGAGAGTTAGCTGGTTATTCATAAACTCATTTAAAGATACCACAGACGAAATTATCCGCCTGTGGTAGTTAGATGGCTGACTAAACAATGTACGAAGTTCATCCCAAGATACCCCAGACGGTATTCAGTGGGTGGGTTCAAAAGGACCCCATGCTGTGCAACATCGGATGGGTTGTTATGATTCAAGATAGCAAGTTGCTCTCAAAAACCCTAGGCGGAGTAAAAGACCGGATGGGGGATTATGACAAACATTTGTAAGAACTAGCTAGATAAAATTGTAAAGTTCACTCCACGATACCCTAGACGGTATCAAGTGAATTGGGTCAGAAGTACCCCAGACGGTGTAAGACCGGATGGGGGCTATGAAAAGCACTTGTAAAAAAAAAATATCAAAATCAAAAATCAAGTTGAAAGCACCCCAACCGGTATAGATACCGGCTGCAGGCGCTGCAAAGACTATTATGGTCATTCAACAATACCCCAGACGGTTAAATACCGGATGAGGATATAGTAGGACTTGCTTCAAAGAAGCCTGTTCAAGAAGGTCCCAGACGGTGAATCACCGGAGGGGGATGCATTGAATACAATTAGAAAATAAATTTAAAACTAAAAGGTCATGAAAAGTCAAAGATGATGACCCAAACGGTATTATACCGGTTGGGGGTTTGAAGTCATTTCTTGGCAAGCTCAGAAGTAACCCAGGCGGTGTTACACCGGATGGGGGTGTTTTGAATGCATGATGTTTTAAGGTTGAAGACCCCTCAGACGGAGCTATGCCGGCTGAGGGAGAGTATTCAGTACTGGGATATGGGTTAAAGACCCCCCAGGCGGCATGCAACCCGGATGGGGTAAATCATTCAAAATCCTTGAAAATCAGAAGTTAAAAGTAAAAACAAAAGGGACAATCGGTACCTTAGAGAAATTGAAGAAAGAATACTCAACCGGTAACTGGATGTACTTGATCTAAAAGCGCCAGATGCTAGAAAACTAGAGGAAATTATGCAGCTGGTATCAGAGCTCTCTCTTAGAAATTTTTTTGAAAATTATGTAAAGTGTGGAGGAGAGAGGGCATGCCTCCTATTAATAGGAGAGGGGCAGAAGGCGAAACGATTCCTTCTGCCCTAAAAAGTTTGAAATTTGAAAAAAGGTGGGAAGAAAACGAACCGTCTCCTCCAATGCGTCTGACACCTATCACAGGTGACACGTGGACATGCCACGTCACACCTGTGAGGGCCAGATGTTTAGGGTAAAAATACCCCTAGGACACGTGGCCCTATAAAGGCTTGCCACGTGTCAAGCTTGCAACGGTCAGCAAGGGCCCAATCCCTTTGCGACACGTGTCATTGTACCCTAAATTGAGATACAACTCTCCCCTACTATAAATAGTAGGGGCAGACCTCATTTATGGGGATCGATAATTTTTCCAACAACCAACCAAACACAGAAACCCATTGCAAACGCTCTCCAATCGAGAAGCATTTATTGTTCTTATTTCCTCTTCAGAAAGGTTCTAACTTAATCTTCGGAGGCGGAACTCCCACCCCCCAGCCGGAGTCTCTGTTATTTGTGCAGGTATAGGCGAAGGAAGGAACATACTAGGAAATTGTAACTCTCCCGTAGGACACATAAAAAACCCCCAAACATAACGTATAATTTCTTCCAAACGAATCCTATAGATACACAATATTAATTAATCAATCAATCAATTAAAGTCTTAATATTATAATTGGGGTCGCCTACATGAACCAAATGTGATTATTCCGTGTAATCATCAACAAATATCCTCCTCATCCATTCCTTACGATCCAATGCCTCATCCTCATGCACATCCATATACTTCATATCCTTCCTAAGTCCTTCTAACCACGTCATTTTCGGTCTCCCTCTCCCTCGTTTAACCCCTCTATGGCCCCACTCTTTGTACTGGTGCACCCTCGGGTCTCCATCTTACATGCTCAAACCAACGTAGACGATTTTCCCTTAGTTTGTTTGCAATGCCTGCCACATGCACCTACCTTCTTGCGAATAACCTCATTTTTTATTTTAGCTCTTGGAGTGCTCCCGCACATGGCAGATCCACCTTAAAGATACACAATAGAATAATCAAAATTTTTGTTTTAATAAAAAGAATTTCATAACTTCACGTACAAACTAATCACATTTCTATACATGCAAGCTAATATATGCTTAATTAAATGAGCATAATTAAATACAGGTTGACCAACATGGTTTTCCGCCCTTAAACACGAAATAACTAACAAAAGATTGAAAAAAATAATTTGTACATGCTAAATTAACTAGCCTATACAATTAATCTTCGTAAATCTAATTAAGTAATCAAATGACTATATATAGTTATATATCAATGACCACCCCCGCCATCGCTAGGTCCCGACGCTAGCCGCCGTTTAAACCAATGAACCACGGTGTATTTTGCATTCTCGTACAACTGAAGGCGATTACTATGAGCAACGCTATTGAAATCTTCTCGTAACAACCTTGAAGCACTTATGGAAGCAAAGCTCGAAAATGCTATGAAGACGAACAAAAAAGATAACAAAATAATCCTTCTTCCCATACACTTCTCCATATAGGAGCTATTATGAAAGTTAGCAACTCCAATAAATTTGATAAATAATTTTGGTGGTTTTTCTGTGATAAATTGTGACACAATTGTGGTGTGTTTATATATAGACATATAGTCGTGTTATAAGTCGAAAAGTATGTTGGAAACTTGGAAAATGCATGGTTTGACTTCATTAAAATGGTGTTACTTTTACTTGTTGAACAAGAATATTGATCTTAATGATGTAATCTATAGAACTAGTCAAAATTCTAAATTTCTACGTTTTTCATGTCTACCAACTACGCAACTAGTACGGATGACTGGATGATGAGTAGGTGAGCCAAAGTTTTAATGCTAAGAGATTATGTCATTTGCATGGTTATTGTAATTAGTTCAAATATCTTACCATCTTATATAATTTTCTTTTATTAAGGGATAATATCATCATTAATAATGGTGATTATAACGTGGTTTGACCCTTTGATTAAAGTTGTTCTTCTCATATTTCTCCCCTTCACAAGGTTTGGGAGCAACCAAGCTGATTGATCACGTGCACAACGTAAGATATATTTTAATTTCGTGATTTTAATTTTTAATAAACCCACAAATTCTTATATGTGACTAGTTACATGTATGGTGTCGCCAGGCCAGTTGCCACTGCCCACTTTACATAATATATCTTGTGTTAATTTTCTAATTTCAAATAGTGTTTGTTACTAATTTTTTTTGTTAAATTTTTGCCAAATATTGTGTTATATTATTTATAAAGAGTATTAATCATATCTTATTATTTAGTTTGAACACACAGTGTTATTTTCAATTGAAAATTATGTTATCTTGCTTAAATCTAGTGTTTATATTTATATTAGTTATTTTGTTATTTTGTTTAAACATTGTGTTATATATGTATACCTATATATACATATATAATACATATATAGATATTTTTCTTAAACCTTTTGTTATTTTGTTGAAAACCTGTGTTATTTTGCTTTTTAACTTGTGTATTTTTTATATATTAACATCTTTTTTTTTAAAAAAATAAATAAATTTGTGAGCTATCTCTAATCCAAAACGATGTAATACACATTCCTAACTATAACTCCAATAAATATAGATATTATAAAGGAGACAGTTAATCCTATTATTATATTTTTGATAGCTTATGTTATTTTTTAGAAATAATATAAAATCATAATAATATAAAAATAAATTTAGTTTTTTTAAAATATATTCAATATTTGATAAAACTCATGCGATACACGGTTTGTTTGTATTTAAAAAAAAAATACTTTTGTATTTATGTGATAAGGTTTTGTTAATTTATTCGTTTTACGTAGTATATCATTTAATATTTTTATTTTAAAATAAATTATGAATTTCCTCTCATTGATTATATATTTAGATAAAATTTCTAATCTCAAAAGATAATAATTTATATTTAATAAAATTAAACTTTAAAATCTCATTCGCCAAATTTGCTTATGTGGCATTTGAATTATTTAATTCTAAAAGATTTTACAAATCTCTTATTTAATTGGTTATAACTAACATTTATAATCCTACATGCGCGTTAAGAAAATTTAATTCTACGCGGCCCTCTAAAAAATTGGGAAAAAACTCACCTTTATATATATATATATATATATATATATATATATATATATATATATATATATATATATATATATATATATATATATATACTTCCTCCGTTCTAGTAATATTGCAACAACTAGACTTTTACACTATTCATCACGCTTGTTTGACCATATATTATGATTTATATGTAAAGTAAAATATAGTCATGTGGGGTCTTGTTAGATTCGTCTCGTAAAATACTTTCACAATATCATTTTTTTATAACTTTTACTCTTATATAATTATAGATATTTAGCATATAAAATGTGTTTTGAGATGCGTAATTTCATCCTTGTTGTAATATTTGGGAAACAAAGGAAGTATTCAATTAGACACTTTGTGCTAATTGAGATCTTCGTAAAGATATATCATATGTATTAAATCAATAAATAAACTAAATTTATAATCAAAACAAAAAGCACATAATAAACCAATAAAAAATATTCAAAAATGCTGATATGGAGAACATAGGGTAACATAGAATTTGCGCACACTGTATGGCTAGTCACAAGACTTACAAAAGTTACAAACTAATTTCTGGGAATTAATTTTGAAATTAAAAATTATATTTCAAAAATATAATAAATAATGTTAGCAATTATAAATTGAATTTAAAATATTAGAAAAAATGATACAGTATTTTTTTTTTTAAATTTTGGACAAAATAAAAGCAAAATAAAATACGTAGATGAAAAAGCTAGTCAATCATAACACGCTGTATATCCAACGTTTTGATAATCAGTTTTGAAAAAAACTACTGTAATTTTCTTATTAACATCGGAGTCATCAATGATTCAGCACAAAAGAACAGAATCAAGGATTTAAAGAATTGCTGATGTTAGATTTAGGCACATTAGCTTTTCAATCCAATCTATCCTTTGAAAAATAACATTAATACAAGTATTATTTTTCAATCGTTGACATTAAGATTTAATCCTTACTTCCTTGTTACTTAGTTCATAACTTTTTCCACTCTAAACGTGGTGTTTTGATTTGTTTTTTTTTCGAAATTGACAATGCTAATTATGTGACTATAAAATGTCATACATACTGATTGACTTCTAAGTTGTCCAATTTCAATATTTTTTAGTAATTAATTTCAACTATACTTCTAGTAGATTAAGTGGGCATTGCTCGGTTTTATAAGGCGAGATGACTTTATAAGGCTGTTGGGCACAAAATACAAGTTTATGTTGATGATAAATTGTTTATCTAGTGGTATTTTTGTAAATAAGTCAACAACTTTTATTAAATACGAGTATTATAAATGTTGATTATTTACAAAAATGCCATGTCGACTGGATATTTTATTGAGTTATTTACCAAAATGTCATTAGATAAACGATTTTTGTTGATTATCATGAAGATAAACTGAAACTCCCTCGTTTCTTTTGTCTAACAATTTTACAAGGTGAGATTATGACATTATAAGGTCATTTGGCACTTTCTTACAGTACCTTGGCTAATAGGATGCTGGAAAACAAGACTGTTTCGAAATGAGCATTCAACAAGCAGCGACACTAGGATCAGCGAAGCTAGGATCGTCTTGGACTAAGGTTGTTGCTTTTGTTGAGAAGTTCCACAAGGGGAGTGAACCACTTGCTATCAGAATTGCTGAAAATGCCTTAATGCCTTTTCTTACAGGGCTTTGCAAATTGTTGCGGTGTTACAAATATTTTGGCGCCGTTGTCGGGGAACAAACTCGGGTCACCCACATAACAGGCGGGAATACATAAAATATTAAAGGAAAAATTAGTATTATTAATCCTAATTTTGGGCCATTTATTTTAATTAATCCCAACTATCGATTATTTCTGATAATCCCAACTTTGGGGAGCTTTTTTTTTATCAGGTCACATGACCGATGAACTGATTAAAAGGTAGATTTTTTTAATTTATTCTTAAATGCCACGTGTCGCAATTTCATTAGTCAATTTTTTTTAAAAAAACAAAAAAAAAAAAATAAAAAAAACCAAAAAAAAAGGAAACAAACCCAACCACCACCGCAGCCCCACCTCTCTCCCTCCCCAGCCCCATCGGAAACCACCATCTCCCTCCCCACCCAACCGTAAACCACCAAGCAACCACCCACAACCCCACCCCCTTCATTTGAAACCACCCACAATCCCACATCCCAAAAACCAAACATCTTCTGATCCCCTGCTACCTCTTCCGTTTCGGCTTGGCTGCTTCAATGATCATCATCACCATCAATCCCCACCATTAATCCATTACCACCATAAAATCGCGGCCGTTAGACTTAGGGAGCCGGTTTCGGATCCCAGGGTCGTTTTCAGCAGAGGAAAGGGGAGAGGGTTCGTTTTCCGGCAGGGGGAGATGGGGGGTGTTTTGCGGGATGGGGGAAGGGATGGGGATATTTTCGGGGGAGTGGGAACGCCAATCAGAGGTTTTCGAGGTCGGGGGAATGGTGGGACTACGTTCCGGCAGGCGGGGAAGGGGAGAGGTGTTTTGGTGGGAGTGTTTCCGACGAGGTTAATGGGATGAGGCTGCTGTTTTTTTTTTCTCTCTCTTTTAATTTCATTTAAGTTTTAAAAAAAAAATGTTAATTTTCTATTTTATTTTTTGGACAAATCACGTGTTAACATGTGTCCAATAACTCGGCACAACGATCATTGACTTTTGTTGACCGGTTTGGGCTTGATGAAAGAAAATGCCCCCCAAAGTTTGGATTATTCAGGAATAATCGATAGTTGAGATTAATTAAAGTAAATGGCCCAAACTTGGGATTAATAATACCAATTTTTCCAGTATTAAATTTGTCAAAAGGTTATAGATTATTTTTACATGAACACAGTAGCCAAAGCTCAAATCAGTTATGTACAAGTAAAGATAAGTATGTCACCAGTGTTCATGAATAAGCAAAATGAGAATTTTCTTGGACTTGGAGACTTGATATGTTTAGGGTAAAATATACCTCAGCATGTAGTCCAATTTCATAGTGACATGTGGCCCAATAAAAGGGCAACACGTGTCCCAATACAAAGATGACACGTGGCAAACAAGAAGAGCGCCTTAATGAGAGAAGGCCTCCTTACATCAGGAAGCCCAAATCCTAAGAAAGGCGCCGTAACGGCGCCCCCATAAGACACTTGTCTCTACCTGATTGCGCCGCCAATCAGAGCACACCATTCTAGGTCACAAAACCCTAAATGGCACACATTTCCACTAGGGATGTCAACGGGACGGGGCGGAGCGGATGTTGGCTTTCCCTTTCCCATCCCCATCCCCGCCTAACATTCTCATCCCCATCCCTGTAGCGGGTCCAAAATTCATCCCCATCCCCACCCCGCCAGGTCCAATTCTAAAACCATCCCCGTCCCACCCCTACCTAATTCCCACCCAAGACCCGCTTAATCCCCGCCTCCTAAATACAACAACACTACATAATATAGATTACGACAGAAAAAAATTCATTGTTTATATTACACTTTTTAATTTTATTTTTATTTTTAATATATTATAATGTATTATATTACTACTTCATTTTACAAAATTTTTTTTATATGAAATAGTATTAAAGTATACAACTTTTTTAAAAAAACTATATAGATGGGTATGGGATGTGGATGGAGCGAGTATGAAGCGGGGCGAGTGGGGCGGGTACAACCTAAAATCCACCCCCGCCCCATTACCCATGACGGGTATGGTTTTTATCCCCATTTCCGCCCCGCCACCCGCCAAACCGAGACCTATCCCCGCCCCATGGGGTGGGTCTCCTACTTGACCCGCCCACTGACATCCCTAATTCCCACCCCTATAAATACCCCAATCATTTATGATGGAAGTAGTGGATTGAGACATCTTAATTATTGCATAAGCAATTTGCTTTAACTTCTCTCTACTTTCTCTCTCTAAATTCCTTCTTTTTCGATCACTAACTTGATCGTCGGAGGCAAATATTCCGTTAAACAAAATATTTATTGTTTTGCGAGCGTCCAAGACCGTCCGTTTTTATTCAAGGCATGTAAGTCGAGGGATTCTAAAAAACCCCGAAACATTTGGCGCCGTTTGTGGGGATACACGTTTGAAATGGCTAAAGATGGTCAGACACCCGGTCCTGGTCAGGACGACCATGTAGAGAACTTAGTCGCTACAATCAACAACAGTGATCCTCATACCGCCTCATTCCATGAGGCCGAGGACCCCCCTGTAACGACCGACTCCTTGCAGGTCGCCTTGAACAAGCTCTGAAAAGAGCTTGAGGGTAAGATACCTTCTTCTTCTAGACAGCCGTCCAAAAGAGAAGAAGAGGGCATCAAGAAAAAACCCCAAGACAAGACGACCAACACTGAAGATGCAGGGAATACCCCGTTAAGAAGAAGACATCTGAGGTCCCCAAGGGTGCCTCAGATGAACTGGTCCAGGCTTCTTGAAACATCAAAGTCGGCTGGGGGGTAGACCAAGTAGCCTCTTAGGCAGCCAAATGAGCCGTCCCAGCGCTGGAAGGATGCTAGAGACTATCTCCGGCACAAGCGGTAGGAGCGAGCACAGTCCTAATACTCGGACACTACTTCCACTCCCACCATGCCGGATTAATTTTCAAACCATATCCTCTCCAAGCATACCAGCTCGGCCAGGATCAGCAGCAGTCAAGCTAACCGTACTCCAGCTCCAATTCCTTTAACTCAACCACTTTAGTTTCAAATGCCCCATGAATTTGGTGTAGTTTTGCCGCCTACTCCCCCCGCGTACGGGCAAATTGGCCCGCCGTACAACTAGGCAGCTTACCTGGGTGGACCGGCCGCTCAGCCTCAGCCTATTGATTGGCAAATGCGCTTGTTAAATCTTGGTAACAAGCCGCCTCCGTTTTCTCAAGAAATTCTCAATTCTCCTCATCCAACTAATGTGAAGAGTGTACTTGTGGGTGCCCGATGAAGGGAATTAAGTCGTCGTCAATTGTTTATCCCTAGATCATATACAATTTATAAAACCTAAACAAAGCTAATACGAGTATAAGGTAAGCATAGGGGTCAAACCACAGAGAACGATTAAACACCACAAAATGTTATCAACAATTAAGCTAGTTCGGGATAGGGGGAAGTAATCTAAAGTCTAATGACACTAAAACAAGAAATAAAGCGCTAAGGGAGACGGTTTAGGAACAACATTCACTCAAGCATAAAAATAATGGAATTGATCCGAAATGCGAACTAAATAACTCATGTCAATGATTTAAAGCACAATCCAACCACCTACCGCGGTCAATTGCTTTCCTAACTCATCCCTAGCTTACACTATAGTCATAAATTATGTGAATCAGGGTATAATTCAAGCCAATAAATCAATGGACATTCCTAGATCACGCTATCTCCATAACCTAGTTCAATCCACCCAACTACTACAATTGATAGGCCTTTCAAATGCAATAATTGGTAGACATGGAAAACAAAGCATTTTAATCACAAACAAACCAATTCCAAACCCTAAAACATGCTTAAGATCCAACTACACCACAAGCATCTCCTTAATGGGGAATTACTCACTAATCATGCTAACAACAAGATTAATCAACAAATTAACAGGCATTAACATGATTAACAAGCAATACTAATAACTTAAGCAAAATCAAAAGAAAGCAATAAATATAGAGGAGAGAAAGTAAGAAATTCTCATTGATTTAATAAGGAGATCTCCAAAACAATTGTCACAAGTTGTTTCTTTAAGCTCCATATCCCACCATTGAAGATTTCTCACTTTCTCTCTCTAAATAATCTAATCCTAAGCTAAACCTAGAGAGAGAAGATCTCCTAAAACTAGAGAAAAAGATCTAAAAAGAATAGAAGAAGTCTAATTGATGCCTGTACAAAACAAGCCTCTCGTATTTATAAAGCCGCGGAAATAAGCCGAACAAGGGCCCGATGCGTGCTCGCGCATGAATATTGCGAGCCCGCGCATAGGGGTCTTCGCGCCAGCACTTTTATGGGTTGCGCGGCTTTACTGTTGCATTGCACGCCCACACATTCTAGCTGCGCGCCCGCGCACTGTAGCTGCGTGCAAACCACACAAACATTATGCTTCCGCTTATGAAATTTGCTTTCCCGTGAGCGACTGTACACAGGATGCGCACACGCATGCAAATTAAAATCTGCCCTGCCACGGCACAGGCGCCGCGACACGTAAGCAACTGCCGAACTACGGCAGCAGGCGCCGCGCTATGGCAGCCACTGCCGCACCGCGCCATGGCAGCTGCCTTCCTGCTTCTCTGGTGCGCGCCCGTGCTCAAGTCATGCGCGCCTTCTTACCTTGCTTTCTTTGATTATTCTCTCGTGCTTCCTTGGCTTCTTCTTTGCAATTCTTGACTTCAAAATCCTAAGTACAAACACCAAGGGAAGCAATAAGGTAGGGCAACGGTATGAACACGTAATAAAGCCAAACATTCAAGCACATATGCGATTTCATCCAAAATACATCGAGACATGAATACATGAATTATTTGAACAAAACAACTATAAAACAATTAAAGAAAAGCTAAAACAAAGAAAAAACACTACCCTAAGAGTGACATAAATGTCACTAATCAAATATACCCAAACTAAACCTTTGCTCGTCCTCGAGCAAAGCTAGAGCAAAAGAGAACAAGATGAAATTATTGGGCGCAAAAGAAACAAAATAGAAAGAAAGAGAAGGAATGTACACTAACTCACTGTCGTAGGAATCACGGTTGTTTTTAGCTACAACAAGTCCTTAAAACCCCAAAGTCGCCTATGAGGACGAGTGAGGTCTCGTAAGGGTTTCCTAAGAGTTTGACCCATAACTCTAACAACCAAAGCAAGGCAAGGCAAATAAAAACAAAGAAAGAGAAAAGAAAACTAATGAACTCAAATGGACAAAGAGATAGGAACAAGCACAAATGAATGTGAAACTTTCTAAATAGACAAATGTATGCACATTCCAAGATGTCAATGGTTGATTGAAACATAAAATATGCTAAGAATAGAGAACTCAAAGAGACTCAATCTGAAAGGAATGGTGTCCTTCCAAAAAGTGTATTATTCCACTAGAGGGTTCATAGTTATTAGAAAGCTAATTCTTCAATAAGGTCAAGTGATCAGAATGCCTAGGTGGAGGCCGCTTTCGATCAGTAATATTGATGTACAATTAATATTACAGCTTAATCTTGATTGAAACCTTTGGGTCGAACCCAATCGAACAACCGATCCGAGACGATGAATCAATCTGAAGGTTTTAATGAGTCATCAGAGTATTACGAACAAAGACGTCGAATATCGAGCTTAAAGCGTCGAGACCGAGCGACGCAAGTCGAGTCGAATTTATAATTCGACGAGACGTGAAATAAATCAAGTAACAAGTTCGAGCCTAGCCGTAGCCTCGCATTGGCCTAGCCATGTTAGTGCTAGGCTAGGCAAGGTTCCAAGCAATGCGTGCCTAACATCCCCTAGCACACGCACATCGCATGGCACAAGCATCGCAAGATGCATGCATGCGTGTGGTGTGGCTGTGCATACGTGGCTAGGCGTAGCCATCGCATCGTGCTAAGCATGGCCTAGCACAACCACAAGCATCGCAATGCTAGCCGCAAGCCTAGCATGCATTACGTGCTAGCAGCGTGCTTGCTAGCATGCTAGGCCAAGCACCCAACTATCGCTAGCTGCAAGCATCGCACATGGTAGAAGCATGCTGGGCTATGCGTGCTTGCTAACATGCTAGGGCCTGGCGCATTGCTAGCAACAGCCTTGCACATCGCACATCACCACACACTAACCAGCAGCGTGCAAGGCATGCTGGGCTGTGCGTGTGTGCTAGTAGGCAGCAGCCTCGCATAACAGCGCCCAGCACCACGCACCAAGCAGCAGCGAGGCATGCGTGCTGGCTGGCCTTGTGCGGGCTGGCTGCGCATGCATTTCGGGCTGGTTGTGTGTGTGTGCTAGCTAGCTGGCTGGGCTGCCGAGCCTTGGTGCTAGGCGCCAGCTGGCAACCTTGGCAGCCAAGGCAAGCTGCCAGTCAGCCACATGGAGGAGTGGTCTGGTTTCTTGTGTGGGGACCAATGGTTGGTCTTTGCCTTGGGGAGCAAGGTGGGTTGGTCATCTCCCTTGGTGGTCCTCACCTTTTCCCTCTCCTCCCATTGCCACTTGTAACTTATTGAATGAATTGCAATTTTATTTTGTTTTGATTAAAATAAAATAGGGAAATTGCAAATCTCCCACATTGATTGAGAATGGGAAATCAAGGCTCATTTCCCTATAAATACCCAACTTTTGGGATTTGGGAAGAACACTTGAGTGGAACTAAAAAGGCATCTCCTTAGAAAAGTGAGAAAACCCTAAGTTCGTAAAACTCTAGTTTTTGTTGGTCAAGTCCCGACTAACCTTCGGGACTAGGACCGTTCGGGTCGGGTTTGTGGGTACGAGCCATTGGAGACCTTCACATTTGCAGGGTTCGGGTTTTTAAAGTAAGAGCTCGGGATCGAGCGAAGCACGCACCAAGGGTATGAATGTCTTTTCCTTATCTCTCTTAATTGTTGTTTAATTTGTGATTGCATGCTTAGTTTCCTTAATTAGTGGGCGGGTCTTGGGCGGGTTTCTCTTTCGCGTAGAGTCGGACTCTACAAAACCCAACACAATCCACCCTCGTTCTAACCATACTTCCGCGTTCTCTCCACTAGTTTCAAATCAACCCCCAGGCTAGCTTCTCATGAATCCTCGAAGGAACCGGAAAAATAATATGAATGAAAAGCATGAGAAAGTATCTCGACTTCTTAGCTATGCACACTCTCTCCATAGGCTTGAAATCTATCTCTCTCCACCGGTTTTGACTCAACCCCTCTAGGGTGTAAAGGTCTTTTATTGGTTGTCATGTTATGGCTTAGGGTATAAGCTAGGTGGGGCAAAAATTTGAAAATTTGGTGGTATTTTCTAAGTGAAGCAAAATAGTGGCCTACTCTTAAAAAAAAAACACTTAAGAAGTCACCAAAACATCAAACAAAAATGCCAAAATATCATCTCCCCCAAGCTTATTCAACAAACACTCTAAAAACAAAACTAAGAACCACTCCCCCAAGCTTAAACGGAGCATTTTCCTCAATGCTTAAGCTAAGGAGAACCGATCATAACTAAAATTGGTTTTATTGCATTTTTTTTTTTCAAAATTTTTTTTCTTCTTTTTTTATTATTTTTTATTTTTACTATTGTATGCACTTCTCTCATCTTTCCTTTTTCTTGCTCCTTTTTTTTTATTTATTTTTTCTTTTCTTGATGCATTTGCTAAATAACTATAAGCACAAGTCTCAATCTTGCCATACATTTTTGAACTTAAACAAATATGTTTTTACTAGATCGTCAACACAAGCATCCAACCAAAATTTGCTCCACAAAACCAAGGGTTAAGGTCGTAGGGCTTGTAATGAGGCTAGTGATCAAGAAAAGAAATAAGCTCAAAAGGGTAGCAAGAGGGTGAATGCAAATGAAAACAAGAAAGTAACAAAAAAAAAAGGAACATAAAAGAAAATGAAAAGTGCATTTTTCCTCCCCTAAAGTGGCTCGGTCATGGTCTTGGGAAGCTAGAAGTCAAACCAAAGATCAAGACATGCATAACTAAGGATCCAAAGTGCCACTCAACAAAGGTGATGAAGGCTTGAACAAAAGTACCTCACACGGGATTTGTTTAACAAATACCAACTTAAGGGCTTCAAATTCACAACGAAGAGCAACACCATCTTACCACATTTAATAAACTAAGGCTTCATGGACCGTAAAGTTCTTAAACCCGGTACCTTAGCATATGGTATCCTAGAATCAACCAATAACATTCTCAAAACGTGCAAATATTTACCACATAGGAAGGTACACATTTAAGAACACAAGTCCAATCAAGAAATGTCCAAAATAAGAACAAACAAAACACACTTTTGCCAAACTTGCCTTGAATGAAACAAAATTCTTTTTGGTTTTTCCAAAAGCAAGAACATGAAAATGCACATACAATTGTGCATGGCATATATGAATCATCATTCCACCAAATATGATAGAATGCCCTCCCCCAAGCTTGAATGAGACAACATGCTCAAACATAAACTGAAGAATCCATGGGAGGGGAAAAGGAAGAAATAAATCCAACATTACCAACACATGTCCAACAAGTCACCAACCATTAGAGAAAGAGTAAGGAAAGATATTACCAGATATAGGTGGGTATAAAACCCGCAAAAATGAGCCAATAGAACCTTTCAAAGCTGGCCAATTTCCTCCAAAGCTGTGCCTTGTATGCCAAATGCTAGCAAATGTGGTATCAAACCTCCTTGATTCTTGATCTGATGCCAATGCATAAGAGTATATCAAGTTATGTACCTAGGACAAGGCACACAAACATTTTCATGAGAGAAAATCTATACTAAAAAGAAAAGAAAATGAATCGATAAAACACGGGTTACTTCCCGAGAAAGGCTTGCTTAACGTCCAAGCATGACCAATCTAGTAAATAACCCGAAGCTTGTCATATGCACCGGCAAACATATCAGGAAAAAGAGCATATGCGATGCTCATATGACAAGAAAGCATAAAGTACAAGACTTTATGCTTGAGAGAAGGGAGAAAAGAAAAAGTACAAGAATCAAAAGAAAAATCAAGAATATGGGAAGAAGAAAAATCAAAAGTAGAACTAGAAAAGGGGAAGGGGAAAGCAAACTCATTTTTTTTTTGCTTAGATGAATTCCCATCGTTGAGTTCAAAAGATAGGTCATGGGAGCTGGAGAGATAAGGGGTTCCTCAATCGGTGGATCTTTGAGAAAGAAGGAATGTTGGCAAGCTTTCTTGAAAAAGGGGTGTAGGTTGAAGGACTTGGAATGAGTACCTCACTCACAACTTCAATCACACAACCTTGCATTAAAACACAAGTCTTCTCATCCAATGAATTTCCTTCTAAAACATCTTCACTAATAACCTCAAAAAGTTTGAAAATGTCCTCAATCACCAATTGGGATTCTTCACTCTCAACAAGAGCATGATTTTCATTCTCAACATTCCCCAACTCAACATGATCAAACATGAGTATCTCATCATCACCATAACCCGTCTTTTCTCTTAGCAACTTCAAATTAGTTTTTAGGTCTACTAAAATGGGATCTTCAACGGGTTGCGAAGAGGGTTGAGGGACAAGTTGGATAAAGGGGGTGGTTTTCAAAATTTCATCAAATGAATCATCCTCCATAAACCCTCTATCGCGTTCACATAGTCATCATAATCATCCTCAACCTTGCACTCAAAAGCCTTATTGGGTTCACTCATATGGGAGGGGGAAGAAGAAGGAAGGGCATTTGCTCTCAAGTACCTCTAACCTAGCTTTCATCTTCTCCTTATGTTCCATTTCCCTTCTCATCATCTCGTTAAGCTTCTTCATTAACTCTCCGTCCTCTCCATGTCCCATTGAATCACCCTCACGAAAATGTTCATTAGATACATAGGGAAACTCATTTGGAATCATGTAAGAATAAGAAGAGGTAGAGGGAAGATCATGTAAGTGAGGATTAGGGTTATGGGGAGCGTCATTGAAATCCATGCACACATTTGAAGAACATTGAGAAAAATCATGAACATTATGAACATTGGGATGCATCTTATCACAATTAGCATACAAGGGGGAGGGGTTGGCATCATGCATTATGGGGGGTTGGCATCATGCATTATGGGTTCATCTTGGGGAACAAAAGATTCATCATTAGAAATCTTGCAAGAACTAGAAAAATCATTACAATTTGCATAAGTATCCTGCTTATAGCTACCCCTAGCAAACCACATATAGAAACCCCAAGCTTTATCCAAAGATTTGGCTCGAAATTCACCATTACACATATTTTCAATCACTCCCCTAGTATACTCATTCAAACCCCAATAAATGACCTCACAAGCCTCCCATAAGGAACAACCATGAGAATTAGAGAAGTCTTCAAACCTATTAAAGTAACCCAAAAGGGTTCGTATTCAAATTAAGGCAAAGAAGAACAGGACATCTCATTTTGGGCAAAGTGATCCATGACTTAATGAAGACAAACAAATACCAACTAAACAAGAAATCTCAAGTATTATACACAAACAAAAAGAAAAAAAAGAAGAAAAAAAACTAAAAGAAAATTATACACAAAAGACTAGTCTCAATAAAATAACATAACGGTAACAGAAGTCGTTCTCCGGCAACGACGCCAATTTGATGAAGGGAATAAACGCGTCATCAATTGTCTATCCCTAGATCAAATACAATTTATAAAACCTAAACAAACCTAATACAAGTATAAGGTAAGCATAGGGGTCGAATAACAGAGAATGATTAAACACCACCAAATGTTATCAACAATTAAGCTAGTTCGGGATAGGGGGAAGTAATCTAAAGTCTAATGATACTAAAACAAGAAATAAAGCACTAAGGGAGACGGTTTAGGCATAGTATTCACTCAAGCATAAAAAAAGCATGGAATTGAACTGAAATGCAAACTAAGTAACTTATGTCAATGATTTAAAGCACAATCCAACCACCTACCGCGGTCAATTGCTTTCCTAACTCATCCCTAGCTTACACTATCGTCATAAACCATGTGAATCAGGGTATAATTCAAGCCAATCATTCAATGGAGATTCCTAGATCACGCTATCGTCATAACCTAGTTCAATCCACCCAACTACTACAATTGATTGGCCTCTGAAACTCAATAATTGGTAGACATAGAAAACAAAGCATTTTTATCACAAAAAAATCAATTCCAAATCCTAAAACGAACATGCTTAAGATCCAACTACACCACAATCATCCCCTTAATGGGGAACTACTCACTAATCATGTTAACAACAAGATTAATCAACAAATTAACAAGCATCAACATGATTAACAAGCAATACTAAAAACTAAAGCAAAATCAAAAGAAAGCAATAAAGATAGAGGAGAGAAGGTAAGAAATTCTCACTGATTTAATAAGGAGATCTCCAAAATAATTTTCATAAGTTGAATCTTCAAGCTCCATATCCCACCATTGATGATCTCTCACTTTCTCTCTCTAAATACTCTAATCCTAAGCTAAACCTAGAGAGAAAAGCTCTCCTAAAACTAGAGAAAAAGATATAAAAATAATAGAAGAAGTCTAACTTATGCTCGTACAAAACAAGCCTCGCGTTTTTATAGAGCTGCGGAAATAAGCCGAACAGGGGCCCGGTGCGCGCCCGCCCACAGGGTTATTTGCACCCGCGCTTTTGTGGGTTGCGTGGCTTTGCTCTTGTGTTACGCGCCCACGCACTATAGCTGCGCACCCTCGTGCAAACATTCTTCCTCCGCTTTTGAAATTTGCTTTCCAGTGCGCGACCGCACACAAGTATGTGCGCCCGCATGCAAATTGAAATCTGCTATGCCACGGCACAGGTGCCGCAACTTGTCTGCAATTGCCGCACCCGGCACAAGCACCGCCACACGTCAGCAACTGCCGCACCACGACACAGGTGCCGCAACACGTCAGCAACTACCGCGCCACGAAAGCCACACCGCCCCATGGAAGTTGCCTTTGCTGCTGCCTTGCTGCTTCTCCGCTGGTGCGCGCTCGTGCTCAAGTCATACGCGCCCTCACACCTTGCTTTTTTCGGTTCTTCTCTCGTGCTTGGCTTCTTCTTTGCAATTCTTGACTTCAAAATTCTAAGCACAAACACCAAGGGAAATAATAAGGTAAGGAAATGGTATGAACATGCAATAAAGCCAAACATTCAAGCACATACGCGATTTCATCCAAAATACATCGAGACATGAATGCACAAATTATTTGAACAAAACAACTATAAAACAATGAAAGAATAGCTAAAAAAAAGCAAAAAACTACCCTAGGAGTGACAAAAAAGTCACTCATTAGTGCTTGTGACAGTACGGGCATCCTAGAATAACACATTTCCTGGTACAGAAATTTGATGTACTTGCAAAGTGTAGCTGGTGCCACCCGGTGTAAATGCTTCCTGGCCACCCTCAAGGGTGTGGTTCAAGACTGGTTCAACAGTCTGCCGGCCGAATGCATAAATTGCTTTACAACTCTCAGCCTTTTGTTTGTTAGAAACTTGTCCTATAATAAACCACCCCGTAAGACTAGTCTTAACTTGGCGACCATCGTCCAAGGAAAGAAAGAAGGGTTGCATTTGTACGTTTAGAGGTTTAAAATGGAGAAGGCACAAATTCAGAATCTGCCGGATGAAATGGCCTACTTGGAGTTTCTTCGAGGTTTAAGGCACAATGGTTTCAAGTTTAATTTGTCAGAAAAAGGATTCGGACATATGCAGGTGGTCTGCGGGAAGCCGAATCATATATTGAGGTAGCTGATTTTTGTTCGCTGACAAAGTTGGAAAAGCTGGCCAACGGTGTGAGAAGAAACCGTCTTCTCATCAAGACTTGGCCGGGAAAAAGAAATAAGGAAACAAAAAACGGAAAGATGTCCTGAAGGATATCTCCCACCCGCTGGTTGGGTTTGGTGGGAGCATTATCCATCCAGTTGGCCGGATAGATTTGCCCGTTCGGTTTGGGTCAAAGAGAGAAGGAAGGGA
The DNA here is from genome assembly GCF_001683475.1 of Chenopodium quinoa. Lineage (NCBI taxonomy): Eukaryota > Viridiplantae > Streptophyta > Magnoliopsida > Caryophyllales > Amaranthaceae > Chenopodium > Chenopodium quinoa. The sequence continues at coordinate 1,766,847 of NW_018745675.1, read as the reverse complement.
CATAGTCGTTTGCTTCTTGGTTGTCAAAGAGCTCATTGGCTACAATATCATCATCGGTTATCCGACCTTGAACTCAGCCAATGCTATAATTGTCCATCAGTTCGTGATGATGAAGTTTGAGCGGTCGGACGGGAAGATAGGCTCCATTAAAGGAGACCAAGTGATGGCTAAAAACTGTAACCAGGTAGCCGTGAAGCCAACTTCACTCGGACACAAAAGGGTGTTCGAGCTAAACTCCAAAGAAGGGTCACTTCAAGCATCCCAGGTCCGAAGGAAGCGTAAGTCGGTTAAGAAAGAGCAAGCGTAACAGTTTATGAGAAATCATGGTGAAGAAAGGAATCCGAATTCTCTGATGAAAGAACTCAATTGAATAGTTATGGTTACGTTTTTTGAATTGTTATGCCTTTGTAAAGGAGGATAAAGAAACCTTTCTTATGGCCCGTCAGGTCACAAGAATGCTTCTTAAGCTTCAAATTCCGAGCCGATTCAACCTTTCAGGCGGCCGCAGCCGAAGTAAATAAGTTGCTGGACGCAAGTTTCATTCGACAATGTTATTACCTTGACTGGGTGGCCAATGTAGTTCTGGTTAAGAAGCCGAACGAAACTTGGCGGATGTGCGTGGATTACACTAATCTCAACAAGGTGTGCCCTAAGTATAACTTTCCTTTTCCTAAATTGATCGCCTGGTTGATTCAACGGTCGGGTTGCCTTGATGAGCTTTATGGACGCATACTCTAGTTTCCACCAAATCCCTTTGTGGGAAGAAGATCAAGAAAAAATAGCAGTTGTGACCAAGCAGGGGCTGTACAGTTACAAGGTCATGCCATTTGGTCTGAAGAATGCCCCTGCCACATTTTAGAGACTTGTGAATACGGTCTTCAGAGATCAGATCGGCCGGAACATGGAGGCTTATATTGATGATATGATTGTTAAATAAAAAAAGCTGGCCGACCATCTGAGTGACCTGTGAGAAACATTTACCGAACTCAGGTGGCATATGATGATGTTAAATTTGAAGAAGTGTGTCTTTGGTGTTGAGTCCAGCAAATGTCTCGGATTTTTGATTGATCAGCGCGGCATTGAAACCAACCCTGAGAAGATCCTAGCGGTCTTAGACATGAAATCGCCGAGAACCATAAAAAAAGTTCAGAGACTGATTGGCTGCTCAGCCACTGTTCGACGGTTTCTGTCAAGATCAGGGGATAAGTGTTGCTACTTTTTTCAAACTATTAAGAAAAAAGCAATGTTCAAGTGGACCGAAGAGGCCGAAAAAAACCTTTTCTCAACTAAAGATTCATTTGCATACACTCCCTCGGCTCATCATTCCGCTCAAAGGTGAGGAGCTATACATGTATCTTGCAATTTCTAATCACTCTTTAAGTGTCGTCCTGCTTGCCGAGCAAGACGGCCATCAGATCCCTGTGTATTTTATCAACCATGTTTTGCACAATGCCGAGCTTAGGTATCAACCCATTGAAAAGTTTGTCTTGACATTATTCATGGCATCAAAATAGCTAAGGCCATATTTTCTTGCTCATTCGATTGTGGTCTACACGGACCAACAGTTGAAGAAGTCGTTCAAAACATTAGAGGACAACGGCCGAATGCTAAAATGGGACTTGGAATAAAGGGGATTTGATATTACATTCAAACCTAGGAAAGTGATCAAGGGTCAAGCCTTTGAAGATTTTTTGGCTGAAATGACACGGTCGGACCTACAGCCGGTAGGGGATTAGATCTAGAAAGTTTTTGTTGATGGAAGTGCAACAACGACTGGATGTGGTGCTGGTATCATATGTCTATTGTTTGGTTTCGTAGCGTCCAACGCTACGCGGAAGTGAAACCTGCCCAAGACCCGCTCACTAATTAAAGTAACTAAGCATTTAATCACATAATTAAACAACAAAAGAAAGAGAAAGGGAAATGACATTCTTACCCTCGACGCGTGCTTCGCTCCTATAGAGCTCAGACTTCAAAGCCTTAGCTCTGCAAGCGCGAGAGCCTCCGACGGAGTCCACCCTCGAGACCTAACCCGAACGGCTTCTACCCCAAAGGTTAGTCGGGGCTAGAATAAGAAAAGACTAGAATATTACGAACTCAAATGTTTTCTCACCTATAGGGAGATGTCTTATTGAGTTCAACTCAAGTGATTTTTCCTAAACCCAAAACTTGGGTATTTGTAGGGAATGGAGACTTGATCTCCCTTCTTCCATAAATGTGGGAGTTTTGCATTTTCCTCTATTTTATTTTAATAAAAATAAAATTAAAATGCAAGGCAATCAACAAGCTCCAAGTGTCACATGGAGGGAGAGAGTAGGTGAGGACCACTAAAGGGGGACCAAATAACCTTGCTCCTCAAGCCAAGCACTAACCCTTGCTCCCCACAGAAAACCGAACCACCTCGCCACTTGGCTGGTTGGTAGCCTGCCTTGGCTGCCAAGGCTGCTAACTGGCGCCTACCACTAAGGCTGGGCAGCTGGCCAGCCTGCCCACGCACATGCGCAGCCAGCCATCACACATAGCCAACCATCACACGCATGCGCTGCTGCTTGGTGCGTGCTGTTGTGCGAGTGGCGTGGTGCTTGGTGTTGCTCGCTAGCACACACACGCACAACCTAGCATGCCTAGCACGCAGCTGCTTGGTGCGGCTTGCTAGCACACACACGCACAACCTAGCATGCCTAGCACGTAGCTGCTTGGTGCGTGATGTTGTGTGATGGCAAGGCCTAGGAGTGCTTGGTGCGTGCCACTGCCTAGGACGCATAGCCCATAGCACAACCACGCATAGCGTGCGCCGGTGCGTCTGCTATGTGCTGCCTGCTTGCGGAAGCGAGGCCCAGCAAGCACTTGCGTGCTGCTGGCCTTGCGATGCTTGTGGGCTGTGCTTAGCCATGCCAAGCATGCTGCGATGGCTGGTGCTTCTATGCTAGCAAGCACGCCCAGCCATGCTTGCACATCCACCTCACGCACACACGCATGACACACATCTTGCGATGCTTGGGCCATGCGATATGTGTGTGCTAGGTGATGCTAGGCACGCATAGGTTGGTGACCTCGCCTAGCCTAACACTCGCATGGCTAGGCCAATGCGAGGCTACAACTAGGCTTGAAATTGTCGCTTGCTTGATTCCATGTCTCGTTGAATTCTAAATTCGACTCGACTTGCGACGCTATGTCTCGACGCTCTAAGCTCGATATCCGACGTCTTTGTTAGTAATACTCTAACGACTCATTTAATCCTTCAGATTAATTAGTTGTCTCGGATCGGTTACTCGATTGGGTGTGACCCGAAGGGTTAAGTCAAAATTAAGCTGTAACATTAATTACACAATAATATTACTGATTGGAAGTGGCCTCCACCTAGGCATTACGATCACTTGACCTCACTAAAGAATTAACTTTCTCATAATTCTGAACCCTCTATCGGAATGATACACTTGTTGGAAGGACACCATACCTTTCATCTATCTCCAGAGGGATATAAGTTTGAATATTCTTAGAGATTTAAGTTTCAAGCCTCCAACAATAAGGCCGAGTATGAAGCCCTCCTGGTCGGCCTTAGAATGTGTAAGGTTGCAGGGGTAAAAACAATTGATATTTTCTCGGACTCCCAGCTAATAGTCAGCCAAGTGAATGGTGATTACGAGGTTAGCCGACAATGATGAAATATTTACAAATGGTGAAGGATGAGGCCAAGGGCCTAGAGCATTTCACGCTGCAGCAAGTTCCTCGGTCCGAGAATCGTCAAGCGAACGCTCTGTCCAAGCTAGCCTCCTCGGCATCATGTAATACCCCCAGATCTGTGTTCTGGGTAGTTAAAGAGAAACAAAGCATCGATGCCGAGCCTGTGTAAGTTATTAACCGAAGATCCACATGGATGGAAGGAATAAAAAGGATTTATATCTTCATTAAGTGCAATTACTAGATAAATCAAGGATCATTATTATGGAGATAATTAGGTCATTCTTTAAGGTCGTCATTGTTTGTTGCTAGATATGATTAATGTGTTGGGTTTCATGATGTCCAACACCAAGCGGAAGGAAACCTATCCAAAATCCGCACACACAAATTAAAGTACTTAAGCATGTATTAAAACCTTAATCACATGATTAACAAGAAGAGAGAGAAATAATCATTACCCTTGTAGCGTGCTTCGCTCTAACTTAGAGCTCGGACTTGAAAGCATAGAGTCCCGCAAACGCGCAAACCTCCAACGGCTAACACCCTCGCTACCTAACTGAAACGCCCCCACCCCGAAGCTTAGTCGGGGCTAGACCAAAAACTACTTAGAGTATTAGAACAAAGGTTTTCTCTCTTTGGAGATCTCTTCAAGTTCACCAACTCAAGTGTTCTTTCCCAATGCCAAATGATTAGTATTTATAGGGAAAGGAGCCCTTGAAATCCCATCTCCCATCAATGTGGGATAGTTGGTAAAAAGGCAAAATATGAGTTAATTAAATTCTAAAATCAAATTAAAAGCCAAATGAATCACCAAACAACAAGTGGCAAGAGGAGAGCAAGGGGTTAGGTGAGGACCACAAGGGGGGACCACCCTCACCTTGCTCTCCAAGCAATCCCACAAACTGGGCTCCAACGCGGCATATCGCAACCCGCCAGCTGACCCCCAGCCTTGGGCACCAAGGCGCGCCTTGCTGGCAGCCTAGTGCTCGGCGGGCCCGCCGGCCAGCCTTGACGGACGAACGCACAACCAGCAAGCCTCGCACGCAATGCGGGCAGTTGCTGCTGTAGTGTTGCTTGTGCTAGCTGAGCCCAACTAGCTGCTGCGACCATGCGCGAGGCCCAGCGAGCATTTGCTTGCTGCTGGCCTTACAATAGTGCGGGGTTGGCTGCTGGCTTGCCTAGCGAGCGCGGCAAGCCATGCAGGCCTTGCGATGTGCGTAAGGTATGCTCCGCTAGCATGCTTGGCCTTGCTAGGCATGCTTAGCTTCCAATTAAGCCTTGCCTTGCGGCAATGGCTTTGCATAGCAATGCTAGCCATCGTAACCCTTGATCGGCTAGGCCATTTCAAGGCTAGGTTTTTCTTGTGCAATGACTTGTTGTTTAATTGATTTTTTCCACCTTGTCGATTCCTTAATTCGACTCGAGTTATGACGTTCGGTTTTGACGCTCTAAGCTCGAAATCCAACATCTTTGTTCATAAATACTCTATTGACGTGCAATAAGATTAATTTTTCGTTTTGGTTCGGTTACACGATTGGGTGTGACCCGAAGGGTTTAGTCAAGATTAAGCTGTAATATTATTTATGCATTAATATTACTAATTAGAAGTGGCCTCTAGCTAGGCATTTCGATCACTTCACCTCACTGAATAATTAGCTTCCTAATAATTCCGAACCTTTATCGGCATAATACACTTGTTCCCAGGACACCATTCCTTTCAATCTCCCACTTGTCCTTCCGGATAAGTGTGATGTTTGTGTATAGCCTATTTCCTATGTCACTTAATGTCTCTTCATGAACTATAAGGTAAGATTCTTCATCATCCTTATTAGGTCCAGAAGTGTTTCTCGATTTTCGAGTTCGACTATCAATAAACAGATGATTTCTAAAATCCATATGAGCACGACCATGTATTTTCACATTCTCGCTCTTCGAGAGGCCTTGTAAACAACAAAGACATGTTCACTCTTGTTAATAGGGGTACATTCTCACTCTTGCATTGTTAGCTTCCCTTACTAAGAGGATCTAGCCGCCCGAGTGTTACCTTTATAATCCCCTTGTACGGCAGACGTTTGACAACATCAAAACGGACTAGTAGTTAAACAAGATAACTTACAATACTCATTGTCGAGGAAATAGGTTCCGATAGCTATAATGAGTAATATACTTATGACGATTGTTAAATATTTTAAATTATTCTCATAGGTTAATCTGGTATAGTTTCAAACTAATACATGTACAAATGATTTATGACAATCATGTCCTTGTAGCACAAGAAACGGTGCTATAAATCATACTACACACTAATCTCAAGTGGTTATTAATCGTCCAACTTTTAAATGACCTTAATTAGGGATAATTCTTTATTAAAATATTTAATGTTCACTTAATAGGTGTTTCTTTATCCAAGACATTGTCTTGATACCCTATTTTGAATATTCTCAAAATCGATTGGACTCATTATTTAATTCTAAACCACAATTATATAGAAATGGAGTGATAATAATTTTCAGAAAAATTAAATTACTCCATAAACGAATGATTCAACATGGTGTTTTACATTAAGATCTCCACAACTTAACTAAAACACACAATTAGGGAAATCAAAGCTAATCTCCAATGTGCCTGATTCCCATTGCCTCAACGTGCTTGTTGTGTTTCACGTGAGGCAAAGGTTTAGTGAGTGGATCAGCTACATTGTCGTCTGTTCCAATCTTGCAAATTCTGATTTCACCCTTGGACTTCCTTTCCCTTATCATGTGAAATCGCCTCATGACATATTTGACTTTCTGATGCTCCCATGGCTTCCTGGCCTGAGCAATAACCCTACTATTATCACAGTAGAGGTCTATGGGTCCCTTAATTGAGAGGACAACACCAAGTTCACCAACGAACTTACGAATCCAAACTGCCTCCTTAGCTGCTTCCGAAGCTGCTAAGTATTAGGCTTCAGTTGTAGAGTCTGTAGTCGTGCTTTGCTTAACACTCTTCCAACTAAACATTCCTCCATTAAGACAGAACACGTATCCTGATTGTGACTTGAAATTGTCTCTGTCAGTCTGGAAGCTTGCGTCGGTATAACCTTTAACAACCAGATCCTTACTCCCACTATAGACCAGAAATTTATCCTTGTTCCTTTTCAGGTACTTTATGATATTATTGGCCGCCGTCCAATGTGCCTTTCCTAGATCTTATTGGTATCGACTCATAGCACTCAAGGCATACTATACATCCGTCCTAATACATATCATGGCATACATGATCGATCCAATAAGTGAAGCATATGGAATCTGATTCATCCTCTGTCTGAGGACACTATTTATTGCTGAGAGTTATGCCATGTGACATGGGTAGGTGCCCTTTCTTGGCTTCTTGCATGTTGAATCTGAAAGGAATGGTGTCCTTCCAACAAGTGTATTCTTCCGACAAAGGGTTCAGAATTATTACAGAGTTAATTCTTCAGTAAGATCAAGTGATCGGAATGCCTAGGTGGAGGCCGCTTCCGATCAGTAATATCGAGGTATAATTGATTACAGCTTAATCTTAACTGAACCCTTCGGGTCGAACCCAATCGAATCACTAATCCGAGACGACGAATTAATCCGAAAGGATTTAATGAGTCGACAGAGTTTTACGAATACAGACGTCGAATATCAAGCCTAAGGCGTCGAGGCCGAGCGTCGCAAAATCACAAGCGACAAGTACGAGCGTAGCCGTAGCACCACAATGGTCTAACCATGTGGATGCTAGGCTAGTTCGAGCTAGCATGCACTTAGCATGGCTAGGCACAAGCCTAAGCACACTAGGTGTGCTAGGCGCACCATCGCAGCCTAGGAGCACCATCGCAGCCTAGGCACACCATCGCTGACCATCGCAGCCCTAGCATCATGCCTAGGCGCTATCGCAGCCCTAGCATGATTCCTAGGCACCATCGTTGACCATCGCAGCCTAGGCGCACCATCGCAGCCTAGGCGCACCATCGCAGCTTAGGCGCACCATCGCAACACAGCAATGTGCTTGGCTAGATGCCTAGGTGCGCATGACAGGGCCACACACGCACCAAGCACAGCCATTGCAGTGCTAGGCACTGGCGCATGTGCATGTGCGTGCCTCGCACCAAGCATAGTAGTGCTAGTGCGAGGGTGCATGGCAGCATCGCCCAGTATGCATGCTAGGCCCTTGCGTGCATAGGCGCACTAGCTGGGCTAGCATTGTGTGTGGCCCATGTGCGTGCGGTGCAAGGCTGGTGCGTGTGCGAGAGGTGTAGTGAGGGATGCGAGGGTGGTGCGTATGACTGGCGAGGTAAGGGGCCAGCATGCGTGGCTCGCTAGCAGCACGCATGCTGGCTATGCTAGTATGTGCGAGAGAGGCGAGGGCTAGCACCAGCGCTAGCACGCACCAGCGCCTAGCACTGGCACGCAACAGCGCCTAGCACTGGCACGCACCAGCGCCTAGCACTGGCACGCACCAGCGCCTAGCACTGGCACGCACCAGCGCCAAGCATCTCCCAGCACCAAGCATGCACTGCCTGGCTGGGATGCGAAGGCTGCTGGGTGGGCTGGTGCTGGCTGGGTGGGCTAGCTGGCACTACTAGCTAGCGTGCTAGCTGGCAGCAGCCCAGCAGCCCCTTGCTTACGGTGGTTTTGTGAGGGGTGGGGACCAAGGCTTGGGCAAAGCCTTGGGGAGCAAGGCAATGGTCCCCCCACCTCTTCATGGTCCTCACCTAACCCTCTCTCTCCCCTTGACACTTGTTGCATTGTGATTGAATTTAATTATTAATTTATTTTGTAAATAAATTAATTATCAAACTATTCATTCTCCCACATTGGTTGGGGAATGAAGTTCAATGCATTTCCCTATAAATACCAAAGGCATGGTATTGGGAAATACACAACCTTGAGTGGAATTAAAATGGCAACTCTTGTAATTAGAGTAAACCATTGATTTATAAAACTCATAGTTTTGTTTTGTCCGGGTCTTGACTAACCTTCAAGACTTGGGACGCTTGGGTCGGGTCGAGGGTACGATCAGTCGGAGATCTCGTAGTTTCGAGATTTTGAAGTAAGAGCTCTTTGGGAGCGAAGCACGCAACAAAGGTATAATTCTTGTTCTTAGTCTTGTTTGATTAAGTTTATTATGCTTATTAATTGCTTTAATTAAGGGGTGGGTCTTGGGGGTTTCCTTCCGCGTAGTGTCGGGTCACTACGAAACCCTACAGCGGTATCGGAGCCACGCTCCTTTTAACTTTTGCAATTATTTTTTAATTAAGGTGTTTTAAAAGAATTTATTTTTCTGGTTCATTCTTCTAATTAGATTAGATGCTCATTTTAATTAATTTTAAAACTCGGTTTTAATCTCGATTTGGCTGTCGAACCTAGATTTTGGCTCAAAAATAGTGATTTTTGGGTGAAATTGACATTTTAGAACAGGTTCAACCCTCTTTGAGAACTGTCCAAAAGCCAAATTCGAACCAGAAACCCATTTTTTCTGGGGTTTTTCGTTTTTCAACGAAAATTTTAATTCTTTTTAAGCCTTGATTTATGTATTTATTTTTGACAATAGCAAAAGGAAACTTAATGCATAATAAAACGACAGAAAGGTTTGTACGATATTTCCTGGCTATATCATTTGCTTTTTGAACCTGCTCCCTTGGAACTTTTAATATAGCGCATCTTTGGTAGCCCGCCCCTGCTTCCTTTATCTCCCTGAGAATCCAAGTTATCGAAACTTCCACAGTTCCCTTATTTTGAAGGTTGTTTACCAAAGAACTAGAGTCAGAAAGGATAAGAATCCCCTGTCTGCCCTTAGTTTGTGCCCACCTCATGGCCTCCAGGCAAGCCCATGCCTCGCATTGGGTAGCTGATGCTGCAGCTCCATGGCCTCCTCCCTCCTCCAGCACGTGGCCCTGCGTATTGGGTTTCACCGCCCACCCTATTCCTGCTCTTGTTGTTGTTTTATCCCAGGAGCCATCAACTTCTACAATAAAGTCATCAAACCTAACCTTCTCCTTTCCTAAATGGACATGATATAAACTTGGTGGGAATGCTGGGTCCTCCCGGCTGGTGTCTTCTCCTCCATTAGCCGTGTTAGCTTGGTTTAAGAAAGTCTCGTGATTCTGCAAAGCAATGTTAATGAACTCCCTTACTCGTCGCGATGTCCCCGCCACTCCATTGAAACATTTCTCGTTCCTTGTTTTCCATAGGCCCAAAAGCGTTGCTATGAATAAGACATAACGGGTGCCGTGCTTGCCATCCTCACTGTAAAATAACAGGATATAGTGTTGGATACAACTGCGCAAATACGTGGATCCAAGAAAGTCAGGGCAAATATTTAGGGAGCCAGTCTCCCAAGCTTCCCTTGCCTGAATACAAAATCTAAAGAGGTGTTGGCTATCCTCTTCACCAACACCACAGTGTTCACATACTATATCAACGGGAACCCCTCTCCTTGCCAAATTAGCTTTGACCGCTATACCATCATGGAAGACTCTCCACATAAAATATTTCCACTTAAGTTGGATCTCCATTTTCCATAGTATCTTAATAAAGTTCTGATCACTGCCCATGGAACTAGTTCCTTCTAACCCTAGATCCTTGTGTAAATAATAGTAACCTGTTTTAACTATATACCTTCCTGGTGGATGGTATTTCCAATAGAGGAAGTCATCCTCACTATTGTATGGAAGTTCCATTGATAGAATAGCCTTTTCCAAGTCCCACTCAAAGCATTCTCTAACTTTTCGAGCCTTCCAACTATTAGACTCACTATCAATAAAATCACTTACTTTCCAATTTAAGGTTGTCTGCAGAGTTTGACCTGATTTAACAACAGGGATTTCTCCTTTTACCCATGGCATACTAATTGCTGAAATGTCCTTTCCACTCCCAACCTTCCAAGCAAACCCATTCTTGAAAGATTCGATGACCTTGTGAATGCTAGACCTCCCCATAGACGGATTACCTTTCCTTACATACGACATAGTGATGTTGCAAATACCCCACTTTTGGAAACCTTTGTAGACTCTGGCGAGCAGGAGTTGGGGATTGTTATGCATCCTAGTGGCTTGTTTGAAAATTAAAGCACTGTTGAAAATAGAAGAGCGCCTGATACCTAGACCTCCCATGATTTTGGGGAGTTGTGTAATGCCCCTATTTACCTAATGCAAACCTTTTTGACCATTGTTGGCCCACCAAACCGAGTGATCAGCGAATCAATCTTACTAGCTATACTCTGAGGGAGTTTCAAACACTTCATGACGTGAGCAGACATGCTTACCAAAATAGTGTTGATAAGTATTAGTTTAGCTGGTTGTGAAAGATGGAGAGACGCCCATGAAACAATTTTTTCCGACACCTTATCCACTAAGAATTGAAAATGGGGCTCTTCATTCCCTTGATGTCTATCGGAGCCCCTAGATGGATCCCCATATTATCAGTCTCTGGCATTGACAATGCCTGTTTGACGACCATTTTCTTGTTGTTATCGAAACCCGGAGAGAATTTTATCATAGATTTTTGAAGATTTAATTGTTGGCCAGATGCTTTGCCAAACCTCTGAAGAATATCAGAGATGCAAGAGCAAGAATCCTTATCTGATTTGAAAAAGATCATAGCATCATCTGCAAAGAAGAGGTGGGATATCGACGGTGACCTTCTAGACACCTTCAAGCCCTGGAATTGCTTAATATCTTCTACCAGTGAACATTCTTGAAAGGATATCCATACAGAAAATTAACAGGTACGGGGAGAGGGGATCCCCTTGTCTCAAACCACACTTCGGAGCGAAGTGTCCCGAAACCTTCCTATTAATGACTGTTTTAAAACTTGCCGTCGAGAAACATTTTGAGAGTATCCTAATCCAGTGGTTAGAGAAACCATAGGCCTTCAAAGTCTTCATGAGGAATAACCAATCCACTCTATCATATGCTTTGGACATATCAATCTTGACCGCTGGATTAGGATGCTCCCAAAATGTTTCTCGACGGTAAGTTTTTGAGTTGATAAGGTGCATAAGTTCGTGACTTAAGATAATGTTATCTTCTATGTACTGTCCTGGTATAAAAGCATGCTGATTCTCAGAATTAAGGCTTGGAGAATCGGTTTGAGCCTATTGACCAGGTACTTTGAAATGCACTTTTAGATTGTGTTGCACACACTTATAGGTCTAAAGTGGCTACTAAGCTCTGGGCCTTCACTTTTGGTATCAAAACCAGAAGGGATTGATTCCACTCCTTAAGCATGTGCCCTGTCCTTAGAAACTGTTTCACACTATCAACCACTAATTGCTCTGCTTCCTTCCAATAAGTCTTGAAAAATTCCACCGTAAAGCCATCCGGACCAGGAGACTTAGAGCAGGGTAACTCAAACATCGCCTTTTTGATCTTTCCATCTGAGAAATCTTTTTCTAGCCACGCTTTATCCTCCTCCATTAATTGGGGAATCTCGAGCTGGCGAAGCAGAAGATCGATTTCTTCCCCTCTGTTATCATTGATAACCAGATTGTAAGTCTCTTTGATGGCTTCTGCAATAACTACCTCCACTTCATCCGAACCTTCAACTCACATTCCATTATTATCTCTCACCGTCAAGATTGTGTTATGAGTTTGTCGTTGCTTAAATCGCCTATACATTGTTGGTGTTGGGAGATCCCTAAACTTGATCAAGTTTGCTTTCATCCTTTGCCTCCTGAAATTAAAACTCAACGTACCTTCTCGAATAAGAGTGTTTATATTCTGGATGTAAATTTCCCCTTCCTGAATTGATCCTATATCCATTCCTGAGTGGTGTAGATCCTTGGTCAAATTTCTCCAGTTGATTCCCCAAGTCTTGTTTTCCAAACACCAGTGTTGAAGCGTAGTTCGAACCCACCAAAGCTTCCTAGAGAGTCAAAACATGTTCGAGCCCTGAACCTCCTCCATCCAAGTGGTCCTTATTATCTCCTTGACTTTAGGGAAAGGGAGGCACCAATTTTCTATCTGATAAGGCCTGTTCGAAGAAGTCGGTCTTACATGATCATAGTAGGTAATGGCCGCGTGGTCGGAGCAAACTATCGGCTCATGAGTAATTTTCCCGCTTGGAAAATGATTAAACCACTCCTCTATGATGTAGGCTCTATCAAGCCTTTATAGAATGAGCTCATCCCCTCTCTCTTATTACTCCAAGTGAACCATGGGCCGGAGAAAGGAACTTCTGTGACATTGCTGTTAAACCTCCAATCTAAGAAGGCATCTAATCCTCTGATTCTATTCGAACCCCCTAGTTTATCACTTCCACTTTCAATTTGATTGAAATCTCCTATAACTAGAACATTTTTGAATTCGTCCAGAAACCATTGTAGTTGTTCCCAAACGATTCTTCTACAATCTAATTGAGGCTCACCGTAAAAGAACAACACATACTTCAAATTTCCATTAATAGTAGTTATTTTACATAAGATAAAGTTTTTAGAAGAGAACAAACATTCAACTAAGCCCTCCACTACTTCCATTTGAATTCCACCCAAAATTGGAAGTCGGGCTTAAGAAACTAAGTTTTGCTGCTGCAGACGAAAAATCCATTTTGGTTTCTGAGATAAATAAAAAAGAAGGTAATTTTGATCTGTAGAGCCACACAATATAAGGAATTGTAAGGGAGTGTGGATAATTTAATCCCCTAATATTCCAAGCCACAATACTCATAATGCCGTCGGGGGCTGATCTGGAGCAACCTCCTCACCTCCTGAACCTACCATTGCCGAGCCAAACACTGATACTTGGTAGTTAACCTCCATATCATCCATGTGTTCCCTAAAAGCCTAATTAACCTCCTCAGTTTTCTACCTCTTATAAGAATCAGAAAATGAAGATGATAAGTCTTGGGCCCTTTTGTTTTTACCCCTCATTTGTAAATCCCCATCGATGTTCACCTCAAATTCTCTCGGCAAATCAGGATCAGCTTTAGCAGCGAACCGGCTTCCACCATCTTTATCCTTAATCCAAATGGTGAAACCACCCTTTTCGGACCATCTATGAAGTCTCTTCAACCTCTTCCTTTCAACCCACTCGTGATCCGTTTCACTGTAACGAACAGAATCACCCTTGCATGATAATGGCATGTGACCCACTGCTATCCAAATGCGTTTCCTGTTGTTTGCAGAATCATCATAATTGAACAGGTCAGTGAAATTAAAAGAGCTAAAATGCGATACCGGCGTGTTAGGAGGGTCGTATTCCGTTAGAGGGAGGTTTGTCAACCCTCCTAAGTCTGCTAGGGGTAACCGCAAGTAAGGCGAAGAATTTGCTCTTCGTGTTCTACGCAATTCCTCTACTTCTGCCTCTCTTGCACTTTGAATTCCCAATGTGAGAATCGTACCCGCCCGCTCACACACACAACCTTTAAGCCTCGCACGCAATGCAAGCTTCTTCTGCTGCTGCGTTGCTTGCGCCACTTGAGCCGAACTAGCTGCTGCGACCATGCGTGAGGCCCAGCGCGCATTTTCTTCTTGCTGGCCTTATGATGGTGCGGGGTTCTCTGCTGGCTTGCCTAGCAAGAGCGGCCAACCATGCCGGCCTTACGATTCGCGCAAGGCATGGTTGGCCATGCTAGGCATGGTGAGCTTGCGGCAGAGCCTTGCCTTGGGACAATGGTCTTGGCTAGTCATGCTAGCCATCCTAGCCCTCGATCAGCTAGACCATTTCGAGGATAGGATTATCCCGTGCAATGACTTGCTGTTTGGTCGATTTTTCCATCTCGTCGGTTCCAAAATTCGACTCGACTTATAATGTTTGGCTTCGACGCTCTAACCTCGGAATCCGACGTCTTTGTTCGTATATAGTCTATTGACTCATTTAATGCTTCGGATTAACTCGTCGTTTCGGTTCGGTTACACAATTGGGTGTGACCCGAAGGGTTCAGTCAAGATTAAGCTATAATATTAATTATGCACTGATATTACTAATCGGAAGCGGCCTCCACCTAGGCATTCTGATCACTTAACGTCATTGAATAATTAGCTTCGCAATAATTCTGAACCCTGTATCGGAATAATACACTTGTTTGAAGGACACCATTGGAGATGCCTAGGAGATACACTAAATCCCGCGGTCGCGGACATGGTACTTTCAGAACACAAAGAAACTGGAGATGCCTAGGAGATGCATAGTAGAGGGCGCGGCATCTCCAGCCGCGGGCGCAGCCTGTTAACCCGCGGGCGCGGACAGTCAAAACCTGGGGGTGCGGGATATCAACCCGCGGGCGCGACAAGTTACACTTCAGAAATTTTAGAAATTTGAGAAGTCGGGGAGTGGGCGTGACCCTAAGATCCGCGGGCGCGGACTGGTAAACTCGCAGGCACAGCCTTTACCCCCGCGGCCGAAGCAGTAGGGGTCTGCGGATTTTAAGAGCTTTTCTCAACAAAAAGCCGAAACCCAAACTCCAAATTTCTGAAATTTTCGCCCCTTTCTCCCTCTAAACCTCACTCCTCTTCAAACCATAAGCCCTTCTACCTCCATTTCTCATCACTAATCATCAACATCCATCAAATTGTTTCACTTTCCTTCAAATTTTCATCACAAAATTCTGAAATTCCACCCTTTGAAACCCCCAATTTCGGTGTTCCTCTTTGAACGAGACTTGCTTCCACCATTGAAGGGTTCTTGAAGGTGTGCTTGATTTCTTCTTCAAAGGGTAGTTGGAGTAATTGTTGGTATTCGTTGGTGGTATATATTTATCTCTTACTCTAATTTTCCTTTGAATTTGAAGTAGTTCTTTGGTTGAGAAAATTTTGTGCTTGTGATTTTCATGTGGGAATTTTGATAGTTGCATGCCTACATTGTATTCATCATATTAAGAATTATTAATTGTTGAGTTGCTGTTGTTTGTGTTAGTTGTTTGTTGTCATAGATTCCTTGGTTGTGAATTATGTTTGGTGATTCTTGGAGGTGTGCTCTTTGTGGTGGTTGTTTGGTTTTGGAGAATTGTTATGGTGCATTGTTGTTGTGATTTGTTGAGGAGTGTATAATGGTGTTGGTAATCATGGTTTTCGGTTCAAAAAAGAGGAAGCGCGGGAAGGAACCTCAAGGTTCATCATCCGCAAACCCCCAACCAAATGAACAACCTACTCCACCACCTTTACTACCGCTCAAATTCCATAATAAAAGCCACAGATCCATCTATAACAACCTCCAAAACCGGAAGCTAAGACCAACAAAACACTACCACCAACCCTCCACCACTAAGCTCGATATTGACGACGATTGTTGGTTCTTATTCAACAATCTTTGGTTAGGCTCATTTGTGATAAGTGCCTACCGAACCTACAAGGAACACACTCTTGAGTTCCTTCCCTCTTTTGAGTGTCATGTTGCGGGAGATAAGGACCTCACCATCTCCTTCCAACTCTTTAACAAAAAAAGGACCTCACCATCTCCTTCCAACTCTTTAACAAAATTTTGATCGGGGGATAATAGGTCGTTACTACTACCTAGATCAAATATACAATTTTTATCTCCTAACTTAACTCTATAATTTTAATTTAGATAGTGGCAAGTTAGGGTCGAGTCCCAAGGAAACGGGGGTATTGCACGATCAATATAAAATCTAGGATATATTGCAAGTAACGAAAAGGGGTATTATGGTTTGGTATTTGAAGAGTTCTATGATCAAACTATCTATCAAAAGAGACGAAATCAAACCAACATTAAGAAGAATAAACAAGACACTCTACAATGAAGATGAATGGCAAGATTATAGAGATAATAATGGCAAAAAGCACTAGGGAGAGGGGGTTCCAATCATGACCAACAAGACACTAATGAAAATCAATGAGAAAATATACCAAGGAGTTAAAAATCTACTCATAGCAATTCATTCTCATGCAACTACTTAAAGCAAGTTGATGAAATCAATCAACCCTAAACTAGATCATTCTCATGCATCTAATCTGGGACTAAAACATTGGGGTTATAGGTGCACACAATAACTCCAAGCATATTTAAGCACAAATCATCAACTCAAGGTAAAATCCAATCAATATTCAATAGTAACTCAAATAAACATGATTTTCACCCCCTTCCGTAGCTAAGGACCTCATCATTTTCTTCCAACTCTTTAACAAAATAGAAACCCTCACCCACCGTCAATTTAACCAATTGTTAGACCTAAACCCGGACGCCGATATGTTCTCCCCCGAGCATGAGGGCCTTCATGCTTTTGAACCCTTTCATAGGTGGAAGGTCATCTCAAGGATGGACGCCTTCAACTCCAAGTATTCCTTGGCCAGCCAAATCATGTACCCAGCCATCAGACTTCTACATCGAATCCTCGGGTACATTGTTTTTAATAAACAGGACTTGGGAAAGATTACAACTTAGGAAATTCGAATATTATGGCCAGCCACGCAGCCGGAGTTGGGGCATAGAATGAACTTCGGGTATCTATTTACTAAGTGCATTGAAGGTGTCCTCTCGGGTACAAAGAAAGGGGAGATCCATTTTGGTGGGATGATCACTCGGATAGCCGAGAAATTAGGCTATATGGATAAGTTGGATTCTTGCACCCCCGTAGGGAAGAGTGACAGAAGTGATATCTAGCTCGATCTTGAGCAGCTGAAAATAATGAAATTCATAGCAGATACGGAGGATAGAGGGAGGACTTAGAGTTTTTTTAGTCTCCCATGAGCATCGTTGTTTCCTCCCAAAGCCGGAGTTTACTTCTTTAACGAGGGGGGGGGGGGTTAATTACCCTTGGTGGGTAAAGAAGGATTCGGGTATCCTCCCTAGTGCAAGGATGGAGGTAGGTGAAGGGTCCGGAGAAGGTCTTGGTCATGAGGAGGATGAGAACGAGGAGAGGGTCGTCCCTTTAAGTAACAACAACAACAACAACAACAACAACTATTTCAACAAAGGCAAGGAAGACATCGACAACAACAACAACAAAATCAACAACAATTTGACTACCAACAAGAAATGGCGATGATGCGGGCTCAAATGGAAAGCATGCAACTCGACATGCAAGGTATGTTCGCCTCCTAACAACACCATTCTTTCCATACTAATGCTTTATACTATGCTAGTACGTAGAGGGGATATCACTCCCCTAGTTAACTACCCTTATGTGCCGGCCCAACAAGGGCCCGTGCCATCTTGGGGGGGGGGGGGGTGTTGATAACGAACCTACATACCCCTATTGGCAGGGTCCTTCGGACTCTAATGTGCCAAGGCGTGATTTCCCCGACGAGTCCGGTCATTATGACTACCGGGTTTCGGGTGGGAGTGATTATAGGGGTGACCCTAACTAACCCTACGTTGATCCCTCTTACCCCTCTCCTATGGTCCAACTCAAGCCATATGACCAGTTATCCGCATCCCAACTTGACATCTTCAAGGGTCACTATGGGTGACCTCCCGGCTACACCGGAGGTTGGGACCCCTATGCCCCCCCTCGGGTTTCTCCTACGATAGTTGGAGTGCGGATGACAGTGGTGCAAACTCTAGTGGCCAATAGTCCCCCCTCGGTCTGTTTGTTCCCTCCCTGTGTGGTCCCTCCCTTTTATTCCATGTGTATGTGAAGCATCGGGGACGATGCTTTACCTTAGTGTGGGGGGGTGTTTGAGTCAAAAGGGAGTGTTAGGGAATGCTTTGGGTAAGTGTGGGGGAAGGCACCTAAGACTCAGGGGAATGTCTAGGGGTTTGGGGTTTGGGTGTTGTTGGTAAGCTTGTGGTAGCATTGTTGTTGTTAGTTGTTAATGATGTCTATCTTTATGATGATGATGATTTGATGATGATAATGATGTGTTGGGTAGTAGGTTATACCAAAATATTTGAGTTCACAAATTTTTCTCTTTCTCTTACTAACATTTTTCTCTCTCTAGTGTTTGTTTTGTTTTCTTTTCTCTCACCTGTAGCTTAGAAGAAATTTGGAAGCAACATATGGAGAAATGGTAAATTGCAAGGTTGCTCCATTCTTTTCTTCAAGAGACATGGGTGAGCTCTCTCCTTTACTTCCTCTTTTCTCTCTTGTGTTGTATTTATTTTAAGATTAGTTTAGGAAGGAGTTGAATGGTTTGAGGATGTTTGCATGCGGTTCAAAAGAACCTGGGATCGTTGGTATTGATACCGAACAATCATTTGTATGTCGATTGGGATTTATCTGAATTTATATGCCTCGTGTTTGAATCTCTTTGATTTCTTCCTTCTTTTGTTTTGTTTTCACTTTCTTTCGTGTGGCAAACATGAACATGGCACGATGATATAGTTGTTTATTTGGAATTTGCCTGACACATTTGGACTCTATTTATAATGCTTACCTTTTCTTAACTTTATGACGATATGCACGTTTTGAGATTGCTCTTGATTGAATTAGACAAGCCTTAGCTAAGGTAGCAAAGGTAAGAACTTTTGAGGGCGTTTGAACCCTTAGTTCAAGGGATATGGTAAGATAGAGTTGCTCCCTGTAGTGGATTTGAAGCCCTCTAGTTTGTATTTGCTTACTTTTATCGTCCCTTGTGAGGTTTAATTTGTTCAAGCCTACATCAATTTGTTGAGTGGCGTTTTAGGATCCTCAACTATGCGTGTCTTAATCCTTGTGTTGATTGCTTGCTCCCGAGATCGTGACCTAGCACTTTTAGGGGAGGAAAAGCGCACCATTTCTCATATTTGTTCATGTTTACTTTTATTTAGTTACAAATTTGATTTTCCACTTTGAGCCTAATTTTTCCCATTCTTGTCTCAACGGCATTACAAACCTAATGACCTATGTTGTACCAACCCTGCTAGTTAGTGAAGCATTTGGCATGTGAGGGTAATGTAATGAGCGTTGTGATCATGAGCGTGAATTAAATGGAGAGTTGGTTTGGGACAAAGATTTGAAATGTAAGCTTGAGTATGAGCATGCGAGAAAAGCTTAAGAAAAGTGATGCAAAAAAAAAAAAATAGAAAAAAAATGAATTTATATACTTGAATAAGGTTGGTAATGTATCGAAATCGAAATGACGGATGTTCGTTTGAGTTGTGGTTGTTTCTTGAGTTTTGTCTAAGAGAGTTGGCCATCCTCTTGCTTCACTTAGGACTTGCCACCACTTTTTCAAATCCTCTCCCTACCTCTACCTTGAGCCATGTCATTACAACCCTAATAAAGACCCTTAGACTTTAGGAGTGCGTGGTCAATAACCGGTGGAGGGAGATGGTTTTCAACCTAAAGGAGAGAGCGTGCATAGTTGAGATGTCGGGATGATCTTTTACCTCCTCAAAATGAAACTTTTTCCGGTTCCTTCGTGGAATCAAGAGGAGCCATCTAGGGGGACGATTTGAGACTCGTGGGGAGAACGCGGACCATTTTAGAGGGGACTAGGGCGGAGAATGACTCACTAGTTCTCTATGCTTAGCTTAGGCTTGACTCTTGCAACCATTAGCATCTTGAAGCGTGCATGCATCATGTAATTAAGAAGGGCTAGTATTCTTTGACGTTTGTTTATCATGGTTGAGTCCGAATGAAGCATTTGTCCACCTTAAAATTTGATGTTGCTTTTCAAAGCCTTGTCATGTTGTGTTTGTCTTTGTAGTGTTTGTTTTGTCTTTCTTTTCTTTGTTTAGCTTGAAGACAAGCAAGAGGCAAGTGTGGGGGATTTTGATGAGTGGCATTCATGCCACCATTTCACCCTCTTTCATTAGAAAATTCCCCCGACTTGTCACTTGTTTATGCCTTTTCTCACCACTTTTACTTCTATTTTAGTTACTTTAACTTCCTCTCGTGTTTTCCCTTCCCTTTTATCTTTTATTCTACTTTTTACCTTCTATTTGTGTGTTTTGATAGCTCCTAGCACTCGTGGGCGAATTTTGGATTGTTAGATGGAGTGGAGATGCTAAGTAAGCTTGGTAATGGAAGAGGAGATGCCGCAAAGGAGGGGGCACGCTCCTCCAGCTAGCCACGGGCGCAGGTCTCACAGCCGTGGGCGCGGCGATCTGGGTCTGGCGAACTTCTTACCCAGCTTGGAGAGGGCGTGGCAGCCTGCTCGGAGAGCCCTCTCCATTGCCCATTCTCTTCAATATAATAGAAGACTATAAATAGTCTTGGGCTAGAGTTTTCAACTATCAACTATTCCATTGGCATCAAAATACTTGGTAGAGAGAGAAAATTCATGTCTTTTAGAGAGGGAAAACACTTAGTCTTCAAGATTCAATCTTTGTAATCAAATATTAAAGCTTTCTTCTAGTTTGTTGCAACAACTTTGATGACTGGGTAATCCTTCAACATTTATAATAGTAATCTTTTCTTTTATTTCTCTTGTACTTAGTTTTATTGTTCTTATTCATATCCTTCAACATTTATAATAGTAATATTTTATTTTATTTCTCTTATACTTCGTTTTATTGTTGTTATTCATATTTTCTTCATAAATTTCTATGCTTTATTAGTTTCATTGATTTCTCTTTCCCTTAGAATCATGCTAGGTTGTGTTAGTATTGAATATATGTTTAGTTTAGTTGTCATGACTATTTTCCTTTCTCTGGCTTAGATTTTTAGCTAGGGACGGGGGTGAAAATCATGTTTATTTGAGTTACTATTGACTATTGATTGGATTTTACCTTGAGTTGATGATTTGTGCTTAAATATGCTTGGAGTTATTGTGTGCACCTATAACCCCAATGTTTTAGTCCTAGATTAGATGCATGAAAATGATCTAGTTTAGGGTTGATTGATTTCATCAACTTGTTTTGAGTAGTTGCATGAGAATGAATTGCTTTGAGTAGATTTTGAACTCCTTGGTATATTTCCTCATTTATTTTCATTAGTGTCTTATTGGTCATGATTGGAACCCCCTCTCCCTAGTGCTTTTTGCCATTATTATCTCTATAATTTTTCCATTCATCTTCATTATAGAGTGTCTAGTTTAATCTTCTTAATGTTGGTTTGATTTCGTCTCTTTTGATAGATAGTTTGATCATAGAACTCTTCAAATACCAAACCATAATACCCCTTTTTGTTACTTGCAATATATCCTAGATTTTGTATTGATCGTGCAATACCCCCGTTTCCTTGGGACTCGACCCTAACTTGCCACTATCTAAATTAAAATTATAGAGTTAGGTTAGGAGATAAAAATTGTATATTTGATCTAGGTAGTAGTAACGAACTATTATCCCCCGATCAAAATTTTGATAAAGAGTTGGAAGGAGATGGTGAGGTCCTTTTTTTGTTGAAGAGTTGGAAGGAGATGGTGAGGTCTTTATCTCCCGCGACATGACACTTAAAAGAGGCAAGGAACTTAAGAGTGGGCTTATTGTAGGTTCGGTAGGCACTTGTCACAAATAAGCCTAACCGAAGATTGTTGAATAAGAACCAACAATCGTCGTCAATGCCGAGCTTAGTGGTGGAGGGTTGGTGGTAGTGTTTTGTGGGTCTTACCTTCTGGTTTTGGAGGTTGTCATAGATGGATCTGTGGTTTTTATTATGGAATTTGAGGGGTGGTAAAGGTGGTGGAGTCGGTTGTTCGTTTGGTTGGGGGTTTGCGGATGATGAACCTTGAGGTTCCTTCCCGCTCTTCCTCTTTTTTAAACCGAAAACCATGATTACCAACACCAAGATACACTCCTCAAAAAATCACAACAATAATGCACCACAAAAATTCTCCAAAACCAAACAACCACCACAAAGAGCACACCTCCAACAATCACCAAACAATATCAACAACCAAGCAATCTATGACAACAAACAACTAACACAAACAACAACAACTCAACAATTAATAATGCTTAATATGATGAATGAATACAATATAGGCATGCAATTATCAAAATTCCCACATGAAAATCACAAGCACAAAATTTTCTCAACCAAAGAACTACTTCAAATTCAAAGGAAAATTAGAGTAAGAGAGAAATATATACCAACAATGAATATCAACAATTACTCCAACTAGCCTTTGAAGAAGAAATCAAGCACACCTTCAAGAACCCTTCAATGGTGGAAGTAAGTCTCGTTCAAAGAGGAACACCGAAATTAGGGGTTTCAAAGGGTGGAATTTCAGAATTTGGTGAGGAAAATTTGAAGGAAAGTGAGAAAATTTGATGGATGTTGATGATTTGTGATGAGAAATTGAGGTAGAAGGGGTTAGGGTTTGAAGAGGAGTGAGGTTTAAAGGGAGAAAGGGGCGAAAATATCAGAAATTTGGAGTTTAGGTTTCGACTTTTTGTTGAGAAAAGCTCTTAAAATCCGCAGATCCCGACTGCTGCGCCCGCGTGGGTAAGACCGCACCTGAGGGTTTACCTGTCTGCGCCTGTGGACCCATGTGCCGCGCCCGCAGGTCTTAGGGCCTGTCCCGCTCCCTGGCTTCTCCAGTTTCTGAAATTTCTAAAGCGTCACTGGCCGCGCTCGCAGGTTGATATGCCGCGCCCTCTCCAAGGCATCTCCACTTTCTTTTCTTCCTTTCTCCTCAAAACCTCCAACCTCAATCTTGTAGACCAAGAACCCAAATATTTGAGTACCTACAAAAAGAACAAGGCATACACAATAAGATTCTAAAGAGGAATCACTCAAAATTGACTAAATAAAAGAAATACAAGACAAAAAGGTTTGAGAACTCTGGTTGCCTCCCGAGAAGCGCTTCTTTATGAGGTCATTAGCTTAACCAAAATGCATCGTCATCAAAAGGATGGCTTAGGATCCGATGGATCGAGCCTCATGTACTCAATTACGCCAACTTGATCATTGCAATGGTAGAGCTTCAAACGATGTCCGTTGACCATGAACTTTTTCCCTTCCGCCTCCAACTCAAAGGACCCGTAAGGAGTAGTCCTCAAAATCGTGAAAGGCCCCAACCACTTGGAATTTAGCTTTCCGGGAAACAATTTAAGCCTAGAGTTGAATACCAACACCTTGTCTCCAACCTTAAAGCTCTTGTTCCTTATATATCGGTCGTGGCATCTCTTAGTCCTCTCCTTGTAGAGCCTTGAGTCCTCGTAGGCGTCATATCGGAGCTCCTCAAGTTCATTGAGCTTAAGCAATCTCTTCTCGCCCGCGAAGGACATGTCCATGTTAAGCTCCTTGATCACCCACCAAGACTTATATTCCAACTCAACTGGAAAATGACAAGCTGTCCCATAGACCAACCGGTAGGGGGTTGTGCCAATGGGGGTCTTGTATGTCGTCCTTAAGGCCCAAAGCATGTCATCAAGCTTGAGAGACCAATCTTTTCTAGACTTTTTCACCATCCTTTTAAGAAGGTTTTTGATCTCTCTATTCGACACCTCCACTTGCCCTTGATTTTGAGGGTGGTAAGATAGGCCAACCTTGTGATAAACCCCATATATTTTGAGAAGAGCTTTGAACTGTTTCTTGGCAAAATGAGAACCACCATCGCTGATTAGCACTCTAGGAACCCCAAACCATGGAAATATGAATTTTTTAAGAAGCTTGAGCACAACTTTGCGGTCTTTGGTGGGGGAGGGTATAGCTTTAATCCACTTAGTCACATAGTCCACCGCAACCAAGATATATAGATTGCCACAAGAAGAAACAAAAGGACCCATGAAGTCAACACCCCAAACATCGAACGACTCCACTTCCAAAATGTTTTGTTGAGGCACTTCATCCCTTTAGGTTATGCCACCACTTCTTTGGCATTTGTCACATCTTGAAACGAACTTGTGGGCATCCTTGTGCATTGTTGGCCACTAAAGAAGAGATTGAGAGATCTTTGCCATGGTCTTTTCGACCCTTCCATGCCTTCTACACGCCAATGAGTGGCAATGCTCAAGAACTCCTTCGATCTCATGGTACGGGACACATTTCCGGAAAAAGCTATCTCCACATTGCATGAAGAAGTAAGGGTCATTCCAAAAATACCTCCTCACTTCCTTGAAAAATCTCTTCTTTTGTTGAGAGGAGAACTCCGGAGGAACAACCCCACAAGTGAGATAGTTTGCTATGTTCGCGTACCAAGGGCTATACGTTGAAGCCATAGCCTTGAGGGTTTCAAATTCTAACTCCTCATTGATTGGTACATCCTCCTTATTCTCAAAAGGAAGCCTAGACAAATGATCCGCTACATAGTTCTCTGCTCCCTTTTTATCCCTCATTTCTATGTCAAAATCTTGGAGCGAAAGAACCCAACGGATGAGACGCGGTTTTGCTTCCTTGTTGGTCATAAGGTAGTGGACCACTATGTGATCTGTGTATACAATCACCTTGGATCAAATGAGATAGGACCTAAATTTGTCCATGGCAAAGACCACCACAGGCATTTCCTTCTACGTTGTTGTATAGTTCTTTTGAGTCTCATCAAGCGTTCTACTTGCATAGTAGATGACATGAGATCTTCTTCCTTCTTTTGCCTAAGTACCGCACCTACTGCAAAATCACTTGCATCGCACATTAGCTCAAAAGGCAAGCTCCAATCTGGAGCTTGCACAACAGGAGAGGAGATGACATGAGCTTTTGGAATGCTTCAAGGCAAGCCTCATCAAAGCTAAACACAACATCCTTTTTGAGTAACTCGGTTAAGGGTTTGGCGATTGATGAATTTTTTTTTATAAACCTCTGGTAGAAACCGGCAAGCCCTAAAAAAGCTCTCACTCCCGTAACGGAGGAAGGAGGGGGCAACTTAGCAATCACCGAAACCTTAGCCGAGTCAACTTCAATGCCCTTTTTTGATACTTTATGGCCTGGGACAATACCTTCCTCGACCATAAAATTGCATTTCTCCCAATTCAACACCAAACTCGTCTCTTGACACCTTTTTAAAACTTTTTCAAGATTGTAAAGACATGTGTCAAAGACGAGCCACTGACACTAAAATCATCCATAAATACTTCAATCTCATTCTCAAGCATTTCAGATAAAATGGAAGTCATGCATCGATGGAAAGTTGAGGGAGCATTGCATAACCCGAATGGCATTCTTCGGTATGCAAATGTCCCATAGGGACATGCAAAAGTAGTTTTCTCTTGATCACTTGGATGAATAGGTATTTGGAAAAATCAAAAATATCCATCCAAGAAGCAAAAGAAAGCATGATGGGAGAGTCTCTCCAAAATTTGGTCCATGAAGGGGAGAGGAAAATGATCTTTCTTAGTGTTTTTAGTCCAGAGCGTGACACGTGTCACCCAAAGGAGAGCCCAAGGTGGACCTACTAGGGTTAGACACGTGGCAGGTAGATACCCCATATGGAATTGGCAGACTTTAAGGCCCAATACCCTAAACCGCCCAAAAATGGCGCAACTCAATAGTCCTAGGTTTCCGTAACCTAGGACAGGGGCACAAATCCCAATGACCCTATAAATAGGGAGATTTACCCCACCTTGGGAACAACATTTAATGATTGCACCATAATCAATTCTCTCACATTAGAGAAACACACCTGATCTCGAAATCCGAAAAGATCTCACTTTCCTTTCCACACCTTTTTACATTCTCCGTACACGTTCTAACTTGATCGTCGGAGGTAGAACTCCACTCAACCGGAGTCTCCGTTGTTTTGCAGGTACAGGCGCCCAGAATCTAGAATTAGTGACGTAACTTTCCTGAGGGACACAAAAAACCCCGAAATATTTTGGCGCCGTCTGTGGGGAGAGTACCTCTAAGATGGCTTCACAATAGTGTGTACTGCCTCCTAATGAGAAATGGCCTACGGCCGAAGCTGAGGTCTATTTGGACCATGACAGTGATGACGACTTTGAAGTCGAAACGTATGGGGCCGCTGATGGGGTCACACAGAACAAGACGCACCTATCCCAAGGAAAGAAAGGAACGGGGCGATGATTAATCTGGTCCAAGTAAGTCTGGACAACACCAGGAAGCGGAAGGCACAACCCCAGTCACTCGAGACGAACTCATGAAATTTGTGACAAGTTTCAAGGGGAAGATAAAGGACCAAATCCACAAAAGGACGGTTGGCTCCAACAGGGGACAGTCGGCCAAGAAGCCTTCTCTCCCTGAGAAGAACAAGCCAGTTAGGGATTGAGAGCCCACTCTGCATCCTAAATCAAAGGAGGGGAAGCGGTCATCTAGCATGTTCAGCCGGATGGCTCAAAGAAGACACACTCTAATGCCCGGTTCCTAATCGAGCATAAGAGAAACCAGCAACTGTCTGAGTCGGCTTCAACGTCGAGTTACCTAGATAGATTCGAGAATACCTTAATGAGGTATTTTCTATCTATACGAGAGAGTCAGTCAGGCGGCTTGTCTGTTTACAGTAGCCCTCAGATGATCCATTCGGCCCCGTATGTACCTCAGCAACCATACATGCCGTATAAACAACCTTACATGTAACCGGCTCTCTTTGGGGGTTAGGTGGCACAAACCGTCTAACCTTTGGACTGGCGGCTTCGTCTGCTAAAACTTGGGGAACAACCTTCTGCGTTCTCCAAGGAAATAATAGAGGCGGCACATCCGTCCAAGGTTAAGAATGTCATGGTGGGTACTTATGATTGTACCAACAACCCTGAAGACCACCTCATGGAATACACCAACCTTATGTACTTGCAATGGCTAGATGACGCCACCTGGTGCCGATGCTTCCCGGCTACATTGAAGGGCATCGCCCAACTATGGTTCAGCAACTTGTCAGTCGGCTGCATCAATAGCTTCAAGACGCTTGCGTTCTTGTTTCCCTATAACTTCTCTATGAATATCCCTGCCAAGAAAACAAGTCTTTACATGGGTGAAGTTTAGTAGGGGGATAGAGAAAGGTTGCGGTCATACGACAAGCGCTTCAATCTGGTGTGAATCCAAATTCAAGGGCTGTCTGACGATGTGGCTTATACATACTTCTTCATGGGTCTGAAGGATGGGTCGACTTTTAAGTTTGACCTCGTCAGAAATAGGGTTGCCACCCTCTAGGAAGCCTATATATAGGCGACCGAGCTCTATTCCATCAGCAAGCAGTCGGACTCCAAGAAGTCTTACAAAAAAGAGGGTCGGCAAACTCAGCCGACTAAGAAACCTGAAGAGAATAAGAAGAGAAAAGAGATCAGGGCAGTTGACGACTCTGATTAGCTGTCCTAGAAGAAAAAGAAACAGTTTAAACCGTACGTCCCAAAGTACTAGTTTAACAAAGACTGCTACTCCATCCTCATGGAGATTAAAGTTCGGGTGACTATAGAGAAGCCCGCTGGTATGAAAGGTTCCGCCAAAATTCGGAACAAAAACAAGTACTGCCATTTCCATGAGGATATTTGCCACGACACCAACATGTGCTATAGTCTCAAGCGGCTGTTAGAACTTCTAGATGATAAGGGGTGCTAAAGTATTACATCCTGAAGTCTATGGTGACCCTGAAGACAAACCCCGGGCAGTCGTCTAAAAAGGATGCCTAACCTTCTAGTAGTTCGATCACTAACAAGGAGTTGATCTACACATTAGCAGGCAGCTTTGCTGGAGGGGGCCCAACCATTAGGGGCACCAAGGACCATGTAAGACGGCAGGATGTCAGTTCAGTTGATGAGGGCTAGGCATCTCTGACACCTTCCGTGAGGTCATCATCACTTAAAAGGACAGGGGCAAGGTCCAGCGACCGCATGATGACACATTGTCATTGAATGCAATGTGGCCAACCAGAAGGTCGGCCGGATCCTCATTGACACCGGAAGCTCGTCTAACATCATCAGCTACAGGTGCTTGTCAAAGCTGAAGTACAAGCCCGACATCATGCACATGGTGTCTCACCCCATGGTTGGTTTTGGGGGTGGGGTTGTGCACCCAGTCGGACGGATTAACCTACCCATCCGGCCGGGAGAAAAGGAGAGGGACACCACATGGTAGTCCGGTTCTTGGTTGTAGAGGAGCTGACCGCCTATAATCTGATATTAGGTCGTTCGTCTCTGAACGAATCTAAGGCCGTTATTATTCCATCCCTTATGCTGTTGAAATTTGAGAAGGATGATGGGTCAGTTTGCTCCCTGAACGGGGATTAGAAGATGACTAGAGAGTGTTACCTCTCACATGTCAAGCCCATAGTGGCCGTAGCCGGCAAGGGTGAGGATCCAATAGACCTTGACATGTCAAGGAAGCCGAGCCTGCTCCAACTGCAGTCTGAAAGAAGAGAAAGGCCGACCAGCTGGTGGCCGTGAAGAAGGAAAGGCAATAGCAATCATTTACCAGGGAACGGTCGGATAAACTCTGTCCCTAGATGGCTTGTGAACACATTGATATTGCTCTGGACAAACCACATCTGGAGTGTACTGTTAAGGTGGGGACTGTTGCTTTTGCAAAATTCGGTGCAGACGTTTTTGCGAAATTCAAAGACATTTTTTGCCTTTGAGATTGAAAAGATGCCGGGCATCAGCCTGGATCTAGTTGTCCACAAGCTCGACGTGGATCCCAAAAAGAAGTCAGTTAGGCAAAAGAAAAGAAACCACGACGAGGAGAGAAGTCAGGCGGCAGCCACCGAAGTGAAAAAGTTGATAGACGCTGGGTTCATTCGGAAGTATCACTTCCAAGATTAGGTTGGGAATGTTGTGCTTGTAAAGAAGTCGAATGGTATCTGGCGCATGTGTGTTGATTACCTTGACTTGAACAAGGCATGTCCGAAGGATAGTTATCCACTACCAAATATCGGCAGTCTGGTCGATTTTACAGCCGGACATGCTTTGGTGAGCTTTATGGACGCCTATTCAGGCTTTCACCAGATACCCTTGTGGAAAAAAGATCAAAAGAAGACATCATTCGTCACTGATCAGGGGTTATTCTACCATACTGTGATGCCGTTTTGCTTAAAAAATGCGCCTGCTACTTTCCAACGAATGATTAATATTATCTTCATTAATCAAATTAGGAGGGATGTAGAGGCGTACATCGATAACATGATAGTCAAATCCAAGCTACAAGCAAATCACCTTGTTGACCTCCGATAAATCTTCACTACACTCAATGGCATAAGGTCATGCTCAATCCCAAGAAGTGTGTCTTTAGTGTTGAGTTTGGGAAGTTCCTTGGATTCTTAATTGATCAAAGGGGAATAGAGGCCAACCTAGAAAAGATACAGGCGGTCATTGACATGAAGTCACCCCGCACTGTCAAAGAAGTTTAGATGCTAATAGGTTGTCTGGCGGCATTGGGGAGATTCCTTAGTCGGTCAGGCGACAAGTGCCTCTATTTTTCCCAAGCTATCAAAAAGAAGACTAGGTATGAATGGGGGGATGATGTTGAGGTGGCCTTTTAGAAATTGAAAGAACACTTTACATGTACTTAGCCGTCTTAGACCATGCTCTCAGTGCTGTTCTCCTTGCTGAGAGAGACGATATCCAGCTCCCGGTCTATTTCATTAGCCATGTTCTTCGAAATGCTGAACTACGGTACCGAATGGTTGAAAATTTTGGCCTGGCTATTTTCATGGTAGTCAAGAAGTTGAAGCCTTACTTCTTGGCACATCTAGTTGTGGTCTATACAGACCAACCCCTCAAGCGGCCAATGACAACCTTGGAGTCATCCGGTAGGATTCTCAAATGGGCTATTGAGTTGCAAATTCTTAAATATCTTTCAAACCAAGGAAGGCAGTGAAGGGTCAAGAATTTGCCGAATTCATTGTCAAAATGTATGTAGATGGGAGCTCTACTATGAACGGTTGTGGTGCCGGTTTTATATGTCAGTCCCCTGAAGGGGACAAGTATGAATATGCATAACGGTTCAAGTTTCAAGTCTCAAATAACGACGTGGAATATGAAGCCCTGATAGCCGATATCCGCATGTTTAAGGCGGCAGGGGCAAGAAATTTGACGTCTTCTCTGATTCACAATTGGTTGTTAGCCAGTACCATCATGACTATGAGGCCACCCATCCGGTCATGATCAAATGTTTGCAGGTGGTCAAAGAAGAGGGTGGGACACTTGATGAATTTCATCTAAGTCAGGTGCCTAGGTCAGAGAACAATCAGGTGGATGCTCTTTCTAAGCTGGCATCATCCGCCTCCTGTGTTACACCTCAGTAGGTCTTTTGGGAAGTAATGGAAAAGAGAAGTATTAAAGAACTCATGGGAATACTAGACCTGAGTTCAACCTCGATAGGTGGAAGGTCTCTAGAAGAAAGGGCTAGGCGACAAGGCTACTTCTGGCCCACTCTTCAGGCAGACCCCATGGAAATGGTGAAGAAGTATGACAAATGTCAAAGATTCGGCAGACTCATACACCGTCCGGCAACTTATCTAACGACCAACCTTAGCCTAGTACCGTTCGCTAAATAGGGCATGGACATTCTGGGTCCATATACGCCTGCACTAGGCGGACGACACTATAATCTAGTTGCCATTGACTACTTCACCAAGTTGGTTGAAGTAGAGGCGATCAAAGGCATTAAGACAAAGGATGTCATCTCCTTCATCTTGAAGGATATCATCACCCGGTTTAGGATACCTATGTCTATGGTCTTTGACGATGGCCCTCAGTTTGATATGCCTACCCTCAAAAATTAGTTTAGAGACCAAAGGATCTCATTGTTTTGCATCAGTTGGTCGTCCCCAAGTAAACAGCCAGGTTGAAGCCCTCAACAAGCTAATCTCAGACAACATTAAAAAGAAAATTGAAAAAGTTGGCGGTCCATGGGCGGATGAGTTGCCTCATGTCCTATGGGCCATCAGAACAACAACAAAAGGGGAAACCAGCAAAACCCCATTTCTCATGGTTTATGGTGCTGAAGTTGTCTTGCCCATTGAACACTATGAGCCGACTTTTCGAGTCATGCTATATAATGAAGAGACAAACTAGGAGGCCATGCTGCTAGCATTGGACTCGCTGCCAGAGCACAGGGGCAATACCGCCTTGCGTCATGAGATTTACCGTCTGAGAATGACAAGAGCCTACAACAAAAGAGTACACAAGCGACCCTTGAAAGTAGGGGACTTTGTGTTACGGAAAATGAAGGCAATCGATAAGGCCAAGGAGCAAGGAAAGTTAACATCCAATTGGGAAGGCCCCTACTTGATCTATGAAGAAGTGAGAGGTGGCACCTACCGCCTAAAAACTCTATATGACAGACAGTTAGCCAGAACATGGAATGTAGATAACTTAAAAAAGTACTACTTTTAAGACTTGTAAATTTTTTGTAAATAACAAGCTCATCAATGAAAAGATGCTTTTATTTTCAACGATATTTATTGCTTTAACTATATACATCTCCTAATGGGAATATCGTCGGTACAATCTGTAGACGACATTATTAAAACCCAACGTCTTCTCCAACATGAGTAGACATCCGGCGACACCCATCCGGGTGAATTCGTCGCATAGAGCATCTCCCATCCACGTGGTACATTACTCTGTAAACTTAAAAAACAAACGGCCCTACCGACCGTCTTAATTAAGATAAGCTCGCAGCTTCTTGAATTGATCCAATGAGACCTAGATAGCTAAAGATTACCACTTGTTCTATAACAAACGGGTAACCGGCTACTATCTTAGCTGGATACAACTTTATTTCGGTACACCGATAAACGTCTGGTATTGCACAGGGGCAATACAGGCGGAAAAATTCCAAATAATAAATATAAGCTAAGTCCAAACACTTAGCAGCTAAGCATTATTCATTTTAGAACGATCTAATGAGGTTAATGGCTAGATATTATTAAATGCTTATCCACTTCCTCGATGGTCGACCGTCCGCTTATTTTGGGGCAATCACCATTGATTAGGGGATTTTTCCCTACTTATCACCGTCTGACAAGTGGACCCATCAGGTTCTGCCATGTGTCAGCCACGTGGGCCAGTAGCAGCCTGCCACGTGTGAGGTGTTGATCGGTTCACTGTGGACCAGTTGCTTTACGACACGTGTCCTCCTCCATGCCAAATGGGAAAACTGGCCACCTAGGCCCAAAGACTTATGGAAGCCCAATCAACCCTGGGTTGACCTAAACCTAGGACTAGCACGCATCCCAAGGCATATAAATACCATCATTAATCCTTATTAAGGGGATTAAGCAAATTAATTACTCTCACCTAGAGAAAACACTTTACCTTTTTCCGCATTTATTACTCCTAAAGCAAGTACTAACTTGATCGTCGGAGGCAGAGCTCCCACCACTCGGAGTCTCCGTTGTTTTCCAGGTACAGGCACAAGGAGACCAGTCCCGGAATTGTAACTCTCCCGCAAGAAATCAGAAAACCCCGAAACATTTTGGCGTCGTCTATGGGGAGAGTACTTTCGAGATGGCATCAAAGTCTGTACCAAATCCAGAAGAGAGGCGTCCAGTGGACGACCCTCAAGTTTACTCAGACCAAGATACTGAGAATGAGGTCGAGGTTGAAGCACACACGACCTCAGACGGGACCCTAAGGGCCTGACGCACCCATCACACGAAAGGAAAGAACAGGTAGAATACGAAGCTGGACCCAGCAATCCAGCCGGCTCACCGCCTGATCAGCAACAGGCGGCTGAAAGATACGCTCCTATTACAAGAATTGAACTCATGACCTTCATGAGGGGGTTCAAAGGAGAGATACATGAATTAATTAATAAAAAGACGCCTACTCCCTCCAAGGAGCAGTCGGCTAGGAAACCTTCTCAGTCTGGAAGAAGGAAGCCTATACAGGGTCGAGAGGCGACCCCCCATCCTAACTCTAGGAAGTGGGAGCCACCTGTGATTGACTTAACAAAGTATTGCTTTCCCTTACCAGGGAATAGAAAGCCCATTCGTCATATACAAGTGGATGGGTCAAAGAAAACATACTCAGATGCTCGGCTGTTGCTAGAGAAAAAGAAGAATGACTGACTGTCAAAGTCCGCCTCCACTTCAGATTTCCAAGATAGTCTGCACAATACCTTTATGAGGTATACTATGCAAATTATGAGAGTCAGACAGGCGGTACCTCCAGTAGGTCTTGATTTCATACAGAACAGGCGGTACCATACATGCCATATGTACCGCAACAACAATACTTTTTGCAGCCTCCTTTGTTAAGAGGATAGGCGGCAAAAACCGTCCAACCTTTGGACTAGCAACTACGGTTGCTAAGTCTTGGAGAACAACTGTCCGCCTTCTCCAAGGAAATTACAAAGGCCGCCCAGCCGACCAAAGTTAAGAATGTGTTAGTAGGCTGAAAAGAATGGTGTCCTTCCAACAAGTGTATTATTTCGATAGAGGGTTCAGAATTATTACAGAGGTAATTCTTCAGTAAGGTCAAGTGATCGGAATTCCTAGGTGGAGGCCGCTTCCGATCAGTAATATCAGGGTACAATTGATATTACAACTTAATCTTAACTGAACCCTTTGGGTCGAACCCAATCGAATCTCCGATCCGAGACGTCAAATTAATCCGAAAGGATTTAATAAGTCGACAGAGTTTTACGAATACAGACGCCGCAAAATCACAATCGACAAGCATGAGCGTAGGCATAGCTAGGCTAGGCTAGCTCATCGCAAACCTAGGTGCACCATGTGTGTGCTAGGCGCACCATGGTGTGCTAGGCACCATCGCAGCCTAGGCGCACCCTAGCAGCCCATTTCAAGCTAGCATGGGTGCCTAGGTGTGCATGTCAGCCATCGCAGGCCACACAGGCACCAGGCAGCCCATAGCAGCTATAAAGCATGCTAGCGTGGTGCCTGGGTGCATGTGGCGCCTATCGCAGGCCATGGCAGCACCAGGCGCACCATCGCAAGCACTAGGTACTGCGTGCATGCGTGCATGGCCTGGCAGCAGCATCGTTAGCACCAAGTGCTGGCATGGTTGGCTGCCTAGCAATGGGGCGCCATGTGCGTGTGCTTGAGTGCTAGCCTTCGCATGGCATCACTAAGAATCGCAGCACATGCGAGGGGCTGCGCGCCAGCTCGATGCTAGGCCTGGTACTCGCAGCCTCGCACACTAGCCTCGCACAAGCAGCATTGCATCATAGGCGCATTGATGCGTGTGGGCTAGCAGTGCGTGGTGCGTGGCGCATGGCTGGTGCGTGTGCGTGCAATGCCTGGCTAGGTGCTAGGCAGCAGCACCACGCATGCAAGTGCGTGTACATGTGCACATGCCTCACATCAAGCACAAGCAGTGCTAGGCACTGGCTAGTGCTAGTGAAGGCATTGTGCCAATGCGTGGGTGCGATGGGGTATGTGAATAGTGCGAGGGACAGTGTGGCCAACATGCGTGGCTCGCTAGCATCACGCATGCTGGCTTTGCTAGCAATGAGGCGCGAAGAGTGAGTGCGTGGGCTGCTGGGGCTAATGCCACCACTAGGTGCTAGTAGCGCCCAACGCCAGCACGTAGCACCAGCACAGCCCAGCAGCAGCGTGCACTAGCTGGCTGGCTGGGTGTTGGGCAGCAAGGCACGCTAGCTGGCAGCCCCAACTGACACGCTAGCTGGCAGCCCCAGCTAACACGCTAGCTGGCAGCCAGCTAGTACACCTTGACCCGGTTTTGGGCATGGTGTTTGGGGACCAATACATGGCCTTGGGGAGCAAGGCATTGGTCCCCCCACTTCTCCATGGTCCTCACCTAACACTCTCTCCCTCCTTGACACTTGTCGAATTGTGATTGCTTTTGTTTATTGATTTATTTTAGAAATAAATTAATTAGCAAAATTCATTCTCCCACATTGGTGGAGAATGAAATATCAAGGGATCATTTCCCTATAAATACCAAGCTTGGTATTGGGATTTGTGACAACCTTGAGTGGAATTAAAAAGGCAACTCTAGAAAAGAGTAAACCTTTGATTCGTAAAACTCATAGTTATTTTGTCTGGGTCTTGACTAACCTTCAAGACTTAGGACGCTCGGGCCGGGTCGAGGGTACGATCCGTCGGAAATCTCGTCTTTTCGGGATTTTGAAGTAAGAGCTCTTTAGGAGCGAAGCACGCGTCAAAGGTATAATTCTTGTCCTTAATCTTGTTTGATTAAGTTAATTATGTTTGTTTAATTGCTTTAATTAAGGGGCGGGTCTTGGTGGGTTTCCTTCCGCGTAGTGTCGGGTCACTACGAAATCCTACAGGGGTATCGAAGCCACGCTCCTTTTAATTTTTGCAATTATTGTTTAATTAAGGTGTTTTAAAAAATTTATTTTTCTGGTTCATGTTCATCTAATTAGATTAGATGCTTGATTTAATTAATTTTTAAAACTCATTTTATTATCGATTTGGCTGTTGAACCCAGTGATTTTTGGGTGGAATCGACATTCTGGAACTGTTTCAAACCTTCAGGATTGTCCAGAAGCCAAATTCGAACCAGAAACCCACTTTTTCTGGGGTTTTTCGTTTTTCAACGAAAGTTTTAATTCTTTTTAAGCCTTGATTAATGCAAGCATTACAAGCTTAGATTAAATGCACATTTGCATCACTAATCTACTGGTTTTAAAATATCCTTGAGCATAATAATGGAGTGTTTATTAGTGCTTAAGTTGATATACCAATTTATCACATCAACTTGTTTTTCACAATTTTGCAAATAAATTGCAATAAGGTGTGAAAACTTGTTGTGATTTTGTATTTTAAGTTCCCAAGTATTGTTAAAGTTCTAATCTTTAAGTGTTTAAATGATTGGAACCCTAACCCTAAATTCCATGTTGAACAAAGTTTGGATTTTTCATATTTTGGTTGATTAAAATCCATTATGTTCAATTACTTGTGAGTAAAATTTGATTAATCTTCATATTGGAAGATGTAACCTTGGTATTTTACACAAGTATGCAAGTTGGAAAATTTTATCATTGGATGATTAATTTATTTTTCCAACTCCCTTTTGTCAAATCCATGATTAATTTGCATATTGGCAAGATTAATTTTGGACATAGCTCATTTTATTTTAAGCATAATGTTTGACCTAATTTTGTTCAAAATTGTAATTTTGGATAAATTTAGGCTTGTGCACCAATTAAAATAAAATTTGTTTAAGTTAGACTTAATGGGTGTTTTATTTTATTTTCCCTAAAATTAATTCTAAAATATAATTTAAAATTAATTCATGTCACACGTAAATCGGGATTAAAATCCCGAGTCATAGCACGCAAATCAAAGCCACACACCCAAGTGCCACCAAGGCTAGCCGGGCTGCCTAGCAGCCCACATGTGGCTGCCTATGGTGGGCACAAGGGCGAGGCTTGATGCTGCTATGCGCTGTGTGTGTGTGGCTGGGATGCATGGTAGGGGTGCGTGGGGTGGCTGGGCTGGCTTGCGAAGCAAGCTGCTGGGCAGCAGGGCAGCAAGCATCAGCTAGTGCACCACGAGCATCATGATGCGCCTGCTCAACAGGCCAGATGCTCGCAGGCACCAGCGTGCTAGCAAGCATGCGAAGCATGCTGCCTGGCAGCTGGGGCTTGAGGCGCTGCTTGCTAGGCACATCAGGCCTCAACCACGCACCATGGCGCCATGCCATGGGCTGCCTAGCAGCCATGGTGCGCACCCACCAAGGGCTTTGTTGTGTGATTTTGCTTAACGTTGAGCTATGATTTTGCGTTTTTTCCCGTATTAATAATTTTAATTAATTATTTTAACGAGGCTAAAAACCTCGATTTTGATTTTGCAAAATTTTGACAAATTACGGGTTATGTCGACTTAATTAATCGGATTAATTAAGTACGGATGCGGAATTTAGTGGGAGCTTAATTAAATGCGTTAGCATTTTGCGTTAAGAAATAATGGATTAAACCACTTTGACTAGTTTTAATTAGGCGCGTTAATTGGATTAACGACCTAAGTTAGTTACTAGTTTTGCGTGTTTAATTGTGTATTTCGTAAAATTGCATGGGCCGTTCACAAATAGTGAACGGGTGAATGAAAGATTGCTTTCAAAACAGGTTGTTTGAAAAATGGCAACTAGTGGGGCCCGACTAGGATAGAAAATACGGACTGCGTTCCGTTATGTATTTTTGTAAATTTTAATACGCTCTGCGAACCGTTAAGTATTTTTGTACTATTTAGATTAATCTTAGTCGTTCTAGCTAGCTTCTTTTATTTCATTTTGGCCAAGAAGTCTCAAGACGGCGTTTCGGTGAAGACGAGCCAAGATGAAAACCCATGGAAATTGAAGATTTCAAGGGGTCATGCTAGTTGCCAAATGCATCCATTTTATGCCTTATATATATTGTTATATATATATATATGATTGCTAGATGCATGTCTAGGATTTCTATGATGTTGCGATGATTAGTTAAGTTCACTTAAATCAACCAACATAGACACCCTAGGTCCCTTAATAATATTGAGCTAAAATTTGCTATTCCAAGGACAACACTTACCGAACTAATGCGCGTACGTGGTGGATTACGCCAAAGCGAGGCATCAGTACTTCCCTAGGAACGTAAGGTATACTTGGTATACAAGTTGTCTTGGTTAAGCTCAACGATATTAGTAAGGAGTCCTTAGATGTCGTGGCAAAAGAGATAAAATGTCAAGTATGCATTAGATGCGACATTTTATCAAACCGAGAGTAGCTTGGAGCTATTAGCAATTGGATTGCTTAACTTAAGATATTTAATGGTTAAGACAAGCCAAAGCATGCTTATCCGTTTCTTGATCTTTGGGATCTCGGAATCATTTTATTCTCGCCCATAAGGGACAATCTTAAAATGCGTGGATAAAATGTTCAATAAGTGTGAATAAGTGCATGAACGCTTTAAATTTCAACTTATTAATGTATGAATGGTTTTTCATTTCAAATTCTTTCAATTGTAGAACAATGTCTGAAAGTAACTCAAACAACAACCATATGTGCCCGGAACTCCCCGAAAAGTTGGCCTTTCCCTTAAACTTGGTTAACTTTAAGGAATGGGAAGAGGAACTCAGGAGAGCTCTCCGGAATCGCTCCTTAGAGTATACTCTTGATACTCCCATTCCAAGCTTCTTTGCTAAAGGGATCATGACCGACGAGGCTCATGAAGAATTGTCTTCCAATTGCAAAAGGGTCTCACGACTCATAGCAAATTCCATCCCGGAAGACTGGAAGGAAACTCTTTCCTCCTACCTTCCGGACATGTTCCTCAAAGCACTTGAGGACGTTGTCAATGTAAGAGTCACTAAGAGTGACAATGGCAACTTTGACGGACTCGTGTTTGACTTGACCAGGTCACTTTCAAACATGAGAATTAAGCCACCAAATGTTGGGTGTCTTTCTAAGGAAAGGCGACGACTTTGGACCAAGGTCTACAATGCTAAATTGAGACCAGGCATGCCCCTCCGACCTCATGTGCTTGGTATGACTTGGCTCTTCAAGCACATGCAGCTTCTCGGAATTCCATTGGAAGATGAGATGGCGGGGCATATCTTGCTTGCTTCACTCCACTCGGGCTGTGATGCACTTAGAGTGCATATCGCTGCGGGAAAGGAGACACACTCCCTCAAGGAGGTGGTGCAACTATTCAGCCAAGCCACTGCCTATGGAATGACCAAAAGGCCCTTGAGAGCTAAGAAGAAGGAGTTCAAGAAGGTCAAAGCAAAGATGAGATGCTTCCATTGTGGCATGCAAGGCCATTACAAGAGGGAATGCATGCTTATCAAGGAAGAGGGGATCACTCCGACCACCTCAGGTATCTTCCTTAACACTTGTGGATACCAAGTATGACTCACTTAATGTTGCCTTTTTAGGGACCAAGTGAGAAGCTTATCAAGTGTTGGTGCATGAAGACGACGAAGATGGTTTTTCGGTCGTGCTTGCATGCACTATTTTGTCTATGACATGTAATTAAAACTATTTCTAGTTTTATCATGCTTTGAACATATTATCCATGGTGTTGGACA
This sequence comes from Chenopodium quinoa, assembly GCF_001683475.1. Lineage (NCBI taxonomy): Eukaryota > Viridiplantae > Streptophyta > Magnoliopsida > Caryophyllales > Amaranthaceae > Chenopodium > Chenopodium quinoa. Next base: position 1,727,553 of record NW_018745675.1, on the reverse strand, counting down.
CCTAGGAACTTCAAGTGTAAAACTTTTAACAATAGTTGTTTCAAGTTTACCAATTTATGTTCAATTAAATTGCATGTTTTTCATACGACAAAAGCTGATACCACTAAGCTAAGACCATCGAGTCGAATCAAACCTACTTGTGGCATTATCGTCTTAGCCACATTAACATCAAATGCATCAAGAAACTTCTTCAAGAAAATGTTCTTGACTCATTCGACTTAGAGTCGTTTGAAAATTGCAAAGGATGCTTATTAGGCAAGATGATCAAACAGCCATTCTCAAAGTTGGGAGAAAGGGCAAGTGACTTATTAGGTCTAATACACACGGATGTATGTGGACCTATGAGCACACCCGCAAGGCAAGGTTACCGATATTTCATCACCTTCACCGACGATTATAGTAGATATGGCTATATCTACTTAATGTCGAATAAATCTGAATCCTTTGAAAAGTTCAAAGAATTTCAGAAAGGGGTTGAAAATCAACTTGGCAAGAAAATTAAAGCACTTCGATCGGATCGAGGTGACGAATATTTGAGCCATGAATTCGACGATCACTTGAAAGAATGTGGCATTCTTTCAGAGTTGACACTTCCTGGAACTCGTCAATGGAACGGAGTGTCCGAACGGAGGAATCGGACCTTGTTAGACATGGTTCGGTCAATGATGGGTCTTAGTGAACTCCCTATCTCGTTTTGGGGACATGCGCTACAAACAACAGCACTAACACTGAATAGAGCTCCGTCAAAAGCTGTTGAAAAGACTCCATATGAAATATGGACTAAGAAACCTCCCAGGTTGTCTTTTCTCAAGATTTGGGGATGCGAAGCATATGTCAAGCGATTAATTTCGGACAAACTTCACCCCAAATCGGATAAGTGTTTCTTTGTGGGATATCCAAAAGAAACCAAAGGGTATTACTTCTACAATAAATCCGAGAACAAAGTGTTTGTTGCTCGTGATGATGTCTTTTTGGAGAAGGATCACCTTTCCAAAATGACAAGTGGGAGGAAAATCGAACTCGACGAAGTTCGAGAGGACGAGCAACAATGTCAACCTGACAAAACTGACAATCTAGATACTTTGGAAGCATCTGAGAAGATTGGTCAGAGTCAAACAGACAATGTAAATGCTCAACTGATTACCCTACGTAGGTCGCAACGACAAAGATCTCAACCAGACAGATACCTCGGTATTGTCTTAACTGATGATCACGACATCCTAGTTATGGATGGTGATGAGCCGGCGACATACAAGCAAGCTATGACGAGCCCCGACTCTGCAAAATGGCAAGAGGCCATGAAATCCGAGATGGACTCCATGTCTGAAAATCAAGTCTAGGACTTGGTGAATTTTCCCGAGGGTTATACACCCATTGGTTGCAAATGGATCTTCAAAGTAAAGACAGACAAAGATGGAAATGTATCGGTATACAAAGCTAGACTGGTGGGAAAAGGTTATAGACAAGTCCACGGGATTGACTATGATGAAACTTTTTCACCAGTTGTAATGCTAAAGTCCGTCCGGATTATCCTAGCGATTGCTGCATATTACGATTACGAAATATGGCAAATGGATGTCAAAATCGCCTTCCTTAATGGAATTTTGGAAGAAACTGTGTATATGACATAGCTAGAGGGTTTTGTCGATCCAGGAAACACTGGAAAGGTTTGCAAGCTGAAGAAGTCCATTTATGGACTAAAGCAAGCCAGCAGGAGTTGGAATCTGCGATTTGATGAAGCCATCAGCAAGTTTGGTTTTATCAAGAATCCAGATGAGTCTTGTGTATATACAAAGGTCAGTGGGAGTGATATTACATTCCTAGTCCTGTATGTAGATGACATACTGATCATTGGAAACAACACAAAATTGTTGGAGTCCGTAAAGGGTTGGTTGGGAAAGTGCTTTTCAATTAAGGACTTAGGAGAGGCACAGTACATATTGGGCATCAAGATCTACAGGGATAGATCTAAGAGGATGATTGGATTAAGCCAAAGTACTTACATTGATAAGGTACTGGCTCGATTCAACATGGAAAATGCCAAAAGAGGGAATTTACCCATGTCCCATGGCATAACTCTCAGCAAGAAACAGTGTCCGCAGACACCTGTTGAGCGAGAAAGAATGAATCAGATCCCATATGCTTCGCTAATCGGATCGATCATGTATGCCATGATATGTACAAGGCCAGATATATCGTATGCCCTGAGTGCAACGAGTCGATACCAATCGAACCCAGGAGAGGCGCATTGGACTGCGGCCAAGAACATCCTTAAGTACCTGAAAAGGAACAAGGATAAATTCCTGGTGTATGGAGGCCACAAAGAACTGGTTGTTGAAGGTTACACCGACGCTAGCTTCCAGACTGACAGAGACGACTTCAAGTCACAGTCGGGATATGTATTCTGTCTGAATGGAGGAGCATTCAGCTGGAAGAGTGCCAAGTAGAGCACTACTGCAGACTTTACAACTGAAGCCGAGTACTTGGCCGCTTCGGAAGCTGCCAAGGAAGCTGTTTGGATTCGCAAGTTCAACAGTGAACTTGGTGTTGTACCCTCAATTAAAGGACCGATAGACCTTTATTGTGATAATAATGGAGCTATCGCTTAGGCTAGAGAGCCGAGAGAACACCAGAAGGTCAAACAGGTGCAACGGCGATTTCACATGATAAGGGAATGGAAATCCGAAGGTGAAATTAGAATTTGTAAGATCGGCACGGACGATAATGTGGCCGATCCTTTGACTAAACCTCTGCCTCAAGTGAAACAAAACAAACACGTTGAGGCAATGGGAATCAAGCAGGTTTGAGACTGGCTTTGACATTCCCTGTACAAGTGTTTTAATTAAACAGGGTTGATTTAATGTAAGACACTGTACTAAAACCATTCATTAATGGAGTAATTAATTTTTGTGCAAAATTATCATTCACTCCATTACTATTTAATTGTGGTTTAGAATTAAATAATGAGTCCATTCGATTTACGGAAATATTCAAAACAGGGTATCAAGACCATGTCTTGGATAAAAAAAACACCTGTTAAGTGAACATTGAATATCAAATCGAAAAGTATCCCTAATCGAGGTCATCTAACAGATGGACGATTGATGACCGCAACAGATTATTGTGTAGTATGATTTACAGCACCGTTCCTTGTGCTGCGAGGACGTGACAGTCATAAATCATTTGCACAGGTACAGTTTAGAACTGTACTGGATAAGACCTATGAGAGTCCTTTAAGAAAATTAAATTTTGTCATAAGTACATTTCTCATTATGGCTATCAGAACTTATTTCCTCAGACCATGAGTACTGTGAAGTTTTCTTGTTTGAGTACTAGGCTCTTTGATGTTTCCTAACGTTTGCCGTAACTGGGGATCATAACGGGAACACTCGGGAGTCTATGTCCTCTTAGTAAGAAGAACTTACAATACAAGACTGGGATTGTCCCCCTACTAACAATAGGGAAAATGTTTTGTTGTTTAAAAGGCCGCACGAAGAGTGAGACTGTAAAATGCATGGCCATGCTGAGATGGATTTTAGAAATCATCTGCTTATTTGACAGTCAAACTCAGAGATCGAGAAACACTTCTGAACGTAATAAGGATGACAAGGAATCTTACCTTATAGTTCACGAAGAAACATTAAGTGACAAAGGAAATGAGCTATACAAAATATGCACACTTGTCCGGAAGGACAAGTGGGAGATTGAAAGGAATTGTGTCCTTCCAACAAGTGTATTATTCTGATAGAGGGTTCTGAATTATTACAAAGGTAATTATTCATGAAGGTCAAGTGATCGGAATGCTTAGGTGGACGCCGCTTCCGATCAGTAATATCAGGGTACAATTGATATTACAGCTTAATCCTAACTGAACCCTTCGGGTCGAACCCAATCGAATCTCCGATCCGAGACGTCGAATTAATCCGAAAGGATTTAATAATTCGACAGAGTTTTACGAATAAAGACGTCGGAAATCGAGCCTAGGGCGTCGATACCGAGCGTCGCAAAATCACAATCGACAAGCATGAGCGTAGGCATAGCTAGGCTAGGCTAGCTCATCGCAAACCTAGGTGCACCATGTGTGTGCTAGGCGCACCATGGTGTGCTAGGCACCATTGCAGCCTAGGCGCACCCTAGCAGCCAATCACAAGCTAGCATGGGTGCCTAGGTGCGCATGGCAGCCATGGCAGGCCACACAGGCACCAGGCAGCCCATAGCAGCTAGCAAGCATGCTAGCGTGGCGCCTGGGTGCATGTGGCGCCTATCTCAGGCCATGGCAGCACCAGGCGCACCATCGCAAGCACTAGGTGCTGCGTGCGTGCGTGCCTGGCCTGGCAGCAGCATCGCAAGCACCAAGTGCTGGCATGGCTGGTTTCCTGGCAATGGGGCGCCATGTGCGTGTGCTTGAGTGCTAGACTTCGCATGACAACACTAAGCATCGCAGCACATGCGAGGGGCTGCGCGCCAGCTCGATGCTAGGCCTGGCACTCGCAGCCTCGCACAAGCATCAACGCATCATAGGCGCATTGATGCGTGTGGGCTAGCAGTGCGTGGTGCGTGGCGCATGGCTGGTGCGTGTGCGTGCAATGCTTGGCTAGGTGCTAGGCAGCAGCACCACGGATGCGAGTGCGTGTACATGTGCACATGCCTCATTGCTAGTGCTAGCGAAGGCATTGTGCCAATGCGTGGGTGCGATGGGGTATGCGAATGGTGCGAGGGACAGTGTGGCCAGCATGCGTGGCTCGCTAGCAGCACGCATGCTGGCTGTGCTAGCAATGAGGCGCGAAGAGTGAGTGCGTGGGCTGCTGGGGTTAATGCCAGCACTAGGTGCTAGCAGCGCCCGGCGCCAGCACGTAGCACCAGCAAAGCCCAGCGTGCATTGGCTGGCTGGTTGGGTGCTGGGCAGTAAGGCACGCTAGCTGGCAGCCCCAGCTGGCATGCTAGCTGGCAGCCAGCTAGCACACCTTGACCCGGTTTTGGGCATGGTGTCTGGGACCAATACATGGCCTTGGGGAGCAAGGCATTGTTCCCTACACCTCTCCATGGTCCTCACCTAACACTCTCTCCCTCCTTGACACTTGTCGAATTGTGATTGCTTTTGTTTATTGATTTATTTTTGAAATAAATTAATTAGCAAAATTCATTCTCCCACATTGGTGGAGAATAAAATATCAAGGGATCATTTCCCTATAAATACCAAGCTTGGTATTGGGATTTGTGACAACCTTGAGTGGAATTAAAAAGGCAACTCTAGAAAAGAGTAAACCTTTGATTCGTAAAACTCATAGTTATTTTGTCCGGGTCTTGACTAACCTTCAAGACTTAGGACGCTCGGGTCGGGTCGAGGGTACGATCCGTCGGAGATCTCGTCTTTTCGGGATTTTGAAGTAAGAGCTCTTTAGGAGCGAAGCACGCGTCAAAGGTATAATTCTTGTCCTTAATCTTGTTTGATTAAGTTAATTATGCTTGTTTAATTGCTTTAATTAAGGGGCGGGTCTTGGTGGGTTCCCTTCCGCGTAGTGTCGGGTCACTACGAAATCCTACATAGGCGCCTATGATGGCACTACTAATCTTGAAGATCACTTAATGGCGTTCACCAACCTAATGTACCTCCAAGGGTTGGATTATCCCACTTGGTGCAAGTGTTTCCCAGCAACTCTCAAAGGAATCACACAAGAATGGTTCGGTAACCTGCCGACTGGATGCGTGAATAATTTCAGGACGCTTGCCTACTTGTTCACCTCCAATTTTGCTATGAACATTATTGTATAGAAGACGACCCTTGATTTAGGGACCATTCAGCAGGGTGAAAAGGAGGGGCTTCGTTCATACATCAGGAGGTTCAACCTAATGAGCATTCAAATTCAAGGGCTGCCGGATGTGGTAGCCTACACTGATTTTTTCAGAGGTCTTAAGGATGGGTCGACCTTCAAGTTCGACCTGGTCCGAAAGTAGGTTGCGACTCTCCAAGAAGCTTTGATTGAAGCTGAAGCCTATATACAGGCGACTGATCTCTGTAATACTGGAAAGCAGTCGGATGGACGAAGATCTGACAAAAAAGAAAGCCGACCAAAGCAGTCGGCAAATAAAGATGAGAAAAAGAGGAAAGAAGTCTGGGCGGTCGACTCTTCTGGAAAGCTGGCCTAGAAAAAGAAGAAAGAGTTCAAACCATACTCTCCTAAGTATGCGTTCAACAGGGATAGCCAAGCTATCCTCAAAGAAATTAAGAGCCGGATCTCAATCAAGAAGCCGCCCCCATGAAGGGTTCTGCAAGCAATCGGAACCAGGATAAATTATGTCACTATCATGAAGATGTTGGCCATGAAACCAACGAATGTATCAGCCTCATGCGCTACCTTGACTGCCTGGCTGAAAAAGGTGACCTTGACTCCTATGTCAAGAAGTCCGAGGGGAATACTTCCTCAATGAACAAGCAGTTGGCCAGGAAGAATCATCAGCTAGCCAACAGTTATGATACTGATGATGCTGTTGTCTATACCATAGCAGGGGGCTTCTGAAGAGGCGGCCCCACTATCAGGGTCAACAAAGGCCAATATTAGGCGGCTAGAGGTTAATTTCGTTCATCAAGAACGGACCGCCAAGAGTTCATTCCCAGAGATTGTTATCACAGAGGAAAATATGGGAGGTTAAAGGGGCCGCATGATGACCCCATTGTCATTGAATGTAAGGTGGCCAACCAAAGAGTTTGCCGCATCCTCATAAATACTGGTAGTTCTTCTGATCTCATCAGTAGCAAGTGCTTGGCAAAGCTCAAGTACAAAACTGATTGTATACATTCGGTATCCCACCCTTTAGTAGGGCTTGCAGGAGGTGTCGTACACCCGGTAGGACGAGTGGATCTACCCATCCGCCTTGGTGAGAAAGGGGAGGGCCGTCACATGGTGGTTCGGTTCTTAGTGGTTGAGGAACTCTCGGCCTATAACATGATCTTGGGATGACCCACCCTAAACAACTCTAAAGCTGTCATTATCCCTTCTCTTATGATGCTCAAATTTGAGAAGGATGATGGAATAGTCGGCTCCTTAAGGGGAGATCAGAAGATGGCTTGAGAGTGTTACCTCTCGGATATCAAACCCACTGTGGTGGCTGCTGGCCCAAGTGGCGAGAGAACCGACCTTGAACTCAACAAGGAGGATGCGCCTGCTAAAAAAGCAGGCGGCAAGAAAAGAAAGGCTGCCCAATTGGGGGCCGAGAGAAGAGAAAAAAGATAGCAATCACTGGAAGAGGAGCGGTCAGATGAATTCCGCCCTCAGCCGGCTGGTGAGCTTACGGATGTCGTACTTGACGACTCACATCCTGACCGAATAGTCAAGGTTGGAACGACTGCTCTTGAAATTTTGGGTAAAGATTTTCACCAACTTTTGAAGGAGTACAAAGACATCTTTGCATTCAAAGTACATGAAATGCCAAGCATCAGTCCTGACCTGGCGGTACATAAATTGGTTGTGGATCCGAAAAAGAACCTGTTCAGGCAAAAGAAGCGGAACCATGGTGAAGAAAGAATTCAGGCGGCTGCTACCGAGGTTAAAAAGCTGCTTGATGCAGGGTTCATTCGGCAATGTTATTTCCCTGAGTGGGTTGCAAATGTGGTACTCGTAAAGAAGTCGAATGGTGCCTGGCGAATGTGTGTGGACTACACTGATTTGAACAAGGCATGCCCCAAAGATAGCTATCCTTTGCCTAAAATTGACAATCTGGTCGACTCAACAGCTGGCCATGCTTTAATGAGCTTCATGGACGCCTACTCTTGCTTCCATCAGATTCTTTTGTGGAAGAAAGATCAGGAGAAAACGGCCTTCGTCACTGATCAAGGGTTATATTGTTACACGATCATGCCGTTTGGTCTAAAGAACGCCCCGACCACCTTCCAAAGAATGATAAATACGGTCTTCTTTGGCAAAATTGGGAGGAATGTCAAGGCATACATAGATGATATGATTGTTAAGTCCAAACTTCAGACGGATCATCTGACGGACCTATACGCCTGCTATAGGCGGCAGGAAGTACATACTTGTTGTAGTTGACTACTTCACCAAATGGGTAGAGGCAGAGGCTGCTAAGGGAATCAAGACGAAGGATGTGATTTCATTCATCTGGAAAAATGTCATCACTAGGTTTGGGGTGCCCATGTCTATGGTTTTTGATAATGGTCCCCAATTTGAGACGCATGTTCTCAAAATTTGGTTGGGAGACCAAGGCATCTCACATTGCTTTGCATCAGTCGGCCGTCCTCAAGCTAACGACCAAGTATAAGCTTTCAATAAGATCATCTCAGATGGACTTAAGAAGAAGATTGAACGTGCAGGCGGCCTATGGGCAGACGAACTACCACATGTTCTCTAGGCCATTAGGAAGACTGATTTTGTACTCCCACTCAAAGTGCATAAACGTCCACTCAAAGTGGGTGATTTTATACTAAGAAAAATGGAAGCAGTCCGTAGGGCCAACTCTTGCCTCGAATTTGGAATGTAGATAATCTCAAAAGGTATTATTTTTTGACAATGTAAATAGCCAAGAGCTACTAATAAAAGTTTGCTATTTTACTTCATCTATTTTGTATTATGAGGGGCATGCCACCTACTCCATGAGAAGCCGGCTACTCTCCGTTTTTTCTTTCCATTTAGGGGCATGCCAAACTAGTAAAACAGTCGGCTACTCTCCGTCTTACAAAAATATGAATTTAATTAAGAGGGGCACGCTGGCTGTAGCTATACAGACGGCTACTCTCCTATACCTAGTTCATCAAGAACTATCTAAGGCTTACGGCCGAATGATAAGACCAGGCGCCTAACCAACTGATCCAATCTTTAAACTAATACGACATGTCCCAACATCATAGCAGGCGTCCGGCGGCATCCCTCCGGATGAAATTCCTCGCAGAGAGCAGCTCCCTTTTGGGTGGAACATTGTTCTATAGACTAGTTACACGGAACCCAGACGACTGTCCCCAAGGACAACCACGTAGCCGTTTCTGAGACAAGGATAACTCTAACACTAAACCGAACAAGTGTTAGCTGTTAACATCCGAGTCGGATAACCTTCTGTGTTACTTGGTATAAGTACTGAAATTTCTCCGAACAAGTGTTAGCTCCGTGGCATCTCTAGTTTCTGAAATTTCTAAGCGTAACTGGCCGCTCTCGCAGGTTGATATGCCGCGCCCGCGGGTTTGGACTCTCCGCGCCTGCAGGGTAACAGGCCGCGCCCGCGGCTGGAGATGCTGCACCCTCTCCTGGGCATCTCCAGTTTGCTTTGAGTTCTGAGAGTACCTTGTCCGTGCCCGCGGGCCTTCATGGAGCGCCTTCTCTAGGGCATCTCCAGTTTTTTTTTCTTCCTTTCTCCTCAAAAACTCCAACCTCAATCTTATAGACCAAGAACCCAAATATTTGAGTACCTACAAAAAGAACAAGGCGTACACAATAAGATCCTAAAGAGTAATCACTCAAAATTGACTAAATAAAAGAAATAAAAGACAAAAAAGTTTGAGAACTCGGGTTGCCTCCCGAGAAGCGCTTCTTTATGAGGTCATTAGCTTGACAAAAATGCATTCTCATCAAAAGGATGGCTTAGGATCCGATGGATCGAGCCTCATGTACTCAATTACGCCAACTTGATAATTGCAATGGTACAACATCAAACGATGTCCGTTGACCATGAACTTGTTCCCTTCCGCCTCCAACTCAAAGGACCCGTAAGGAGTAGTCCTCAAAATAGTGAAAGGCCCTGACCACATGGACTTTAGCTTTCCGGGAAACAATTTAAGCCTAGATTTGAATAACAACACCTTGTCTCCAACCTTGAAGCTCTTGTTCCTTATATATCGGTCGTGCCATCTCTTAGTCCTCTCCTTGTAGAGCCTTGAGTTCTCGTAGGCGTCATATCGGAGCTCCTCAAGTTAGTTGAGCTTAAGCAATCTCTTCTCGCCCGCCAAGGACATGTCCATGTTAAGCTCCTTGATCGCCCACCAAGCCTTATATTCCAACTCAACTGGCAAATGACAAGCTGTCCCATAGACCAACTGGTAGGGGGTTGTGCCAATGGGGGTCTTGTATGCCGTCCTTAAGGCCCAAAGCGTGTCATCAAGCTTGAGAGACAAATCTTTTATAGACTTGTTCACCATCCTTTCAAGAAGGTTTTTGATCTCTCTATTCGACACCTCCACTTGCCCTTGAGTTTGAGGGTGGTAAGATAGGCCAACCTTGTGATGAACCCCATATCTTTTGAGAAGAGCTTCAAACTATTTCTTGGCAAAATGAGAACCACCATCGCTAATTAGCACACTAGGAAACCCAAATCGAGGAAATATGACTTTTTTAAGAAGCTTGAGCACAACTTTGCGGTCGTTGGTGGGGGAGGGTATAGCTTTAATCGACTTAGTTACATAGTCCACCGCAACCAAGATACATAGATTCCCACAAGAAGAAACAAAAGGACCCATGAAGTCAACACCCCAAACATCGAACGACTTCACTTCCTAAATGTTTTGTTGAGGCATTTCATCCCTTTAGGTTATGCCACCACTTCTTTGGCATCTGTCACATCTTCAAACGAACTTGTAGGAATCCTTGTGCATTGTTGGCCACTAAAGAAGAGATTGAGAGATCTTTTCCATGGTCTTTTCGACCCTTCCATGCCCTCTACACGGCAATGAGTGGCAATGCTCAAGAACTCCTTCGATCTCATGGTACGGGATATATTTCTGGAAAAGGCTATCTCCACATTGCATGAATAAGTAAGGGTCGTTGATGGGTCACACAGAACCAGACGCACCTGTCCCAAGGAAATAAAGGAACGGGGCAATGATCAATCTGGTCCAAGTAAGTCATCCGGATAGCCGTCTGGAAAACACCAGGCAGCGGAAGGCACAACCCCAGTCACTCGAGACAAACTCATAAAATTCGTGACAAGTTTCAAGGGGAAGATAAAGGACCTGATCCACAAAAGGACGGTCGGCTCCAACAGGGGACAGTTGGCCAAGAAGCCTTCTCTCCCTGAGAAGAACAAGCCAGTTAGGGATTGACAACCCACTCTGCATCCTAAATCAAAGGAGGGGAATCGGTCATCTAGCATGTTCAGCCGGATAGCTCAAAGAAGACATACTCTGATGCCCGGTTCCTAATCGAGCATAAGAGAAACCAGCAACTGTCTGAATCAGCTTCAACGTCGAGTTACCTAGATAGATTCGAGAATACATTAATGAGGTATTTTCTATCTGTACGAGAGAGTCAGTCAGGCGGCCTGTCTGTTTACACTAGCCCTCAGATGATCCATTCGGCTCCGTATATACCTCAGCAGCCATACATGCCGTATGGACAACCTTACATGTAACCGGCTCTCTTTGGGGGTCAGGTGGCACAAACCTTCTAACCTTTGGACTGGCGGCTTCGTCTGCTAAAACTTGGGGAACAACCTTCTGCGTTCTCCAAGGAAATAATAGAGGCGGTACATCCGTCAAAGGTTAAGAATGTCATGGTGGGTACTTATGATTGTACCACCAACCCTGAAGACCACCTCATGGAATACACCAACCTTATGTACTTGCAATGGCTAGATGACGCCACCTGGTGCCGATGCTTCCCGGCTACATTGAAGGGCATCGCCCAACAATGGTTCGGCAACTTGCCAGCCGGCTGCATCAATAGCTTCAAGACGCTTGCGTTCTTGTTTCCCTCTAACTTCTCTATGAATATCCCTGCCAAGAAAACAAGTCTTTACTTGGGTGCAGTTTAGTAGGGGGATAGAGAAGGGTTTCGGTCATACGTCAAGCGCTTCAATGTGGTGTGAATCAAAATTCAAGGGTTGTCTGATGATGTGGCTTATACATACTTCTTCAAGGGTCTGAAGGATGAATCGACTTTTAAGTTTCACCTCGTCAGAAATAGGGTTGCCACCCTTTAGGAAGCCTATATATAGGCGACCGAGCTGTATTCCATCAGCAAGCAGTCGGACTCCAAGAAGTCTGACAAAAAAGAGGGTCGGCAAACTCAGTCGGCTAAGAAACCTGAAGAGAATAAGAAGAGAAAAGAGATCTGGGCAGTTGACGACTCTAATTAGCTGTCCCAGAAGAAAAAGAAACAGTTTAAACCGTACGTCCCAAAGTACTAGTTTAACAAAGACTCCTACTCCATCCTCATGGAGATTAAAGTCCGGGTGACCATAGAGAAGCCCGCTGGTATGAAAGGTTCCGCCAAAAGTCGGAACAAAAACAAGTACTGCCATTTCCATGAGGATATTTGCCACGACACCAACGTGTGCTATAGTCTCAAGCGGCTGTTGGACCTTTTAGATGATAAGGGGTGCTAAAGTCTTACATCCTATAGTCTATGGTGACCCTGAAGACAAACCCCGGGCAGTCGTCCAAAAAGGATGCCTAACTAGCTAGTAGTTTGATCACTAACAAGGAGTTGATCTACACAATAGCAGGCGGCTTTGCTGGAGGGGGCCCAACCATCAGGGGCACCAAGGACCATGTCAGACGGCTGGATGTCTGTTCAGTTGATGAGGGCTAGGCATCTTTGACACCTTCCTCGAGGTCATCATCACTGAAAAGGACAAGGGCAAGGTCCACCGACCGCATGATGACTCATTGTCATTGAATGCTATGTGGCCAACCAGAAGGTCGGCCGGATCCTCATTGACACCGGAAGCTCGTCTGACATCATCAACTACAGGTGCTTGTCAAAGCTGAAGTACAAGCCCGACATCATTCACATGGTGTCTCACCCCTTGGTTAGTTTTGGGGGTGGGGTTGTGCACCCTGTCGGACGGATTAACTTACCCATCCGGCCGGGAGAAAAGGAGAAGGACACCACATGGTAGTCCGGTTCTTGGTTGAAGAGGAGTTGACCGCCTATAATCTAATATTGGGCCGTTCATCTCTGAACGATTCCAAGGCCGTTATTATTCCATCCCTTATGCTGTTGAAATTTGAGAAGGATGATGGGTCCGTTGGCTCCCTGAACGGGGATTAGAAGATGACTAGAGAGTGTTACCTCTCAGATGTCAAGCCCATAGTGGCCGCAGCCTGCATGGGTGAGGAGCCAATAGACCTTGACATGTCAAGGAAGCCGAGCCTGCTCCAACTGGAGTCTGAAAGAAGAGAAAGGCCGACCAGCTGGAGGCCGTGAAGAAGGAAAGGCAATAACAATCATTTACCAGGGAACGGTCGGATGAACTCCGTCCCCAGCTGGCTGGTGAACACATTGATATTGCTCTGGACAAACCACATCTGGAGCGTACTGTTAAGGTGGGGACTGTTGCTTTTGCGAAATTGGGTGCAGACTTTTTTGCAAAATTCAAAGACATTTTTGCCTTTGAGGTGGAAAAGATGTCAGGCATCAGCTCGGATCTAGCTGTCCAAAAACTCGCCGTGGATCCCAATTAGAAGTCAGGTAGGCAAAAGAAAAGAAACCACGGCGAGGAGAGAAGTCAGGTGGCAGCCGCCGAAGTGAAAAAGTTGATAGACGCTGGGTTCATTCGGCATTATCACTTCTAAGATTGGGTTGGGAATGTTGTGCTTGTAAAGAAGCCAAATGGTACCTGGCGCATGTGTGTTGATTACCTTGACTTGAACAAGGCATGTCCGAAGAATAGTTATCCACTGCCAAATATCGATAGTCTGGTCGATTTTACAGCCGGACATGCTTTGGTGAGCTTTATGGACGCATTCAGGCTTTCACCAGATACCCTTGTGGAAAAAAGATCAAAAGAAGACATCATTCGTCACTGATCAGGGGTTATTCTACCATAATGTGATGCCGTTTGGCTTAAAAAATGTGCCTGCTACTTTCCAACGAATGATTAATATTATCTTCATTAATCAAATTAGGAGTGATGTAGAGGCGTACATCGATAACATGACAGTCAAATCCAAACTACAGGAAAATCACCTTGTTGACCTCCGAGAAACCTTCACTACACTCAAGCGACATAATGTCATGCTCAATCCTAAGAAGTGTGTCTTTAGTGTTGAGTCTGGGAAGTTTCTTGGATACTTAATTGATCAAAGGGGAATAGAGGCCAACCTAGAGAAGATACAGGCGGTCATTGACATGAAGTCACCCCGCACTGTCAAAGAAGTTTAGATGCTAACAGGTTGTCTGGCGGCATTGGGGAGATTCCTCAGTCGGTCAGGCAACAAGTGCCTCTATTTTTCCCAAGCTATTAAAAAGAAGACTAGGTTTGAATGGGGGGATGATGCTGAGGCGGCCTTTTAGAAATTGAAAGAACACTTTACATGTACTTAGCCGTCTTAGACCATGCTCTCAGTGCTGTTCTCCTTGCTAAGAGAGACGACATCCAGCTCCCGGTCTATTTTATCAGCTATGTTCTTCGAAATGCTAAACTACGGTACCTAATGGTTGAAAAATTTGGCCTGGCTCTTTTCATGGCAGTCAAGAAGTTGAAGCCTTAATTCTTGGCACATCTAGTTGTGGTCTTTATAGACCAACCCCTCAAGCGGCCAATGACAACCTTGTAGTCATCCGATAGGATGCTCAAATGGGCTATTGAGATGCAAAGTCTTAAATATTTTTCAAACCAAGGAAGGCAGTGAAGGGTCAAGAATTTGCCGACTTCAATGTCGAAATGTATGTAGACGGGAGCTCTACTATGAACGGTTGTGGTGCCGGTTTTATATGTCAGTCCCCTGAAGGGGAAAAGTATAAATATGCAAAACGGTTCAAGTTTCAAGTCTCAAATAACGAGGTGGAATATGAAGCCTTGATAGCCGGTATCCGCATGTTTAAGGCGGTAGGGGCAAGAAATATTGACGTCTTCTCTGATTCACAATTGGTTGTTAGCCAGTACCATCATGACTATGAGGCCACCCATCTGGTCATGATCAAATATTTGCAGGTGGTTAAAGAAGAGGGTGGGACACTTGATGAATTTCTTCTAAGTCAGGTGCCTAGGTCAGAGAACAATCAGGTGGATGCTCTTTCTAAGCTGGCATCATCCGCCTCCTGTGTTACACCTCGGTCGGTCTTTTGGGAAGTAATGGAAAAGCGAAGTATTAAAGAACCCATTAGAATACTAGACTTGAGTTCAACCTAGATGGATGGCATCCAGGCTTATCTGCCAGACGACACTTTGCTGGATACATATCCAAAAATTGTTGCAATGAAAAAACGTGTGGCCAACTTTGAGATTCATAATGGAGAGATTTTCAAAAAGGGTTTTCTGCAACCGCTTTTGAATTGCATCACTCCAGAAAGGGGATAGGAGATTTTGGAGGATCTACACTCCGGCTTTTGTGCCTTCTACATAGGTGGAAGGTCTCTAGCAGAAAGGGCCAGGCGACAAGGCTACTTCTGGTCCCCTCTTGAGGTAGACCCCATGGAAATGGTGAAGAAGTATGACAAATGTTAAAGATTCGACAGACTCATACACCGTCCGGCCACTTATCTAACGACCATCCATAGCCTAGTACCTTTCGCTAAATAGGGCATGGACATTTTGGGTCCATATACACCTGCACTAGGTGGATGACGCTATGATCTAGTCGTCGTTGACTACTTCACCAAGTTGGTTGAAGTAGAGGCGATCAAAGGCATTAAGACAAAGGATGTCATCTCCTTCATCTTGAAGAATATCATCACCCGGTTTAGGATACCTATGTCTATGGTCTTTGACGATGGCCCTCAGTTGAGAAACCTACCCTCAAGAATTAGTTGAGAGACCAAAGGATCTCATTGCTTTGCATCAGTCGGTCGACCCCAAGTAAACAGCTAGGTTGAAGCCCTCAACAAGCTAATCTTATTAAGCATTAAAAAGAAAATTGAAAAAGTTGGCAGTCCATGGCCATCAGAACAACAACAAAAGGGGCAACCAGCGAAACCCCATTTCTCATGGTTTATGGTGCTGAAGTTGTCTTGCCCATTGATTACTATGAGCCGACTTTTCGAGTCATGCTATATAATGAAGAGACAAACTAGGAGGCCATGCAGCTAGCATTGGACTAGCTGCCAGAGCACAGGGGAAATGCCGCCTTGCGTCATGAGATTTACCGTCTAAGAATGACAAGAGCCTATAACAAACAAGTACACAAGCGACCCTTGAAAGTAGGGGACTTTGTGTTACGGAAAATGGAGGCAACCGGTAAGGCCAATGAGAAAGGAAAGTTAACTTCCAATTGGGAAGGCCTCTACTGGATCTATGAAGAAGTGAGAGGTGGCACCTACCGCCTAAAAACTCTATATGACAGACAGTTAGCTAGAACTTAGAATGTAGATAACTTAAAAAAATACTACTTCTAAGACTTGTAAATTTTTTGTAAATAACAAGCCCATCAATGAAAAGATGCTTTTATTTTCAACGATATTTATTGCTTTAACTATATACATCTCCCAATGGGAATACCGTCTGTACAATCTGCAGACGACATTATTAAAACCCAACGTCTGCTCCAACATGAGTAGACATCCGGCGACACCCATCCGGGTGAATTTGTCGCAGAGAGCATCTCCCATCCACGTGGTACATTGCTTTATAATCTTAAAAAACAAACGGCCCTACCGACCGTCTTGATTAAGATAAGCTCGCAGCTGCTTGAATTGATCCAATGAGACCAAGATAGCTAAAGATTACCACCTGTTCTATAACAAACGGGTAATCGACTACTATCTTAGTTGGATACAGCTTTATTTCGGTACACCGATAAACGTCTGGTATTGCACAGGGGAAATACAGGCGGAAAAATTCCAAATAATAAATATAAGCTAAGTCCAAACACTTAGCAGCTAAGCATTATTCGTTTTAGAACGATCTGATGAGGTTAATGGCCAGATATTATTAAATGCTTATCCACTTCCTCGATGGTCAACCGTCCGCTTAGTTTGGGGTAATCACCATTGATTAGGGGATTTTTCCCTACTAATCACCGTCTGACAAGTGGACTCATCAGGTTATGCCATGTGTCAGCCACGTGGGCCAGTAGCAGCCAGCCACGTGTCAGGTGTTGATCGGTCCACCGTGGACCAGTTGCGTTACGACACGTGTCCTCCCCCATGCCAAATGGGAAAACCGGCCACCTAGGCCCAAAGACTTATGGAAGCCCAATCAGCCCTAGGTTGACCTAAACCTAAGACTGGCACGCATCCTAAGGCATATAAATACCATCATTCATCCTCATTAAGGGGATAAAGCAAATTAATTACTCTCACCTAGAGAAAACACTTTACCTGTTTTCCGCATTTATTACTCCTAAAGCAAGTACTAACTTGATCGTTGGAGGCAGAGCTCCCACCACCCGGAGTCTCCGTTGTTTTGTAGGTATAGGCACAAGGTGACCAGTCCCGGAATAGTAACTCTCCCGCAGGAAATCAGAAATCCCCGAAACATTTTGGCGCCGTCTGTGGGGAGAGTACTTTCGAGATGGTATCAAAGTCTGTACCGAATCTAGAAGAGAGGCGTCCAGTGGACGACCCTCAAGTTTACTTAGACCAAGATACTAAGAATGAGGTCGAGGTTTAAGCACACACGGCCTCAGACGGGACCCTAAGGGCCCGTCGCACCCGTCACACCGAAAGGAAAGAACGGGTAGATTACCAAGTTTGACCCAACAATCTAGCCGGTTCACCGCTTAATCAGCAACAGACGGCTAAAGGATCTGCTCCTATTACACGAAATGAACTCATGACCTTCATGAGGGGGTTCAAATGAGAGATCTAAGAATTAATTAATAAAAAGACGCCTAATCCCTCCAAGGAGCAGTCGGCTAGGAAACCTTCTTAGTCTTGAAGAAGGAAGCCTGTACAGGGTCGAGAGGCGACCCCCCATCCTAACTCTAGGAAGTGGGAGCCACTTGTGATCGACTTAACAAAGTATCGTTTTCCCTCACTAAGGAAGAGAAAGCCCATTCGTCATATACAAGCGGATGGGTCAAAGAAAACATACTCAGATGCTCGGCTGTTGCTAGAGCAAAAGAAGAATGACCGACTGTCAGAGTCGGCCTCCACTTCAGATTTCCAAGATGGTCTACACAATACCTCTATGAGGTATACACAATCAAATTATGTGAGTCAGACAAGCGGTACCTCCCGTCGGTCTGGATTTCATATAGAACAGGCGGTACCAAACATGCCATACGTACCGCAACAACAATACTTTTTGCAGCCTCCATTGTTTAGAGGACAGGCGGAAAAAACCGTCCAACCTTTGGACTGGCAACTACGGTTGCTAAGACTTGGAGAACAGCCGTCCGCCTTCTCCAAGGAAATTACAGAGGCCTCCCAGCCGGCCAAAGTTAAGAATGTGTTAGTAGGCGCCTATGATGGCACTACTAACCTTGAAGATCACTTAATGGCGTTCACAAACCTAATGTACCTCCAAGGGTTGGATGATCCCACTTGGTGCAAGTGTTTCCCAGCAACTCTCAAAGGAATCACACAACAATGGTTCGGCAACCTGCCGACTGGATGCGTGAATAATTTCAGGACGCTTGCCTACTTGTTCACCACCAATTTTGCTATGAACATTCCTACAAAGAAGACGACCCTTGATTTAGGGACCATTCAGCACGGTGAAAAGGAGGGGCTCTGTTCATACATCAGGCGGTTCAACCTAATGAGGATTAAAATTCAAGGGTTGCCGGATGAGGTAGCCTACACTGATTTTTTCTTAGGTCTTGCGGATGGGTCGACCTTCAAGTTCGACCTGGTCTGAAAGCGGGTTGCGACTCTCCAAGAAGCTTTGATTGAAGCTGAAACCTATATACAGGCGACTGATCTCTGTAATACTGGAAAGCAGTCGAATGGACGAAGATATGACAAAAAAGAAAGCTGACCAAAGCAGTCGGCAAATAAAGATGAGAAAAAGAGGAAAGAAGTCTAGGCGGCAGACTCTTCTAGACATCCGGCCCAGAAAAAGAAGAAAGAGTTTAAACCATACTCTCCTAACTTTGCGTTCAACAAGGATAGCCAAGCTATCCACAAAGAAATCAAGAGCCAGATCTCAATCGAGAAGCCAGCCCCCATGAAGGGTTCTACAAGCAATCGGAACTAGGAT
The DNA here is from genome assembly GCF_001683475.1 of Chenopodium quinoa. Lineage (NCBI taxonomy): Eukaryota > Viridiplantae > Streptophyta > Magnoliopsida > Caryophyllales > Amaranthaceae > Chenopodium > Chenopodium quinoa. The sequence continues at coordinate 1,708,530 of NW_018745675.1, read as the reverse complement.
AAATTTTGTCATTATCATGAAGATGTTGGCCATGAAACTAACGAATGTATCAGCCTCATGCGCTACCTGGACTGCCTGGCTGAAAAACATGATCTTGACTCCTATGTCAAGAAGTCCAAGGGGAACACTTCCTCAAAGAACAAGCAGTCGGCCAGGAAGAATCATCAGCCAGCCGACAGTTCTGATACTGATGATGTAGTTGTCTATACCATAGCAGACGGCTTCTCAAGAGGCGGCCCCACTATCAGGGGCAACAAAGGCAAATATAAGGCGGCTAGAGGTTAATTTCGTTCATCAAGAACGAACCGCCAAGAGTTTATTCCCAGAGATTGTTATCACAGAGGAAGTTCTGGGAGGTGTTAAGGGGTCGTATGATGACCCCATTGTCATTGAATTTAAGGTGGCCAACCAAAGAGTTGGCCGCATCCTCATAGATACCGGTAGTTTTTCTGATCTCATCAGTAGCAAGTGCTTGGCAAAGCTCAAGTACAAAACTAATTGTATACATCCGGTATCCCACCCTTTAGTAAGGTTTGGAGGAGGTATCGTACACCCGGTAGGACGAGTGGATCTACCCATCCGCCTAGGTGAGAAAGGGGAGGGCCGTCACATGGTGGTTCGGTTCTTAGTGGTTGAGGAACTGTCGGCCTATAACATGATCTTGGGACGACCCACCCTAAACAACTCTAAAGCTGTCATTATCCCTTCTCTTATGCTGCTGAAATTTGAGAAGGATGATGGAACAGTCGGCTCCCTAAGGGGAGATCAGAAGATGGCTTGAGAGTGTTACCTCTCGGATATCAAACCCATAGTGGTGGGTGCTGGTCCAAGTGGCAAGAGAATCGACCTTGAACTCATCAAGGAAGATGTGCTTGCTCAAAAAGCAGGCGGCAAGAAAAGAAAGGCTGCCCAATTGGGGGCCGAGAGAAGAGAAAAAAAGATAGCAATCACTGGCAGAGGAGCGGTCAGATGAATTCCGCCCTCAGCAAGCTAGTGAGCTTACGAATGTCGTACTTGACGACTCACATCCTGACCGAACAGTCAAGGTTGGAACGACTGCTCCTGAAATTTTGGGTGAAGATTTTCACCCACTTTTGATGGAGTACAAAGACATCTTTGCATTCAAAGTACATGAAATGTCAGGCATCAGTCTTGACCTGGCGGTACATAAACTGGTTGTGGATCCGAAAAAGAAGCCGGTCAGGAAAAAGAAGCGGAACCATGGTGAAGAAAGAATTCAGGCGGCTGCTACCGAGGTTAAAAAGCTGCTTAATGCAGGGTTCATTCGGCAATGTTATTTCTCTGAGTGGGTTGCAAATGTGGAACTCTTAAAGAAGCCGAATGGTGCCTGGCGAATGTGTGTGGACTACACTGATTTGAACAAGGCATGTCCCAAAGATAGCTATCCTTTGCCTAAAATTGACAATCTGGTCGACTCAACAGCCGGCCATGCTTTAATGAGCTTCATGGACGCCTACTCTGGCTTCCATCAGATTCCTTTGTGGAAGAAAGATTAGGAGAAAACGACCTTCGTCACTGATCAAGGGTTATATTTTTACACGGTCATGCCGTTTGGTCTAAAGAACGCCCCGACCACCTTCCAAAGAATGATAAATACGGTCGTCTTTGACCAAATTGGGAGGAATGTCGAGGCATACATAGATGATATGATTGTTAAGTCCAAACTTAAGACGGATCATCTGACAGACTTCCGAGAAACATTCACCACCCTCAGGCGGCACCATGTCATGTTTAATCCCAAGAAATGTGTTTTTGGGGTTGAGTCTAGGAATTTTCTCGGATTCCTCATCAATCAAAAAGGCATAGAGGCGAACCCTGAGAAAGTGAAGGCGGTCATTGACATGCAGTCGCCTCGCACCGTCTGAGAGGTTCAAAAATTAACAGGCTGTCTGGCGGCCCTAGCAAGATTTCTCAGCCGGTCAGGCGACAAGTGCCTTTAATTTTTCCAAGCAATACAGAAAAAGGCAAGGTTTGAATGGGGGCCGGATGTTGAGGCGGCCTTCAAGAAACTGAAAGTTCATCTGCATTGCTTGCCAAGGCTGGTAAGTCCTTTGCCCAAAGAAGTGCTCTACATGTACCTTGCAGTATCTGACCATGCTTTAAGCGCTGTCCTCCTTGCTGAAAGAGACGGCTGCCAGCTCCCAGTCTACTTTGTCAGTCATGTGCTAAAGAATGCCGAGTTAGAAAGTTGAAGCCTTACTTCGTGGCACATTTGGTTGTCGTGTACACAGATCAACCAATCAAGCGGCCACTAACAACCATAGAGTCGTCAAGCCGGATGATCAAATGGGCAATAGAGATTCAGAGCCTTGAAATCACATTTGTGCCTAGGAAAGCAGTGAAGGGGCAAGCCTTTGCTGATTTTATTGTAGAGATGACTCGGCCCTTTTATTCTCTAATTCTAGATCAAGTCTAGAAGGTTTATGTGGACGGGAGCTCCACCTCAAATGGTTGTGGAGCAGGCGTCATATGTCAGTCGCTATAAGGCGACAGATATGACTATGCTCTACGTTTCAACTTCCAAGCCTCGAACAATGAGGCAGAATATGAAGCTTTACTGGCCGGTGTCCGCATGTGCAAGGCGACTGGGGCAAGAAAAACAGACGCTTGCTCTGACTCACAATTGATAGTGAGTCAATACAATGGCGAATACGAAGAAACCCATCCGGCCATGATTCAATACTTGCAGGCGATGCGACAAGCAGTCAGATCCCTTGAAGAGTTTCATCTGACTTAGGTGCCTAGATCTGAAAATAGCCACGCGGATGCTCTTTCAAAGGTGGTATCTTCGGCCTCCTGTGATACTCCAAGGACCGTCTTCTAGGAGATTATGGAGAAAAGAAGTATTGAAGAGGATCCTATTGGAATTCTAGATCGAAGTTTAACCTGGATGGACCCAATCAAGGCATACTTAACAGACGACACCTTGCCAGATGGTCATTACCAGGCGGCTCTACTGAAAAAGCGAGCGGAAAATTTTGAGGTGCGAAAAGGGGAACTCTTCAAGAAAGTATAACTTAAACCCCTCTTGAAATGTGTTACCCAAGAAAAGGGGCGAGAGGTTTTATGTGACCTGGACTCTGGATACTGCGCCTCTCGTGTAGGCGGCAGGTTGCTTGCTCAGCAAGCAAGGCATCAAGGTTACTTCTGGCCTACCTTAGAAGCAGACGCCATGGATCTGGTGAAGAAATGTGACAAGTGTCAAAGGTTTGGCAAATTAATTCACCGTCCGACTACTGATCTCACCGCCATCCATAGCCCGCTACCTTTTTCTAAGTGGGGCATGGATATCTTGGGTCCCTATCCGCCTGCTATAGGCGGAAGGAAGTACATACTTGTTGCAGTCGACTATTTCACCAAATGGGTAGAGGCAGAGGCTGCTAAGGGAATTAAGACGAAGGATGTGATTTCATTCATCTGGAAAAATGTCATCACTAGGTTTGGGGTGCCCATGTCTATTGTTTTTTATAATGGTCCCCAATTTGAGACGCCTGTTCTCAAAATTTGGTTGGGAGACCAAAGCATCTCACATTGCTTTGCATCAGTCGGCCGTCCTCAAGCAAACGACCAAGTATAAGCTTTCAATAAGATCATCTCAGATAGACTTAAGAAGAAGATTTATCGTGCAGGCGGCCTATGGGCACACGAACTACCACATGTTCTCTAGGCCATTAGGACGACTAAAAAAGGGTCGACTGGAGAAACTCCTTTCTTCCTAACTTACGGTGTAGAAGCTGCTCTTCCAATTGAACGTTACGAGCTGATTCTTCGAGTAATGCTGTATGACGAAGAGGCAAATTGGAAGTCCATGCTCCTCACATTGGACTTACTTCCATAACGAAGGGGCAACGCAGCCCTTTGCCATAAAATCTACCGCCTGAGAATGATAAGGTCATACAATAAAAGAGTGCATAAACGTCCACTCAAAGTGGGTGATTTTGTAATAAGAAATATGGAAGCAGTCGGTAGGGTTAATGAGTCAGGCAAGTTAACTCCCAACTGGGAAGGACCCTACCGAATTTATGAAGAGGTTCGGGACGGTACCTACCGCCTGGAAACACCAGACGGCCAACCCTTGCCTCGGACTTGGAATGTAGATAATCTCAAAATGTATTGTTTTTTAACGATGTAAATAGCCAAGAGCTACTAATAAAAGTTTGTTATTTTACTTCATCTATTTTGTATTATGAGGGGCATGCCGCCTACTCCATGAGCAGCCGGCTACTCTCCGTTTTTTCTTTCCATTGAGGGGCATGCCAAACTAGTAAAACAGTCGGCTACTCTCCATCTTACTCAAATATGAATTTAATTAAGAGGGGAACGCTGCCTGTAGCTATACAGACGGCTACTCTCCTATACTTAGTTCATCAAGAACTATCTAACGCTTACGGCCGAATGATCAGACCAGGCGCTTAGCCAACTGATCCAATCTTTAAACTAATACGACTTGTCCCAACATCATAGCAAGCGTCCGGCGGCATCCCTCCTGATGAAATTCGTCGCAGAGAGCAGCTCCCTTTTGGGTGGAACATTGTTCTATAAACTAATTACACGGAACCCAGACGACTGTCCCCAAGGACAACTACGTAGCCGTTTATGAGACAAGGATAACTCTAACACTAAACCGAACAAGTGTTAGCTGTTAAAATCCGAGTCGGATAAGTGTCTGTGTTACTTGGTATAAGTACTGCCGGTACCTCTTGAGTTAATAGCCAAAAAACATTGGCGAATCAAGGGGATCAGCCGGCCTACGTCGCCTGGTGCCTCTACTACTCAAGCATAAAAGATGACGAATGGGTAACCTCGAAGATTACCCATAAGTCATTCTCTCATACTTAGCAAAGATTCGAATGTTATGATGAGTCCGCCTGTCTAAAGGCGAACCAGAGCTCTCGTACCCCGACCCTACTAATAAGACTTCTTTTCATATCAAACGCGTTTGAAAATCTGGTTCGAAGGTCGACTGCTTTTTGGCTAGCAAGGACTTGAGAACTATTTCTATCCTAACTAACAGGCGGGCTAGCTATAAGCGGCCTATTCCTTTCTAACTTGAAAAAGTTAAACAAACCTAACATATTGCCTAAAATATGTTTGGGGTCCGATTGGGTAAATGGCTGATTGATCGCCTAACATGAAACCAAGACAACCAGTCGTCAAGGGGCGTAGGCAGTAGTTACTTTGTAGCTCTTCGCAACTTTTTACCTGTTCGCAACTTTTGGCTTACAAATTTAGCCAAAACAGTCGGTATGACAGGAAAGCGGATATCAAGGATCCTCAACACTTTGAAAATATTCAAAAATAAAGCATGAAGCAGAAGTCAATGAGTAGAGACGACCGAAAGATGGTCGCTGGATTCATATAAACAGCTAGCCATAAAGACCGGCAAAATATTCAAGACCCTGGCCCCTCGGCCGGGTAAAGAGATACAAAAATTAACGGCACGCAGGCCGAAGAAAAGTTAAAGATATTAAAGCTTCAAGATTGAGGCAGGGTTTCAGTATTGGCTGCCGCCTTATCAGTAAGGGACGCCTGGTTCTGGGAGGCATCCTTCTAACTTGTCTCGGCATCAGGGATAGCTTCCTTAGATGAATATGCCACAATCAGCTGCAGGGCCACCTCCTCCACTTCCTCTTCTGAGCTGGACTCGGCCGCCTCGTCCTCCTTAGCCGCCTGCCTCATGATCTGTTGGTTGTACTTTTTCTCCCAGGCGGCATAGTGAGCTTTTGGGAAGAGGGCTGTCCAAGTCATCCTCATAATTTGGGCCGAGTCCTCCATCATGGCTTGAGCTAAAGCCATCTTTTTATCCTCGGCGTTCGCATGAAGATCTTTTGAGATGGCCGCCTCTTGCTTCTCTAGGCGCTCCTTGAGTGTATCAAGAGACGTTTGTTGACCTTCAGCTTTGTGGGCAATGTGTTTGAGGGGCTGCGTCTCATCGTTGAGGCTCTTGACCTTCGCCTCCAGCTCATTATTCTTCTTTTTTGGCCGCCTCCAACTTAGTCCGGATGGTGGAAGTGGCCTGCGCCTGATAATAAAGAATATCAGTTGTCAAAATTTCATTTATGGCAATTTGAAACATTACCTTATCAACGTCAGAGGCGGCCATAGCTTTAGCAGCCTTTAGCTCTTTGTTCTTGGCGTTGATCGTCCTCTGGAGGTTGTGCACTCGCAGCATGGTATGGAAACAGGGAAAACAGGCGTCAGATTTAAGAATAACAGGTGGCACGAAAAGTCAGCACTTTAAAAATATTCCAAGTCTACCTCAGAAAGGAGACCCATGATGCCGTCTAGGTCAAGGGTGCCGACTCCCTTGACCGCAGCCCTCTCCTCTTGAGGAACGGCCTTAATCATGGACTTGGCCATTGTTCCAAGTCCGGTTCTGTAGGGCCGCCTGCATCAAAAACAAGAGAAATATCATAAACAAGAATAGAGTGATGAAGAAATAAGTTAAGTCTAGCAGAGTTGGCTATACTTCTCGGCGGTCGATTGAGAATAAGTGGTGGGTTCCCCACACTTTGCGGGGTGACCGGCTGCTTGTCAGCCGACTGTTTCCTGGCAGATCCAGGCGTACTCCCACCAGTCGTCTTCCGGACCTTCGAGTCCACTTGGTGGGAGGATGAGGGTTTAGGCCCGCCCGCGAAAACGATGAGTGGTCAATTCTGGTATAAGCAACTTTTCAAAGACAAGTTTTAAGGATCGAAACTCACTATGGGCGTCTCCTTGGCAGGAGAATCAGAATTGGTCTGCTTCTGTTGCATAATGGAGGCTCGCAGCATAGCAGCCGCCTTCTTGGATGCAGAAATTTGGTCCATAGCTTCAGCTACAGATAATAACCACAAGAGTTAGAAAAAATTTGAAAACAAATCAAAAGAGGGGGCATATATTCAAGTGGCCGGCTACCTCTGGAGGACCAACTACTAAGGCCACAAGCGGCCAGGAAAAACTCGTCATAGAGCCATTGAAACTTTGGGACGCAGTTTAGGGGCACTTGTTGTCGCACCCCATTAGTAGAGTTCCCTGGCTTTGAGGGGAACAAGCAGCATGCTGCGACCACTGGCAAGAAGAGGCGGATCCTTGTTCCACCTATTGTAGCGTTTGTTCAGCACGCGGTCTGAACTTGAAATGATGAGGAAGGTGTTTCTCTTATCCTTCCATTTATTTTCTTTGCCCTTGGTCATGAGATAGCCCTTATGACTCGTTAATTGGTACCAGCCGGTACCGCTTGCCTTGGGGGTCCGACTGAGGTAATTCATATGGGCGAACGCCTCGAAATTCGGCTCCGCCCCATGCATTTCACATCCGGCTACATAGCCAAGGATGTTGAACAAGGAGTTCGGGGCTAATTTCCAAAGCCCCACCTCGTATCCATCGAGGATTTGCTAAACGGCCGGATGCAGTGGAAATCGCAATCCAGCTTTGATGGCCGCGTCGCAATAGCAAAAACAGGCGTCCCCATAGCTGGAGCCCTCGGGCCAGACGATTTTATCCTCACCATCCGGCACAAATACTTGATAATTTGGACCCATCGTATGGTCCAAAAGAAAAGTGTATATATGCTCTTTCATGGCCTTGATTCGGCCCTTGGGTACGTGACAGTAATAAGGAGTATTTAACTCCCTATGAGAGGCGGATGGCTCCGACCAGCCTTCTCCCTTTTTAGCTGCATGAGAAGCTCTTGCCTCATGCAAGCGAGCATGCCTCTCCTCTGAGCTTATGGACAGGCGGCTTAATGAGCTAGAGTCAGACACGCTATCAGAAGAGTCCGACTCCTCCCCACTCCCAGAGGGGGTCGACCCTTCTTCTTCTTTGGGGGCCGTCTTCTGACTAGCTTGGTCAACAGTAAAGTGAGAAGGAACTACCTTAACTCCCTCCTCAGAGCTCTCGGCTAAAGGGCCGCCTTGGGTCCCTGCGGTATCAGGCGGCTGGTCCGATGTTTCACTAATCGGAACCCAGAAAGAGGAGCCATCAGAGTTTTCTATTATCTTGGTCTTTTTTGTTCTTACCATACTGTCCTACATAGATACAAAGACAGTTGGATTCCAGGACTTGCGCAAAGTTTGAAGTACCGCAGGGCAGTCGGCACCCCTAGTCCTAGACTCAGCTGTCCCCGGTGACCGGCTGATTGCTAACCTAGGCCGTGCCGGATGCTTTTGAGGTCTCATTTTCAAAAAGATATAAATTGTAAAAGAAAAGAAAATAAAGGAATAGACGGATACCTGAAACTTAAGTTCTGAAGATCTTGATCAAATAGGAACTTAGTAAAACAGTCGTCCTGGCAGGTCAGAAGTCGCAAAGTGTCAGAGCTCAAGTTCAGGAGTCCGAGAGTTCTCTTGAAAAAGTTTGCAAATGTGAACAAAATACTTGGTCAATATGCCTTTATATAGGGCAAAGAAGAATGCGAAGAGTCGCCTCCAAATTCAAAATTTGAGCGGGAAAAATGCTTGGTCCGTCACAGGGCGACACCTGTAGCAAGTTGTCGCATGTTATAGGCCGACACCTATCACAGGTGACATGTGAACAGTCACGTGCGCCACCTGTGAGGGGCAAATGATTAGGGGATTTTTCCGTACCAAACACAGTCTGAAAAGTGGACCCATCAGTTTCTTCCATGTGTCCGCCACGTGGCTCAGTAGGAGCCTGCCACGTGTCAGGTGTTGATCGGTCCACCGTGAACCAGTTGCGTTACGACACGTGTCCTTCCCCATGCCAAATGGTAAAACCGGGCACCTAGGCGCAAAGACTTGTGGAAGCCCAATCAGCCCTAGGTTGACCTAAACCTAGGACTGGCACGCATCCCAAGGCATATAAATACCATCATTAATCCTCATTAAGGGGATGAAGCAAATTAATTACTCTCACCTAGAGAAAACACTTTACCTTTTTTCTGCATTTATTACTCCTAAAGCAAGTACTAACTTGATCGTCGGAGGCGGAGCTCCCACCACCCGGAGTCTCCATTGTTTTGCAGGTACAGGCGTAAGGAGACTAGTCCCGGAATTGTAACTTTCCCACAGGACATCAAAAAACCCCGAAACAACCATAGTGATTGATTGACATGGAAATTAGTTCACCTTTGGAACCAAGTGCACAGCCATCCAGGGGCAAAAATAGCCGGTATAGTAAAAAAATTTCATAGAAAAAAGCAAGTTAAATACTCAGCTAAAATTTATGCATATCAAAAAAATTCAAAGCAAGTGCAATATGACAAAACTGGACTTATTGCCGGATAATTCATTGATTAACTTAGCTGACCCCATGGTCGACTAAAAAAGAGTTAACCGGTACAACCGGTAGAAATTGTTAAGTTCCCCGACCCCTTGGTCGGTAAAAGATACACAGATACACGGCACACAGGCTGGAGAAGTTAATAAATGGCCATTTGGCCGCAGAAGAAAATAACAAGCTTAATTATCAGAGGGAGCTCCTCAGTATCGACAGTTGCATCCTCTTTCTCCCAAGTCGGCTGCCGGTCATTTTCATCCTCCTGCTCCTCCTCCTAACCAGACCCCCCGGATGACCCCCCAATAGAGTCGAACGACTCCTCCTCCTCCTCTTGGGCTTTTCTCAGAAGCCTATCATTGAACTCAAGGGAGAAAATTGATGCTTCCACCCGTCATAGTCAGTACTAGGGAAGAGGGACTCCCAAGTCATCTGCATGATGGCCTCGTAGTCCTCAATCGTCTGCTTCACTAGGGCCTCATTCTCCTCCTCAGCTTTTGACGTATACTTCTTTCTGCGTTGGACCTCTGATTTTGCAGCCTCTTCTTGAGGTTCTCCACCCGGGTGCGGAGTCCGTTTGCCTTAATGTCCGCCTCCTAGAGGGGCTAGATTTTGGCCTTGAGGTCATTTACCTTCTTCTCCAGCTTGGATATCCGCCTCTTCGCTACATTCATATCGGCTTTGACTTGCAGATTGGCTACCTCCTGAGAATACAGTATATCAGTGGTCATTAGTTCATTTTGAGAAATCTTAAACGTGGCCGTATCTAGAGAAGAGGTGGCCCGAGCGTTCGCAACTTTTACCTCTTTGGTCTTCTCTTTGAACGGTTTTTTAAGGTCATTCACTTGCAGCATAGCCTACATCTGGCAAAGGGGCAAACCATTAATATCAAGCGGCTCGAAGAGTTGCACAAAAGAGAAAAATTACAAGTTATTGCACCTCACCAAGGAGGGCAAGGATGGCATCAAAGTTGAGGGAGCTGACTCCTCTGATAGACTCCCTGTCCTTAGGGGAGATGGCCCTCAACATGGTCTTTGCAAGATGCTGAATATCCGACCTTTGGTGGATATCTGCACATTCAACACTCTGTAAGTAGTTGACGTAAATCTGGCCAAAAGACCGGTGTCTTCAGAAGTGCTGGTCGACTGTTGATTGAACTTGACCCTACAAGGGTAGGGTAAGGGATTAAAACTTGTAATACCTTTCGCGTCCGCCTCATCTCTCTCTCTAGGGATCTTGCTTTCACCAACAGTCTCCTTCTTCTTGGAGACCTTATTCCTACCAACCGCTTCTCGGTCTTTTAAGGGTTTGCTTTCCTCAGCTGCTGAGTCGATAGCAGCTTCGAGTGGACCCTTGCAACTCTTCAATGCTTGATGGGCGTCCGGCTTCTTTAAGGCCTTGAGGCCTGCTGGAGATTTTCCCCCAGTTGAGGGGTGGGAGCCCTCTCTTGCCTTGGTCTTGCCAAGCTTGTGGGCCACATGCTTCCTAGGCTTACTAGGAGTCTTCACATCACCGCCCGACTACTTTTGAAGCTTTGGGTCCGGCTGAGAAGAGGGAGAAGGTTTGGTTTAATCGCCCTGCACATAAACCAGGTTGAGTAAATAAAAGGCGGGGAAAATAAATTCAACCTATCTTACTAAAGAATATGGCTCACCTTGGGCGTTTTGGTTGCCTTTATATCCTTGTTCTTTCGCTTGCTCAAAATGGAGCGGTAGTAGGCGGCGAAGTGGGCAGTCGGCTTCTTGGAGGCCGAAAGATTTTCCATTGCTCTGTCTACATAAGAAGTTGGAAGTGGTAAGTAATAAGATGAATAAAACAATCAAGTCTTACTGAAAAAATCAAAGCGCATTTGGTCGTCAACCTCTCGGCCTCTTAACACTCAAGCCGCAGGCGGCCAAGTAATTCTCATCAGCCAGCCAATCATGGCGGGGAATGTAGATGAGGGGAATGACTTGTTTCTCCCCAGTCTCCTTATTAGACCGAACGGTCACTTAGAAGAGACCCTTGTCCAAGATTTTCTCCCTGACCCTTCCAGGACAGGCGACAATTCAGCTCCGCCTGAGAGCAAAGGGGGAATTCGGTTCCACCGATTATATTTTTTGTTTTTCATCCTGTCAAGGGAGGTGAAAATGTCATCCTGTCAAGGGAGGTGAAAATGTAAAACTTTCTCCTCCATTCCTTCCACTTGGAATCCTTCCCGACAGTCTTCATGTCACCTTTGTGGCTTGATAGGGTGTACCATCCGGACCCGCTTGCTTTCAGGGTCTGGCTAAGATAATGCATTTGGGCAACGACCTCAAAAATTGGCTCTACCTCTAGCACCTCACATGCGGCAACGAACCCCAGAATATTTACCTAGGAGTTGGGGGCAAGTAGCCAGACACCCAGCTGGTATGCGTCTAGAATCCTCTCCACGGCCGGATGGAGAGAGAATCGCAAACCAGCCTGAATGGCCTCCTCATAGTAGCCAAAACATTCGTCCCCGTAGCTTGACCCTTCTGGCCAGACTACAGTATCCTCAGGATCCGGGACGCTTATAATAAAGCCACGTCCCATGACATGGTCAGCTCTGAATTTCCCCACTTTGTCAGCCATATCCTTGCGCCTGCCTATGGGAACGTGGTGGTAATAGGCAGCATACTACTCTCGGCGATGGGCAGAAGGCTCGGCCCATCCCTCACCTATCTCTGCGAAATGGGATTCGCTCGCTGTCTCTAGCCGAGAGCGCTATTCATCAGAGTCCACTGAGACTCTGCCAGAAGTAGACGGCTCCGATTCGCCGTTAGAGCTGTCGGAACTAACGTCTAAATGTGAGGCCTAATGAATAGAGCTAGAGACATCACTCCCTAACTCCTCCCCTAATTCTTGCAAAATTGAATCACTAGGGGTACTTGGAGTACCAGGCGGCAAATAAGAAATTTCACTAACAGGCGCCTTAAAGGAGCCGTCCGGATTTTGTTACCTGGATGTTTGTTTCGTTCTGGTCCTGGTGTCCTACACAGACATAGAGACAGTCGGATTTTGGGAATTTCCCAAAGAGGAGTCCAAGAAGGGGTAGTCGGCACTCCTAGCTCTAGACTCAACCGTCCCCTGTGACTGATTGATCATTAACCTAGGCCGTGCCGCGTGCGTTTAGGATCATTTTCAAAAGAAAAGAAGTAAGATTAAAATAAAAAGAGAGAAAAGCAGGCGGTTACCTTAGATTTAAAGGTACTAAGGACGCTTCAAGAGTCTTGGTCGGTTATAAAAACAGACAGACAAGTTGCAGGCAGCAGGTGCTTTTCTTAGAAAAAGACAAATTCTCTCGAAGACAAAGATTCTCTCTCGAATACATTCTTGTTAACGTGAGAAAGAGTGGGGGGTGAAAACTATTTATAGAGGGGTTATGATTTGGGAGTTAACGCTAATTTTACCCCGGAAGGTGAACAGTAAAAACTCTTCACCAATGTACAAGGGATGCCTGTCACAGGCGCTACGTGGCACACCACGTCACCCTTGTGAGGGGCAAATGATTTGGGTATTTTTACCCCGCTACTTGGACAAACCAGAGCGTGACACGTGTCACCCAAGGGAGAGCCCAAAGTGGACCTACCAGGGTTAGACACGTAGCAGGAAAATACCCCATATGGAATTGGCAGCCTTCAAGGCCCAATTAGACCGCCCAAAAATAGCGCAGGCCAATAGTCCTAGGTTTCCATAACCTAGGACAGTGGCACAAATCCCAATGACCCTATAAATAGGGAGATTTACCCCACCTTGGGAACTATATTCAATGATTGCACCATAATCAATTCTCTCACATTAGGGAAACACGCCTGGTCTCGGAATCCGAGAAGATCTCACTTTACTTTCCACACCTTTTTACATTCTCCGTACACGTTCTAACTTGATCGTCGGAGGCGGAACTCCACCCAATCAGAGTCTCTGTTGTTTTGTAGGTACAGGAGCCCGGAATCCAAACTTAGTGACTTAACTCTCCCGAGGGACACAAAAAACCCAAAAACAAGAGGCCTTGCCTAAGTTATGTATACAAGTCATAATTAACCTAAGTACGTAGTAGATTATCAAGCAAGCAACTGAACTCCCTCCACCTTATCTCACACGCCTCTCTTTTTCTCCTTCCCCTCGATCCGTATAGTACGGTCACCAGCCCCATGTGGACGTACGGTGGTGATGGTGGTGGTTCCTGGCTCGTTTGTCTCCTCTCCTCTCCTTAGAAGTTTGATTGAAGGGTTCAATCACAACTAACTAGAATTAGTAGAGGTTTAATCCTTGCCCGTGGACCAAGTAGCTAGAGGAATCATGTTTGGGGTTCTTGTTCTCCTTATTGTTGACGAGGGTTAAAATGGTCGCTACAATCTAACTCTCAATCAAACAATACTTATACGAAGACCCTATAACCAAGTACAATGGCAAATAAAGGTTCGGTCCACGAGGAACGAGAGTAATTGCAAATCAATCTTAAACCTAAGCTAGTTCGAAATCAATGGAAAATGGTGTTCTAAAATACTACTAATAAGATGGAATAAATCAATAAACTAAGACACTAGGGAGAACGGGAATCCGCCTAACCATTGGTAACTAAGCAACAAGGAATCACAGAGACAAACGGGATATGCAAAGACTATAAGTCTGATCAATATCATGTGATAGGAAGACAACGGGCAATATTAAGCTTGGATTTCTCATGCACTTAACATTACTCGATACATAATCAAACCACATTCAATAATGAAATACTCAATTCACAATCTCTTGTTCAAATCAAGAATATCATGCAATCAAATTCAAGATTCTAGGTTAGCTACTCCTATTATAATGAATTAACATGCAATCGCATATAATCAATTTAATCACAATCCGTTTATCAAAATCAATCCTCAATTACATAGATTACCTAGGCCGGGTTTCATCCCGAAACCCTAGCTAGGAGACTACTCACACATATTCATAATCAAAGCAATAATGAATTCCAAAAGTATAATAGATATAAACATGAATTCTGATTAAGGAATAATAAAGCTTGATTAATAAACAAGAATGAATAATAACAATTGTATTGATGCGAATCAATGGAAAAGTTCAGAACTTTGATATCCGTCGTCAATGAATAATACAAAAAATCTTCGCAAATCTTGCTTCAAATCAATCCAAGAAAACTAAAATCTCTAGAAATATCTCTAAGAAAACTAATGAATCTCTAAAAACTGTCTCTAAAATCCTCTTAAAGTTGGGCCTTATATACGTCTTCTAATGCGGAGAAGTCAAGCGCGCAGTTAACCCTGGATCAGCACGGCCGTGCTGAATTTGGCACGGCCGTGCTAGCTTGTCAGTAAGTAAACCGAATTTCTTCTTCAAATTGGCACGGCCGTGCTATATATGGCACGGCCGTGCTAAAAATGACACGGTCGTGCTGAATATGCTCTAGCACGGGGCTCATACTGAAGCAGACACGGGCACGGGCAACATATGGCACGGCCGTGCTAATGGCCTGCACGGCCGTGCTAATGGCCTGCACGGCCGTGCTGGTGCGTGGATACTGACACGGCCGTGCTATTGGCTTGCACGGCCGTGCTGCCTTGCCTGGGGTTGCTTGCTTATAGGCCAGCACGGGTGTGCCTATGGTAACACGGCCGTGCTGCCTGTGCTATGTAATCAATGCACGACACTTGAACTTCCTTAACTCCTCGGACTCCGGTCAAGGCTAGCTCGGTTACGCATCAAGGGCTCGGGATCCGATTAAACTCGGTTGATATTACCTGAAAACACATAAAAAACAAACAGAAAACCCGTGAAGCACGTAATATGGGGAACGTAAGCATAACAAGGTAATAATCGGCCAAAACGGCCCCAAATACATCCAAAATCATCCTAAAATATGCTCTAAAGCGTGCCCTAAAGTGCGCTTGTCAAAACCCCCCAAGCTACACTTTTGCTAGTCCTCGAGCAAAAACCAAGGGAAACACACACAAGATCAAATAAACTATGCCATTGCGAATAAATCAAATTAAGCACGGAATGAAATCAATGGATCCTACTTAGAACAACCATGCACGGAATGAAAACTCACTCAAACAAGCAACGAGACACACAATCCAAGATATCGTTGATCAAATGCGAACAAGACCTAAACCAAGCATAGAGAACAAAGAAATCATGCTTCCCTCTAAACCCAACCAAACCGGCCACGTCCTCCCCTTTTGCTTCAAATCACCACCCTAATTGGCCCCTCGTGATTCCTCGAAGGAACCGGAAAAAGTGATATTTTGAGGAAATAACAAAGGTATCCCGACATCTCGATTACGCATAATCTTTCCATAGGGTTGAAAGGTATCTCCCTCCACCGTTTGAGAACCGAACACCTCTAAAGTCTAAGGGTCTTAAAGGGTTGTAATGTATTGGCAATGGGTAAGGTAGGTGAAAACAATTTAAAAAATGGGGTTAATTCCTAAATGAAGCGGAAGAATCACAATTCTCAAAAACAATAGTTCAAAAGATGCAATTCACATTCCACAATAAACATTGATCACACTTTTACACATCCCAAACTCTCTATGTTATACACACTCAAATCACCTTTTTCAAACTTCAAAGCTTTTATTCATATGTCCTCGCCTTTTTCACAATTCAGACGACTTTTCTCCCTTTTTTTTTTTCTTTTTTTTTTTTTTCCTTTTTTTTCAAAAACAAATTTTCATATTACATCTTTACAATTAAGCTCACTTTCAAACCTGCTCAAACCAACTATCAAACTTTATTTCTTGATTAGTAAACAATAAGCTCAACAAACCTATCTAGGTAAACGCTTCACAACTAAGGGTTGGTAAAACATTGGCCATCGGGTTTGTAACACGGTTAACCAAGAATGGAATTAAAGCTCAACATGGTTAGCAAGTAAGATGATGTAAAAAGAAAATCAATTTGTAACAAAACAAAAGGAACAAAATAAGAAAAATGAAAAAGGTGTCCTCTTCCTCCCTTAAAAGTGTCAAGTCGGTCTCGGGAGCTACTAGTCAACACAAAGATCGAAAAATGCGTAATCAAGGATCCAAATATGCCACTCAACAAGAATGATGAAGGCTAGAACAAATAAACCTCACGGGATATAACAAATAAAGCAACTACCAATCAAGGGGGTCAAATCCACAACCGGGAAGCGACTCCATCTTACCACAGCCCAAAGGCATAGAGTTTCACATGACAAAAGTGTTCTATTTCTACCCTTTGCCTAGACTCGTCCACATTGATCAACAATAGACTCGAACTGTGTATTCATCACTGGCTTAAGTGGAAATAGACATTTCATACACATTCATTCACATTTCGAATCCAACATGAACAATATTCCAAAATTTTGCAATTAGACAAGTTTATTATGATCCAATAACATAGGAAAAGACTACGAGGCATATCATATAAGCTAAACCACACATCCTCATAGCAGAAGCTTTTCCTATCTAACACAAACATATGTACAACTAAGCCAACTGAATAAGTTGAAAGGCACATAACGAGGCATAAAAATCACATAAAATCCCAATCGACAAACAAGTGATCGAATGATATCAACATCAACGATCCCAGGTTCCTTAGAACCAATCAAACATCCTCGAACCATTCAACTTCTTCCTAAACTAAACTATCCTAAGCACACAAAAAAAGAAAAGATCTCACCAAATTTGCTTCCCGGGAGCTCCAATTAACAGCCATAGCATCGTTCTTCAAACTCATGCCGCGTCTCGAATGTTCCCAATCTGCAAAAAAGGAAAGACATACTAGCAAACAAGTTAAGGTTAGTCTAGGAAAGCAGTAAATCTTTTTTTTTTATTTTTTTTTGTTTTAGAATGAATACAAGTAAGACCCCCCCCCCAAGCTAGAATCAAACATTGTCCTCAATGTTTATACATCAAGGACTTACAATAGTAAGGAGAGGGAGGTAACTAAAGGGAAAGGTAAAGGGATCACGAGCTTGGCCCGCCCAGGCAATTAGGGAAACGAGAGGCCATATCATCAACACTCCTCTTTAGGTCTCTGAAGGCGGAGGTCATATCCTCGTTCGACTGGCGCAAATCCGCTACCTCGAGCTTCAAATCTTCCATTCCTTGGCGGAGCCAGGCGAAGTCTTGCGCCGGGATCTGCTGGGCTGCATCCGGGACACCCTCCTCTTCATCATCATCATCATCAGCATCGTCACCTCCTTGGCCCCCGTGGGCCTGCTCATCCCCCTGGTGAGGCTGGGGATTGCGGTCTACATACTTCGTGCCTCTGTCCTCGTGCCAGGCGAAGTCGGGGTCGAAGATCCAGTTGTCTTTGTTGTAATCCACCGTCCTCTCCGGATCGGGCAAGTAGGCGTATGGCTTGCCGGCTACGAGCCTCAAATAGCAATCCGGCTGGGATGTCCCTTCAAGCCAGTGCATGGATCTCAAGGTGCGCATATCAAGCCTCGTAGTGCCTGGGATAGCCTGCAATTCAGAAAAATCAATCCCATTATATTGCGCAAGAATGGTGATCATGCCACCGATAGTAATATCACCCCTACCCCGGGCTACACCGTCGAGGTGGTCTAGTAACCACGCTCCCATGTCTAGACGCCCGTCCCCACGGGTGAGGTGCCAAATAAACTGTAACTCCCTAATGGAGACTACACCCGAACTATCTCCTCTAGAAAATATAGTAGAGGAGAAGGTCTTGTGGGACAACCGAAAGGCGGGATTGACGATGGAAGTTGCCTTATCCCTACGGGGATCTCTATCCATTTTCCCCGTGATTTGCCGCCAAAACAACCCGGAGTTGTAGTGTTTTGAGTGGCCATCCTTAGGACCATATTTCAGGTCGGATGTCCACCCAAAGGCGGCATTAACTTGGACCACCGACATTTGAATGGTGCCCGAGTTCATTAGTTGAAAGGACAAGTACCGGGGTGAGTTATTATCATCCCGATGCACGTACAAAGAAGACAAAAATTCGAGGGTAAGCCTCTTGTAAGTGAGAGCATGCATGGTAAGGAAAGAATCAAAGTTGGTAAATGAAAATAGTTGAACCATGTCGCTTTCAATCCCTAGAGCCCTAGCGGCTAAAGGGTCGTAGAACTTGGTAGGCCGGATCGGTCGGTGGGATAATCCTACAAATTTGTCCAAAAAGGACGGGTTATTAAAAACAATACCCATGGGGTCCACCGTGGGTGGAACCATGGATGAGGATGCATCGTCCCGACCCGGTCTCCCAGTCGATGTCTTTGATCTAGGCATGTTTGATTCAAGAAATTAAGCACAATATACTAATTAACAAGCAAGAAACTATCCTAGCATGCAATGTACTACCCTAACACTACTAGTTCACCCAAACTTGCAACAATAAAGCACAATTTAACAACAAATATTCAATAAAACTAATGAAATTGGACAAAAATTGCGAAAATCAATGAGTTTAAGAACGAATTCACCGAGGACTCCACGAAGTGGAGTTGTGGCGAGCTCAAAGAGGGCCGAATTTTGCGTCCAATCACTTGAAAAATGCTCCAATGCAAGGAGGGTGCCGAGATCTCGAAAGAAGAATACGGGGAATTAGGG
Source organism: Chenopodium quinoa (assembly GCF_001683475.1). Lineage (NCBI taxonomy): Eukaryota > Viridiplantae > Streptophyta > Magnoliopsida > Caryophyllales > Amaranthaceae > Chenopodium > Chenopodium quinoa. The sequence continues at coordinate 1,689,724 of NW_018745675.1, read as the reverse complement.
TTTGATTTGGGGAATTGAGGGAGGAGGTTGGGGGTTTGGGTTAGTTTAGAGAGAAAAAGGGTAGGAAAGAGTGTTAGAGAGTTGGGGAATAATGAGAGAGTTTGAGTGAAATCGTGTTTAAAAAACACGAAAAACTATCCGGAACCCGCGCTGCACGACCGTGCTATAACTGGCACGGCCGTGCTGAGGTTTGGCACGGCCGTGCCGAATTTGGCACGGCCGTGTTGGCTTGGCAGGATTTTTGCGAAATTGAATTTCAGATGGCACGGCCGTGCTAGAATTAGCACGGCCGTGCTATTACTTGATACGGCCGTGCCATTTTCAGCCGTGCTATTGCTAGAATGTCAGTGGGCTTTTGAGGTTTGGCACGGCAGTGCAGATTGTGGCACGGCCGTGCTGGATTCTGGCACGGCCGTGCTGTCTAACGGCACGGCCGTGCTGTCTGCTGCAGTCTGCATGTTTTCTTTTCCTTCAAGGCACGCATCACTCTCTTCATTCCGACTTCTAACCAATCTTCTACCTGCACAAAAACACACAAGAGCACACAAAACTCACACAAATTAGGAGCTAAACAAACTACAAAACAAAAACTACTCTAGTAAAAGCAAGAAAATCGGGTTGCCTCCCGGAAGCGCTAAGTTTAACGTCGATAGCTTGACGTGGTCACATTCAACTCTTGTGACCGCATTCGAACACATCTATCACACCAACATGGGCTCCCTCATAGTATGTCTTCAACCTTTTCCCATTAACCACGAAGGATTGCAACCCACTAGAATCATAAAGCTCAACCGCACCGGAAGGGAAAACATCTTCGACAGTGACTAGACCCCTCCATCTTGACATCAACTTACCGGGGAAGAGCTTCATCCTAGAGTTATATAAGAGGACTTTGTCACCAACATTGAACATTTTCCGCTCTATCTTCCGGTCATGGAACTCCTTAGATCGGGACTTGTATAGGTTCGCACTGTCATATGCGTCCATCCGAAGCTCCTCCAATTCATGAAGGTCCAACATCCGTTGCTCTACCGCGCTTGCTAGATCAAAATTTATCTTCTTGATAGCCCATTGAGCGCGGTGCTCTAGTTCGACCGGGAGGTGACATGCTTTCCCGTAGACCAAGCGGTATGGGGTGGTGCCTATTGGGGTCTTGAAAGCAGTCCGGTATGCCCAAAGTGCATCATCAAGCTTATCGGACCAATCTTTCCTGTTCTTCGCCACTGTCTTCTCAAGGATGGACTTTATCTGTCGATTGGAGACTTCCGCTTGCCCACTAGATTGAGGGTGATAGGTTGTCCCGAACCTTTGATGTACTCCATTCTTTCGAAGTATCCTTTGAAAGGCCCCATGCACAAAGTGTGACCCGTTGTCCCTTATAACCGCCCTAGGAACCCCGAACCTTGGAAATATAATCTTCTTGAAGAGTTTCACCACCACCTTGTGATCATTTGTAGGGGAGGCAATTGCTTCCACCCACTTAGACACGTAATCCACAGCCACAAGTATGTATTGGTTCCCACGGGAGGAAGGGAAGGGTCCCATAAAGTCAATGCCCCACACATCAAAGATCTCAAGTTCAAGTATGGGTTTTTGAGGCATTTCATTCTTCTTGGAAATGTTTCCACTCCGTTGGCAAGCATCGCAAGTCTTCACAAATGCCCACGCGTCCCTAAAGATATGGGGCCACCATAGCCCACATTGCAAAACCTTTTGGGTTGTCTTATTAGCCCCCATGTGACCTCCGCAAGGGTCGGAGTGGCACATTTTCAGCACACTATGAACTTCTTCCTACGGAACGCACCTTCTTAGGAGACCATCTACACCTCTCTTGAACAAAATTGGATCATCCCATATGTAATGCCTTGCATCTCTCCTAATCTTCTTCCGTTGGTTCTTGGAGTAATCGGGGGGAAACTCCTCACAAGCCAAATAGTTTACCAAATCCGCAAACCATGGTAGAATCTTCTCCTTGAGGAGGTATAAAACATCATCCTTCAACTCATCACAAATGGGCAGCCCATCATCTTCTTGTTGCTCCCTCTCCATGCGCGAAAGGTGATCCGCAACCACATTCTCGGCTCCCTTCTTGTCCCGGATCTCCACATGAAATTGTTGTAAAGAGAGGACCCATCGGAGGAGGCGTGGTTTGGATTCCTTCTTCGAAATTAGCTACTTGATGGCAGCATGGTCGGTATAAACAATCGTTTTGGAACCAACGAGGTAGTCCCAAAATTTCTAAAATGCATGAACAATGGCTAGGAAGTCTTTCTCTGTAGTGGTGTAGTTCCTTTGTGCTTCATTTAAGGTCTTGGACATGTAATAGATCACGTGAACCCTCTTCTCAACTCGTTTCCCAAGAACACCTCCAATAGCCGTATCACTAGCATCGCACATCAACTCAAAAGGTAGATCCCACCGTGGTCCTTGCACAATCGGTGCCGAAATCAAAGCTTTCTTAAGTGTGTTAAAAGCTTGTAGGCACTCTTTGTAAAACTTGAAGTGGATTTCCTTTTGCAATAAGGAAGTCAAAGGCTTGGCTATAAGAGAGAAATCTTTTATGAATCGCCGGTAGAACCCCGCATGCCTTAGGAATTGTCTTACCCCTTTTGCATTGACCGGTGGTGGTAGCTTTGCTATAACTTCAACCTTTGCTTTGTCCACCTCTATGCCTGAATTTGAGATCTTGTGACCGAGGACAATACCTTCTTCAACCATGAAGTGACACTTCTCCCAGTTCAGGACTAAATTCACTCTCTCACACCGTTGTAGGCACTTCCCCAAGTTCACTAGGCAATCATCAAAGGAGGCTCCCCCAACAGAAAAATCGTCCATGAAAACCTCCATCTCGGCCTCCAACATGTCCCCAAAAATTCTCATCATACACCGTTGAAAGGTGCCCGGTGCATTGCAAAGTCCAAAAGGCATTCTCCTATAGGCAAAAGTACCATATGAACAAGTAAAAGTCGTCTTCTCTTGGTCATCCGGGTTTATAGGTATTTGGAAAAACCCCGAATAACCGTCAAGAAAGCAATAATACTTGTGCCTAGTTAGTCTTTCGAGCATTTGATCAATAAAAGGGAGGGAAAAATGGTCCTTTTTGGTAGATGCGTTTAGACGTCTATAGTCTATGCACATCCGCCAACCGGTCACCGTTCTAGTTGAGATGAGCTCACCATTCTCATTCTCAACTACAGTCATTCCCCCCTTCTTAGGGACAACATGCACAGGGGAAACCCATCTAGAGCTTGAAATGGGGAAGATGATACCTGCATCAAGAAGTTTGGTGATCTCTTTCTTCACCACCTCCCCCATTTGAGGATTGAGTTTCCTCTACCTCTCAATAGAAGGCCTCGCACCATCCTCGAAAGTTATGTGGTGCATAAATATAGCGGGGCTAATACCCTTGAGGTTATCAATGGTATAGCCTATGTCACTTTGATGCTCTCTCAATACATCACACAACTTCCGAGTTTGATCCGCATCTAAAGAAGAATTCACAATGACAGGATAAGTTGAATCAGGGCCAAGAAATTCGTACCTTAGATGTGATGGTAGAGGTTTCAATTCTACCTTAGGGGCCTCGTTTACCTCTTTTGTGGTGGCCTTAGCAAGTGCATACATGGGTGTAATTTCCTTGAAACTGTTATCACCATCATCTTCCTCTAGCATTTGCTCCTCTATGTACCTTCTCTCATCGGTATCACTTGGCTCAAGATCATGGTTAGTAGAAAGCAATAGTGTATGCATACTAGAGACAATCGAATCAATAGTGTCAATCATCATGCAGTTTTCGGAAATAGACAAAGGATATTGCATGCTTTTGTTAAGATCAAATTTAAGGACCTCCTCTCCTACCTTTAAAGAAATCTTGGCACTCTTCACATCAATGAGAGCACCAGAGGTAGCTAGGAAAGGTCGCCCAAGAATAATAGGTATATGATTATCTTCATCCATTTCCAAAACTACAAAATCCACAGGTATCACAAATTTCCCAACTCGTAGGGGAACATCTTCTACCTTACCCTTAGGAAATTTGATCGAACGATCAGCTAACTGTAGGGTAATGTTGGTAGGAAGATGTTCTCCTACCCCTAATCTTTGATATACAGAATAGGACATAAGACTAACACTAGCCCCAAGATCACATAATGCATTATCAATTTTCATTTTATTAATAGCACAAGGGATTGAGAAATTACCTGGGTCTCCCAATTTGGGAGGCATCTTGTTCATGATGATTGCACTACAATTCGCGGTGAGGTTAACAGTTTCCACCCCATCACAATTCCTCCTGCCACTCAAAATATCTTTCAAAAACCTAGCATAGTTAGGCATTTGTTTTATAGCGTCGGTGAATGGTATGGAAAGGTGAATTTGCTTCAAAGTATCTAAAAACTTACCGAATTGAACATCCAACTTATGTCTCACAAACTTATGGGGGTAAGGAAGTTTTTGCAATAGATTGGGTTCTTTGACTTGTGTTACTTCCTTTTCATTTAAGACCTCTACAGTTTTATCATTCTCTCCGGTCCTCTTCTCCTCACTCTCTATAACAGAATCAGTGGTAGGTGTAGTCACAGATTGACTCCTAGGAGGTACTACTTCATCGCTCCCCCTCAATGTCTTTCCACTCCTAGTGGTGATAGCATTTACAGAGGTTTTAGGGTCAATACCTTGAGGTGGGAGTTTCGACACTCCAACCCCATCCTTTATAGCACTAGCCAACTGAGAAATCTGGGTTTCAAGCATTTTATTATGTGTCATCACTTCATTAAACTTTTTGTCACTGGTGGCCATGAAAGTGTTGAACATTTTGGTCCGTGCTTCCATCATCTCCTCCAAACTAGTCCTTTGCGATGGTCCTTGGGCATTGTAGTTGTCATTATAGGCTCGGGAGCCACGCGCATTAGACTGTTGGGGATTTTAATTTTTGAAGTTGTTCCTGTTACCATTGTTATTCCAATTTCCCCTGTTATTGACATTCATGTTCTGATTGTATTTCCCTTGAGTACCTGCATTTTGTTGGTAATTATTCTGATTACCAAAATTACCATGTTGATTATAAGACCCTTGGGGATTTTGGTCCCTTTGGTTCCTGTTTCCCCACTTGTTTTGCTGTTGGTAGTCAGAATTATTACCCTGTTGATTATAATTGTTCCCTCTTTGAGTAGGTGGTAAATATTTGTTATTGTCATTCCTAGGTCTATTATCATAAGACAAGGCATTGACTTGTTCATTATCACACTCATTACCATCATTATAGTTGGATTGAAATTGGGAATCTACGTTACAGGCAGAGGTATCATGGTCATAAGACCCACAATTTTCAACAGAATATACATCCAGCAGGCATATTATTAGAGTTAGAGTGCATACCTGCTCCGTTAGAATAGGATGGAAGATTTTGATGCGGTGGAGCGTTGAGCTTCTCTTTGATAATTGACATTTCCTTACCTAGATTTACAATTTGCGATGTCAAATTCCCGATTGCATTAAGATGGTCTACCGAATAGACCACTCCTCCACTCTTGCTCGTGGCCTCTCGCTCTCCATCTTGCCAATCCATGTGGTGTCGTACCACATCTTCTATGATATCAATGACTTCTTCTTCGGTTTTGTTCATAATAAGGCCACCTGCTCCCGCATCCAAACTGGTCTTCCCTTGAGGACTCAATCCTCCATAGAAAATCTGTAAAACTTGATATGTTGGGATTCCGTGGTGTGGGCACTCTCTTTGATACTCCTTGTACCTTTCCCATGCTTCGTAGATTGACTCCCCACTCCTTTGCCGAAATCCCTGGATCAAAGCTCTAGCATCGGTCGTCTTTTGGGAATAAAATCTTCCCAAGAATGCTGTCGTGACATCATCCCAAGTGTGTAGAGAGTTCGGCTTCACCTCGTTCTCTAACAATTCGAGAGCTCTCCCAATAAGTGAAAAGGGGAAAAGCTTCAATCTCACGAACTCTTGATTCACCCCATTAACCTTGATGGTATTGCAGTACTTCTCAAATTCGTTCAAATGAGCCAAAGGGCTCTCATGCTTGGCACCACTAAACTGCCTTCTCTCGATGAGGGTGATCATAGCCGGCCGGATCTTGAAATCATTGGCCTCAGTAGTGGGTGGGGCAATCCCACTTGAAGCTCTATACGCCTAGGAGTTCCCAACTCCTTAAGGGGTTGTGGTGCTGGCCGATTGGGTTGGCGCGGTATGTCTGTCATTGGAACCTGTTGTGTGTTGTGTTCCTTTCCTTGAGAGTTTGATGACGTCAATCGAGATTTACGATTTCTCTTCAAAGTTCTTTCGGTTTCTGGATCGAAGGGTATTAATTCTCTCTTTTTAGACCTGCGCATACACACTAAACAAACCAATTAAATAGCAGGGCTACAAGTGTAGCCAAAAGGGAAAAATCTTTTTCTGCTTTTTTATGATGAACTAGACTCAAGAAATTAAAAAGAAATTAACAAACACCGTCCCCGGCAACGGCGCCATTTTGACGAGGGTTAAAATAGTCGCTACAATCTAACTCTCAATCAAACAATACTTATACGAACACCCTATAACCAAGTACAATGGCAAATAAAGGTTCGGTCCACGAGGAACGAGAGTAATTGCAAATCAATCTTAAACCTAAGCTAGTTCGAAATCAATGGAAAATGGTGTTCTAAAATACTACTAATAAGATGGAATAAATCAATAAACTAAGACACTAGGGAGAACGGGAATCCGCCTAACCATTGGTAACTAAGCAACAAGGAATCACAAAGACAAACGGGATATGCAAAGACTATAAGTCTGATCAATATCATGTGATAGGAAGACAACGGGCAATACTAAGCTTGGATTTCTCATGCACTTAACATTACTCGATACATAATCAAACCACATTCAATAATGAAATACTCAATTCACAATCTCTTGTTCAAATCAAGAATATCATGCAATCAAATTCAAGATTCTAGGTTAGCTACTCCTATTATAATGAATTAACATGCAATCGCATATAATCAATTTAATCACAATCCGTTTATCAAAATCAATCCTCAATTACATAGATTACCTAGGCCGGGTTTCATTCCAAAACCCTAGCTAGGAGACTACTCACACATATTCATAATCAAAGCAATAATGAATTCCAAATGCATAATAGATATAAACATGAATTCTGATTAAGGAATAATAAAGCTTGATTAATAAACAAGAATGAATAATAACAATTGTCTTCTAATGCGGAGAAGTCAAGCGCGCAGTTAACCCTGGATCAGCACGGCCGTGCTGAATTTGGCACGGCCGTGCTAGCTTGTCAGTAAGTAAACCGGATTTCTTCTTCAAATTGGCACGGCCGTGCTATATATGGCACGGCCGTGCAACTTCCTAGCACGGCCGTGCTAAAAATGACACGGCCGTGCTGAATATGCCCTAGCACGGGGCTCATTCTGAAGCTGACACGGGCACGGGCAACATCTGGCACGGCCGTGCTAATGGCCTGCACGGTCGTGCTGGTGCGTGGATACTAACACGGCCGTGCTATTGGCTTGCACGGCCGTGCTGCCTTGCCTGGGGTTGCTTGCTTTTAGGCCAGCACGGGTGTGCCTATGGTAACACGGTCGTGCTGCCTGTGCTATGTAATCAATGCATGACACTTAAACTTCCTTAACTCCTCGGACTCCGGTCAAGGCTAGCTCGGTTACGCATCAAGGGCTCGGGATCCGATTAAACTCGGTTGATATTACTTGAAAACACATCAAAAACAAACCGAAAACCCGTGAAGCACGTAATATGGGGAACGTAAGCATAACAAGGTAATAATCGGCCAAAACGGCCCCAAATACATCCAAAATCATCCTAAAATATGCTCTAAAGCGCGCCCTAAAGTGCGCTTGTCAATTGTTGTTGCTCGATCACTCGTGGAATCACGCTTCAAAGGTATAATTATGTGTTCTCTGTGTGTTATGCATAGATCTTGTTTCAGAATATGAGACATGCAATTCCGCTTATAGTATCTAAAGTTCTACAGTGGTATAAGTTAGCCTAAAGCATGTACACCTATTGATCATAATTCTTTGTTATCGACAAATTTTAATTTAATTAAGAGGGAGAATAGTTTAATTTGGTTTAATTATTATTTTAAATGTGATTTAACATTTTGAATCATTAAATGTGATTTATTTTGCTCAAATTTAGCCTAACAATGAATCGATTTTTTCCCTTATTTGGTTCCAAATTTCCAACCCCCCCTAACCCTAGTTCGAAATTTACGAAACGCTAAACCCTAAACCTAAATTAGGATTTTGTGTTTTGTGTTTTGAATAATTTCGATAGTTCCTAGTTTCATGAATTTAATTTATTTGCTTTCCTGTATAAATTGTGAATTTTGCAAAATCAATGATTTAATTTAAGTGTTAAATTGAACTGGTTATTATTTTAATGAGGAACCCTGATTTTTAAATTGAATGTGCTTTAATTTTAATAACTTGGACCAATTTAATTTATTTTAGCAAGAGTATTTTTTAATTAAATTAAAACTTAAAAAAAATTGTTTGAAGTGACGGCAGCCACATCCGCCGGTGGTGGTCCAAGAGGGAGGAAAAAGGGGGGGCAGCAGGTCCGGCCAAAAAAGAAGGGAGCAGCAGCAGCACCGTGCAACGGTTGCGCAACACTGCTGCTCCTGGTGCGCGTTGCGTACACCAGCCAGTGTACGGCCACCATGGCTGGCTTCGACTGGCCACACCACAATGGCTGGCGCGGTTTAAAAAAAAAATTATTTTAAAATTCAAAATCAGATTTTATTTTGAAAAAGATAAGTTTTCAAAATTAAAGTTGTTAATTTTGATAAGTTTATTAGGATATTTTGAACAAAAGATTCCATATGGATAATGTTTTGGGGTTTTTTGATGTCCTGCGGGAGAGTTACAATTCCGAGACTGGAACCGGACGCCTGGACCTACAGAACAAATGGAGACTCCGAGTGATTGGAGTTCCGCCTCCAACGGTCCAGTTAGAACTTGTTTAAGGAGTAATTAATACGGAAAGGTAAAATGTGTTTCTCTGGATGAGAGTGATTAATCAGCGTAATCCCCTTTAATGAGGATTAATGAAGGTATTTATAACCTTGGGATGCGTGCTAATCCTAGGTTTTCAGTTAACCTAGGGCTGATTGGGCTTCCCTTGAAAGTTGGGCCTAGGTGGCCGATTTTTCCATTACGCATGGAGGATGCCACGTGTCATGACAAAATAGGTCCTTGGTGGACAAATAGGCGCGTGCCACGTAGCAGGCTTTGACAAGTCCAATTAGAGGACACTTGGCAGGACCTGATTGGCCCACATGGTGCATCTGATTGGTGCGAGCAAAATCCCTTAATCATTTTCCCCTCACAGGTGGCACGTGACTGGTCACATGTCACCTGTGACAGGTGTCGGCTCATAGCAGGCGACGACCTGCTACAGGTGTCGTTAGGTGAAAGGCCGGGAGTTTTTCCCGCTCATTTTTCGAATTTGAAGAGTGTCCCTTCAACTTCTTCAATTGCCTATATAAGGGCGTTTTAGTATCCCTGAACCTGCTCTGACATTTTGGACATTTCCAGCCTACCGCCTGTTCTGACAAGCCGGCTGATATTCAGATTACTTTCCAAATCTTCGTCAACTTCTCAATCGTTCAGGTAACCGTCCGATCTCTTATTCTTTTACATTTCTTTATTTTTTTTTCTTTTTTGAAATGGCACCTCGGAAGCACACGACACGACCTAGGTTAGTGATCAGCCGGTCACCTAGGACGGCTGAGTCTAGGACTAGGAGTGCCGCCTGCCCCTTTTCGAACCAATCTTTGCCCTTTATACAAAGTTTGACTGTCTCTGTGTCTATGTAGAACATAATGGCCAGAACAAAAAGAACAGCTAGGATCACCAATTCGGACGGCTCCTCCTTCCAGGTGCCGATTAGTGAAACATCTGATCAAACGCTAGATGTTGAAGGGAACCAAGGCGGCTCGACTGCCGACAGCTCTAAGGGAGGGATCAAGGTGGTCCCTTCCCATTTATAGTAGACATGTCCACATATTCTCCAGCTTCTGCTGAAGGAGAGGAGGCGGGACCTTCAGGGAGAGGGAAGGAGTTGGACTCTTCGGAAGACGAGTCCGACTCCAGCTCTTCTGGTCACCTTTCTCTCGACTTAGAGGAGGGGCACAACCGCCTACCAAAGGCGAGACTTTCCCATTAAGTAGAGAAGGGGGACAATTGGGCGGAGCCATCCGCCACTCAAAGAGAGCAAAACACCCCTTACTACTGCACCGTTCCAAAAGGCCGAATCAAGGCCATGCAAGAGAAAGTTGGCAACTTCGTAGCAGACCACGTAATGGGCCCTGCCTTTCTGGTTTTTGTGCCAGATCCGGAAGACACAGTCGTCTGGCCGGCTGGGACCAGTTATGATAGCGCCTGCTTTGGCTGTTATGAGGCGGCCATTAGGGCTGGGCTGCGTTTTCCCCTACACCCGGTTATTCAACGAATCCTTGACGGGTATGGGTTGGGGTTATGGCAGTTAGCCCCAAATTCCTGGTTCAATGTTCTCGGCTATGTAGCCGGGTGTGAAATGTATGGGGTGGAGCCAAATTTCGAGGCATTCACCCATATGAACTATCTCAGCCGGACCCCTAAGGCAGGCGGTACCGGCTGGTACCAATTGACGAGCCATAGAGGCTACCTCATGACAAGAGGTAAAGAGAACAAATGGAAGGATTGGAGAAGCACCTTCCTCGTTATTGAGAGTTTAGACAAAGAGCTGAAGAAACGCTTTAATAGGTGGAACAAAGACCCACTTCTTCTTGCAGGCGGTCGCAGCATGTCGCATGTCCCTCTCAAAGCTAAAAAAGAGATCCTGGACCGAGGACTCTTTAAAGTAGAGACCAGGGTCGACTCTACTACAGGGGTACGAGAGCAAGTGCCCCTGCACTGCGTCCCGAGTTACAAATGGCTCTATGACGAGTACTTCCTGGCCACTTGTGGCCTTAGCAGTCGGTGCTCTAGAGGTAGACGACCTGTCGAATACGTACCCTTGTAGAAATCATTTTCTGAATTTTTCTAACTTTCGCCTTCCTCTATGCAACAGAAGCCATGAGCAAAATAACCGCCTCCAAAACGGCGGCTGCTATGCTGCGAGCATCCGTTATGCAGCAACACACATCAGCTGACTCTCCCACCAAGGAGACGCCCTTAGTGAGTTCCCAGCTTTCACCCTCCCTTTTTTCTGTTAAAAGGTTGGGTTTATACACATATTAACCATTTGTTTTTTTTTTTTTTTTTTTTTTTTTTTTTTTTTTTTTTTTTGCAGGCGGGCACACCAAGAACTTCCTCCTCCCAACAGCCGGACTCCAAAGCCTGGAAGACGACTGTGGCGAGTTCGCCTGGTTCTGCCAGGAAACAAGCGGCTGCTGACAAACAGCCGGCCACTCCTTCTCAAACTCCCAACTGCTATTCTAGGCTTTGACCTACTTTTCTTTCGCCTTGTCTAAAATTCTTGTTCACTCTTGATGCAGCTGGCCCTCAAGAACCGGACCTGGTCGAAGTGGCCAAGTCCTTGATCAAAGTCGTCCCTCCAGCACAGTGATACGCGGTTCGGGGTGTCGGCACCCTGGACCTAGATGGAATTGCAGGGCTCCTTGCTGAGGTATACTTAGCGTATTTTTGTTGTTTAATTCCAAGACGCCTGTTTTTCGTTTGAAATCTGACGCCTGTTTTCTTTTATTTAGTCCCTGCTCCGAGTAAACGGCCTTCACAAACCCATTAGTGCGAAGAACAAAGAGGTAAAGGCTGCTAAAGCCATGGCCGCCTCTGATTGTGATAAGGCAATGTTTCAAATTCCCCAAAATGAAATATTGACAACTGATATTCTTTATTATCAGGCGCAGGCCACTTCTGCTATTAGGACTGAGTTGGAGGCGGCCAAGAAGAGAAACAATGAGTTGGAGGCGACCATCCAGAACCTTAAAGTCGAGCTCTCGGCCAAGGCTGAGCAAGAGAAGAAGGATTTGGTTCGAGACATGATGGAGGACTCGGCCCAAATCCAGCGCATGACCTGGACTTGCCTCTTTCCAAATGCCGACTTTGCTTCTTGGGAAAACTAATTTCGCCGATGCTCTAAAACGTATAACCAAGAAATCCTGCTAGCGGCTGCTGAGAATGATGCGCTGGAGGAGGAGGAGGAGCCGGTAGTGGCCCTGGTACCAAAAAAGGGTGCAGCTGATGCCGAGACAAGCAAGAAAGCTTCTCAGAAGCAGGCGTCTCTTGCTGATCAGGTGGCTGTTGCTGTTGAAGATCTGCCCCCATCTTGAAGCTTATGTTTCTTATTCTCTTCTCCTCGGCCTGCGTGCCGGGGTCTTGAATATTTGTGCCGGTCTTTATGGTCGGCTGTTAATAGAACTTTGGCAACAATATTTTTAGGTCGCCTTAGCTGCAAAATTTCGTATTGTGCTCCTCTTTCAAATTTCGAATTGCCAAGTGTCGAAACTCTGATATCCGCTTGCATGTTATACCGACTGTTTTGTGTGGCCGATAATTGCGGACAGGTACAATGTAGGAGCTGCCTATGCCCCTGGACCGGTTTCCAGGCTAGGAGATCAGTCGGCCATTCATCCAACCGGTTTCTAACGTATTTTCATGACTGGTTCACCTTTAGACAGGCGGTCCCGTCATATCTTTTGAAATCGGCTAAGTATGAGGGAGATTATTCGTTGTTCATGGTTAGTTTGAGTAGGAGAGGCACTAAGCAGCATAGGCTGGTTAATTCCCCTAACTTACCAAACCTTGTTGGATTTTTACTCAAGGTGTGATAACTTAGTAAGGACAGGCGGTATGTGAAAACCTTTTTCAACTTCAAACAAAGTTTTAAGGAGTGACCCAAGTAAACATGGACATTACTTAGTCATCGTCACTATTGTTTGAGTAGTAGAGGTACCTGGCGGCGAAAGCCGATTGGACCCCTTTATTCGCCAATGTTTGTTGGCTAATAACTCAAAAGGTACCGGCTGTACTTATCCCAAGTAGTACAGTCGGTTATCTGATGCGGATGCTAACTGTAAACACCTGTTGGACCAGTGAGAGTTATCCTTGTCTCAGAAACGGCTACGTGGTTGTCTTAGTAGATAGTCGTATAAGTGTCGTGTAATTAATTTATAGAACAATGTTCCACCCAAAAGGGAGCTGCTCCCTGCGACGAATTTCATCCGGATGGATGCCGCCGGACGCCTGCTATGATGTTGGGACAGGTCGGATTAGTTTTAAAATTGGATCAATTGGCTGGGCGCCTGGTTTGATCATTTCGGCCATAGGCCTTGGATAGTTCTTGGTGAACTATGTATGGGAGAGTAGCCGGTTGTATAGAACAAGCGGCATGCCCCTTTTAAACGCGTAAATAAAGAGCATGGAGAGTAGCCGATTGTTTTACCAGTAGGCATGCCCCTCTTAGTAAAAAATAAATGAAGTGAAATAGTGAACTTTTATTTGGTAGCTCTCGACTATTTACATTATTCAAAAATAATATTTTTTGAGATTATCAACATTCCAGGTTCGAGGCAAGGGTTGGCTGTCTGGTGTTTCCAGGCGGTAGGTGCCATCCCGGACCTCTTCATAGATTCGGTAGGGTCCTTCCCAGTTGGGAGTTAATTTGCCGGACTCATTAGCCCTACCGACTGCTTCCATCTTTCTAAGTAACAAGTCCCCCACTTTGAGTGGATGCTTGTGCACTTTTTTGTTATATGATCTGGTCATGCTCAGGCGGTAAATTACATGGCGCAAAGCTGCATTGCCCCTCATTTCTGGGAGTGAGTCCAGAGACAGACGCATGGACTCCCAGTTCGCCTCTTCGTCGTATAACATTACTCGAAGAGTCGGCTCGTAGTGTTCAATTAGGAGAACATCTTCCGCACCATAAGTTAGGAGAAATGGAGTCTCTCCCGTTGACCCTTTTTCAGTGGTCTTAATGGCCCAGAGAACATGTGGTAGTTCATTTGCCCATAGGCCGCCTCCTCGTTCAATCTTCTTCTTGAGACCGTCTGAGCTGATCTTATTGAAAGCTTCAACTTGGCCGTTTGCTTGTGGACGGCCGACTGATGCAAAGTAATGTGAAATACCTTGGTCTCCCAGCCAGTTTTTGAGAACAGACGTCTCAAATTGGGGACCATCATCAAAAACCATAAACATGGGAACCCCAAACCGAGTGATGATATTTTTCCAGATGAATGAAATCACATCCTTCGTCTTGATTCCCTTGACAGCCTCTTCCTCTACCCATTTAGTAAAGTAATCGACTACCACAAGTATGTATCTCCTGCCGCCTGTAGTAGGCGTATAGGGACCCAGAATATACATGCCCCACTTAGCAAACGGTAGTGGGCTGTGGATAGCTGTGAGATTAGTAGCCGGACGGTGGATTAGCTTGCCAAACTTTTGACACTTGTCACATTTTTTCACCATCTCCATTGCATCTGCTTCTAAAGTAGGCCAAAAGTAACCCTGCCGCCTTGCTCGTTGGGCAAGCGACCTGCCGCCTACATGGGAAGCGCGGTAACCAGAGTGAAGATCTTCTAGGATCTCTCGTCCTTTTTCTGGAGTAACACACTTCAAGAAGGGTTGGAAGTACCCTCTCTTGTGAAGTTCTCCCTTTATCATTTCAAAATTGGACGCTCGTTTTTTCAGTGTGGCCGCCTAGTAATGGTCATCCGGCAAGGTTTCGTCTGTCAGATATGCCCTGATTGGATCCATCCAGGTTGAACTTCTATCTAAAATTCCAATAGGTTCTTCCTCAATGCTTCTTTTCTCCATAACCTCCCAGAAAACGGTTTGTGGAGTATCACAAGAGGCCGAGGAGGATATCTTTGAAAGAGCATCCGCCTGGTGGTTTTCAGATCTTGGTACTTGAGTCAGGTGAAAATTTTCAAGGGATCCAACTGCTTGTCGTACCGCTTGTAAATACTTGATCATTGTCGGATGGGTTGCTTCGTATTCGCCATTGTACTGACTCACTATCAATTGTGAATCAGAACAGGCGTCTATCTTTCTTACCCCAGCCGCCTTGCACATGCGGATTTCGGCTAGCAAAGCTTCATATTCTGCCTCGTTGTTTGAGTCTTGAAAATTGAAACGTAGAGCATACTCATATATGTCGCCTTTTGGCGACTGATATATGACGCCTGCTCCGCAACCATTTGAGGTAGAGCTCCCGTCCACATATACCTTCCAGACTTGGTCTGGAACTTGAAAATCAGAGGGGCCGAATCATTTCTACAATAAAGTCAGCAAAGGCTTGCCCCTTTACTGCTTTTCGGGGCTCGAATGTGATTTCGAGACTTTGAATTTCTATTGCCCATTTGATTATCCGGCCGGACGACTCCATGGTTGTCAGTGGCCGTTTAATCTGTTGATCTGTATACACAACAACTGCATGTGCCAAGAAATAGGGCTTCAATTTTTTTACGGCCATGAAGAGAGCAATACCGAACTTTTACACTAAAGGATATCTCAACTCGGCATTTTTCAGTACGTGGCTTACAAAGTAGACCGGGAGCTGGCATCCGTCTCTTTTATCAAGGAGAACATCGCTTAGAGCATGGTCTGAAACGGCCAGGTACATGTAAAACACCTCTTTGGGCAAAGGACTGACCAGCCTCGGCAAGGAATGTAAGTGAACTTTCAATTTTTGGAAGGTCACCTCAGCATCCGGCCCCCATTCAAACCTTGCCTTCTTCTTTATAGCCTGGAAAAAGTAAAGGCACTTGTCGCCTGATCGGCTGAGAAATCTTCCCAAAGCCGCCAGACAACTTGTTAGCTTCTGAACTTCTCGGACGGTGCGAGGCGACTGCATGTCGATGACCGCCTACACTTTCTCAGGGTTCGCCTCTATTCCTCTGTGATTGATGAGAAATTCGAGAAATTTCCCAAACTCAACCCCAAATACACATTTCTTGGGATTGAGCATGACATGGTGCCGCCTGAGTATGGTGAAAGTTTCTCGAAGACCCGACAGATGGTCTGTCTGAAGCTTGGACTTAACAATCATATCATCAATGTATGCCTCGACGTTCCTCCAAATCTGGTCGAAGAAGACAGTATTTATCATTCTTTGGAAGGTGGCCGGGTATTCTTTAAACCACACGGCATAACCGTGTAGCAATATAGCCCCTGATAAGTGACGAAGGCCGTCTTCTCCTAATCTTTCTTCCACAAAGGAATTTGATGAAAGCCAGAGTAGGCATCCGTGAAGCTCATTAAAGCATGGCCGGCTGTTGAGTTTACCAGACTGTCAATTTTGGGCAGAGGGTAACTGTCCTTGGGGCACGCCTTGTTTAGGTCCGTGTAGTCCACACACATTCGCCAGGTACCATTCGGCTTTTTAACAAGTACAACATTTGCAACCCAATCTGGGAAGTAACATTGCCGAATGAACCTTGCGTCAAGTAGCTTTTTCACTTCGGCGGCTGTCGCCTGACTCCTTTCATCGCCATGGTTCCTCTTCTTCTGCCTTACCGGCTTCTTTTTCGGATCCATGGCCAGTTTATGTACCGCCAGGTCAGGACTAATGCTTGGCATTTCATGAACTTCGAATGCAAAGATGTCTTTGTATTCTTTCAAAAGTTGGTGAAAATCTTCACCCAAAACTCTAAGAGCAGTCGTCCCAACCTTCACTGTTCGGTCAGGGCGCGAGTCGTCCAGGACCAGGTCCGTATGCTCACCACCCGGCTGAGGGTGGAATTCGTCTGATCGCTCCTCTGCCAGTGATTGCAATTTTTTTTCTTTTCTTGCGTCCCCCAACTGGGCAGCCTTTCTTTTCTTGCCGCCTGCTTCTTGAGCAGGCGCATCCTCCTTGACAACGTTAAGATCTGCTTTTTCACCACTTGACCCAGCGGCCACCACAGTGGGTTTGATATCCGAGAGGTAGCACTCCTGGGCCATCTTCTGATCTCCCCTTAGGGAGCTGACTGTTCCATCATCCTTCTCAAATTTGAGCAACATAAGAGATGGGATAATGACAGCTTTTGAATTATTTAGGGTAGGTCGTCCCAGGATCATGTTGTAGGCCGGGAGTTCCTCAACAACCAGGAACCGGACCACCATGTGACGACCCTCCCCTTTCTCACCCAGGCGGATGGGTAAATCCACTCGCCCTACAGGGTGAACGACTCCTCCTCCAAACCCTACTAGAGGGTGGGATACCGGATGTATGCAATCAGTCTTGTATTTGAGCTTTGACAAACACTTGCTACTGATAAGGTCGGCCACTTTGCATTCAATAATAATGGGGTCATCATGCGGCCCCTTTACCCCTCCTAGATCTTCTTTTGTGATGACAATTTCTGGGAATGAATTGACATCTAGTCGCCTGATATTGTCTTTATTGCCCCTGATAGTGGGGCCCTCCTAAGAAGCCGCCTGCAATTATGTAGACGACTGCATCATCTGTATCAGAACTATCGGCCTGTTGATTCTTTTTGGCCGACTGCTTATTCTTTGACGAAGTATTCCCCTTAGACTTCTTGACATAGGAGTCAAGATCGCCTTATTCAGCCAGGCGGTCTAGGTAGCGCATGAGACTGATACATTCGTTGGTTTCATGACCAACGTCTTCATGATAATGGAAGAATTTATCTTGGTTCCGATTTCTCGCAAAACACTTTATGGGGGCCGGCTTCTCGATTGAGATCCGGCCCTTGATTTCTTTGAGGATAGCTTGGCTATCCTTGCTGAACGCATACTTCGGAGAGTATGGTTTGAACTCTTTCTTCTTTTTCTGGGTCGGCTGTTTAGAGGAATCGGCCGCCCATACCTCTTTTATCTTTTTATCATCTTTATTGGTCGACTGCTTTGGTCGGCCTTCTTTTTTGTCGGACCTCCTTCCGTCCGACTTCTTTCCAGTACTACAGAGATCAGTCGCCTGTATACAGGCTTCTGCTTCAATCAAATCTTCTTGAAGAGTCGCAACCCTCTTTCGAACCAGGTCAAATTTGAAGGTCGACCCGTCCTTGAGACCTCTGAAAAAGTCAGTATAGGCCACCTCATCCGGTAGCCCTTGAATCTGTATCCTCATCAGGTTGAACCGCCTAATGTATGAACAGAGCCCCTCCTTCTCGCCCTGCTGAATCGTCCCTAAATCAAGAGTCGTCTTCTTTGCAGGTATGTTCATGGCAAAGTTGGAGGTGAAAAAATAAGCAAGCGTCCTGAAGTTGTTCACACAACCAGTCGGCAGGTTGTTGAACCATTGTTGTGCGATTCCTTTGAGAGTCGCTAGGAAACACTTGCACCAAGTGGGATCATCCAACCCTTGTAGATACATTAAGTTGGTAAACGCCATCAAATGGTCTTCAGGGTTAGTAGTGCCGTCATAGGCGCCTACTAGCACGTTTTTAACTTTGTTCGGCTGAGCGGCTTCAGTAATTTCCTTGGAGAAAGCAGACGGTTGTTCCCCAAGTCTTAGCAACCGTAGTTGCCAGTCCAAAGGCTGGACATTTTTTGCCGCATGTCCTCCAAACAGAGGTGACTGCAAAAAATATTGTTGTTGCGGTACAAATGGTAAGTTTGGTACCGACTGGTCGTTATGAAATCCAGACCGACGGGAGGTACCGTCTGTCTGACTCTCATGATTTGATAAAGTATACCTCATAGAGGTATTGCGCAGACTATCTTGAAAATCTTAAGTGGAGGCCGACTCTAACAGTCGGTCGTTCTTCTTCTGCTCAAGCAGTAGCCGAGCGTTTAAGTATGCTTTCTTTGACCCGTCCGCCTGTATATGACGAACCGGCTTCCTCTTCCCTGATGTGGGAAAATGGTACTTTGTGAAATCAAGCACAGGCGGCTCCCACTTCCTAGAGTTAGGATCAGGGGTCGCCTCTCGTCCTTGAACATGCTTCCTTCTTCCTAAATGGGAAGGTTTTTTAGCCGACTGCTCCTTGGACAGAGCAAGCGTCTTCTTGTTTATTAGTTCTTGGATCTCCCCCTTGAAGCCCCTCATGAAGGTCATGAGTTCATTTCTTGTAATGGGAGCAGACCCTTCAGCCGCCTGCTGCTGATCAGGCGGTGTGCCGACTGGATTACTGAGTCCAGTTTGGTGATCTACCCGTTCTCTCCTTTCGGTGTAACGGGTACGTCGGGCCCAGAGGGTCCCGTCTGAGGCTGTGTGTGCTTCGACTTCAACCTCATTTTTGGCATCATGATCTGAATGAACTTGAGGGTCGTCCAGGGGACGCCTCTCTTCCGGAGTCGGTACAGACGTTGATGCCATCTCAAAAGTATTCTCCCCACAGACGGCGCCAAAATGTTTCGGGGTTTTTAGGAAATAATTGATTTGAAACTATGTGATTAGCTAAGTTATTAGGATTGAATCTCCTAAGTTAGTTAGGATAATCATGGAGAATAAATATGTGAAAACCTTTTTCAACTTCAAACAAAGTTTTAAGGAGTGACCCAAGTAAACATGGACATTACTTAGTCATCGTCACTATTGTTTGAGTAGTAGAGGTACCAGGCGGCGAAAGCCGATTGGACCCCTTTATTCGCCAATGTTTGTTGGCTAATAACTCAAAAGGTACCGGCTCTACTTATCCCAAGTAGTACAGTCGGTTATCTGATGCGGATGCTAACTGTAAACACTTGTTGGACCTGTGAGAGTTATCCTTGTCTCAGAAACGGCTACGTGGTTGTCTTAGTAGACAGTCGTATAAGTGCCGTGTAATTAATTTATAGAACAATGTTCCACCCAAAAGGGAGCTGCTCCCTGCGACGAATTTCATCCGGATGGATGCCGCCGGACGCCTGCTATGATGTTGGGACAGGTCGGATTAGTTTTAAAATTGGATCAATTGGTTGGGCGCCTGGTTTGATCATTTCGGCCATAGGCCTTGGATAGTTCTTGGTGAACTATGTATGGGAGAGTAGCCGGTTGTATAGAACAAGCGGCATGCCCCTTTTAAACGCGTAAATAAAGAGCATGGAGAGTAGCCGATTGTTTTACCAGTAGGCATGCCCCTCTTAGTAAAAATTAAATGAAGTGAAATAGTGAACTTTTATTTGGTAGCTCTCGACTATTTACATTATTCAAAAATAATATTTTTTGAGATTATCAACATTCTAGGTTCGAGGCAAGGGTTGGCTGTCTGGTGTTTCCAGGCGGTAGGTGCCATCCCGGACCTCTTCATAGATTCGGTAGGGTCCTTCCCAGTTGGGAGTTAATTTGCCGGACTCATTAGCCCTACCGACTGCTTCCATCTTTCTAAGTACCAAGTCCCCCACTTTGAGTGGATGCTTGTGCACTTTTTTGTTATATGATCTGGTCATGCTCAGGCGGTAAATTTCATGGCACAAAGCTGCATTGCCCCTCATTTCTGGGAGTGAGTCCAGAGACAGACGCATGCACTCCCAGTTCGCCTCTTCGTCGTATAACATTACTCGAAGAGTCGGCTCGTAGTGTTCAATTAGGAGAACAGCTTCCGCACCATAAGTTAGGAGAAATGGAGTCTCTCCCGTTGACCCTTTTTCAGTGGTCTTAATGGCCCAGAGAACATGTGGTAGTTCATTTGCCCATAGGCCGCCTCCTCGTTCAATCTTCTTCTTGAGACCGTCTGAGCTGATCTTATTGAAAGCTTCAACTTGGCCGTTTGCTTGTGGACGGCCGACTAATGCAAAGTAATGTGAAATACCTTGGTCTCCCAGCCAGTTTTTGAGAACAGGCGTCTCAAATTGGGGACCATCATCAAAAAACCATAAACATGGGAACCCCAAACCGAGTGATGATATTTTTCCAGATGAATGAAATCACATCCTTCGTCTTGATTCCCTTGACAGCCTCTGCCTCTACCCATTTAGTAAAGTAATCGACTACCACAAGTATGTATCTCCTGCCGCCTGTAGTAGGCGTATAGGGACCCAGAATATCCATGCCCCACTTAGCAAACGGTAGTGGGCTGTGGATAGCTGTGAGATCAGTAGCCGGACGGTGGATTAGCTTGCCAAACTTTTGACACTTGTCACATTTTTTCACCATCTCCATTGCATCTACTTCTAAAGTAGGCCAAAAGTAACCCTGCCGCCTTGCTCGTTGGGCAAGCGACCTGCCGCCTACATGGGAAGCGCAGTAACCAGAGTGAAGATCTTCTAGGATCTCTCGTCCTTTTTCTGGAGTAACACACTTCAAGAAGGGTTGGAGGTACCCTCTCTTGTGAAGTTCTCCCTTTATCATTTCAAAATTGGACGCTCGTTTTTTCAGTGTGGCCGCCTGGTAATGGTCATCCGGCAAGGTTTCGTCTGTCAGATATGCCCTGATTGGATCCATCCAGGTTGAATTTCTATCTAAAATTCAAATAGGGTCTTCCTCAATGCTTTTTTTCTCCATAACCTCCCAGAAAACGGTTTGTGGAGTATCACAAGAGGCCGAGGAGGATATCTTTGAAAGAGCATCCGCCTGGTGGTTTTTAGATCTTGGTACTTGAGTCAGGTGAAAATTTTCAAGGGATCCAACTGCTTGTCGTACCGCTTGTAAATACTTGATCATTGTCGGATGGGTTGCTTCGTATTCGCCATTGTACTGACTCACTATCAATTGTGAATCAGAACAGGCGTCTATCTTTCTTACCCCAGCCGCCTTGCACATGCGGATTTCGGCTAGCAAAGCTTCATATTCTGCCTCGTTGTTTGAGTCTTGAAAATTGAAACGTAGAGCATACTCATATATGTCGCCCTTTGGCGAATGACATATGACGCCTGCTCCGCAACCATTTGAGGTAGAGCTCCCGTCCACATATACCTTCCAGACTTGGTCTGGAACTTGAAAATCAGAGGGGCCGAGTCATTTCTACAATAAAGTCAGCAAAGGCTTGCCCCTTTACTGCTTTTCGGGGCTCGAATGTGATTTCGAGACTTTGAATTTCTATTGCCCATTTGATTATCCGGCCGGACGACTCCATGGTTGTCAGTGGCCGTTTAATCTGTTGATCTGTATACACAACAACTGCATGTGCCAAGAAATAGGGCTTCAATTTTTTTACGGCCATGAAGAGAGCAAGACCGAACTTTTACACTAAAGGATATCTCAACTCGGCATTTTTCAGTACGTGGCTTACAAAGTAGACCGGGAGCTGGCATCCGTCTCTTTTATCAAGGAGAACATCGCTTAGAGCATGGTCAGAAACGGCCAGGTACATGTAAAACACCTCTTTGGGCAAAGGACTGACCAGCCTCGGCAAGGAATGTAAGTGAACTTTCAATTTTTGGAAGGTCACCTCAGCATCCGGCCCCCATTCAAACCTTGCCTTCTTTTTTATAGCCTGGAAAAAGTAAAGGCACTTGTCGCCTGATCGGCTGAGAAATCTTCCCAAAGCCGCCAGACAACTTGTTAGCTTCTGAACTTCTCGGACGGTGCGAGGCGACTGCATGTCGATGACCGCCTACACTTTCTCAGGGTTCGCCTCTATTCCTCTGTGATTGATGAGAAATTCGAGAAATTTCCTAAACTCAACCCCAAATACACATTTCTTGGGATTGAGCATGACATGGTGCCGCCTGAGTATGGTGAAAGTTTCTCGAAGACCCGACAGATGGTCTGTCCGAAGCTTGGACTTAACAATCATATCATCAATGTATGCCTCGACGTTCCTCCAAATCTGGTCGAAGAAGACAGTATTTATCATTCTTTGGAAGGTGGCCGGGTATTCTTTAAACCAAACGGCATAACCGTGTAGCAATATAGCCCCTGATAAGTGACGAAGGCCGTCTTCTCCTAATCTTTCTTCCACAAAGGAATTTGATGAAAGCCAGAGTAGGCATCCGTGAAGCTCATTAAAGCATGGCCGGCTGTTGAGTTGACCAGACTTTCAATTTTGGGCAGAGGGTAACTGTCCTTGGGGCAAGCCTTGTTTAGGTCCGTGTAGTCCACACACATTCGCCAGGTACCATTCGGCTTTTTGACAAGTACAACATTTGCAACCCAATCTGGGAAGTAACATTGCCGAATGAACCTTGCGTCAAGTAGCTTTTTCACTTCGGCGGTTGTCGCCTGACTCCTTTCTTTGCCATGGTTCCGCTTCTTCTGCCTTACCGGCTTTTTTTTCGGATCCATGGCCAGTTTATGTACCGCCAGGTCAGGACTAATGCTTGGCATTTCATGAACTTCGAATGCAAAGATGTCTTTGTATTCTTTCAAAAGTTGGTGAAAATATTCACCCAAAACTCTAAGAGCAGTCATCCCAACCTTGACTGTTCGGTCAGGGCGCGAGTCGTCCAGGACCAGGTCCGTATGCTCACCAGCCGGCTGAGGGTGGAATTCGTCTGACCGCTCCTCTGCCAGTGATTGCAATCTTTTTTCTTTTCTTGCGTCCCCCAACTGGGCAGCCTTTCTTTTCTTGCCGCCTGCTTCTTGAGCAGGCGCATCCTCCTTGACAACGTCAAGATATGCTTTTTCACCACTTGACCCAGCGGCCACCACAGTGGGTTTGATATCCGAGAGGTAGCACTCCTGGGCCATCTTCTGATCTCCCCTTAGGGAGCCGACTGTTCCATCATCCTTCTCAAATTTGAGCAACATAAGAGATGGGATAATGACAGCTTTTGAATTATTTAGGGTAGGTCGTCCCAGGATCATGTTGTAGGCCAGGAGTTCCTCAACAACCAGGAACCGGACCACCATGTGACGACCCTCCCCTTTCTCACCCAGGCGGATGGGTAAATCCACTCGCCCTATAGGGTGAACGACTCCTCCTCCAAACCCTACTAGAGGGTGGGATACTGGATGTATGCAATCAGTCTTGTATTTGAGCTTTGACAAACACTTGCTACTGATAAGGTCGGCCACTTTGCATTCATTAATAATGGGGTCATCATGCGGCCCCTTTACCCCTCCTAGATCTTCTTTTGTGATGACAATTTCTGGGAATGAATTGACATCTAGTCGCCTGATATTGTCTTTATTGCCCCTGATAGTGGGGCCCTCCTAAGAAGCCGCCTGCAATTGTGTAGACGACTGCATCATCTGTATCAGAACTATCGGCCTGTTGATTCTTTTTGGCCGACTGCTTATTCTTTGACGAAGTATTCCCCTTAGACTTCTTGACATAGGATTCAAGATCGCCTTATTCATCCAGGCGGTCTAGGTAGCGCATGAGACTGATACATTCGTTGGTTTCATGAACAACGTCTTCATGATAATGGAAGAATTTATCTTGGTTCCGATTGCTCGCAAAACACTTTATGGGGGCCGGCTTCTCGATTGAGATCCGGCCCTTGATTTCTTTGAGGATAGCTTGGCTATCCTTGCTGAACGCATACTTCGGAGAGTATGGTTTGAAATCTTTCTACTTTTTCTGGGTCGGTTGTTTAGAGGAATCGGCCGCCCATACCTCTTTTATCTTTTTATCATCTTTACTGGTCGACTGCTTTGGTCGGCCTTCTTTTTTGTCGGACCTCCTTCCGTCCAACTTCTTTCCAGTACTACAGAGATCAGTCGCCTGTATACAGGCTTCTGCTTCAATCAAATCTTCTTGAAGAGTCGCAACCCTCTTTCGATCAGGTCAAATTTGAAGGTCGACCCGTCCTTGAGACCTCTGAAAAAGTCAGTATAGGCCACCTCATCCGGTAGCCCTTGAATCTGTATCCTCATCAGGTTGAACCGCCTAATGTATGAACAGAGCCCCTCCTTCTCGCCCTGCTGAATCGTCCCTAAATCAAGAGTCGTCTTCTTTGCAGGTATGTTCATGGCAAAATTGGAGGTGAATAAATAAGCAAGCGTCCCTGAAGTTGTTCACACAACCAGTCGGCAGGTTGTTGAACCATTGTTGTGCGATTCCTTTGAGAGTCGCTAGGAAACACTTGCACCAAGTGGGATCATCCAACCCTTGTAGATACATTAAGTTGGTGAACGCCATCAAATGGTCTTCAGGGTTAGTAGTGCCGTCATAGGCGCCTACTAGCACGTTTTTAACTTTGTTTGGCTGAGCGGCTTCAGTAATTTCCTTGGAGAAAGCAGACGGTTGTTCCCCAAGTCTTAGCAACCGTAGTTGCCAGTCCAAAGGCTGGACATTTTTTGCCGCATGTCCTCCAAACAGAGGTGACTGCAAAAAATATTGTTGTTGCGGTACAAATGGTTAGTTTGGTACCGACTGGTCGTTATGAAATCCAGACCGACGGGAGGTACCGTCTGTCTGACTCTCATGATTTGACAAAGTATACCTCATAGAGGTATTGCGCAGACTATCTTGAAATTCTGAAGTGGAGGCCGACTCTAACAGTCGGTCGTTCTTCTTCTGCTCAAGCAGTAGCCGAGCGTTTAAGTATGCTTTCTTTGACCCGTCCGCCTGTATATGACGAACCGGCTTCCTCTTCCCTGATGTGGGAAAATGGTACTTTGTGAAATCAAGCACAGGCGGCTCCCACTTCCTAGAGTTAGGATCAGGGGTCGCCTCTCGTTCTTGATCAGGCTTCCTTCTTCCTAAATGGGAAGGTTTTTTAGCCGACTGCTCCTTGGACAGAGCAAGCGTCTTCTTGTTTATTAGTTCTTGGATCTCCCCCTTGAAGCCCCTCATGAAGGTTATGAGTTCGTTTCTTGTAATGGGAGCAGACCCTTCAGCCGCCTGCTGCTGATCAGGCGGTGTGCCGACTGGATTACTGAGTCCAGTTTGGTGATCTACCCGTTCTCTGCTTTCGGTGTAACGGGTACGTTGGGCCCAGAGGGTCCCGTCTGAGGCTGTGTGTGCTTCAACTTCAACCTCATTTTCGGTATCATGATCTGAATGAACTTGAGGGTCGTCCAGGGGACGCCTCTCTTCTAGAGTCGGTACAGACGTTGATGCCATCTCAAAAGTATTCTCCCCACAGACGGCGCCAAAATGTTTCGGGGTTTTTAGGAAATAATTGATTTGAAACTATGTGATTGGCTAAGTTATTAGGATTGAATCTCCTAAGTTAGTTAGGATAATCATGGAGAATAAATATGATTTGTCTTTCCAAGATTAAAATAAGATTTTATTCTATCCCATACCTAAATTAAAATATATGATATTTTATGATTGGGGATGAATAATATATGATATTATCTAATTACATTTTAAAAATAAGAGATATTTTGGTACCATGTTTCCTTAATTATGAACACTCGATGTTGTAATATATGATATTATTTTGCTGTATATAGACTAGTATGACCCATAGATTCTAAATACGATCTGCGTATTGTGATATATTTTTGTAATCTAAATATGGTATGTGTACTGTTAAGTATTTTTGTAATTTATTTTATGTTATTTAATTAGTAAATGGAATAGAGTAGAATTACAGGTTTTAGTTAATCCAAGAAGCTCATGGATTAAAGGCCCAAAGGAGCAAGGTGGATAAGATCCATGAAGGTTCAAGTGGGAGCCTTTTGCTTCATTAGTTTTCTTAGGATTAAGGGGCCATACTATGTCATGTGTTATTTATGCATTAGCAGATTGTGTATACTAGGTTTTATTTGTGTTGTTGATGATGCACTAGATTTCATTAAATTAATCACAACATAATAAATCTAGGTCCTAGTAATATTGAGATTGCTTTTCGAATTAAAAACCCAATAACCCTAAAGCAAGTTAACTTGGGGTAAATCAAGTTTTACAATTTCAATTGGTTGTGCTCAATAAGGTAACCTAAAGCATTTAGAATCTTGAAGCAAAGGGTAATAATTAAACATGAGATGGTTAATTATTCAACCAAGAGTTGCAATCAGTAAAGACTTTACTCACCTTGAAAATGTAATGGTTGATGATAGGGCCAAAATCCGGTCAATTATTACACAAATAAAGGATATTGGAATCACTGAAAACAAATGGGACATATATTTTGAATAAAGTGTTAAAGTTGCCTATAGCTTTAATATAGGTGCTTTAAAGATAAACATAGTTGAATTTTGCGTTTATTAAGTAAGTAATATAAGTTCTAGTTTTATAAATATATATAATCTCCTCGATTGAAATAAATTTGAGAAACATTCTCAAAAGATTAAAAGATAATCCATAAACCTATATTCCAATATTGCTAAGATAATTCTAAAAGGCAAGTTATAGAAACCCATGTCACATGTCTAAGTTGGTTTTTTTTTTTCAACTCAAAATATTTGAATAAAATGCCAACACCATCTTCATTTTGAAAAGTGTTTCAAAGGATATAATGAGATGGGAGGTACGAACCCTCTAAAAGATAAGTATGAAATTCCAATAAAATATCTTATCTTCAACGTGATTGAACATAAGAAAGTGACTGGAAGTACCTATAATCAAAAGTTAATCAAATTACATTATTCTTCATCTATTTCGTATGGAGTTAAATAGTTGATTAAATTCTAATATGAATAATGATCGAATAGACTTAACAAAATCAGAAAAGTGCTTATAGAAGTTAAGCAATGTATCATTTTGAACCTAAGAGAAATGTTCTAAGTGGCTCAAAATGGAAAGGTTTAAAAATATATGGGGATAACATTAAGGAGTTATAGGCTAAGAAATGCAAGTACGTTGCTACTTCTAACACCTAAAACTAATTATATGCTAAAAGTTGTTATGAACGACAAAACTTTCCAATTAAATGTATATATATACGTATGTATGTATATATATCTATGTTATATATATATATATATATATATATATATATATATATATATATCTATGTTATATTCAATAAAAGTTTCAATTGTAGCATAAAGACCCACAATGATGACTAGCATATCTAAAACTTAGCTAAAGAAATATGATTTCATATTCACTAAAAGTTCTAAAATATTGACTTTGGAACATAATGATTATGCAAGTAATAAAGATTATTTGACAAGTTATAACTCCAAGTGGTTTAAAAACCATGGAAATTTGAAATAGATTCTAAGTTTGTAAGAAAGTATGTGACACTTGATTAATTTGCCTAATTGGGTAAGACCCATTATAAGCAAAACAGAAAAGAAAGAAAAATGTTTTCTAAGTAAAGCAAAGACTTGTTAAAGGATTCAACGAATTCATAGTATGACTATGATGAAACCTTTACATTAGTTATATTGCCAAGATCTATTAAAGATATTTGAGTAATTTCTACCTTATGAGATTTGGTAAATGGATTTCAAAAATGCTTTCTTGGAATGGCTAATGAAAGAAGGTTATATATGATATAGTCATAATGGTTTTGAGAATCCAATAATCTTAAGGATGCATGAGAGATCCATTTATGGATCAAAGCAAGCATTGCGGAGTTAAAATCTTTAATTTAATGAGTTAATCAAATCAGTTGATATCCTCATAAATGAAGGTCTAGTGTATATAAAATGTTTAGTGGGAGCTATATAGTCTTCTTGGTCTAGTATGTAGATGACATTTTTCTTACAAAGAGAGATTGTTCCATGCTTGAAGAGTCAAGCTATGGCTAAAGCAATTTCTATGAAAAACCTTGAAGAGAAAGATTAGTACATTTGGGATTCAAGATCTATAAAGATAGGTCTCGAAGGATGTTTGAGCTTAGTTAAGAAACTTATATTGATAAAATTCTTATGATCAACATTATTTTGAAGGGAGTTTCAATCCCATATAACATGGCACATTGCTTAATAAAATTCAATGCTTTGAAAAAGGTTGATGAAATTAAGGGTTTGAGTGATTCTCCTTGTGCATTTTACAAAGGATACATCATTTCATGCGTGTCATAGACTATACTCCTCTATTTGATTCACATGTTTTGAGAATATGTGGTGATAGATTTTCATCGAAAAACCAATTTAACAATGGAATACAATTTAGAAATTCCTGAATTCCTTGCGGAAGGATGAAGGAATATTCTTAGTGTTTGGAGATGAATATTTGACAAGCGTTAAATCGGTCGCTACAATCTAACTCTTAATCAAACAATACTTATACGAATACCCTATAACCATCATAATGGCAAGTAAAGGTTCGGTCCACGAAAAACGGGAGTAACTGCTAATCAATCCAAAAACCTAAGCTAGTTCGAAATCAATGGAAGATGGTGTTCTAAAATACTACTAATAAGATGAAATAATCAATAAACTAAGACACTAGGGAGAACGAGAATCCGCCTAACCATTGGTAACTAAGCAACAAGGAATCACATAGACAAACGGGATATACAAAGACTATATGTCTGATCAATATCATGTGGTAGGAAGAAAACATGCAAAAGTAAGCTTGGATTTCTCATGCACTCAACATTACTCGATACATAATCAAACCACATTCAACAATGAAATACTCAATTCACAATCTCTTGTTCAAATCAAGAATATCATGCTATAAAATTCAAGATTCTAGGTTAGCTACTCCTATTATAATGAATTAACATGCAATCGCATATAATCAATTTAATCACAATCCATTTATCAAAATCAACCCTCAATTACACAGATTACCTAGGCCGGGTTTCATCCCAAAACCCTAGCTAGGAGACTACTCACACATATTCATAATCAAAGCAATAATGAATTCCAAAAGCATAATAGATCTAAACATGAATTCTGATTAAGGAATAATAAAGCTTGATTAATAAACAATAATGAATAATACCAATTGTATTGATGCGAATCAATGACAAAGTTTGGAACTTTGATATCCGATGTCAATGAATAATACAAAGAATCCCAACGAATCTTGCTTCGAATCAATCCGGAAAACTACGATTAACTAGATCAAATCTATGTGATCTCAACTACGGAAGTGCTCTCTATATCTCTACAAAGTCTCTCTGAAAAATACATTTCTAATCTATCTCAAAATCCGTCTCTCTTAACCCTTACAATCGGGCTATATATATATATATGTGTTTTAAATCGGAATGTAAATCGCAGGCTGCCCTTCGTAAATCCGCATGGTCGTGCTAGAAGTGGCACTGCCGTGCAAACATGGCAGTAGCTGATCCGCAATATCTTAAATTTTGGCACGACCGTGCTGAATTTGGCACGGTCGTGCTAATGCTTCGCACGGCCGTGCTGAATCTGGCACGGCCGTGCTTATGCATGGAAAATGGCACGGCCGTGCAAGCAAAGGCAGGAAGGTTGCAGGCACTTTGGTCTTCTTAAAACGGTCACAACTTCATATCCAAAGCTTCGTTTGAGGCATGCAATACACCATTGGAAAGCTCTTCAAGTCTAAATTCCAATGCAATTAGAATCACTCCATTATCATTTGTATATCAAAAGATATGAGCAAAATAGTGAACAGGTGTCATATTTGTGAATTGTTCTGCCTTGCCTGCTACTTAACTTGCCTTTCAAGGCCTTGAGAACCGCAGCAAAGCCTTAGCTTGGTGGACTAGGATCGATAATAGCCTGATTACGCACCAATGGTTCGGGACTCGACATAACTTTGTCAACTATACCTGTTAACACACCAAAAACAGACCGAAACCCGTGAAACACGTAATATGAAGGAAACGAGTGTAACAAGGAAATAAACGACCAAAACGGGCCTAAGTACATCCAAAATCACCCATTTATATGCCTTAAAGCGCGCCCTAATGTGCGCTTGTCAAAACCCCCCATGCTACACTTTTGCTAGTCCTCGAGCAAAACTAAGGGATAAACACACACACAAAATCAAATAAACTATTGCCATTAGATATAAGTCAAGTTTAAGCACAGAATGAAGTCAACGGATCCTACTTAAAACATTCATGCATGGAATAAAAACTCACTCAAACAAGCAACGAGACACACAATCCAAGGTATCGTTGATCAAAATGTGAACAAGACCTAAGCCAAGCATAGAGAACAAAGGAATCATGCTTCCCTCTAAGCCCAACCAAAACAGCCACGTCATCCCCTTTTGCTTTAAATCATCACCCTAATTGGCCCCTTGTGATTCCTCGAAGGAACCGGAAAAAGTGATATTTTGAGGAAATAACAAAGGTATCCCGACATCTCAATTACGCATTATCTTTCCATAGGGTATAAAGGTATCTCCCTCCACCGTTTGAAAACCGAACACCTCTAAAGTCTAAGGGTCTTAAAAGGTTGTAATGTATTGGCAATGGGTAAGGTAGTGAAAACAATTTAAAATGTGGAGTTAAATCCTAAATGAAGCGCAAGAATCACGATTCTCAAAAACAAAGCTCAAGAGATGCAATTCACATTCCACAATAAACATTGATCACACTCTTACACATCCCAAACTCTCTATGTTATACACACTCAAATCACCTTTTTCAAACTTCAAAGCTTTTATTCATATGTCCTCGCCTTTTTCACAATTCGGACGACTTTTCTCTTTTTTTATTTTTTTATTTCCTTTTCTTTTTTTTTTCTTCTTTTTTTTTCAAAAACAAACTTTCATATTACATCTTTACAATTAAGCTCACTTTCAAACTTGCTCAATCCAACTATCGATCATTATTCTTGATTTATACACAACAAGCTCAAACAAACCTTGTGAGGTAAACGCTTCACAACTAAGGGTTGGTAAAACATCGGCCATCGGGTTTGTAACATGGATAACCAAGAATGGAATTAAAGGCTCAACACGGTTAGCAAGTAGGATGATGTAAAAAGAAAATTAATTTGTAACAAAACAAAAGGAACAAGAATAAGAAAAATGAAAAAGGTGCCCTCTTCCTCCCTTAAAAGTGTCAAGTCGGTCTTGGGAGCTACAAGTCAACACAAAG
Organism: Chenopodium quinoa; assembly: GCF_001683475.1. Classification (NCBI taxonomy): domain Eukaryota; kingdom Viridiplantae; phylum Streptophyta; class Magnoliopsida; order Caryophyllales; family Amaranthaceae; genus Chenopodium; species Chenopodium quinoa. The sequence goes on along the minus strand of NW_018745675.1, from coordinate 1,658,080 downwards.
ATCGAAACATGTGTAATCAAGGATCCAAATATGCCACTCAAGAAGAATGATGAAGTCTAGAACAATAAAACCTCACGGGATTCAAAAACAAAGCAACTACCAATTAAGGGGATCAAATCCACAAATGGGAAGCGACTCCATCTTACCACAATTCAATGGCTTAGAGTTTCGCACGATAACAACGTTCTATCTAGCTACCCTTCGCCTAGACTCGTCTGCATTGATCAACAATAGACTTAAACTGTGTATTCATTACTGGCTTAATTAGAAATAGACATTCCACACACATTCATTCACGTTTCAAATCCAAATATGGGCATTATTCCAAAAGTTTTTGCAAATAGGCAAGTTTATCACGATCCAAAAATATAGGAAAAGACTATGAGGCAAATCATATAAACTAGACTACACATCCTCATAACAGAAGCTTTTCCTATATTGCACACATATATAAAACTAAGTAATCTAGACAAGTTAAATGGCACATAAAGAGGCATAAAAATCACATAATAATCCCAATCGACAAACAAGTGATCAATTGATATCAACATCAATGATCCCAGGTTCTTTAGAACCGATCAAACATCTTCGAACCATTCAATTTCTTCCTAAACTAAACTATCCTAAGCACAAAAAAATTAAAAAAAATAAAAACTAAAGGAAAAAGGGAAAGATTTCACCGGATGCTTCTTGAAAACACACTAAGACAACATGAGATGCGGCGAAGCTCCTAATGCTACCTCCATGAGTCTTCATATCTGCACAGGTTAGATAAAAACAAACCAAAACAAAACAAAAAAAAAACTTGTTTTTTTTATTATGGGAATATGAAGAAAAACAGGGGAAAATCAACAAGGAAACCATTCACCCCCCCCCCCAAGCTAGTATAGACATTGTCCTCAATGTCAGGCATCGAGAGACTACCTAGAAGGCAAAAAGGGAAAGAGAAAAGTACCTCATTGTCTGGGTCTTGGGTTGCCTCCCGAAAGCGCTTCTTTAACGTCATTAGCTTGACACAACACATGGATTACAGGTTACCCATAATCAATACTTGCCATTGTAGTGGAGATAAACTCACCATTCTTATTCTTGACAATAGTCACCACCCCTTTCTTGGGTACTACAAACACAGGGGAAACCTATCCTTGATGTGTTGGAAGAGGTTTAAGATTTACCTTTGGTGCTTCATTAGCCTCCTTTGCAGTGGCCACATCTAATGTATCTAGAAATTGCTCCGCCATGTCCCTGTTTTCCTTATTCTCATTCATCTCAAAATCATGATTAGTATAGAATAATTCTTTACGCATATCAGAGACAATGGAATCAACAGTGTCAACCATCATGCAATTATCAGAATTAGAACAACGATATTTCATAGTTTTATTTAAATCAAAATCTAAAACCTCCTTTCCTACTTTCAATGAAATCTTGGCACCCTTTACATCAATAAGGGCACCCGAAGTAGCTAGGAAAGGACGTCCTAGAATTATAGATATATGAACATCCTCATCCATATCTAGGACTACAAAGTCAACAGGTATGACAAACTTCCCCACCATTAGGGGAACATCTTCCACCTTACCCTTTGGAAATTTGATCGATCGATCGGCTAATTGAAGGGATATGTTAGTGGGAAGAAGTTCTCCTATATTTAATCGTTGATAAACAGAATATGGCATGAGACTAACACTAGCTCCAAGATCACACAAAGCATTATCAATATTAATTTTGTTTATAGCACAAGGGATTGAAAAGCTACCCGGATCTCCTAACTTAGGAGGCATTTTATTCATTATTATAGCACTATAGTGTTCAGTGAGGTTAACAGTTTCTACCCCTTCACAATTTCTTCTACCACTTAATATATCTTTTAAAAAACCTAGCATAGTTAGGCATTTGCTTAATAGCATCAGTGAATGGTATAAAAAGGTGGACTTCTCTTAAAGTCTCCAAAAACTTCCCGAATTGGGCATCTAGCTTATGTCTCACATGTTTTTTGGGGTAGGGGAGTCTATGTAATAGGTCGGGTTCATTGGTCTGTGCTCCCACCTGTTCCTTTGGGACCTCATTAATTTTATCTTTTTCCCCGGTCCTCTCTTCCTCACCTTTGATTACTTTTTCAACGAAAGGTGGAGTCTCAGGTTGACTCTCATTAGTTTTTACTTTTTCGTTCCCTATCAAAGGCTTTCCACTTCTAGTTGATACGACATTTATTGTGTGTTTAGGGTCAATCCCCTGGGGTGGGAGTTTAGAAATAACAACTCCATCTTTTATTGCTCCGGCCAACTGGGAAATTTGGGTTTCCAACATTTTATTGTGAGTCATCACTTCATTAAACTTTTTATCAGTGGTGGACATAAAAGTGTTGAACATTTTAGCATGGGACTCCATCATTTCCTCCAAGCTAGATCTCTGTGGTGGTCCTTGAGCATAACAATTATCATTTGTAGCTCGGGAACCATGCACATTAGATTGTTTGGGATTTTTATTAGAGTACCCCTTATTATTATTCCCGTTTCCCCTTTTATTAATGTCGTTTCCCCATTGATTGAATTGCCCTTGGGAATTATGATTCATTTGATTACCCTGTTGGTATTGGTTTTGATTTCCAAAACCACCATGTTTATTATAGGGTCCTTGGGGATTTTGGTCCCTTTGGCCCTTATTTCCCCACTGGTTTTGATAATCAAAATAATTACCTCCCTGATTATAATTGTTCCCTCTTTGATTAGGTGGCAGATATCTATTATTGTCATTTCTAGGTCGGTTATCATAAGACATAGCATTGACCTGTTCATTATTATATCTATTACCATCATTATTATTAGGATCATATGAGGGATCAAACTTACAGGCATTAGTATAATGATCATAAGATCCACAGTTTTCACAAAAAATACATCCTACAGGCATATTAGAAATGGAAGGATTAGGATTCATACCTCTCCCCTTAGATTGGGAGGGAAGATCTTGCAATGGTACAGAATCGAGCTTGGCTTTAATTGCTGACATCTCCTTCCCGAGGTTCGTAATTTGTGATGTCAGGTTGCTAATGGCATTGAGGTGGTCCACTGAATAGACCGCTCCTCCACTCTTGTTCACAACATCTCGCTCGCCGTCTTGCCAATCCATGTGGTGTTGTACCACATCTTCGATAATATCTATGACCTGCTCTTTAGTTTTGTTCATTATTGGGCCACCTGCTCCCGCATCCAAACTGGTTTTCCCTTGAGGACTTAATCCTCCATAGAATATCTGTAGCACTTGGTATGTTGGAATTTCGTGATGCAGACACTCTCTCTGGTACTCCTTGTACCTTTCCCATGCTTCATAGATCGACTCCATAATCCTTTGCCGAAACCCTTGAATCAAGGCTCTAGCATCCCAAGTGTGTAGAGTATTTAGTTTTACCTCCTTCTCTAACCATTCGAGGGCTCTCCCGATGAGTGAAAATGGGAAAAGCTTTAATCTCACGAACTCTTGGTTCACCCCATTGACTTTGATAGTGTTGCAGTACTTCTCAAATTCATTCAGATGAGCCAAAGGGCTCTCATGCTTGGCACCACTAAACTGCCTTCGCTCGATGAGGGTGATCATTGCCGGCCAGATCTCGAAGTCATTGGCTTCAGTTGTGGGTGGAGCAATCCCACTTGAAGCTCTATACACCCCAGGAGTTCCCAACTCCTTAAGGGGTCGTGGTGCTGGCCGATTTTCTGTCATTGGAACTGGTTGTGTGCTTGGGCCGGTTTCCTTTCCTTGAGAGTTAGATGATTTCGATCGGGATTTTCGATTGCTTTTCAAAGTCCTTCCGATTTCAAGATTGAAGGGTATTAACTCTCCTTGTTTAGACTTGCGCATACACACTAACCAAACCAATCAAATAGCAGGGCTACAAGTGTAGCCAAAAAGAAAAATCTTTTTGTATTTTTGTTTGAAGAACAAGACTCAAGAAATCAAAAAGCAATAAACAAACATCGTTCCCCGGCAACGGCGCCATTTTGACAAGCGTTAAATCGGTCGCTACAATCTAACTCTTAATCAAACAATACTTATACGAATACCTTATAACCATCATAATGGCAAGTAAAGGTTCGGTCCACGAAGAATGGGAGTAACTGCTAATCAATCCTAAAATCTAAGCAAGTTCGAAATCAATGGAAGATGGTGTTCTAAAATACTACTAATAAGATGAAATAATCAATAAACTAAGACACTAGGGAGAACGGGAATCCGCCTAACCATTGGTAACTAAGCAACAAGGAATCACAGAGACAAACGGGATATGCAAAGACTATATGTCTGATCAATATCATGTGGTAGGAAGACAACGAGCAAAACTAAGCTTGGATTTCTCATGCACTACACATTACTCGATACATAATCAAACCACATTCAACAATGAAATACTCAATTCACAATCTCTTGTTCAAATCAAGAATATCATGCAATGAAATTAAAGATTCTAGGTTAGCTACTCCTATTATAATGAATTAACATGCAATCGCATATAATCAATTTAATCACAATCCATTTATCAAACTCAACCCTCAATTACATAGATTACCTAGGCCAGGTCTCATCCCGAAACCCTAGCTAGGAGACTACTCACACATATTCATAATCAAAGCAATAATGAATTCCAAAAGCATAATAGATCTAAACATGAATTCTGATTAAGGAATAATAAATCTTGATTAATAAACAAGAATGAATAACACCAATTGTATTAATGCAAATCAATGACAAAGTTTGGAACTTTGATATCCGATGTCAATGAATAATACAAAGAATCCCAACGAATCTTGCTTCAAATCAATCCTGAAAACTACGATTAACTAGATCAAATCTATGTAATCTCAACTACGGAAGTGCTCTCTATCTCTCTACAAAGTCTCTTTGAAAAATACATCTCTAATCTATCTCAAAATCTATCTCTCTTAACCCTTACAATCGAGCTATATATATGTGTTTTAAATCAGAAAGTAAATCGCTGGCTGCCCTTCGTAAATCAGCACGGCCGTGCTAGAAGTGGCACGGCCGTGCAAACATGGCAGTAGCTGATCCGCAATATCTTCAATTTTGGCACGGTCGTGCTGAATTTGGCACGGCCGTGCTAATTCCTGGCACGGCCGTGCTGAATCTTGAACGGCTGTGCTAATGCCTGGCACGGCTGTGCTGAATCTGGCACGGCCTTGCTTATGCATGGAAAATGGCACGGCCGTGCAAGCATAGGCAGGAAGGTTGCAGGCACTTTGGCCTTCTTAAAACAGTCACAACTTCTTATCCAAAGCTTTGTTTGAGGCGTGCAATATATCGTTGGAAAGCTCTTCAAGTATACTTTCCAATGCAATTAGAATCACTCCAATATCATTTGTATATGGAAAGGTATGAGAAAAATAGTGAACAGGTGTTATATTTGTGACTTGTTCTGCCTTGCCTGCTACTTAACTTGCCTTTCAAGGCCTTGAGAACCGCAGCAAAGCCTTAGCTTGGTGGACTAGGATCGATAATAGCCTGATTACGCACCAATGGTTTGGGACTCGACATAACTTGGTCAACTATACCTGTTAACACACCAAAAAAAGACCGAAACCCGTGAAGCACGTAATATGAAGGAAACGAGTGTAACAAGGCAATAAACGACCAAAAAGGGCCTAAATACATCCAAAATCACCTATTTATATGCCTTAAAGCGCGCCCTAATGTGCGCTTGTCAAAATTATTATAAAATTTAGAAGTAGAAAAATTCATGTTCATGGGAATGTCTCGTGAATTGTACTAACTAAACTATTTCAATAGCTTAAAGACACAAAAGGCTCATTTGAAATGAACATGATGGTGGATGGGTTTTGATTGTGTGCTAGGGAGTCACAATTCCAAAATTATCAATCATGTTTCCCTATGTTTATCAATTGAAACAAAGTTTCAATCTTATTTAATCATGGTTTAGTATTAAATAAAATGACTAAAATAATTATGAATTGATGGGATCATCAAATACGTGATTTGGTGAATGAAATCCCACAGGTGAACTAAATTCATAAATTATTTTAAGTTCCTAGTTTTAAATCATTAAATTGGACATAAATAATTTCAATTAATGGACTAGCATGTAAGATTGATTGGATAGCGCAGTTTCATGGGCTATAGGGGCATATAGATGTTATGTAAATCACATGGGTATGCATGAATGATGCATGATCGAACTATTCCTACCTTGAAGTTCAAGTATAGATCTTCCAGATATATTTAGGGGTGAGAAAATTGGGTACCCGGTCAAAATTTTAGGACCTAGACCCGGAATTGGTTGGGACCGGGTCCTAAAATTCGGAACCGGAATTGGAATTGGTTCAACCGGGTCCTAAAACATAAGACTTGGAATTGGAACCAATAAGTATCGGTTCCGGTTCTGGGTACCCACTTATGTTTATAATTATTAAAATATAATATAAATTATAATACTTATTCCAGTCTATTTTCACTTTTAGCGTTTAGCACTTGTATTTATATATGCATTAATATATTTTCTTTATGTTATGTATTTATAATAATTTTTATTTTATTTTATTAACCTCATATATTTAACATAATTTTATTTTTAAAACTTATTTAGTGTAACATATGTTTGGTAACTGGGTACCCAACCGGTTCTGGGTCAAAAAAATCGAGAATTGGAATTGGAACCGGTTGCAACCGGTTCCTTAATTTATTTCCCGGAATCGGAACCACCGGGTCCAATTCCTGTTTTGGACCCGCCGATTCCTAACCGGTTCCGGTTCTAATTCCGGGTACCCGGAATTTTTGCTCACCCTTAGATATATTAGTGGATTCCTCTGACATGAGTGGAACACTGATTTCATTCAATGATTGATTTAACTGTGGTATACCCAAACGTCATTTAATAAAAGGGGACTATTAAAGGTGTTTACTAGTTAATTCAAGAGTTGATTAGGAGCTTTGGTTGCCACAAGATTGGATTGGGTCTACCTATTTAATTAGGAATGTGTCATGGCCCCTTGAAAAGGGAGAATTCAGAAAATGTATGGCCGTGCTCAAATGGATTACATAATAATCATTTGTTTTTGTAGTTCTAACTCGGTTTTAAAGAAATGATTTGTAGATTAATATGATCTCGACATAAGATGCAATCACATTATCAAATCGACACACATTAAGTTAAGGAATTTGAATATTGCACACTTGTCTCAGACAAGCAAGATTTATGTCCTCTTCAAGTGCAATTACTAGATATATCAAGGATCATTATTAAGGAGATAATTAGTTCATTCTTTTGTGTCATCATTGTCTATTGCTAGATATGATAAATGATCTTTGTGCTAGCCAAATATTCCAAAGCCCAATAGAATGGATCCTATAAGGTTACACACAAGGGTTATGGATTGAACAAAGTATGAAGCCCTTTCATGGGCCTCATGAGGTAATGACAAGCCACATAAGCAGTAAGACTAGAGTAGTTTGGATTGAGTTAGGAGTTTGGGCTTCACATGGACTCAAATTATATATGAGATATATAAATAGAGGCCTTGCCTAGGTTATGCATACAAGTCACAATTAACCTAAGCAGTAGATTGTGAAGCAAGCAACCAAACTCCCTCCCCCTCTCTTACACACGCCTCTCTCTCCTTCCCCTATGTCCGTACAGTACGGTCACCGAGCTTAAGTGGACGCACAGTGGTGGTGGTGGTGGTTTATGGCTCGTTTGTCTCCTCTCCTCACCTTAGAAGGTTGATTGAAGGGATCAGTCACAACTAACTAACATTAGTGGAGGTTCAATCCTTGTCTGTGGACCAAGTAGAGGAATCACGTTTGGGGTTCTTGTTCCACTTATTGTTCTTGCTCGATCAGTCATGGAATCACGCTTCAAAGGTCTAATTATGTGTTCTTTGTGTGTTATGCATAAATCTTGTTTTAGATGCTTATGAATACGATTCATGCAATTCCTCTTATAGTATCTGAAGTCCTACAATTGTATCACCCTAATAATTCTCTCTTTAAAACATGTATTAGCCTGTAGTAACCTGTAAATACTTTTAGTAACTTGTGAGAGAATTATTGGCGTGCTACCGCCACGTGTTCAAATGTTAAGGCTAGTTTCATAAATCAGCAGCGGGAAACTAACTTAGTTTTAAAAAGGAATATTAGTTTCAAAACTAAAAGTCAAAACTCAATTTAGTCTTACAAGTTGGAACTATAATGGCCCTTATTCAAAATCCAGTATAATAGGAAGTAAATAGAATTAGAACAAAATTAAAATTCAATCTATGATATAAAATAAGCTAAGTGATTAACCAACGCTCCACTCAAATCCCATCACCCTGATGCAAATCAGTTTATGCAAGAACCTGTGATAAATCTGCTCCCCAATATTACAAGTGTAAGAATTGGATCATTACAGGGTCATTGAAGGCGAAGGCCATGACCAAGAGAAACACACAAAAGCACACAATCAGCATCGCTGAGTACATACAAGCTACGAAATATAGTAAAGAGTCTTAGCATGATACTATCAAGCATTCCATACACTAACAATATAATCATTGACTCGGACACATAATTCAATTGTTACTTATTACAAAGTTTCTCTAATAGTATTGATCACTTCATTAATTTAATTGGATTAAGCAATAGACCGGGTTGTCCCCCTGTGCTCCATTCCGGAACATTAAATAAGAAAACCCTATGCCTCCTTTCGGAAGACATTAATAAACATCCAATGGAAGACTGACGCGACTCCGTGGCCATAGCTAGTATGAGATCTCAAATAACTCATTATAATTTTAAAAGAATTTAAAACAAGAGACTCGTAGATCAGACGATCTCTGAAAAGTGCACGGCCAATACCCCGTGAACCCCAACCCCTCTTTGTCATTACTCTAGATGTGCACAAATCTAGAGTTTTATTGCTCATCCTTCCTGCACTTTACGTGATTTACCAGTTTAAATTTGGTGATGACTCATATGCAAACAACACAACCAATCATACATCAATCATTCAAATCATTCAAGTTTCCAATTCAATTCTTAATTTATCAGTGACAAACAACATTTATTATTGAATCCTTTAACTACCTCGGTGTATAAACACCTTAAATGCATAAGGTACCTCATATCCACAAACTTGTCTTATAAGACTTTAACTCTACCTTTACTCATTCCATTTCAATACAGATAAATAAGTAATTAAAATGATTCATTTCATATGTATACTTGTAGCTTTACTTCTAAGCTCTCCTTGCAAAGTATTGCATAAATAATACTCATAAGGAAAAATCAATGCAAATTTTCTCATACATAAATTAAACCAATCATCACATTTATCATCAATCAACTCATTACCAAACAATGTCAACCAATCCACAAGTTCCCTAGCATGATTCTAGGTTTTTCCAAGTCCCTAAACATGCTCCTAAAATCAAGTTTTCTCATATTCTTATACGTACCTTAATTAAATCATCTTTCCAACTAGCCATAATGCTAGAAATTACTCAACTTAAAGTCTCCTACAATACCAAATACATAAACTCAATTACTTCCTTGATTACACAAATTTCTAACAACTTTTAAACACTTTAAACCTTCTCTAATAAGCTGAAATTTTGGTTTAAAACCTTTAAAACTCTTTCTTTAAGTGGGTAATTAAAATCACAAAGTAAAAACTCATTCATGGTGTTTATATAAAAATTCCAGCACACTTTTTAAAATTTAAAACCCCCTAATAAATCTGAAAATTATTTTTAAACCTTCGTCAAAAATCAAAAACTGTCCGAAAACCCTATTTAGAGGCTGATTTTGTCCACGAGAGGGTGGTACTCACTACCAAAGGTAATAAAATATGATTAAAACTTTGTTTACACACAAAAAACACTATTTTTTTGTAAAAATCGAACGAGTTATAATCTCAGCGGGATTAAAACGTGATTAAAAATAATTAAGAACGGAGATCGGAATTTAATTACCGAAAATTTGTTTTTATGTTTAATTAATCTTTATAAATTCAATAGGAATGAAAGCCCTAATTTAATTGATTATTATAACCCTAAAAATCAACACTTTAATAGTTAAAACCCTAAATTTTAATACTTTAGAAAATCATAATTTAAAACTATACAAAATCTGAAATTTATACTCTTTAGTTGTCAAAACACAATTATAAAATATACTAATCATATTTCAATAATTAAAACCAAAACCCAAAAATACATACTACATAAAACAATTTAAAAAAAAAGCAAGAGGAGAGAGATGGGTGGCTCACGGTGGGGGTGGTTGCCGACGTGAGTCGTCGGAGCTCCGGCTGGCGCCAACGTGATGACGTGGAAGCGAGGAGGAAGCAAAGCAAGCAGCCTGCTTGCTTGCGTGATGTTGTTCACGCATGAACCAAAAGAAAAACAAGGGAAAAGAATAAGAAAAAAGAAAAAGAAGGAAAAGAAAAAGAAAAATAAGGGAAAACAAAAGAAAAGTTACTTACCCCAAAATCTGATTTTTTTTTTTAATCTTTTGTGTGGGAAAATTTTGGGGTTTTGGGGGATATTTATAGAGTAGAAAGTAGAGATTGGGTTTGGGCCTAATAAATAGGTAGGCTTTAGTTATGAAATATTTGACCCACAAGGGTTCAAATAAAAGAATTGAGCTTACTTAAATGAAATGGGTTGGTCCACAAGGAATATGTAAGAATTTTTTACATACTATTCTTTAAACGAGCCCAACAATTAATAAAAGTTTAGCCCAAAATAAATTATACTTATATAAAACTCACTAATTTAAAATACTTTAGCCCTTAAAAATATATATTATAATTAATTAAATAATTTATAAAATACATAAAAATACGGAGTATTACAACAATAATCTTCTATCTCAAAGATGGAGTTCTTCCAGACGACCCAAAGGAAGGTTGGGTGATGAAAAAAAAGGCGGCATGATTTGAGATGAAGGGAGAGAACTTGTTCAAGAGATCCTTTGTAAAGCCATACATGAAGTGTCTTACGCTCGAGAGGGGGCATGAAGTATTGGACGACCTCCACCAGGGGCATTGCTGATCACTTATAGGTGGACGGGCCTTAGCTGAAAAAGTAACCCACCTGGGATACTATTGGTCGAGTATGACTTCAGACGCCATAGAGATGGTGAAAAAATGTGACAAGTTCTAGAGATTCGCAACCTTCATCCACCGTCCGACAAACAGCTTGTTGGCCATAAGTAGTCCACTTCCTTTTACAAAATGGGGCATGAACATCTTGGGTTTGTATACTCCTGCATCAGGGCAGCAGCGGTATGTGTTATTAGAAGTTAACCACTTCACGAAGAGGGTGGAGGCTGAGGCCGTCCGAGGAATCAAGAGGAAAGATGTATATGCCTTCATCTGGAAGAACATAATCACATGTTTTAGTGTGCCCCAATCAATGGTGTTCGATAATGGACTGCAATTAGAGATCGATCATCTCAGGGATTAGCTGAGTGACCAGGGCATAGCACATTGCTTTGCCTTGGTCGGACGCCCAAAGGCCAATGGCCAAGTTGAAGCATACAACAAATTGATCTCCAATGCCATCAAGCGGAAGCTTGACAAAGCAGGCGGCCTATGGGCTGATAAGTTGGCTAATATGTTGTGGTCCATTCGAACAACAACAAAAAGTTCAATAAGGGAGACCCAATTATTTATGGTCTATAGGGCCGAGGCCGTGCTCCCAATTAAAATGTATGAGCCCACTCTACGAGTGATGCTATATGATGAATCGGACAATTAGGAAGCCATGAAGACCACCCTAGACTTCCTTTAAGAAGCTAGGGGCAATGCGGCGCTTAGACACGAAATATATCGTCTAAGGATGACAAGGGCATATAATCGTAAAGTTTTAAAGAAGCCTCTTAAGTTGGGAGACTTGGTCTTGAGAACGATGGAAGTGGTAGGCCGAGCGAAAGAAGATGGCAAGATAAGCCCTAATTAGGAAGGGCCCTGCCAAACTAAAGAAGAATTACGAGATGGTACCTACCGTATTGAAGCCTTGGATGGCCGTCCTCTTCCCCGTACGTGGAATACGAACAATCTCACAAAATATTATGTATAAAGTTTTTGTACTTAACCTTAAAGTTGTATATATACAACTAAGTCTAACGACCGACCAATATAATTAAAGTTGTATGACCAAACAATGTAATCTCAACAAAATTAATAAAAATTCATACATTGTTATTAAATTTGTGCATATGTATTACGTACGTTTGACCGATATTAAGCGGAATTGCCGCCTAGAAACGGAAACAAAGGTTGCATGCAACATAGCAGCTCAATTCATAAATAAGGGCAGAGTTGAATGGCCGGGAAAGATACCTCATAAAGGTTACTCCCAGCAAAGCAACTCGGCTACAATGGTCAGGTTGTCATTAAATTTACTCGGCCAAGAATCTGGTCGGACGGTTAAGAAATAAGGTAGCCTAATAACCCTAAGGGTAGGGGAATACCTAGGCTATTAAGCCCTACAAAGGACGTTGAGATCATAATTGAAAGTTCACGCGTACGTCCGAGAGATAGTATCAAAGGACGACTCGGCAAAAGCCAATTAAACTAGTTCATTCGGCATTTGCCTAGTCTAAGGGCAATCATTATTATAATTTGATTAATTTACTAGTTCTCATACCCTTCAAGGTATTAAATCTATTAAATTAATCAAACCTCTTTGAATATGGACTAGACAAAATACCTAATAAAGGAGCATACCCCTAGTATATAGTCGTTCATACGCAAAAACGCATAATACATGCACGAAAAATTGCTCAAAAAATGCTAAGTATGAATGAAGAAAGAAGAAAACTTGCACATATAAAAGCAGCTCAAACAGACGGCAATATAAAAGAAAGTATGATACAAGACCGCTCAAACAGGCGGTAGAAAATGATATCGTTCAAAAATAAAAAAGAAATAAAAACAAAGTACAAAAGGCTTAATAACTGCAGCAGGGAAAATAGCTCCTTACTCAGCCGGCGCCTCATCAACATTGGTGTTGGCGACCTCATCTGTCTTGGCAGGCTCCTCTTTCTCGTTCGGCTTCTCTATCTCCCCTCCACATCACCTTCAGCGTCATCTTCATCGTCGCTCTGAGAAGGGGAAAGAGTTTCGACGAACTCGGGAAGGGGTACTCTGATGGCCTCGGACTCCTACTTAACAGAGACATGGTCAAGCCGGCGGACAAAGCGTTCCTGATAGTAAGCCACCTCACCGATGTCAAGCATCATGGAGAACGCTTCACAGAAACGACTTTACAACCTCTCCTCGACCGCATGCTCAAGTCGGACTGCCTCTTGAGTGTCGATCATCCGTTTTGCTTTGAGCTACTCGGTCAAGTCTGTGATAGATTTTTTTAGAAGCCCAACCTCAACCTTAAGGAAGTCCACTTGGTCTAGAGCCGCCTAAAGAGCCTGGAGGTTAGATTCCAGCTCAACCACCAGCTTCTCAAATGCATCGAAGCCCTCTTTCCACTAGAAGTTGCTAGCGACCACCTCATCCCTCTCCTGTTGCATAGTCACCCGAGTCAGCTGCTCCTACTAAAGAGCATCGCCCGTCGTGACAACGTCCTTAGTATGTCGGGCTTACTTTTCAAACAATACGATCAGGGTTGCTTATGCCGGATCTCTTGCATGGCCAGAGTTCTAGTTTTTTCATTGGAGATCTTTTTTATTTTGTCCCAAGCCGCCTTAATCTTTTCATTCTCCTTGGACGACCAGTCTAAGAAGGCACTTAGTTTAAGGAAGAGCTGCATTCGGACAGAAACGAGTTAGTAAGACAAAAGCATGAAAATAATCTAAGTATTGATACTTAGACAAAGTTCAATTACCTCAGCACTGCAGTTAATCATTGGGCTGTGGAAACCCTCATAAATTCCATGGAACTTGCCCCGCTGCTCTTTAGGACGGCCTTGAGCATGGCCTCCCTGATGGCCTTTCGGTTAGCGCTGGTGAGCGATTAGCCGGGTAGCTTCATGTACATCTCCTTGAAGATGTCTGCATCAACCATTAAGAAAGTTAGATCATTGAAATTAAAATACAATTAACAAACATGCTAGTGTTTTATGTACCTTCCGAGAAGGGTGGAGGAGATGGTATACGGAACTCGGTCGAGTGGGTGGGAAGCGATTATTCCCTAATTTCTTAGGTGCAACCGTGCTGCTCGTCGACCTCCTGACATACATCCTTCTGCCACCTAGATTCGGTAATTACCTCGACATGCAAAGTCGAGGCAGTGTTGCTAGTCATTTTGGATGGGGATGACTTTCCCCCTTCGCCCATGCGGACATTTTCCTCACGGACCGCCTTATCTTGATCCACGAACTTGTAGCCCGCACTCGGTATCAGCTGGGGTTGTTCTATTTTAAACTGCTTAAAAGCAACCTGCGGCGTGGTCTTGGCCGCCTTGGGGGAAGACTTAGCCTTTGAGGCTATAATTTTCCTGGATTTGTTTGACTGACCGTCCTTGGAGGCAGAAGCTGGTTGCTTCCTCTTGGTCCTGGGAGTTGACACCTGAAAAGAACAGAATGAAGCAAGAGTAAGAAACAATGTCCGAGAAAAATTGGGATGGACACCTTTCCCAACATACCAGCTTGACAATATAATGAAAAGAGTTGTGTCTGAGCAAAGTGGGAAAGGATTCCTCTCCCAACATACCAGCTTGGCAAAAAAAAACAAAAAACTAAAAATAAAAGAAGTAATCAGTACCTCCTTAGCCTGGTCGTACTGCTATTGGCAAAGCTTGTACTACACCAAGCTGAAGTCGGACATGTTGGTCTCTCCTTTTTGTTTGGGGTCCAACATCGCAAGAGCTTCGTCTGAAAAGAAAACAGAAGTGTTAAAACATTTTCAAGTTGTAAAATCATTCGAAAGGGCAAGTCACAAGGTTCCACCTTGGGGGTAGTTACGGTATAGGCAGCAGGCCGCCATGAATACCAGTAAAATTGGATGGCACGGTCATAGACTTCCCATTCCTGACCACCTTCTTGATTTTAAAATAGTCAAGTTAAAATTCATTGTCAAGATGGACGGGCGGCTTAGTGGGCTTGTGCATCCCACGTCCGAGCTGGATAGGCTCGGCGTTGAAACGATTCATCCGCAAATTGAACTCTTTATTGCTGGTTCTAATGCGATAAAATTGGTCCTTCTAGTCGCACCACTTGGACGAATTATTCATAACAACCAGATATTCTTTTCAGGTGTTCAGAATAAACTAGTTGTCTGTCTTAGTATCTCACAAAAAACTGGGACGTCCGGAGTAAAGCCTTGCTTGGGGCACGTTACCAGATAGCCGAATATGTTTGCCCAACTGTTCGGCACTAGCTGGAAAATAGCAATGTTGTATTCGTGCAACAGGGCCTGGACGAATGGATGTAAGGGAAAGCGAAGAGCCACTCTAAGGCGGCGCGATAGACACTAAAGCATTTTTTCCTTTGCCTCCTGCTTTCCCAGGCGGCCACCAAGTAGAAGCGACTCGACCACGATTTGATAGCCTTTCCTAAGTAAGATTGATTCTTTAAACTCCTCAAATTTATCGTTCAAAAAACCTAGGGCAACGTAGCCGACCATACAGGCATATGGGTCTTTGAAGTTCTCAACATTGTCCTCTTCGACCGTTTGATCGGCGTGCGAATACTCAGCTTCTTATTCGGCGGCTTGGGGTTCAGTGGCCTTGGCTGAACCGAATTCAGAGGACAACACTATGTCCAGGGCAGCAGCCTTAGTCGAGCTTCTTCCCTGGAGGCCTGGCCGGCTTTAGTAACAATGGTGCCCTTATGGACCAAGGCTCTTTTACCCTTATCTTTCTTCCCTCCATCAGCGACCTCCTAATTTCTCAGACTGGGATACATATTTTTGAACCGTCTGACTTGCCCCCTCACAGCGCTCCTGGATGTTGATGGAGGGAATAAAGATAAGGAGAAAAAACCCTTGGTGCATGAGGGCACCATTGTTACTGAAATCGGCCAGGGCCTTAGGGGAGGGAGCTTGGTCGAGGCTATTGCCTTGGACACAATGTTTTCCTCTGAGTTTGACTCGGATAGGGCACCTGAACCCCAGGCTGCCGAACAAGAAGCTGAGAATCCGGACGCCGATCAGGCAGATGAAGAGGACAACGCCAAGAACTTCAAAGACCCATATGCCTGTACAGTCGGCGACGTTGCCCTAGTTTTTTTAACCTTAAATTTGAGGAGTTTAAAGAATCATTTTACTTGGGGAAGCCTATCAGATCGTGGCGCCGAGTCGCTTCTACTCGGTGGCCGCCTAGGAAGGCAGGAGGCAAAGGAAAAAATGCTTCAATGTCTACCATGCCCCCTTAGAAGTGGGACTTCGCTTCCCCTTACATTCGTTCGTCTAGGCTCTACTTGACGAATGCAACATTTCCATTATCTAGCTGGTGCCGAAAAGTTGGGCAAATATATTTGGCTATTTGGTGACGTGCCTTAGGCAAGGATTTAATTCGGACGTCCTTGTTTTTTGTGAGATTCACTCCATGGTGCGGCTACATGCTGAGACAGACGGCTTGTTTATTCTGAACACCCAAAAAGGACAACAACCTCAAAGGATAAGTCTTCCCTTGAGGCGGCCAAGACCACGCCGCAGACTGCTTCTAAGCAATCTAAAGGAGAGCAACCCCAGATGACACCTAGTGGGGTCTCTAAGTCCGTGGATCCGCAAGCTAAGGCGGTTCACAATGAATCTGTCCACTTGGGCAAAGGGGGAAATTCGTTCCATCTAAAACGACCGGCAACACGGCCTCGACTCCGCATGTCGAGGTAATTGATAAACATGAGTGGCAAAAGGATGTCGCTCAGGCGACCGAAGAGTAGCTCGGCCGCACCCAAGAAATTGGGGATCAGCTGCTGCCCCCTCACTCAACAGCGTTCAACATACCATCCCCTCCACCCTTCTCGGAAGGTATATATGACATCGTCATGTTTTGTACTTGTATTTTGATAGGTCGTTTTAATAATCTAACTTCTTTAATGGTTGGCACAAACATTGCCGAGGAGATGTATATGAAGCTACCCGGCCAGTCTCTTTCAAGCGCCGACCGGAAGGCCATCAGGGAGGCCATGCACCGGGCCGTCCCAAAGGAGCAAAGGGACAAGTTCCGTGGCATTGACGAGGGCTTCCTAGGCCCCATGATCAACTGTAGCGCTGAGGTAACCGCCTAAGCTTCATTACTTAGCTTATTTTTATACTTTGCTCTTACTAACTCATTTCCGTCCGAATGTAGCTCTTCTTTAGGATTAGTGCCTTCTTGGACTGGCGGGTCAAAGAGAATGAAAAGATTAGGGAGGCCTGGGTCAAAATAAGATGGATCTCCGATGAAAATACCGGAACACTGGCTATGCAAGAGTTCCGGCATAAGACGACTCTAACGCTCTATTAGAGAAATCGGCTCGGTAGAACGAGGACATCGTCATAATGGTCGTTTCCCTTAAGCAAGAGAGACTGGCTCAGAAGGCTCTTCAAAAAGAGAAGAGGCAGAGGCCAATGCTTCTTAGTGGAAAGAAGGCTTTGAAGCCTTTGAGAAGCTAAGGACCGAGCTGGACTCCAACCAGCAAGCTCTCCAAGCGGCCCTGAACGAAGTGGACTTCCTTAAACTTGAGGTTAAATGTCTGAACGAGTCAATTGTGAACATGACTTTGCAATTAAAGGCGTCGCGACCGATTGATCCTAAGGAGGCAGTCCAGATTGAGCACAAGGCCGAGCAGCGACTGAAGAGCCGCTTCTACGAGGCGTTGTCCATGATGGTTGACGCCGGTGAGGTGGCTTATTATTAGGAGCGCTTTGCTCGCCGGCTGAAGCACGTCTCTCTCAAGGACGAGGCCGAGGCTGTCGGCTTTCCCCCTCCCAAGTTCGTCGAAACCCCTTCTTGTTCTGAGGACGCCGAAGATGATGATGAAGGTTATAGGGAAGAGGGGAAGAAGCCAGCCAAGACCGACGAGGCCGCCAATGCCAATGTTGATGATGCGCTGGCTGAGTGAGGAGCTCGGGTCACCCTGCTGCAATGATCAAGCTTTTAGTACTTTGTTTTTATTTCCTTAACTTGAACAATTTCAACTTTTCTACCGCCTGTTTGAGCGGTTTTGTATCATACTTTTTTTTTATTTGTTGTCTGTTTGATTGGCTTTTATATACGAATGATTATATACTGGGGGCCGGGTATGCCCCTTTATTCGGCATTTTGTCTAGTCCATATTCAAAGAGGTTTGATTAACTTATTAGATTTTATACCTTGAAGGGTATAAGAACTAGTAAGTTAATCAAATCATTATAATGATTTCCCTTGGACTAGGCAAATGCCGAATGAATTTCAGGTGTGCGGTAGATTATTTGGCTTTTGCCGAGTCGTCCTTTGGTACTATCTCTCAGACGCACTCATGAAATTTCAAGTATTATCTCAACCAGAGAATTTCAAAGTAGTTGTAGGGCTTGAAAGACTAGGTATGTGATAAGTGGCATTTATGCCACTATTTAGATCCTCTAATCGAGGTATTTTTCTACGTTTGTCCCTTGTTTGTACCCCTTTTGCTCCGTTTATCTCTTTATTATGTTTTTGTGCTTTTCCTCGTTTTTTGTAGGCTTTTGGAGTTGATTTTAGTAGAACGAAGAGCTTGGAGATTTGGAGTTCATTTGAAGAGCTACAAAGGAAGTTAAGGAGCAAGCAAGCAAGGCCATGCGGACAGCGCGGGTCGCGCATTCAGAATGGCGCGGGCGCGCCAAACCCTGCGCAGGCGTGCCTAACGTTGGGGTCGAAAATATTCAAGGAGGCAGAATATAGGCGCAATTTGGGCGCGGCTTAGGCGCGGGCGTGCCTAAGATAGGCGCGGGAGCGCCTAAGATAGGCGCGGGAGCGCAAGGGCCTGAACTCCAAAACTGACCTTTGTTCACTCTTTTAGCCATAACTTTTGATCTACACATCAAATTGAGGTGATTTAAATTGCGTTGGAAACTAGACTTGAAGAGCTTTCTAACGATAGGTCTCACGCTACATGAAGCTTCCTAGAAAAGAAGTTATGGATATTTGAATTTGAATGTCGCTGCCAGGCCGAAACCCAGATTGGCGCGGGCGCGCCATTCTACTGCGGTTCTATTTTTAGCCCGATTCTCTCCTATTTTTGGGGAATTTTTTATGGTGGGTTTCTTTGGGGGTTTTCTCTCTCCTCTTTTAGGGGTTAAACCCTAACATCTCTCCATCAATCTTCACATAAATTAGGCTTAGATTTAGATTTAATCTTTGTTTTTATACTTTGTAATGTAGATTAAGAGTAATTTTGGGTATTTTAGAGAGAGAAAGTGAAGAGCTTCAATGGTGGATTGAAGAAGATGAAGATGCAAAGTGACATTGTTTTGGATTCCTTTTCAATACTTCGATGAGCATTCTAAACTCTATCTCATTTATTGTTCTTTCTTAATTTCTTGCTTGATTAGAGTAGTTGTTTAGTTTAATTGCTTCTCTTTGTTCTTGTTGTTGGTTTTTGTGTTAGTTGTTCATGATTAGTGAGTAATTCCCTTTACTAAGGGATTGGTGATAGCATGTGGTGAATCTTGAATGTATTAGGCTAGACAAATGTTGGTTATATGTGATTAAATATACCTTGTAACCATGTTTTACTAATTACCCCATGTGAATGGCCAATCATGTGCTGTAATTGGGTGGATTGAACTAAGTTATGACAATAGTGTAACTTAGGGATATCCATTAGGTGATCGATTCTATGTAAAAACCATAACTTTCACAGCTTATGACGATAGTATGAGCATGTATTAAGTTGGGAAAGCCTTTGACCCCGATAGGTGGTTAGATGGTATTGTTGGTATTGCCTTATATGAGATATTTGGTTTGCATGTAAACTCATTTCCATTGCCTAACTTTATTGAAGATCATTGTCATGTTTGACCCTCTCCCTTGGTGTTAGTTTAACTTAATATTAATCTCATTTTTGTTTATTGTTCTATCCATCCTATCTCTTTGACCTAGCTTAATTGGTGGTGGTGTTGATAGTGTTTATGTCGTCTCCGTGGTTCGATCCTCTACTTACCACTAAACTTGTTTAGTGTAGGTGTAGGTTTATAAATATTTTTTGGTTGAGGGTAGTTAGTCCAACGACCTAATTATCCTTCACCAGTATGCCCCTGTCTTTAAGGTTAAGTTGCCTTAGATGAATTTTAGGCTACCTTGTTTCTTGACCGTCCGACCAGATTATAGGCTGAATGGATTTATTCCACGTGGGGAGAATAGAACGACCATCCAAGGCTTCAAGACGTAGGTACCATCTCGTACTTATTCTTTAATTCGGTACCGCCATTCCTAATTAGGGGTTAGCTTGCCATGTTCTTTTGCTTGGCCTACCGCTTCCATCTTTCTCAGGACCAAGTCTCCCAACTTAAGAAGCCTCTTGGACACTTTACGATTATATGCCCTTCTCATCCTTAGACGATATATTACGTGCCTATGCGCTGCATTGCCACTAGCTTCTAGAAGGAAGTCTAGGGCGGTCTTCATGGCCTCCCAATTAGCCGATTCATCATATAGCATCACTCATAGAGTGGGCTCGTTATTTCAATTGGGAGCACGGCCTCGGCCCCATAGACTAGAAAGAATAGGGTCTCCCCTGTTAAACATTTTGTTATTGTTTGAATGGACACTAATAGAAAAAAAGTAATGGGAAGCCAGTAATTGGAAGCGGTTATTGGCATCCGCTTCTAATTCTGTACAAAAATAACCCGCGTATAAAAAAAATAATAAGAGAGAGAGAATTGGAAGCGGTTTGAGTTGAACCGCTGCCAGTAAGTAATTAGAAGCGGTTCAAATTGCTTCCTTTTTTTTAAAAAAAAAAAAAAAAAAAAAAAAAAAAAACAAAAAAAAAAACCGGGTTAAAGGCTTCTTCTTTCCCTCGTATTCATTCTCTCCTTCTAGCTTCATTGTGCGCTCCTTCTTTCACTGTCTCACCTCCTTCAACGTTCCTCCTTCACTTTCACACACCATCACAGTCGACAAGCACCCACCATTGTCGTGCATGTGTTACCCACCACAACTACAACCTTTGTCTTCCTTCCATTGAAGGGCTTGAACCACCGTTCTACTTCACGGTGTTGGGTTCGAATAGGGCTAGCTGCTCTTGCTCCGACCACAAAAACCACCATAAGCTGCCGCCGTTCTATTGTCGGCGCCTCCACCACAGCCGCCCTCCGTCGTGCTGCTACCCCCGCTGCCTAAGCTCCATTGCTAGCTGCAACCTAACCATAAGCTGCCTAAGCTCTTTTGTCAAGTGCGCCTAAGCTCTTTTGCCAAGTGCGCCTAAGCCGACCACACCTCTCCCTCTTACCCCACATTCCATATTTTTGGGTGAG
Organism: Chenopodium quinoa; assembly: GCF_001683475.1. NCBI lineage: Eukaryota > Viridiplantae > Streptophyta > Magnoliopsida > Caryophyllales > Amaranthaceae > Chenopodium > Chenopodium quinoa. The sequence continues at coordinate 1,636,696 of NW_018745675.1, read as the reverse complement.
TTCATGCTTAATTTAAATTCATTACTTATATGTTGTTAATAATTTTCCAAATTTTAGGGTTTCAATTTTAGTTAATCAAATTTTATGTTTATTAATATATGAATTATTTGTATACAAAATGTTAATTCTTACCTTAATTGTATAATGTTATAAGTTGTTTTAATTTGAGTAGCTAAAAAGTAATGAATTAATGAATGGATTGAAAGTAAGATTAGTTTGGTTGTAGGTAGTCCAAATAGCATTGTATGAATGAACGAACTTGTGTTTTGTTAAATGTCAAACAAATGGAAATTTTTGAATGCTTACATCATCATTTGCCTAGATACCCGTTCAAGTCTTTCTCATTAGGAGGAAGACTTGAATAGTCCCCAGTTGGGACTGTTCTTGGACGTTTAATCTCACTTAGGTAGTGAATGTATGTCTCTTTTTCAATTTTAAGGAATATCTCGGCTTAGCATTTCGTCTCCATGTTCTCCGGGTGCATATGTAGGTAATTATTTACCTACATTGTGTACTTGGAGAACTGGGGCGAAATGCTGCCGGATTTTCCTTAAAATTGGAAAGTTGACATAAATTCACTAGTGAGATTAGACGTTCAAGGATGGGTTAGGTTGGAGTGATAAGGACCTTTTTGGGAGCATTCATTTTTACACTATATGCATGAACGATATAAATACAAACAATGTACTTTGATTATATGTTGCAATTTTACATTATTTAAAATGTGTTGGTTTGCGTAAAGGAAATTTAAAACGTTAATGGATCGCGGTTGGATGTATGGTAGACGTGATACGTTGGATTTCTTTAATGGGGTCAAAGAGTTTTGCGAGAGTGCTTCACAATATCAGATCCAAACGGGTGTGAATGACCTTTATTGTCCTTGTATCAACTGTAATAATGTGACAATGGTCGACAGTGTTGATACAATAAGGGATCGTGTGGTATGTCATGGGTTTAGGCCTTAACATCATGTGTGGGTTTGGCACGGTGAACAGGGATCGTATAGGGAGAATATTGTTGGGAATGATACTCACGATAACAAAGACAAGATTCGTGAGGAAGATAATTATGGTACTGATGGTGGTGGAGATGGAGATGAGGATAGGGATGAGATCGAGGACGGTGGTGGTGATCACTTGGATGAGATGATGCATAATGTTGAAGGTGAATTTGGTTACCGATGTGATGTATTTAAGTCATTATCAGAGGCTGCCAAAAAGCCTTTGTAACCCGGGTCGAAAAAATACACCAAACTATCTGTCGTGCTAACACTTTTTAACATTAAGCTTAAGTATAAATGGAGCGACACTAGTTTTACTTCTTTGTTGACTGTATTATGTGACATGTTGCCTGATGAGAATGAACTTCATAAGTCGTACTATTATGTAAAGAAACTCATGTGTCCATTTGGTTTGGAGTATAAGAAGATACATGCATCTCCTAATGACTGTGTTCTTTATCGAAATGAATATGAAGAGTTGGAGGAATGTCCACGTTGTGGTAAGTCGCGTTACAAGCAAAAGAGCTGCAATGCTGGTATGAAGGGACCTCCTGCCAAAGTGTTATGGTATCTTCCCATCATTCCAAGGTTCAAGCGTCTATTATCAATAACAAAAGATGCTAAGAACATGAGATGACATGCAGAGGGAAGAAAGAAAAAACGGTTTGTTGAAGCATCCGGCTGACTCTCCGGGTTGGAAGAACATCGATATGATGTTCAGGGCATTTGGTGATGAAGTCAGAAATTTGAGACTTGGGTTGTGCACCGATGGTATGAATCCATTTGGCACTCTGAGTACCCAACATAGGACATGGCCGGTACTTTTAGTGATCTACATCTTGCCGCCGTGGTTGTGTATGAAACGAAAATACGTAATGCTCTCTCTTTTAATAACGGGTCCAAGGCAACCTAGACACGACATTGATGTTTACCTTGAGCCCCTTGTTGATGATTTGAGAAAGATGTGGGACGAAGGAGTTTCTATTTATGATTCCCATAAGAACGAGATGTTCCTAATGCGTGAAGCCCTGATGTGGACCATTAAGAACTTGGACTCGATTATTCGCGCGTAGTCCTCATCCGGGATACGAGGTTTCTTACACTTGCGGCCTAGAAGGTCTGGCTTCCAGTTGTATGTTCTATACTCCCGGTTTTCCTCCTGGGTAGGAGCGGAGACCAAATAAAACCTGTTCTTCCAGTCCTACCAATTAGACGGCTTGTCTAGGGTCATCAGGTACTAGGGATAAGTGGTCAATGTGTACCAGGCTCTCCAACCTCCTGGACTTCTACTCAGATAATGCATGTGAGCAAAGGCCTCCCAGCCAGGGTTGATTTCCTACATCTCACCGGCGGCTATGTAGCCCAAGATGTTAATCCAAGAGTTAGGGGTCAACTGCCAGACGCCCAGGCCGTACCCTCGAAGGATGACCTTGATTGTGTTATGAAGAGGGTAGCTGAGGCCAGCCAGAAAAGTCGCCTCATAACAGCCGAAGTACCCGTTTGCATTGGGTTATTCGTCTTCCCAAACAATAGTGCCCATCTCAGGCGGCACGATTATTTTCCATTTCTTCCCAAGAGGACGAATCCTTATGAATTGAAGTCCTCTAAGTTACTAGCCATGCTAGCCCTATCCTTTGCAAAAACGGCGATGAGGAAGGGGTCGCCTTTATTATTCCAATTAGGCCTCTCCTCCGCCTCAATATCAGCATCAAGCGTCAAGAGGCTGCTGCTACTACCACTCTGCTCTCTACCGGATGAGGAGGCGGTTTCGTCGTCGCTGGCATCACTTTCTTCGTGTTCCAGCTCGACTCTTGAAGGTGAGGCGGTATCTTCACCGCCTCCCTAATCCATTCCTAATATCCCATCACTAGGAGTGCTTGGGGTTCCATGCGGTGAATCCCTTGTCACCTCTGCCTGATTAGGGTCAGGCGGCAGCTCGCCAGAGTCCGCTTCTCTGTACTCCGGGTCGAAGGCAGTCTTTTTTGTGCGAGCCAATGCGTCCTGCACAGAGACAGAGACGGTCGGTTTTGGAGATGAACAAGGAGACTCCCCGTACCTAGAGGCGGCACCCCCAGTCCTAGACTCAGCCGTACTAGGAGACCGGCTGACCTCTAAATTGTGGTGTGCTGTGTGTGTGATGGGTGAGGTCATTATTTTAAGGTATACACAGCCAAAAGATTAAAAAGTAAACTCCAAAAAGACAAGGAACCAAGACGTTACCTTGAGGTTGAATAAAAGTTTGGAGAAAGTTGTCGAACGGCTGTTGACCAAAGATACCCCAGACAGTATCACTTTGAGCAGACTGCAAATTGGCAAAAGAAAGGGAAATTAATCACCAATGTTGCCAAAGATACCACAGGCGGGAAAGGCCGGTTGTGGTAGATTTGCAGCAGCAAATCTGAAGATTTTATCAAAGATTGTCCACAGACCCCTCAGACGGTGTTAACCGGCTGAGGATTAGTAGTGGACAACGCGCAAAAAGAATTGTGGAACCAACACAGGCGGCCTGAAGGCCGGTTGCGTATCCGTTACGATGAAAAGGCCCGTTGAAGTTACCTTAGGTGGTATAGGACCGGTCGTGGGTTCCAGCAAAACGTTTTAGGAGGGAATTGCTTGATCACCCCCCAGACGGTGTGAGACCAGCTGAGGAAACAGCAAGGCAGACCAAAAAAAAGTTTGATCAAAGATACCTCAGATGGTTTACACCGGCTGAGGGTCAATTGAATGCAACTCACCAATGAGATTGCTTGAAGATACCTCAGACGGTTTACACCGGCTGAGGGTCAATTGAATGCAACTCACCAATGAGATTGCTTGAAGATACCTCAGACGGTTTACAGTGGCTGAGGGTCAATTGAATGCAACTCACCAATGAAATTGCTTGTTTGATGCCCTAGACTGTGTAAACCGGCTGAGGGTCTATTGAATGCAACCCTCCAATGAGAGTGCCTGAAGATAACTCAGACGGTTTACAACGGCTGAGATTTTCAATAGACGCAATTTGTTATAAAAATTGCCTAAAAAAGCTATAGACGGCAAAAAGCCGATTGCAGCATAATCAAACATCCAATTAAAGAAACCGACTAAGTCAGAAGGATACCTTAGTGAGACGGGCTATGTAACTCAAACGGTATCCGGATGTATCGAGGATCGAAGGTTGTTTACACGAGAAAGTAGGCGGGGTCAGGAACTCTCTCTTTTTCTCTCAAAACATTTCTCTCAAAAATGACAAAGTGAGAAATGAAAGGAGGGAGATTCCTATTTATATGAAATCTCATAAGGTGAACCGTCACTTCCCCCCTTAGTTTAAAATTTGAAAAAGAAGAGGGAAGGAGGCGAATCGTCGCCCTCCTGCCCGGTTGGCACGTTTCACAGGTGCCACGTGGCATAGCCACGTCAACACCCGTGAGGGGAAAATGTTTAGGGAAAAAATTACCCTAGACACGTGACCCAATGAGGGCCTGACACGTGTCACCTCCCTATTGCACCATGGGAATCTAACCAATGGATGCCACGTGGCATTGTACCCCCAATGGGGGAGCAGATCCTCATCTGTTATAAATAGAGGAATCTACCTCATTTATTGGTATTCATAAATACTCACACAAAAACCCGAGCAATATTAATTGCGGAATCTCCCGGAATCCGAGAGAACTAGTTTACCTTCCACACGTAATTTCGTCCGGAATCATACTAACTTGACCTTCGGAGGCGGAACTCCACCCAACCAGAGTTTCGTGGTTTTTCAGGTAAAGAATTCAGGCGTACATTCCTGGTGCTGTAACTCTCCCATAGGACACCTCAAAAAACCCCCGAAACACCTTTAGTATGGCCTTTATTGTGTCATTAAGGGGGAAGCGGAGCCCCGCCAAGAATGTCGCCTCATAGCAGCCAAACCAGCCGTCTGCGTTGCGCTGGTCATCCTTCCAAGCAATTGCCCCCTTCGCAGGCAGGACCACCATTCTATATCCTGTTCCTAGGGGTCGTTTGAGGACGAAATCAGCTAGATTGTCCTGCATCATGGCCCTATCCTTTGTAGAGACGGTGATCATCAAAGGATCACCTTTAGCTTGCCAGGAGGGTCTCTCCTCCTCCTCGCTAACAACGGATGGTGTTAGATAGCTAGAGCTCCTCCCTATAGGACTGAGAGCAGAGCCGGAGGCAGAGGAGGAGGCCTCTTGGGATGAGTTTCTTCGTTCTACGGAGGCGGCTTCCTCACCGCCTCCCTGATCAGAGCCTAGGATACCATCACTAGGCGTGCTGGGAGTACCTCCGGGAGATCCCACGGCTGTCTCATTAGGGGTCCTCTCATCAGGCGGCAACTCGTCAGAGCCACCGCCTCTGTAGTTGGGGTCCACAGCCGTCCACTTGGTTATGGCCATTGTGTCCTGCACAAAAACGGAGACGGTCATATTGGGAGATAAACAAGGCAAATCCCAGAGGCTACAGTCGGTGTTTCCAATTCTAGACTCAGTCGTACTAATAGACCGGCTGGTCTCATTATTATGTTCCAGATGGGGGTATAAAGGGACATCTAACTATGGGACAAATACGCGAGAAAATAAACAAAAGACTCTAGAGAAAATACATGGAATAGCTTGAAAGAATAGAGGCGGTACCTAAAAGAGATAAGGAGAAAACCGCTTGATCGCTGAGAATTTTGTGGGATTGCTTGCAAAGAGACAGGCGTCCCATGAGCCGGCTGTGTTGTCTGAAGTGCAGGTGCAAATTTCGTTTGCTATCAAACCCCTTAGATGGTTGTAAGCCAGATGATCACGCGGTGCTTATCTCAAATACTCTCAAATACCGGCTGCTCTTGGAAAATCAAAAAATTCGCAAAGTTTGTAAATGAGGATTCGGGGAGGGGACTTGCCTATTTATAGGCCCCTCCTCTAAAGGCGAAGAGTCCCGACTCTTCACCTTCTGCTTCTCCCGCCTTTTCATCCAAACAGCCAGAATCCAAGAGATTCACAAAAAAAAAAAAAAAAAAAAAAAAAAAAAAAAAAAGAAGAAGAAGAAGAAGAAGAGAGAGAGAGTTCTTCACAGGTGCCACGTGGCACAGCCACGTCAGCACCTGTGAGGGGCAAATGTTTAGGGTAAAAATTACCCTAGACACGTGGCCCAATGGGCTGGTTACACGTGGCGCATTGCCATTAGTCAATAGGGCCAAAATCCCCTGTTGACACGTGTCCTTGGTACCCTCCATGGGGGGCTTGTCTGCCCTACTATAAATAGCGGGGCAAACCCCATTAATGGGGCATTCATAAATACAAACACTATTACCGAGCAATATTAATTGCGGAATTCTCCCAATCAGCAAGAAGAATTTTATCTATTCCGTATTCTTTCCTCCTGTACGTATACTAATTTGATCGCCGGAGGCGAAGCTCCTACCAACCGGAGTCTTTGTGATCTTGCAGGTACAAGCACCAGCAGCTCAGTCTTGGAATTGTAACTCTCCCGCAGGACACATCAAAAAAACCCCGAAAAATCCGAGAAATTTGCCGGACTCAACACCAAATGTGGTAGGGGCATTCTTCAGGCTAAATGGCATGATCTTGTAACAGTACAACCCCTGCTCGGTCACAAATGCTATTTTTTCTTGATCTTCTTCCCGCAAAGGGATTTGGTACAAACTAGAGTATGCGTCCATAAAGCTCATCAGGGCATGCCCGACCGTTTAATCAACCTGGCGGTTAATTTTAGGCAAGGGAAAGCTATCCTTAAGGCACGCGTTGTTGAGATCAGTGTAATCACGCACATCTGCCAAGTTCCATTCGACTTCTTAATCAGAGCTACATTGGCCACCCAGTCAAGGTAATAACATTGCCGAATGAAACCTGTGTCTAGCAACTTATTGACTTCGACCACGGCCGCATGATTCCTTTCTTCACCATGATTTCTCTTTTTCTGCCGACTAGCCTTACGGTCGGATTCAAAGCCAGCTTATGAACTGATAAGTCTGGACTTATACCTGGCATCTCATGAACTTCAAATGCAAACACATCTCTGAATTCTCTTAATAAATTCACCAAGTCATCTCCAAGCAAGCTCATGGCCATGGTTCCCATCTTAACCGTCCGATCAGGCTTGTCTAGTCCTAGCACTATGTCCGTCTGATCGGCGTCCCGCTGCAGCCTCAACTCTTCTGGCCAGCCGACAGTCATTAACTGCTACGTTTTCTCTTTCTTGGCCGACTTACGCTTCCTACTGACCTGTTATGCTTGGAGTGACCCTGCTTTGGAGTTTTACTCGGACCCCCTTTTGTGTCCGAGTTGGCTTCACAACCAGTTGGTTACAGTCTTTAGCCATCACTTAGTCTTCTTGAATAGAGCCTATATTCCGGTCCGACCGCTCAAACTTCATCAGCATTAAGTGAGGGACAATTACAGCCTTGGCTGAGTTCAAGGTCGGACGGCTGATGAGGACATTTTAACCTGTGAGCTCTTTGACAACCAAGAAGCGGACAACCATGTCCCATCCTTCTCTCTTTGGCCCAAAACGAACGGGGAAATCTATTCGGCCAACTAGATGGATAATGCTCCCACCAAACCCAACCAACGGGTGAGAAATATCCTTCAGCGCATCTTCTAGGAACTTCATATTTTTCAAATAAGCTAAGCTAATAATATCGGACGAGTTGTCAGTGTCTATTAGCACTCGTCCAACCTTCAAATTGGAAATCTTCAATATGAACACCATTGGGTCATCATAGGGAGTTTTAATCTTGCCTCTGTCTCCCTCACAGATAGTCACCTTTGGGAACGGCTCCACCTTCACATCCTCCGTGTGCATGACCTTTTCAGATTACCGAATATCCTGAATAATTCCCTTCATGGTTACGCCGCTTGCAGCAAAGCTGCATGAAATGACGACCATGAACCCGGAATCCGTGTTATTTCCATCATCTATTTTTTTCCGTCTTCTTCTTGGACTTGTCCGTCTGAGAGTAAGTGAAATTAGACTTCAGAACGTACGAGTTGAGCATGCCCTTCTTGGCCAGCTTATCCAACAACCTTTTCTTGTTGTTACAATCGTTTGTATCATGCCCCACATCCTTGTGGTAATGGTAGTACTTGTTCTTGTTTCTTCCCCGATTGAGCCCTTTGTTTGCCCTTTTTCCTCTATTTTAGCTTAGTTTTGTTATTATTGAGCATATTTGTTACTTGGAGTGGTTTTGAGTCATTTTTGGCTCATTTCCTAAGGTTTTATTCCCTCTCCTTTAACCCATTTCAATTTGCTCCTATTAGAACCTTTCCTATGATTTGTGTTTTCCATCTTACAGGTCCTCCCGTGGCTAAGAAAGCAAGGATTGGATGCAAGGATTAGGCATGCTTTGGAGTCAAAGGGATTGGAGCATTAGAGCCCAAAATATGAAGGAAAGAAGAGTTCAGAGCGGGCGCTCTAGATATGGAGCGGGCGCTCTGTATTCCTTGCTGCAGAAAAACCAAGTACCCAACCCTCAGAGCGGGCGCTCTAATGTTGAAGCGGGCGCTCTAGCTCCCAGAATAATCAGAGCATTTTCTGCGAGACTTCAGAGCGGGCGCTCTGGCCTTAGAGCGGGCGCTCCGTGTTCCCCTGACCGATTTGAACTCTGCTACACGCGTAGGCCGACGGCTCTAATTATTTTACTCTGCACGTGATGCCTAAAATTTTGGGCCTTGATTTGGGTTAGGTTTTAGAGGAGGGTATAAATACCTCTCTTCCTTGTAATTGGGAGGGGAGAGGTATGTAGAGAGAGAAATATTAGAAAATCAGATTTCAGCTTATTGTTTTTTTTCTTTCTTTTGCACTTTAGATTAGTTAGGGTTTAGTTCCTCATTAGATCTAAAACACTACTCTTTGTTACTCTCTTTCATTTTCAATCCAAGATTAAATCTTTTGGTATTATTTCTATCCCTACTCTTTATTTATTGCTTTATTTATCTATTTTAATTAGTTTTAGCTTATCTTTAGTTGTTATTTCAAGTCAATAGAATAGTTTAATATCTTAGTTGCCTCCTTGTTTAAACTTGCAATTTCTGGTTTTGATCCTTTATTTTCTTGCTATTAGTATAATATTATCCTTATTTGCTTAGATTTCATGCTATTTAGAATAGATTACAAGTAGACTTAACATATTCTCTTCAAAGTTAACTTCTTTAGTAAAGTTTAATCATCCTATTTTCTGGTTTTAGCCATGTTTCTCTCATTAAACTTAGTTTTTGCTTTTGTTAATGTTCTTGTGTGCTTTGGTATGACCCTTCCTTCTCTAGGCTAGGTTTCTAGCTAGGGGAGGGGGAAATGATGAACTAATGATGAAATGAATGATATGTGGTGCAAGATTGGGTAGATTGAGAAGTTTTGCAATTGATTCCAACCTAGGTTTTAGTTGTTAGGAATTAGAGATTGATCACCTCTTAGACCCTATTTTGTGTTGCATGCTAGTTGCGCGAGAGTGAGCTTGTATGTGATGATGACTAGGTTAGGGATGACCTCGACCACCGAGGCGGGGTTGGGTAGGCGGTGTTTAGGTGAGCCCGAGAGGGAATCCTAGATGTTGGACCATAGGCCCCAATTGTTTGGTTGACCGATTGAACCATTCTTGTTGCCTCTAATTGTTGAAATCATTGTTAGTTAGGAATTCTCCCCTATCCCCTAGTGTTTGCTATTCCTTGATTTTCGAAGTTTTATACCTCTGCTTGTTGCTTGTTAATTTAGTTCTTAGTTTATTTGTTTCCCTAGTAGCTATAGATAAATCCATCAAAAATTTATTCCTCCCTTTTCAATTGACTTATAAGTGATCTAAGCAAGAGACGTTTGACCTTCCCTGAGGATTTGACCCCTCTTCCACTATGCTACCTTTGGTTAGTTTAGGACGTGGGTTTTCTTTTTATTCTTGACTCGACCTTTAGGAACTAACGACACCTAGGGGGCCGATCAAGTTTTGGCGCCGTTGCCGGGGACGGGCAACATTGTTTATTGCTTAGTTATCTTGTTTTTCAATTGTTTTCTACTTCTATCCTTCTATTTTTCATTTATTTCTCCGTTGTTGTCATTCGCTAATTGTCTGCTTAGCTGTGTTGAATGCTTAGAAGATCACGGGGACCACCTACTCACGACCTCGATCTCGACATTGACCGCACTCTAAGGCGAGTGAGGAGACTATTTGTTGAACAAACGGGTGAGGAGGAGGAGTTCTTTGATTCTTCTAGTGATATTTCTTCAGACATGGGGGATGCCAATGGCGCTCTTTTTGGTGACTTTGGTAATCCGGGTAGTCATGAATTGCAATGTGGGATTCTACTTCCTACAACGGAAACAAATTTCACTATCCACCCGCACTACACTCAAATGGTGCGTGGAGATCAATTTTCTGGAGCAGCTCATGAAGATCCGATAGAGCATTTGGACAAATTTCTCGAGACATGTGCTTTAATCCAAACCAACCAAGTCACTCAAGAATACATCCGGATGCACCTTTTTCGGTATTCGCTCACAGGCAAGGCTTATAGGTGGCTCAAAAACCTAAAGCCCGGCTCGTTGGCCACATGGAGAGACACGGCCAAAGCTTTCTTGAACAAGTTCATTCCCGAAGACAAATCAACCGAATTAAGGCAGAAAATTTCATCATTTAGGCAAGAAAGGTATGAATCTTTGGGGGAAGCTTGGGACCGGTTTAAAGAGTATGTGAGAGCTTGCCCACACCATGAGTTTGACAAGCAACTTCTCATCAAGTTCTTCTATGATGGTCTTGACGACATACCCAAGCAAAATTTGAATTCCGGATGTGGTGGACATATTAGCAAGGTGCCTCAAGCTCAATTGGAGGACACCATAGAGGAAGTTGTGAGGTACTATTCTACGAGTGGTGGAAGAAAAAGAGGTGAAGAGAGAGCTTCGGGCAAATTCGAGCTTGATCAAGGTTCACTCATGGCTCTTATGGAACAAGTCATTGACAAGAAGCTGGGAAATAGCCAAGGGTCTTCATCTTCCTCCACCAATCAAGTACACTCTTTCTCTTGTGAGAATTGTGGGGGTACCAACCATGATATATCATATTGTGGTGGTCGAGACCCCGAACATGTAGCGGCAATGGGGTACATGAACAATCAACGTGATAATTGGAGAGCCCCCAATGCCAATTATGGTAATAGATTTCAAGATGCAAGTGGCCCAAGCCACAACACGGGTCAAATGGCTCCCTTTCCAAATCCAAATGCTAGCAATCACCCTAGAGCACCATTCAAGCAAGGACCACCCAACCAATTTCAAAATTTCCAACCCAACCCTTCCATGCAAAATGATCCTAATCAACAAATGCTCATGGAAACTCTCAATAGAATCCAATAAAGCCTATCCGCCATGGATCAAAGAATAACCAATAGTGAGCGAAAAGCGGATCAAAGGCATCAAGAGGTCACCGCACATCAAAAGATGATGGATAATCAAGTGGCTCAACTCGCCGAGAGGGTGACCAATCTAGCCAATGAGAAGCTCCCGGGCCAACCTACTACCAACCCGGCTACCACCCATCATATCAAAGCTATCTCTCTTAGGTCCGGAAAGTCTTATGAGGGGCCTAGGAGTGATCAATCGGAGCACAACAAGGAGGGTGAAGAGAAAGTGGTTGAAGAGGTCAATGGAGATAGCCAAGGTCAAATAATTGACAATAGTGTTGAAGGAAGCATTGAGAAGAAGAAGGGTGAAGGTAGTGAAAAGAGCAAGGAAGTTGGGAAAGACAAGCAACCATCAACATCTTATCAACCATCAAGGTTTGAACCACCACCGCCTTATCCCGAGAGGATTGTTGAGAGGAGATTGAATGACAAGTACAACAAGTTTATGGCTATGCTCAAGTCACTTCACATCAACATTCCATTCCTTGAAGCCATGACTCAAATGCCACCCTATGCAAAATTCCTCAAGGAACTCCTCTCCAACAAAAAGAAGCTAAGTGATGAGTGTATCACTCTTCCTCATCAAGTTAGTGCCCTAGTGCAAAGAACCTTGCCTACCAAGAAATGTGATCCGGGAAGCTTCACTCTTCCGGTCAAGATTGGTGATATGGAGACCACGGGTGCACTAGCCGATCTTGGGGCAAGTGTGAGCCTCATGCCACTATCCATTGCAAAGAAGCTCAAGTTCGAGATGATACCTTCAAGAAAGGTGATTCAATTAGCCGACCGGTCCACAAAATTCCCATGCGGTGAGTTAGAAGACGTTCCTATCAAGATTGGGAATTTGTTTGTGCCTTGCAATTTTGTGGTGATGGATATGGAGGAGGACCCTCATACTCCTCTTATCCTTGGAAGAGAGGCACTCAAGACCATGGGAGCGGTCGTCAATTGCAAAGATAATACCATTACATGTGAGGTGGCCAATGAGAAGTACAAGTTTGAATTCTCAAAGACTTTGAAGCAACCTATGGTAGAGAAGATTTGGCGGGTGGACTTGGTGGACTCCGAACTTGATGAATTGGTGAAGTCTCATGAGGTAATTAAAGACAAGGGTGATGAAGACCTCCCATGTGAGGAGGTGGGTGAAGGAGAATCTTTGTGTGCCTTGGAGGTTGAAAGCCTTGAAGGTGAAACTCATCCCGAGACTCAAGGAGCCGTGGATGAGCTCCCATCGATCCAAAGTGAGTCTAAGGAGGAGAGTTCCACGCCTCCTCCCAAGGTAGAACTAAAACCCCTCCCTCCTTCTCTCAAATATGCTTTTTTGGATGATGATTGCTTACATCCTATTATTGTCAATGCTAACCTCGATGACACCTCATTGCAAAAATTAATTGAGATTTTAAAAAAATTTAGGAGTGTTATCGGGTATAGCATTGATGATATTAAGGGGATTAGCCCTAGCTTGTGTATGCATCGCATTCATCTTGAGGATGATCATGCCTCTTCCATTGAACCTCAAAGGCGGTTGAATCCGACTTTGAAGGAAGTGGTTAAGAAGGAAATCCTCAAACTACGTGAAGCGGGGATCATTTATGCTATCTCCGATAGCAAATGGGTGAGCCCGGTTCATGTGGTTCCCAAAAAGGGAGGCATGACCATCATACAAGATGACAAGGGGAATGATATCTCCACCCGCACTGTCACGGGGTGGAGAATGTGCATTGACTATAGGAGGCTTAATAAAGCCACTAGAAAAGATCATTTCCCCTTGCCATTTATCGATCAAATGTTGGAAAGGTTGGTGAAGCATTCACACTATTGTTTTCTTGATGGTTATTCGGGTTTCTTTCAAATCCCAATTCACCCGGATGACCAACATAAAACAACCTTCACTTGTCCATTTGGGACATTTGCCTACCGAAGGATGCCCTTCGGATTGTGCAATGCCCCATCGACTTTCCAACGATGTATGACAGCAATCTTTTATGATATGATCGAAAATGCAATAGAAGTTTTCATGGATGATTTCAGTGTTTGTGGTTCGTCTTTTGACCTATTCTTGCACAATCTCGAAAAGGTTTTAAAGAGGTGTCAAGAGACGAACCTTGTGTTGAATTGGGAAAAGTGCTATTTTATGGTCGAGGAGGGCATTGTCCTCGGGCATAAAGTGTCCATTAATGGTATTGAGGTAGACCCGGCAAAGGTCTCGGCGATAGAAAAGCTACCCCCACCATCATCGGTGACCGGGGTACGTGCCTTCTTGGGGCACGCCGGCTTCTATCGCCGATTTATCAAAGATTTTGCACAAATAGCGAGACCTTTGACGAGTTTACTTCAAAAAGAGGTGGAGTTCAAATTCGATGATGCTTGCACTAAGGCATTTGAAACCTTGAAAAATGCTTTAGTGAATGCGCCTATAGTGCAAGCACCGAATTGGGAACTCCCGTTTGAACTAATGTGTGACGCGAGTGATAATGCAGTTGGAGCAGTCCTTGGGCAAAGGAAAGAAAAGAAATTGAATGTGATCTCTTATGCAAGCCGGACTTTAGATACGGCACAAAAGAATTACACCACCACGGAGAAGGAAATGTTGGCGGTGGTCTTCGCTTTTGACAAGTTTAGACCCTATTTGGTGTGCAACAAGGCCATTGTCTACACCGATCACTCCGCGGTGAAGTATTTAATGAGCAAAAAGGATGCTAAGCCGCGTCTAATCCGATGGGTCCTTCTCTTACAAGAATTTGACATTGAAATACGGGATAAGAAAGGAAGTGAGAACCTAGTGGCTGACCACCTCTCAAGGTTGCCGTTAGACCACCCTTCTTACCTTGACAAAGAGGATCCCATCGATGATGAGCTTCGAGATGACTCTCTTATGGCGATCGTTACCAACACCATCCCTTGGTTCCCTGATATTGCAAATTATTTAGCAAGCGGGGTGGTACCTCATGACTATGATGCTCGACAAAGGAAGAGGTTCTTCAAGGAAGTTAAGAGGTATTTTTGGGATGATCCAAGCTTGTACAAGAAGTGTAGTGACGGTTTGTTCCGGAAATGTGTGGCAAATCATGAGATGGAAGGTATTATGGAACATTGTCATTCACTACCTTGTGGAGGTCATGGAGGTGTCAACAAGACCGTGGCAAGGATCCTAGGTTGCAAGCTTTGGTGGCCAACTATGCGCAAAGATGTTCACAAGTTCATCCTTCGATGTGACCGATGCCAAAGGATGGGAGGAATCACAAAGAGAAATGAAATGCCGCAACAATCAATCTTAGAAGTTGAGCCATTTGATGTATGGGGAGTGGACTTCATGGGTCCGTTTGTCTCCTCATGTGGGAATTTGTATATCCTTGTGGCTGTGGATTATGTGACTAAATGGGTGGAAGCGATACCATCACCCACAAATGACCACAAGGTAGTGTTGAAGTTGCTCAAGAAGATCATCTTTCCTAGATTTGGGGTGCCACGGTGCCTAATTAGTGATGGCGGATCTCATTTCGCCAAGAAACAACTCGAAGAACTTTTGAAGAAATATGGGGTACATCATAAGGTTGGACTCCCTTACCATCCACAAACCCAAGGGCAAGTGGAGGTGTCCAACAGAGAAATTAAGAGTTTGCTCGAGAGGATGGTCAACAAGTCTAGAAAAGATTGGTCCCTAAGACTGGATGATGTACTATGGGCCTTACGGACCGCTTACAAGACACCGATTGGCACCACGCCATATCGACTTGTCTATGGTAAGGGATGCCACCTTCCGGTGGAATTGGAGTACAAGGCATGGTGGGCTGTAAAGGAACTCAACATGGACCTTCACTTGGCCGGAGAAAAGAGGTTACTCAAGCTCAACGAGTTGGAAGAGTTGAGGTATGATGCTTATGAGAGCTCTAGACTCTACAAAGAACAAACCAAGAGGTGGCACGACAAAAGGATTCGAGATCGTGACTTCGAGGTGGGTAACAAGGTTCTTCTCTTCAACTCACGTCTCCGACTCTTTCCCGGGAAGCTCAAGTCTAAATGGGTGGGGCCGTTTACAATCACCAAAGTAACCCCCTATGGCTCGTTCGAATTGGAAAATCATGAAGATGGGAGTCGGTTCATGGTGAATGGGCAACGGATCAAAAGATACTATGATGAAGGAGATATTGGAAAGATCGGTTGCCTAATGCTTGGGACGGTCCACACCGTTCCTCCCCCTTAGCTTTATTGCTCGTGACGTAACGTCAAGCTAGGGATGTTAAACTAGCATGCTTTGTAGTATATTGTGAATATTTGTCTTTGAACTATCTCTTTAGTTACTTTTTGTTTTAAGTACTTTGCAAAAATCCGGAGGATTTTTCCCCAAAGAGGGGATGGTTTATGTTGGTTATCGTTAGCCAAAATGCTATAAACCGAAGGGCACGACCTCTTGGCTCAACCAATCAATGGTTGAGTCGGGTACTTAGGTCGCATCCTATAGAAGTACTAACGATTTTGGTTTGAGTGATATTTGAGTGTTTGCAGGTTTGGGAAATAATGCTTTTAAAGCCAAAAATCCGACAGTCTAGAGCGGGTGCTCTAAACAGAGGGCGGGCGCTCTGCATAATTGGGAATTATTCAGAATACTTGAGGCCAAAATCCGAGAATTTAGAGCGGGCGCTCTGGGTGTAGAGCGGGCGCTCTGATTTTAAGGGGGCTAAGGAAGGAAAATTTCGAGAATTTAGAGCGGGCGCTCTGGGTGTAGAGCGGGCGCTTTGAAGGTCCCTCAGAAATTCTACATTTTTGGTGCTAAAATCCGAGAAGCTAGAGCGGGCGCTCTGGTCAGAGAGCGGGAGCTCTGAGTTTTGGGTGAAAAATTGACTAAGTGTGGGAAAATTGCGCAGCTTTAGAGCGGGCGCCCTGGTCTTAGAGCGGGCGCTTTGATTTTCAACCCAGAAACCTGATTTTTCAGCGAAATGTTAGAGCGGCCGCTCTACCCTTAGAGCGCCCGCTCCGACCCTCATTTCAGACTTTGCGTTTTATCCCCTTTTAATTTTGAGCACCCAAATTCTCACCTCAAACTCCCTATCCCTATCCCTTCTCTCACCTCAAACTCCCTCAACTTCTTCCTCCATAACCAAACCTTCATCTCCTCCAAATCTCCACCTTCCAACTACGAATTCCTCTAAAATTCACAAATTATTCATCCCCTATCTCCAAAAATCATACATCTCCATCAAGAATTCAGCACCTAGTCCGGATTTCATCAAGAATTGAAGCGGGTTCTACCGGGTTCGCGTCGGGCCAAGTCGGGTTCTTCTTCAATTTCAACTCTAGGCTAATTTGTCTCCAATTGTTGGTATAATCCTACTCTTACTAAGTTAATTTTCCCTATTTCTTTGGATATTTGCTTATTAAGGTTGGCTTAATTGGAGAATTGATGGTGAATGAATGGGTTTTGTGTTTTATGTGGTGAAAATTTGTTGTGAATTGTAGTGTGTTGTTTGTTGTGGTGCTTTGGCAAGGGAAAATTATTGTGGATTTTTGCTAGGTTTTGGTTTGTAGAAAGTTTTGGTTTTAGAATTGGTGGTTGTGCAAAGTTTTGGAGAGTTTTGTTTTTGTGGTCATTGTGTAGAATTGTTGGAAATTGTTGGGTTGTTGTGGTGTGTTGCTTTGGAAAATTTCTATATTGTTGTTGTAAGAAATGGCTGGTGGTTCAAAGAGGCAAAGAGCCGAACCAAGGAGTGGTAATGTAGGAGAAAGTAGTGGTGCCGGTAGTAGTGGTGGGCATGCTCAACCCACTCAATTCAACATTACCCTGCCACATGCGGCCCAAAGGACCAAATTGGCCGCATTGGATAGGAGGGCAATTAATCCAACTCTCTTCTATTCCCAACACGACTGTTATATGATTGGAATAGACGAGAAGGTTAGGGAGCTTGCAGTGAATCTGGGGTTTGATGCGTTCTTGGATTGTAGATTGCCAAATGATTACATCACCGCAGATACTTCCTACTACTACCCCACCCAACCGCCTCTAACTTACCGCCCCCTAACATTGGAGTTTCTTGCTAGCTTCGAGTTAAATCAAGAAGAGGGTATGGAAGGCATTGATGCATTCAAAGTAAAATTCCGGTTGTTCAACAAAGGCCGCCACATTACCCTCCGTGCTTTCAATGAACTATTTGGTTGGGACCCAAATGCTCGAATCTTGGATACCTCCGGACTTGACGGTCAAGGTTATATAGAGGGGTACAGTCCGCAAGAATTTTGGGCCCGAATCACGAGTGGGGCTAGAGAATTCCAATCAAACTCTTCCAAGGCCTCAGAGATCCACCATGCCGCCTTACGGTACTTTCACCGGATGCTTGCATATATTTTCTTCTCCAGAAAAGATCTAGGTAAAATGAGCGATCAAGAGTTATATCTTCTTTGGAGAGCTACCGAGGGTGCGCTTCTTTACCCACCTGCCACCCCGGAGCACAAGATCAATCTAGGGTATCTGTTTGCCAAGAGATGTAAGGCAATAAGGGACTCCCCCCTCTTGACTGGTCCTATCTTTATGGGAGGGATGGTCACGTATATCGCCTTCAAGTACAGATACAAGACCCAGCTGCAGCAGATGGAGAGCTTGAACATGGCAGCCGAATTGAACATAGAGAAGATGAAAAGAATGCAATTCATTTCGGATTCCACGGGAGTCACGGGTAAGGCCTTCATTTGGCGGATCCGAGACGTCCCTTGGTGCTACATGCCATGTCCGTTCATGATGAATCCGCCCCCGGGAAATGAGTTACCATGGCAAGTCCCTATGGAGCAAATTCACGAGAATGACCTCTCCCAGCCCGAGATTGATCATAGAAATGAAATCAGGCAAGCGAGGCGGCAACAACAACAATTCCAGCAACATCAAGAGCAACAGCAGCAACAGTTTCAGCAGCAGCAACAAGAGCAATTTCAACAATTTATTTCTCAGGCACAGCAGCATCTTCAGCAGCCCCCCCAGTTCTCGGGGGGAGGTGAGCCCTCTTCCTCTTCTGCATTTAATATTGAGCAAGCTTTCGCTAGCCTCACTCTGGAAGTTAGGAACCTTGCTCAAGCCCGGCCTAGGGAAAGAGAGGAGGCCCCTGCTCAGTCTCCTGGTCCCACTTTTGATATTTATCAAAACCATATTTATGATTACCATGTGGACCAGGGACATTTTAGCCCATGTGTCAACTACCCCTACTACCCTCCGCAGCACGGGCCTGTCCCGAATTGGGAGCCCCCTCAGGTAGATGACAATGGGAACCCCATTCCTCGTACCGGCGGCCAATACCCCTATTGGCAAGGCCCCGGTACCCTGCATGACCCTCCCCACTCCTTCCCCCCCTACAACTACCAGCGCCCAGGTGGGTGTGATTACCTCGGTGATCCCGCCTATCCTTATCAGGGCGACGGCTTTCCCCCCGGTTATTACGGTGGGTGGGAGCCATATGGGCCGCCATGCGATGTTGATTATGATTGGGCGCCCCCTGTAGTTGTAGAGGGAGAGGAAGAGGAAGACTCTGAGGAATAGATGATCATTTCTTTTGACCTCCCCCCCCCACCCTTGACTATTACATGTTTTATCGCACCGAGACGGTGCCTGGTTTTAGTTGGGGGGGTGCCTTAGCATTTTCATATCTAGGGGAAAATGAAAAGATCATTTTGGGGATGAGCAGCCTTTCCTATGCTTGCTTGTGCTTAATAATCTGTTGGCTTGTATCTGTTGGTTTGTATTATACATGATCACTTTTCCTTTTTCTTCTTTATTTTGTTTTCTAATCTTTTTGCTTTGGAGTTCTGGTATTTCTCACTTTTTGGCAGGTTGTATACTACTTTTGGAAGGAGCCAAGGTTGGTTGACTTGGAACCCATCATTCTTTTTATGTTTTGGATTGGCATGGCTCCGGTGAGATCTTTCCAAACTCTCTTCTATTTATTTTATCTTGCTTAGTTCCTAGGAGCGGAGTTAGGATTAAGTTGATTGATTCATGGATGTTTGCATACTTGGAATTGTGTACTGAGAATTGTGTGAATTGATGCTTTCATTCTTGAGTTCCTCTTCTATCCTTCTATTCCTTCCTTTTTATTTTTGTTGAAGAGTAGCAACGGGGCGAGGTTCACACCTCGTGAGAGGCGCCCGGTGGTGTGCCTCAGTCGTATGCAACCAAAAATATCACAACTAAGCTAACTGCAAATAAACGTAGTTAGGGAAGTCGAGTTCGAATCCACAGGGAAAAAGGGACTAATAACTGGAAACCTAAGTGGAAATACTCTAGGACGGTAGTAACCTAAGTAACGAGGGGGGTTTTCACGAGCAATGATGATAAATGAACTAAGTAAGAACAACGAACGTAATGAATAGGTAATCAATGAGAAGAACGGTCTTGGTTATGCGAAATCCACTAATGAACATACAAATTGATCATAGAAGTCTCCTCAATCAAGCTCTATTGAACACCTTGTTGTAGAATTCCTAGATTCTAAATTCTCATAAATAGTTAGAAATAGCAAAGCGCTCCTTTCTAACCCTTTCCAATGCACAATTCAAGACAAGCGCTCTAAATTATCCACAAGAAGAAAATAAACGGAGAAATCAACAAGGATTGAATAAATTAACACAAGCGGTCTAATTTCTTCAATAATATTATTCCCTCTTCAAGTTATCAACCAAAAGCATGCATCAATAACCTAAAGTTGCTACTTTGGAAAGATTAATTAGATGCAAGCGAATCCAATAATTCTAACCTAGCAATTGATTAAAGCAAATCATGAAATTAATTCAAGGAACAATATATATTCAATAGATATTAAGAGAAGAAAGATCTCACAATTCGTAGCTAAAAGCTTCAATCTTTAACCAAGAATCCGGAAGATTAAGCTTCCATGGATTCTAATTCCAAAACAAAGAATTCTGAAAATTCCAAGAAAACCCTAGAAAGCTTTTTTTTCTCAAAACTTAATTCTCCTTTTTCTAACTTCAAACTTAATTAAAACTAAGCTATTTATATGTTTCTATATTTTAATAACATAACACAATAATAATAATAAAATAATATCCAAAACACGAGCCAAAACAAAGCCAAATTGCTGAAAATTAACCAAAACAACCCGAATTTCTGCCAGAGCCGCTGCCAGCTGCTCTGGACCCGCTGGCAGCTGCTCTGGCAGCCCCTCACTCTGGTATACCCGCTGCCAGCGGCTCTGGCCAGCTGCCAGCGGCCCTGGCAGCGGTTCCTGCTGTTTTCGCCTTCTTTCCTTGCTTCTTCTTCTTGCTTTGCTTCACCTTTTCCTCAAGCTTTCTTCCTTGCTCTTCCATGCTCCATCACAAACTCTCAAATCACGAGCCAAGGTCCATCCTTCTTACATAACTCTTCATTGGTTCCCGAGCTCACTCACTCACTTATACTCATAAATCCCGCCTTTTGCACATAAGTGAGATCACAGCCCAAACTCACAAAAGCTAACAAAAGTACATATAAAGCATCAAAAACACACCCTAAAATGCTTCTCTCAACCCATGATAAGAAGGCTTATCACCCGGCTTTATGCCTAGGAGGACGTGCATTCAATTCACGTACCTTCTACCGCCCCCACTTATGGAATTTATTCCAAACGAAGTCCTACTTCTCTTGTTGCTCTTCAATGTTTTCTTTTTCTTTTTCTTTCTCTTAGTGTTATCCAAGGCAAGTGTTAAAACTTTGTTTTGTGTTTGGCTGAATTAGTAGCTACAATGTATGAACATATATGAGTTGGTTCCTTGGTTTGATAGGTTTACAAGGTCTTTAATGTTTTGGTTGAAAATCACATAGCTTCATTGCTCAAATGACTCCTATTGGACATATCTTGGGCTATTTAGGCCTTGATCCCTTTTGTCCTCGGTTTGTGGTTGTTGGGCGTAGCTCATCTTGTGAATGAAAGCTAGGTGGCTAGAAATTTGGAGACTTAGTGTTTTGCTACTTGATCTAAAACTCGCTCCATTTGACTCTTGAGACTGCGACCGAATCGACTCATAGGATGATAAAGGCATTCATTTCGGGATAAGGGCATAATTTTTCGTTTCTTTTTAGATCCTTTTTTTATTTCCTAGGACACCTTTACTTTCAAATTTCAGGTTTTTGGGTTTACATTCACCTTTTGCGTACCCCCTTGAGCCTTCCACTTTTTGTCTACCCGCATTACAAGCCTTATGAACCTAATTTTATTTTCACCTTTATAGAAATGAGTGAAACTCGAGCTTGGCTTTGTATCTAAGTTAAAAGTTTGGCATAGTGGATGTCTATAATGTAAATTGCAAGGGACGTGTTTGTTTCCCCAATTAAATCTTTTGGTATAAAAAAAAAAAAAAAAAAAAAAAAAAAAAAAGTTGGAATAAGAATGCATAAGTAAGGCATCGATCTTGTATATAGTTTAGAGTTAGTTGGGGGGTATAATACCCACCAACTAAGGTTAGTTGGCCTTGGTTTTGCTCGATTCATTAATGTTTCACTCTTAGGAGCTTACACCACCAGCCAGAATTTTTTTTTTTTAACCCTTACCCCAAGCCATTTCATTGCACCTTAAAAGCCCTTTGGACCTTGAGTGATTGAGTCAATGTCGGTGGAGAGAGTCATGGGTCGAGCTTTTAGATTGGATTTGCATTTACTAAGTTAGGGCAATCCTACCTTGCCCACCTCCTTGTTGTTCTCCTAATTCTCTTGTGGAATTCGAGACGACTAGCCGCCTAGTGTACATGATCGAGATGAGGAAGGTTGCCTTGGTGAGGGACAATTGGAGGATAGGATCTTTATAGTCCAAGCTTTTGAGCATGAGCTATGTGGCCTTCAACCAGGAGCATTAGCTAGCTTGTCCACCTATCTTGTCAAGAAGCTTGCGCATCCTTGTGATTGCATTGTAGTGAAAGTTCAACCATTCATGTTTGTGTTTCTTTCCCTTTTTATTTTTCTATTTTTCTATTTGTCTCTAAAAACCTTGCCTTGATTTAGTGCGAAGTTGTGGGTTAATCTCTCTCGAAAACCCTCACGAGAGCATACTCGTCCTCCTAAGTGACTTGGGGGTTTAAATGGCTTGTCGTTTACG